>NC_083356.1:57032500-58525000 GCF_030254825.1 Meriones unguiculatus | reverse complement strand
TAAAAAATATATATTTTGCATTAATTCTAGCCAAGCAAGTCAAAGACTTGTATGACAGTAAATTCAAGTTCTTGAAAAGAGAAATTGAATAAGATATCAGAAGATGCAATGATCTTTCATGCTCATGGATCAGCAGGATTAACATAGTAAAAGTGGTCATCTTACCAAAAGCAATCTACAGATTCAATGCAATTCCCATCAAAATTCCAGCACAATTCTTTACAGACCTTGAAAGAACAATATGGGACCATATTCTTCTGACTGGTTTGCCTAGTCCAGCCTTGATATGAAGGCATGTGCTTATTCTTATTATAACTTGTTATACCATATTCAGTTACTATCACTTTCTAAAGAGAAACAGAAGAGGCGTGAATCTGGGGAGAAGGAAAGTGGGGAAGAGAGACCAGGAGGAGAAGGGGGAGGGAAAGCTGCAGTCATTTGAGATGTAGTATATGGGAGAAGAACAAATACAATAAAAAGGGAAACATGGTAAAACTATTCACTTCCATTTTGAAGAAAATCCAAAATTACTTTTGTAACATAAATATTAGTGTGTTTAAATACAACTAACTATTGTTTCTACTATAAATTATATGAAAATGCTAAATCTAGTTTTAAATATTTACACACAATATATTTATTTATCATGTGTGCATGTGTGCACACATGCATGTGCCATAGTGCATGTGTGTAAGCACATGTGTGGTCAGTGGATCAGAATAGAAGCTGTTCTTTCCTTCTCTTATGTTGATCCAGGACACTGAACTCCAGATGTCAGGTGTGGTTGCATGAGTTTTATCTGTTAAGCTATTTTACTTTCTTTTTTTTAAATGTAGTTTTATTTAATAAAATTTTTGAAATAAAAATAGTAGATCATAAATTAAGATGAAAATATTCACCAATTTAAAAACAAAAGCAGATTATTGTACCTGAAATTAATACAACAAAAATTTCAACATTAGGGTTCAAATAAATAATGTAAACCGAATTTTGTATATTCATTCCTTTTTCAGTTCATACATTTGACATTATACATTCAGAAAGTTTCCGACACATGTATTTAAGTGTATGCTAATGGAGAATGTGAAAATTACTGTAGTTAGCATTTTAGTCCATCTGCTTGTTTGGTGGTAAGTAGGCATATAAAACATTTATTGTCAATAGTACATTGAGAGATATTGTGTATATTTCCAAAAACTTCGAAAGTAAAATGGAAAAATATATCTTCAGTGAGAAGCAAAAACACTAACTGAATTATTCGGTTGCTCCATTAGAATAATTTAAAAATATTGGGAGAAGATTCAATACTGTAAACATGTAATCATTTTCCCCTAAATCTGTAATTGTAATTTAATGTCAATAAAATTACCAACTGTAGCTTTTTCCAAATACAATAAGCTTATTTCTGTTACATACTAAAATACTTTCAATAATACCAAAGCTTAGGTGAGGAATTTTGAAGATGACAGATAATATTCATAAAGCTTTCACATTTTAAATAGGTTGGTACTAGTCATAACCAAAAACAGATCAGAATTCAAGAATATACTCATATGCATCTAGAAAGTTTTCATTAAAATACCAGTGCCATTTCAAATGTGGGAAAAATAGATTTTTTTGTCATTTTTTTGATTGTTTCAATTATTGAGGCAACTGTGTATGCTAATTTTTGAAAACAGGATATGTATATATTTAGAAAATAAAATATAGATATATAACACAAAGACATATATAATACATGTAATATTGGTGTATAGTTGTATAAAAACAGAATATATGTGTATAGATACATTCATATCTATACATCCACATAAACTTATGATCTGTACATTGTACAGCTATATATGTATGAACAGATGTGAAAGTGTGAAATTATACATGTATGATTAGATGTGTTGCAAAGAGATTAACAAGCTGTGGGCAGATGGCAATAGCGGAGAATTCCCCCTTTCAGTGAACTAGGGAAAGGGGATGTCTCGGAGAAAAAGGGAGGGAGTCTGGGACTGGGGGGAGTTGAGGGAGGGGCTTCTATTGGGATATATAACGAATAGATTGTGAAAAAACAATAAAAATTAAAATTAAAAAAAGAAAAAAGAGTAAGAACTAAAATGTACATAATATGTTGAGTTATGGTGATGTGCTTCTAGTCTTACTTTTATCGATTGGGGGGAGGTTTTGTCTCTTTTGCCAAAAGAAACGAGTACAATAGGGATGGAGATCTGGCTTAGATGGCGGACTAATTGTCTTGCAGGTAGGAAGTATTGGGTTCTGTACTCTGTACAGATAAAAGTCCTGTGATAGCATTGCTGAGGATCTGGGATCAGGAGGATCAAAAGTTCAAGTTCACTTAGGGCTACATCGCAAGTTCAAGACCAGCCTAAGCTACAGAAAAAACAAATAGTATGTTAACATAATACAATTTTGGGCTCAGGATTTTAAAATGAAAAAGCATAAGAAAAAATTATCCTGTTTATTTTCATTGAAATATAATGCTTTGCAAGACATTTTTAAAAATAGTATCAATAAAAACTATATAGACTTTGTTTAGAAATTTAAAAAGTATCATTGACATTTTATAATTAATTTCTTCAATGTTCAATATTTAAGTTTGATTTAACATTTTAAAGTATAATTTATATTTGAAAATAAATTCAAAATGCCCTTTCTGCTATGACTAAAATTTTAGAATTAGAAAGCACATAAAACTGAAAGTATTTTGATAGGATTTAAGTCAATGCTGAAAAACAGGATTCTAACAGGATGATAATGTAATAATATTGAACTAAATGAGTGTGATTAGAGAATCGCCAAGCAAAAACTTGAAACCCTCATGAAATTATATTTAAAAACTTAGAAAGTAGATTGACAGCTCCAACATCAGCAATATGAATAGAGGAAGAACCCAGCCTGCTTTCAAAGAACTCAGCGTTCAAACAGGATTTCAAGCTTGGGTCTCCAAGTTTCCTTACTCTTAGAAAGACAAAGCTTTCTGATTTAAGAGAAAAAGAGGGCATTTTAAAGACAGAGAAAGTAGTCTTACATTACAAGATGCTAATGATTTAAGTGTAAGCCAATCAGCAATGTATGGATTGAGTTTCTTTCAAAAAGCAAACAACTTGTAAGTTCAAGGAAAATCCCCCCAGGCTACTTGTTTTATGAAAAGTAGAGCAAACTAAAATAGTTTTAAGATGTTAAAAATTCCCAAACTTTTGCCAAAACACCCTTCTCAGAGTCAAAGAAAATATCATGATCATAAACTTTCTGTTTATACTGTTCACAGGAAAATAGCACGGGCAATGCCAACAATCAGTAGAAAGAAAAATGTTGCCTCAGGGAAATCTGAGGTTACCTATGTGCTCCCGAAAATACAAGCCTGTGTCACTCACTGACAGGGATCTATACCGAGGAATGTGTCCTGCAGCAGCTTCTCAATTGCAAAAGCATTTAAAAAGGTGATTCAGCTTCATGGATCCACCAGTGTATGTCATTTATTGTTGATCATAATTATTAATCACAAGGTGCATGCCTGTACAGAGTATACTGCATACATAGTATTTAAGAAAGTGTTTCATCGAAGCATCAAAAAATAGTTTGAATGTTATAAGGAATCATGCTACAATGATTCCGACATGAAGGACAGGAATGTTGGGCTCTGCTTCATTAAACGGCCTCTAGTTTTATTAGCACCTTTTTATCTACTGTCAGCTAAACTCTGTAGGAATTCCTTATTCATACACATAGCCACACATACACACAGACAAGCATACAGTGTTCCTGTTAGCCTGGTCTACCTAGCAACTTCCATGCTGGCCAGAGCCACATTATAAGACTCAAGCTCAAAAAAAAAAAAAAATTGTGAAAAACAAACATTTTAAAAAAGTATTTTTATGTCTTTCTTTTTGTCTATTGTTTCCCTTCTCTCTTTATTAAAAGATAAGACATAGACTCAATATGAGATTAAAAATGAGCCATAAACAAGCCTGAGTTGTAGTAATAGAAATAAGACCAACGGACAGTGTTAAATTCCTTTCTCTGTGATTCTATAATTTTATACCTTCTAAATTAAGAAATAATTTATTTTATTTACTTTTTTAATTTAATTACATCTAAGAAAATTTATAATAGCTAGTATTAAGCAAGATGCTAATTTTTTAAAATGTCTGTATTAGTTTCATTTGATTTTATTATATTATATGCAATATAGTATAGGTGAAAACAATATAAAGGGTTCATACCTTTATTCTCAAAGTTGCAGTTTTTGATGTAATTTTGGCACCACACCAGATCACTAATTTGATATCTTAGTGATTATAATCTGATAAGTAAATTTCAGACATAATGTTTACTTAGAAATTTCTCAATGAATTTTTAAGAAGCAAAAGATGATAGAAAAATATAGAAAGCATGCACATACACACATTTGCATGTGTGTTCATGTCGTCTTTCAACTATGTTAGGAAATGGGGTTGAGAGTATCAGTTCTAAGACACAAGCCTGAAAAACAACTGTAAAGAAAAATCATCTCCCTCCCGTGTGTGCTCTGATGCAAAGAGATGCTGGCGCCCTGCAGCATCACGTCATGACCAGCTCCCACAGCTTTCAGTTCTCAACTCTGACACTGCTCAATGAGGCGATGGGAACAGGCTTGACTTTCCAGATCTAGAGACTGCTTCAGAACCAAATATTTTCTGCAGACATATATTCCAGACTTCACATCTCATTTGGAAATGTCATCAACCCAGATGACATCAGGACTTAAAAAAAAATGTGTGAATAGAAGGCCAAGGAAATAATCACATAAATTAAGTGATAAGAATTGAAAATGAATATGAAATTGTTACAATGAAACACGAGTGACATGTCTGAGAAATTATAAGTGGAATAAATTGAAAGAGCAAAATATAGATATGCAATGAAAATTAAATGTTAATGAATTAGTCATAGATCAGAGTGTCTCTAAGATTGGCCATTGTTATGAATTGATAGAGTTTACAAAATGATAACATTGGACTGTAGAATGACATTACCCGCTTTTGAGGTTAACTTTTCATTGTTAAATTTAAATGTGATCGACGCATTGTTTAACCATCTGCATAATCATTTATGTAGATATATTTAATGTGTATTTGCTGGGTAAATGCCAATAACTTAATATGAAGTGATAGAAGTCAAAGAAAGACATCAACACATATTAAAATCTGGCATATACATGAAATAAATAATAAGATATTTGTGGAAATTCCAATAGAAAACATGCTTTTTTCATGGAGGATCTTTAATTATATTGTTGTGTGAATTAATGATTTTTTGAGAATTTTAATGCATATAGATATACTATGTCTATTTTAAGAATGTATAAATTAAAGCAGTGCATGTTTTATTTTATTATAAGTCTTCACTGCCAACGACTCTAGTTTTAAAAAGCCAGAACTGAATTAGGAGCACTGATTGGACATCTCTGTCTAAACGATGCTGACCTTCTATGTACACATATTTAAAACCATTAATTTCCATCACAGACATCAACTGTTTCTGTGCAAGGCAAAATTATTAGATCTACTCTTACCTAGATAGAATAGACCTGTATTTTTAGCTAGCAATAGTGAACAAAGCTTAAAACAGTTTGACTGCCAATGTTAATCAAAATTATTTTAAGATAAGTCATATTAATCTGCCTTGAGTCCATGTAATTTACCATTTTTCTTTTAGATTAGTCAAGAGAAGTAGAGAAATGTACCTACAGACATTTGATCATCCCTAAAGGTGGCCATATTACAATTCCTAAAATGTGTACTCACATAAGAGATGTAAAGCTTTCCAACTATAGAATGTCACTGTGGTAATGGGGCTACATAGAATTACAATGGTCCTAACGAGAGAATCACAGGAGATACAATGACAGTGGCAGAAGTCAGAGTGATGGTCCAGAAACCAAGAAATGTACCCTGAATCTAGAAACTGGAAAATACAAGGAAAAGTTATTTCTAGAGCATCCAGGACCACAACTCCATTGTTCACAATTCCAAGAGCACAACTAGATTTTAGTACCTCAAGACATACTATAGATTTCTGATCTCTAGATCTTTAGATAAAAAATATGTGGATTTAAATTGCTATGTATGGTGATTTGTTGCAATAGCAATGTTTTATATCAACAAGTTAATATGGCGAGGTAAAAGACCTAAAATATTCTATAGTTCTTTGTTTTTTGCAAATAAAAAATGTTCATTGGACTTGCTTAACAGACTAGGCTGGTCTTGAACTGACAGAGATATACCTGCCTCTGCCTCCCAAGTGCTGAGATTAAAGGCATATATTACCACTGCCCGGCCAATAAAAAGGTTCTTAATTGAAATAATTAATAATTATTAATTATTAATAATTGCTTATATTAATAATTGTTTATAATAACTGTTTAGTATTTTGTTCACTCAATCACATTGGATCTTTTTTTCAGAGAGGTTCATGATAAATATTCTTTGGATCCAATGCTTAAATAACTGTGCTCTCCTAAGCTACTAAAATCTGTGGATTGGAATCCTCATTAATCCTTCCTATGTGGTCTTTATGACCAGGAGGCATAGGTTTAATTAATTCATTATGAACACTAACCTCATCCCTGACTCATTTTTGCATTCCTGTATGTATGTATGTATGTCTTCTTGACACATATGAATTTAAATGTCTGTCTTTCTAAATATGAGTTTAAAGAAATCAGTGTCCACACATGCTAATTTTTGTCAATCTCTTACTAAGAAATATGTTTTTAGCCATGTATAGTGATTCATACCTGGCATCCAGTTCTCAGGAAACTGGAAAATAAGGATTGAGAGTTCGACACCAGTCCTAATTATATTATACCTTAGTTACTTCCTATTCATGTGAAGTCACTTCATCATCAAAGCAAAATATAGAGAAAACTTTATTGGGGCTTACAGTTTTCAGAGGGTGAGTCCATGACCACCGTGCCAGTGAGCATGGCAGTAGACACACAAGCATGGAATGGGAACAATAGCTGAGAGCTTATATCTCATTCATAAACACCAGGCAGAGACAGAGAGAGGGAAAGAGAGAGAGAGAGAGAAAGAACTGGAAAGATATGGGCTTCCCAGTGTTGTACCTTCTCCAAAAGAGCCACACCTCCCAATCCTTCCCAAATAGTTCCACCAACTGGGAACAAGAATTCAAATATAAAAGCCTGTGATAGCCATCACACAGAAAGGAAGGCAGGAAGGAAGAAAGGAAAGAGAAAAATAGAAAGAAGGAAGAAAAATTTTCTTTATCTTTATTTGAAGCTCCCCAATTTAAATAGATATTTCTGGAAATACAGAAATACAGAGCAAATTTTTGGAAGAAAAAACTTTGAGGAAAAATGGTACAGATTTTCACTTATATCCAGCAATAAGTACATTACTACTTTGATAATAGTCAGGAAATACTGCCCCAAAATATGGTAACTTGCCATTTGACAAAGTAGCAGAAACAAGGAGGTGTTTCTCTGCCCTGCCATTACCCCTAAAGCCAGCCAGAAAAACATTACTGAGCTTTCTATAGCACATCATCAGAGCCTTATTTTAGAAGGTCTTCCCTGTTCCCAGAGCAATGGAGTGAACAGGGACATGGGGGAGAAGCCAACAGATAACTCTGCCTAAATCCTATTGTCCCTTTCCTCCAATCACACTTCTGAGTGGCTCTCCATAAAATGTGCATTTCCCTCTTTCCTTGGACTTCAATTTCTCAAGGCTCCAATGTCAAATAAAACAACATAAATTTTTGTCTTTGTCTCCTAATCTAATGATTTTATCATAGAAATAACAGCCACAAAAATCAATACATGTCTCGAAAACTACTTTATAGTTTCCTTAAAAGGATCCATTTTTATAAAAATCTATCATATAGCTTCTATTCCACAGGCAAAGTTGCTGACTAATTCCATTGATATCTGATAGCTAGCTAGATAGATAGATAGACAGACAGATATATAGAAAATAGAAATTTCTTTTCCTATTGGACGGGTTTAATTTTAAATTTTCTTGGCTATAATGATGACAGAAAAATATGTGTTATGTCTTTATTGCAATTTTTATTTCAGTGCTAGAGATCACATGCAGGGCCTTGTGCATGATGGGCAAGCACTCTACAAGGAGTGCAACCTTGGCTGACCAAGTCTTAATAGGTACTTAGAATAAATACTTATGTTTGATAATGTTTTGAATTTTGGCACCAACTTTTCATTCTTCGATTAAACCTTTCTAGTGGTAAGCCTAACTTCCTATTCTTGAAAGGTTCTTGTGTAAGGACAGTGTCTGTTCTCTACCCAGTGAGCCATGACATTTGCACAGCCTAATTTTGTCTTCCTTGTGATAGAAACCTTCTAATTTAGTAGATGTCACAGACCACAATTCATCTGAGGGGCTCCACTTAGCTGATACTCTGCAAGTGCACTTCCTATAGTTGACGTTGATATTGGGGAATTAACCTTTCGTGCTGTTTCCACTTGATCCTACCTGTTGACATTTGTATGCCAAAAAAAGAATATGTCAGTAGCATGAGAAACTAGATAGGAAGTTTCAGTGCTTGTCTGCCAACTGGACGGGTTAGCTGAGGAAGGTGACGGGGAAGTGTGACGACCATGCCAAACACTGAGACACATGGCCTCTGAATATCCTCAGAAGCAAGTGAGAGTCAAATCACTGGGAAGTAAAGAGATGGTGGAAGGTAACAAAGTGAAACATGAAGAGGAGAAATAACGAGGATAATTTACGGAGATAGAGACATTTTTCAAAAAGAAAACTGGCTTACCAAAAACACCACCAGTCTTATCTGGCCAAAAGCATATTTTGATTTGATGTTTTTCATCTTGTTATTGAATGAGAATTATGTTGACTATGTTGGGGGAGGGGGGAAATGAAAAGATCAAACCCCAAAACAGTCATTGAAGCTTATGAGAGAATTCAGTGCTGCCAAATAAGTGTGTTGTCATTTGTGCTATTGTGAGGCTGAATAACATGTCTTCACTCTTGGCAACGAATTTCTGTGGCTTTACACATAAGAACTAGAAGGGGGAAGTGCCTATAATTGTGATTGGATATGATAACAGGTATTTGTGTGCATCTTACTCTTTTATTTTTATTTTAATTATTATTTGATTATTTTATGTCTCTGGGTGTTTTCCCCGCATGTATGTTTACATACCACATGTGTGCCTTGTACACATGGAGGCCAGAAGAAGGCATAAGATCCCTTGGAGATGGGGTTATAAGGTATCATGTGGGTGCTAAGAATGGAACCTGGGTCCTCTAGGAAAGCATACAGTATTCTTAATTGATGAGCCTACGCTCCACTGCGTTAGTCTACTATCAACCTAACAGTTCATTACTATATTTTATTTTTTGTTTAATATTTGTTTTCTTCAACGATCCATAAACTCCAGAAATAATCAGATGTTTTCTTCACTCTTTATTACCTAACAAGTTTAATGCCTGCCATGCAGCAAATATTGACTATATATTTATATAGTGAATTACTGAATAAATAAAAATAAATAAATTCATATAGGAATGACAAATTTTACACAAAGAATTATTAGTGTGCAACAACTTTTTAAAAGTATAATAACTTTCTATGTGAACATATTTGAAACATTTAAATGAGCATTTCTGTTTAGTTAAATATCTATAATTCTTCAAGAAATCAACTTAAAAATGGGACTTAGTGGTGCTTTCAGTCTTTTCTGAACCTCTGTTAGTAAAATAAATTGTAAATGTAACCACAGCTCTGTTTTGGGTTTTTGGTATTTTTTTTATTTTTTCTTTCTTGAATGTATAAAAACTATAAATAATACTAAATATTTAAAAGATGGAGAATTTAGGTTAATTTTAAAATTAAACAATAGATTCAGGCTCTCTTTCATTTGATTGCTAAGTCCCTGTACTTTCATTTAAAAAATGTTTAAATCTGTTTATCATCCTTTCATTTACATTTAGATTATAAAACTATATAGTTCTTGAATAATATGATGACTTGAATTATATCTTGTCATATTTTGGGCACAGTGATAAACACACACACATATTTGTGTATGTATAGTTGTGTGTATGATGTGTTATTTGTGGGAGCAGTTTATGTACTTGTTAGCATGCCTGTGGAGGCCAAGCTTTGGTATTAGCTGTGTTTTTGAAAGGTTCATCATGTTTACATTTTGATAACAGTCTTTTGCTGAATCTGAGTCTCCTGGATACAGTTAGACTATAGACCAGTGACATTAAAGGATCTTTCTGTCTTTATATCCAGCCTCCAGTTCTATGGCTACAGGCACATAATTGCACCACCAGATTTTTTTTTTCCACCACCAGATTTTTGCATGACTTTTGAAGATCTAAACTCAGGTCCTCATCCTTGCATGACAAGAGTTTAATGGTTCTATTCAATTTTCCAGCTGTATATATTTCTTTATAACCCATGGAGCTAGAATAGCCCCTTAATGTCATTCTAATATACAGAGAAAGAATAAAAGCAAAATCTCTCTCTCTCTCTCTCTCTCTCTCTCTCTTTCACACACACACACACACACACACACACACCTTATCTCTCTTTCCCACTCTCTTTTAGTATTTGAGGAAATCACATGTTTCTTGGGCACCAATGATGCTAATATCATTTTAGGAAAAACAGCTGTGAAAATACAAATGTGTCATTTCTTTTATGTTATGCCTTTATTTTCATTAGATTTTTTTAGGACTTTAAAATTGTTTGTGTTGAGTTCTTAAATGACACAGTTATTCAATATTTTATCATTTAATCTCCATGAGTTTGTATAAGTTAGGTAACTCTTCTTATTCAACTATGATCAATTAGAATATAAAAAAGGATTTAAATTTCCTTATATTTATTAAGACACACTTTGTGTCCTAAAATGTGGTCTGTTGTAGAGAGTTCCATGATTTCCTTAGAAGAAGGTGAATTTTACAATGTTTGTGAAACGTGTTCTGTAGATACTATTAAACATGTTTTGTAGTCTACTTTGAATATAATGTATTACTCTGATTCCATCATTGTTGATTAATATTTTCTCTATGAATAATAGTGAGAATAGAGAATTAAAGTCTTCAACTATTATTGTGCAGAAGTAAATTTATGCGATTACATTCATTTGTGTTTGCTTTATTTATTACATTAGTGTGCCATTTGTTCTATGTGCATGTATTTAGAACTGCTTTATTTTATTGATGGTTGTTCTTTTAAGCAATTAGCTGTAACTTTTTGATTAATTTAGTATACATACAGATGATTTCTTTCTTATGCCAATTGCTTGTACTCCTATTTTCACTCTTGCTCCTAAAATTTCTCCAAGGTAATGAATAGATGAGCTCTGTTTTATATTAAGAAAAAAAAAAAAAAAGAAAGAAAAATCAAATGTGTCTAAGCTAACAGGGACATGCCAAGTCTTCTTCCTTCATAGACCTCTATGTAATTCCTGTTGCAAAAGAAAAAGTATTGTGGGAGAACTTTAGTTTTAAACCCAGAGTAATTAAATATCAGTGCTATGCATGAGCATAGTTGTTCCCCTGGAAGTTAGGAGGAGGAAGGGGTAGAATCACGTACATGTTCCCTACTGTTTACTTTGGTCAATACAGCCCTGAAGTTCTGACTGTAGTTTACTCTCAAGATCGGAAAGCTACACTTCAATTCATTAAAGGCTGCTTGCTGGTTTTATTTTTAGAAATCTTCAATTCATTGCAACCACGCCCACATCTACCCTATCTATGAACTGCTGTAGCAGGTGAAGGGGTCAGGCTTACAGATCCAAAGCTGCAGGATCTCCATGACACAGGGCAACAACAGGATATCCGGGTGACTCCCCAGTATTGATAGTTTAGAAGCCAGAGAACTCAAATCAGACCAATTACTCATTGCAATGAGTATTTGCACATAAAGAGGCAAAAGGGTAAACTGTGTAACACACCTTGACACACAGAAGCTTCCACAGTGAGATGCTTTTTGTTTTGTTTTTCTTTTTGTTGTTTAATATTAATATTATTTTGTTGTTTAATATTATTTGTTTGTTTGTTTTGTGGAGGGGACATTTCAAAGGTGGAGGATGAATACGAAGGGATGGGAAGATGAGTGGGATTGGGGTGCACGATGTGAAATTCACAAAGAATCAATAAAAAGTTTAAAAAGAAACAATCAATACATGCTTAAAGGAACCTTTGGCAAATGCTAATCCTCTTCTGCTTAGATCATTACCTCATGTGGCTGGAACCAAGGGAGAGAAGATTGCAGGAAAAACATGTTCTTTTTTTTTTTTTTTTCAATGCAGTTTATTCAAGAACATTGAACAATCCTCGGACCCCGGGGAAAGCCAGCCCACAGCTTAAATAGCCTCTGGGTAGCCAACCCAGGCGTGCCACGGGGGCAATGCAGGTAGGTCCACATACATGGAAGCAAGCCAGATCCTCGGCCTTAGCCAAAACATGTTCTTAACACAAAAAGCTGTCCCCAGGGGCCAATTACCAAGATAGGAGTTAAAACTATCATTCACAAGGTATAAGTTTCATTAGACAAATGGGCCTTTTAAAAATCAATGCTGGAAACTGATTTTTGAATAATTTATTCTTGGTTTTGCTCTTTGTTTTGCCATTCTAAGAGATCATACCTTTAAACAGTAAAAAGACAGAAAAATATAAAATAGAGAAGTAACAACACAGGCGGAAAAAACACAACCGTGTGACACATTAATTTGTAAATCATTTGGTAACACAGAGAGATATGAGATTAATGTAAGTCATTTAAATGTCACTGTTGTCTTGTTCTATTGCCTGAGGACAGTTAGGAACATTACAGTAAAGGATGAGACATATTTTATCACTACTTCATCCCTAAGTCCTCTTGGCTTGATTTTAGAAGACATATTTTGTTATTAGCAACTGCAGAGAAGACTAAGATCCCAGGCAGCTTCTTCCAAGGCTAGCTAAAACCAGCATAGTGTTGACACACATATCAGACTGCCAAAGCTTGGTTACAGATAACCAAATACATAATAAAATTATCAAACTTCTCCGAGTTTTAAATTTCAAATGGCTCCTATTCATCACATAAATTATAAGAATGATGTTGGATGAGGACCTAAGCAAAAACAATGTTACCATATTTCAAAAATAGTGATAACTAAGCATTTTTGTGAGTGTGTACCTGTGTGTGTGTGTGTGTGTGTGTGTGTGTGTGTGTGTGTGTGTGTGTGTGTGTGAATAAGTAAAGAAGCATAAAAATACTGTTTCTGGTTTAAACAGGTTATATGTTTTGGTTTTGTTTCTGTTGTTTGAGATAAGCTCTCTGTTTATAATTCGCACTATCCTAAAGATTCCAAGCTAGCCTAAAACTAGTAGCAATCCTCCTGCCTTTGTTTCCCAAAAAAGTAGGATGGCAAATATGTTCCACCATATCCAGCTTGTTCTATATTTCTCTACAGCTTTTTAGGGTCCCAGCAAAACTGTATTCAAGGTACAGAGCTTTCCCTTACCCTGACATGTGTGTAGCTCCTCTCATCATTAGCTTACTCAATCAAAGTAGATCATTTGTTACAATCATTGAGCTTACGCTGAGGCGGATGATCCAAGGCTGTTGTTCACCTTAGCATTCACCAAGGGCCATGTGCTCTATAGAATTATATATAAATAAACTTCTCTTTCTAAAAATCTGAAGGGTGTCTACCCCCAACATACTTAATAATCATGGAATTATTAATGAATCAATGTCATTAATTAGTAGTTGACAAAAGAAAAAGAACATATTAAGGCCTAACTCTGCAAGGATTTTATTAATAGTGTAATGCAAAATTCTTAATCAAATGATTTTTCTGTATTTTATCTGGAAAGTACATTAATATGAGTGAATAGAAAGGTGAGAAAAATAATTTAAACATATATTCTACCAGAGAGCTTAAAGTTCCATCAAGTAAAGACAGAGGTGCAAGTCATTTAAATAGCCATAAAAATGTTCAGAAGTTGTTATTTGACAATTGTTGGGATAGAATGAGTTTTTGGAATTCACAGAAGAGATTTTATTCCAATTTTTTTGGTATTTCTTAATGAGAGAATTAGTTTGTTAATAGATTCTGAATAAAAAAAGAGAAATTAAAAAGCAAAGTTGCAGTCACCAAAAAAGAAAGGCTCATTCAAACAGCTCAACACAGCTCACCTCACTACTTCCAGGACCACCTTTTGATGCTAGAAATACAGGCCTCTAACTGTAGAGTTAACCTCTAAAGCTGCACATGCAAAATAAATGCCTTCCAAAGAAAATAATCAACTGCCTAACCAGGGTTTCACACTATGCTGCTAGTGTGAAGACAGAGTTTGCTAAGACCACCTTTTCCTTTGAGAGGTTAATTCTCTTTAAAGTAGCCAGTCAACTGGGTCTTTGGCCCTTTACAAACATTTCCCTGTTTTTCTGAAAGAAATAGCTGCTGAGGTAGAAAAGCTTGGGCTCCTCAGAATGGACCTCCCATGGATAAGAACTCTTATTCAGAAAGGAACACAGAGGATGTGGATCAAAAGGATCCCTTTGTTTGGGTTTAATTCTATTGTCTTCCTTGCTACTCATCTCTTTAGCCAATGAAGAGAGAAATTAACCTCAATGATGAATGAGAACCAGAGGGAAATGTGTAGGCATTGTCAAGGTGAACCAATCCACTATTGTCTCCAAAATGAGCTTGATGCTTATTTTCCTGGTCTCCAGAATGCTGCCTTTATTCTTGGTTTTCCTTTATTTTTCCATTATTCTCCAAAGCACCAACGTACAAAAAGAGTCTGTGGTCAGCTTGTCATGAAAGCTGCAAAAGGATGGCCTCTTTTTTCCTAGCTCCGATCTGTAGGTGGTGAGAGTTCCAAATATTATCAACTAGATGAGTTACCAAAGAGATGGGGGGAAAAAGTAAGCTTCCAAAGACCCCAGGATAAAGCATAGATTATCAGTAATTACTGAAACATTTTCTGAGCATATAAAAAATTGGAAAACAGGACATACACACTTGCACATGTGCAATGCACACACATACACACACACACACAACATGTGCCCGGGAAATACTGATTAGAAAAGTTTTATAAATGCCTTTGACAAGATCCCCCTCAGTTTTATACTTCCACCCTGCCCACCAGACAATCCCCACCCCCACTTTGGCACCTGTGATCTGATTAAAACTCCTGAAAAACAAACTGAGAGCCCTGAACCCACACAATTCTGAAGACAAATTTAGTCTCTCCACTTGTGTTCTGTTGCTTTAGGTATTTTAACTTTCCGAGCCTCAGTGTTCGCAGTGTGCACAGAACAGTAGTCCCTATTTCCAGGTTCTGCTGTAGATTCAGCAAGATTGTAATGCTGCATAATTTAAAAATAATCAATGCATACTGCTTATTGGTGTTCTTAACCATCACTGTCATGACTATACAGCTCAGCCTGTGAAGATAGCCACATAAATGAAAGACCCAAGTCATCGGACATAGGACTGAAAGCACAGCAAGTATCAAACAAGTATCAAAAGGTCTTGAAAGTACAAACTCACTTAAAACCCAGGCATCCTGGGTCAGTTACTATCACCTCAAAAAAAGACCGAGATACTTACAACTCCCAAACTCAAAATAGCTCTGAAGTGTTGGCAAAGATATCCTTGTTGTGAAGGTACATAAAGTGCCCTTTGTGAATTTCACTCCCCAAGTGTTAACTGACAAACAGCATGCGACACTTGACAGTCTCCTTCAAAGGCAGTTTAAAGAAAGGGCCTGAAATACAGAGAATTTGGCTGCTCATTATAGACCCCACTTTGGCAAACATCATGTTAAGGCATCAAAGCTTTTCAAACATTGGAGAACCTGACTTAGACTAAGATAAGCACAGCTGATAAATAAGTTGTCCTTGATTCCCGTGTACATTTGTTTAGTGTAATTGCTCTTAGCAGCTGAAGTACAGGCTGAACATAACTTAATTAAAATCATGTAAACAGAAAACTACTTAAAAATTTTATTTCTGCTTAGGTTCTTCTACCCCTGGCTTTTAGTGAGGAAGAAATAGAAAGTGAGTAAGGTTTCCCCAGGGAATCCCAGACTTCTTCTTGAGTTGAATCTGCTCTTCCATTGATTTTAGGACTTTCTTAGGACATATACTTAACTTCTTAGGAAGTCATCTCTCGTATTGTGATAGGACAAGGGCTCTTTCTTTCCTTGTAATGGCCTATTTTTTATCTGTAGTGTTAAAATGAAAACAGATCTTGAAATACTCTGAACCCTGCCTTGCAAGAAGTTCCCTGTAGTTTTTTGCACATACCATAAGTACATGGGGATAGCAGTTGAGACATATTTCAGAGACAAGAAGCTGGAGGATATGGATCATTTTATAATACTTCCTTCTTTAGGAAAACTCAAGGTTTATATTATCAAGAGCATACAGGCTCTGCAATGAAAGTCGGATCTGTCTATCAATTAAACCATTTACTTTTGGTTCATTTTTTTCTCAGAACTGGATCCATAAAGACTTCTGCTCCTTTGTAAATGTCATAGTTACTTTTAGAATGCAAAATTCTTGAGTACATGGATTTTGTCAGCATTTGTCAGCAAGATTTTGTCAGCATTGACTATGTTCAGGCAGCACTTTGCAGGCCTTAGGATAAAACTATAAGCTCACAGTCCCTGTTCTTAGAGAACTCACTCTCTAGTCAGGATGGGGAGAGTATAAATAGTTCCATAGAGTACGGCAGATGCCACCATGAAGATAAATTGAGGTCAAGGTGCACTAACTGAGCATTGGAAATGCTGATGGTGCTGGTACAAAGCAAACACAAAAATCAGTGGAGTAGCACAGAGGACTTAGAATTAATGAACAGTGACACCTACCTACTTTTTTGATCAATAAATAAATGTCAGCACCTATTCAACAAACTGTGCTGAGAAAACTAAATAGCCACACAGTACATGAATGAAACCATTTCTCACTCTTCATGAACATAAATGAAAAATGGATCACAGACCTCATCAAGAGTTATGAATATGCAGGGACTTACTGAAAATTTCTCCAATAACAAATCAACAATTGACATAGACAATGACGTAAACTTAAAACCTTCTGCATAGCAAAGCACTAACCAGAAACAACAAGAGAAGACAGTCTCAGTCAGCTATACTTCAGAGCATGGTCAAAATCTAGAACATAAGAAATATTGCAAAAAGTAAATATTCTCAGATACCTAAGTCTTCCAATCAGTGAGTTAGTGAACTGAAAAGACAGTTCTTGAAAGAAGAAACACACATAACCAAATAAATATTCAAAATGCAACCAATATTACATTTCACCCAGTCAGAACCCTACCATTAAGAAACAAGTGCTGGCCAAGACTACTGGTTGCACTGGAAAACTGATGTAGTCACTATGAAAACCAATATAGAGGTTATTTAAAAAACTAAAAATAGTGCTACCTCATGACCTGGCTATATCATGCCTAGGTTTATCTCCAAAGGACTCTAACCCCTACCATAGAGATATAGAACCAAATTACCCTTGATGTCTATCAATACATGTGACATGGAAGCTGAAAGAGGGCTATGATCAGAGCAACCCAGAAAGAGAGGAACAGAGGAGAAATGAAAACAAAGTTTTTTGAAAATGAGACAATGAAATCCATCACTTCATATGTTTGGAAATAGGATGTTACTGAGAAGGCTTTTGAGAGAGAAAAAGGTACAATGTTAATTGCCTGTCTGTGGTAGTGTTGGATGTGCTGAGGAAAGCAGTGAGAGTCACTGCAGCATAGAAAAAATAAAATGGGCCTGAGGCTGAAAAAGGTCAAACCACAATACCCTAAAGCTAGATATGCAAGGCAGTTGTAGATACTTTGGTATGTTTAAGCATGGGACATTGTACCCCAAATTTAACTTACTTTTGAGACTTGAGACAGAGGAATTGAGAGGAATTGAGCAGGGCTTTGGACACAGGCTGAGGACACTGGATTTGTTGTCCCTTTCGCTCTGATGCTACAATCATCTCCCATTTTTACTCTAACACATCACCACAAAAGAGGCAACTCATTACATTATGAATGCATTTACAACTTTTAAGGACCAAGGTCTAAGATGAGGTATGAGGATTGTTTTTCTTCTGGTAGTCCAAGGAACCCATTCCCCTGCCTTCCTCAGCTTCTGGTTGTTACCTTTTCTTTCAGTTATTTGCTTGCTTGTTTGTTTGTTTGTTTGTTTAATTATTCTTCTCTAATACATTACATCCTGACTGCAGTTTCCCCTCTCTCCATTCCTCCCAGTCCCTCCCCACCTCTCCTCTGCCCCAATATCAATTCCTGCTCTGTTTCCCTTCAGAAAAGAACAGGCCTTCCAGGGATATAAACCAAACACAGCAAAGCAAGTTACAATAGGACTAGGCACATACCCTCATATCAAGGCTGTGTCTCTCGCCTCCATTGTCACACTTCTCACTCTACCTCCCCTTTCCACATATCAGGGCCACCATGAGTAGATTGGTCTGCAAGAAAATCCACATCCTAAAGCGCTTAAAATAGCCACACCTATTTATCGCCTTCTGCCAGGGAAGACAACAAATTTATTGGGTTGTGGGACTACACTGTTATTGTGCAGGTAAATTATCTGTAACAACAATAGTCATCATAGGGTTTCAGCAAGGATCAATAAGAGCCTTAATTCTGAGAATTAAGGCCTCTTTCTTTCTTTCTTTCTTTCTTTCTTTCTTTCTTTCTTTTTTATCCCCCAGAGCTGAGGACTGAACCCAGTGCCTTGAGTGGAGCTAAGTCCCCAGCCTCCCTTTCTTTCTTTTTTTTTTAAATTAATTTAATTTTTCTTAATTGCAATTTATTTGCTTTGTATAGATGTAGCCTCTTCCCTCATCTCCTCCCAATCCTGCCCCCCCCCTTTTTCTTCTCCTCCCATGCTCCTCTCCAAGTCCACTGATAGAGAGGACCTACTCCCCTTCCCTCTGACCCTAGTCTATCAGGTCTCATCAAGACTGGTTGCATTGTCTTCCCCTGTGGCCTGGTAAGATTGTTTTTGAATCATGGGGAAGTGCTCAAAGAGCCAGCCACTGAGTTCATATCAGAGACAGCCCCTGTTTCCCTTACTAGGGTACCCACTTGGATATTGAGTTGCCATGGGCTACATCTTTGCAGGGGTTCTAGGTTATCTCCAAGCATGGTCCTTGGTTGGAATACCAGTCACAGAAAAGACCCTTGTTCTCAGATTTTTGAGTTCTGTTGCTCTCCTTGTATAACTCCAGTCCCCTCCAGGTCTTTCAATCTCCCCTTTCTTTCATAAGATTCCTTGCACTCTGCCCAGAGTTTTGCTATGAGTCTTAGAATCTTGTTTAATACCCTTCTGGGTAGAGTCTTTCAGAGGCCCTTTGTGGTAGGCTCCTGTCCTGTTCCTTTTTTCCCCCCTCTTCCTATATCCATCCCATTTGCCTTTCTGAATGAGGATTAATCATCATACACAAGGTCCTCCTTCTTGATTAGTTTCTTTAGGTGTACAGATTTTAGTATGCTTATCCTATATTATATGTCTAATATCCACTTATAAGTGAGTATATACCATGTGTGTCTTTCTGCTTCTGGGATACTTCACTCAGGATAATCTTTGCAAATTTCATGGTTTCCTTGTTTTTAATTGCTGAATAGTATTCAACTGTGTAAATGTACCACACTTTCTGTATCCATTCCTCCACTGAGGGACATCTGGGTAGTTTCCAGATTCTGGTTATTATGAACAAAGCTGCTAGGAACACGGTTGAGCAAATGTCCTTGTTGTATACTTGGACATATTTTGTATATGTGCCTAGGAGTGATATAGCTAGATCTTCAGGTAGCACTATTCTTAATTTTCTGAGACAATGTTAAGGCCTCTTTCTAATCCATGAGAGTCTGAGTTTTAGCAGCGTCATACAAATGTGTTATTAAAACAGCTTAGGCATCTAATAATCTACTGTCTTAAATTCAAGTATATACCTTCTTTCTTCTGTCTTCCCTAGTTCAGAGAGAGAGTGTGTGTGTGTGTGTGTGTGTGTGTGTGTGTGTGTGTTTAGAATATGGGCAGTATGTATGACTATGGGATTCTATCAATTTAAAAGGATTAAATACATTTAACAAATACATTCTGACACAACCTAAATTCAGAACCGCAAGAACATTTTTATGACATGAGAAGTCAAAACCGGACCTGAATGTGAAATCTTATTATTAAAGATATATTCTTAGATAACTTCTTATGGCCTTGATTATCATATTTTAAAGGAGTAAAATATGTCTTTCTGGTAATTTTGTTGTGAGAATTAAGGAATATATAATAATTACGATAACATTTTGAAGTTCATGTTGTGGTAATGTGAACGAGAAATGGCTCCTGTAGTCTCAGGCATTTGAGTACAGGGTCTCCAGTTGATAGTGCTGTTTAGGAGGTGTGGCATTGCTGAGGAAGTATGTCAGAGAGGTGAGGTGGGCTTTGAGATTTTAGAGCTTGCATCTTGCTTTTGATTCACTATGTGAATGGTCAGCCTCCCTTTCTAGCTGCCATACTTGCCTCTTAGCTTCATGCCTTTGCTATACCACAATGGATTTTTATCCCTCTGGAACCATAAGCCCAAATAAACTTTTTTCTTCCTTGAGTTGTTTTCAATCATGTGTCACAGCAATGGAAAAATAACTAATACATGTAACTTTCAGCTTATAGAGAAAATTCTGCATGGGTATATTTCATAATATTTCACACTACTAAGAACATGAATAAAAAGCTCAGATATGTAAAATCAAATAAAATATAAAATTGTACAATAAAGTAAGGTGTGGTACTGCATGCCTGCAAACTATATTTGAGACACTGAGGCATATCTCAAATTTGAGGACAGTTAAGAATATAGAGGCAGAGAGATCCAAGATGGCAGCGAGCAGCGCACACATTTTCTGAGAGGCAGAGGAGCTTAAGTGCTGGAGTTGGTGAGTGGAGGGACAACTAAAGCCAAGGAAATGACGGTGAGGCTTTCTGAATGAGTTGAGAACTCACATGAGTTGAGACCTTTAGTCTCAGGTCACCTGCAAACTTCTTTGGGGAAGGAGAGAAATGATTGTGTGATCCCCCTGCACTCACCTTTTTCAGGCCTCCCTCCTCCTCAGCACAGTTGGGTCACAGAGATTTTCAGCACAGAACTCACTGCCTGGGGACTGCGTCAGCAGAGACGGGACTCCTACCTCCTCAGTGGTGGCAGACAGCTGTACCATCCTTCTGAGGCCCAGATCCTTGGTACTATCCTCCCTGGGTCCCACATCTGCAAGCAGCCATACCAATTCCACAAGTCCTCCCAGCCAGTGACTATAAGGCCTGCTCAACCCCTCAGTGGCAGATAGTAGGCTATACAGCCACCAAAGTCTAGCAGACGCACCACCAAAGTCTAGCAGACGCACCACCAAACTAGGCAACGGGCTACTCAGGTCTGTGGACCATGGTTGTGGGCCCCCAGGACTTCTGAGAAGGCATCTGGACCGGCATCTCAGTCTGTGGCTGCAGCTGGATTCCCTAACGTGGCGACTGCAGCACCACTGAGCTGGCAAAGCTTGTCAGTCCTCCTGCATCTGACTCAGCAGATCCAAAGCAGAGAGTAGAGAGATAGGATACCCCGATCCCTGCCCTAGATATTAGACCCCTCCCATCAACACACCCACTAGGGGAAACAGAGGCGCTCATAAGACATTGAAGCCCCCGCAGTGCAGGTCCAACAGTGGAGTTCAGGCAAATAACGCTGGGAGCTCAGACAGAACTGAGTATCAGTAGCCTGTAGGTCACTGAAGTATTCAGGAAATTTGCATATGGAAATTGCGGTGCAATTATCATCAGTGTCTACTACATCTACAGCACATGCACAAGTAACCCCTTAGATGCCTGCAAGGCAGAGTCCCTCCCACACACTCAAGGTTTGTACATTCTCTATCACACTGTCCCTCAAGGCATTCTTCCATGCACACACACACTCACATGCTCACCCACATTTGTCCTTTTGCGCCCTCGAACTTTCCTCCCACAGGTACAGCTGAAACACCAATGGACATGCTGAAACCACTGGACCTTTCTCATCTTGCTGAAGAATTCTCCAGACACCAGAAAAAGATGACACCAGTCTGAACTGCAGAATCCAGGAACAAACAGTGAAGGTTACGGATGAGCAAATGGCCAGGGGTCAGCAAGAGAACACATTCAACATAAATCAGCACATCATGGCTTCACCAGCAACCCCCAAAATTAGTGGATACTCCAACTCAGCGGAAACACTGGAAAATGACTTTAAACCTATGCTTATCCAGTGATTTGAGGCATATAAAGAGGAAACAAGCAAATCTCTGAGAGAAATAGCCATACAAATACAGACGTTAAAGAGGAAACGAACAAATCTCTCAAAGAATGAGCCACCCAAGTGGAGGCAAAGAAAGAGGAAATGAACAAAGTTTTCAAAGAAACACAGGCAAACATAGCCAAACAAATAGAGGCACAAGTTGAGATACAATTAATGGCATATAGAAAGGAAACAAACAAAAAAATAGAGACCATCATAGAGAGAAAGGAATCCACATTCAAACAAATGAAGGAAATGGTGCAAGGCATGAAAACAGAATTAGAATGAATAAAGAAAACATAGACTGAGAAAACCCTGGAGCTGGAGAACTTAGAGAAAAGATCAGGAACCACAAAGGTAAGCATCACCAATAGAATACAAGAAATGGAAGAAAGAATCTCTGGTGCTGAAGATATACTTGCAGAAATTGATACTTCTCTCTAAAAAAAAGTAAAATCGGGAAAGTCCCAAACAAAAAACATCCAAGAAATCAAGGATGCCATGAAAAGACAAAATCTAAGAATAATAGGAATTGATGAAAAAGAAGATTCCAGGCTTCAAGGTCCAGAAAATATTTTCAAGAAAATCATAGAAGAAAATTTTCCCAACCTGAAGAAAGAGATGTCCATAAACATACAAAGAGGTCTACAGAATGTCAAATATACTAGACCAGAAAAGAAACTCCTCACGTCATATCATAGTTAAAACACTAAATCTACAGAACAAAGAAAAGGTCTTAAAAGCAGCAAGGGAAAAAGCCCAAATAACATATAAAGGTAGACCTATCAGAATCACACCAGACTTCTCATCAGAAACTATGAAAGGCAGAAGGGCCTGGGAAGATGTCATGCAGACTTTAAGGGACCACAGATGGCAACTCAGACTACTATACCCTGCAAAGCTTTCAATCAACATAAGTGGAGAAAACAAAATATTCCATAACAAAACTAAATTTATGCAATATTTACACAACAAACCAGCCCTACAGAAGATACTAGAAGGAAAACTCCAATCTAATGATAACAATTATACACAAGAAAACACAGGATACAGATAATTTCCCAACAAATATTAAAAGAAAACAAGTAATGAATCACAGTAAGACCACCAACTTCACGATAAAAGGAACTAATGTTCATTGGTCACTATTATCTATCCACATCAATGGACACAACTCTTCAATAAAGAGACACAGACTAGCAGAGTAGTTGCAGAAACAGAATCCAACATTCTACTGCATCCAAGAAACACATGTATGCAACAAAGATAAACACTACCTCAGAGTAAAGGGCTGGAAAAATGTTTTTCAAGCAAATGGACCCAAGCTGGGGCAGCTATCCTAATATCTAGTAAAATAGACTTTCAACCAAAATTAATAAAAAATGATGAGGAAGGACACTTCATTCTCATCAAAGGAAAAATCCACCAAGAGGACATCACAATTTTGAACATCTAGGCCCCAAATACAATAGCACCTACATTCTTAAATGAAACATTATTAAAAATTAAATCACACATGGATCCCAACGCCTTAATACTGGGAGATTTCAACACCCCACTATCACCAAGGGATAGATCATCTAGAGAGAAGTCAAATAGGGAAATAAAGGCATTTACAGAGGCCCTAATTCAAATGGACCTAATAGATGTCTACAAAACTTTTCACCCGAACTCAAAAGTGTATATCTTCTTTTCAGCAACTCATAGAACCTTCTCCAAAATAGACTATATAGATGGTCACAAAGCAAGCCTCAACAGATACAAGAAGATTGAAATAATCCCCTATATTCTATCTGACCACCAAAGACTAAAGCTGGACCTCAACAACCATAGAAATAGCAGAAAGCCTACATGCACATGGAAACTGAACAACTTGTTGCTCAATGACAGCTGGGTTAAGGAAGAAATAAAGAAAGAAATTAAAGATTCTTTAGAATTCAATGAAAATGAAGGTACAACATACCCTAATTTATGGGACACAATGAGAGCAGTGCTAAGAGGAAAGTTCATAGCACTAAGTGCCTTCAAGAAGAAATTTGTAACATCTCATACAAGCAACTTAATGACCCAACTGAAAGCCCTAGAAAAAAAAAGAAGCAAATACACCCAAGAGGAGCAGACAGCTGGAAATAATCAAACTCAGGGCTGAAATCAATGAATTAGAAACTAAAACTATTCAAAGAATCAATGAAACCAAGAGCTGTTCTTTGAGAAAATCAACAAGATATACAAACTCTTAGCCAAACTAACTAAAAGGCAGAGTAAAACTATCCAAATCAACAAAATCAAAAATAAAAAAGGGAACATAACTACAGACACTGAGGAAATCCAAACAATCATTAGGTCTTACTACAAAAGCCTATATGCCACAAATTTGAAAATCTAAATGAAATGGACAATTTTCTTGATAGATTCCATCTACCAAAATTAAGTCAAGATCAGGTAGAAAGACAGTTCCATATCCCCCCAAAAAATTGAAGCAGTCATCAATAGTCTCCCTTCCAAAAAAAGCCCTGGGCCAAATGGATTGAGAGCAGAATTCTACCAGAACTTCAGAGAAGTTCTAACTCTAATTCTCTTCAAACTATTCCACAAAATAAAAACAGAAGGAATATTACCAAACTCATTCTATGAAGCCACAGTCACCTTAATACCTAAACTACACAAAGACCCAACAACAATAAAAAGATCTTCAGACCTATCTCTCTTATGAACATCAATGCAAAAATACTGAATAAAATACTGGCAAACCGAATCCAATAACACATCAAAGATATCATCCACCAAGACCAAGTAGGTTTCATCCCAGGCATGCAAGGGTGGTGCAATATACGGAAATCCATCAATGTAATCCACCACATAAACAAACTGAAAGAGAAAAACCACACGATCCTCTCCTTAGATGCCAAAAAAGCATTTGACAAAATCCAACACCCAGTCATTTTAAAGTCTTGGAGAGATCAGGGATACAAGGAACATACCTAAACATAGTAATGGCAATATACAACAAGCCTATAGCTAACATCAAACTCAATGTAGAGAAACTTAAATCAATCCCACTGAAATTAGGGACAAGGCAAGGCTGCCCACTCTCTCCGTATCTCTTCAACATAGTACTTGAAGTCCTAGCTAGAGCAGTAAGACAACTAAAGTAGATCAAGGAGATACAAGTCAGAAAGGAAGAAGTGAAAGTATCATTATTCACAGATGATACAATAGCATACATGAGTGACCCCAAAAATTCAACTAGAGAACTCCTTCAGATGATAAACATCTTCAACAAAGTGGCTGGATACAAAATCAACTCAAAAAAATCAGAAGCCCTCCTGTATACCAAAGACAAAAGGGCTGAGAAAGAAATTAGGGAAACAACACCCTTCACAATAGCCACTAATAACATAAAATACCTTGGAGTGACTCTAACCAAGCAAGTGAAAGACCTGTTTGAGAAAAACCTTAAGTCTCTGAAGAAAGAAATTGAAGAAGATATCAGAAGATTGAAAGATCTCCTGTGCTCATGGATTGGTAGGATTAACATAGTGAAAATAGCCATCCTGCCAAAAGCAATCTACAGATTCAAGCCAATTCCCATCAAAATACCAACACAATTCTTTACAGACCTTGAAAGAAAAATTCTCAGCTTCATGTGGAGAAAAAAAAAAAAACACCTCAGAATTTCCAAAATAATTCTGTAAAATAACAGATAATCTGGAGGTAACTCCATCCTTGATTTCAAGTTGTACTTTAAAGCAAGGGTAATAAAAACTGCATAGTATTGGCATAGAAACAGAATGGTGGATCAATGTCACCAAATAGAAGACCCAAAAATAAACCCAAACACCTATGATACTTGATTTTTGACAAAGAAGCCAAAACCATTCAATGGAAAAAATGACAACATCTTCAACAAATGGTGCTGGTCCACTGGATGTCTACATGCAGAAAAATGCAAATAGATCCATATTTATCACCCTGCTCAAAACTAAAGTCCAAGTGGATCAAAGACCTCAACATAAAACCAGATACACTAAATTGGTTAGAAGAAAAAGTGGGGAAGAGCCTAGAACTCATCGGCACAGGAGACAACTTCCTGAACAGAACACCAACTGCACTGGCTCTAAGAGCAACAATCAATAAATGGGACCTCATGAAACTGAAAAGCTTCTGTAAAGCAAAGGACACTGTTGTCAGAACAAAACGACAGCCTACAGACTGAGAAAGGACCTTCACCAACCCTATATCTGACAGAGGACTGATATCCAGAATATATAAAGAACTAAACAAATTAAAAAGCAATAAATCAAACAATCCAACTAAAAATGGGGTACAGAGCTAAACAGAGAATTCTCTGTAGAGGAATATAGAATGGCAAAGAAACACTTGAAGGGATGTTCAACATCCTTAGCCATCAGACAGATGCAAATCAAAACGACCCTGAGATTTCACCTTACACCCATCAGAATGGCTAAGATCAAAAACTCAAGTGACAACACATGCTGGAGAGGCTGTGGAGAAAGGGGAACAAGGCCTTCTCCACTGCTGGTGGGAATGTAAACTTGTACAACCACTTTGGAAATCAGTCTGGCGCTTTCTCAGACAACTAGGAATAGTGCTTCCTGAAGATCCAGCTATACCACTCCTAGGCACATATTCAAAAAATGCTCAAGTACACACCAAAGACATTTACTCAACCATGTTTGTAGCAGCTTTATTCATAATAGCCAGAACCTGGAAACAACCCAGATGTCCCTCAACAGAGGAACAGATACAGAAATTGTAGTACTTTTACACAATGTAATACTACTCAGCAATTAAAAACAAGGAAATCATGACATTTGCAGGCAAATGGTGGGATCTAGAAAAGATCATTCTGAGTTAGGTATCCCAGAAGTAGAAAGACACACACGGTATATACTTACTTATAAGTCGGTACTAGATCTATAAGGTAGGATAAACATACTGAAATCTGTACACCTAAAGCAGATAAACAAGAAGGAGGACCCTGGAAAAGATGATCAACCCTCACTTAGAAAGACAAATGGGATGTACATTGGATGCAGGAGAAAACAAGTAACAGGACAGGTGCCTACCACAGCGAGCCTCTGCAAGACTCTACCTACCAGTGTATCAAAGCAGATACTGAGACTCATAACCAAACCTTCAGCAGAGTGCAGGGAATCATATGAAAGAAGGGGGAGTTAGTATGACCTGAACAGGACAGGAGCTCCACAAGGACCAAATATATCAGGGCACAGAGTTCTTCTATGAGACTGTTTCTCCAACCAAGGACCATGTATAGATATAACTTAGAACCCCTGCTCCGATGTAGCCCATGGTAGCTCAGTATCCAACTGGGTTCCCTATTAAGGGGAACAGGGACTATTTCTGACATGAACTCAATGGCTGTCTCATTAACCACCTCCCCTCCCTGAGGGAGGAGCAGCCCTGCTAGGCCACAGAGGAGGACTTTGCAGCCAGGCCTGAAGATACCTGACAAGCTAGCGTCAGATGAAAGGGGAGGACATCCTCCCCTATCAGTGGACTTGGAAAGGGGCAGGGAGAAGATGAGGAAAGGAGAGTGGGATTGGGAGGGAATGAGTGAGTGGTGTACAGCTGGGATACAAAGTAAAACTGTAACTAATATTAGAAAAATAAAAATTTAATTAAAAAAAGACTATAGAGGCAGATCTATCTTTAAAAAATAAAAGTGAATAAACTTCTTTTGTTTAGCTACTGTGAAAAACGTAGTTAATAATACAAGCTCCATAGTTAAACACAGAAAGAGATTGTAACATGGTTTCATCATGGCTATTTTAACGAGTTTCTTGAAATTTACTTCTCTTAGGAGCCATTACCACTGTGGAACTTTCTAGTGTGTTTCCCTTGTCCAGGCTGACACTCTTAATCTTCTTTATTAACAAGACTTATGGATGCCGAAGAACAGAAGCTAGTAGCATTAGCTAAAGCTACCAGGGATTCAAAGATATTTCCAATTCCTTTTCCTTGCTCCAAATTGTAATCAAGCAAAGGCTGTGAGGACACAGGTGTTCAGAATTCTGGGGAGAACTGAAATCATTTTATTTAAGTATTAAAATGGTCCTCTGGCTACAAGCATTAATTTATTAGAGGACGGGAATGTACACTGAACAAATACAGGCTCATACGCATGATATGAATTTACACGCGATCACTCTGCCAACTTCAGGGCAAGAATGTGAGTGAAGAACATTCACACGACAGGCATGAGATAATGGAAAAGCTACTGGCATAAAGTCAGAGAGGCTTGGCTTTAATCTGTAGCTGAAAGGCCATACACAAATCGTTTATTCCATTTCTGTAATGTTTTTGACAATTAGTGAAATACAATTTACAATTGAGTGAATTACACTCAGAAAGCTCCAGGATCCCTATTAAAAGCCTGGAGCTTTTCTAGGCAGGTATGCGGAATAAAGTACGGGAAAGACAGTGACTATGTACAGAAGCAAAATGCACTGGCTCCTCTCATGACTTGTTTGTAGAGTGTGTTTCTGACATGTGTGAACTGTTTTTCTTCCCAAACTATATTCCTTCATCCCAAGGATTGTAAAATGCTTCAGAAATGACTTTAGCAGAACTGTGTAATGACAGAAATGAGTACGAAATAGTTAAGCATTTTCCTTTTTGTTTTTTGTACTTTAAAAATTCCTAAGGATATTGACCTATTAAATATTCATCCATAAGTTTAAAAAAATTACATTTATTATTACTTCTTTAATCTATTTAATTAATTATATTTAATGAAGGGAAGCCTAATATTGTAGAGGAATTTTAATGCAGCAATATTGGTTGCTCTGGCAAGGTATCACATCCAAAGACCTTCTACGTTTGTGTAATCAAGGTGTAATACAGACACGCCTTTAGTACACAGCTTTAATCCCAGACAATCATTTCTAACTGAGGAACAGACAAAGTGATGAATTAGAGAAAGAGTTGACAGAGTGAGTCAGAGATAGGAAAGGTTCAACCCACATGAGAGCAGTTAGGAAAGAAAGGCTACTTAAGAGGAGGGAAGGGAGAGGGCAGTTCAGTCTGTGGAGTTCAGTTTTTCCAACCAAGGGAAAAGCGGAAAGAAGCCAGTCTGAATCAGTCAGCTTGGAGAGGAGTTTGAGCCAGAACAGCTGAGATGAATCAGCCATCCAGAGTTCAGAAAAAAACTAGAAGGTTGAGCTCATTCAGCAGTAAGCCTCTGAGAGAACAATTATATCTGGTGAATAAAATTTGCTTTTACATAATATAGCACCAAACAAGAAATATTCTATAAACTAATGTGATATATTTAAGAATTACCATTGTTTTAACTTTTCTTTCATTGTACTGTGCTCAAGGAATCGAGTACCTTTATATAAAAAAAGTACAAGTACTTGAAAAACTTTTATTTAAAAATAAGTTGTAACTGGCAAAATGAGAACCTTTTCCTTCCATTTTCATGAATTTTTTTTAGCAAGTTTAAGATATACTGGCATTCCTAAGATATTTTTATTAGGTAATTTTTATTACATGAAATTTCTATTTTTTATAGTTTATCTTAAAATCTAACTGCAAATGTTCTTTGTAATTGGTCATTTAGAATATTTATATTCTAAGGCTACTCACAAGGATTTCTAGAAGCCAAGAATTACTATACAACTGGTTCCAGCATTATGCAAGTAATAATAAGAGTGAGAGATGGATGGATTGATAAACTCTTTTATTTCTTCCATAATTTTATTTTTCTCATTAGTTACATTTTGTTAATTCTGTATCCCAGCTGTATCCCTCATTCCCTCCCCAATCCCAACCTCCCTCCCTCATCTCCTCCCTGCCCCTTTCCAAGTCCACTAATAGGGGAGGACCTCCTCCCCTTTCATATGACTCGCTTTTGTCAGGTATTTTCCGGACTGGCTGCAAAGTCCTCCTCTGTGGCCTAACAGTACTGCTCCTCCCTTGGGAGGTGGGGAGGTCAAAGAGCCAGTCATTGAGTTCCTGTTAGAAATAGTCCTTGTTCCCCTTACTATGGGAAACCAATTGATTACTGAGCTATCATGGGTCACATCTGAGCAGAGGTTCTAGGTTTTATCCTCCCATGGACTTTGGTTGAGTGTCCATCTCAGAAAAGACCCTGTGCCCAGATACGTTTGGTCCTTGTGGAGCTCCTATCCTTTCCACATCAAACTCCCTTCTTTCATATGATTCCCTGCACTCTGTCGAAGGTTTGGTTGTGAGTCTTAGTATCTATTTTGGAGCACTGCTAGGTAGAGTCTTTCAGATGCTTTCTGCGGTAGACTCCTGTCATACATTCAATGCATATCCCATTTGTCTTTCTAAATGAGGATAGATCATCACACCCCATGTCTGCTTTCTTGATTATCTTCTTTAGGTGTATAGATTTCATTATGTTTATCCTATCTTTTAGGTCTATATAAGCGAGTATATTCCATGTGGATGGATTGATAAACTCTTAATTTGCAACTATCATAATAAAGACTGGTCCAGGAAGGAAGCATCATGGATTCTAACCCCAATGGGCAGTCTACTGCTGGGCACACTAGCACAGTCTTGGGCTCTTTCCCTGCTCATTAATCACTAATAAGAAAGTAAAAAATAATTGTTCAATTTTGCCATCAAGTGATACAAATGAACATCACCAGTGTGGGAGGAGAAGTTGCAAGAGACAGAGAAATCTGTGAAAGACATATACATCATAGTTATAGGGTATAATATCACCTAGGTGGTTTCTGATGGAGAGTCTCTAACTTGAGTCTAAACATCAGACAAATTCAAAAATTGGAGATGTTTCATGAAAAGAAAACAAGATTAGATGGGGTTACAGTCTATGGAAATATATTAAAGCAAATAAATGGAAGTGAGAGGGCTAAATGAACCACCTGAGTGTAGATGAACCTTGAAGTCCTGAATACTGATAAATAAGAGGAATGCTTTACAAAAGGTTATTAGTTAAGATTGTACAAAAGGAGGGTAATGGTAAATTATGTAATATTGTTTTTATTAATACTGATTTCATTCATTGGCAACAGTGTTAGGATTACATAAAACAACCTTTTTAAATTGAGAAACACTGGCTAACCTGTGTGATGTTAAAGGCTCTCAGTGAATGCTCCCTTAACAGACACAGAAAAGTTATACTCAAGACAGACAGAAAAAAGTAGACGAATATATGACAGAAGCTGTATACATAGATAATTAATAGATAGATGCAGATAAATATATTTATAAAAAGATAAGGAAATGATGTAGAACATTAGCATCATGCAAAACTGAGGAAGTACATGCAGTGTTCTTTTACTAATGCTATTTTTGCAATTTTTCTGAAACGTACAGAAGAGTTCAAATGAAAGTTTTAAATAATGAAAAATAGATGTCTTACAGACCTGAAAAGAAAAATTCTCAACTTCATATGGAATAACAAGAAACCCAAAATTGCTAAAACAATCCTCTACAATAAAAGATCTTCTGGAGGTATCTCCATCCCTGATCTTAAGCTGTGCTATAGAGCAACAATAATAAAAACTGCATGGTACTGGCATAGAAACAGAATGGTGGATCAATGGAACCGAACAGAAGACCAAGAAATAAACCCACACACTTATGGACACCTGACAATGGAAAAAAAGATAGCATCTTTAACAAATGGTGCTGGTCTAACTGGATGTCTACATGTAGAAAAATGCAAATAGATCCATACTTATCACCCTGCACAAAACTAAAGTCCAAGTGGATCAAAGACCTCAACAAAAAACCAGACACATTAAATCAGTTAGAAGAAAAAGTGGGGAAGACCCTAGAACTCATTGGTCCAGAAGACAACTTCCTGAACAGAACACCAACAGCACAGGCTCTTAGAGCAACAATCAATAAATGGGACCTCATGAAACTGAAAAGCTTCTGTAAAGCAAAGGACACCGTCATCAAAACAAAACGACTGCCTACAGATTGGAAAGGATCTTCACCAACCCTTTATCTGACAGAGAGCTAATATCCAGTATATATAAAGAACTAAAGAAGCTGTAAAGCAGCAAACCAAGTATAATCCAATTAAAAAATGGGGTACAGAGCTAAACAGAGAATTCTTTGTAGAGGAATATAGAATGGCAAAGAAACACTTAAAGAAATGCTCAACGTCATTAGCCATTAGGGAAATGCAAATCAAAACAACCCTGAGATTTCACCTTACACCCATGAGAATGGCCAAGATGAAAAACTCAAGTGACAACACATGCTGGAGAGGTTGTGGAGAAAAAGGAACCCTTCTCCACTGCTGGTGGGAATGTAAACTTGTACAACCACTCTGGAAATCAATCTGGCACTTTCTCAGACAACGAGGAATAGTGCTTCCCCAAGATCCAGCCATACCACTCCTAGGCATATATCCAAAAGAGGCTCAAGTACACAATAGGGACATTTGCTCAACCATGTTTGTAGCAGCTTTATTTGTAATAGCCAGAAGCAGGAAACAGCCCAGATGCCCCTCAACTGAAGAATGGATGCAGAAATTGTGATACATCTATACAATGAAATATTACTCAGCAATGAAAAATAAGGAAATCATGAAATTTGCAGGTAAATGGTGGGACCTAGAAAGGATCATCCTGAGTGAGCTGTCCCAGAAGCAGAAAGACACACATGGTATATACTCATTCATATAGACATATAATATAGGATAAACCTACTAAAATCTGTACATCTAAAGAAACTAATCAAGAGAGAGGACCCTGACTAAAATGCTCAATCCCCATCCTGAAAGGCAAAGAGGATGGACATCAGAAGAAGAAAACAGGAAACAAGATAGAAACCTGCCACAGAGGGCCTCTGAAAGGCTCTGCCCTGCAGACTATCAAAGCAGATGCTGAGATTTATGGCCAACTGTTGGGCAGAGTGCATGGAATCTTATGTAAGAAATGGGAAATAGTAAGAGCTGGAGAGGACAGGAACTTCACCAGGAGAGCAACAGAACCAGAAAATTTGAACACAGGGGTCTTCCCAGAGGTTCATACTCCAACCAAGTACCATTCATGGAGATAACGTAGAACCTTTGCATAGATGTAGCCCGTGGCAGTTCAGTGTCCAAGTGGGTTCCATAGTAACGGGAAGAGGGACTGCCTCTGACATAATCTGATTGGCCTGCTCTTTGATCACCTCTCCCTGAGATGGGAGCAGCCTTACCAGGCCACAGAAGATGACAATGCAGCCACTCTTGATGAGATATGATAGACTAAGATCAGAAGGAAGGAGAGGAGGACTCCCCTATCAGTGGACTTGGGGAGGGGCATGTGTGAAGAAGAGGGAGAGAGGGTGGGATTGGGAGGCGAGAAGGGAGGGGTTTATGGGGGGATACAAAGTGAATAAAGTGTAATAAATAAATAAATAAGAGGAAGAAGAGGAAGAAGGAGAAAAAATAGATGTCAACAGTGTCAAGGTGAAGTAAACAGTGTTACCTTCAGACCACCCTATCAAAGTGAATACTGTTTTAAGCTGCTTTACTCTATTAACTGCTTTTATGTTTTGGTGGATTAGAATCATTCATTTATTACTTGCTAATTAGTTTCCTTGGAAACAAACCCTGATCCCTGAAGCTATTATTAAATGTTGTCCTAGCATCTATCATAGCACATGGTGCAACTGAGGCACTAATAAATATGTTGGCTACATGACAAGAAAAGTGTTAGTTTTTATACATTTGTCTTAATATAAAGGAAGTGGTTGTCTTTTGTCTCCAGAGTTCCATAATGGACCATTGAGAACTTTTCATTGTGAGACAGAGTGAAGAGAGAAAATGTACATTTAATTGACCAAAAGCATATAATTTGCAGGATACTATTGGAGTATTACTATTAAACAATGTGAAGTTTATATTCAAAAATTTATAATTAGGTCAAGAATAATGCATGTTATCTTATTAATACTGAGATATTAATACTGAGATGTTGATCCAATGACTTCCCAATATCAGTACATCATGATGAACAAATCTAAAGATGAAGTGAAATAACATTTATTTAAATATTCTGGTTTAATATCTGTGCCTACATGTTTGGAGTTTGGAGGACAGTCATTATGCATCAGTGGTGCAGCTGTGAGCCTGGAAATCCTCATTCTAGAATTAACAGTGAACTTTTGACAGTTTTTAAATTCTACTTAAATTTTTAAGTAGAAGAACGAAACCTAAGAAGGTGAAATAAGCCATTTTAAAAGGCTAGCGTTACCCCAGTTACATTAATAATGACCTCACTACCCTTCAGTCAATGATTTTAGCATATGGTTTGGTTATGTATCACTTCTGTAATTCAATTTTCACAAATACATCTATGAACAAATAAAGTACATTCTACAGTGGTTTTATTTAATAAAACAGTAAAATGTGTGACAAAATATCTCAGATATAAAGATCCTAATAAGCAATCAAGAAGAATAAAAAAAGTTACTAGGTAGGTAAAAAATAGTCCGGTAGACAGTGAATTTGCATGTAATAAAATTAATAGAAATAAAAACAATACAAATTTATAATATAAGAAGCAAAAATCATTTTCCACTTTCACCTTGAAAAAAACAACTACTAACTAAAAACTGTCAAAAAACTAAGTAACTAATGTTGCTGATTCAACCACATTGCTTTCTTGGTATGAAATACAAAAGTTAAAATAGTCTTGATAGTAAGCAGAGATAAAGAGTAAAAAATAGTCAAGATAATGTTGAAAATTAATGAAGTTGGAGAACTTACATGATCATCTTAAACCTCCTTATGAAGGTACAGTAATGAAGACAATGTGATATTAAATTAGAGGCAGGTGGATCAAGAAATTATTATGGTAATTTAATTTGCAACATTTAAATAATCAAAGAATCGGTGTTTGTGACACAATTGAAAAAAAATCTTATTTTATATTATGCAAAATCTAAATCATAATGGGCCATAGTACCAGTGAGGTAGGAGGGCACAGGAAATGTAGGGTTGGACAGAGGTCGTGAGACAAAACTAAGAATTCTAAGCAAGCCCCAGCCATTGCATCAGTAACTTGTGCTGCATATGACTGATCCTGAGGACAAGGAACTTATTCAGCTGCTCCTAGCATCCAGCAGGTCATAGATATAGAAAATTGTGAGTGAGAATGAGGAAGCCAGGAAAGGAGTCAATGGTGTAAAAAGAAGCTGGCTGCTAGTGATGTCAGATTTGCATCTGTGACTCAGAAAAGGAATCCACATCCTTTGTATGGTGCTAAATGCTGCTGACCATAGTGGACACTCAGAGGTAGAACTCTGCACCTAAGGAAGTGACACTAAGGCTGATTGACACCAGAAAGACAGCTTCTATGAATGATGAGGCCTAGGTAAAACCTAGAGATGTCCCAACGATGAGCCCTCTTCGAAACATCATGAACATCTCTTATACAGCAGCATCAGTAAGGGTCACAGACCTCATACAAGGTGTGGAGGATACTCTGATGACACAACTGTCATATGGAACAAATCGTTCCTCAGATCAAGTAAGAGTGTATTATTGGCAACCCATCTGGACATCAAGCACCTAGATACCTCTCTGAAGACACTATCATGGAGCCAAACCTGTAATTTGTATTTCCCATCGCCTATATATTGAGAAAACATGAAGTAGCCACACCTTTGCCATTCCTGGGGGATGAAGAGAACATGCAAAGCCATGGAACTGTGTCTGTTAAGGGCAAAGCGAAGAAATGAAAGGCAAGGAGACCCACCAAGATTCTCAGGAATTCCCTAAACACACCTATCCACTCCTTTTCATATTTCCTATACATTTTCACACTGACTTCACCTGAAAGCAGATATTGACCAGTAGTACTGAGGTCCATTTTAGCCATTTATGCTCTTAGGTCCACATCTTTCATACAGTCTAGTTAGGGTAGTCCCTCTGGCACATGAGTTTTCAGTCCTGTCATAGCTTTTTCTGTTTAGAATTGTTCAGAGGGTTAGTAATGTTGAGGTCTTTCTAATGCTTTGTTTACCAAGGACCTGTTTAAGTAAGAAATAGGGAGGAACCATGCTAAAGCATAACCAAGTAAAGGTATTATTCACTGTGTCTGATTTCTCTATCATATTCCAATTGCGTGGGCTTAAGCAACAACTTAAGTTCAATACTCCTTTTCAGTATAAAAGTGCTAAATCTGTTTTCAGATAATACAAAAATAAAGTACAATAAAGAAAAATAATCATAAATTGAAATATAATACTCTGAAAACATGGAACCTTTCAAAGGTTAAATATGAGACAACTAAATAACTTGAGGCTTTGCAGTGTGTCAGGGTTCAAACATGTGGGAAAATACATTACTTTTGAAAACAAACCTAGTAATGCAACTTTATTGATTAAAGTCTTTGTTCTTCCAAGAATACCATTAAGTATTTGGAAAGACAAGCTATCAACTGGGAAAACGTATTCAAAACTATGTATAGATAGAATTTTACTCAGGATTATAAAGAATTCATACCACTAAGTAACCAAAAGACAAGCCAAGTTTTAAAATGAGTGAATAAATGACAAAAATAGTTCACTTAAAATATGTATATGTTGTTCACGAACACACCAAAGACACGCAACATCGTTAGTTATTCTGGAAATGCACATTAAAACCAGGATGATATATAACAATTGATATAAGTAAATGACACATGGTACCCTGTGCTGACAAGCATGGAAAGAAACTGCACCCATGATGCATGTTACAAAATGACAACCAGGATGACTTTACTGTGAAATATTTGGGAACCTTCAAAAATGCTAATAATAATCATCTATATGAACCAAGAGATTTCTTCCTAAGACTCTATCCAACAGAAAGAAAAACAACATCCATGAGAAGATTTGAGTATGAAGATCATAAAATCTTTTCATTGAAGCCAAAAGCTAGAACAAATTTAAATATGTTACTAGCCAATAGATACATGAAATTGGTAGATATACAGAATGAACTTCTACTCAGTAATAAGATGAAATAAAACCCTGACATATGCAACATAATGAACCTTAAAAAAAATCAACCTAAGTAAAAGATATTAGATACAAAACACTATGTCCTGTGTGATTTCATTCATATGAGGTGTCTGAAAAAGACCAGTTTATCAAGCCATAAATCACCTCTTTGAGCAAAGATTGACTAGAAACAGGTATTTGAAAATTTCTGGAGAGTGATGTGATGCAAATGTCCTAAAACTTGATTGTGCCTATGGTTGCATGGCTTTATAAATTTGTAAAAGTAATTTGTAATTAAAAGTAATTTAATTGTGCATTATAAGGAATGAATTTTGTATCTTAACAGTTTTTAGAAGAAAAAGAAAAAGTCAGCATTGATGATGAGTCAACAGTTTAAAATAATCATGTTGTGTACTTGAGCATATTTTGGATATATGCCTAGGAGTGGTATAGCTGGATCTTGAGGAAGCACTTTTCCTAATAGTCTGAGAAAATGTTAGATTGATTTTCAAAGTGGTTGTACAAGTTTACATTCCCAACAGTAATGGAGGAGGGTTCCCCCTTTTCCACATCCTCTCCAACGTGTATTGTCACTTGAGTTTTTGATCTTAGCCATTCTGATGGCTGTAAGGTGAGAAATTGTTTTCAAAAAACATGGCAGGGCAATTATAGACACAAACTCACAGTACCTATAATTGTCTGCACAAGATCTGCACATTACCAAGCCAATCAAAGTCCCAGCTGAAGAGTTATTGACAACTGATGGTTGCCATGGGAGGGAGGGCCAGTTTTCTTCAAGGATATGGCCACTGGTAGGTTGGTTTTGCCCATGCTTTTTAATTTTCTTTTCATCTAGCCTATACCTCTCCAAAATTTTATATCACAGATATACTGCATATGTGTTATATATGTTATCTGTGCTCTATATATGAACAGAGTAAAGTCTGTTGTTCTTTTTGTCTCCCCTTAGAACATATTTTTCTCCCTTTTAAGCTGTATTACTCATGCTGAGAATACATTATAAAATCCTTATTAATAAGTAACAAAAGAGAAAGTCAATGTGAGAATCACTGGTGATTTGGGTAAGGCTTCATTTTCCTATTGTTGATTTATCTGATACTGCTAGATAATTACACTGACATTTTAAAATGGTGAATGCCTGGCAACTGGCATAAAAATACTATTTAAACACTGTGTCAAATTTTTAAATCTTTAGGGTTGTAAAAAAGTCTGCTGCCTGAAGTATAATACATAGTGTGAGTTTAGGACTGGTGATTTGAAGGCACTTGCTCTGGAACTGACCATGTGCAAGCACATCTTTCTATCAGTTCTCCCCATTCCCATTGAACAAATGGCCTCTTCTTCTAAAAGAATATTTTACATGCTGAACGAAATTTAAAAAATTAGTTAAGCTAAAGAGTATGGGAATCTATCCATCTAAAAAGAAATCTAAAATATTTTATACTTACCAAATACAAAGGAAAATTAAGTTGATCTTATTATAGTCCCTTTTATACACCTGTTTGTTTTGTGTGATGGATTTAATGAAAATAGCCCTCACAGACTCGTATATTTCACTATGGTTCATAGTTGGCAGAACTGTTTTTGAAGGATTAGGAAGTGTGGTCTTGTTGGAAGAGGTGTCTCACTGAGTTAGGGTTTTGAGGTTTCAAAAGCCTCTTCCATTCCCAGATAGCTCTCTCTGCTGCGTGTTGGACAAGCTCCCAGCTACTACTCCAGCACCTTGCCTTCCTTCTGTGGTGCTCCCGATCATGACGGTCATGGATCTAACCTTCTGAACCTGTAAGACCCCAAACAAATTCTTCTATAAGTTACCTTGGCCATAGTGTCTCCATTATATTAATAATAAAGTAGCTAAGAAACCTTGACAAATCAGAGTTGTGTAAATTATGATGAGCTGCATAGTTTTACATAACAGGGTAGAAAGGGGGAAATTTAATGAATAAATTATAATAATCACAAACATTATTGATAATTACATAAAAATGTCTCAAAACAGTAAGATTAAAAGATCCAATAATTACCTGTAAGGATCTGTTTCTTGACAAGAGTAAAAGAAGAAGGAGTTGGTCTAGAAGGTGCAGCCCTTGAACCGTGGAGTGGATAATAGGGAGGACCCTGTACCTCCAGGGTAGTGAGATTGTGCAGAGCTTAGTGTGTGTGGAGAGTGAGAGGCCAAAAGATTAAAAACTAGCAGCTATTATTTAAGGCCTGAACTAGGTGGTTGGAGAAGTCCAGTCATGCCCTGAGGGGAAGGACCAGCCTTACTGCATTCTTTCCCCACTCACTAGAGATACAGTTGCTAGGAAACTGGCCCATCCCCCTAGGGAGGGACACCAGGTCATTAATGGTCTAGGGACCTTCCTATAGCCAATCAATTAAAAATGTAGCATTTTGACCAATAGATGCTTGCAAGGCAGGAATTGCCCCTGCCTTGGGCATGCTGGGAGGGACCAGAATCTTTTGTTTTGTTTTGTTTTGTTTTGTTTTGTTTTGTTTTGGGACCAGAATCTTTAAATCACCCAATTAACCTGGGCATGGAACTTGGCTCTCACTGCTTCAGCGGTGGCAGGTGTGGGCCCAAGCTGCAACTTGTAATGATTTATAATAAAAAGAACCTCATGTATTTACAGCGGAGTCTAGTTATTCCTGGTCTTTTGGGGTTTGTGAACTGGGCAGAACAGAGAGGGCTTAAGGTGGGTGGATCAGAATCCCAGGGCACTTCTGCATGGCACAGGCTTAGTAATGTCTATGTCTGACAGTATCGAGCATGCAGCATGCAAAATACTGAGAGCCACTGGGAGAGCGAAAAAAGGACTTCCACTGAGCTCTGGATGGTAGATGGTTTTATTGTACTTCCCATGACTTAAATATGAAAGTTTTATCCCACCCTACAGATAGGTAAACTCAAGTTTGAAGAGATTAAACAAACCTTTTAAAGTAAAATAAATAAATAAATAAAACATGCAATAAGAAAAGTTAAAACTGAGAATTGAAAAGTAAGGAATACAAACACAAAATAATGACTATGAACGAAGCTATCACCATTGGTGAGTTGACAACGAACTCTGCTAAGTCAAATGTAGAAAACTGTTGATTAGAGAAGACGATCCTAACCACTGCAGACCTTGTGAGACATACGCACTCTCTGTCACTGCTTCTCTTTCTCACTCTGGCTCTCTCTGTAGCATTTTTCTAAATTAAAAAATCTTGGCTCAAGGCAAGAACCAGATCTTATTTTTATAGCCCCACCTAGTAAGTGGTTTACTAAATATAGACAGATGGGCTGAGAGATGGGCTTAATTTTCTACTTAGCTGAGTTATGAAACTGTCAAATTCAAGGGCAGCTTTGGAAAAGATGAAAATAATGAACACAGTTTCCAAAACTGTCTTCCAAGTATCTACAATTATATAAGTTGGTTCCTCAATTATACATTTTTGTCAGAGAAGTAATTCATCAAATACAGGTCTCCATTTACTCTACACACAGCTTCAAGCACCTTCATATAATGACTAACAACACTGAAAGATTAAATCCGTTCTCTGACGACTGTATGGAATTGAAAGATAGCTGTGGCTTTGATTTTGCCATATGTCATCATGTCTTCCTACGTTTCCTTCATCCCCCCCACGGTGAAACACTAGTAAATGAGGATTCAGCAACTTGATGTGAAGACAGCTCATTGGGTATAAGATAGAGGACATATTCAAGCCTAAAAACTGAGAACTTTCTCCATCTGTGAAAAGAGATGAACAGAAAGCACAGGGATTTGATGCAGCACTTGCACTGTTTTCCTGGGTGATTACAGGAAAACCATAAAAATATCTAGCTCAGAAAGCTTATTCTAGGTCAGTTTAGAGTGATACTGAAGTTTTCTTTAAATAAACATCACGACTGTAGATTAATTGAAAACTTTTCTGAGCTAGATACCATAAAAAGGTAGCTTTAAGGAGTTTAAGAGACTGAGAATCTAGAGGACCATAGTCCAAAACTAGACCTGCTTAACAACACAACCTGTGGAGACTTCTTTGGTAGATCATAAATGAAAGGCATATCTAGGCTGCAAATAACATGAGCTATCCATATTTTTCTTTAAAATTAAGCAGTGTAATAGACAATCCTAACTTTTTCTGTTTGTTTCTGAGACATTATAAAAGTATTAGTTGGGCTCTTAGTTAATCTATCAGCCCTCAAGAGGGCTCAGGTATAGCAATATGGAAGGCTGTCTAAGTGAAATTCATAGACCACTCATGCCATGAACCTTCATATAGTTCAAGATGGCGTATATCCACCCATTTGATACTATTGTGCAAAGATTGTGATCATTGCTGCTATGAGGCAATAACTATCTATCACAAGACTGCCAGCACCCAAAGCCACCGTAAAGCCTTGAGGGACAGTCTGGGTCACTTTCCAGTGTTGGTCAGTGAGCAATACCACTACACCACCTCCTTTTGCCTTGACTGCACTTTCTAAAATTTCTAACATTTTAAGATAGAATAACTGGAACTAAAAAGAACCATTTCACGGAAAATAACTTATACAAAGTTTGCAATTAATCCATAATAGTGATGTTTATTTAAAGAAACTTCAGTATCACTCTAAACTGACCTAGAATAAGTTTTCTGAGCTAGATAGTAAAGGAATTTCCTCTTTCAGGAAAGTTGATAGAGTTATAAAATGAAAATTTAACCTATATGTTGTTCACTTTGATTCTTTGACTTTTATAAGAATCTGTTGCCATAAAAGACTTTATCAAGAACATGGAATTATATAAATGTATTCCTGTAATAGAAAAATCTTCAGATATAATAAGAAAATCCACACACTTAAAAGTTAAAAAAATCTAGGGGCAATTAAGAAATAAAAAGAAAATAATGATCTGCTTATAAATAACAGTGAAAAACTTCCTAAGTTTTAAATTGTCTCTAAGTCTTTTAAGAACAAATTCTAGTATAATGCTAAAAAAATAAAACTCTTGTTTCGTGAAAAGCAAATGAAGTGTGCTTTCTTTCAAGTAAAACTATAAAGAACAAATTGTTAAATACTGAGAAACAGTAAAGCTTAAGAAACATGTCAAGCTGATGATGAAGGGCTGATGTATTAAGTTGAGACAACTGATAGAAATTTTAGGCTATACTTACTGGACAGATCTAAGATATGTGGCTGAGTTCAAGTTAAGTGTATTTCAACAGTCTGATAATGACGAACCAAGATAAATATAAAATAGAACATAACTGAGAGTTTGTCTGGAAGCTCATTGTCAGCGTTCTATTGCTGGGAGTAGATGCCATGACCACAGCAACTCTTATAAAAGGAAATGTTTAACTGAGGCTTGCTCATAGTTCCAGAGGTGCTGTGCAGTCTCATCACGGTGGGAAGCATAGCTGCACACAGGCAGACATGGTGCTGGAGAAGGAGCTGAGAGCCCTACATCCTGATCTCAGGCAGCAAGATGAGAGACTCTGGGACTGGCTTAGACTTTTGAAATCCCAGAGCCCACATCCAGAGACACACTTTCTCCAATAAGCCCATACCTTCTAATCCCTCCCAAGTAGTGTCACTCCCTAATGACCAAAAATTCAAATATATGAGAGTATGAGGGTCATCAAACCACCACACTCACAGGGCACTTTTTTGAAGCATGAATCAGCATGCTAATGGAACCAAATTGTGTGTAACAGTGAAGTTCTAGAAAAGTTGGGGTTCTATGAAGCAATAACGCCCAATATCATTTTTTCAATAACTGAAGGACTGTTGCACACAGATGCAGAAAAGAAATCAAGATTGTTCTATATTCTCTTAAATGTTTGAGGACAAAATTCATTATAGTTAGTGGTAGGTACTAATTTCACATTTTTGTATAAAATAATAAATATAGATCTAACCTCATAGACTACCCAAGAAAAGTGATTAGTGTGGTAGTGAACTCTCCAGCACTGAAAATACAGAGAAGTTGGACCCCATGTAGGACTCTGGCAGCTCATACCCCAAATACAAAGAAGGGACAGATTGCATTCGACCTTTTTCAGTTTTAATAATTCTTTTTTATATACATATGACCCTGTAATCATGGAAATATGAACTGTTTGAGATTTCACAAGCCATTTTGATTTTCTAAAATATTAATGTTTTTCAATTTTATGAAATACATGATTACATTTACTTTCAGTAGAGAAATTGGTCAAAGTAAAGGTGGGAATCATGGGAAAAGTAAAGGTCTGAATTGTTTATTTAAGAAAGAGAACTCTATTTTAATCCTGCCAAGGCATGAATATGGGAGATCTTTCCATCTTCCGATATCTTGAAGTACACAATAAGGACATTTGCTCAACCTTGTTTGTAGCAAGGTTATTTGTAATAGCCAGAAGCTGGAAACAGCCCAGATGCCCCTCAGTGGAGGAATGGATGCACAAATTGTGGTATATTTACACAAGGGAATATTACTCAGCAATAAAAAACAAGGAAATCATGAAATTTGCAGGTAAATGGTGGGATCTGGAAAAGATCATCCTGAGTGAGCTATCCCAGAAGCAGAAAGACACACATAATATATACTCACTCATAGAGACATATAATATAAGATAAACCTACTAAAATCCGTTCACCTATCGAAACTAATCAAGAGGGAGAACTCTTGCTAAAATGCTCAATTCCTATCCAGAAAGGCAAAGAGGATGGACATCAGAAGAAGGAGAAAAGAGGAAAAAAGTCAGGAGCCCGACACAGAGGACCTGAAAGGCTCTGCCCTGCAGACTATCAATGCAGATGCTGAGACTTATGGGCAACCTTTGGGCAGGGTGCAGGGAATCTTAGGAAAAAGTGGGAAACAGTAAGATCTGGAGAGGACAGGAACTCCACAAGGAGAGCAACAGAACCAAAAAATCTGAGCACAGGGGTCTTTCCTGAGACTGATACTCCAACCAAGGACTATGAATGGAGATAACCTAAGACACCTGCACAGATGTAGCCCATGGCAGTTCAGTATCCAAGTGGGTTCCATTGTAATAGGAACAGGGACTGTCTCTGACATGAACTGATTGGCCTGCTCTTTAATTACCTCCCCCTGAGGGGGAAGCAGCATTACCAGGCCACAGAAGAAGACAATGCAGCCACTCCTGATGAGACCTATTTGACTAGGATCAGAAGGAAGGAAAGGAAGACCTCCCCTATCAGTGGACTTGTGGAGGGGCATACATGCAGAGGGGGGAGGAAGGGAGGGATTGGGATGGGAGGAAGGAGGGAACCACAAGGGGAATACAAAGTGAATAAAGTTTAATTAATAAAGAATAAAGAAAAAAGAAAAAGAAAAATAACTCAAACTTCAGGCATCAGGTATGTACTGAAATTTAGTGTGGGCCCTTCTGTCTTTGAAACACATGGGACTGTGTTGAGTGTTGTAATCTGAATTAAAGGATTTGTGCATTCTAAGCAAGTACTCAGCTATGGAGCCTCGCTGCCAGGCTGTATCAGCCTCTTGAATTTCCCTATTAAGTAAACCTATGATGGCTTACCTAAAGTAATGCTAAACTCCTGTAACAGTCTTCTGCTTGTGATTGTGCTGAGGGATACATTTTTTTTTTCTAGTAGAAGCAGAGAGCTTGGGATGCTTAGGGATTGTCTGGAAGAACATAGGGGTCCCATATCAGCCATCAAAAGAAAAAAAGCTAAAAAGACTCTTTCCTAAAAAGCAAACAAACAACTGCAAAAAACTATCAAGAACAAAACACAGCGCTTCTATTCACATTCCATGAAAGAGAATTTGTCTCCACTCAGAAGTAAGAAAGAGGCTGTGAACTGCATGTTCAACCGGATAGTACTGCAGTACCTGATAATTCTTTTTTAATTTTTTAATATTAATTATAGTTTATTCACGTTGTATCCCAGCTGTGATGATAATTCTAATCAAAGAAGAAAACGGCACAAGTCATAATTAGAAGCTAGATGTCTCTGGTACATGTTTATTCAAATTTTTTTTTTCTTCACCAGTATGAAAAAATCAACTGGCCAATGAATGACAGCAGCGACAGCAGCTTCTGGGAAGATGCTGGGACTGCTCCCATCTGGGGAACACACCCTGTGCCCCTGTGGTCCCTACAGGTGTTCACTGCAGATTCTCCCAGTTCTAAATGACTGCTTCTCCAAGATGCCTGGCCTTGAAGAGCACTGGGACTTTTTAAATGTCAGAGAAATCATGAATTCAAACCTTTACTCGAAATCTACAAATTGTACATTTTGAGTCAAAAACATGTTTTGATCTTTTCTTGATAAACAAAATATTTCTGTGCCAGATTCTATCATTCTTCACCTTTGTATTGCAATTACCAGGGAACTTTCCTAAATGCTTCAAACTGTTTGCTTTACTCAATGGATAATAGTTTATAAGTAGAGTAACTATAACACTTGGTTCATTTTAAGTGTTTTCCCTAAATATTCACGTTAAATCATCTTTAGAAAGTTCAGAATATATGAGAACTTGCTTCATATTTTAGAGTCTAATGAAAATAAAAAAATAGAATAGAAACGAGAAAATACTGCCTCTCTGTGTATGCTTGGTTAAAGATGATGGAGGTATTGGAAAAGCAGGGAAAAACCAAATGAAGTAGAGCAAGAGGCTGCAAGTGTCCGGGGGCAATCGGCATTTGGCACTGTTCCCCAGGTCTAGTTCACCACTTCTGGCTCGTTTGTTTTACCAGAGGGAAAGATTGCTGGTTTATCTCTGAACATTTTGCACAAGTTAAATGTGACATTTTTCTTTCTCTTCTTATGCTGTCTCATCATTGTGTTTCTGAACCACTGATAGCCCTAATGCTTTTTCCAAAAATAAATGCTGTGGAACTAATTATTTCAAAATCAGCCATGAGTTATTTCTCTTGACTATTTCAGCAAGATGGCTGGTCCTGTGCAGTTAAGTCAGCTTCATGCTATTTCGATCCTCACTGAACACTCATGTTTGGTCTGCACTGCCCTAAAAAGCTATCCTTAAATGCTTAACCAAGCTCTCACTTTCTACAGAAAAATAACTAAAATTCCATTAAAAATTTTAGCCACAAATAAGCAACCAACAACAAAAATCAGTTTACTGATTTTTTTTTCATTATATAATTCCAGTTTTACAAGAGAAAACTACTTTTATTAAAATACTTACCAATGAGTGTTTCTTGAATGTGAAATGTCTCCCTGCAGACTGATATGCCTGAACACTTGGTCCCTTAGTTCCTGGCACCGTCTGGAGAAGTTGTTCAGAATTTTGGACACAGGTCCTGGCTGCCAGAGGAAAGGCCAAAGAGTTGTGGCTTGAGGATTAAGTTCGGTTTCGTTCTAGACTGGATTATCCTCCTCCTGATCCATGAAAACTTAACATGCAGTTGCCACAGGCTCCAAGTCCTGGGAATGAGTTCCACACACCTCTCTTTCCCTGCCATGATAAACTACATCGCTGTAAAACCAGGGGCCCACATAAATTTCTCCTCTCTCAAATTACTTTTGTCAGGTGTTTGAATGCAATGTAGTTAATATAATCAACTCTATTCTTTTTGTAATGCTTAAATTGATTTGGATAACCAAGGAAAATATGAATATATTCTGACAAAGAATTTATTGTCTGAACATTGATTCAGTGCTACTGTTATGCCAAAAACTGTCTTCCTTCCTTCCTTCCTTCCTTCCTTCCTTCCTTCCTTCCTTCCTTCCTTCCTTCCTTCCTTCCTTCCTCCTCCTTCCTTCCTTCCTTCCTTCCTTCCTTCCTTCCTTCCCTTCCTTCCTTCCTTCCTTCCTTCCTTCCTTCCTTCCTTCCTTCCTCCCTTTCTTTCTTTATTTTTGTTTTTTATTTGTTTGCTTGCTTGCTTATATGGGGCTATGCTGCAAGGGGATTGAACTTAGTGCCTTGGACATACTGAGAACCTGTGGCTCTGTCCCAGCCCCATCCTTATTACGTGGAAATAATTTCATATTCAGTAGACATAGTCTCTACACTGTGGAATCTACAATTTCATGGTGATGACACACACTGGAAGATGTCTGAGGTACTGAGGTAGCCTAGGGGGTGTAATGGAAATTTGTCAGGCTTGAGAGTAAGTGTAAGTCTTTATGAAGAGGAAATCTCCATTAGACTCCAACAGCTGAATGACTCTCCTGAAAGGCAGTCCAAATTAATGGAGATTTCCTCTTCATAAAGGCAGATAGGCATGGTCTGAGCAGCTAGAGCAGCCTTCCAGATCTAGGAAAGATTTCAGGTTATAAACATAGGATTCCTCATCTCAGATGATTCAACCATTCCAGAGATAAAAACAAATGAACAAACAACCCAAGGCTACTTTCTAATGTTGATTAATATGTCTGCTATTTTTTGTCATCTTCTACATATTTTCTCACACTTAGATCACTAGTTAGAAATAATCTCTTTTGATTTTTATAAAACTATCTATGTGCATTTATGTTACAATTATCAGTCTATCAAATCTGAGATGTTTATTAAAACAACCCCATTTCAAAGTTATCCAAATCGGAGACAAAAATAAGGTATAGTGGCGTCCTTTTATTTTATAATGCACAAAATGTGGCATGACTTCTGACTCACTTGAGCTATGTAACTACTTGTTTTATTTCCCACAATAGGTTTCAAGTCAAGGACAGATTCGTTCTAGTCATTTTATATTATATCTTGTAAGAGTTCAGCACTTTTTGCTTTCCTTGAACTCGAAACTAATTTGAAAATATTATTGAACATTTTAACAAGTAGACCTAAAAAGGGAAATTTCCTAGAATCTAAGCCTGTCATTCTTTCTACTAAGTAATAATATCATTCATCTTTATTGACAAGGTCTACAAGAAATGAAATATAAAGCAATCCTAAGATAGGATAGAATAATTTTAAGACAGCTGATATAGCATTTATAGAGTATTACCAATGTTTTAGACACTGTTCAGTGCTATACTCGCCTCTTTGTGCTCACAATCTCTGAAAATGATGGATATTCTTTCTGCACCTGGTTCTCACACACCCTGATCATTCTAAGCATAGTGGGATAGAGAATCTCCTACCCCGCCAGGCTGTAGCCAGGCCACACAGGCCTCACACATGCCGTGTACAGTGTTGATAGCATCTCTGAGCAGGAACTAGAAAGACCCAGAAATGCTCTTTTTATAATAACAGCCCAACATGGCTGCAGACATTTCTAAATATTTGTAAATGTTCCTAAATGGGGAAAGAATTTGTATTAGTTCTTTTTCTGTTGCTGTGATAAAATAACTTGAGAAAAAGCAACTTATGGTAGGAAGGGTTTTATTTATTTATTTATTTATGGCTTACAATTCCAAAGAGAAAGAGCTGGTAATGGTGTGAAAAGCAGGGAAGTAGAAGCATGAGGCCAGGTTGGCAGTCAGGAAGCAGATTGATCACGTTTCATCCACATACAGGACACAGTGAGAGAACAGGAAATGGAGCCAGGATATAAGCCTCAAAACCCAGCTTCCTCCAGAAAAATCTCATCATCTTAAAGTTTCCATCACCTTCCTAAACAGGGCGACCAGCCTGGGATCAAGTGTTCCCAGTCAAGAGCCCGTGAAGGCATTTCTCACTTAAATCACTGCATGACAGAAGATAGTCTCTAGAGCAAAATCGTCTGGTGGGATTGGCCTGGCTCTATGGAAAAAGCAGAAGATGTCCATGCTGAGACAAGAGGTGAGGATGGAGATCAGACTACAGTGGTAGGTGAAGAATTTACCCTGCACAGACTCTCAGGTCAGGGAAAGTTTCTGAAACTGTGCTGTGAACTCAGGGTAACCAGCATCAGTGTGATACAATGAGACTGACATCTTTAAGAGATTATGCTACTGTGTTACTCTCCTTGGAAAAGCCAACAGAGAAAAGTATCTATTCAGCCAAAACTGCATCAGAGGCAGACCAAATACATAATTCCATAATTCCATTCAAGACCAGTTTGTGAGCTTAACTAGAGTGACTTGTAATGTGTGAAGATCAAATACAAGACCAATGGAAACCCATTGGTATTACACCACCGAGGAAGAGTACTCCACCCCCAACAGTCATTAACTGCTTAGCTATCTCCGGGTAAGACAGGGAACTGTGTGCTTCATGATTTGCCTCTTGAGCCACTAGCGCCATGCTCATACACATCTCATGCACAGCTTGAGCCAAGCTGCCTCCCAAAGAAGACTGAGACACATATGTGTTCCCTGTCCTTCCCTATCTTGTGAGCTGCTCTGATTTCACGATGTCATGCCCAGGGGACAGCACTCCATAATATCCATTAACTCCTGTGGAAAATGATTCTAAGAGATCTAAAGAGGATCAGATCAGATCATGTAGGGAGCTATGACAGTGATCCAAGCAAGAAGGGACAGGGGCAGAGGCAGAGGGCAAGAGAGATCAGTTCTGAATAAATCAGGGAAAGAGATGACAGGGTTTGCTGAGCAGTTAAATGCAAAGGATAAGGGGGAAGGAAACCTCAGGATGAAATCTTAGATTATGGCCAGAGTTCCTGGAGTGGTACACACTGGAATGGAAAAATCTGTCAAAACAAACCGAAAAAGCCACTACCAAAAACAATACAAGAACAAAACCAAACAACACAGAAACAAGTGTTGAAGGCAGGAGAGATCCAGATGGGCTGGTTGTTCCAGCCTCGCTCCCTTTACCCCCAGAAAGGGGACTGACTTCCCTCTCAGCATTTTGGGAGTTTGCTCACAGGGTCTTCATTCAGAGTTGGTTTACACTTCAACTTCCTAAGCCTTTGTTTCACCCTGTACAAATGGAGTGTGTAAAACATTTATTGAGTACTCAGACCACTTAGGACACAGCAAGGGGCACACTGGATACATTGCAACAATTACTATTGTTATTTCTCCATTGTGAAAGGGAACATGTGTTCTTGTGTTGATTTTTGAAACCGAGTGTGTCAAAGCTGAGCTGAGCTCCTTGGGTGTACTTCTGCATGGCCCTATTTAATTTTACTATGTAGGACTAAAAGCTGGATAGTGTCAGCTCCTGGAAACCAGAGCCACTGTGCCAAATTTCTCTTCACTCAATGGTTCTAGGCTGCAGCCAGCCAAAGGGGAAATTTGCAAACAACCTGGGAGACAGAAAATAGATCGCGGCTACGTTTGCACTCGTAGTTTGGAGCAAGCAGGTGATGGCAATTCATGTACATTGTTAAACTCATCACTGGACCACTGACTGCTGTCCTTTCTGCAAGAGTTACTATTCTCCAGCCCTCATGTCTCCTGGGTCCATCTTAACTCCTACATGTTGGTCTTAAAGAAACTGTTGTTTTACAGAGCAGGGCTCCAGATTATCCTATAGGTCAACTATATAGTGGAGGAGGAAGCTTGAAGGCGTAGGAGACTAGTTGAAACTCTAGGCTTTTCTTTTTCTCTTCTTCCACAAATCCATCTCTTTTACCATGTGTTGATGTTGTTTTTATATTTTGTTATGCTGGTTATAGAATATTTCCCACTGGCTCATGTTCTAAGCTCTGTGCTCATCAGCTGTCAGTGGTATTTTGGAAATCTGTGGAACTATTAGAGGGTAGGATTTAGTTGGTAGAAGGTCACTAGGAGAAGGCATTGGAAGGTATAGCTGAACCCTTTGTTCCAGTCCCCCCCCCCCAATTCTCTCATTCTCTGATTCTGAAGTTAAACAGCCTCTGCTCTATGCAACCCCTGTGAACTGCTCTGTCATGTTGGACTAAAAAGATGAGCCAGAGTAAATTCTTCCTGTATTAACTTTCTCCTTCCATTTCTAATGTCAGAGTGATGCAAACATAGCTCATACAGCCTTGTCTCAAATACAGAGATAATATAGCCAGAACCTATGTAAGATGCTTATGCTTACTGCTGCAATAACTTCCTTAATGTTTTTTCTATATGATTTCTGTTTCTTCAATAACAACCTCAGAGATATAGTTGGTACTATGCTATCCTTGCAGTTAATCTTTTTGTGCACATGTCAGTGATCTAAAGCTATACTTTTTTTGAGTTTAGATGGCTTGTGCTCTGTGTCACCATTGCTTCTTGTACTTGAACATTGATTTATCTCACTCACACTTCCCACCCCATACTTCAGTTTTCCCCGACTTTATGACAAGTAAACTAAGATTCTGTTAACCTAAATTAAATTTGATATAAGTTTATTTCTATAGTTTTAATTCCTACATAGAAAATAATAGCATATCTTATTCTTCAAAGTGTATATTCGTGTAAATTACCCAAGTCTTAGTCAGTCACAGCCTTTGAACTTCAGCCAATGGCAGGCAACAAACTTAAAAAAAATAAAAAATAAAAAATAAAAATAAAATAAAAATAAAACCTTTATAGCAGATAAATGTCATTCTGTAACCAATCAGGCTGTTTCTTTGAACAGGGCTTTCTTGTTCTGTCTGTGAATACTGCCTTCTCATGTTGATGGCTGGAGTATTCTGAACCTCCTTGGGTTTAGAATACTGCCTGATTCATCAATTTATTTTTATATAAAACCTTGGCTAACATTAATTTGTCTGAGGATTTTTATTTCAACAATCAAAAGAAGTAGGTAGGTTCCAAGGCCCCATAGTAATTGGCTCATCTGTGAATCAAATGTGGAAGTCTGGTTCCACACACTCTGCTTATTACTGCCCTGAGATGCTGACCCTGACTGGGAAATGCTGTTGTCACTGTCATGAATACTCTCTGCCCCCCCCCCACTATCTTTCTATGTCAAGGGCTCTCAGGCCTTAACCTTTCCAGCCTCTAACCAATACTTCATATTAGTCACATTCTCTATACTATCATCTGCCCTGGGCCTGGATGGCTTTTTTTTTTTTTTAATGTTCTTGGAGTTGGGCACTTTGGTTTCAAAGTGCCTTGTCCTTGTTGTTCATTGACCAGAACACAATGTCCTGTCCTTGTCTGGAAAACTATAGTCATGCTTAAAGGGTCATTTTTGGTGTCTGTGTCACCAGGACAGCACACTCAAGTCTTTCCTGTAGCCAGCTGCCGTGCATGCATGCTAGTGCGCTGTTTCCCTTTACAATTTGATCAACCTTTTGTGGTGTCCCACCTCTACAGCGTTAACAATTTAAGTTAACAATTTGGTTCTCCAATGACTACCCAGTATGTATTTATTCCTTGAAAAAACTCTTTCACCATGCGGAGACTTCTTTGAGGCATAAATTTACTACTTCAGAATATACTTTTTTAAAATATTAATTTTAAGTTATATATATTGGTGTGTGCCTGCATGTTGAATGTGCACATAAGTGCAGGTGCCTGCCAGTTTCAGAAGAGGGTTTGTGATGCTCTGAAGCTGAATTTACAGACAGCTATGAGCCAAATATCTTCCCATCATAGTTATAAGATGTTTCATGCAACTTTTTCTTTGATAACTACTGATTATGTTTTGAAAGTCTGACTAAATGGGTAGATTTTGGCACTGTGGCATTTGCTCAGTGCAAAGTACTTGTTGTTACCCTTGAACAAGTGTGAGGACCTGAGTTTGGATTCCCAGCACCCACATAAAGGGACAAATGTCGCTGCTCAAGACTACAACCCAAACACACAGGGTGCAGAGACAAGTGGACCTTTGGAAATCCCTGGCCAACCAGTCTAATCAAAATGATAAGCTTTCAGATGCAGTTAAAAAAAAATAAAAAACCTAATACGGAGAAAGACAGAAAACATGACAATATGTCAGCCTCCGGCATTCACACATGCCCACATGAGTGCATGCCCTCACACTCTCTTATAAACACACAAATATACAACCTTCACAGCACATATGTATAAATCTTGACCACACACACCCTGCTTACTCAAATTAAGCTACATACTAAATATATGTATAAGTCGTAAATGTTTTCAAGTATCAACACACTAGAGTGTTTCTTCGCACCCAGCTACAAATGGATATTTTTGCTGGCTCGTAGACACTAAGAGAAGTGGTTCATTTTCATATCAGTTATTAAGTGTGTGATTTCTCGAGTCCCACCCTGTGAGCACTAAGACCTGTCTTCCCTTCAGGAATTAGAATCTAATTATCTGGAGTAAACACATCAAGGGTGTTACAAGCCTGGGGTCTCATAAAGTTTCTTCTCATAAAGGCATTGTTTTAATAAATGTCTTCAAAGCCAAGAGCACTGATTTTATGATGTGAATCAGACAGTTAATGAAAGGGCTAAGGAAAGAGAAAGCAGCAATAAAAGCCTTCCATGGCATGAGTCAAATGTGAAGCAATGTGCAGCTTTGTCAGCTTGGCCAAAGGAAAGCGAGCCCTAGACTACAAAAAGGATGTTTACTAAATGACCACAGCCGTCGAAACTTGACCTCAATTAGGCAAGCATCTCACCTCCTTTGGTTCTGTGTTTCACAGGTTGTATTTAACCAATTCCAAGTACAGTTTCTTTTCAAATATATTTAAATAATAATAATGAATCAGAAAGAATAAAACTATTATTTAAAAAAGAAAACAATAGTCACCCATTTTTTAATACTAAAATATAAAATACATTCATCTCTATTTTTCACATGATTACTATGGTTTGCTCTGTGACTAAAACAATGGATATGGATATCTATGTGCATTATTCATTCCAAAGAGGAAAAATGCAACCAGAATGTGTGATATAAACTTACTAATATAAGGAACCCTCCCAAAAAGGGTTGCTTGAATTTCCCTTTGCCTCCCTTCTGCTCTCTTAAAATCTAGCAAGGAAGAACTCACATAGAGACAGCAGAGCTAGGTGCGATATTCCCTTGGAATGCTTGCCAGAGGGGAAAAGCAAGTAAAAGAGACACTATAACCCTGTTCGGTCTACATACTCTTAGCATCTTTCCATCAGCCTCCATCATCACTTAATACTTACTGCATCTGAGCCAGGACTGCCACAGGAGGCTCACTTCTCAAAGTGACTTGAGTAGACATTTTTCTTTTTAACATCTAATTAATTTACCTAAGACAATGGTATGTGTCTTCTGGAGCTGGATTACAATAATTCAGAAAATTCTGTTTTAATCCATTAAAATAATAAGTGTGACATGGAAAAATGACTTCCTCTTTCCTTTAAAAAGTAAATCTGATAGCCAGAAGCTGGAAACAACCCAGATGCTTCTCAACTCAAGAATGGATACAGAAATTGTGGTACATCTACACAATGGAATATTACTCAGCAATGAAAAACAAGGAAATCATGAAATTTGCAGGTAAATGGTGGGAACTGGAAAGGATCATCCTGAGTGAGCTGTCCCAGAAACAGAAAGATACACACAGTATATACTCACTCATATAGACATATAATATAGGATAAACCTACTAAAATCTGTACATCTAAAGAAACTAATCAAGAAAGAGGACCCTGACTAAAATGCTCAATCCCCATCCCAAAACACAAAGAGGATGGACATCAGAAGAAGAAGTTAGTACATCAGGAAACAAGTTAGGAAACTGCCACAGAGGGACTCTAAAAGGCTCTGCCCTGCAGACTATCAAAACAGATGCTGAGACTTATGGCCAACTGTTGGGCAGAGTACATGGAATCTTATGTAAGAAATGGGAAATAGTAAGATCTGGAGAGGACAGGAACTCCACAAGGAGAGCAACAGAACCAGAAAATTTGAACACAGGGGTCTTTCCAGAGACTCATATTCCAACCAAGTACCATTCATGGAGATAACCTAGAACCCCTGCACAGATGTAGCCCATGACAGCTCAGTGTGCAAGTGGGTTCCATAGTAATGGGAAGAGGGACTGTCTCTGACATGAACTGATTGGCCTGCTCTTTGATCACCTCCCTGTGAGTGGGGAGCAGCCTTACCAGGCCACAGAAGATGATAATACAGCCATTCCTGATGAGATTTGATAGACTAAGATCAGAAGGAAGGAGAGGAGGACCACCCCTATCAGTGGACTTGGGGAGGGGCATGCGTGAAGAAGGGGGGGGGAGAGGCGGAATTAGGAGGGGAGGAGGGAGGGTTTATGGGTAGATACAAAGTGAATAAAGTGTAACTAATAAAAGTTAAAAAAATTCAATGAAAAAAAAAGCAAACCTGATCCTTTCCCTATAAAGACAAAGACATCCAAATTTCAGTGGCTGGTTTTAATTTTATTTTTTTGCTTTACACCTTTACTAATCTTACCAAGGTTGTGAGTTGATGTCTGCAGTGAGCCAAAGAATTTAATGGTATGAATGCATAAAAAAACACAGTCTAAATAAACACTAAGGGTCTCCAAATGCTTTTGTGAAACTATCATCACCCTACAAAAGCATTATCTGGAGCTTATATCCAGTCTAGGTGCTGAACAGTTACTGCCTGAGTTGTTAGAAACACAAACTACTGCCACACTGCCCTAACTGATTCCTACACGGCACTGCCTTCAGCTGGGGTCATAATTTTAACAAACGTACAATTTGAGACTGAGTTGCTTAAATTACCCTTTCTCTTCCTACTTCATTTTTCATAGTCCCCTTGTAATAAATTTTCAACATTGTCTACACTGACATTTCTTCAGATAGTCACCATGATAATTCCTGTCCTGCAGCTCTTCTGAAAGTTACCGCTCCCTCTATTAAGACCTGGACTATGATCGTTCCCCTGAACCTCAGCTGGCCTATAATAGCTAAGACTGATACAGAACTTCTGCAGTTAGGTTATACAAATGCAACAAACTCTGTTATTTGATCTTTTGGAGTACATGATGTTAGAACGAAGCCACGGTAGTGTACAGAGGCCCAGCTAACCTGTGTTCACGAAGGCCAGAGATAGAATTGAAACTCATGTCTTCAAGTCTAAAGAAATGTCATTGAGACAAGTCAGTACTAACTGCATAGCCAGGTGAAAGAAGCATCTTCAAAAAAGATCCTTAAGACCCAATAAGCAACAGTATATGATTCCACACAGAACATATCCTTCAAACCAAGGCTAAGCCAGGATATACACATTTATCAAAAACAAGAAACAAAATCAAACCCTAAAAAACAATTGCTGCTTTGCTAAGTATTGCTCAAAAAAAAAATTTTTTTTTTCCAACAGAGCTATGGGGAACCTGAACACCTGTGGCTGCTTCTCTCCTCTATGACCACTGCAACTTCCAAAGCCTGGGTCGCAAGCCTGAGATGCTTATTCAGTTGGCTGTAAGAACTGGTCACCAGTATTTGTTGAAGCTCTCTAGATATTTTTTTTCTCTTGTATAAGGAGAACTGTCATTGGTTTTGGAGCCCAGCTTACCCTAACTTGTCAAGTCAGCATGGCCACTGTTTCCACACAAGGCCAAGGGCTGAGGTGTTGGAGGTTAGGGCTTCAGTAAGCCTTGCTGGGCACAGACACAATTCACTTTGGAGCAGAGTGAATTTCTTAAACCATTAACAATCAATAATAGAGTCCCATCATAAAGCAACAGCTTTGTCAGAGCAAGAGTTATTTCTAGAATGTAAATAAAATTCCTCAAAAATAAAATTAACACACACACACACACACACTTACCCCAAGAAAGAAAGTCTGCTATTGTTTTTATCTCATGTTTTATACCGCGCGTATATTTCTCAGAGGATGAATGAAAACTATACCCAAGATTTTTTTTGCTTTCATTTCTGGAACATGAACTTTCAATACTTTTGTGGGCTTGCATTTGTTTTTTTGTTTTTTTGTTTGTTTGTTTTTTGTTTTTTTCTTGTAATGACACCATAACATTTAATGCAGATTTATTGATATTAGAAAGATGCCCTTATCCTTTAGACTGTTTTTAAAATGTCAAGAGAATAGGGATTTGTACCCTAATTCTGAGGACAAAGATGGGAAATAGAAGTAGGCCTGTAAACCCATTTTAAACATGTCTAAATGGCTTAACAGTCGGTTGTTCCTGATAAGGACTGTAGTTATCAATGGACCCAGCCAGCCTGACAGATGAACTTTGTGGTTCTACTTAGTTGGACACAAATTTTGAGAACCAGTGTCAAGACCCTACAAAGAAAACTCCGTCATGCTTATCCTCCAGATGTCCCACTGACAATGCAAATCCTTGTCACAAACACTGGTGACCCAACTAACTTACTAACGCTGAAACTGAAGTGCAAGATCTCATCCTGTGCAGGATGAGAGGGGGTGCCCTGTCAGGGGACAGAGAGCAAATGAAGATGAAGAACAAACACCTACTTCTCGATAGATTATCAAACACTGTGCTTGGAGTTATCCTAAAAGTACACACAGGGCAGTGTAAACTATGTTTGACCCATCTATTATCTGGACGCCGAATATCTCCAAATCCATTTATTTCCCTAATCAGCTGCTACACATTTTTTCCCAGCTTCTACCATCTGCTTTTAATTACCCAAACAGTTCACAACCCAAATTGAGATGATAAATAGTTGATCATCACAGTCTCTTATTTACAGGTGCAGCCAGGACAAATGAAACTGGCAAACTCAAAATAATTTGAAAGAGAGTTGAACCGACATGAATCAAGAATATTATCTGTTTCCATGTTTCTCTGACATCGTGAGAGTTCATAAACAAACCCCACTTTGAGTAAACAGCTGTAAAATAGGTTTGGATTAACAAGATTAACATATAGTGTTATTTTGGGCAGAATTTTGAAAGATAGTTTAAAAGACCAAGACTAACAGATTTCATGGAAAGAAGTAAAACTAGGAAGAAAAATAGTCCCCTTTCCAACAACAACAAATTGCCTGGACCTCTGAAGTTACATAGCATAAGTATTTCACCAACCAATAAACTGTGTTTACATTTATATCATATTTACATTGATCTGGGGAATCAAATCCTTCTTTTTCCTTTTTAGACAAGGAGAACCATAGAAAGAAATGATATTGCTGAATGTCTAGTATGTACTTTCTGTATCACAAATTCAATCTTGTAAACAAACATGTTGAGATTATCTCTTCCACTTTATAGATAACAAAAGTGGGCCTGGAAGGTAAAGTCAAGTTGAGAGTCAAACCCAGGTCAATCTGTGATCAATGAGAACCATCTTTGGCCTGGTTAATACATGATGAATAGTAAAAAGTTGATAAGAAAAGTCCACTGTATTTCCTCAAATGGTAATACTAGTTTAAGAAGTATTGATATTACTGTAAAAGATTAATTTTCTATTACTAGAAATCCCATAAAGAATAGAGTTTAAATTATTAGATACACACACAAACATACACAGAGACACAGACACACACTGGTTGAAATATTTAAGAAAATGAGTACTTTTTTATTTTTACTCATAACAATGTGTCCATCTCTAAGTGATTACAGCGGATGTGTTGAGGTTCCCAAAAGAAGTAAAAAGTTATGCAAATGCTTAAGAATGAATATTCTAATTTTAATGGGGAGTCTAATAACTTTTATTATATTTGCTCATTATTCTGAAGGGGGTATGACATATGACTTCATGTGGAGGTCAAAGGACAGCTCGTGGGAGCCAATTCTCTCCCACCAAGTAGGTTCAGAGGATCAAATTCAGGTCTTCAGGCTTGACAGCAACCATTTTTACCCATTAAGCCACCTTGTGACCCGATGTGTGTGTGCTTGCATGTATGTGTGTGTGTGATTCTTATTTTTCATTTATTTTATTTCATTTTTTTCAGATAGTGTCTCACTATGTAGCCCCAGATTGTTCTGGATTCTGGATTTCACTACCTAAAAATTGGTTTTAGAAATCTCTAGTGGTAGAATTACATATTCACATCCCCAGGCCTGGCTTGTGTGTGTGTGTGTGTGTGTGTGTGTGTGTGTGTGTGTGTATTTTTTTCCCTCCTTGGCTCCAGTGTTTCCAGCACAGGCATGCTACTTGTGCTGTGTGTACTCAATGGAACACTCATAGTGAAATTATCCTTGACATTTACAAATGTTTCCTAGTCTTTACATCCAGGAAATCAGAAATCTCAAAACTTCAAAGTGATACACTCTTTTCACTGCACTTCCTCTGAGTCTTAACTTTGTAAATGTCTGATACTGACTCCTCATGAAACCACCTAAACAACCTGCTAATGAGACAAAAGGACAAGTTTCTTGGTTACAGTTGAGAAGGAGACCCTCCATAGTGTCCCTCCCATTGTTCATCAGAGGTCAAATGTTGGTTGATAATTAAAATTATGATGTGAGACCTAATGAAATCTCCCACTTTGAAAGATTATTGGGACTGGTAAGTGTGATGCTCTAATCCTTTAGGATTGGCAGGCAGAGTAAGATGAGTTTATCTATTCTAGAAGATCAATAAGTCTTGTAAGCTGGCAACTCAAGCTTTTCTCTTGAAATATCAATGTGTTCTGCAGGAAGTTTTTGAAGTAAACAATAAAGAGATTCACACATTTCTCCTAACATGGCTAGGAAGGAGGCTTTGGAATTATGGAGGAAGAGCTACAATAATAAATATTATGGTCTTCTAAAAGAAATATAAAAGAAAAAAAAGTAGGCTTATCCCAGTCTTCAAAATTGGTTGCAGATTGCAGGTGGCCAGCCCACCACTTCATAATCAGCCCCTTTCTTCAAAAGCTAATGAGACGTTGTGATGGCCAGCTTTAATTACCAACCTCACACAGCATAGAATCACCTGGAAAGAGTCTCAATGGAGGATTGACTAGATCAGGTTGCCCTGTGGACATGTCAGTTGAGATTGTCTTGATGGATGTGGGAAGACTCAGCCTAAAAGTAGGTGGTGCTTTTTCCTGCAGTGAGGTCCTAGACGGTATAAAAATAGAGAAAGCTAGATGATAGCTAAGCATATGTATGTTCATTTCTCTCTATATATATAAATGTCAGCGTGACATACTTTGCTCTTTCAAGTTTCTATTGCTTTGACTTCCCTGAAATAATGGACTTCAACCTGGAGCTGAGAGCTAAGAAAATCCTTCTACCTATAAGTTTCTTTTTGGTAAAGTAATTTTATCACAACAGCAGAAATGAAGCTAAGACACAGACATTAAGCTTTTAATATGTGCTTGGCACAACAGTAACACGCTTCACATTAAATTATTTATTCATATAATTTGATCTTTGAAGTCATATTTTGTTTGTTTGTTTGAAGAGTAAATGTGCCCCATCTGCTCAGCTCCTGGCTCAGTCTCAATGGTGCTACTGATTGTGAAGATGGTGGAAACTTTAGGTCATGGAGATTTGCAGGGAAGAAATATATCATGGTGCAAGATTTTCGGGTCATAGCCTCAGGCTGCTTCCTTGTGCCTCTTCCTGTATCTGTGCATGTCTATGGAAATCTGATCTCCAGTTTCCATCTTCTGCTGCCCTATAGGCCTTCTTCACCATGGTGGACTCTATCTCTTTGAAACTATAAGCTAAAATAAAGCTGTTCTTCATTAAGTGGCTTTTCTCAGACTAATCCATCACAACAACATGAAGTAAACATCAGCTAGGGTGTGTAAACACTTCATGTTATCAGCCTTTATGACTATGAGGACACACTTTGGGAAAATATGAAAAAGGAATAAGGAAAATTGAGGGGGCGTGGAAAGACAAGAAAGCAGGTGAGGGTTGCCTAAAGGAAGGTGGAGAAAGAGAGATGAAAGAGAAGGAACAGAAGGCAAAAGAAGGATTTAACACATCCCATATGGCAAACCAACTGGCCCCAGCATTCCATCAGCAGCTCCCTTTACTTAGAATCCTAAGGGAGCTCAGACCTTTAAGAAGCCTGATGCTAAATATCAACCACTGCTCTCCCATTCATGGATGGCCAGGTCATTTCTGATAGGAATGTTCTGGAACATAGGCATTGGCAGAGAACTGTAGATGAACATTTACAAGGAAGGCCAGAGGGATAATATTGTCATAAGGAAACTGAGGAAAAGATTTTATTAGCTATCACATAAAAATCTTGGAGATTATTTCTTTGAGCATTCTTGTTCTTACTCCACAGTCCTTGTTCAGGTCATATTTTCATAGGTATGTTGGTGATACTTCATATCAATGGCTATATCACCCTGAACATACCTGATACTGTCTACTGTATACTTTTTATAAAATTATAACTGGAGCTTGTAATCACTTCCATGTCACCTCCCCTCCACAAAGTAGCTCTGGAGCTATGAGATGCCTTCAGCTGAGCCTGGGGTGTAAGCTCCATCTCTCCAGAGCACACATGGTAGAAGGAGCAGAATGACTTCTGCAAGCTGTCCTCTGAACTTCACACACACTCTATGGCACTATATACATGCACGTGCACACACACACACACACACACACACACACACCACAGACATTATACTCTCCCTTCCGTTTTGAGGGGACATATTTTTGGAGAATTATTTTAGTCCTCCAACAGAGACAACCAGGAATAAGTAATTCATGAATAAATATGCAAAAAGGCAAATAGCTTATGAGGATTATGCTGGAAGGGTGTGGTTGATGTTCACCGTAAACAGTATACAAACAAATAGTCTGAGAGTAGAATCTAGGAACAGGATTAGAACTTCACTTCTATTCAACACTCCTCCATTCTATGTTCATTATAGGAGTGTCTTTCTCATTTCACATCTAATCAATCAGGAACAACTTTTCTGCCCCAAATATCTTCCAACTTCTGCCTCCCTGAACAGAGCTCTCATTTTTCACCTAGTAAGTCTCATTTGCCTGTTTCTGACTGTTCTATCAGCCTGACTACTCATGACTATGAACCAAATCTCCCAGTTCCTATATTTATGATTCCCTTGTATAGAATTACTTGACTGATGTTACTTGAATATTCTTATAGTGGTCACTCTGGGATTTGCACAACTGATCCTTTAGTGAAAACCATTTCATGCACTTCTACCTGCTATCATATCCACTACTGTTCTCTCTTCATTTAGAACTTAAGGATTCATTGTAATAGGAACAGGGACTGTCTCTGACATGAACTGATTGGCCTGTTCTTTAATTACCTCCCCCTGAGGGGGAAGCAGCATTACCAGGCCACAGAAGAAGACAATGAAGCCACTCCTGATGAGACCTAATTGACTAGGATCAGAAGGAAGGAAAAGAAGTCCTCCCCTATCAGTGGACTTGGGGAGGGGCATGCATGCAGAGAGTGGAGGAAGGGAGGGATTGAACCACAGGGGGGATACAAAGTGAATGAACTGTAATTAATAAAGAATAAAAAAATTAAAAAAAAAGAATTTAAGGATTCATCACCATGTCCTTTCCAATTTCTATTCTGACCCTACTAAGGCTTTCCCAGTTTTCCTTATATTACCATATTTTTGTCTAAACTAATCACCACACAGCACTATATTTGACAATTTGTACTGTCTTTTATACTATGTAATCTTTGGAAAAATATTCATACATTTCATCAATTTTATAAATACATTAATGTCCATAGCCCCTTGATTGGGGGTGGGTTTCCAGTGAAGGCACCAGCACTCTGCTTTCTATCAGTCTTTTCAATTTTTTACCTTGCTTCCCACAAACTTATTCATTGAGAATTGTTGCCACCAGTTCAAGCGCTACATTCTCCTAAGACCAGCAGACAAAAGAGTTTTTCTCTAGTCAGAGTCTGAGCAAATGATTACCAATGACTTTACGTGAGTAATCAACTCATTCTTGAAGTGATTTTTGTGGCCAAGGGAAAAAAAACAAAAACAAAAACAAAAACAAAAACTGCTCTGACTGAGCAGGCTTCAGTACATGCTCATCTTCAGATCAGAGGTGAGTTTTCACTACAGGCTTACCCAAAGAATAGGCACTAGGGACGGGTTCTTCTGAAGGGGCAAAGTACCTAAAGAAACATGAAAACAACCTGAGAGACAAAAACAAAGCAACTATCCATTGCAGTAAATAAATGACACACTGGGTGAATAAAGATTAAAGCCTTGTAGTTCCATTTACCTACAAACACTTTTAATATCATTTATTTGCTTGATTCTGCAAATCTTTTCGTGAAAATTAGGCTTCTATTAGGCTTCTTTGTGAGTTAACTTCAACTTTTGGAGTTAAAACTCATTGAGGTTTTTTTACATAGAAACCTCTATAATAAAAGGGAACTTTCCAACAGTATGCTGCAGCTTCCAAGGAGGATTCCTGACTAAATAAACTTCTATTTTAATGTTCTGGTTTGAAAATAGTATTTTAAATTTGACTGAATTACCTCAATAAGTCCTAGCGACGGAAAATGTTTTGGGGGGGTGGCTCATTCTCGACAATAAAAGCAAGAAATAGCCCTTGTAACTTTAATTACAATATTAAAGCATTAATGAGGACATAAACATATACAGTGATTTATCATTCATGATAAATCATGATAAATCATGGATGATAAATCCATTGGTGGATTCAGTTTATAGTAAGTTGCTAGTTTAACCAATAAAGCAGGGCAAAAAAGATGACCAAATACAGTTTATAGTTAGCACAGAGATTCCTACTACTTCTTAACAGCTAACAAAGCCATTAAACACATTTACTCTCCTGTCCCCCGCTCTGGAAATTTACGTGCAACTTGGCTGCTCAGTGAAAAATCTCTCTCTCCTAACACCTTTTTGTGATGAGAGAAAGCTGCCAAGAAAACTCCTACCAGATGGAACCAGGTCTGAAAAATGTCTCTCTCGAGTCAGATGTTATAATTATTTTTGACAATACTTTTGCTATATGGCTCTTTAATCCTACTGAATTTTATAGAGTAATAAATCAAACACTGGCTACATTATATATTATTTTGTGGTATCGTTCCAATTCATGCTTTAGGACATAGAGACATTTCAGTTATGGACATGTGGATGGCTTGAAAATCCTTTTTATGTGACTAAAACAGACATGTTCCTAGAGTAAAAGACAGTTGTCACAATTTACAAAGCTATTCAGGACCAAGCAGGTGTGAAGACCTATGGCTGAAGACAATATAATAAAGAGAAAAAGCATGGAATCTGGAATTCAGATGTTTTGAGCATCTGCGCCATGTTTTCCCCTCGATACTTTGCAATAAGTAGGATTTCTTCCTTTTCATAGTAGATAACTATTTAGGTCATAAAGTTATTGCATAGCTCAAAAAGAAAATCAACAATGTATGTGAGCTTTGTAACTACATAGTAACCTAGCCTCTGCATTGATGTTTTTCTAGGATGAAGTTCTTAAAAAAAAAAAAAACAAAACTTAGAACCAAATACACTCTGAAGAAATTAAGACCCATCTGTGATAACTACCCCAGCACTTGTCTGGTAAAGGGCAGCACAGTGATAATGATCTCTGATATTGATTAGATACAAAGAACTCTGCTCAATTTTCCATTCTAAATGCAACCATCCTAATGAGGTATCTGATATCACAATTGCTATTTTTATTGATCAAAAATTAAGACTAATAATAAAAATAAAAATAGCTACCCCAAGAATATGCTACTGGACAGTTTGGAATTGGTATTCAATGTCGGCTATTTGATACTCTGTCATTTTCTTTGCTTTGTTACACTTCTGGGTTTTTTGTTGTTGTTGTTAATTTCTTCATCCCTACAGGTTCATGAAACACAACCTCTTAAAAACATAAATGTGACCCATGGAATAGAAGATCAAGTGCTAACTTGAGAAGCTAAAAATTCATCAATAAACAAGTGCATTTTGTGCTAGTTTGGATGAGAATGATCACCATAAGCTCATACACTAATATTTTGGTTCCCAGTCAGTGAACCTTAGAAATAATTAAGAAAAATGATCTTGTTGAAGAAAGTGTATCACTGTGCATGGGCTTTGGGATTTCAAAACTCCACACCAGGTCCAAAAGGTTTCTCTTTCTCTCTCTCTTTCTCTCTCTCTACTTCTTATTTACAGATCAGGATATAAGCTTTCAGCTACTGCTCCATTGTCATGTATGCCTTCCTGCCACCATGCTCCCATCATGCTCCTGCAAAAATAATCAAGGATTACACCTCAAACTGTAAGTAAGCCCCCAATTAAATGCTTTCTTTTATAAACTGCCTTGGTTATGGTCTATCTTCAAAGGAGTAGAACAGAAACTAAGCCATACCTTAACAGCATAGTCCAGAACAATGGAGTAAATGAGCCCTCTTTGACATTTTAAAAATTTCTCCAAAGCTCAGTTGAGAGACCAAAAGATTAAAAATCAGCAGTTATTATTAAAGTTTAAGGCCTGAACTAAGGTTAGCTGGATGGAGAAGTCCAGTAATGCCCTGAGGGGAAGAACCTGCCTTTCTGCATTCTTTCCTCACTCACTAGAGATACAGTTGCTAGGAAACTGGCCCATCCCTCTAGGGAGGGACACCGGATCATTAATGGTTTGGGGACCTTTCTATAGCCAATCAATTCAAAATGCAGCATTTTGACCAATAGATGCTTGCCAGGCAGGAATCACCCCTGCCTTGGGCATGCTGGGAGGGACCAGAATCTATAAATCACCCAACTAACCTGAGCACTGGGCTCTCGGCTCTCACTGCTTTGGCGGTGGAGGGTGTGAGCCTAAGCTGTAGCTTGTAATGATTTATAATAAAAAGAACCTCATGTATTTACAGCGGAGTCTAGTTATTTCTGGTCTTTTGGGGTTTGCGAACTGGGCAGAACACAGTAAGTCTTAAAATATTGTAAGGCTAAGAGCATTCCATTGCACATAGGACCACCCTATCCATTCATCTGGTGATGGTTGTTAGTTCACTTCATTTGGGGGCTGCTATGCTGTTATAAACATGGATACTGAAATAGCTGTTCAAGTCCCTGCTTACAAAGCTCCTGTTTTTCTGGTATACTTCCTAAAATGAATTTGGTTACATTTGTTCACATTTCTGTAGACCTTCAGAAACAATTTAAGAAAAGAGAGGGTGATTTTAGCTCATATAGTTCAGTCCATCATTGTTTGGCCTCAAGAGCTTTGACGGGATATTGTGGTGCCAGGAGCATGTGGAAGATGCTGAGGTTCGAATTTTGCAGGGCAAAAGGCAAGAAAAGAGGTAGGAGCCAGGGGTTAGTGCCACCTTGAAAGACCCACTCTTGGTAACCTAATAACTCCAGGTATACCTACTGAAACTTCCTTAACTGATCAAAATAGTTCCTCCAGCTAGGACCAAGTGTTCAAGTCACAGTGGTGTCTAAAGAGGTGTCCTATCCAAATAATGCTAATACCATTTTTTATTTTATTTTATTTTTGAGGCACTCCCATTACATACTGTTTTCCATAGCAGATGTATCATTTTACATTTCTACCAGCAATGCATAAATTCTTAGATTCTCTATGTTATTAAACTAACCTAGTTTTCAAATAATAAACATAATGTATCTTTAAAATAAACAAGTATTATTTTCAGATTTGGAGAGAAAATATATTTAAAAACCAAATAGAGTCAAGATAATGATAGCAGTTTTACTGCGTGTAAAAACGTTGACATTTTATGTTAATGAATCTTGTGGGTATGAGGTCTCTATCTTGACACTTCTTGTAACAGTGCTTGGAAGGAGTACAGATTCTTCCTGTATTCCCTATCTTGGCAGGTGATTGTTCTCTGTAATTAATATGACACCTCCCTACCCCCCCCCCACAATCCTTTCCATTATCTTTCCATTCATCTGAAAGCCAGGTCATGCCAATTCTCCTAAAATCTTTATTTTTGCTTCATAGTCGTTTCTGGGATATTTTTCTCTTCCCTTAGATCTTCCAAAGCCACCATTTAAAGAAGTCATTACAGTTAGTTATATTATTGCATTGCCTTTGCCCTATCCATCTCTTCAGCTGATTGTCACAAACATGGCATATGTCAAAAGGCACTTAACCAAAAGTTCCCAAACAAAACATGCCAGTCAAACAAAAGCATTGATTTCTTGAGTGAATAATAATTTTAGAGATTATTCTAAACTATATTGTACAACTGCACAAATCTGCACAATATCATGCGTTTCAAAGCTTCGAGAGATTTTGGACTATGTGAGTATAATGACACAACCCCTCCCTGCCCCCCCCCGGATATTTCTTTATATCTACAACACAATGAAGGGGAACCTTGAAAAGTGCAGAATTACATGTGAAAATATTGCATCCTTTCATGCCCTGTGAGGTCTTCTGTGAAGCAACCTCGACCAAATCAGAAGACTCGCTTTGTGTTACTTCCTTCCTAATGAATTTATTTCTCAGAACTGCCACATTGCTGTGTCTTTCAGAATGTTCTCAGCTATTTCCTGTCTTCCATCTACATCGCGTTACTTCTCTCTTGGAAGGAGTTTCCGTTCCTTTTCTTAAACCCAAATTGCTGTAAGTAGAAAATTATCTTTCCATCTTTCTGTCTCTATTCAATATCACTTTGTCTGGAAACCCACAGCACTCATATGACCTGAAAGCCCTTAGCTCAGTTCAAAATGGAGGACACTGCCTTTTCTCCACAGGACTGCCTCTCCTCTGCCCAGGGAGCCGGGACGCCGACGCTGAGAAAAGTCAGGTCCTAAGGGAAATTACAGGTCCAACTTCCTTTCTCCTGATAAGAACCCGTTCAGCAAGCACCTGGGATTCCTGGAATGACTTTCTTTGTAAATAATTTTTTTCAGTACCTCAGCCCTTCAGGCAATGACCTTTGCTCATCCGGGATATCCCTACTCCCTCCCCAAAGTCCAATATAACCCCACTCACCCTGAATAAAATTGATCTGCCTCCCCGAAGCTAGTCCCAGAAGGTCATTTCCATTCCCACCCATGGGCCACCAAATTCCCAGTTAGTCACTTCTGCTCCCTTGTTCTTGGGGATTCAGGGCCAATGACCTCGAGAAACAGGGAGAGTCACATCACTTCTTTTCTAAAGGTCAACCCTGACTCACCTTTCCTCTCTCTCCCCTCTGATGATCCAGAGTATCACTTCATGAGCAATTAATTATTGCTCAAATTATATTATGCTGTTACACCCAAATATATGTCCTACCTAGGAATGACAACATAGTGAGTAAACACATGATTAAGTTTAATTATTAAAAATAAATGGCATTAGACTGAGCCCAAAGGCAATCTTTTTTTCTTTTTTTTAACTTGTGTGGTTTTAAGAATTAAAAACTTCTCTGTTAAACATGGTCAATACAAAGGCTTATCTTGCAGGGTTATTATTTGTGGGGTATAAGCAGCTATGGGATAGTGTATTTTAAGGGAGAAGAAGACATTCAGGAAAAGAGAAAGCATTCCCAAACATGAGATACTTCAGTCTTACTTGTAGAATCCTGACCACTGAATAGGTGCTTGAGAAATGTTTACTGAAAGAAACTTAATTTCCTTCTTGCCTTGTATATGTTGTGGGACTTCATTTGCTTCTCTTTAGCCAAAATTAAAATACATTTTTTTAAACAACTGGAAGAAACATTAGTGACTTTGAAATCCCTAAGGTACTGCCCATGGGGGGGGGGGGCAGTAAATTGAGCCCCCCAGGCTAGTGGTGGTAGCAATTGGGTCAGATCACAAAACTTCAATTGAAAGAGGAAGGAATTAAAACGCTGAAGGTTGGGAAAGGGAGTTTGTTTTCCCTTCTGTTATCAGGAAGTGGTCCAAGAGCCAGTATAGCACTTGAAGCAGAATCTAAACTTGGAGGCCCATCTTTCAGAGTTCTGAAAACCCATTACATATTTGTTGAAAGGAAAATGTTTGTGCATTTGGACAGTATCTCCACATAGAGGGAAAATACTGCCAAAAGGCATACATAATTGCTTGAATGGAAGGGGTTTTGCTCAGGGTCTTGAAACTAGTGATAGATGAGCCTAAAAGGACTGCTTTAAATAAACCAAACCCCTTGGATTAGTGTTCCTAGGCTCTGGAGCCCCCTGGGAAAGGCCTGTCTCCTGTGATTTCCAGTATACCCTACTTCCAACGAGCTGGAAATACCACAAGAAAACCACTGTTCTCACGGTATTTTTGCCTTTTCCATTTCTGGTTTTAGCTAAAGGGGAAAAAAGGTATGTACAGCTCAAAATTGGCATGTGTATATTGACAAAAAAAAAATAATAAAGGGTCCAAATGTTTCATCTTTACACTAAATAGAATTTGCCCACAACTTTTAAATACATTCAAATAAAATAAGTTTGGGCACATTTCATAAGTCTCAGTGAAGCGGATTTATTCTTCTAGGTGATGCCGAGTTATTAGCACATTCCCCTAAAATAGCATAACATAAATGTTAACTGACAACCAAGTGGCCAATCACAGTACCTACAAATGGTTACCGTCTCTAGCGTGTTGTTCAGGAATATCTACTTAAACAGCTTCCAAAAATGTGACATAAATAAATAAGCATATTTAAGTAAATATTTAGTTGTTTCTTAAGGGAGACAGTTTTCGTATTTATAGTTTCTCCAGGGGATTTCATTCCATGTTTAGATCTTTCTCCAAAAGCATACAATTAATGTTTATGGATCTCAATGTGCCAGACAGTATTAAGAACTGAGAGGTAGGGATATAGTGAAAGGGACTGTTGACATTTGTTAATACTTTATAAATATGCACAATTAAGGATATTTAGATAAGATAACCAAAAGAATGTGAAGGAGGGGAAAAAAAGAAAAGGGTAGAATGGAAATCCCCAAAGAACAATCTAAGGGTGTGACTTTCTTAATCATGTGCTCATTGTTTTATTTATTATTAGTGGCAGAAAAAGAAGATGAAGAGTGAGTGAAAATTAATGTGCTTTAGGTTATAAAATTTTAAGTGTGCTCAGCATTAAATTTGCCTCTGAGAAGAAAGATTGTTGTAATAGTCTAGGCTATGAACATAGCAACTATTCCCAAACCAACTAAATAAATAACAAAAGCAGGAGTGAAAGAAATGTTACTATGTATACATGGACATATTAGTACACTTAATGGCATCTCTTCCATAAATAAATAGTATGCTGAAATGCTGGTGTAATCCACTGGTTCAGCACCTCAGAATGGAGAGCCAGTCAGATATATCTGTGTATGTTTATTTTTGTTGCACCTCTTTCTGGATCATAACTGTTTAACGTCTCTCAAATCAGAAACCACACTTGTAAAAATAAGAGCTCTAATTGTACCATTCCAAATAATTCCTATGCGCAACATCATTGTCTGAATGCATTATAAGAATGAAGAAAGGATGTTCGCTTAAATTAGTAGCTGTTGTACTAGCAAGCAGGATAAAGAATACAACCAATAAACAACATCAGTACTCATGTTACTAAGTTAATAGCAACTAGTGCTTATAAACTGTAAACATGGAAGAAAATAAGATCAGTGGAAATTAAAAATGTGGAACTAAATTTAGTAAGACTAGATGCTAGAATATCTATCATTAACAAAGACATTGAATATTTCATAGTTGTAATTCAAGCATAACATATGATGATATCTAATTCTTACTATTTTCTCTGAATCCAGAGTACATTCAAATATAAGTGTTTGAATTATGTACACCGGAGGAATAATCCTTTACAACTCAGTGACCTTTTGGAAAGATGACTCACATATATGCACACCATGATGCCCATATCTGATTCTTCACTGATTTTTGTGAGTCTTACATAGAATGGCAATATGTGAGCTCCAGCTGGATTTCTTCTGTAAATATGGAACGCTGCTTTCAATCTTCAAATTGCTCCTAGATAACCAATGGTATTTTCTGTATTCTTCCATTATCAAAACTGTAGGAATGTGATTACTAATCAAAATAATGATACCTAATCTAGTTAGAGGCTTTCTGGCAATAACCATCTTCTTCCCACACCCACAAAAATAGCCATACCGTTGTCCCCCCTTTAAGAGTTAACCTAAGAATCCTGTCAGTCACCTGGATAGAAAATCACCCCTAGGCAATTTGTGCCATCCAGAAATAATTATAAATGGTATAAAGTGTCCTTGCAATATAGGCTAGCACAATGGTCTCTCTGGCCGTCGTCTACTTTCCTTCCTCCAGAGCGTCCCACTTTAGTCTATTATAAACTCTGTGCCTGTCCCTTACAATTCTAGTCTCAATTATTTTGATGGTAATCATGAGGACTGTGCAAATGAGGGAGTCCTGAGTGAGATTACTTCCTGGGCATAATATGGAGGGAAAAGGACTGATTGATTGCCAAGAATGCGTGCAGCTCAGTGTCATCTCAACCAATCAAAACAACTGGACCAGGGGTTTCCTCATATCTCCTCCACATGCCGGGATGAAGATGAGGAGGTCGTCTTGGCTCTACCCTCGAGTTTGTTATTGGTGGCAGAGGTACCAAGGTGGTTGAATCCTCACCATTGCTGTAGAACAGGATCACTCAAGACAGAAATACGGGGGAGAAAGTTTCATAGCTGGGTATAGGAAATCTCTTTAGTAATCATCCAGTGTAGAAAGCTGTTCAGCTTGTGGCCTGTGGTCTCTTTGGGCACAAGTTAGGAACCAAGTTTAGTTCAGTTCAGATCATCTGCAAGATGGAAGAAAATCGGACCTTAGAGAAGATAGGTCCATATCAAAGAAAAGCAGTCTGATTATTTTATATCCCAGCTCTCTTCCCAGGCTTAATTGACCATGGGAAGCATTCATGACATAAGTGACTCTGAATTCTCCAAATCAATGTTTTCATATAGTTAAAACAATTAGTGAGCACAGAAAACATTAAAACAGATCGTATTTCTCTTTCTGGGGTGAAAACCTGAGATCTGTTTGCTTTTGAGTCATGGAAAAGATTGGATTTTTTTTTTCTGCTTCAAGTAATTCATTAATGCCTGTCATCTAAGACGTCACTTTTGCCAGAATGTTTATAAATGAGCAATTAGAACTTGCTGAAGGGTTTTAGATGAAGCTTATTTAATTGATGAATGAACTCACTACATATATCAAGTTGTGATTTTTCTTGCATAGTGAAACCAGAATGTGACACCAGGAGACACAGTGCAGAGCTTCCCTGTACGCTGAATGTTACAAGGAGCTAAAATTTGTATGACAGGGAGAAAAATGAAGGTGACTTTGGGGGATGTAAATCAAGTGAAAGATATTTATTCTCACGGCAACAATTTACCTATGGGTGTGTGTGTGAGAGAAGCAGATGTGAAAGAGAAGCAGGATATGGGATCTTTCTTTTTGGAGAGAAGTTGGCACTATTCCAGTCCTTGGAAGTCATTGCTATCAACATGAATAACCGTAGTTTTTTTATTCAATAAGATTAAGACTAACAGAAAATGATTTATCTCTTTATCTGCTCAATATAACAATATATAACACAACAGTTAGAAAATTGGCAGGACCAATGGAAATAAAAAAACAGTTTCAGGTAAAAGTGATATTTTTATTTGCCCATGAATATAACATTCAATAAGCTTTCTGATTATAATACAACCTTTAAAATCCAGTTTATTCACATTGTTCTTCAATGTTACCTAAATTAATACATCTCTGCAAAGTTGTGGTTTTTTTTTTTTTTTCATTTGGTTTTCAGGGGATAGTCATTTTCTCCTTGCCTGACATATATAAATGTGTAAAAAAAAAATTTTTAAAAAAAAATTCTTTACCAAATCTGAAAAGCTAAAGGTTAGCATTACAAAAGAAGACTTCAAGGAGCCCTCAATCAAAACACATATTCCTTTCCTGTTTCTTATTAAAGTGCCACTTAGGATTGTAACCTTCCTTACAGGATATCAGTGCTGGAATGCGATTAAGATAAAGCTGAAGTGAGATGGCTTAAGCAACACAGAAAAAAAACACACAAAAATCTCTTCTGCAGTATGGAACTGGCTTGCAATCTGTTGGCATCAAAAGCCACAACTGCTGGAAGGTTCAAACACTGAAATGGGCAGATTTCAACGCTTTATATCTCCTTGTCTCCTTTAAAAAGGATTGGTGAAAAACTGAAATGCTGTCTTCATGTACGGAGGGAAATGAAACATGTTCTCTCTTGGAAGTCCGCAAAGAGTATGAAAGGGAGTGCATGGCCTCCTGCAAAGCCCAGAGAAAGCCTTGAAAGCAAAGAAATGTTTTGTTAAGATTAGTCCTTTACCCTCTGGCCAGAGAACCAAGGACAAACTTCTCTGTCTCCACCCTGGCCATGTCCTCTTTATTCAGGAGTACACTGTCTTTAAAATCACTCTGTGTCTAGGGTGTTGATTACTTTGCCCCAGGCTGAAGGAACCGGGAAGAGAACCACAAATCCATTCCAAAGGAGGTGATAGGGAAGGCCCAGACACATGAGATGCACTGACTTGATGTTTCTACACATCCTCTGAGTCAGCAAGGTGACTTATTCCATTAGCTGCAGTAAATCCCTGAACTGTGCTGGTAGGGAAGAGAGAAGAGACAGGCTCCACCAGGAAGGATAACAATCACACTTTTTCTTTCCCCTGCCTCCTAGTTACTTCTTCCCCTAAAGGCAAAGGGAATGGATGATTGTGGAGTTTCAGAAACAGACCACGGATATTCAAGTGCTCATTCTTTCTGGTATGTGTCAGGAGTGTCTTCTAAACAGTTCCACTTCTATACTTTGAAACCTGATGATGTCAAAGACACTTGTCTTTGTTCACATTCTAGTACTGAAATGAAGAGTAAGTTCAATTACAAAAGGAAAAAATAAAACTTAGCAAGCTTGTTACTTTGCAGACTTAAAGACACCATCAGAATCAGTTTCATCAAATTAACAAAGCTTGCAATACTTTGAGCAGTATGTGTATTGTTAATATTAATTTAACAATGATGTCATGCACACACAGATATCATATGAAAGAGATTTATTGGATGGAGGTGGAGAGATAGAGAGGAAAAGGAAAGAGGAGACATGGTAGGGGGTGTTGTGATCCGTAAGCAGGCATCTCTACTGCCAGCCCTAATGGACCTGACAAACAGGATATCAGGCATCTGTGAAGCTACCTGCGGACCACCTGAAACTACCTGGGTCACCTTATAAGAGAACTTGCACCACCTGTAATCTCTCTCTCTCCTGCCCTGCCCAGAGATGGTCTCTGTGACCCCTTACCCTTTCCCTTAATAAACCTCCCACGTGGAGCCAGTGGCATGGCATGATTTGTGAACTCTCCGTGTAACTTTGCTGCACAGTCCTAACAGGGAGGCCTAACAGGAAAGAAAGCAAGGTGGAGAGAGCAAGAGAAAAGAGTAAGACAGGAAGGTAAGAGAGTGCAAGAGATAGACAAAGTGACTGATTGGTCCTTTTATAGCTTGTGTAGGTGAAGCTGAACTGCATCTGTCACATACCTGGTGGGCAATGCATGATGACGCCATTACTATGCATGTTACTAGGCAGCTGAGAAACAGGATGCCTAAATACTAAACATTCCTCCCTTTTCTATAATTTAAAAAAAAATAAAAGAGGACATTGGGCTGCTTCTTAAGTATGGCAAGTTAAAGTATATAAATGTACGTTCAATGGAAGCAGCTCTTGGTTACCATGCAAGGGGATAAGAAAGAGAGAGGAAAAAAGTAAGAGCTCCAAAATGTCCAGATTATAAGATGAGGAGAGGAAGTCCCTGCCCTGAAAAGATCAGGGTGAAGTTGCCAGCAATGCACTGCAGCAGATAGGAACTGAAGAATGCTGGGAGAGCCTGGAGCTGCTTGTCTCAGGTTTGAAGCACACCATTTCAGCTTTTTGTTGCTAATAAGTGTGTAGCAGGGGAAGGTATCTTTTGGATACTTCCTACTGGCACTGGGGCCATTATAGGGAGGTCAAAAGGCTGAAATGTTGGTCAAGTTCAGGAAGAGCAGGCTGTTTTGATGCTATCCAGGGTCTGTGGGAACGTTCATGGTTGGGAGGGAAACGTGCAGGTCCACCTTGATGAAGTCTGTGAGGTCAGACTGGAACACCTGTAGATAGCTGCTTTGGTGCTGTTATGGATGTAGAAAACACCTAGGTCTGGCAGAATACTGGAATATATATATATATACATAGGCAAAAAACAAAGTTAAGTAGGTTATGGAGAAAATTCCTTTAGGTGTACATTTAAAGCTTTTGGGAGAGCAAACAGAGGTGGAAGGTTTGGATCAAAGAAGAGACTTGAACGTGGGAACTACTGCAGTAATTTAAAAGGTTGTGTTTTGGATCTGTTATCTAAGGGAACTTGAGGCCAAGTTTGGTTGCAGAGGTGATGTAGGCTTAGAGGCCCTTAAAGCAGGCACTAGGTGTAGAAATCTGAAATTCTCCAGAAGACATCCCAGAGCAGAATATGGAGGAATGGAGGGATGGACAATTTCGATGGGGCAGGTAGGAGTCAGTGACCTGCCAAAGTGTCCCAAGAGAAAGATTTGACTCAGTAGATTTGTACATTTTGTTCCAACAGACCAAAGGCACAGTTGCCTGTAGCAGACAGGGTTTACCTAGTAGGATTTCACAGGTGAGTGAGAGGGGGAGGGAGTGAAACTGTGCTGGTAGAGGGGAAAATCTCACCCCAGAGAGAAGAAGGTCCTAGATGAAGGGTTTGGATGTGAGTTGGTAAGAGTGGTAGGAAGTGTTTGTGCTAACAGAAATAAAGACTCACCAATCAGCCAGTGTTGGATGTAGGCATGTAGCAATGAGTAGCCAAGAAAGGGGAGTCCCCAGACCAGGGAAAGCAGAGGAATCCCGCCATCTGATATAGGCAATAGGTGGGAAACTTATCTGGAGCCCAATTAAGCTGAGAGGTTGATTGGAGTGGATTTTCTGCAACTTACAAGACTTTCTTTTTAATTTTATAAAGTGATAAAACTTTAGACAAGTTAGCATCACTATTGTAATCTGCACTGAAATATAAATTGTAGAAAAGGCAGTAGACATATGCCTTTTTACTAGCAGCATAAACACCTTTTTAGGTGAGCTCTGGAAAGGCAGAGGCCTTCTGCGAAGTAGAAGGGAGCAGTAGAAGTAAGAAGTAAAACATCTTAGACCCTCAAACGTTCTTAGCTTGCATTAACCAACTTTAAAACTTAAGGTCCTCATAACTTAAACTTTTGTATCCTTAGGCTTTGTATCAAATTATTTACCATGAGACATGGGTGAGATTTCTATGAACTTTTATTTTCTTTAGCTAAAGGAATGGTAAAAGGTTACATCTGAGATTTGTTTCTTCTGGCAATAAAGCAGATTATGTCTGGACTTGACAGTAACAGCTCTAGGAATGAGGCTTAAGGCTTGGTCTCCTGCTTACGAAGAGGACTGAGAAGCCATTTGAAGCCCCTCAAGAAGGAAGTTGGCAATATGACCTTGGGACCCGAGGTTAAAACACACTTACAGTGGGTTGGGCAACTTGGTGAAGGTCACTGAATCTAGGAACCATTTGTCTTCCAGCAGGCCAAGGAGCTTGAAGACTGTGTCTGTCTGTGACTCTTGTGCTGGTTGAGCCTCCTTGGCTGGGCACAGAGGACAAGACTACATGGGAGCATTTTGACTTCCTGAGGCCAGTCTGCCAGCAGGCAGGGTGTGGTTTGTTGAGGCAGCCATGGGACCAGTGTCCCCTTTGGCTGCATTTGAATTAATCACCTGGCAGAGTTGACTTTTGGCTATACCCAGGCTGGATGGGGCATTGTAGACCTCTTGTTTTTTTACTGAGGGAATGCTGACAGCCTCAGAGCAGCAGCCAAATTCTAGAGCATAGCTTTTGCTGTAGCTGAGACTCTTGGGTTTTAAAAATCATTTTTACCAACTCTTGTATGGGGGATTCAGGGACCATTCTCAGCTGTTCGGTTAAGACTGCAGTGTCTGCATCTGTAGGAATATAAACATATTTTTGGACATGTTAGAGGACTTGATCATCTATAACATGACTATTAACTTGAATTTGTTCATTATCAAATATTAGGACTTAAAGTTTCATCTCTGTTAAGTTGGAGCCTTAAAAGTTATAAACATAGTTCATTAAAGTGAGACCATAACAGTTTCTTGTATGATTTAGTATGTAAAAGGTTCATAGTTTATAAGCAGCTTATAAGTCTATGGTTACACTATAGATTAATAATATTACCATTTTTAGAAAAAAAAGACCGTTTGATGGTGAAGATATAGCCCAATGATCAAGTTTTAACATAAACAAATAAATGCCTCTAAAATTAATATATCTTAATTGGTATTGGTAAAAACCAATATTGGTTTTTTTACTGGTAAAAACTTCTATGTAGTAACCCCTGAGTTTTAAAACCAACAATAGAGAACATTATAAAGCAACTTTAAAATTACATTTGAATTTATTATACAAAACCTGTTAACCAGAAAGCCTAGAGGTGAATCTGATTCACAGGCAACTAATGGGAGGAAAAAAAAAAAGCATTTATTCACTTATTCAGGAGTTGGTAAAGACATAGGCAGTTAGACATACATTTTAAATTAGCTTAATTTAAATAGAACTTTATAACTTTGAAATTTTAGCATCATATAAACATCATATTTTGAACCAGGTTTGAATCATATATATAACTGAATTTTTATAAAAATCCATATCAATTTAAAATGAGACTTGTCCTAGTCTAAAAGAATATAAAATAAATAGAGAATTAATTATGATTAAATTTGTTCACTCCATGTGGTCACGTTAAGATTTGCAGTTTAATCTTTTTTTTTTTTTTTTTTTGAGAGCATGAAAAGAAACCAGAGAATATTTTTATTTAGTGGGATAGCAGTCAGAGAGAAATGGACAGAACTTGGAGAAAAGTTCTTTTTACTTCACTGATCACTCTTATTGTTACTAGACATTTGAGTGGGGCAAATATAGGTGTAGAAGCCAGAGGTTTCCCTAAGAGGAGAGCATATGAGGAAGCCGTTCCTGCCAATGAGAAAGGGGAAATGGAAATGGACCATGCAGCTAGTGGCTCATCAACCAAATGGCACAGGTCATGGGCTTAGTCCAGCTAAGCCTGAGAACCTCAATGCCTGGTGCCAGGGCTTCATCCGCAGTAAGGCGGGATTCTCAGAGAGGGAATCTCATGTACAGGAAAGGATGGGGACAGAGAGGCAGCTTTAGAATGGAAGGGACAGACTGGCCTTTTAGGGCCTACAAGAGACTGCAATTATGTAGCTCTGTAACTGGTGGGACAGAAACAAGGTAGTGAAAGCAGCTGACATCAGAGAAACCACAGCATTTGTTGTTGTTGTTGTTGTTGTTTTTATAAGCAAGATGGCTGCCAATCATGTGACTGCCTTTGATTGTCCTAAATTAAGATGGCAGTGAAACCATGTGCTTGCCCTTAGTGGAGACAGCAGTGAAGCCATGGCTCCATCCTTTTAATCCCAAAATCAACATGGCAGATAGCCATGAGTCGTGTTCCGCAGCAGTGGCATGGCAGAACCAGGATCGCAGGATCTGGGCCTTGCTCATAGCATGGCGGTCCCTGAATGGCAGCAATTCTAAACTGTCTAAACATGGCCCAGTGGGTGTCAGCACAATTCAAAAACCCTGCTCCATACAAAAGCACACAAGTGAGGCAGGAAAATTAAAAATAAAACCCCAATTTCTGGGGCTTTAGGCAGTGGCAAAATTTAAAACTGAGGGCGGTTTAAAACCCTTTGTGCTGTGTAGTGAAGTCCAGTGGAAGTGAGCTAATGATCATGAAGGACGGGAGCAGATAAGTGTGTTGATGAGAAAAAGTTCTGTGGTGGGCTGCAAGTACACCTGAGCAGCCATCAGAAGCAGGAGAGATGCATGTGGCAGCAGCGGCAGGCAGAAACAGGTTAAGCGATCATGAAAGAAACAGGAAATGAGGGCACAAGAGGCACTCCATCATTTCATTTAAGACTCATGGGAGTAAAAAGGTACTAGTCTTCTCTTCACTTACTGATGAGGAAATGAATCTAAGACTCCTTAAGCTTCTATCTTAGGAACTTAAAAGAACTTACAGAACAGAAATGACTGGGCTCATCTGTCTTAAGGTCCTGATCAACCACTTTGTCAATCTGCTGTACTCACCTCACCATTAACAAATTCACCCACCTCATAAACTGATCAGTAAATGCTTCTACATTAACCAGAATTAAGAGTGGGAATAAAAACAATGTATATAGATGGTGAATGTTAGAAAAGTCCTGTCACTCAGCCTCAGTGTTATGGACACTGCACAATTACATACTATGAGCTGAATAGTAAAGAGGCAAAATAACCATGGGATTAAAACAACAGATTTGTCAAAAGAAATGTGTGTATTTATAAAAGTAGCAAGTAGAGGGACAGTGACCGAGAGTATATCTGTCAAATGTAAACATCTTTGGTGAAAGGTCAGGTTCCGTTAAATGAAGCAATAAAAGAACGGAAGTGCAGGTCCAGCCCAACACTAAGCATTTGCACTATGGGAACTTTTACATTACAAAGGATTCTCAAGGGAAACACTTCAGACATTTAAAAATAGACTGCATTTGTAAGAGAAAAGAAAGAATATGTCCATACAAAGACATATTTATTTGTAGCAGCTTTATTTGTAATTGTTTCAAATTGGCAAGAACCTCAATGACTACCAACAACTAAGCAAACCAAAAATTGGAGCATATCTGTACATAGAATACTATTCATCAAAAAAAGAGAGAATGAGCTATTAAGACATCCTCTCACATGGAAAGATCAATAACCATGCTGAGTTCAAAAAAATGGCAAGATGTGAAAATTTTGTATGCTTAGATTCTATTTATTTGAAAAGTCTACAAAGTTGTCAGTATTAGGTTGAGAGAGGATTACAAAGGGACATCATGATACTGAGGAGTCGGCACGATATGTCCATTGTGCAGCAATAATGGTGATTTCCTGGCATATGAAAATTGCCAAATGTGTTCTGAGTTTTAAATATATACCTTATTTTACAGCAATCTTACCACAGTAACCTTGTTTGAAATGGAGAGTACGGAACATGAATGTGTGAGGATGTATGACACTGTCCCAGCAACCAAAAGAACAGAGTGCCGTCTTCCCCAGACATTGTCCTCATTAATTCTTCTAGCTACCTACTTCTCTTTTAATAGGCCACTCTTTCTACATCCTCAGACCAGTTAGTGACCTGCCACCTGGCGCGAAGAATTAAAATACAAGCCACTCACAATCCCACCACACAGAGAAAATAACAAGAGACTTTCTTTCTAGGGTTTGACTACCAGGATTTTACTCTCTGTCCTTGAATTAGTTTTGACTAGGTAGGTTCACATCATTTGTCCCCTGTCTCAATGACATTTTAATCTTTGAGCTTTCAAAGCCCACAAAAGTAGCCATCATGTTACACGCTTATTTAATTATCTGTTGACTTTAGTTTTCTATTTAAACTTCTTTTTAAAAAAAATAAACATTTTAGGTGAAGTCCTACTCTTCATTGTGTTCCCTTTTCGTTTTCAACAGCAGTAAGCTAACTCCATAAATTAGCACCTATTGTGGGTTATACTTCTTCATTATGTATATGCTTTGTGTTTTTAAATTTTTAATTAATTAATTTTTTATTAATTACAGTTTATTCACTTTGTATCCCACCTGTAGCCCCCTCTCTTGTCCCCTCCCACTCACCCTCCCTCCCTCAGCTCCCCCTATACCCCTCCACAAGTCCATTGATAGAGGAGGTTCTCCTCTCCTTCTATCTGACCCTAGTCTATCAGGTCTCATCAGGACTGGCTGCATTGTCTTCCTCTGTGACCTGGTAAGGCTGTTTCCCTCTTAGGGGGAGGAGATCAAAGAGCTAGCCACTGAGTTCTTGTCAGAGGATAATCTCTGTTCCCATTACTAGGAAACCAACTTAAAAGACCGATAACCTCCATCACGAGCAATATCATATTTCAGCTTACCTTTTCTATTCACATGTTTTTGAGATTTGTTCATGTTAACATTTCATTTGACAATGTTGACCTGAATAAGTAAATCAGTTTAGCAATCCTGGTTCACTTTAAATTTTACATGATTATTCTCCATGTGCTTGTAGTAGGTCCTATCTGGAAGGCTCTTCACAGAACTTTTTAGCAAGCTGTCTTTTTTTTTTCTCTCTCTCTCCCTCTCTTTCAGGTTATATCATTCTGCCCTGTCCTATCCTCTCCTCCCCTTCCATACATTTCCCTCTCATCCCTACCTCCCTCTCTTCTCTTTTTGTTCTCTTAGCACTTAGTTTTCATCTTGTCCATTCGTTTATTTTTATGATTCTCCAAGTCGACCTCACATTCTTTGTGGTCAGATGTGCTGTCTTTCATAAAGAGCTATCCACATTGTCTAAGACTTTGAAATCCTATCTTTAATCTCTGTAATTTTTCTTCACATTCTCAATTTAAACAAAACACAAAATACTCATCATTGAGTTTGATTAGCAAAACATACACTTTAGTTTACAGTAAAACAACTCATGGTGAGTTTCATGAAGTTTCATATGATTTATATAAGACATAAGTCACTGTTGCAAATGTCTAAATATCTTTGAAAGTATTAGAAATTTGAAAAATTCTACATGTTCACATGATTATAACTATTTTAAATTTTATAGAACTAGTCTTTCAATAACATAATGAGACTGGGATATTTAGATAAGACCTGAAGGTACTGAAGAAAGCATACTAACACATGCTTTCCTGAAGCATTGCAGGGGTCCTGTAAGGCAGATAGCTATTTCTCTGAGCGTACAATAATGTAGTAATTATTTTTCCAAAGAACCCCACAAAACAAATATTTCCCCAAAAGAACATTACAAAGTAGACATTATTTACTCCATTTTACGTACAAAACAAAAATGCTTGGAAGGAGTAATTAATGTAGAACTACAAAATAATCATATGTTGTATAACATTTAGCCTTGACACAATATTGGAAATCAGATATAGCATAAATTAGAAAATAAGAGTTGCCTTCAACCCATCATCCAAATATCACAATTATTAATATTCAAATTAAATTTTCTCCATGACAACATAAGATTTTGTTTCAAGACTTTTATTTATCTTTCACTTAATCTTATATCTGTCCTGTAACATGATTTGATGACTGAGTATTTCTTAGTCTTGTGAGTCAATTTTCCAAACTTTTTCCTTCTGAAACTGTCCTCACCTCAGTTCTAACTCCTCCATTTGCACTAACGAACTAGAGTATTTTTTTAAAAAATCATATCATGATCTAAACCATATGTTTAAATGAGAAAACATAATATTTAGAGGAAATACTCGGGATAAATTAATACTTAATAGAAAAACGACTACCTCAGGTTTGACTCAACTGTTCTTTAATTTAAAATTCCTTAAATACCATTCATGATAATATGATGAATGTGTTAATGATTTTACGGATCCTCCCCAAGAAAAGGCTCAGAGCATGTCTCCTGACAATGAAAATACTAATGCAGAAATGTGGCTCTGTGGATTATTTTTTGTGTGATGGGATGAAACATTGATAATTCAGCAACAGAAGGAGCACAGCAGTAAAATGGCCATTAAAAATACAGACTGACCTGTGTGTTACAGAAGGTCATTGCCCTGATGAATTAGACTGTCTCCAAATCCTAAGAGTATGTATGCCAGACTCCAACTTCATAACTCTAACTTGATACAAACTAAGGATGGGGCAACTGCAGATTTAAAAAGCCATTCAGGAAAACAACAAAGCATTGTAATCATGATAAGCTAAGAAAAGGTGTTGATGAAATTATGCCAAACATTTGACTAGTGCATTAAACAAAGCTCTTTAAGTAAAACGGGATATGTAGGTTCCACATATATTTAGAGGTATTCTTTGTGCTGGGAGATATTTTTAAAAAGTAAATAAATCTTACTTTGTAGGTGTCATATTCTGTATTACATATGTAATAATACCCCTAAGTATGCCCAGATTAAAATGAAAATATCCACGTATTTACTCTTCAATCCAAGAATTTTTAAATGTCACTGTGTTTGCGTGTGTGTATGTGTGTGTGTGAGAGAGAGAGAGAGAAAGGAAGAGATGTGTGTTGGAGTGTAGTGTTCATAATAGCCAGAAGAGGGTATTGGATCTTCTGGGACTGGAGTCTAGGCAGTGGTAAACCACTCAGTCTGGGTGCAGGGAACAAAATCCTTTTTGAAAGAACAGCAAGTACTCTTCACTGAGATGCCACCTCTCCGTAGCTAAGTCTGACTTTTCATGGACATGCTCATTAGCAACAGTTAGCACACAGCACATCTAATCACCAGCCTGGACAATGGTTTTCGATTTACACAGGCCTTGCACATTTCCTCTCACATCGAGGAGGTCAGGCAGCATGCCTAATAAGGAAGAGGTTTTGATTTCTCTGTGAGACAATTTTATATAATGAGGAAAGTGAAAGAGATTAGTTTGGAAATTTTTATATCCTATTTTTAAAACGCCTTTACTCAAGACAACTGCTTATGATTATCATGATGATTTGGATTTAATTATTTTTTGATCCTACAATGTAAGGTCTTTAGAGACTGCTAAGTGTTTAGAGCTGTCAGCTTATTACATTACTTTCATTTGAAATACTTCTCTAATTCTTTAACATATGATTCGGATTGTCACTCTGAATACCACTATTTTGGCAAATAAATGTAAAAAGCTGTTTGCTATTATCTTTCTCCTATACCTGTTTTTGAAATTGGTAAAAGTGTGTAAATATCTTTTGGTTCTAGGATCTAGTTTCCATGGTAACCAAAGTCATAATGAGCTAGTTAACTTAATCAGTAAAGTGGTATGGCTTAAGGGTTGTAAATCACACAAGTGACCAGTGCCTCTGCAAGAGTGAAGCATTTGGTAAAAACTAAGTTTCCTGTCATTAGTAATTCACTCTTGCTTAACCTTCTTATTGATGTGATATTTTTGTGCCATCAGCAGATCCTGACTAAACACATTTGATTTGGCTCTTTAAAAATGTCCATTTCAGGATCCAACACTAGCATTCAATTATCCAGCTATTGTAATGAACAAGCAATGTAACCAAGATTTTGTAATTGCTGAAATAATGCCTTTTATTTTACCACAAACGTTGCCCAGTTTGCCTTAGACTGACAGTGTTTCTGCTTAATCTAGAACATGCCTAATGTCTTGTCTCAACCTTAAGCTCCTTGAGCTTACACTGTCTTTAGTTTTAAGAGAATTATGCTTCATGCACAGCAATGTCCTTCTGGACTACATAGTGGGGCCGGTGGCAGTTTTTATTTGATTTAATCAATCTAACTATGTTATGCAATTATATTCTGTAAACTTGAGCAAGAAAGGAGGAAACTTCACCTCTGTAAAATGTTATCATAGGGTGCATCTCGAATCTTGGGGGAGAGGGAGGTGCTTTTCCTTCTGGTGTCATCTACAGGAATCCACGAGATGACTACCCCTTGTCACCAAAGACCAAGGCTTTCTTTGTGGACTAGATCATTCCAGTGGTAAATCTGAAACAGTGGAGAGAAACTCTGAGCAAAGATAAGCATCACTGTGCTTGTTTACAGAGAACTCACACAGAGAAATTTACTTAAGGGAAAAGGGCTGGCAGCCTTTGGAAATGGCAGAAACTAATGATTTTTATGCCAGACTCTCCTGTTTACAAAAAAAGAAGGCACTCTTGGGTAAGTGCTGAGTTTAAGATTGTAGATTGACGTCCTCAGGCAGGGTTCAGTTTCCCCAAACTTGTTCCTTTTGTTCCTTGTGTGTGACTTTGCAGATGTGCCCTGTGAATCTAGGTCTCTCCTTATCTGGTAATGCCCATCAGCATATAATAAATGAGACATGAGTTGGGTTTTATGCATAGTAACTAGAGACAAGGTCAATATCGTGTTAAAGAAATTCTTTGTTACTAAGCAGGTTGAAATGTACACTGCTTGCCCAGATGGTGGCTTTCTTTACTTCTGACCTCTATATCCAGATGCTCCCTAGATAGCAAAACACAACTTCTTTCCCAACTCAATTTACCCCTGTCAATTAGGCCAAACAAAATGTCAAGGGATCACAAGAAAGAATTGTTGAGCACAGTGTTTTTGTGTCCTGACAATTGACTGATCCACTGGATCCCGTGGTTTTTCAAGTGCTTTTCTTTTTATAGCATGTATTCAGTATGGCAAATACTGCGCAACAACACAGTGTTGGCCTGGCTTCCAGTTCCCATTGGTACTCTGTGGAATAGGATTACTTTATGGTAACTAGACGCTTCTTCCTGAAGTATGCCCATGGGAAGTTAAGATTGCATGCCAGGCATTGGTGTTCAGGAAAAGTAGAATCCAAGTGTCAGATACTCCAGAAAGACACCCTGACAAATGACTCAGGGTATCTGAGAGTTAGCAGGAGAGCCAGTGACCTTGGCCTTCCTTGACAGGGGTGACTGGAGAGGTTTCTGGGGAAGCTCTCCTTCATGTTGTCTTATCCAACAGTGAAAGAAATTTAAAACTGATGAGCTTGATTAATGCTATTCAACTGAGAATTACATTTATCAGGATTTATTTAGCATAGAGCTGTATCCTTGGGACATCAGGTATACCTACCACATAGAAGAAATGGAATAAATATTGAATGAATTTTTCTAAAACTTGATTTCTCAGTTAAAGCTGACTCTTCCTTCAATTACTTCAGGACGGAGCAAAGTTACCACCTTATAGCTTTCATCTAATTTAAGCATTTTTAAAGCTCTTGAAAACAATTTTATTGCACAATTTAAAGAAAACATGAGCAATATTTTTTTAAGGAAAAGACCAAAATGTCATGCATTAAATGACATTTGACATTTAAAATGATCTGTGATGAATGGTCTATGGAAAAACCAACCATATCCAGCTTTCTTCTATTCTTACAGTTCATTTTCTCATCTGAAGATAATGGCAATAATTTACAATGTAACGTAAAAATATATAAGGCCTCCTAGCTAACCAATATCTATATCGCCATATACCCAACTACCATCAATTATCATCAGTCAAAATATGCATGGAAATTATTTTGTTAGAAAGTCTAATATTATTCTTCCTTTCCCCAAAATGTTTAAGTCTGATTCTAATCCAGTTTTGTTGAGATTTTAATATTTTAGTTGCTGAACAAATTATTACATAATCTGTTTTCTTGATTCTGAGTTTAACAAAGTAGAAAATAATGCATTAGTGCCTTGGCCACCCAGCTCTCACAGAAAGTATGTCCTGCTGAAATATAGGTACATGTGAATCTCCTGTATCAGTATTCATAATACAGTCTGTGCTTTTTCACTACACAAATGTCAGTTTTTACTAAAATTAATACAATGTCTAAATCATGAAGTGAATTTGGAAGATTTCTGCCACTTGTATACTCTGCCACTTTGGAAATTCTAGTTCATATATGTATCAGAATGTAGGTCAAATAGGTTTGAAAATGTCTGGAGCTAGCGGTTTTTGGTTAGGATCTCTCTGCTCAATTTCCAAGCGTATGGAAAAAGGGTGACTTAAAGATTGTACTGTCTCCTAGAGTCAGAGTTGAATTAACTTTTAGTATTCTTGTAGTTTCTTCTACAGTTAATTTCTCCTTATAATTTCTTGTTTGGTATTTTTGCATCAATTTGACATTTTTAATTGAATACACAGATTTGAATATGATTATTATTATTTTTTCTTCTAAGGCAATTAATCTTTCCTTCTAAACACAATGTCTCTCACATTTTGTTGAGTATATTTTCTTATCATTATGCTAATACCTTGGGTTGTTTGCATATTTCACTTTTTTTTTTTACAGCTCATTAGCCTTGTATTTAAATCCTAAAACTCAAAGAATTTTAGTTGTATTCAATGCCTCCAAGATATGTTTTCATTAACATGCTTTTCTAAGTATTGTATAATATCTATTGAGATATTTTATTGGACTGAGATAATAAGATAAAGTTTTAAATTTTACTATTTTTTGTTTTCTTCTACCACCACCATATATATTTTTATAGGTTTTAGTTTTATTGCATATATTATTTGCTTTTTCAATAATTTTTTTCAGTTAGATTTTTTTCTCTATTTAGGTTCATAGTTAATTTTCTTTGTTCTGTTTTTTTTTTGTTAATTTTCATTACTATCATAGTTATATGAAATAAGAATTTTTGAGTACCCGTGTTTGTCTCTGCATGTGCATATGTGAGCATATGAACCTAGATTGCCCCTCCCCCCCTCCCTTTTAGCTCTAGTGGGCTATTGCCAATTCTGAAATATCAACCAAAATCTCCCTTTGCAACTCTTTTTCTGCTATTCTTATGAAGAAAATTCATGGTATCTTTTTCACTCAATGAATACTAATGTTATACTGCTTATTAATACTTTGACTTACACATTTTAACGTTAAAGCATTTCTGTAGTTGATGTTTGGGGCATGAATTCAGTCTCCCAGTCAGTACACTGGGTGCAAGCTCTTCCTGCTTATTTGCACTGACCTGGTGTGTGTTTACACACTTTTTTATTTCCTTTCGTGACTCATTTGTTTTAGGTGTGGCCCTGTGAACAACACACAGCGTCATGCTGAAGTTTATGTGATCAGTCTAGAAAGCTTTTCTTTCTTCTCTTTTCAGATTCGAGCTTGCTAAACATGCATTTTTTACTGTTGAATGACAACTCCACCTACACAGATACTTTTTTTTTAACCAACAAGTGAATAAAAGCCTCAATTGATGGGATAGCATTTTTAGTTTTAGCTGCCGTTTTTGATATAATTACTTATTGCATTTTCACTAACTTTTTTCTCTCTACCACTACATTTGTTCTCTTTTCTCTGCTACCAAATTTTAACCAATATTTCTCAATATTTAAATTTGAGGCTTCACTATTCTTTTAGTTTTTAGAACATTTCACAATTGTCGCTGGTTTCTACATTTTTAGTTCCACCTTTTCTTTGGTATGTTAAAGGTCTTTAAATTCTTCTTTCTATATTGATTTTCTGTGATGTTGAAACTTTATTATAGAGTTTTAAATTTTAAAACTTCATAGACTGCTGTTTTTTACAATCATGAAAGTTCTTACAAAAAAAAGAAATAAAATAAATGAGAGGTTTTAAATGCCTTTTGATCCTTGATCAATTCATTTATCAGCTTGACATTTTTATTGCAGTTACATAAAATAAGAAGAACTAATTCATTCAGAGTATTTTCTCCTAAATTTTGTTGCTATGAATTCTAGAACCACTGCTCAGATGTAGCCCAAGGCAGCTCAGTATCCAAGTGGCATTCCTAGTAAGGGGAACAGGACTGTCTCTGGCATGAACTCTGTGGCTAGCTCTTTGATCTCCCCAACTCCTGTGGGAGGAGCAGCCTAGCTAGGCCACAGAGGTGGACATTGCAGCCAGTCCTGAAGATGCCTGATAAGCTAGGGTCTAGGGTCAGATAGAAGGGGAGGAGGACCGAGGACCTCCCCTATCAGTGAACTTAGAAAGGGGCTAGGAGGAGATGAGGGAGGGAGGGTGGGATTGGGAGGGAATGAGGGAGGGAGCTACAGCTGGGATACAAAGTAAATAAACTGCAATTAATATAAAAAAATAAAAATTTAATTAAAAAAAGAAAAAAATCTTGACCAATCAGCAGAGATTTGACACTTATTCTATACTTTTGGATTCATTTTTCCTTTCTCATTTGTCTGATGGAGGCAATTGTGTTTATTTTCATTTTATGGTGTTTTACTTTTGGGTGCTAGGGATTGAACCAAGGGACTTGCATGTGCTATAAAAGCTATCTACTAAACAACAGCCTAAATTTTGGTGTGTACATACAGAGCACTGATATATAGCCAAGGCTGGCCTCACAATCTTCTTCCTTTGTCCTGACAGTCCCGACAACACCTGGGATTACAAGTGAGCTTAATCCTTGTTCAGAAGGACAAACAGCTCAGTGTCCAAGTCAGTTTCCTAATAAGGGGAACGGGGACTGTCTCTGACATGAACTCAGTGGCTGGCTCTTTGATCACTTCCCCCTGAGGCAGGAGCAGCCTTACAAAGGCACAGAGGAAGACAATGCAGCCAGTACTGATAAGACCTGATAGTCTAGGGTCGGAGGGAAAGGTAAGAGGACCTCTCCTATAGGTGCACTTGGGGAGGGGCATGGGAGGAAATGAGCGAGGGAGGGAGGGTTGGATTGGGAGGGGACAAGAGGGGGCTACAGGTGGGATACAAAGTATATAAACTGTAATTAATAAAAAAATAAATAATTTGTTTTTTTTAAAAAAGGACAAACAGGATAGACATCATAAGCTGAAGACAAGGAACAGGACAAGAGTCTACCACAGAAGGCCTCTGAAGGACTCTACCAAACAGGATATCGAAGCAGAGACTGAGACTCATAGCCAAACTTTGGGCAGAGTCCAAAGGGGAAGACAGGAAGACCTGGAGGGAAAGGAACTCTACAAGGAGAACAACAGAGCCAAAAATCCTGGGCCCAGGGGTTCCTGCAACCGTTGCTCCAACCAAGGACCATGCATGGAGAAGACTTAGACACCCCCTTGTGCAGATGTAGCCCATGACAGCTCAGTCTCCAGGTGGGTGCCCTAGTAAGGGGAACAAGGGCTATCTCTGACATGAACTCAGTGGCTGGCTCTTTGACCACCTCCCCCTCATGGGGGGCAGCCTTGCCAGGCACAGAGGAAGATGATACAGCCAGTCCTGATGAGACTTGACAGGCTGGGGTCAGATAGAAGGGGAGGAGGACCTCCCCTAGGGGAGGGGCAAAGGGGGAGAACAGGGAGGAAGGGTGGGACAGGGAGGAGGTGAGAAAGGGGGCTACTGCCTGGATACAAAATGAATAATTTTAATAATAAATAAATAAATAAATAAATAAATAAGCAGTATGTGCCACATACCAAATAAAATTCTTTGGCCAATTCTGAAGCAGATCATGTGGAAACAATATTCTCCAAGAGTCCTCTGAATTTCCACTTGAAAAAGCATTTCTGCCCAATGCTTTTTCTCCCCAGAACAACTTCTCCATCATTTGCTTTTCATTCACTTTGACAAATATTTGTCAAATATTTGTTAATATTAACAACCAGCTAGTGCTTATCCTGTCACCTTTCTATCCCAGTGTCTCCATCTTCTTTTTCTCTCCTCCCCTATGTTCCCTCACCTGCTCTTCTTTCTCTTTGTATATCCTTTTAAACCCCTTTTGTTGGAGGAGTGGGATAGCAAAATTGGACTAACTTATTAACATGCTTTTGCCAATGACACATGGCCTAGTAAGGTACGCTGCTGCAATGCTTTTAGGTCATTTGTGCAAAGCTCATGCCTGTAAGTAGAAATTCCATTTCTTGTATTTTCTTCCAGCATTTGTCCAAAGTTTCTTGTTTTCTCTGTCTAGTAGCACTATCTCAAACAGCACCAACAATGGCCTCATTTAACCACCACCTACTCAGTTCTCCAGAACAATAAAAGCAACTGTGATCTGAATCAAAGTCTCATGTATGCTGTCCTAGCAAGTTAACCAGTGAGATTTGAGAAAGCTATTTCCTAGTTTATAGTGTTAGAATTTAATTTAAATACAGGTCATCCAATTGGTGTCTACTGGAGTCTGGTTGTGAAAAGAAATTCAAATATATTGGGTGAGCAGAAGGTGATATATTCTGTATTCAGCAAAAATGAAGTTTGTCTATTTGTTTTCTAAATTTTATCCTAGTGCATTCAAGCCAAAGTGTGCCACCTCAACTATTATCCTGACAACTAGGTTTGACAAATTTCTTTTTGTTAAATTCTTTAAGTAAAAGGAATCACATGAATATATAGGCTTATGTGTAAACTTTTACTTCTATTATTAATTAGAGAAGAGAAACATTGGAAGACAAAATGTAGATGCAAGAACAATTCTGAGAAGTTTGTTTATTGATTGATTTCCAGATGAAATAAAAAGTCATTGGCTTCCACCAATATGCACAGTTGAAAGAAAAGCATGAATATGTATACTCCAGGTTAGCAAATTTGTGTCTTTGGCCCTGATGCTAATAGTATAAAGTTATAGGACCAGATTGATTAGGGAATTATAGTAAATGCCTTTTGTTGCAGTTTTAAATGGTTAAGATAGTCTCTTAATCTGTAGTATTTTCATCACATCTATTCCCATCAGTCAGATTAAATCAACATTAAACAAAACTAATTCTGCACACATGTCTTTGAGCTGAAATCTTAGGCAGACTCTTCTATCTTGAGTTTTGCCTGATTGGTCTAAGTACCAAAATGTATTCATTTTCAGCATATATATTAAAGGAAAATACTCAGGGCTATAATACATAAGGTAATCTCCCTTTATCTTAACTCTTACTCAAACACATTTTATTTTCTTAAAAATCCTTGATTCTCTTTCAGTTTTCAGAGGAATGAGTGTGTGACTCAGGACACATCACAAACCACTTAACAGTAGAAAGAGGACGCTGCTCCTCTGGAAATTTGATTCATTCTTGGGTTCTTGTTTACAGACCACTACAGAGAAACAGTCACTGGTGAAATCTGGTTGACACGTATTTGTGTTATTCATGATGTTACAGATTTGACAAACAAGCCCATGGAGCACTGTGTTATTTTTAAATTCAAGGAATTTAAAACCGTTGTTACAACTATTTAGAACCATTTTATTAGTTCATAGTATAAATAACAGGAACATTCCAAAATACCACATTAATTAGAAAATAAATATATATCCTTAAGCCAATTTTATGATGTAAACTTGACAATAGCAAAAATAATATGCATGTATGCAGGTGTGCACGCATGTGTGTGTGTATAAGAGAAATGACATGTATAACGTAAACATCTGTATTTGTGTTTATATTCAGGTTCTGGAAGATTTACATTCCTGTTTAGTATGTTTCATACAGATGAGTTTTTTTTTTTTCTTTGAAATATAGGAGTTCAGTTAAATATGTTATGCTTTGGGGAATAAATCCTGACGCTTCCAGTTTCTTCTAAGGTTTCCCATAACTAGATGAGCTAAAATCACTATATTGAAAAATAAATGATCAAAATAATTGTTATTGTTTATATATATTTTAGAGTCTGTCAGGATTCTAAGTCAGAATTAGGACCACTACAGTTTCAGAAAATTAGCTATGTATAGTTATAATTTCCCTCATGGTTCAAAATTAATAGACAGAAGAAACCTTCATATGGGGCCTTGAAGATATTTGCATCCCAGCATACCTGCATTGGCTCAGGCATTCATCTGAGATAACATGCTTGCTAGAAGCACATTTCTGAGATAAAATGAACTTTCTTATTTTCTTTTAAGTGTACACAGTGTTGAGATAATATGTAACAACATGAAGTATGTACGTAATGCCTGCTGATCGAATCAATCAGCAGGTAACAATTTTTACTCTTTTAAACAGTTTTTAAAATTGTAGGATAATGTGATAATTGCATATTCAAGGTACAGCATAATATTTCCAAACATGTACGTACATACATATATGCACACATATATAATATGTTCTTATTAACATTTTATTGCCTTGTTATTTTACATTTGGGGCCTCTGGGTGCTTCTTTCATATCTCATTATAGAATATATAGTATGGTAAAGTACAGGCACACAGCTGTTCCCTAGAACAAAGTCTGGCTTTATCTGTTTATACTTTGGTATGTGATAGCCAACATCCATTTACATCGTCCTCTTCTTTTGGCCTTTAGGGATCACTATCGCACAATCTCAGATAAGAAGAAACATGCATGGAGAAGCCTTTACCTCGAAATCGAATCATCGCTTTCTAGAGAGAGGAATCCTCAGAAGATTCAAGAACTTAATGAAACTTAAGAGGCTCACAAAGTTAAGTTAGTCACAGTTCTTGCCAGCCGCTCCCCAAGGCTATATGAGCAGTGGAGAGACAACTTCCATGAATCTTCCAGCAAGCTAGGCAGAGATGTAGCTTTCATGAACCCTCCATCCATCCACATCTGTTCAGGAGTGGGCTTTTTGGTGACAGAGTTACCTTGGAGTCACCTAACCTTCTGTAAGTTATCCCAACAATTTTTTTTTTTTATTCTCTGGATTAAATTTTTAAAAGGGATTTTTACAGCAGTTTCTGTCATGTCCTGTCTAGAATACATACAACTCCATAACTACCCATCCAACTCATACGACTTTCTTCCTATTGGTCTCTCTGGTTGTTACATCAGCTGCCCACTCTTTAGAAAGCAGGCAGTTTTCATTTTCTTCTTCTGGTACCTAAAACCTAGACTTTCCTATGTTAATGAAAAGGTCTGATTACTTTATTACAAATGAATTAGCTTTTCCTTGTAATAAAATGGCTTACAAACTGCAAAAGAAATTCCTTTGCAAACTCTGTAGTGATGTATGGAGGTCATGTGCTTGATATGTAGAGGACCATTCACCTAGATCCAAATCTACTATTCTGAAAAAGGTTATCAGCACCCTGCTGGTGGCCATAAAGGCCAAACTCCTCGAAAACAGGATATGATTTACTTGGCTTTCCTACTGATGCAGCCAGAATGCAACATAAGGTTCCCCTGTCTCTAGTAAAGATGGATATAGAGAAAGAACACCACTCACCACTCACTGTGAACTCCTGTGGGTTTGGCAATCCACACACTAGAAGGATTTTGCATGATTTTCCTTAAAAGGGAACTACTAGGAGAATGTCTTCTTTTTTCTTGGGAAATTGTGAGTATCTCAGTTCTGTTTTACACACTACTTGAGCATAGAAATATCTAGCATATCCAGGCTCATTGGTACTTGGTAATTTATAAAGTTCACCAAGACATTTACTTCCAATAACCACACCATACCTTATCATTCATACTGAAATCTCTAAGCTAAGATTCTTATTTAGGCCACACACCATTGGTAGACTATTTCCCACTTCTTGATTCGGCAGCACTCATTTTATAAATGACAGACACCTACGATACTCCCAGCCATTCGTAATGCTCAGCCACAGAAATGACCCCACCTGCTCCTATCTACGATGTCATGAAATCAAAAGGACTCTGGGAAGCATATCAGCTGGCTCATGATTTTCCTCTGGTTTCCTGATGGGTCTGCTCAATGGACGATCCCCCCAGAGCAAAACAGGAACAGTCAAGAACTTTTATTCTCCATGATTCTATGGACAGGCTACATATTAATAGAGCTTGAATTCTTATCCAAACCTATAGCTTCTGTTGCTTCAGTTCTCACAGGTTTACTAGAAGATAATAATAATAATAATAATAATAATAATAATAATAATAATAATAACAGAGAAGGTGAAGAGAAAGAAAAAGGAAGAGGAGGAGGAGAGAAAGGAGGTAGAAGGGAACACTTAGAACTCCATATCAACAATTCCTGAGTGCTTCTCTATCTGCATAGAACCCACAGTCCTGATTTCTTCTCCATACTCTTTATGAATACCATCTTTGCATGCTTTTATTTTTCTTGTGAGGCATTGGTTGGTATACTGCCCTTGAGAAAAAGTCTCACAGAATGTCAGATATAGGTGTAAATATATATATAGATATAGATATAGATTTTAATTTCTTAAGAAGCCAACCTTAGGTCCTTGTGTTTGCAGGATTAGCATTTTACTGACAGAGCCATCTCCCCAGACCATTAGTAAATAGTTCCAGTTGTGTACTCAAAAGTAATTTTCATTTTACCCCTTAATGGCAGAATCCTATTTTTTTCTGATTAATTTTGTTTTGTAGGTAGTATGGCTCATATATCAGACCTGTGAGATTGTTTTGTAGGTTCATTGTTTGGAAGATGTGACCATGAAAGACAGAAGTTCTGGGTGATGGTGGCTGGGTGTAATTCTCACCCAGAAGGGAAAGAAGAAACACAGAGGAGGAAGAAATGAGGGCAGGTCAAGCTAGATCTTAAAGCATCTTCGCCATTGTGTCATTCTGCCAGCAATAAGTCCTGTATTAATTTTACTGCTTTTAGCTGCACATGACACATTGCCTAATAATCGTGGCTTAAGCAATCTGGACATTTATTTGTACATACTCCATACACAGCAGAAGTTGATGAGAAATCAGAGACTCCTTCATGGGATCTGTTCATAATCATCTATGTCTGTTTTTACTTTGAATCCCTGAGCTTTGCATTACAGAAGCATTCTGTCATTTATAGTCTAGAAATAATATCCAATAGATAAGAAAATAAGCTAACCAGCTTTCTTCTCTCTTTTTTTTTAATTTACTTTGATTAAGGAGGTAGGTCTTTTCCAAAATCTTCCATTAGACATCTTCACAAATTGTATTGGAAAAACTAAGTGCATTCCCTTATTAGCTTTACAGCACTAAGAAACACCAACTCAGAGGAGAAAAGTTTTATTTTGGCTCACAGTTTCACTGATTTTAGCATGAGCTTGGCTGTCTCCATTGTCTTGAATCTGTATTGAGATACGCATCACGGTGGTGAGAGCATGCAATAAGGAGGGTGGTCACCTAAGAAGCAATGAGAGCTCATGCGCCCTCCCAACAATTGACTACCTTCTGTAGCCAATTCACTATAAACTTCTCAATAATTTGATCCCTTGGTAAGACTTGTAACCTATGACCCACTCACTTCTTAACAGCAGGATCAACTAGAGACCAAGCTTTTAATACATGAACCTGGGGAATACTCCAGTGATAAAAGATGTTCATGTTACTTTAGGCTTTTCTTACCTCTCAGACTATCTTCCCAGTGAAAGAACTTCAACTGAGCTCAGGGTAACTTGGAATAAATAGTATGTTTCCCAACTCCCTTTGGAACCAGTTACTGTTTAACTTCTAGGCAATGGGTTCTACGAGACAAATCAAATGGTATCTACTCAAAACCTTTCTTAACCTTTAATGGGGATGCTTCTGTATAATTTTCCTATGTCCCTTCTGTTTGCCTTCTGTCTTAAAGGCAAACTAGATAGTTATGTTTTGAGCTAATATTAATTGCCACAAGATGACTTTAAGAATGAGAAGTTTTAAATGTAGTGGCAGGAAGGGCTTGAATTCTTGAGGATTCTGTGAACAAAGACTTGTCATGCTCCCAACTCTCAACTTTTAGGTGTGATCACTAAAGAGAAATATCATTCCACTGCACTTAAATTATTACTATTTTGATTATCATTTGCAGACAAATGTAATGCTATCGAATTAAATTGCTTATGATTTACATTCCTGGTCAAGGATTGCTTCCCTTAAGCACACTGCTGATTGATAATGCGTCAACAGAAAAAACACTGCCTCCTCACAACAAGACCGAGAAGTTGTAGAGGATGTGACCAGTGCTTGACAAGGGCAGTCAGCAAATGTGTTACAGGCCAGATGGACTGTCATAGTGCTGCACAGGCAGGTCTGAAGAACAGAAACCAACAAGAACAAATCAAGCCAGGAGGAGCACAGAATAGAGTCAACAGGAAGATAGGAACAGGTATTAACTACTCAGTGAATTACCATGGGATTAAAGAACAAGTTAGAAGACAAGAGAGAATAGTAACATTGAAATCACAAGAAAGGCAGATTTAAAACTCAGTATTCTGTCTACTAGTGTTTTGTTGTTGGATGACAAATACACAATCAATCCAAAGCTTTCTTAGTGACTGACTACTTGCCAACACAGGTCTTTTACTATATGTTGCAGTTTGATTACCTTCAAAACTAAAATAATTTTCTTGCAAGTAATAGTCAGTATTTCTGGAAACTAGGTCAATTCATAGGTAGAAGCAGTCTTTAGAATGAGCTCTGCCTCCCTGGACCTCACAGTGCTAAGAACGATATGACATCAGATGCCTGACACAGAATAGGGACTCCACATTGATATCTATAGTAAACACAAGTGTGCCCAGAGCTATAAACAGGACAGTAACACATGGTTGAGGTTCAAATTTTTAGGGATACAAAGGACAATTGCAGTTGGTTCAAGCAGAAGAAACTTCATAAAGGAGTAAGAGTTGACTTCATTGTGACTTAATTAAGTTCATCTCTTGTTTTATCTGTTCATTTTGTTCAATTTCACTCATCATTTTTAGCACTATCAAGACAGACTGCTTTTAAATTTTCAGATGTGAAAAGCTGTATATTGGTAATGATCTTGTTTCATATTAAAAGTGTTCTCAGTGAACTATAACTTATTATATCCACACTGTATGCCAGGATTTTGATGGGAGCTTTTGCACCCAGTATTTTAATTAATAACCCTGATCAATTGAAAAATAATTAATTGTCAGTGCTTATGATTGCTACAAATAATAGTTTAATAGACTAGAAATCAATTTCCTATCCCACAGAAATCTGTAGGCTGCTTTTGCTTCATGAACTGCTTAAAAGCAGGCTCTTTTCTGCACACTGTGTTAACCACTGTGAAGTTATGGCCCTTTCTTCTTTTTCTAGCAACTTACCCAGCACATCTGCATTTCAGACAGCAAGATGACAGGATTTGAAAAACCAAACAAGGAATGGCTCTAATCTCTCCTTTTTAAGGTAGTGCACGGCACTTCTAATTACATTAGAAACCCGATCATGTGACCATCTCTCTATACAAAGGAAGCATACTGTTTTCCAGCCAGCTATTATGAACCAGACTGATATTGAAAAAACAATGAATGAATGCATGATACTGGACAATGGCAGTCTCTGTCAAAATTTTGTCATTTTCTTTTGATTAAGAATTTCATACATACTTATAATGTGTTTTGATCAAGTCTACTTCCTATTTCTTCCCCTCCAATACCTTTACTACCCCTACTACTCTTCCCTCCAAATTTCATGTGTCTTTTAAAAATTTTTCTTACAACTAATTCTTATTATATCCTGATTGTATCCTCCTCCATGATCTCCTCCCAGTCCCACCCTCTCTTCCTATTCCCTCCATCCCCTTGTCCTAGTCCACTAAAAGGCAGAATTCTCCTCTCCTACCATCTGTCCATACCATATCAAGCCTTGTCAGGACTTCCTGAATCTTCCTGCTCTGTGGCCTTCCTAGGCCACATTGTCAGTGGGAAGTGATTAAAGGGCAAGCAACGGAATTCATGATGGAGACAGCCTTTGCTCCTCTTACTCGGGCACCCATATGGACACTGACCTACCTATTGGGCTATATCTGAGCAGGGGGTCTAGGTTCTCTCAATGCATGGTCCAATGCATCTGCAGAGTCCCCTGGGTGCATATTTTTTAGCTTGTTGGTCTCCTTATCTCGCTCCTGTACCCTCCAGGTCCTTCTACTTCTACCTCTTCCACAAGACTCCCTGTGCTCTGCCCAAAGTTTGGCTGTGAGACTCAGCATCTGCTTAGATCTTCTGCTGGGTGGATGCTTTCAGAGGACCTCTATGGTAGGTTTCTGTCCTGTTCCCTCTCTTCCACCATTTTGGATGTCTATCATGTTTACATTCTGAATGAGAGTTAAACATCCTCCCTAGGTTTTTCCTTGTTGTTTAGTTTCTGTAGATTTTAGTGTGGTTATCCTATATTATATGGCTGATATCTACTTGTAAGTGCGTAATTACCATTCATGTGTTTCTCATTCTAGGTTACCTCACTCAGAATGATTTTTTTTCCAGTTGCATCCATCTGCCTGAAATTTTCATGATTTCCTTGTTTTTAATTGCTGTGTAGTATTCTATTGTGTAAATGTGCCACAATTTCCGTATCCATTCTTCTGTTGAGGGACATCTAGGTTATTTCCAGATTCTGTCTATTACAAATAAAGCTGCTATGAACATAGTTGAGTAAATGTCCATCTTTAATGTTGGAGCATCTTTTGGGTATATGCTCAGGAGTGGTATAGCTGGATCTTGAGGTAGCACTACTCACAATTTTCTGAGAAAGCACCAGATTGGTTTCCAAAGTGGTTGTACAAGTTTACATTCCCACCAGCAGTGGAGGAAGGTTCCCTTTTCTCTACATCCTCTCCAGCATGTGTTGTCACTTGAGTTTTTGATCATAGCCATTTTCATGGGTATAAGATGAAATTTAAGAATAGTAATGGGAAGAGGGACTGCCTCTGACATAATCTGATAGGCCTGCTCTTTGATCACCTCCCCCTGGGGGGGAGCAGCCTTACCAGGCCATAGTAGAGGACAATGCAGCCACTTTTGATGTGAACTGACAGACTAAGATCAGAAAGGAGAGGAGAACCTCCCCTATCAGTGGACTTGGGGAGTGGCATGCAAGCAGAGGGAGGAGGGAGGGTGGGGTTGGGAGGGAAGGAGGGAGGGGCTTATGGGGGGATGCAGAATGAATAAAGTGTAATTGATGAAAAATTTAAAAAAAAGGGAAAAATAATTTAAGAACCTTAAATGACTTTCAAAAGTGGACGAAAACATGGAGTTAGTCAATTGGCATGGAGCACGTCTCGCCCCTGGGGGCAATGGTCTCCTGAACCTACTCAGACCTCGGACACCACCACTGCTAGTTCTAGAACTGACGCAGGATGTTCCAACGAGGGGTTAAGGCTTCTCATAATATTTCCTATAAGCCCACACCTGTTTGTTTATATCCCCCATTTTTATTCATTATTAGCCAGATAGAGCCAAGTAATTGTGGTAATGATACTTGCTTTTTTGTTCAATGCTGGAATGCTAGTAAATTTAGGTATGCCCTGGTTACTCGCATGCCTCACTGGGTGCCTGTGCCCATTGATGCCACTCATGCTATGACTCTCTTCAGACAGAAAAGGGATCTTGGAACTACAGCCACCATTGTTACTACCATCTCATTGGCGGCTGTTGGAGCTACCACCAGGGCATTAGCCATTAGTCATACTGGGCAGACTGCTCAGACCCTGAATAATCATTTAGCCAATGTAGCTCATGCCTTAGTTGTACATAAAGGAATTAATGCTCAACTAAAAGGAAGCTTAATGGTGGTCAATCAGAGGATTGACCTCTTGCAGGAGCAAATTGATACCCTCTGGCAAATCGCTCAACCTGGCTGTCAATGAAAGTATGCTGGACTTTGTGTCACTAGCATACAACATGAGAATTTTTCCCGTGCTGCAAATTTGTCTAAACAATTGTCGAGCTATATTTTAGGTAATTGGACTGGAGAATTCGATACTACGATGGAGCAGCTGAGAGTGGCCATTGTCACAGTAAATTCTACCAGAGTGGACGCAGGACTAGCCACAGGATTATCAACATGGATTGCTGCAGCCATGAATCATCTGAAGGAATGGGCGGGCATGGGAGTGTTAGCAGGCCTTCTGGTGTTGGTCTCCTTGGTTTGCCTGTGGTATATATGCAAGATTAGAGTCTCACAACAGCGTAATGCAGCCATGACCATTCAGGCCTTACAGCCATTGAAGCAGGACAGTCTCCCCAAGCATGATTGGCTACCATAAAAAGCTAAAATGTTATGCTCAGGATGTGAGGCTAAGCACTGCACTCAGGGTCAGCCGCTTTCGACCCAGAGAAGAGCATGTCTGATTGCATGCTGGTTGATGCCCCAGGTCCCACCTCTGAGAAAAAGGTATCGACCGGGTCTGATGCTCTTTGGGTGGATGACACCTAAATGAACATCAGTACAAAGTCCCAATTTATTTCTAATATCAGAGATCAGACCTCTACTCTTGCCTGATGCGTCTAAAACAAAAAGGGGGAACTGTAGAGAGCTGCGTAATGCTGTGCTTTAAAGATGGAGCTGGTTTCTGCCTTCCACCTTCCTGATGGTGAGTGCTCTCTGTCACAAACAACTCCATATTTGGCTAAGGCTGAGGATCTGGCTTGCTTCCATGTATGTGGACCTATCTGCATTGCCCACGTGGCACGCTGGGGTTGGCTACCCAGAGGCTATTTAAGCTGTGGGCTGGCTTTCCCCAGGGTCAGATGATTGTTCAAGTTTCCTGAATAAACTGCATTGAAAAAAAAAAGAAATCTCTTTTGATTATAATAATTATATAATAAAATAATTATAAAGTCATAAAAAAAGAGTTGTTTTGATTTGCTTTTCACTGATGACTAAGGATGTTGAGCATTTCTTTAACTTGTTTCTTCTCCAATAGATATTACTATGTTGAGAATTACTTGTTTAGCTCTATACCCCATTTTTTATTGTAATTTTTGATTTGTTGGTGTCTAATTTCCTGAGTTCTTTATGTATTCTGGATTTAGCCCTCTGTCAGATGTAGAGCTGGTGAAGATCTTTTCCCAGTCTGTAGGCAGTTGTTTTGTTCTGTTGATAATGCTCTTTGCTTTACAGAAGATTTTCAGTTTCATGAGGTCCTGTTTATTAATTGTTGATCTTAGAGCCTGAGCTGTTGGTGTTTTGTTCAGGAAGTTGTCTCCTATGTCAATGAGTTCGAGGTTCTTCCTCACTTTTGTTTTTCGAACAGATTTAGTGTGTCTGCTGTTATGTTGAGGTCTTTGATCCACTTGGACTAAACCAGTGAAAGACTTGTATATATATATTAAAAAAACCTTCAAGTATCCAAGGAATGAAATTGAATAAGATATGAAAAGATGGAAAGATCTCCTATTCTCATGGTTCTGTAGGATTAACATAGTAAAAATGGCCATCCTACCAAAAGCAGTCAACAGATTCAATGCAATTCCCATAAAAATGGCAACACAATTCTTTACATACCTTGAAAGAAAAATTCTTAGCTTCATGTGGAAAAACAAAAATCCAAGAATAGCTAAAACAATCCTTTAAAATAAAAGATCTTCTGGGGGTATCTCTATCCCTGATCTCAAGCTGTACTATAAAGCAACAGTAATAAAAACTGCATGATACTGTCATATAAACAGACTAGTGGATCAGTGGAATCAAATTGAAGACCCAGAAATAAGCCCATATTCCTATGGACACCTGATTTTTGAGAAAGAAGCCAAAACCATACAATGGATAAAAGATAGCATCTTCAACAAATGGTGCTGGTCTAACTGGATGTCTACATGTAGGAAAATGCAAATAGACACATATCTATCACCCTTCATGTGTTTTTTATAAACCCACAAATTTCACTTACTACTGTCACTATGTTCAAGCATTGTGCATGTAGGGCTATCTGCAGGAGCATGGTTAACCTATCAAGAACCCAATCCCTGGAGAAAACTGCTTTTCCCTCTCACAGCAGCCATCATTTGCTAATAGTCTAGGGGTAGACTTTTTGGATTTCTCTCTGCTCCCTGCTGGAATTATTATCTGAATTGATGTAGCAGAAGGTGTATGCAGGCTGTCACAATTACTGTTAAGTTCTATGTGCAACTGCCCTATTCTATGTAGAAAACATTGTTCCACTGTTATTAACACTTCCTCTGGCTCTTCACAATCTTTCTGGCCCTCTTCTCCAATGATCTCTGAGCTTTTAAAAGACATGATGTGGCATAAATATGTATTTTAGAGCTGAGTACTATGTGACCTTTTTATTATCCACATATTGTTCTGTTGTAGGTCTCTGTGTTTACTGCCATCTACTGGAAAATATTTTGTCCTTAGCTAATTTCTATAGATGAGAAACAAACACTTGGAATTGATGACCTCCTGTAACATAGGTGGTTTATACCAAAGTCCAGAATCTAAATCTTTTTCACCTTGATCCAAAATCAGCACTGACTTCACTATACCCCTACTTTTACCAGCTGAAACAGGAAATGATTTATTTTTTGCTTTGTATTTTCCCCTCAGACCTGACATCTTTCCAAAATTACAAACTTAAAAAAAAAATCATGTGAATAAGCTTATCTAGTAATGGCATCCTTGTACCAACCATTATTCTAATCTTTCATTGGCTTCCTTTATCTTTGGATCATACAACAAAATCTAAATAGCATTGTCCAATTTAAACCTCCATTTGTATCATTTTTGGGTGTCTGGTAAAAATGAACGTAGATGGCTATTTTTTTATACTCAGTGGTTATATCTTGTGTGTGGGGTGCTGTTAGAAAAGTAAGTAATTGTCTGGAGGATTCCATCATGCATGTCTTCTGTGTCTTATATTGGGACAAGACTACCTGCAATCACAATTTTTCCTGATGCTCATTTACCACTATCCCTCATTTTCACTTCTGATGAATTTCTGGAAAAAGTTGTTTGCAATGCTGCATTAAACTTCAGAGATTCTCATAATATAGATTTGTTGTTGTGTCTGAATACTAATGATAATTGCTAGCTCCAGTGTTCAAATATATCAAGGCCTGGTCCCCCAAATAACCTAAAAGTATTCTGAAGGTAATTCCTATCTTTTCAGTAGTCTCTATATTGGGTCTCTTCTCTCTGACATATTGAATTGATGGCATTTTCCACTACTTTTAGAGCAGTAAGGCCTGTACTTTGCCTAGTGGATTCAGATACTGTCCCCATTGTTCTTGTCAGAGTACTCTGCTGCAATTGCTGACATCTCAAAGGAACTCCTGGAAACTCAGTCAATCTTCCCATCTCATAATCGAAGGAAGAGTGGCTGCCAAGTGATGGCAATTTCTTTCTGAAATGTTTCTTATCTAGCTCTCAGAAATAAATAATGTGCAATGCAAAATTTCTATTGTTCAGTATTTTAATTTGTCAACTAACAAGTACTCACATCTGAATCCAAGCATTTCTTGACGAACTGAAGGGATTGTTGAGGGAGAGAAGGGTCAAATGTGGCCCTTCTTAAATGATTCTTGTTAGCATAGTGGTGTAAACTGATACCTTCATATCATTGCTGTTATTACACAGGGAGGAATAAATACATCATAAAGTTTGGCATGAGCCATACTTGATATGGAAAGTAATAGAACACATATAAGACAGAAAGAAACTGTAATATACAAGAGGTGTCCTGCTTTAAATATAAAATACTACACCACAGACTGAGTGGTTTATGAGCAGCAGCAGTTAAGAGAATGTTTCCCCCACAGGCATACATTAGTAGGCTAATGACAGCACATTTGACAGCTTAAACCTTATAAATGATATCATCCAACTTGCCTCCCTAAAAGGAAAATACTTTCAGAGCCATAGATTGGACAAAGACATTCACTTAGCAGGAAGAAAACCAAATGATATGATCATTTATTATTTTTTATTAAACCTATTGATGTAAAATTTATTTTCCTTTGACAAGGTCACTGAAAATATTTCAGCGGGAAATGATTGCAAAGCGTCGGTGAGCTCCTTTCTCTCAGCACTTTATCTAAGGCACTCCCTTTTCGTTATGGGAAAGTATCAAGACAGGGTTTGAAGAATGTCTAAAGGATGGATCCCTCGAAAATTGACTCTTAGAGCCAAGTATATCATTGAGGTGACCCAGAAACTAGCTATGCTCTCAACCTTTGCATGGGTTTGTTGGAGTCTCATATTTTTCTCATTACATCTAATGATTGCATTTTCCTCTTTATCTCTCCATGCGGTTCTTTAAATTATTGGATTTCTACACTAAATGTAAAGATATTTGATCACAGTTTCTTTCAAAATTTTAACTCTTTATGAAGTCCTTGTTTTGTCTGGCAAACAGCTTACCTAAAAGACACTATGTCTTTCAAGTCTATGTTTACAATTAATGAAAATAAAATTAAAATATTTGCTAAAATGATATTCCTTGTTATTATCTTCTTGTTGGCTTTTGAACTAGATAATCATGAATTCTAGGACTATGTAGCTGAGGGTGGGGTTTCACTCACTTCTGTAGCCTGAGTGCTATAATTGCATGTGTGTCCCTCCCATTCCCAGTTTCCATAGTGCTGGGAATTGGGTACAGGGCTGTGTACATGCTGTGAAAACACTCTACCAATTGATCTGCATTCACAGCCTTCAACCTCCCTCCTCAACTACACAGAACAAAACAAGGATCTAGACTTAAAATTATGTTCACAATTAATTGCATCCACAGTTTCACTTTAGTACTATTTCACATATCCTCATTTTTTGTAACATTAAAAAGTATAAATATTTGAAATGGAAAATAATTGCCTATTATTGCGTAATTAATAAATAATAGGTAATTATTTGCTTTATGTCAAGATACAATTTAATGTGTCTGGGAAATATATTAGAAAATTCTTAAGCAAATTATAAAACTGTTTTGAACAAAACTATCTTTGGTGCTAGTTATCAAACATTTTTAGTATTTAGAAAAGATCATCCTGAGTGGGGTGTCCCAGAAGCAGAAAGACAAACACGGTATATACTCACTTATATAGACCTATAAGATAGGATAAACATACAAAAATCTGTATACCTAAAGAAGATAAACAAGAAAGAGGACCCTGGGTAAGATGATCAATCCTCACTTAGAAAGACAAACAGGATGGACATGGGAAGTAGGAGAAAACAAGTAACAGGACAGAAACCTACTGCAGAGTGCCTCTGAAAGACTCTGCCTAACAGTGTATCAGGGGTAGATGCAGAGACTCATGGCCGAACCTTAGGCAGAGTGCAGGGAATCATATGATAAAAAGGGGAGTTAATATGACCTGGAGAGGACCAGAGCTCCGCAAGGACAAAATATATCACATGGGGGCCTTCTATGGGACTGTTTCTCCAACCAAGGACCATGTATGGATACGGACTGGAGCCCCTCCTCGGATGTAGCCCATGGTAGCTCAATAACCAGGTGGGTTTCCCTAGTAGGAGGAACAGGAACTGTTTCTGACATGAACTCAAGGACTGGCTCCTTTAACCCCCCAACCCCACCCTGAGGAAGGAACAGTCTTGCTTGTCCACAGAGGAGGACATGGCAGCCAGTCTTGAAGATACCTGATAAAATAGGGTCAGATGGAAAGGGAGGAGGACTTTCCCTAGCAGTGAACCTGGAAATAGGCAGAGAAGAGATGAGAGAGTGAGGGTGGGATTGGGAGGGAATGAGGGAGGGGGCTACGGATGGGATACAAAGTAAATAACCTGTGATTAATATGAAAAAATAAAAAATAAAAAAGGAAAAATAGAATATTTAAGATATTTTTACTGTTTCTTTTGTTTTGGTCTCTGCACGTTTGCTTAATTATGACACTCTTCTTGTATGATCCACTCTAAGAACAGTAAAGATTGAGAGAGAGAGAGAGAGAGAGAGAGAGAGAGAGAAATACAGAGAGAAAGTTGAGTTAGATGTTTATGAAAAAATATTAGTTAGGCAAGACAACACAGAAATAGCTATACTTAAAATTTTTTCTTTTTATTTGCCATTCTATTTACTATTTTTAATTCTGAATGAGGGTCTGACTATAAAAGTAAAACTGTACATACAAATATAGAAGGAAGCCAAAGAATTGCTCTATAGCAAAATCTTGATTTTTTTAATTATATTGACATTTTGATGTTTCCTGTTAGTTGTTCTCATGCATAGTCAGTGTGTGTATGCATATGCAAATTTAATACTCTGCTGTGCAAATTAAATTTTTTAAATAATATTAAGAACCAAGAAGAATTGTATTTAAGTGACCAACCAAGTTCATATAATTAGAGCTGTACCTTAGCATACATATAAAGTGAAAACCACTAGCAGCATAATTACGTTAAACTTTAAACTCATACATCTCAAAGCACTCTAAGAGGACTATGACAAAACACACCTGTATCACCTAAAGTTGAAACTCGTTCCCAAGGAGCATAACTAATGCAGCGAATCAAAATGAATGTCTTTCGTTTTTGAAACTCTTTGAGGTTTTATATTTTGCTATGCTTGGAATATATTTTCAATAACTAGACATGACGTGGGTTTCATAATAAAGTTATCGGAAGAAAATTCATAGGAAATAATTGAGAAGAAAAAAATATATATATTTATATAGATATGTATATGTTTCAAGTTAACATATACTATATCCTGAAAATACTTTAGGAGTTCAAAGAGAGGAAATATTCCTGAGAGAACAATATTTATAGAAAAGAAGAACTTGGCTTTGCCTTGATTCTATAACATAAAAAGACTCCCTCATCTCTCCATAGAACCATTTGTGAATCAGTGTTGAAATATGCTGAAATATCTTACCCTATTAGGTTAAAGGCATTAAGAACACAGGCAGAATAGGTACAAACGGCCTAAGTCAGCAGCAGTATTAGCCCAGGAGGGGGAGAAGTCACGGTCACGATCATAAGCTTGGAAAGACATGCAAGTCTAGATGGTTCCAGGCTGGTATTCAGACACAGAATATGTGAACTTTTGGATGGTTCACGTCATCACAAGGCAGAAGCACGTCTGGGCTGTGATCTCAAGATCAACACAAGTGACCTTGAGATATGTGCTCATTTTAAAATACAGGTGCAGTACATGAATGCCGTAGTTGGCAGAGAAGCTGGAAAGTGCATAAGCTTCCCTGCTGTGAGCTACAACAAACAGACTGTTGCTTGGAGCAGGGCCTGATTTCTAGCAAAGACTTTGGCTACAAAACAAGAAAGAAGACAAAATAGGACCACCATCACTTGGAAATCTGTTGTGATTATTGCTTCTCTGGAAAGATTAAAACATCTACTACCTTCTTTTAAGGTCTCACATTACCCACCCTTTAGCCCTTGTCCCCCCAAAAAAACAGAGTTCAGTTTGAACAAGCAAGGTATTTACTGAGCTTACTTGAAGAGTATGAATGAGGGCTTGCCTACAAGAGCAGCATAGGTAGCCCTAAATTAGCAGCTGTACTAGAAAGTCTAGCCTGATAGGGATAATCGCTTCCCCATAGCTTACTAGATATAGTTCTATCAGTTAACCTTCCCCCTAGTCTCTACATTCTAGTATCTCCAGGGACTCCTACTGAGGCCATGTTCAATTACATGTTGAATTGCATACAAATGGCTAGTAGGAGCCACTGCACTCTCCGATGTGATTCCAAGGACCCTTTCCCAACCCCTACTACTCAGAGGCCCAATGGTTTCTTGAAAGAAAGAACAGCTGATGTGATGAAGATGGTTGCTGTTATTTAAAGAACCATATTCAAAAACAAACTCAAAAGTAAAGCATATATGCATTCAAGGAACTCACCCCAATCTTTGAATAGATAGGTTTGATCTGCAAAAGTACTTATAGAGTTTACCTGTAGTAGACTACATATATCTATAGCAGATATTCACTGCTTTAAAAACAACCTCATCTTGGATACAGATTAGGGCGGAGCTGAACATAAACACTGACAATCTTTTTTACCTACCAAGTGAGAAGCTGCCCTTCTCTGATTTTCCAGAGGTGTCTCTCTTCACAATATTATCTGAACACCTATAAACATTTGAAGCAAACAAAAGCATTCATCATTTTAGCAGTGAAAGATGACATGTCCATATCCTGTGTGTCTCCAACTCTGAGTTCTTCTCTTGATCATGTGGGATCACCAGTAATTCTGTAAATAACGTAATAACACAGAGAAAAAGGGAAAATGTAATATCAATGGTTTTGGTATAGGCAGATGATGAAAAGTCAAATCCTTAGAGATATAAAAATATAAAGTATAGGAAGCTTTTATGATACTAATCAAATTGTTTAATAGTTTGCTAATTAAATAACTTTGTCTGTATGGCTTAAACAATAGAAATTTATGTTTTCAATTCTGGAAACTAGAACTCCAAGATCAATATTTCAGTGAGAATGGCTTCTTCTAATCTCTCTCTTTCTCTCCCCCCCCTTGGTTTGAAAAACATATTTTCCCATGTTTTCATAGTATTTAGTATTTTAAAAACTTTACTTTTCCTGAAAGGTTATTAAGCATAATCAACTACAGTCTTATATTTTCTTAATGTCTATTTTAAGGGCTATGTTTCAAATATGGTTACTGTGGGAGCTAATTTTATATCAGCTTGACAAAAACTAGAATCATTTGAGAGGAGAAAATCCCAATTGAAACAATGCCTCTATAAGACTGGACCATAAGCAAGTTGGTAGAGAGCATTTTATTAATTAGTGATCAGGCTGAGAAGGTCCAGCTCATTGTGGGTAAAGCCATTTTGGGCTGGTAGTCCTGGATTCTATAAGAAAGAAAGATGGTCAAAACCATCAGACTCTTCTGGCAGTAAGCCATCTGCCCAACACCCCACCCAAGGCTAGTCCAGCTTCTAGTTAACTCTCTGCCACAGCTATCTGTTCTCTTTATAACTGGCAAGACTTTCTGTTCTTTCTTGCTACTCTCCCTGTGTGGAGAGATGGCCTTAGCATCTTGGACTTTACATAGCATCTTGGACTTTACAGATTCATGTGGTTATCCTTGCTCTACCACATGAGAGATTCACGTGGCAGTTTCATGTTTCCAATAAGTTTTATTTTTCCCAATGAGAGGTCTGATTTTGTTCTTTCACAGCACCCTCGCTTACATAAATGTGTAAAGGAGTTGACGGAAAGCATTCCTTTGGTCCACATGCAAACTATCTTTGTAAAAAATAAGGGACTTCTGCTTCCTGCTTCCCAGAGGTTTACAGTCTGAGAAAGTTCTCCTACAGAGACCTCCAACCAAGGCTGGTAACTCCTCCTGTGATTCACTCCTTAACAAACAAACTCAGACTCTGGATTATTGCTGTGTAGGTACCATCAGAATGTACACAACACACATGACCCCACCATGTCTGTACATGTTTCTGTATGACAGTCATTTCTTCAGCCCTTTGTTCCCCAAGTCTGGTTACAGAGACTCAAGTTTCCCCTGGCCACTGTCTGTAATCCAGACTTTGAATTTAAATATCCCAGTAACGATAATTATTACTTATTTCATAGACCATTTAAACATCAGTCCTTCAAGATTTCCTTTTTAAATTTTTATGTATTTGTTATTTATTACAATTTATTCACTTTGTATCCTGGCTGAGCCCCCTCCCTCAACTTCTCCCAGTCCCACCCTCCTTCCCTTTTTTTCCCCTATGCCCCCACCCCAGTCCACTGATAAGGGTGGTCCTCCTCCCTTACTATCTGACCCTGGCCTATCAGGTCTCATCAGGACTGGCTGCATCATCTTTCTCTGTGGCCTGGCAAGGCTGCACCCCCAGGGGGAGGAGATCAAAGAACCATCCACTGAGTTCATATCAGGGACAGCCCTGCTTCCCTTACTAGGGAACCCACTTGGAGACTGAGCTGCTTATGCGCTGCATCTGGTGAGAAGGTCTAAGTCCTCTCCAAGCATGGTCTTTGCTTGGAGCATCGGTCTCTGCAGGGCCCAGAATTTTTGGTTCTGTTGGTCTCCTTGTAGAGCTCCTATATCCTTCAGGACTATCTGTCTCCACCTTCTTCCTTAAGATTCCCTGACTATGCCCAAAGTTTGGCTATGAGTCTCAGCCTCTGCTTCAATACCCTGCTGGGCAGAGTCTTGCAGAGGCCTTTAAAGACGATCAAGACCTCATTTTTACAAATTGATCCTCTCTTTATCCTCCTTTTAAAATAGATTAAATTTCAAACTTTAAATCATAAACAGCATTTTCAATCTTTTAATACATTTGTTATTACTACTTGAATGAAATAATAAAACCTTCATGAAAGAAACAAACAGAAAGAAAAATGAGGTGAGAAAGCCATGCAGAGCAAGCCAGTAAGCAGCACCCCTCCATGGCCTCTGCATCAGCTCCTGTCTCCAGGTTCTCCCCATGTTTGACTCCCTTCATTGATAGACTGTGGATGTGGGAGCATGAACCAAATAAATTCTTTCCTCCCTAACTTGCTTTTCATCATGGTATTTAATCATAGCAATAGTAAACAAAAGTAAGATAGTTACTAGGGTACTACACATTAGTACTTCAACAAAAATCTTCTGTTAATAGATGACTAAAAATTGCAGCGTTAGAACTAGGCACTATACAATAGAAATAGCAATTGAAAGCTTTAAGACACAAAATGAAAGTTGTGTCCTACTAGGAAAAAGAAAGCATGGTGCTGGGAAAACTGTTTGGGTAATCAAGAACCAAAAACTAGATCACTCACAGACCAAAGACAACAACCAAAGACCACCACCACCACCACCAACAACAACAACAACAACAAAAGTACTGTTGAAAAATAGTCAATGAAATGATTCCTAATGCTATTCTACTATACTGACAGAGCAGTCCCTTATCCAGTAATCATCAGAGAGACTGCCTCTGGTGTCAGATGGAAACAGATGCAAAGACCCACAGCCAGACATTATGCAGAGAGAAAGTCTAAACAGGAGGTCTCCATCAAACGCCTCCCCACAGAGCTTAGGAAACTTCACAGAGAAGGAAGAAGAAACATTATAGGGGTAAGAGAAAACGGGGAATAACAGAAAACAAAGCCCTCTCAGTTTACTAAGCAAGGTCCATATGAGTTCACAGAGAGTGAAGCAACAAGTACAAGGCCTGAGAAAGTCTACACCAGGTCCTCTGAATAGATACTGTAGCTATAAGTTTGTATTCTCATAGGATTCTTGACTATGAGAATGAATGAGTCCCTGACTCTTGTGCCTGCTCTTGAGACATTTTTTCCTTCTGTTGGTTTGCATTGTCCAACTTTCATATGAAATTTTGTACTTCATCTTACTGTATTTTATTTTGTCATGTTTGGTTGCTGTGTTTTAGGAGCCAGTTCTTTTCTATTGAGAGAAAGAAATGGAGTGAATCCAGAGAGGAGGGGTGATGTGGAAGAATTTGAAGGAACGAGGGGAGGGAAAACTATAATCAGAATACATTATATGAGAAAAAAAATCTATTTTAAACTTTGAAAAAAATGAGTTGCACACATGCCACTTTGTGGAAATGACCATTTTGTGGGAAACAGTACTTAGAGAATGTAAACTAAATTCTGGGCTCCTGGTTGCTATGGAGCTGTTCATTACTTCTAGCTGTTCATTCTTTCTTTCTAAAGAAAATACAGTCTTTCCACTCTTCCTCTCCTCCTCTTCTTCCTTTCCCTCTCCATCTCTCCGCCCCTCCCCCTTCCTCTTAACTACTCTGTGTGTATGTAGATGTGTGTACATATGCATATGATTCATATAAAATAATAAAATTGCTGCATGTTTTTTAAAAAAACAAGAAAGTAGTGTTCAAGAACATTGTCTTTTATGTGTTCTTGGATTCGGTTTGCCAGTATTTTGTTGAGTATTTTTGCATCAATGTTCATAAGAGAGATAGGTCTGAAGTTCTCTTTTTTTTGTTAGGTCATAGGTATCAAGGTGACTGTGGCTTCATAGAATGAATTTGGTAATGTTCCTTCTGTTTCTATTTTGTGGAATAGTTTGAGGAGTATTGGTGTCTGGTAGAATTCTGTGCTGAAACCATCTGGCCCAGAGCTTTTTTTTTGGTGGGGGGGAGAGACTGTTAATGACTGCTTCAATTTCCTTGGAGGATGTAGGGCTATTCAGTCTCTCTACTTAGCCTTCAGAGAGATGCAAATCAAAACAACCCTGAGATTTCACCCAACAACCACCAGAATGGCTAAGATCAAAAGCTCAAGTGACAACACATGCTGGAGAGGTTGTGGAGAAAGGGGAACCCTCCTCCACTGCTGGTGGGAATGAAAACTTGTACAACTACTTTGGAAATCAATCTGGTGCTTTCTCAGACAATTAGGAATAGTGCTTCTTCAAGATCCAGCTATACCACTCCTAGGCATATATCCAAAAGAGGCTCAAATACACAACAAGGACATTTGCTCAACCATGATTATAGCAGCTTTATTCGTAATAGCCAGAACCTGGAAACATTCCAGATGTCCCTCAGTTGAGGAATGGATACAGAAACTGTGGTGTTTTTACACAATGGAATACTACTCAGCAATTAAAAACGAGGAAATCATGAAATTTGCAGGCAAATGGTGGGACCTAGAAACGATCATCCTGAGTGAGATATCCCAAAAGCAGAAAGACACATATGGTATATACTTATATAGACCTATAAGATAGGTTAAACATACTGAAATCTATACACCTAAAGATAAACAAGAAAGAGGACCTGAGAGACCAAAAGATAAGCAGCGATTGTTAACACTATGTAGAGTAGGTGCGGTATAGCAGTAAGTTCCCTGAGGGGAGAGCTACCTCGCTGCATTCTTTCCCCACCCACTAGAGATACAGTTGCTAGGAAACTGGGCCCTCCCCCTAGGGAGGGACACCTGGTCATCAATGTTCTGGGAACCTTCCTATAGCCAATCGATTCAAAATGTAGCACTTTGACCAATAGATGCTTGCCAGGCAGGAATTACCCCTGCCTTGGGCATGCTGGGATGGACCAGAATCTATAAATCACCCCACTAACCTGGGCGCGGGGTGCTCAGCTCAGCGGTGGGTGCTGTGTAGGCCCGAGCTGCAGCTTGTAATTTTCAATAAAGAGACCCTCATGTGTTTTGCAACGGAGTCGATTCCTGGAGATCTTTTGGGGGCTCGCAAACTGGGTATAACAGACCCACGGTAAGATGATCAATCCTCACTTAGAAAGACAAATGGGATAGACATTGGATGTAGGAGCAAACAAGTAAAAGAACCGGAGCCTACCACAGAGGGCCTCTGAAAGACTCTACCTAGCAGTGTATCAAAGCAGATATTAAAACTCATAACCAAACCTTCGTCAGAGTGCAGGGAATCAAAACAAAGGGGGAGAGTTAATATGACCTGGAGAGGATAGGAGTTCCACAAGGACCAAATATACCAGGGCACAGGGGTCTTTTATGAGACTGTTTCTCCAAACAAGGACCATGTATGGATGCAACCTAGAGCCTCTGTTCAGATGTAGCCCTTGGTAGCTCAGTATCCAAGTGGATACCCTAATAAAGGGAACAGGGACTGTTTCTTACATAAACTTGATGGTGGGCTTTTTGACCCCCTCCCCTCCCCAGGGAGGAGCAGCCCTGCTAGGCCACAGAGGAGGACTTTGCAGCCAGTCCTGAAGACACCTGATAAACCAGTATCAGATGGAAGGGGAGGAGGTTCTCCCTTCTCAGTGGACTTGGAAAGGGGCAGGGAGGAGATGGGGGTGGGAGGGTGGGATTGGGAGGGAAAGAGGGAGTGGGATACAGCAGGGATACAAAGTTAACAAACTGTAACTAATATTAAAAAAATAAAAATTAATAAAAAGAACATTTATTGTGGCAGAGGGTTATTAACAAAAAAAGACCTAAGGAAAGAATAAAAAGAGAGACCAACTATTAAGTTGGTATGCAAAGAGTACCTTGGGGTTATGGTGACATTTCCTAATATATTCAGTTTTGAGATGGGAATCCTTATAATTGTTCTTAAGCTTTAAACAAAAACATGTCACTTAACACATTTCTATAAATGAAATTAAAAGGATTCTGGTTATTGCTCAACAAGATGCAAAGTACATAAAAGTCACAACATACATTCTAAAAGTTTTATTATATGTTCGTTCTATTTTTGCCCATTCATAATGCATTTACTTAGCAGTAATATATGGAACAGTAGCTGTACATTCTGTACAAAAAGTACAAGGCCTAATTCTCCCTGAGAGGAGCCTGTTACCCTGTAAGTTTCATAAAGCATGGTTTATTTATTTATTTTTTGTCAAATAATTTAAATTTTTATTTTTTCCCAAATATTTCTTCCTCTGGGCTTTAGCTCTATGTGGAACCAACCATTTATACCTAATACCAGAAACTCCGTTTCCTGAGTAAAGCATGGCTTGTTCTTCCTGGGAAGAGTAGATCCCACTACAAACACACCACAAAACACATGCACACCCTAAGCTTCCGCTCTGTGCCTTCAATCAGCCTAACCCCAATTGACTTCAAAGGGAAACCAAAAGAGATATGGTGGGGAAATAAGTTGGCAGCAGTACCGACACATCCTCAACGCACGGTGTGTTAAAAACACAAACCTTTCATGAAGCTAAGTGCCAACAAATGATAGTTTAGCATTTTCAAAGAACTTCCCAATGGTCTAATTAAACTTTATGAGGTCAATCAGTATTATTAGCCTGGTTATGTAGATAAGAAAATGGAAACACAGAAAGGTCAAGTGATGTGCCCAGGCGTTCAGTTTAGCAGCATTTGACACGTTAGTGTTTGAACTCCAAGGTCCTGACAACCAAGGAATGCCTCAGTCGTTCATCTTGTTCCCTTCACCATGATTTATCAGCCAATGAGATGGACATTCTTTATAGCTATTATAGGTGTGATTTAACATCTAAAAGTGAGGGTACTTATTGTACATCCAAAAAAGCAACAGCAATTTCTTATCAAATAGCTGCACAACAAGGCTGGGTGAGGGCAGAAAAGATTCAGCTGAATGTGAAAGTCTCCTAATAGAAAACTTTATAAATAATTAACACGTTGCTCGTATATGAGTTTTCCCCATGTATATCCTAGGAGTTAAGATGAGATATATTTTTCATCATGAATAAAGCCAGTGTAAATCCTTACAGTTCCCATAACTGTCATATATTTTTCTCAAACTGTATCACAAGAAGAGGCCATTTAGGACATCATCAAGTCAAGCTGTCACATTAAAATGACATAACCCAAAGCTGTAGCCTCGGACTAAATTGTCCAATTATCCACATCGCATTGACTGTTTACTGTTAGCTTAAATGCCATCTTTTTAGAGGAGATGTTGATATAACGGTATAATTTATCTACTACTAATATCTTTACTGCAAGTTCATGCAAGAACCACCCTCAATGGATACAGTCAGTACACACTGCACTTTTAATCTCTGGCATAAGCTCTTTAAGACAGAGTTAAGGATTAGGAATTGAGTTTTATGTTTTAAAAATAGAAGCCCTTTCTTTCCTGCCTTAGTCAGAAGCTATGCTTACATATTAGTTCACTCTAGCACTGCAGAGTAAATTATTTTAAGTCTTGAGGGTCTAATTTCTAAACGCGATACTCTTTCATGTCTTGTATCTAATAAATATTGAGAAAATAAAACTTTCTTAATTGACCTTTTACAAGCTTTTCATTTGTTTTTTTTTTTACTTGAGACAGGGTCTCCTCATGTAGCACAGGGTAGACTCAAACTCAGAATATTATTATTTAAGTCACATAATTCTGAGCTTATGAGCATGCATTACTATGTCTAGCAAAATATTAATTCTTAATATGCATATTATCTCTTTTAGTTTTTATTTAAAAGGTGACAATGAAATATGAAATGATATTACAATTAAAGATCTCCGTCCTCTCCCTCCTCAGTGCAGCCTCAGTGAATATGATGCCCATTTACCTAGGAATCAGCTTTCCTAAGTAAATTATAAATTATTCCAGTTCTGTCAACTTTTCTTCTTATACCTTGGGATTTATCTCTTCTGTAGCTTTTCATGTTTTTGTTAAAGTAGATGAAGAAGCACAAAATAGTGGTTAAATTCTGGTTAAATTCACTCATCCTATAGGGCTTCAGTGATACATATGTCCACTCCATAGTTTTGTTGTATGCATTAAGTTTAGTATAGACCTCAGTGCAATACCTGGGATACAGCAAGTGCTCAATAGATGTCAGTTGTGATAGAATGAACACAGTGGAACTAGCAGATTTGTCAATTTATCCTTACTGATTGCTTTACAAATATCTATTCACTAAACATTTTAAAATCTAATCCATGTACAGAATAGATAGTCTATGTAAAATTTGTGTGTTTGTGTACTGGGTGAGACAACAAAATGGAGTTCCAATAACATGGTTTCTGATACTACTTATACATAAAAGGCAATTCATATATGTCTATGAAAATTGGTTAGTAGTGATTTTTGGAAGACTCTACAGAATAACTATAAGGTTAATTTCAGATTTATTCAAAATGAGAGCCATTATCAACATATATATATATATATCAACATACTATATATATATGTATATACATATACATACATATATATATATATATATATGTATAGTGGTCACAGAGGGGACAAATATAAACACAAATGCCACTCCTTCATTATGTTATGATATCTCCTTTTACATATGAAGTACAGTTACTCTGAGTTTGAAGTACTAACCACTTTCATTGGATAGGATGAGGACCCTAAATTGAAATATGATATTTTAGGTACTCAATTGTACAACACACTTTGTCTTGCCAAAGATGAATCCATAATAAGATTTAAATTTCTGGTTATGCCTTCTTCAGTGAAGATACTTGATGTCTCAAACATTTCACTAGCATATCCCATTTGAAATTATATCATAGTCAGCTAGATGGGAAAAGCTCAGCACCCTCCCTCCTAGGTGAGATTGTCCACTGCCTAATTTGCAAGAATCTGTTCAGATGTTGTAATGTATTACACCCTTACACCTGTAATCAATGAATGCTGGTTGTAAACACCACAGATGGACATGGAATCCATAGCATGGCTTTAGGATTTCTTCCAATGGACTAGCCTTATAGCTATTTCAAGGGATGACAGTTGCCTGATGCTAGCATTTTCCAGTGATATCTCAAGAGGTAAGTTAGAAGTGATCTCAGCTACCAAGCTGATTGCAATTGTGAGAAAGAAATTAAATAATAGTTCTCATCTTAACTATTCATTTGCTTTATGTGTTTTTAGATCCTCTGGATTAATCATAGTCCAAAATCATGACAAGAAAATTTTCAGAAGCAAGCAGTTATTAAGTATTAAATAACTTGTAGTATGTCATTATAATTATTGTATCTTGAACTACTTTATTTATCTTTTGTGTACACATGTATGTATTTGGATGTGTGAGTACATGTACTATCCAAGCATGTAAGGCAGAGGACATCTTGCAGAAGTGGCCTCTCTTCTTCCATCATGTGATGTTCATTTTGCCACTGGCCTTAGGTTGTGAGTCTCAGCAGTAAGCACTCTTACCCGCTGAACCATCTCATTATGGCTCTAATTATTCCATTTCACTTATTTAGTTATTACTTATCATCGTTGCTATTGCTGTACTAACATATAAATTGAAATATATCATAGATATATATGTATGAGAAAAATAACAAATGTAGGATTCTCCACAATCTGCAGTATCAGACATTGACCAGGTTATATATCTTCTTGTGGGGGAAATCCACTTAAGATGCATTTCCTGAACAAAGGGGAACCATTGTAATTAAATGTCTATTATAGTAAATGAGACCATAACCATGCTGACAAAGCCTAGTCCTTTAACCATGCCTGCATCAAATCAGTTCTGGATCTCAGGTTAAGCCAAGCCTGGGCATTCTCATTCTTGGCAGTCTTCCTGCCAGCCTGACCTCCTGCTGGTAAAGATGTTGTAATTGCTAATGGAACAGGAGTGGCACATAGAACATAGGGCTTGCCGAGCTCCTGCTCTGGTGTGTGTGTGTGTGTGTGTGTGTGTGTGTGTGTGTGTGCGCGCGCGCCCCCAGTGTCTTAGATGCAGCTGCATCTACGGGGGAGGGAGAAGAGTAGCCTTTAAAGCAAGACAGGATGATCTCATGAAAACTGGCTTGTCTCCCACCTCTCCTGCTGCTAACCAACTTCATAATTCACTGGAATGGAATGTTGCTCCACTAACACTTTTCTCAGATAAAACACCCATTGGATTTCAACTCTTCTATACCAGTGTCTCTGAAAATTTGAGGGGAAATATATTGCTGGGGATGGATCTCTCTGTTTGTGTTTCATTGAGGCTCAGTCCCTCAGCAGATTTTCATTGCTGTCTCCAATATATTTAGAAAAACTGAGTTGGCAGAATATCTTCTATTCTGTAAAAGAGGCTCCTAGCCTGAGGAACTTTAGTGTAAAACAATAACTCTATTATATGCATATTCTTAAATCCCATCCAGAAAAGTATTTTAAAAATTACATGCTAGCAAAGATAAGGCTTTACCCCCTAATTTCAGGAACAACTGTATGTCAGACTGCCAGATAAATATTTACAACACATTCAAATTTAGCTGAACTTATATGACTTCAATCAGTGAAACTGTTTCCAGACCCAAAGGTCATCAAAGCTGTTATCAGAACTCCTAAGACAGCTGCCACAATCACAATTCTGTTGGAAACCAAACACCACACACTCTAGGCTTCCTCAAGTCCTCCATAGCTGATTGGGAGATAATCCCCTCCTTTCTGTCCAAGGAAAACACCTTGTCACTCTTCCTCCTCTTCAATGACCCAATCCCTTCTTTGTCCACTTGAAGGGACTAGCCAACTCCCTGAAGCTACCCTGCCTTTCTACCCCAGAACGTGCTTTGCAAAATGTTTAGGCTGGAGCTTCAAGGGTATGAATTGGTGTGATCATTGGGAGGGGGAGTGAAGAAATCTCACAGTAGCAGGCTCCAAGCCAAGTGTCCAAGGGAAAGTTATCTGCCTAAAAAATGTTAGAAGGGCCACAGAGGTGCCCAGAGTGGGAACCTGCCAATTAAAGGGGTGTGAATGAGACTTAGGGGGCTGGCCAGGGTGACAGGACCACAGGCATCATCTGGCAGGAGACAGTTTACAGATAGGTGCCTGACAGGGTAGCTGGGGTTCTTGGGAGCTTATGAATGGTTCTTGGAACTGTGTTCTATGTTGCAAATTGTTTTGTTCAGATTACAAGTGCCGCTTGCTGATGCCAGCAGTTACAGCAATTATAATGAGCACTTCATTTCCTTAAAAAAATGGGCACTGGAAAGATTTAGTTAGTGGTCATGGGGAATATGTAATAGAAGTAAGGAAAATTTTAAAGTACCATATTTTCTAGCCTTTTGTTGACTTTTTTGAAAGAAAGATTTTAAAGAACTCGAAATAAATTTCAAAATAAGAATGAAGAGTAATGCTGTGCCTCCCTAATAAAAATGTTTCTAAATCTATGAGCATTATACTTGGTGAGTCCGAAGGCTGTAAAGTAACATAGAATCCATCCACCTACATCATCTCATTAGGACTAGATTTCTCTTTAAATATGTGAGCCACATATTGCAGTGGAAAGAGGTGAAATTCAAGTATACTTTCCTGAGTGTGATATTCAAATCATCATAAACACTGAGTTTTAAGGAGTGTTTAGACCACATAAGGGAACTGAGGTATAAACTGAGACAAAAGTGTTTCAAAATAGGATATTTCAGGGTTCTGGGTATAGGTATATTTTGAAAGAACATTGATAAGAATTGACATTTGCATAGAGAAAATGTGAAAGCCCTAAATTGCAAGGCAAAAGGGTTCAAATAATCAAAATCTGGAATTAGATTCATGAATATTAACTTCACCTTTTACTATCCTTAACTGTAAAATAATATCTTTAGATAAAACGAAGAGCTAAGAGTGTAGAGTTTGCTGTTGGAGAGTTTCAGTGTGCTCCAAGAGCTGTCTGTGAGTTAACTCATTCACTATCCAAAGCAACCCTGTGTAGTGGGAATTTTTATTAACATGATTTGAAAGATGAGTAGAAGTGAAATAATTTTGGGGCTGAAGACACAGTTCAGTTGTTCTAGAGCCTTTGCCTAGCATGTAGAAGGCTCTGGCTTTGATTCCTAACTTACAAGGAATGAGTGAATGAATGAATGAATGAATGAACGAATGAATGAAGAAACAATTAGCTCCAGTTTAGAACTTAAAGCAGGACTCAAATGAGATAACTGAGCTCCAAAGCTGATGGTAAAGCCATTTCCGGCTATAAAATGTCCAGATTATTATTGTGGTGGGTTACACCCATACATAAAGTTTGAATTCTCTCTGACTGTGGTATGGCAGAAGTGTAAAAAGAGGAAGCAGAGAAATGTGGGCCTGCTTTTAAAATGCCTTTTCTTCCACATTACCTGTAGTGACAGAATTCAGAAACAAGGTCAATTTTATTTAAAAGAAGTTTCCAACACCTGAAAATAAGATTGTGTTCTGTAATTCTGACTTATTGTGATGAAATGTTTTCACTGTTTAAAATGTAACAGGCAAAAATGAACAAGTATTACAATGACACCAGTGTAGTAAGTTGAAGTATTTGTTGTCAGTTCTCAGAAAGATAATTGATGGGTCTACTCTTATCTTAGTAGAGTTCTCCACCAAAGAAGAGATTGGAGGGTCTTGCTTCTGGGTGGTCCAAGCACTCCAGAGTGGTGCTAACAAAATGATAGCAGTTCTTTCACTAAAACAGAAAGATAAACTGTATTGTTGACTCACTGGTTGTATTTTCTTCATGCCAAGGCAGTGTTGGTAAGCTCATCCTAGCATCTAGACAAAGGATTGACTGTGCCAAGACAAAGGCTTCCAGACACCTGTCTAGCGCAGCCTCTTGAACACAGTTTCTGTTACTCTCTGCATGTTCTCTCTACCCTTTTCTCGATACTCACACTAACACTTGGCACCATCCAGACACAGCTGCTATTCTCAGTTCTCTGTGGTGTCTGTTGTTCTGGTTAGAGCACATACCAGTCTTCAGAGATTCACAAGTCAAAGATTTGAGTTCAATCCAAGAATTCAGCAGAAGATCACGGGAAGACGACAGCTCCTGCTGGAAATGAATTGAAACCTCTAAGTACTCTCTGTGATTGTCCTCCTATCTTAAGCATTTCATTGTTTTTGATCACTCCGAGTTTTATGTGGTTCTCCTATCACTACTTTAACAATTAAAAATTACTGCCATCTCTTCAGAAAATCTTTCCTTCAATGCCTGCCTGCCTGCCTTTCCCAACGGCCATGAGAAGACAGCTTCAGGTTTCTCCCTGTTGTGCTTCATTTAGATTGATACGAACAAATGGTTTTGAGTGGCATAGAGGGGTTGAAAGAAAAGGCATAAATCACCCAAGAAGCAGAGTAGACCTCTGAGCTATCCTCTGGCTCCTGGGCCACTCCAAATGTTGAGGCACATCAGAAACTTAAAGTTCCGGGATGGTGTTTTCATCCTGATTCTGTACTTAGGAAAACTGGCAGCCCTTAGGCAGGGAGAACTGCACAAAATCTGCTTTGGCAAAAGCTTTCTCTCCCCACCTCCAGTTGGGAGGAGGGGTGTTTCAAGAGCTATGGGAATCTGGCTTTCTCTCCTGCTGCAGAGGAAAAGTGAAGTAAATAACCAATGATGACTAGCCTTGGCTTTGAGTGTCCAGCATTTATTAAATGCACTCAGGCTCTTAGGAAACTAGGAGAGTGGTGATCTACAAGGCCTTACAAATCACTTATGGTGTTAAAATACTTGAGAATGAAGCTTGATTTTTGTACTGAGGTTAGGCACTTTGATTGAGAGTATGTGTAAGGATAAAGATAGTAGAGACCATGTTTCTGACTTATGGAAATTATAGTTATAAAACTGGTCTCAACAAAAATCAATTGCTTAATAGATTTCTCTTCCGTAGACAGCAAGCAGAACATGACCTATTCAAGATCTTGTCTGACCCATGTACTTTCTATGTACTGACCATGTACTTTATCCTGCAATGGGAATTTTCTCCCAACTGCTCCCAGCCTGACTAGAACTGCATTGATTAATCACATGTATTGCAAGAGATCACAGTTAAATTACATGTGGTGGTAAAGGTAGAAGAGTCTCATCCCTAACAGTAATTTCATCAATTAATCTCTACCAGTCAAAACAGACCACTCTGTGAGCTGCGGCTGGCTAGATAGTGTCACAGCTTGTCCAGAGAGGAACAGCTTCATACAGTTCTTCAGAATTCTGAGAATTGCAGTGTTTAATTACCTCAGTGCAGTGGTATATGGGGAAATCCAAGTTATAAAGCACCAAAGTCACTTATATAAATCTTACTCACTGCCACATCTAGGCATCATTCTTTTTCTTTCAATCTTAATTTCTCAATATAAAGTAAACACACAACAATTTGTTCTCAACAGTTGGTCTGATTCCAAAGCATTTTATCTTGTCAACCTCTAACAAATGTTACAATAAGCAGAGGATATAAAATACTCAGTAAACTTCCCTCTTCTGCCATAAAGCTACATGAGGTTACAATTCTATGTGGTAATTTTCTCCTTTTCCCTTAAAAATGCCTCTCTCCAATATAATGTCTCACAAATGGGCCATGGAGAAAATGCCAGATGCAGCCTTTACATTCTCTGTTCTCTCAGGTGGCTGTTCAATTAAATAGTATTGGGATTCAACACTATTTAGGGTTCCTATTCTATTTATATTCTTTCTAATAGTTTGTTTACTAGAATGAATTGAAGATCCAATTAAAATATGTGAGTAGTATTAACGTCTGCTATATTGGTCTAGTAAATAACTTCTTGGCATGTTAGTTTGGTTAGTTTGGTAGTTAGTATGGTAGTTAATTTGAGATTTATTCCTTTCCATCCCATGATCAGCAGGAAATAAATAGATTATACCTATATAAGAAATGAACCCAAATTATTTTCAAGGAGGCCTATGTTGTTTTATATTTCCACAAAAATCATGTGGAGTTACATTCTTTACTTCTTATCTACATTTGGTGCTGACACTTTTTAACTTTACACATTGTGCTAGGCATGTTTTGGGATTAAGTTGTAGATTTAATTTGTTTTTTTTTCTCAATGTCTAATTAGACTGAACATTTTCACTCATACGTGAATATATACATCACATATATAAATTGCTTAGTATACATACATACATACATTCATGCACACACATATATGAATACATATATATTGTTTAAAATACCCTATTAAAGTGTTTAAATCATGGCTAATGTTTTCCAATTTGAAGATTAAAGTTCAATATCTCAAAACAAACAAACAACAACAAAAACAACAAGACACTTAGCAATGGTCAATAAGTTCTGTGCCACTTATGCTATCGATACACTGGTATCTGGGGTGCTTTGTCAGTCAAAAGAATAGAATAGAATAGAAATAAGAATAGAAATAACCATCCCATTCTGTAGACTGAGGCATCAGAAAAAATCTCCATTTCCTCATATGGTATAATGAGCAAAAGAGAATAGGGTTAGCTCTTTTCATTATTTATTTAATGAGCTCTCTCTCTCTCTCTCTCTCTGTGTGTGTGTGTGTGTGTGTGTGTGTGTGATTGTTCTGATACAGCATGTTTGTACTATTCAATGAGCTGTTCATGTCTATCCTATGCCATCCCTTTCACCAGAGCATCCACCCCAAAGGAAATAACTTAATCTATATATGAAATGATAAGATTCCTTGAGGCCTTATCAAACACCACGGCGTCATTTGTCCCTTGTCTCACCCTTTTTCCTTATTCATTGATCTCCTTCTCCCCTCCCCAGTTGGGATTCCCTCCCTAATTATTCTTTTTCTCACTTCCTATCATCTACGTCTTGCTTTCCTCCTCCCAGGGCCCCTTCCCTACCTACTGTCCCTTTAGGCTTTCCTGGTTTCTGTGGTTATTCCACGCTGTATACTCACATCTAAGGACTCAGGGCTAGGAACCGCAGATAAGAGAGCATGTGGTGTTTGTCTTTCTGGCCATGGGTTACCTCATCTTTTCTAGGTCTATCCTTTTATCTGTAAATTTCATGATTTCCTTACAACTGAATAGGATTCAACTGTGCATATGCACCATTATCTGTCTATCCATTAAAGGATATTTAGGTTGTTTCCATTTACTAGCTATAGTGAATAGGAGGCAATGAGCAATGCTGAGCAAGTATCTGTGATGTAGAAGGTCAAGTCTTTGGGGCATATACCAGGGAATGGTATGGCTGGACCATAAGCTCCATAGTTTACTCTTCGAGGATTTTACATAGCAGTTTCTAGACTTAGCTACACCAATTACATGCCTACCCGCAGTGGATGAGGGTTCCACTTCCTTCAGCATTCACTTTTAGCTATTTTGTTGAACTCAGCCATTCTGACTGGGGTGAGATGCAATCTCAAAATTTTTTAATTTTAATTTTCCAATTTGCGAAGGATGATGAATTGTGTTTTAATTATCTGTTAGATATTTTTATTTCTTCTGTAGAGAACTCTCTGTTTGGTCCCTGGTCATTTGTTTTCTTTACTCTATTTTTCAAATTCTTTTTATATTCTGAAACTTAATCCTCTCTCAGATGTGCAGCTGGCAAAGATCATCTCCCATAATTCTGTGTGTGTGTGTGTCTGGGGGAGTCCTTCACTCAACTGATTGTTTCCTTAGCTGTGCAGAAACTTCTCAATTTTATGTGATCCCTGATGTCAATCATTTGATAAGCCTCCAATGAATCAAATTATTTTATGTATAACTAAAACTGTATACAGTACATATAAGTGTATTGTAAACTTTGTGTGTATGTGTGTGTGTGTGTGTGTGAATCAAGCCACATAGGCTTACAGTATCCCCTACCAGAACAGACTATCCCCAAACCCTACTACAACAAGAAACGTCTTTTCTAATGATTGGTTAAGGTGGTCCCAAAACAATATAAATTGCCAATGTAGCCCTTGTTCATTTCTCAGGGGTTGAAGGTTGGCCCCTGTTGCTGAACACATCATATACTTAGGACACAGGACTTAGATGATTCAAGCTGGATCTGACCTGAAGGTGTCTCTCCTAGTTTCCATGTTATTTCCATGAACTAGGCTCCCCTAGAACTATGGCCTATTTGCCATGGTTCTCTCTCTCTCTCTCTCTCTCTCTCTCTCTCTCTCTCTCTCTCTCTCTCTCTCTGTGTGTGTGTGTGTGTGTGTGTATGTGTATGTGTAAGCAATAATGCAATAATAATATGAGAAAAAGAGGCTACCAAATTGAGAGTGGAGGGTACTGTGAAAAGAATTTAATGGGAGTTGGAAGTGGCTGGAAAAATAAGGAAAGACAAAGTCATATAACTATTTCAGTTAAAAAAGAAATGAATCCTTGTTGGTAACAAAGTGAGAATTGGTGAAGAGAGAATTCTATCATGGCAACTTTCAGTTATAAGCATTTAGAGCATGAGTCATTTTCAAAGTACAATTGTTTTATGATATTTCTTGTCACAGGTATTATGGAGTGGTTTTCATTTTTTCTTTCTTTTTCTTTTTAAAATCTCCTTCAATTTAGCCCAATGTATCTTTATACACCTCCATATGAGATCTTTGAGATCACTACTGTATAGACATTTCCATCATTTTTGACAACTCTAGGTGTCATACAACAATTTCTTTACATAAAGCAAACATTTCCTAAAATCCAATAACAAATTAATTTTGTTATGATTTTATCAGTCTTTTACTTGGAAATCTTGCAAAAAGCCTCATGAAGGTCTAGATAAAGTCGGTAGGTTGATTTCTAAACTTCCTCCTTTGGGAGAACCTTGGTTCAAAATATCAGCAAGGATCATTACATTGCATTGCATATTCCATCACTTGCCTGGCTCCTTTCTATTTTTAGTCTAGGAGGGTAAAATGTCTCGAAGTTTTCTTGGTCTGCTCGTTATCTTTTATAATGGTGCATTATTGTATGAGATAAAATCAAAACTAAAAACATTTTTAAAAACTCATTTTCTAACAGTGAAGCATGGAACAGAATTTTGATAATTGTCTGGTTACTCTCTTTCCTCCAAAACGTGCTATCCAACTACACATAAGTGCTAAATCAGAAAGCAAGATGTTTATAGGCTTTTATACTTGCAAATAAACATACAAATTATTAGAGAGTGAGCAGGTATTTAATGTGATGTGTGGTTAACCTTAGATTTTAATTCAGACTTTCAAGCACAGATAAGTCCTCTAAAGATATTAGTTTAAATTAAAAGGTAAAAACTGCTGTTGATAAAAAGTAACACAGTCATCTGGATTTAAGGGATATTTTTTTCAAACAAGGTTTTCTGAGAACCACAGTGTACATAGAAAGTGAGGACTGCCTTTCTTATTTAAAGAAAATTGCATTCATGCTTATAAGTGATTCCTTATTCTTGTTGTACTATTTTTAATACTACATTTTTATTATGTGGGCAAAGGGCATGCCTTAGAGGGATTTTTTTTTTGCACAATGTTTGTTATTGCTTATGAAAATGTTTTATGCCTTGTTATTTGGCTGTTTCTGCATTCTGGGCCTAAGTGAATTTTTGAAAATGTTACATGTTAAACTCTTGTATTCCTTTAATGAAAAATTCTTTCCTATCTATGTTCGTCAATGTTTATCTGAACTCATATCCCATTATGTAAAAGAGAAAAGTACTTGGCTTATTCTCAAAGAATTGTTTGACACTTAAAGGATTAGAGAAAATTTGATTTATGATCTGAAATATGAACCTTTAGTATAGCAGGAATAATATTCTGAGATCTAAAATCAACTACCAACAGAAGGATTCAGTTGATTTGCTTTGGTGATTTGAAATTCCATCTCATCAGAAATAACCTGAAACTATTCACTTTAATGTGGTTTATAGACTCTGACATCAATATTTAAAAGGTAAATATTATGTGATATCTTCTGACAAATACACATCAAATGCTTATTATGTCCTATTTCCTTGATGTTTAAACTATTAAATTCATGCTTGCTTATGTAAAGAAAAGGTAAGATTTCTAATATAAAGAAATTAATAAAGACACAAAGGCTTTAAAATGTATTTTTCATTTAAAAGAATAAAAAGAATGGATTGAATTTTTTAAAATAAATGTAAAAATACTGCTGATGCCAAAAACATCCTGCTAGCAAGCATTGCATATCTCTTTAACTGATGTGTTTATAATGATAGTATAATGATGCTTGGGAACCTTTCCAATAGTAAATTATAAAATACTGGGGCTAGGAGACACTTAAATAGTGCTATTAGACTTTTCTTAAGAATAAGCTCTTTTATCCTAACTAAATAATATTTGAGCATGCAATGGGGTTTATTTTCCGATCGTTTGCCCTATACAATATGTTAATCTGAGTCTACTAAACACTGAACTAAGAGATGCTGGAGAAGTGGCTCAGTCAAAAAAGTGCTTGTGCACAAATATGTGGACATGAGTTTGTGTCCCTGGAACTCACATTTAAAAAAAAATGTAGTTGCTGGTGTCAGTAATTCTAACACTGGGAATGTGGAGACAGGCAGATCCATGGAGCTTGCTGTCCAGCTAGTCCAGCCAAAACAGTAAGCTCCAGGCTCATTGACAGACCCTGTCTCAAAAATACAGTAGAGTAATTAAGGAAGATATCCGATGTGAACTTCTGGCCTCTACATCTGAGAACACACACACACACACACACACACACACACACACACACACACACACATACACACACACGTGAGCCACCAAAGCAGATAAATAAGAGCTCACCAGGGCATAGAGACTGTGAGAGGAAGAACTGGGGGAGAAATGGTCACTTTAGCAGTAGCAGAATTATTGCCTGAGTGGTAAAGAAGGAATCTGAGTGACATAGCCAGGCATCATGATGTAGGTGGAACAGATGTTGTGTTTTCGGATCAGCATACAAAGAGGACTCGAAGAGTAAGTATGTGCTGAGCTCCTTAGTAGGGCTTTTGCTTGGCAATTCAAGTCACTGAAGAAGTTTAAAACAAGAAATGAATGCACTAAGGAGGGCAAGGACAAGTCAGAAGTCTAACAGAAGGTATTATAGCAATCAGAAAAAGGTTAAATAGAGGGTCTAATCAAAGCAATGAAATGATAACAGATAGGGAAGAGATTTGCAGCAGATTCTGAAAACAGAGTCAACTAAAGCTATTACACAGACGATAATAGAGGAAAGAGTCAGTGGATTATGATCCAAGCCTGAGGGACTGGATAATAATACACCCAGAAAAGGAAAGCATGAGAAGAGGAGGTGTTTAAGCACACTATGGTTTGATAGTGCAATGGAAATTTTCCAGAATCCATGACAGTGACCATTTTGAATCTGGTCTGAGCTGTCTATTTCCTGATCTGCCACGATAGGGGCAAATCTGTTGTGACATCCTACTTGCATGACAGAATTGTTCTAGCCACCCTAGCTGCCATGCCTTGTTCACCAGGATGGACTGGACCCAAACTGTCAGCCAAAAATAAACCTCTTCTGTGGTAAGTTGTTTCTGTCAGATATTTTTTCACAGTGACAAGAACCCAACTAACACAGGAAATCGTTAAGTGAGTGACTCTAAAGCATGCTAAGTTGGAAGAATGGAATGTCTTAGTGTCAGCAAAAATAGGAATATTCAGTGTGTGTTTTTAAATACTTTGGACCAACCAAACTTAGGTAAGAAAGAAAATGTATATAAGATAAATTTACAAAGACCAGGTGACTTGCAAACAGGATGCCAAGAGGCCTATGACATTGTTAAGGACTGAATGTGTGCACTCCCCAGGTTTCAATTTGAAGTAGCAACTCCTATAACCTCAGCATGGAGATGCTTTTGAAAACAAGATAATTAAGTAGGTGTTTAAGCTAAAATGTTGGCAGGTCTTAGACTCATCTGAATAGTGTCCTTATATGAAAAGAAAATCCAGAGCAGAGAAAAACCCAGGGATATTCACAGAGGAAAACTTGTATGAGAATGCAGTGGGGAAACGTAACCTATGTGAGGACATAATGAGCAGACAGCATTCAGTGTCCATGTGAAGACAACATGAGAAAACACTGTCCCTTTTATGAAAATGGGAAGGCAGAGCCCTCATGAGGACACAGTGGGTAGGCAGTGTCTCTGTGTGGATATAAGATGAAGTGCCTATGTGAGGGTATTATATAAAGTCATTGTCCACACAAGAACACAAAAAAAGACAAAGGGATTATTTGCAAGCCAAAGAAAGAGGCTTCAGGAGGCATGAAACCTTTGAGCTTAGCCATCTGCACTCCCCTGTAAGAAAAAAAAAAAGTGGTATTTTGTTAACCATTCTATAGAGTAAGAACAGACAGCATTCTAGCCTTACTTCCTACTGCCATCTGAATATGTTTCCAGGACAAGCCTTATACCTGCAGCAGGCTACAATATCTCATTCTTCATACTTTCCTCAGCATCCCTCACAATTTCTATAGAAAATATCAAGTACAGTTTAGTTTTCTGCCACACTAACAGCCAAGATATCTCCAAAACATCTAATTTGGTTGTTCATAGTTTGCCTGAGACTGGCTTATTTTCTCTGATTATGCATTGACTTCTCAACTTCTATAATATCTAAGACTACTACTGTACCATAAAGATCATTGCCAAAAAGTACCTGTTTTTTTTTTAGAATTCTACTAAATGACCACATTGCCACATATGCTTATATCCATGTCTCTCCAACAACCTTGAATACTGATGTATACTAAATAAAACAAACAAATAAACAAGCAACAACAAAACCACATAGCAGTAGTGAGAAATTTTTTTAGTAGTAAGAATTTTAAAGGCATAATTTACCAGATGAAATGAAATTGATCAGAACCAAACATTTAATTTCTGTAGTATTGAAATTGATATGACGTAAGTTGATATAACATAAAGAGTTTCAGCTAATTTAAAAAAAAATCAGAGTCAGGTAGGAAAGCTCAGCAGGTAAAATACTTGCTGCACTAGGGTGTGGACCTGAGTTTGGATCCCAAGGACAACCCGAAGTCAGCTGACCACAGTGACAGGCTTGTAATCCTAGTACATCAGAGGCAGAAAAAGGAAATGCTTGTAGCAAGCCACCTGACTGAAACAACATAAATGGAGAATTCTGGGTTCAGTGTTCAGCTAGAGAGGCTGGCTTAGTGTATAAAGTGGAGAGCTTTTGAGGAAGGCATCCAACATCAGCCACAAAGCCTCTACTTAACAGAAACACAGGTGTGCATGGTAAACCAACTTCACACCTGTGGCCCTATAAATAAAAAAAAAACCAAAAAACTGAATGTATAAACACATATACAGACACATACATGCACAAAAATTTTAAGGGATATTCTCCAAGCACTATTTAGTATTCTCCAAGCACTATGGTATTTAGTAGAGGATAGTATTGCAGTGGGAACACACATCCCGGGTGAAGGAGAGGTGCTGAATAGAGATGTAAAAGTGCTTTTTCTGGTAGAGGTACATAAGGTAAGAGCAGTCTCTGCAGAAGCTGGTGACTCTAGCAGCACCATCGGACAGTCATGCACAGTCACTTGTCCTCCATAACATCCTGCCCTAATTTAGCTGGTTGTTTGTAACGGTAACAGTTGAAATAAGTGATTCCATTTCTATATGGACAACTCTCAACTTCTTTCACACATGAATACCTGGATAAGCTTTAAACAGACAAACAGGCAAGCAGACAAATACCCTCCACTGTTGAAAAAGAAGAGTTTCAGTGGTATGGGGAGGGTATCAGAGGGGAGACTGGAGGGATGAAAGTAGTCAAAATTCATTATATACTTTCATGAAACTGTCAAAGAATAAAAATAAATAAAGCTGTAATTTCAGAATAGAGGGATGCTTGGGGGAGCCCGAGGGAAGAGTATCACCAGGTCATATAGGCAAGTAAAAAGTACTGAGAGTGGGGCAAATGGTTCTACTCAGGAAAGACTATGTTAATGGGTTTTCCATTCGGTCAGTCCTGAAAACAGAGTAACATATACACCGAGCAAGCTATGTTTGAGAATATATATGTATGCCCTTATCTATATATGCATGTAGCAACAATTAATGAAAAAAAGAGGTCATGAATTTGAAGAACAAAGAAGGGTACAACAGATGATTAGCATGGAGAAAAGGGAGGAGGCAAATGAGATGATCATAATTTCAAAAATAAAAGAAATGACAAAAACAAGCATTACCAGTTCAAAGTTAGTGTATACTACAAAGCAAGACCCTGTCTCAAGACAAACAAACAAACAAATATAAAAAAAACCCTTCAATAGTCTGTGGACTAAAGCCTGTTTGCAATAGTTTACTGGCTATTTCTGAGGAGGATTCTGTCCTTGTTTTATGATATCCAATAACATAATTCTAGAAAAGCCATTAACTCTTCATTCAGTAATGATGTTATTACTTCTGACTACCTACTTCAAGCCTGGCACTGTCTCAGGTACAAGGACATAAGTAAGAATGACTCCTTAAATCTTTGCAGACGGCCTGGGGACCAACGTGTTAGGAGAAATCCAGGCTGATCTATCTTAGCTCTATTTATTATGCTGGCAGGAAACTGCTCTCTCAGTGCCACCCTTAATCCAGTTTCAAACACACAATGCAGAACAAGCAGCGATTTCAAGGTAAAGCTGCTTTTACAGCTTCAGATGAGCGTGACAGTGTCGTGTTTGGGAAAGTTCTGTTGCCTCGTAGCTTTTTTTTTTTTAATATAAATTGTAAATGTCAGTATTAGGAAATGAAAATCTCTGAGTGTTTTTGCTCCTTTGCCCATATTCATTCTAACTGTCAGGATTTTAGAAATCTCCTATACCTCAAGATAAGATATTACAAGAGGTGTTTAGGTGAAAAAAACCTCTTAGGGTGTCCTTACTTCAGACTACTTCATCTTCCTCACAAGAAAAGAAAATCTGGGCAAGCAAAAAGACCCCAGGCTCATCCATGAACATGACAAAACAGTGACAAGTCATCTCTAAAAATACATCTTCTCCAAGCTAATGAAAAAAGCCCCAGGAAACCAACCCTTGTTGGCACCTTTAACGTCTAGCCTTGAGACCTCTGAGAAAAATAAATTTCTGTTGTTCACATTGCCCAGTTTTGGAGTGTTGTTATGGCGGCCTAAGCTGAGACAGTGCCCAGCAAAGGCATGTCAAGACATAAAATGAAAACCAACTGAATAGCTCATCATTATGCACTTAACAAGGACATTGCCATATGTGACATACTTAGATAATACAAACCACCCGCTCAGTTAGTCATTCTATTGAACACAAAGGGACACAGCACATTTTCTTATGCTTATGGCCTGTTGTTTAAACAACAAAAATTTGCAAGATGCCGTTATCACACCAAATGGATGACTTCTAATGTATCAGTCCCTATCAGAACTGCTCTTCATCTCTATGTTTCAATAAAGGTTTATTTAGCTAACTTTCCTTCAGTCATCTCACTGAACCATGATAATTTCTGGCACATGTGGAAAACAGAGCAAGCTTTCTTGAATTAATGAAATTAAGTCTGTCAGATTTAGGCTGGCTGGGTATGAAATTCAAAATAGACCAAGTACTGGCTGACCATAGCTGCTGCTTGCATGGATCAGATTTGGCATAAGATTCAACCCATGATGCAATGTCAATTGTCAAAGTGATAGTGCTGCATATTCTACATGGCTTATTTTTAAAATGATATACTTTTTAAAGAAAAATAAATCTTAACCTAATGTGAAAATAACTACTCATAAGAAAAGTAGAATAAAATATAAGTTGAGTATTCATTAAGAACTGGCATATGGTTCCGGACATAATCTTAGACTTCATTGTTTCCATTAAGATGGAAGAGAAAAATGAGAGAGAGAGAAAAAAGCTACTCTCACAGTTATATGGGAAATTTAAAAATCTACATGTATTATAATTTAGGAATTGATGCTTTGTGTTCTCTCAAGTTTAAAATCACCCTTGAATTCCTTATGATGATAAAAGAAACAAAAGGAATAAAGACTATTTGATTGAACTGGCATACGAACTGACTCAGTTAAGTTGCACAGTGTTGAACTGTGCATGCGCCTCTATGACAAACACAATGCGTGAGTTTGAAACACCAGTTCCATGTAGCAGCCACCATTTCAGTGTCTGAGGACTTTTGTCAATAGACTTTTCTCTCACAAATCAGAAACATAAAATCCCAAATCTTGTTCAGGAGTATTTTGACACAAGTGTTACAGAGGGTCAACAGATCCAACAGGATATTTGTATCAGAAACCTCTGGGTGGATCCAAACAGGTTGAAATTCAGTGCAATGTGTGACTTTTTTTTTTTAAGTGGGTCAGGGAGCTGGCTTTCCATTTTCAATTAACGTAAAATCTCGAAGGAAATACATCTTTGTAGTTTTCCATGTTCTCTTAAATATAACAATAGACAATTCAAAGTACTGATTTTCAGGCCCAATTAAAATTCCAATTTTGGTTTTATAGCTAAATACAGTAAGCTCTTTCCAGTTGCTGTGCTTCATTCATGCAGATAGATCATTATCTGCCAGTCACAGCAGTTCACAGAGGGTCCCAACCCAGTTGAGATACATTGCTTCTACCCACATGGAACGTATATACAAAGAGAAAGACAAACATTAAGTAATTAAAATAAATACGAACTACATAGAAACTGGATCACTTCCGTGTGGCAAGGTGCTGTGGTAAGTAGTGTACACATAAATCCTTTCATCCCGTCCTCAAAAGAATAGGGAGAAGCCAGTATTAATTTTAGCCTTATTTTACTCAAGAAAAAAATGTAGGAAGAAAAATGTTATGTCTGATGGTCTTAGTAATGACTAATCCACCTCTTAGTGACAGCTGGAATTTGAACCTCAGCCCTTCCCCTCTACTGCTTGTATCTTTAAATACTATATTGCACGTACCATTCAAATATGTCACTGTGTCCTAAAGAAAAGGGCCATCTACAAAATTGTAAACACGAGGCCAAATTTAACCTAATGTCCTGAGAAGCATCTCAGGAACAGATTGTTTAATAATTATATTTAGTTGTGGGGGGGGGAATTGAAAGATAACTTGGAGAAGATGGCTCTCTCCTTCCACCAACTGGGTGATTGATCTGAGCTCATCAGGCCTGGCTGACCACGAGGACTTTTACATACATAGCCACCCCACTGGGGCCTAGGAATACTGATTTTTAGGCAGAGACTCAAAGGACATTTGAAATGAGGGTGAAGATATGGGCAGGGCATTTCTAGCAGGATAAATAACATGTCTCAAGTTTATAGTATTAAAAAAAAAGAAGAAGTAGATTTCGCCAAAACTTCACAGAGACAAAATGTATTTTTTATTTTATATTTCATTCAAAACATAATTTTTATTTTTTTTAAAATAGGAGACACAAAGGAATTTGAAAATGGAAAATCCTGAAAGACATAAGAAAATTGAAAAATTGCTTTGCACAATGCCAAGATTGCTGATACAATAAAAAGGCTAGTGGCAAAGTGATTATTTTTGAATGTATTTCCATCCTAAAAGGTACCTTGTACAAAACATTTTAGCCCAGCAAACTGTGTGTCTTCAATTCTTTCTTTGCAGGCAAGAAAGGCTGTCAGGCAGATGGATCAGTATAGTCAGAAATAAAAACATTGTGGTTTATTCTCAGAATTGCAAAGAGCTTGGATTTGGCTCAGGTATATGAGAAGGTATGAGAAGGAGAAGATAAAGTTGAGCTGGTCTTGTAATTTGCATATGGTTTGGGTTAAATGTTCCCCTAAACATCTAAGTATTGGAAGCCTCTTAGTCCCCAGGACAGTAACATTGGGAGATAATAGAACATTGGAAAGATGGAGCCTACTGAGAGGTGCACGGGTCATTGGATGACTGCCTAGCAAGGGAATAAGTGAATTTGATTGTATAAAGGCAGCAAACCTAGACTTCCTCATTTCTCTCTCTGCTTCTAATTCTTCAGTATTATTTTTCAGAAAAGATTATGGCCATAGCTTACTTCAAACTGAATTCTTTCTTCTAAAATCAACTTCAAGATCCAATTGAAAAAGCCGGAGTGGGCTAGAAAGACGCCTCAGCAAATGAAGGTGCTTGCCCTGGGTCCTAGTTTGTACTTCGGTAGATTGGTAAAATACGGACTAAACCGTCCTGTGCAAAGGAAAGGGTTGCTTGATTTATACATCCCAGGACACAGACCATCACTGAGTGAAGTCAGAGAAGGAACTTAAAACAACAACCTAGACATAGGAACTGAAGGAGAAACCATGGAGGAAGTTTTCACTGACTTTGTATCAATAGTTTGCTCAGCCCATAGATGATACTACCCAGAGTGAAATGGGTACTCCCATATCAATAATTATTCAAGCAAACACCTCAAAATTATGCAAGAAACCAATCTGATGGAGACATTTTTTTTTTCAGTTGAGTTTTTTCCTCTTCCCAGATGATGCTTGCTCATGTCAAGGGGAAAAAAAAGAATTGAGTTGAATTGAATTGAATTGCACACACTCTAAGTCTGGTGCCCTCAATTTGATCTACTGAACACACATAAAAGTGGAAGAAGAAAGAGAATACAAAAATTTACTCTGACCTTTACATAATTGACATCATATGCCTTTGCCCCCTCCCCACATCATAGCTGTACACAGACATACACACTAGTTTTGTTTTGTTTTGTTTTCTTAAAGCTGTAGTGGGAAATGAAGTAAATACATACTACTCACCAGAAGCTGTGACAGGTATTTAATGACTCTCACTTTACTATCAAGACATACCTACTTATGTTCAAAGATACATAACATTAAGAACTGTAGTATGATACTCTTTGCACAAGATGGAAGAGTGGTAGAATTTAGGGTTTGCAACCATATATATGGTTCAACCCATGTTTGTGAAACTGTTGAATAAAGTACAATGTACTATGGTGGTACAAAACTTATGGAAGTTGCCAAACAATATATGGTTTAACTTGGTTTAACCTGAGGCCCATGCCAGTAGAGGGAGCCCATGCTCTTCACTGTCTCTTCACAAGAGACTGGATAACCCAGAGACCTAGGGTAGACCAAACAGAACTGGTGAAGAAAGAAAGAAAGAAAGAAAGAAAGAAAGAAAGAAAGAAAGAAAGAAAGAAAGAAAGAAAGAAAGAAAGAAAAGAAGAAAGAAAGAAAGAAAAGAAAGGGTTCCTAATGATATTCTGCTATACTTTATAGACTGGTGCACTATATAGTCATCATCTGAAAAGCTTCCACTGGCAACAGATGGGAGCAAATACAGAGTCCCACAACCAGGCACTATGTGAAGAGAGAGTCTAAATTGGAGGTATCCATCTGTTCTTTCTGCTTGGAGTTCAGGGATCCTGGTGGAAGAGTTGAAGAAAGAATACAGGAATCAGAGGGGATGGAGGACACCAGGGAGAACATAGCCCACTGAATAAACTAAGCAAGGCTCATATGAACTCACAGAGACTAAATCAGCAAGCACAAGGCCGCCATTGGTATGTACCACTTCTCTGTATATGTTATGGCTGTTAGCTTGGTATTTTTATGGGACTCCTAACAAAGGGAGTGGTTGTGTTTTTGTCTCTTTTGCCTATTCTTGGGACTCTTTTCCTTCTATTGGATTGCCTTGACCAGCATTTGTGTGAAGACTTTTGCCTTGTCTTATTTCATCTTTTTTTTTTTTTTTTGTCATGTTTGGTTGTTGTCTCTTGGAGATATATTTTTCTGAAGGAGAATGGAAAGGGAGAGCATCTGGGGTAGAGGAAAGGAAAGGTGAGGAGGGGACTTAGAAAAGTAGAAGACAGTAAAACTGTGGTCTGTGATGTATTGTGTGTAAGAGAAAAATCTATTTTTAATTAAAAAATAACTCCTTAATATTAGCAATTTGAAAATGATAGAATTCTAGAGGTACTCAAATTTTGCTATTTGCTCATTACTAATTAAGATGTTTTCATTATTATTAAAATGCAATTCTTTCATCTACTCTTCACAACTCAAAAAGACCATACAGGAAATATTTTAGTACTTGTATTCCTTAAAATATCATTAACTACTTTTTCGTAGTTTTCACATCTAAGATCTCTAATATGCACAAATATTTATGTGAGCTGTAACATAAATAATTAGCAAATAAAGGAATTTGGGGGAATAGACAGGAGACTACTCATCCTCTGAGAGACTAATAATTTATAAATAAAATTAAGAAAAATGACTTTATGTACTAGAACTTCACCTTAAGCTAGAGTGAGAAGAAAAACAGGTTGGAAACACACATTTCTAAAGTGTACATGGCAATGTAACAGTTTTTAAATTGACTTTCAATATAAGAAAGGCCTGAAATATAATTCAATGACTTAGAGAATGTTTAACTTAGAGAGAATATAGCCTCTGTTTTCACTTACTATGTTTTGAAAGTCTGTTTTCTACCCTATTTACTCCATAAATGACCAATTTAAATTTAACACTCTCCAACCACCCAACATCCCCCTTGTATCCTTCATACCCTTTTTTATGGTAAATCAAGAACTGAATAAACTTGAATTATTAAAAAAATAAGACTCATAGGTCTGGATTTTTCTTTTAATGTATTGCAATAGAATTTTTTTTTTTTTTTTTTTTACTAAATTTATCTTCAAATCATTTGTAGTTAAGTATGGCTAGCACATGATACTTAAACTATAAAAAGACATAAAATAGGAGATTTTAATAATCCCTAGGTGGCTCTATACAAACCAGATGTTCTATTATACTTTCCAGATGCTGGGTGCAAGCATGATTAATTAAAAACAATGCTTACATATCATTTTGTTACCTTTCCACCCACAGTGAAACTACGTTAAAGAAGAGAGGATGAATAAAATCTACTTAGGCTACTTGGCTGCACAGAGAATTGCCAAAATGGTTAACTTTGCATATCCTATGCCAGTAATAGGCAGAACTAAAACGCAACTGTAACCAGAGTAAGAGGTACTTCTTTGGTATGCTGTGACAGCAACAAGAATTATAAAACACCAACTGTTCTGCTTTGCATATGAAATGGACCCCGAAGGATCCTGTGTTGACAGAGAGGCACCCTATGCAGCATTTAGAAGTGGAGCTTTGGGAAAGTGACTATAAGTACTTTGACTTAATCAATGATGGAGTCATATTTAAGTGTACTGTTAAGGAGAAATAGAAAATGTAAAAGGTAGAGCCCAATTGGAAGAAGTAAGTTGCTAGGGAGATGTCTTTGAAGGGTATTTCCTATCCTTGGACCTTCCCTTTTCCTGTATTCCTCTGCCTCCCTGTTGCCCTCTGGCAGCCACCTCATGCCCCTTTGGTCATGATGCTCTTTCTCACCACAAGACTAGAAGCAATAGAGCTAGATAATTATAACTATAAGCTTGGAAACTGTAAGCCAAAATAAACTCTTCTTTCTTTCAAGTTATTTATGTCGGGTATTTTGTCACAGTGGCAACACACTGACTAATTTACCAACTTTCTTCAAACTTTCACACATTATATGGCTTTTGTTGAGGTTCAAACATACATACTTGCTCGTCCAAAAATCTTAAGATGCTAATAATACTTTAGGAATTCAATAACTTGACAATTACAAGGTTAAATGGTTTTTATGCAATTTACTAGAGAAGATTTTTTTTTGTTCAAACAATATATTTTTTCTGTTCAGTTTACCCTTTCCATATATTGCACATTATGTTTTGAGCACTGTCTTGTATCTTATGTAATCTATAAAGTCTATCTATTTGATATTAAACACAATTAAATGTGTATGAAATACCAGTGTGTTCAAAGTCCATTCCTTTAGGGCAGACGTAGAAATAAGCCACCTGGAGTACTTGGCCCAGAGATCTCAGTTTCTTTAGGACTCTATCAAAGCTTCTTCATCAAATTCAGTACCCAATTAATCAACAGTTCAAACTGTATTTTTTCCACCAGATTTTATGTTCAGTTCATCATGATGAGTTTACCTGAGTTATCACAGTCTCTCTCTCATTTGCTATTAAGTAGCATTTTAAACAGAGAAAACACAAGTCGGCTGTAATTAATGAATTAAATTTAAAACCTAGCACTTGCTTAAGATCAGCCATATGGTATATATAGGTGGTTGCCAACTTGTCTAGTGCTGAGACCTTTAATATAGTTTCTTATGTTGTGGTGACCCCCAATCATAAAATTATTTTTTTGTGAAAGGGTCCTTTGACCCCCAAAAGGGTTTCATCCCACAAGGTGAGAACCACTGGTAAGGACTCACTTATTTGCAATGAATAGTGCATTTACCCTTTGGATTGCTGGAGAACATGTTGTCTCCTTTTTTTCTCTTTTTTTCTAAACTGCCATACTTGGAAAAGTCTGTTTATGTTTACTCTAAATAAACACACCAACAAAAATTCTCATTTGTTTTCTCTAATGGTCAATTTCAAAATGGACTATCTTTCTAAAAATAAAAATAGTTTATTTGTTTAACTTAAACCATAAAGCCATTTATGATTTTCATTTTCTGAAGTGCAGAGTGACAGTTCTGTGTAGTTTACTCTATAGAACTCTGCCTTGTGATTTCAACATACCACTTCATGAAATCAATCATTTGAAACTGATTGATCATTGAAACTGTCATTGCCTCTGAGGTTTGACTATTCTTGCACTTAATTTATCACAGTTTTTCAGCCATGTTTTCTCTTGGTTCTGGTTTTCCAGATATGTTTGTGTGTGGTGTACATGTGTGTGTATATAAGTTCATGTGTGCACATATGTTAGTAGGTAGACCCAACTTGACTTCTGGTATCAGTCATTCACTGAATCAAGAGTTCAGCAAATCTAGCTTCTCTCACTGGCCAGGCTGTTATAGGACCTGTGTCTCTGCTTCTGCCATAATAGAATGACAATCAGTTTCTAGGGCTACCTGCATTACCAAAGCTGGCAGTTGCCAGGAACTATGAGCTACCACCAGGCTGAAGGGCAAACACAACAGAAGTGACTACACCTAGCCCCCTGCACTCTCCATCTACTGAACCTCACACCTACCTGCATCCTTGGAAGCCAGGAGCCCCTAGAAAACACCAGCCAATTCCAGAAATAACCATATGATTAAAGGCCAGTGCAAGAACACTAACAACAAGAGCCTGGACAACATGTCAGCACCAGAACCTATGTATCATTCTACAGCAAGCCCAGAATATGTTAACACAGCTGAGGAATAAGAAAAAAGACATCAAATCTGGTCTCATGAGGATGATAGAGACCTTTAAGAAAGAAATGAATAAGTCTCTTAAAGAAATACAGGAAAACACAATTAAACAGGTGAAAGATATGTATAAAATTGTCCAAGACCTGAAAGTGGAAGTAGAAACAACAAAGAAAGCACAACCTGAAGGAATTCTGGAGATGAAAAACTAGGCAAGAAAACAGGAATAACAGACACAAGCATCTCCAACAGAATCCAAGAGATGGAAGAGAGAATCTCAAACATAGAAGATACATAGAAAAAAAATTGATACATCAAAGAAAATGCTAAAGCTAAAAAAAAAAAAAATCTCTGACACAAAACATCCAGGAAATCTGGGATACTACAGAAAGACTTATCCTACAAATAATAGGAATAGAAGACGGTGAAGAGTTCCAGCTCCAAGGGCCAGAAAACATTTTCAACAAAATACAAGGAGAAAAAATTTCCAGCCTAAAGAAAGAGATGCTTATAACATACAAGAAGCAAACAGAACACCAGTTAGACTGGACCAGAAAAGAAAATCTTCCCACCACATAATAATCAAAACACTATATCTACAGAACAAAGAAAGAATATTAAAAGCTGCAAGGGAAAAAAGTACCATATAAAGGCAGACCTATTAGAATCATACCTGACTGCTCACCAGAGACTCTAAAAGCCAGAAGGGTCTGGGCAGATGTCTTACAAACCCTAAGAGACCACAAATGTCAGGCTAGACTACTATACCTAGTGAAATACTCAATCACTATAGATGAAGAAAAAAAGATATTCTAAGACAAAATCAAATTTAAACAGTATCTATTCATAAATTCAGCCCTACAGAAAATGCTAGAAGGAAAACTCCATCCCAACAAGGGTAACTACTTCCAAGAAAACACAGGAAATAAATAATTCCACACCAGCAAAAGAAAAACAAGGAAAGCACACACAAACACCACCAATATCAAGATATAATGTATTTTGATCATGTTTTCCCCTTTCCAGCCCCTTCTAGATACTCCCCATGTCCTACTTACCCAACTTCATGGTTCTTTCTTTCAACCATTATGGCATTTTATTTTGTCTAATTCTCTTTTTTTTTCAATTTTGCTGAAAAGAAGATTCTTTCCTCATACAATATATTGTTACTACAGTTTTCCTTCCTTCCATTACTCCCAGTTCCTCCATCTTTCCTTCCCTCTGAATCCACTCTCTTTCTATGTCTCATGAGAAAAGAATAGTCTTTTAAGAGCTAACAGCCAAACGTGACAAAATAAATAGAAGAAGAAGAAGAAGAAGAAGAAGAAGAAGAAGAAGAAGAAGAAGAAGAAGAAGAAGAAGAAGAAGAAAACCCAAAAAACGATCATGTTGAAGTTGGACACAGAAACCTAACAAGAAGAAAAGAGTCTCAAGAGCAGATACAAGAGTCAGAGACCCACCCATTCTCATAGTCAGGAGTCCCATAAGAATACTAAGCTAATAGCTACAATATACACACAGAAGACATGGTGTAGACCCCTGTACGCCCTGTACTTGCTGTTTAGTCTCTTTGAGATCACATGTGCCTTGCTTAGTTGATCCAGAGGGCCCTGTTCTTTTCGTGTCCTACATCCTCTCTGGCTCTCAAAATCCTTCTTCCTCATCCTCAAGATTTTTCTGAGCTCTGAGGGGAGAGATTTGATGGAGAATCCCCATTTAGACTCTCTTGCCATAGGCATTTGGCTGTGGGTCTCTGCATCTGTTCTTGTCTGCGGCCAGAGGAAGCCTCTCTGATGATGACTGGATATGTCACTGATCTACAAGTATAGTAGACTATAATTAGGAGTGATTTTATTGATACTGTTTTGTTTTTAGATCAGAAGTGTTTGGTTTTACCCTCAGTCTCTGTGCTATCTAGTCTCAGGTTCTTGGTTACTCAAGAAATGTCAGTTATGGGTTCCTTCTATGGAGAGGGCCTTAGGTCAAATCACACATTGGTTGGCTATTTCCACAATCAGAAACAAATATTTTTTTTTAAATTTTATTATATATATATAGTGTTCTACACACATGCACACCTCCACACCAGAGCACAGCACCAGATCTTACTATAGATGGTTGGGAGCCACCATGTGGTTGCTGGGAATTGAACTCAGGACCTCTGGAACAGCAGCCAGTGCTCTTAACCTCTGAGCCATCTCTCCAGCTCCAGAAACAAATCTTAACTGAGCCCATTAGATTTATTCCCTCTTTACACAATTCCTACTGAAAAGTGACTATAGTAGGCCATCAAACCAAACAAGCCAACTGAAATTAACCAAAATCTGCACACTCAAGCGCTGAATTGAACTTATCTTCGACATTGACAATTTTTCTTTTGTTTCCCAGAAGTGCATCCACCTAAGATCATATTATTCCTATCCTGGTTTTACCTGTAGTTTTAAGATTAAGAGACAAAGAGGTGATTAACCAGAAAACAAACAAAATTCTACGCAGATGCACAGGGAGAAAAATGAACATATTTTATTTTGCAAGACAAGATGAGTGTATTATTGAATCAAGCTGTGTTACCTGGCTGGCTCTGCTTGGAAGTAGTTAAAGCTGCTGGGCAGGCACTGTGTTGAGCGGACTTGGGTGCCTTCTCCTACAATGTTCTATTAGTTTTCACACCTTAGAATTCAATCTGTAATGTGAAGCATGACACAAATACTGATAATGAAACTGCTTGACTCTAAAGAACTCTGTCTAACTCTGTGTGGTTCTCAAGTTTTGAGACAGTCACAGTTTGAGAACATGCTAGTCAAAATACGACTTTTGAAGCAAGCCTGGGCTACATAGCTAGAATATGTCTTTTAAACAAGGCCAAAAATCTTCTAGAGCAGATGCTTTACAGAAATCTGGCTGGCATTAGTAGCAATATCAATAGATTGTAAGTGGCAAGTTGTCTTTTAAGATCAGTGAAATAAACCCAGAGGGTTTCCTTTAATCCCTTCCTAAACCAAATCCTTTCAGCTAAACTATTACCACTCATCACCACCAGGTTTTCTCTACTGCATTTGTTTACTTTCCCTTGTTTGTTGTCTCTCTTCCTCTACTTCTCCTAAATCAGAGTTGTCTCATTCATGGCAGGCTCTATAACAAATGCCTAAATTACATTAGACATTCAGGGAATACTTAGCCAAGGTTATGGAATTAATTATCTGAGTAATGAAAACTGTAGCATATAGCACTGTTAACACCATCTATCTCCAAGAAAATACAGGAGATTTTTTTTTTTTTTTTTTTTTTGGATTTCATTTCTCTCCTTTTCAATACTGTTTCCTTCAACCTTTCAAATTGCATAGAGGTTTGTGAAACAACCACAGCTGGGCTATGAGTAAGGAAGTACTTGCAAAGAAGTTTGAATTTCTGCCTAGAAAGCATCATATGTAAATAGAAGTGTACCTGTGTGACTGGCGAAATCTGAGCCTTGGATTCATTCACCAAGTTTAATGTTCCCTGGGTCTCTAGATGGTGACAGACACTTTGACACCAATTGCTATTGTTGAGTCACAGAAGCTCTTTCAGGTAGAGCATGTGATATGCCTCTAGATTTGCTACAAAGCTCAGATTGGGTGAGCCTGTAAGTAGCTATGGACTGGATCCATTCTACTCCTATGTTTTACTATTACCTCATTTTTGTTTGTTTGTTTATTTTCCACCATGGAAGACACATCAGTACTTTCTTTTTCATGTTTATACAAAAATGAGTCTTGGTCATGAAGAATGTTTATGCTTTTTCTTTTTTATCATTTAAAAATTTTTCTCATTAATTAATTCATTTATTCACTTTACATCCCAATTGCAGCTCCCTTCCTCCTCTCCTTCCAGTCCCATCCTCCCACCCTTTCCTCCCAATTATCCCTCCCCTTCTCAGAAAAGGGGAGTTTCCCCATTCCACCCCACCTTCAACATATCAAGTTGCATCAGGACTCAGCATATCCTCTTGTGCTGAAGTCAGACAAGCAGCCCAGCTAGTGGATAGTGACCCAAAAGGAGGCAGCTTCACCTATGTGCTCCAGTTGCTAAGGAACTCCCATGAAGACCAAGCTATCAGCTTGCCCATCAGCTATATATGTGTAGGGGTCCTAAGTCCCGTCCACACTTGTTCTTTGGCTGGTGGTTCAGGTTCAGTCTCTGTCAGTCCATATGTGCCCAGAATTAGCTGACTCTGTTGGCCTTCTTGTGGGGTTCTTGTCCCCTCCAGGTCCCTTTGGACTTTTCCCAACTCTTCCACAAAATTCCTCAAGCTCTGCTTAATGTTTGGTGGTGGATCTCAGCATCTGTTTCAATCTGATGCTGGGTGGAGCATCTCAGAAAATGTTTATTCTTATGAATAAAGATTTATCAGATAGAGGCAAAACCTGATCTTTAGGACGTAATGCTGTGGATTAGAGTAGCTTTGTTCCAATGGGGAAAATAATCTTGTGCTTAATGTCCACAATTCAGACAACTCAGTCATAAAACAAGGATAATAAGCAATACCTTCTAAGCATTTGTAATAATAAACAAGCCCATGTGGAGCTTCCATTTCTTTAACATGTTTTAAAATATGCAACCAGCCTTCCTTGTTTCCAGTCAGAAATCAAACAGAGGATGCTTCCACCCTGGATAAGAAAATGGTTTGAAAGTTAGAAATAAAATCTACCCAGAGACAGAGTAAGATTTGGCATTCTTCATAAGTCTAAGTAAAAGGGAAACTTGAGGAAAAAAAGATGAGTTTTTCATAAAAGATTTTAAGCATTTCAAACTTTCTTTTTCATTATGTGAATTTTCATAGCTGTGGAGACAGACTTACCAACACTGAAGTCAAAATATTGGAACAAACTCACCCGTCTAGCCTTTATTGGGTGCCTTAATTCACAACTGTAATGAGAGATATTCCATGTGCCCTGCAATTTCCTCATTTAAAAGTACAATTCAATGCTTTTAATACATTCACAAAATTGTAAACCAACACCAAAATTTTATATGTTCGGTATCCCCTTACCCCTAAACCAAACACCCATATTCACTTCCCTTCAAGTTCCCTAGTTCAGGTCAACTACACATTCACATTGTGTGCCTCTAGCATTCCCTTGTTCATATGAAGACAGTGATTAGTGAGGATATGCACTACCATCCATGGCCCTATGACACTCTTAAATGACAGATCAAAGGGTTAAACCAATGGATAACTAACATTATATAGTGCATATAATGATGCTTTACAATGTAAATTTATATCATTTCTTGAATGGGCAGAAATTTAAATGTTAAGATCTACACAAGAGACAGATGGGGAGATCCAAGATGGAGGCGACCAGCACGCACCATATCTGAGAAGCAGAGGATCTGAAACTCCAAAATTGATGAGTGGAGGGGCAAATGAATCCAGAAAATCGACATTGAGCCTTCCTGAACGGGAAGAGGCATCACAGGAGCTGAGAACATTTAGATTCAGGTCACCGGTGGACTTCTCTAAGGATGGAGAGGAGCAAACTTTTGAACATCTTGCACTCCCTTTTTTGGGCCTCCCTCCTTGGAGGAGAAGCCTGTCCACAGCATCAGAGCCTCTCAGCACAGAACTCACTGCCTGGAGACTGAGACAGCAGAGTTGGGGCTCCTAGCTCCTCAACCGAGGCTGCAAGCTGTACCTACCTTCCAAGTCCCAGATCGGTGGTAACATCCCCCCAGGACTGTGGCCATACCAACTCCGCAGGGCCTCCCAGCCAGTGACTGTATGGGCTGCCCAATCCCTCAATGGTGGACAGCCTGCTGTACAGCCACCAAAGTCAATCAGACCTGCCAAACCACGCAAGTACACGAGGGGCCAGGCCACCTAGGTCTGTGGACCACATTTGTGGCTCCCTAGGACTTCCTAGTAGACATCTGGACTGGTCTCCCAGTTCTGCAGATGTAGCTGGACTCCCTAGTTCAACGGCTGCTGCATCGCTGAGCTGACTGAGCTCATCCTCCCGCATTTGACTCAGCAGGTCCAAACCTGCGAGTAGAGAACAGGGGTACTCTTGTGCTTTATGATTTGACCTGCTAGAGAGTGAGTGTGCCCTCAAGCGTCTACAGAGCCCCTAGATCCAGGATGCTTTTAAGCTAGCAGTCAGACATCAGATTCCTCTCACCTACACATCCACTGTGGAAAACAGAGGGATTCTTGAGACATGCAGCCCCTGCTCTGTGGTCTACCAGTGGAGTTCAGGCAAATAACTCCTGGAGCTAAGTCAGAACAAATACCAGTAGCCTGTAGGCCACTGAGGTATTCAGGAAATTTGCACGCTCGAGCATCACCAGGGCATTCGACACCTTCAGCACCTGCAACCCCTTTGGTGCCTGCAAGGTGCCCCTCCCTCACACTGAAGGCCTCTACATTCTCTAGCACCCTGTCCCTCAAGGCACACTTCCACGCACACGCAAACACACACAAGTGCCCCTTCTCCTCCCTCAGACTTTCCTCCCACAGGTACAGCTGAAACACCAACGCACATGCTGAAACCACTGGACCTCTCTCATCTTCCTGAAGAATTCATCAGACACCAAAGAAAAACGGTACCCGTCTGAACTGCAGAATCTAGGAATAAACAGTGAAAGTTATAGATAAACAAAGGTCAGAGGTCAGGGAAAGAACACATCCAACAAAAATCAGGACATCATGGCTTCACCAGCAACCCATACAATCAATAGATACTCCAATTCATTGGAAACACAAGATAATTACTTTAAAGATATGCTTATCCAGTTATTAGAGGCACATAAACAGGAAACAAACAAATCTCTCAGAGAAATTGTCACACAAATGGAAGCAAATAAAGAGGAAATAGACAAAGCCCTCAAAGAAACACAGGCAAATATAGCCAAACAAATAGAGGCACAAGTAGAGGCACAATTAGTGGCATATAGAGAGGAAACAAACAAAAAAAAATAGAGAGCATCATAGAGAAACAGGAATCCACATTTAAACAGATGAAGGAAATGGTGCAAGGAATGAAAACAGAATTAAAGGCAGTAAAGAAAACACAGAGAAAATCCTGGAGCTGGAGAACTTAGAGAAAAGATCAGGAACCACAAAGGTAAGCATCACCAATAGAATACAAAAGACAGAAGAGAGAAACTCTGGTGCTGAAGATACACTTGCATAAATTGATATTTCTCTCAAAGAAAAAGTAAAGTCAGAAAAGTCCCAAACACAAAACATCCAAGAAATCAAAGACACCATGAAAAGGCAAAATCTAAGAATAGGAATTGACAAAAAAAAAAAAAAAAAAGATTCCAGGCTCCAAGGTCCAGAAAATAACTTCAAGAAAATCATTGAAGAAAATTTTCCCAACCTAAAGAAAGAGATGTCCATAAACATACAAGAGGTATACAAAACACCAAATAGACTAGACAAGAAAAAAAAATCCTCATGTTACATCATAGTTAAAACACTAAATCTACAGAACAAAGAAAAGATATTAAAAGCAGCAAGGGAAAAAGTCCTAGTAACAAATAAAGGTAGACCTATCAGAATCACACCAGACTTCTCATCAGAAACTATGAAAGGCAGAAGGGCCTGGGAAGATGTCATGCAGACTTTAAGGGACCACAGATGCCAACCCAGACCACTATAGCCAGCAAAGCTTTCAATCAACATAGGTGGAGAAAACAAAATATTCCATGACACAAAATATTCCATGACAAAACTACATTTAAGCAATACCTACAGAGCAAATCAGCCCTATAGAAGATAATAGAAGGAAAATTCCAATCCAATGAAAACAACTACACCCCAGAAAACATAGTATACTGATAATTTCCCAACAAAAATTAAAAGAAAACAAGCAATGAATCACAGTAAGACCATCAACTCTACAATAAAAGGAACTAATGTTCATTGGTCACTATTATTTATCAACATCAATGGACTCAACTCTCCAATAAAAAGACACAGACTAACAGAATGGTTGCGGAAACAGGATGCAACATTCTGCTGCATCCAAGAAACACATCTCTGCAACAAAGATAAACACTACCTTAGAGTAAAGGGCTGGAAAAATGTTTTTCAAGCAAATGGACCCAGAAAACAAGCTGGAGTAGCTATCCTAATATCTAATAAAATAGACTTTCAACAAAAATCAAAAAAGATGAGGAGGGACATTTCATTCTTATTGAAGGAAAATTCCATGAGGAGGACATTACAATTCTGAATATTTATGCCCCAGATACAAGAGCACTTACATTTACAAATGTAAACATTATTAAAGCTGAAATCACACATCGATCCCAACACCTAACTCTTACCTAAGGACAGATCATCCAGACAGAAGCTAAACAGGGAAATAAGGCACTTACAGAGACCCTAAATCACACAGACCTTAATAGATGTCTACAGAACTTTTCACCTAAATTCAAGAGTATATCTTTTTTTCAGCACCTCATGGAACCTTCTCCAAAATAGACCATATAGTTGGTCACAAAGCAAGCCTCAACAGATACAAGAAGATCGAAATAATCCCTTGTATCCTATCTGATCACCATGGTATAAAGCTGGACCTCAACAACAACAAAAATAGCAAAAAGCCTGCATATACATGAAAACTGAACAACCTGCTACTCAGTGACAACTGGGTTAGGGAGGAAATAAATAAAGAAAGACTTCTTTCCTAGAATTCAATGAAAATGGAGGCACAACATACCCAAACTAATGGGACACAATGAAAGCGGTGCTAAGAGGAAAGTCCATAGCACTAAACCTCCTCAAGAAGAAATTTGAAACATTCCATATAGGCAATTTAACAGCTCACCTGAAAGCCCTAGGATAAAAAAAGAAGCAGACATTCCCAAGAGTAGTAGAGGACTGGAAATATTCAAGCTCAGGGCAGAAATCAATAAATTAGAAATAAATAAAATAATACAAAGAAACAATGAAACCAAGAGCTGGTTCTTTGAGAAAATCAACAAGATAGACAAGTCCTTAGCCAATCTAACTAAAAGGCAGAGAGAAACTGGCAAAATCAGCAAAATCTGAAACAAAAAGGGGACATAACTACAGACACTGAGGAAATCCAAACAATCATTAGGTCTTACTTCAAAAGCCTATATGCCACAAAATTTGAAAATCTAAATGAAATGGACAATTTTCTTGATAGATTTCACTTACCAAAATCAAATCAAGATCAGGTAGAAAGATTGAATAGTCCGATATCCCCCAGGGAAATAGAAGCAGTCATCAACAGTCTCCCCTCCAAGAAAAGCCCAGGGCCAGATGGTTTCATCACAGAATTCTACCAGACTTTCAGAGAAGAGCTAACTCCAATTCTCTTCAAACTATTCCACAAAATAGAAACAGAAAGAACATTACCAAACTCATTCTATGAAGCCACGGTCACCTTGGTACCTAAACCACACAAAGACCCAACAAAAAGAGAGCACTTCAGACTATCTCTCTTATGAATATTGATGCAAAAATACTCAATAAAATACTGGCAAACCGAATCCAAGAACACAACAAAGATATCATCCACCAAGACCAAGTAGGCTTCATCTCAGGCATGCAAGGGTGGTACAATATACGGAAATCCATCAATGTAATCCACCACATAAACAAACTGAAAGAGAAAAACCACACGATCCTCTCCTTAGATGCCAAAAAAGCATTTGACAAAATCCAACACCTAGTCATGTTTAAAGTCTTGGAGAGATCAGGGATACAAGGAACATACCTAAACATAGTAATGGCAATATACAACAAGCCTATAGCTAACATCAAACTCAATGTAGAGAAACTTAAATCAATCCCACTGAAATTAGAGACAAGGCAACGCTGCCCACTCTCTCCATATCTCTTCAACATAGTACTTGAAGTCCTAGCTAGAGCAGTAAGACAACTAAAGTAGATCAAGGAGATACAAATCAGAAAGGAAGAAGTCAAAGTATCATTATTCACAGATGATACAATAGCATACATGAGTGACCCCAAAAATTCAACCAGAGAACTCCTTCAGATGATAAACACATTCAGCAAAGTGGCTGTATACAAAATTAACTCAAAAAAAGAAAAAGTCAGAAGCCTTCCTATATACCAAAGACAAAAGGGCTGAGAAAGTAATCAGGGAAACAACACCCTTCACAATAACCACTAAAAACATAAAGTACCCTTGGTGTGACTCCACTGCTGGTGGGAATGTAAACTTATACAATCACTTTGGAAATCAATCTGGCACTTTCTCAGACAATTAGAAATAGTACTTCCTCAAGATCCAGCTATACCACTCCTAGGCATATATCCAAAAGATGCTAAAGTACACAACAAGGACATTTGTTCAACCATGTTTATAGCAGCTTTATTTGTAATAGTCAGAACCTGGAAACAACCCAGATGTCCCTCAGTTGAGGAATAAATACAGAAACTGTGGTACATTTACACAATGGAATACTACTCAACAATTAAAAACAAGGAAATCATGAAACTTGCAGGCACATGGTGGGATCTAGAAAAGATCACCCTGAGTGAGCTATCCCAGAAGCAGACAGACACACATGGTATATACTCACTTATAAGTGGATACTAGACATATAAGATAGGATAAAGATACTAAAATCTGTACACTTAAAGAAGCTAAAGAAGAAGGAGGACCCTGGGTAAGATGATCAATCCTCACTTAGAAAGACAAACAGGATGGACATTAGAAATAGGAGAAAACAAGAAACAGGACAGGAGCCTACCATAGAAGGCCTCTGAAAGAATCTGCCTAGCAATGTATCAGAGCAGATGCTGAGATTCATAACCAAACCTTGGGTAGATTTCAGGGAATCATATGAAAGAAGAAGGAGTTAGTAAGACCTGGAGAGTAAGGGAGTGCTACAAGGACCAAATATATCTGGGTGCAGGGGTCTTTTCTAAGACTGATTCTCTGAACAAGGACCATGTATGAATATAACCTAGAAGTCCTGCTCAGATGTAGCCCATGGCAGCTCAGTATCCAAGTGGGTAACCTTGGTAATCAAAGGGGAACAGGGACTGTCTCTGACATGAACTCAGTGGCTGGATCTTTGACCTCCCCCACCCCCAAGGGAGGAGCAGCCTTGCTAGGCCACAGAGGAGGACATTGCTGCCAGTCCTGATGAGACCTGATAAGCTAGGGTCAGATGGAGGGGGAGGAGGACCTCTCCTATCAGTGGACTTAGAGAGGGACAGAGAGAAGATGAGGGAGGGAGGGTGGGACTGGGAGAGAATGAGGGAGGGGGCTACAGCTGGGATACAAAGTAAATAACCTGTGATTAATATAAAAACTAAAAATTATATAAAAAGAAATGATTGATATTGTCATCATGTACTGATTCTACATTTCAGCATCACATTACCTTTTAAAATTTACTTATTTATTTTTATTTATTAGAGTTTATTCACTTTGTATCCCAGCTGTAGCCCCTTCCCTCATCCCCTCCCACTTTCCCCTTCCTCTCTCTTCTTCTCCCATCGCCCTCGCCCAGTCCACTGATAGGGGAGGTCCTCCTCCCCTTCCTTCTGACCCTAGCCTATCAGGTCTCATCAGAACTGGCTGCATTGTCTTCCTCTGTGGCCTGTAAGACTACTCTCCCCTCAGGGGGAGGTCATTAAAGAGCCAGCCAATGAGTTCATGTTAGTGTAGCTCCTGTTCCCCTTACTAGGGAACTGGCTTGGAATCTGGGCTGCCATGGGCTACATCTGTGCATGATCCTTGGTTGGAATATCAGTCTCAGAAAAGAACCCTGTGCCAAGATATTTTAGTTCTGTCAACATCACACTTTCATGTAGATGTCATTAACTATTACCCACAATGAAACTGAGGTGAAGAAGAGTAAGTCACTGGCTGTTCACAACATACCTAAAAAAAGAGAATGCAGGTAATTAAAAGGAGCCCAGGTGTGTTTTTGGTTGTATAGCTGTAGACAGTGTGGATAACTAGGAAGCCTGAAAAAATGGTTAGGTCTACCCATAGGAACTCAGGGGAAAAAAAGGTCTCTGGGAACTAAGGCAGACAAGAAAAGAAGTTATATTTAGATGGAAAGAGAGAAGCAAAAGAAGTGTGAGCAAGGAGTTTAATTTTTAACTCCAAATAAAATTTCTTAAAACATGGAATAATCCATTATGTATTTATATAACACACATTACAAAATAGAACATTTGGAATTATGTATAGTTCAGAAATCAGCATGTGAAAGGTATTTTTCCCTTTAGTGCTGAGAATTGAGCAGAGGGCCTTGCCCCTACTGCTACAGGACATCACCAGCTCTAAAACATGTTTCCGAAAACAAGGGTCATCTGAGCCACCTGTGAACAACTTGCTTGTTTTGTGTTCCTCGTTATTAACTGTAAAATTCTGTTATAAGGATCATGTTGCAATTTCTGAAAACAAGAAAAAGAAATGTGGGAAAACTGTAGGAAAAAAAAAAAATCTCTTTACATCACCATCAAAGGAACGCAGGCTTTTAGACAGGATGACAGTCTCGGCTCGAGCACTGTGTCAATTCATCTCATCTGCGAGAAGTTTTCCAGAGGCTCCTTTAAATATGATTGCTCTTTTGTGCCTTGTTTCTGGATCAAATGAAAAGAAACAAGGCATGGAATACATTGATGGATGTTAGGCAGAGAGCTAGGGTCAGATGGTGTTAATATACCACACTGAGCTCTCCTTGGATGGATGGATAGAGAAGCAGATCAGTTCTGCTCCCTCCTGTAGTTCCACCACAGGAAAGGAAAGAGCAGAAGGTCCAGTAGGCTCAGTTATTTCAACTAGGCCACCATACAAAACCACATACCCATTCAGGCTCTTCCAGCAGCAGATGACAAGGTGATCAAGACTGAATAGCCTGCAGGACCACTTGAAAGGCTTATTAAAACCCAGTTGCTGCGTTTCACCTGAAGAGAACCTTTAGGCTTGCGTTTCTCACAAGCGCTTGGTGATATGGTGCTACTTGTTTGCAGGGCCCACACCCTTTGAGTCTGAGGACCACTGGTGCTGAAAAGGGTTGAGAGCATCACATTCTTATGTCTGCCACAATTCCACAATGGCACTGGCCATACTCTGTTCTCTTCATCCATCAAGAACAGGCACTGCACTGGTGCACAATGCTCATATGTCTCCTGGACTGAATGTTAATGCTGCGTTGTTTGATTTCCAGTCCAACCAGTATGCAAAAACAATAAAAAAAAAAGCTTGAAAATACCATTTTGAACTTTCACCCATTTTTAAAAAGCTAAATGCCACTGCATCTTTATTTGTTCTTGATTCTGATATATGATTCACTGCATCCTAGGAGTAGATGGATGTGAACTGAGAATGACTTGGGGCCATGGGGCTGCCAGCATGCCTATTTATGTACAATTTTTCTCTGAAAGTACCAGAAATTCTTGCCCTTTAGGGCATTTGTGTCCTGCTGTGTCTCAGGAGAGATTTAATAGTTGAGTAACTGGGAAATTAAAACCAAGAGTTTGGCTTTTCTGATGTAATTCTAAATACTAGAAGGTTTACTAATTTTTTCTTTATTGGACATCACCAATTCGTGCTCTCACTGATATGGCCTTCATTTGATATGTCTAGGCTATATTCTCACTTCTCAAATACACACAGAAAATTGTAATTCTTTGTTTTTCTGGGAGTGTTTAAAAAAAATGTCAGGCTACATTAAATTTAAGATGACCCTGCTAATAGCAACAAGAAAATAAATTTCAGATCCTGAACAATTGGAAGAAAATAAACACGTCGTAAGGAAAAGATTGATGTAATAAGAACGTGAATCCAGAACTGAGAAATGGTAAAATGGATTCACAGGGTTTTAAACTTGGAAAAGATTCCTTCAAGAGCCTGGAGTGACTGAAATCCCGGAGCTGCTCTGTGGGTGCCCTCTTCTGGCCATTTGGCAAAACGCTGCTCAGGGCAAAAGCTGTACTGGACTTTGGGGAAAACATTCCATATAAATATATTTCAGGGTTTGTAGATGTTTTGTGTTTCCTTTATCATCTGTGTCTCTGTATAACAGAAATAATTAATTTGTGTCTAAACGTTTCTGACACCATCCTGAGGTTTTAGTCTCTAATCATTGCTCAAGGGGGTTTCCAATGATGATTACAAAAATGTTGTCCTTAGGGACGACCACACACAAAGAATTTAATGTATTGTAAAATATGATTCAATAATGGCAGTCTGTGAAAGACGTGTAGGGTTTAAATTTGTAGCTGCATTCCACATCATTTATCGTTTTCAACCTCAGTTTATTTACCTGGATAGCAACCAAACTCAGATCTATGGAGCTTTTATTTTTAATTCTTAGAATCATAATCTGGTTTGTAACATTTCAAAGAATATTAATTAGGTGAAAAGACTAGAGAAATGGCTCAGTGGGTATAATTGCTTCCTGTGCAAGCATGAGGACCTGAGTTCAAAACACTAGCCATGTGTAGCCATGACTGCACAGTGCCTGAAACACAAGCACAGGGGAGAAGGCAGAGGAGATGGCAGGTTCTGGGAGCTGACTGGTCCAGTTTAGCTGAGAAACAAGTTTCAGGTTTCTTGAGACAGTCTCTCAAGGGAATAAAATGGAGTGCAATAGAAGACATCCAATGGCATCCTCCTGGTTTTCATGTGTTCAACAGCATCTGCATACCAATATGCATCCATTAGGCACACATGCAGAGAGAGAGAGAGAGAGAGAGAGAGAGAGAGAGAGAGAGAGAGAGAGAAGAGAGAAGAGAGGAGAGAGGAGAGAAGAAGGAGAGGGTGGTGGGGAATGTTGAGGTAAGCCTTTTGGAGGTCCATAGAGAATGTGGAGTAAAGTGTGAGTAGTCAGCGACTTCTAGGGTTCCTGGAAAGATTCTGATCCACTGGACACTGTTGATCCTTTAGGGACTCCGAGCACACTAGTGAAGTCTCAAAATGGATTCCAGGCTAGGGAAATGATTGCTTCTCCGTTCTTTACAGAAGTCTCCTAAGGTGACCTTGACCCCCCCCCCCAACACACACACACACACACACACACACACACACACACACACACACACACACATCTGTCACATTTCCTTGTAGTCACACCAACCTGATTGATTGTTACTGGTGCTTGAGGCTAGCATAGAACGATGTGATTGGCCTTTCAGTCGTTTAAAGCTTGTTATACTGGATAATAAAGTTAGATCTGCACCTTTGAGTCTGATCTCTGGAGCCTGATTCCCGGGATTCTGCGCGGGCTTCATCGCCATTGACACCCTTCCCTTGGTTCCTGATCTCCATAGCTGGTGCCCGTACAGGGAGGACATGGACATCAGGAACCCCCTAATTTTGGCGGGTAAGTGGAACTCTCAGGATGGGTAACTCAAATTCTCAGCGTAAAGAGAACCAGTTAAAAATCCTGAAAGGTATACTAGAGAGTAGGTGACTTTCTTTCTCAGATAAAAAAACTTAATCATTTCTATGACAAGTTTCTTAAACTGGGTTCTTGGATGCTGGTGGGAGAGATCTGGGATGAGCAGGCTTCGGAGCGGGTTGCAATTCCTGCAAAGAAGAAAGAGATAGAAGACAAGCTTCCACCATACATTTTCCCTATAGTTACTGCTATTCTTAGCTGCCTTCCGAGATCTGCTATTACTAGACCTTTGACCTTGGTAGCAGAGCCTGGAGAGACAGAAAAAGCTGAGGACTTTGCAAGGCATGCTTTGACCACTGCTGACTTCATAGATAGGGACCCAGCCAAAACAAAACTAACTTCCTTGTACCTGGAGTTGGATCAGCTGAGACTGAAGGAGCCTCATAGCTGCCATACCTGAGCGGCGATGTCTCAAAGGGAATGGCTGCAGCTTCCCGATCCCCTGTAGGGTCACGGCCTAGCGTGTTTGAGGGAGTGGTTTCCCATGGAAATCCTTGGCTGGCCTCTCTAGTTCTCCTGTAACACCTATGTTACCCCATGAGGCTATGTTAAATCCTAAAAAGGATGACTCTTCTTCCATCCGACCTTTCCCTGTAATTCTCCAGCCTCAGGGTGGCAACAACACTTATCAAGAGTTTGGGAGAACCAAATGCTACAAAAAAATTTAAAAAGCAGTTAATGAGAAACTTCTCCCAGAATGGCCCAGTAAATAGCCTGACCCAGCCTTACCAAACAGCTCAGCCAATCACACGGTGTGACAATGATGGTAATCAGGGGGCAGTTACACTCCGCATGCTAGTAGACCTCCCCAACAGTCTCTGGGGAAGAAATGTCTTAGAAGATATGGAGGTGTTCATTACCACAGACAATAAAGCCATTTATGCTGATTGCATTGAACAAGATAATGTAATCATTTTGAGGCACTCCCACCAATTCTAAGAGCCACTGTTCCAACAGGATTCCAATTCTCCATAAAAATGATAGGAAATTGTGATAAACCTGTTTGGGTGGATCAATGGCCAATAGGGGGAAAGAAACAATGGGTTTGCTCGACATTGTTTAAGAACAGCTTAACTGTAGTCATTTAGAGCTTTCTACTAGTCTTGGAATTCTGGTTCTGGTAATTTTAAATTCTTACATGACCTCAGAGCTATCAATGACACAGTGCAGGTGATAAGAGCTACCTATCCTAGCCTCACTGCACTATCTGCAGTCCCTCCTAGATACTGTATTGTCACCATAGATATTAAAGATGTTTTTCTCTATACTTCTACATACAGAGGACAAAGATTTTCTTTCTCCACACCTGTAATGAGAAACAAAACACCTATGAACAGATATCAGTGGAAGGTGTTGCCACACAGGATGAAAACAATCCCACTATTTGTCATATTTATGTGTGGGCGTCTATTTAAAAAGTGTCCAGCGACTGTTATGTGATCCATTATATGGATGATATTTTAATTGGTCACTCTGAACAACAAACCTTAAAGCTCAAGCTCCAGGATATCTCTGCTGCTTTATGGGCAGCTGGTCTTCATATTACAGCTGAAAAGGTACAAACTCAAGAACCATATTTTTTGTGGGGGAGTGGACACATGCTTACCTCTGATGCTATTAAACCCCAAAAGTTAGTTTTTCTTTCCCATACCCCCTACATTGGCTTCCATGTAGACCTTTCTGGGAAACTTTACATGGATTAGACCTTGCCCTCTTGTTACCACATGACAGCTTAGCCCCCTCCCTTCTCCTGCTTCATGGTGCAGAGGAGGAGATGTTAACCATCACAGAGGAGGCAAAACAGGCTTTTCAATATGTTAATATAGGATTTAATCATGCCCTTCTGCATAGGATTGATCCTGATACTGAGGTTTGGTGCCTTGTGTTACCTAAGCAGGGATTTCCTACTGGGGTGCTTGCCAACCATCCCATACAATATTATACTGGGTTCATATGGCTTAATATTTTCACTCTTACAATAAGTGTTTAAAGTATTCTTTTATTGTTGGGTAAAAAGCTAGATACAGTTATCCTCCCAAATTTCCCAGGACTTACTAGCATGGATGCTTTCATACTATTTTCATATTGTTCAGCTCTTCTTGTTAAATTTCTAGAGCGAAATAGATAACCATTTCCCTAAAAATAAAATTTTATCCATGCTTTCTTTAACACCTGTGCTTCATATACTTATTAGAAAAAAAAATTCCTGATCCCACTTCAGGTTTACAGACTCCTCAAAGACACATTTTGGTTGTTATTCACTCTTATCATTCCTGAGAGATCAGTGCAGTTAAGAGAACTGTTGACTATCTTAGCCCTTTTAACAGATTGGTAAGACCCCATTGATGTTTTCAGTGACAGCCAATATGTTACTGTTTTTAATGTTATACCTTTAGCTGTTGTTTAAGTGGCTGAGGGTCCTCTGTATTTGGCCATGATTCAAATTCAAACAGTTATTGAACAGGGATAAACTCCTTGCTGTAGTAAGCATGCACGCTCTCATTTGGGACTCCATGGAGACTCTGCAGAGGGAAACAGAATGATTGATCATCTAATGGTGGCCTTCATGTCATCTCTGTAAGAACAAGCCTGGTTACTGCATTCTAGATTTTAAAATTTGGCTCTATCCTTCCACAACCTTTTTCTGCAATTATCCATAAAGTCTTGTAGCTGATTAATATGTGCCTGTACTACTTGTGACCTCTTGCTGACTTTAGGTCCCTTACAACAAGCTGGCACCAATCCTTAGAGGTCTTTGTTGCAACAACTTGTGGCAAATGGACTTGATGCACCTTCCAGAGTTTGGGCATCTTAAATATGTGCACATCATTATTGACACCTTTTCTTCATTCCTCTTTGCCAATGGCTCAGCCTAAAGAAAATACCAAGATAGTTGTTGCTACCATCAAAACTGCCACGTTGGTTATGGGTGTGCCATATACAGTTAAGACTGACAACAGGCCAGCTTATACTAACTCTGCTTTTACAGCCTTTTGCTCTGAATGGAATATAACACACACCTTTGGGATTCCTTATAATCCCCAAGGATAAGTCATAGTGAAAAGAGCCCATGCATTTCTTAAAAAACAATTAAAAGTGGGGACATCAAGTATTACAACCACGGGATAAATTAACTGAGGCTCTTTTACCATTACTTTAAAAAAATTGACAGAAACTGTCCGCCCCCTGTCTATCAATATTGGGGTGCAATGCTTTCCAGGATCATGTTTTTACCATTAGTTTACCGGCAGGATCCTATAGAAAATATGTGGAAGGGTTCTGCCCCCCCCTTTTTTTCATTTTTTAAAATTTAATTATTTTTATTTTTATTAATTACAGTTTATTCACTTTGTATCCCCCTGTACCTCCCTCCCTCTGCCCCTCCCAATCCCACCTCCCTCTTCCACACCCTGTCCATCTCCCAGTCCACTGAAAAAGGAGGTCCTCCTTCCTTTCCCTCTGATCCTAGTCTATCAGGTCTCATCAGGAGTGGCTGCATTGTCTTCTTCTATGGCCTGGTAAGGCTGCTCCATCCTCAGGAAAAGGTGATCAAAGAGCAGGCCAATCAGTCCCTGTTGGAGACATTCCCTGTCCCCATTACTATGGAACCCACTTGGATACTGAACTGCCATAAGCTACTTCTTTCCAGGCCATCTGCAGGGTATTGAGGCAGATGCTGAGACTCATAGCCAAACTTTGGGCAGAGTGCAGGGAATCTTATGAAAGAAGTGGGAGATAGTAAGACTTGGAGAGGACAGGAACTCTACAAGGACAGCACCATATCCAAAAAGTCTGGGCACAGGGGTCTTTTCCTGCCCCTCTCTTAAACATGGGATGAAGGTTTGCATGTGTTTTTCCAAAAGGAACAGACAAGTCATTTTGGTTCCCTAGTCAAGCCATAAATCTGTATACTTGCTCAGAGGGAAATGATGGAACTGCTCCAATGGTCTCTGCAGAATCTATCTCTGAGTGAAGGAGAGTATGGTGACTACAAGTCCACAAGTCCACAAGAGGAGTGTGATACAGCTCTAGTGCCTGGAACTCATCCTTCCTTTCTTTCCTTCATGAGCTCCATCAGGAGATAATGACTATAAATACCACCAGAATGAATGTAGTTACCTTATCTGGACTAGGACATTTCTTTCAAGATGTGGCTTCCACACTCACTTTATTCTCACTAAGTAGTTTATTTGTTTATGCCATGATAATTGTAGTTTTCCGTATTATATTTTCCTGATATGGTTTTACAATTGTATACACCTCCAAAATCAGCACACCAAAGCTCTCCTATTGTAGATTTTTAACCTTAAAATTAGAACAGAGGGGGAACCTGTGGAGAATGTTAAGCCATTTGGAGGCCTACAGGGAATAGCAAATAAAGTGTCAGTGGTTCCTTTGGCTCCTCAAAAGATCCTGATCCACTGAACACACTGTTTATCCCCTAGAGACTGCTAGCATACCAGTGAAGTCTCAAAATAGATTCCAGGCTAGTGTGGTGACTGCTTTCCCCTTCTTTACCTAAGTCCCCTAAGGACATACTTTAAAAACTTGTGCTCCACCAAATTTTGATATTAAAATTTTTTTTCTCAATAGGTACCATTTACCAAAGTTAAATCAAGATCAGATAAGCATTTTTAACAGACCTACAAACCCTACCAAGCACTAGTGAAATAAGAGCAGTCATTCAGTCTACCCGCAAAGGAAGAAGAAGAAGAAGAAGAAGAAGAAGAAGAAGAAGAAGAAGAAGAAGAAGAAGAAGAAGAAGAAGAAGGACAAAAGAGCCCAAGACCAGATCATTTTAGCACAGAATTCTATCATACCTTCAAAGACAATTTAAAGCCAAATCCAATCACCCAATTCATTTTATAAGGCTATAGTCACCCTGATACCCGAATCATATGAAGACCCAACAAAGAGAGTTGCAGATCAATTTCTCTTAACAAATGCAAAAAGTCTCAGTAAAATACTTGCAAACAAAATTAAGAACACCTCAGAAAGATAATCCAACATGTTCAAATAGGCTTCATCCCAGAGATGCAGGGATGGCTTTCCATACTTAAATCAATAAACATAATCCACAATTAAAAAAAAAAAAAACCTAAAAGGGAAAAACTACATGATCATCTCATTAGATGCACAAAAGGCCTTTGACAAAATCCAACATGATTTCATGATAAAAGATGTGGAGATTTACGGATACAAGGGACATAATAAAGGCAGTGTACACCAAGCCCATAACCAACATCAACTTAAATGAAATAATAATTCTATTTAATTAGTATTCCAATAAGATCTGGAACAAGACAAAATTGTCCACTCTTTACATACCTATTCAATAGAGTACACGAAGTCTTAGCTAGAGCAATGAAACGACTGTGGATCAAAAGGATACAAATTGGAAAGGAAAAAGTCAAGTATCTTTATTTGTAAATGATACGATATAATTCATAAGTGACCCAGAAATTCCTACAGCTGATAAACAGTTCCAGCAATGTAGCTTGATGAAAAATTAGCTCATAAAAATTATAGCACTCATATAAAAATGATAAACACTCTGAGAAAGAAATCAAGAAAACAACACCTTTTATAATAACCTCAAATAATATAAAATATTTTGAGATATCTCTAGTCAAACATATCACATACTTTGAAAAGGAATTTTTTATCTTCATATGGAAACACAAAAACACCAGAATAGCTCAAAACAATCCTAAATACTAAAAGAACTCCTGAACACATCATCATATTCAATTTTAAGTTGCACAACAAAGACATAGTAATAAAAACTGTGGTTTATATTAATTAAAAACAAAAATGGCCATGTTAATCAATAGAATCAAACTGAATATGTAGACATAAATGCCTATACATATTGATGCCTGATATTTTAAAAAGAAGTCAGAAGTAAACATTGGGAAAAGGCCATATATTCAAAAAATGATGCTGATCAAACTGGATGTCTGAAAGTAGAATACAAATAGATCCATACTTACCACCCTGCACAAAACTCAAGTCTAAGTAGATCAAAGACCTTAACATAAAACTGGATACACTAAATTTAATAGGGAAAATGGTGGGGAATGGTCTTTAACGCATTGGCACAGAGACAACTTCCTGAACAGAACACCAACAGCTCAGGCTCTAAGAGCAACAATCAATAAATGGGATTCCATGAAACTGAGAAGCTTCTATACGGCAAAGGACTCTGTCATTTGGACAAGTTATAGTCTAAAGAAGGGGAAAATATTTTTATTAACTACACATCCAATAGAGGGTTAATATCCCAAATATATAAAGAACTAAGTAACTTGATATAAAAAAGACTAATAACTCAATCAAAATGATGCACAGATCTAAACAGAAAATTTCAACGCGGAAAACTCAAATGGCTTGGAAGCAAAGAAACAATCAACATCCTTAGCCATCAGGGAAATGCAAATCCAACCAGTTTGAAATCTTGCCTTACACCAACTTATGCATCCACTGTGGAAATCAATGTGGCAGTTCTTCCTACAGCTGGAAAGCAATCTACCTCAAGATCTAGCTCTACCATTCTTGGGCATATACTCAGAGGATGCTTCATCCTACCACAAAGACACTTGCTCAAGCATGTTCATTGTTGTGTTATTCATAACAGCCAGAAGTTAGAAACAATCTACACAGAAGAATGGATAAATAAAATGTGTACATTTATACAATGGAATATTACTAAGGTATTAGAATAACATGACATCATGAAATATTGAGGATGGAACTAGAAATAACATCCTGAGTGAAGTATTGGTAGTACTCCCATCTGCTTCAGGAGGAAACTTCTCTAATGATGACTGAACAAAGCACTGATCTGCGATTATAGCAGAATCATTAGGAGTCATTTTATCACTACATTTTTTCTTTCTTTCTTTTTCATCCAGTAAGAAAAAAAATATGGTATATATATTATTAGCTGTTAAGTCAATGATAACAAAGGATACATAGAACCACAGAGGGTAAATGACACTAGAGGGAACAGACAGATCTTATTAGGAAAGAGAAATTAAATAGATAAATATCTTTGGAAGGGTGGCTGAAACAGGAGGATCAACATGGGAGTAGAAGAGGAGAGGGCATTGTACAAGGGAGTACAGGAAGAGACAGCTAAAATGAAGGGCCTATATGGGGTAATATGGCCTATTGAGGGGTAATATGGAAACCTAATACAGTAGAAACTAAAATATAGACATATATGAAGGTGATCTAAATAAGATTGCTTAGTAATGGGAGAGGCAGACCCAAGCGGCCTTCTCCTGTGAGCAAACAAGCTTCTAGTTCCAGGACTGGGCTACATCTAATTGAATTTTTGGCCAAAGGGGCCTCATAGGAATCTCAAACAACCCAGACTGTGGACAAGACAAGTTTGTGGTCACTCTCCACAAACTGACAGCAAGGCCTGATTGCTGAGGACAACACTTGTATAACTCATTGAAAAAGGAGATGTGGAGCTGATGCCTACATAGAGCATTCACACTATGTTCTAGTGTCTTTAGGACAGAAAGGTACTCTGCATGCTCTTCAAAGAAAAATGCAAACATCAACCCATGCACAAACTCTTTGGGCTACAATGGTGTACTGCATGCAAGATATGTTAGGGCAATGAGGCACAAAGCTGTGGGAGTAACCAACTGATAACTGACTTGATTTAAGGTGCACACCATGAGATGGAACCAGTACCCAACAGTACTTGAGCCTAGACAGCCCAGGGACCTAGGTAAAACCAAATAACACTTGTTTAGAGGGAACAAACAGTAGTGATAAAATGGCTGCTACTGATATTCTGCTCTACTCACAGTCCAGTGTCTTGTTCAGCCACCAAAAGACAAGCTTCCTCTTGCAGCAGATGCAAATGGAGACCCACAGCCAGACAATAGGCAGAGAGATAGAGAGAGATCCTGGAACACTAAGCCCTAAGTGGGATTCTTCTTCAAAATCTTCCCCTCACACCTCATTAAACCCCACAGAAGAGGAGTCAGAAAAATTCTAAGAGCCAGAGGGGAAGAACAACACCATGAAAACAAGGTCCTCCAAACCAGCATGAGCAAAGCTCATATGAAGTCACAGAGACTGAAACAGCATGCAAAGGGACCAAATGGGTCTGTACCATGTTTTCTGCATGTTTATTATGGCTTCCATTTTAGTGTTTATGATTCCTAAATGTGCAAACAAGTGATTCTCTGATTCCTGTTCCTTCTCTTAGGCTTTCTCCCTTCTGTTGCTTTGTTCTTCCAACTCTGATTTGGTAGCTTTTGTTTTTATCTCATATTGTATTTTTAAAAAGTGAATGAATGAATGAATGAATGAATGAATGAAAACCTAGCCACTAGAGTTAACAACTGAACTGAAATATTATTTATACCTTCCAGAAGAGGAAAAAAATCAGTTTTAATCAATGGAATGATTAATCAATGGAATGAGAGGTATATCAACTCCTCCAGGACAAGCCTCATGTTGAGGAGTAGCTGACCAACATATAACAGGTTTTTTTATGCATTTTTTACTTAGTTACAGTTTGGTATTTTGTTTTATTTTTTCTTTTGGGTGTTGTGTTATGTTATTTATTTATTTATCTTTAGTTTGGGGGGGGTTGTTGTATTGGGTTTTTGTTTGCTTTGTTTGAAAGAGTTAGGTAAGTAGAGAGGGTCCAAGGATCTGGAAGGACTTGGGGGAGAAAACAATATAATCAAAATATGTTTACACTTAAAATTGTTTTAAATAATAAAATTTAAAATAAAAATTACAAAAAAGCCTCAAGGGCAGTTGTGATTTTGTTTAGAAGCTGATTGTGATGCAGCTTTTACAAGTCTTCTACTGAAAACTACAGCCTTTACATACTGAGTTTCTTGACTTTGGAGCTAAGGTTGTAGATGAGAAGAGCCTAAGGACATACAGTGCGTTAGCCAAGTTGGTGTGGTGCACTGCCAACTCGTCATGAGGAACTCAGGAAAAATGACTACTGACCACAGGCTCTCAACAGCTTGTCCAGAGGAGACATCTAGCAGACAATTGAGATCTGAAAAACATCTCCTTCAAATCAAGAAAGGACTTTGCTATATTAAGGTTGAAATCCAATCCTCTGTGGGGCAGGTCGTTTCTACAGAATGAAAGACTGAAAGACTGTGCAAGTTGTACCAGAAATGTGAACTGGTAGGTCTAACATACCTCCCTGCTCAGATGTAGCCCATGGCAGCTCCATGTGGGTATCCAAGTATCCAAGTGGGTTCCCTAGTAAGGGGAACAGGGACTGTCTTTGACATGAACTCAGTGGCTGGCTCTTTGACTGCCACCCCTGGATGGAGAAGCAGCCCTGCCAGGCCACAGAGGAGGACAATGCAGCCAGTTCAATGCAGATGAGGCAGGATAACCTAGGGTCAGATGGAAGGGGAGGAGGACCTCCCTATTAGTGGACTTGGGGAGAGGAATGGGAGGAGATGAGGGAGGGAGAGTAGGATTGGGAGGGGAGGAGGGAAGGGGCTACAGCTGGGATACAAAGTGAATAAACTGCAATTAATATAAAAAATTTAATTAAAAATACCTCCTGTTTTCTCTTGTTACTTCGTATTATCAAAGTAGATCTAATACATAGTCCATGTTACACTGAGTTATTGAGACCAGCTTTTGACACCTCTAATCTGAGGACTCAGAGTATCAGATGATGTTCTCTAATGCGGGACAAAGTTTGTGGAATGACTCCTTCAGTTGTCTGTCCCCTGTGCCGTGACATCTACCCAACATCCAAGTCTTTGGTTTCTGCCTGCACTCCCTAAATCCTGTGGAGAAAGGACTGCAAAGCCACACTACCTCCAGGACACATACAGCTCCCCTCTTCAGTCCTGAGAGATCAATTATCTCTCCACCTCCTACGCCCTGTCTTTTCTGGCATGTCTTCTCTAGGCTTCTTCAGAAGTTCAAGCTTTCATTTCAGCCAAAGATGAAGAGTCATCTTCAAACTGCCTCTGCTAGAAAGCTTGCTTGAAGATCTTCAAGACAAATGTGCACCAAGGCAGGAGAGCCAACTCAAAGGATAAGTAAAACTCAGTTTTCATCCTTTCTCACTCTCCCACAGGAATAAAATTGGTACTTGTATTGATTCATCAACAAATATTCTGCCACAATTTTGAATAGATTGAATAGGGAGAATAGAGAGAAATGAGGAATTTCTGGGGTTGAGACTTTGGAAGAAACATTTTTAAAGACTCTCATCCCCTAAAGGATGCTTTCTCCAACTCTCACGGATCAATATGCACAGTGCAGTGCAATAGAGGTTCCCCCTTCACAGCCTCTCCACAGTAGGGAATCTCTGTGTACCAGGACCATATTGTTTAAATTATTGATTTCTGCTGCCACCTGCTGGTACAGAACTTCTTAGTGTGATGAGGCAGAGTGAAGAAAGTGGTGGTGGGGGTATGTCTATGAGAGAGAACTGCTTTAAATCATAAGGTTTGAAGAGATGCTTCCTTCAGGATTACCAATTTAATAACAGAAAACTGGTTATGCTTCACATACAAATCAAATTGTAATACACTGAGTGAGAGTGTACAGAAAAAGATAAAGTGGATACAACCAAAGGCAGTGTGTTGACACTAGAATAATATTTACAGTGTGGGGTTTTATAAATATCTTTTAACACCATGTCTTGACATTTCTAAGAGTATTCTGTGTGCCTCTAACTGTTGGTGTAGTTTCAAATAATACAATAATTACACAGGTCACTTGAACTACTAAACATATGTTCTCCTTCAGTTTTGTTCATCTCTTCCCCGTCTTCTTGTTTATCTAAGCAAATATGAATAGTGATTTCAGCATAAAATGCTATTTGCCAAAAGAAAAACATTAATAAATTCTTCAAGCTTAAAATTAGGATGTCTATGCCACACACAATAACTTTGATGTACAAACACTAACATGGTGTCAACTGGTGTTTATTTTGGAATTTATATGCTGAGAATTTTTCAACCACAATCAAAACAAATGAAGTAGAGAACTGTATTCAGAAATGTCATATATGTTCTTGACCATATATAGAACCCAAGCTTGGGCTATAAAAAGATTTTTCAGGTTCTCAAAAAGATCCTGAATTTAGTAAGGACTAAAATATTTATTGCTACACTGGCTTTATGGGAGACCAAACTCCCATGAGTACTGTCAACCACCCCTGAGACCCTTCAGCTCCGCAAAAGGAATAAGCTCCAACTGAAAGCATTGCAGCTGAGGTTGAATGTTTAGATAAGTGTTTGAAGAACACAAATTTAGAGATCTGAGGTAATTAGGCAGATGCAGATGTAAGATTTCTGATAAATTTATCCAGTGCTGCTATCTGAGTGGCATGTGTGTGCTACCTAGAGGACACAGGAAATGTACTACATATTAGCAAAGCTTTTATTCACAATTAACTTCAATTTGAACTGGCTTTGTGAAACAGGAATGTGATACAGTTCACACAATTGCACCACAGGGATCTGGGAGTACCCTTGAAGCAACTAAAATAAAGCAATGGGGACTTATTGTTCATCAAATCCTCTCACAATTCGTATTGGCTGGAATCTTCCTTCAAAGAGAGCCATGTATCCTTTCAATAGCTCTCTGACTTCCCATTCCCACCATTACTCTCACTTGCAGTTCCTAAAGAAAAGCTGATTGGCTTGAGAAAAGGAGCTATATCAGGAACAGACAATTGGGGCCAGAGTAATGTTAGTGATTGTGGATAGCAGGAACTCTGAACCTACCTTCCGAAGATGCGTTTCAATACTCTCGTCTATTAAGCAGTGAAAGAACAGTAAGTTTAGAATTGCATTATGAGATAATCTGACTAAAAGTGTGGCCAATATCATTCCAAAATGAATGGGTAAATTTGGTAGAGCCAAACAACAGAACATTACTCAATATGGAGAAGAGACAGAAATTCTTATACTGTGATAACACTTTTGACTCTAGAGATTAGTTAGCTTGGTGAAAAGGCCAGTTAAAGGATGAAGAAGACTGTATGACTGTGGTTATATAAGGTTTCTAAATTAGTCGCACATCCACAGAATGTAGAATAGTAGCCACCAAGGAGCTGGTGGAGAGGGTAGGTATAAAATATCTGTTTTTTCTTTTCTTTTTTAAAATTTTTAAATATTAATTACAGTTTATTCACTTTGCATCCTAGTTGTAGGCCCTTTCTTCATTTCTTCCCAATCCCACCCTCCCTCATCTCCTCCCATTCTCCTCTCCAAGTCCACTGACAGGGGAGGTCCTCCTCCCCTACCATCTGACACTCGCCTGTCAGGTCTTATTAGGACTGTCTAAATTGTCTTCCTTGGTGGCCTAGTAAGGCTGATCCCCTTTCCAGGGGAGGTGATCAAAGAGCTAGCCACTGAGTTCATGTCAGAAACAGTCCCTGTTCCCTTTACTAGGGAACCCACTTGGAGACTTAACTGCCTTGAGCTACATCTAAGCATGGGTTCTAGGTTATCACCATGCATGGTCCTTGGTTGAAGTATTAGTCTCAGAAAAGACCCCTGACCCCAGATTTCTTGGTTCTGTTGCTCTGCTTGTGGAGCTCCTGTCCCTTCCAGGTCTTTCTATCTCCCCTTTCTTTCATGAGACTCCCTGCACTCTGCCCAAAGTTTGGCTGTCAGCATCTACTTTGATACCTACTGGGTAGAGTCTTTCAGAGGACCCTCTGGTAGGCTCCTGTCCTGTTCCCTGTTTTCTCCCTCTTCTGTTATCCATTCCATTTGCTTTTTTGATTGAGGATTGATCATCTTACCCAGGGTCCTCCTTCTTGCTTAGCTTCTTTAGGTACAGATTTTAGTATGTTTATTTTATCTTATAGGTCTAGTATCTACTTATAAGTGAGTACATACCGTGTGTTTCTTTCTGCTTCTGGGATACTGCACTCAGGATGATCTTTTCTAGATCCCACAACTTGCCTGCAAGTTTCATGATTTCCTTGTTTTTAATTGCTGAGTATTTGTGTAAATTGAACATTGTGTAAATGTACCACAATTTCTGTATCCATTTCTCTTTTGAGGGACATCTGGGTTGTTTCCAGGTTCTGGCTATTACAAACATAGCTGAACAAATATCCTTGTTGTGTCCTTGAGCATCTTTTGGATATATGCCTAAGAGTACAATAGCTGGATCTTGAGGTAGCACTATTCCTAATTGTCTGAGAAAGCACCAGATTGATTTCCAAAGTGGTTGTACAAGTTTACATTCCCACCAGCAGCGGAGGAGGGTTGCCCTTTCTCCATACCCTCTCCAGAATATATTGTCACTTGAGTTTTTGATCTTAGCCATTCTGATGGGTGTAAAGTGAAAACTCAGGGTGGTTTTGATTTGCATTTCCCTGATGACTAAGGATGTTGAGCATTTATTTAGATGTTTCTCTGCCATTCAATATTCCTCTATAGAGAACTCTCTGTTTAGCTCTGTATCCCATTTTTAATTGAATTACTTGATTTGCTGCTTTTTAACTTCTTGAGTTCTTTATATATTCTTGATATTAGCCCTCTGTCAGATATAGGGTTGGTGAAGATACTTTCCCAGTCTGTAGGCTGTTGTTTTATTTTGCTGACAGTGTCCTTTGCTTTACAGAAGCATCTGAAGAAAAAAAAATGAAGATATCAGAAGATGGAAAGATCTCCCATGTTCATGGATCAGCAAGATTTACATAGTGAAAATGGCTATCCTGCCAAAAGCAATCTACAGATTCAGTACAATTCCCACCAAAATACCAACAGAATGTTTTACAGACCTTGAAAGAACAATTCTCAATTTCATATGGAAAAACAAAAAACCCAGAATTGCCAAAACAATCCTGTACAACAACAGATCATCTGCAGGTATCTCCATCCCTGATCTCAAGCTGTGTTACAGAGCAATAGTAATCAAAACTGCATGGTACTTGCATAGAAACAGAATGGTGGATCAAGGGAATAGAATAGAAGACCCAGAAATAAACCCACACACCTATGGATACTTGATTTTTGACAAAGAAGCCAAAACCATACAATGGAAAAAATGACAGCATCTTCAACAAATAGTGCTGGTCTAACTGGATGTCTACGTGTAGCAAAATGCAAATAGACCCATATTTACCACCCTGCATAAAACTAAAGCCCAAGTGGATCAAAGACCTCAACATAAAACCAGACACACTAAATCTGTTAGAAGAAAAAGTGGGGAAGAGCCTTGAACTCATTGGCAGAGGAGACAACTTCCTGAACAGAACACCAATAGCACAGGCTTTAATATCATCAATAAAATAACTGTTTTTCAAGATGAGATAAAAGGCCAATAAGAATATGTACATTTCTGAACATTTCTAACTATTGCATGTAAATTAAATTAAAGGAAAACTAGGATGCAATAGCAGATCATCCCATTGTGAATAACTGCTATGGGTAGCAAGTGCTTCTGGGAATGCAGGCAAAATTTTAGTGAGGTTATTTAGGAAATGTGTAGGACATATCATAAAATCCACCCCCTCGATTTGAAAGGATATTATACTGTAATCCAGCAATCCCGCCACTGGATATATAGTGCAAGGAGATGAATTCCATGAGTCAGAGACACCTGTTCTCAAGTGTCATTCTTCCTATTGTCATTAATAACAATAGGAAGAAATGTCAACACTATAAGTGCCCCCTGATATAGGAGAAAAGAAATCAAAAGAAAGCGTGTCCACATACTTACTAAAATGCTATTCAGCCATTTTAAAAACATCAATTGAGAGTATGGGTGGGACTAGGAGTCATCATGCTGATTAAAGTAAGCCAGACATCAAAAGACAAGAACCACATCACCTCACTCATGTGTAGGATCAATAAATCTCACAAGAGGTGAATGTAGAATGGTGGTTAGCAGAGGCTGGGGAGAGGGGAGAGAAGGGAGGTATAGGAAAATATTGACCTATGGTACTAACTTAGATGAGGAACTAAATTCTAGTGTTCCAATAAATGATAGGGTGAGTGTAGATCAATTGTTTCCAAAAAGCTAGAAGGATTCATGACTAGCCTAAGCTAAAGAGCTGGTCTCAAAAACTCCTATCAATCATAAATTAACAAATGGCTGAGTAATGTAGCTTTTTAGCCCTTCTATTAGAAATCAATCTCCACCATGACCCAGAAGTCTTTTTTTTTTTTTTTGTCTGTGGATTTTTTTTTTTCAATGCAGTTTATTCAGGAACCTTGAACAATCATCTGACCCTGGGGAAAGCCAGCCCACAGCTTAAATAGCCTCTGGGTAGCCAACCCCAGTGTGCCACGTGAGCAATGCAGATAGGTCCACATACACGGAAGCAAGCCAGATCCTCAGCCTTAGCCAAATATGGAGTTGTTTGTGACAGAGAGCACTCACCATCGGGAAGGTGGAAGGCAGAAACCAGCTCCATCTTTAAGGCGCGGCATTACGCAGCTCTCTACAGTTCCCCCTTTTTGTTTTAGATGCATCAGGCAAGAGTAGAGGTCTGATCTCTGATATTAGAAATAAATTGGGACTTTGTACCAATGTTCATTTAGGTGTCATCCACCCAAAGAGCATCAGACCCGGTCGATACCTTTTTCTCAGAGGCGGGACCTGGGGCATCAACCCGCATGCAATCAGACATGCTCTTCTCTGGGTCGACAGCGGCTGACCCTGAGTGCAGTGCTTAGACTCGCATCCTGAGCATAACATTTTAGCTCCCATGCTTGGGGAGACTGTCCTGCTTCAATGGCTGTAAAGGCCTGAATGGTCATGGCTGCATTACACTGTTGTGGGACTCTAATCTTGCATATACACCACAGGCAAACCAAGGAGACCAACACCAGAAGGCCTGCTAACGCTCCCATACCCGCCCATTCCTTCAGATGATTCATGGCTGCAGCAATCCATGATGATAATCCTGTGGCTAGTCCTGCGTCCACTCTGGTAGAATTTACCGTGACAATGGCCACTCTCAGCTGCTCCATCGTAGTATCGAATTCTCCAGTCCAATTACCTAAAATATAGCTAGACAATTGTTTAGACAGATTTGTAGTACAGGAAAAATTCTCATATTGTATGCTAGTGACACAAAGTCCAGCATACTTCCATTGACAGCCAAGTTGAGCGATTTGCCATAGGGTACCAATTTGCTCCTGCATGAGGTCATATTGGGAGCACAGAGGTCCCTGTGCTCACAGATAAGCAGCAGGAAAACCAGGAATATTAAACATGCAAGGTTGCCTCTTCAGTAAAGGAGATGTATAACCTATTTTCTGCCCAGAAGGCTGGAAGTGGAGGTAGGGAATAGCCTTGGTGACCCCTGTCCTATCTGAAGGACCAGGACCTACCTGTCTCCCCCAGGCTCCCAGAAGCAGGAACAGAGAGAAGTAATAGTCTAGGTGACCTGTGTGATGAAGATTACATCAGATTCTTCCACTAAGCCCTTAAGATGTGTAGCCTATCTTTAATATGTAGCTTCATAGAACAAATGACATACACTTTGAGGAGAGTTTTGATGAAAGTATGCCTCCTTGTGTATGCAGGATTGTGTTATATAAGGAACTTTTTCCCGGATTGTGATATACTTAAATATGCCTAAAATAAAGTCTCCAGTGTCAGACTCGAAAAGTGCAAACCAACACCAGCTACTGAGTCCTATTGAGTTGGATTTCCTTCTTGCCTCAAGTGGATCATTACTCTGCTGGCCATGGCATTTGCAAAGACTCCCACATCTAGATATAAATCTGGAATTTGGACCTCTGCTGAGTGCGTAAGTGTATAAAATATGCCAGTTTGGGAGCAGTGTTGTTTGCTTTATCATTCCCACGGATGACTGCACCATCCAAGACTGTCTCTCACTGCGAGGGGACTTGAGCACAGAAATATCTACATCTAGCTTTCTCTTGGAGAGACTCTCTCCACACCTCCCACACAGAGCTGTTAACCCAGACAGCAGGCAGACAGACCAAAGGAAGAAAAGACAGACCGGGCCCATACCTAGATGCTTGCAAACCTGAAAGGTAATCTGTGCAGCACTGAATAAGACAAATGCTGCAGTCACAACACCAACTTTTGTACCTATAAACTAGCAAGCATTTATGGAGGGGCAGAGCTGGAAGAGGAATAGGAAGACTTCCCTGAAAGAGAATAACAACCAAGACAGGAAGCCATTGAAGAGAACTCATTAAAACAGTTGTGATAAGAGTGTTGAAATTTAGCTCCCCACAAGAGATGGCTACTGGTAGGCATGATGTTGGGAAAGGACTCACTTTTCTTTAAGGGCTGGCCACTGGGAGTTCGGTCATGTGACTATATGGACAACACAAATTGAACTTTTTAAATGTTTTTTTTTTTTTTTTGAGAAGGCCAAAGTGTAGGAGGACATACATGGGAAGAGTGGAAAGTCAGGGTAATTGGGGTGCATTATGTGAAATGTCCAAATAATCAATTAAAATATTATTTAAAAAAAAAAAAAAAGACTTCTCTAAACTGGCTCCAATGGCTAGGTTCTACAAGTTAGTATATATAGCGCTTTGCACTTATGTGTATACACACAAGTTACAACTCGGAAAGATACTGGGCCCACTAAATAAGGAAGCTGCTCTACAGGACTTTAGGGAACAGTGTCTCTTTCAAATTCTGATTATAACATACAGGGAGCTGTGAGTTGCTTCACACTATCAAACTGTGTGTGTGTAAGTCCTCTATGTTAAATGTCTCCATGATTTCTCATTGCATATTTGAAAAAAGTTACAGGCAATCCTTAGCAGTGATGATGCTGATTTTCTATATAAATGTTATAAACACTGAATTGATAAGCACAGAGCCATTCCTTCTAAAATTGTAAGATTACATCTCCGCTAGCCTCAGGTTGTATCATTTCTTTCATTGAGCAATACACAGCCTTGTGTATGTCTGTTTCTTTTCATAACACATATGGCTAATTCATAAACATGGAACCATTGACTAACAGCCAGGAAGACTTCTGCCGGAACAAAACTTTTCTATCACTATTTTCCTGGTCGGGCACATGACAACTCTCTTGTGTACATAAGAATAATAGACAGCATTTTAACATTATTTTAAAGGCCACTTTGAACAATGAAATCACCACAAAAAAATAAAGATGTAGCTTTAATAGATCTATAGGTAGATCCAGTATACATCATAAGAGGTGAAGTAAGGAAGGAGGCTATCATTTTGCTTGATAAGCTTAGAATCTTCTCACCAAGCGACTCAGATTTTTAATACTGCACACACACCCACATGATAGGGGAAACACTGTATTAATTTGAAGATGTCAAGTAACTTTTACAGAGCAGGCTAATTCCCAACCATGGAAATCCACAAAGGATGATGAATGACTGTCTTTAACATGAATCTCTGATTCGGATCTCAGTAAGTGGACCTCTCTCAGCATTGGCTACATCTTCTCTTTCTAGATGTGACCCTGATTCTCACCTGTTCTCCTGTCTTCACTCTCTACTTCCCGCATTCTCAAATGACCTTAACTGAAAATTTTACCTAAAATGTGAATATGCAAGAAAATCCATGAAAAAAGGTTTAACCTAAATATATTAATTACATACATTAAAACTTCTAAACTCTGATGAAGACTTTAAAATTAAAAGTGTCCACATGTATAGAGACTGTAGGAAAGTACGTTACAGAATGGCCAGAGAGATTAAATATCAGAACCAGACAAAACATTGTGTAAATATAAACTGTGGCTGTACTGGTTTGAAAAAGATGGCCCCATGTACTCGAATGTTTATCACCAGGGAGTGGCACTATTTGAAAGGATTAAAAGATTAGGAGCGTGGACTTGGAGGAATGTATCAATGGGGGTGGTGCTTGAGGTTTCAAAAGCTCAAGCCACACCAACAGTGTCTCTCTTTCTGCCTCAGAATCAGGGTGTAGCTCTCGACTTCTTCTCCAGTACCATCCCTGCTGTGTCAACTCCCATAATCCCTGCCCTGCTTATAACGGCTTTGAAAAGTTCCTGCCAAATTTTCCTTGCCGCTCAGCAGAGAAGCTTAAGATTGATTTTAAAAAGTTAATGTTTTTTTCCCCTTGTTAAAAATAATACGTAGGCCAGAGTTATATAAATATTTCCTAATAAAATTTTAATTTTGAATTTTGTGATAAAGCATGTGAAATAGTGTGCATCAAATGACAACCCTGTTGAGGTCTGATGTCTTGTTATTCGTTATAAAGTTGGCCATTTGTGAGATATGTGGGGCATATACTTAAAGTGTACATTTCTGTGAATGGCACATATGAAATATATACTCATGAATTCATAGCTTATATTTTAAGATTATCTATAATTCCCTATTTGATAAACCACTTTACAGTTAAGGAAACACAAATCCATAACATATATCCCTGCCATCCACTGTGGGTATCCTTACAGTTTTAAGAATTTTAAATAATGAGCTTGACTGCTTCTTTCTTCAGGCAGTTATTTGAAAAACAACAACAATGAAAAAAAAACCCAAAATGTACGATTTCCTCATTAAGTTTGTACTACTGTTAGCTTCTATTTTGGTATATGCTGAGAGGAGACAGATCTAATTACACTTTTGTCCAATAAAGGATGTTTAGAGAAGCAGATGATGAACTAGGAATTAATTTTATCACAACAAACAAATACAAAAAGATTTTTCTAAGTTTTATCACCAAGTTCAGACTTAAATAATTCCAAATTTTCTTCAATCATGATGTGCTTCACTTTTAGGGTGGAAGAAAGTGTTATATTATTCAGTCTTTTCCTAAGATGGCATAGTAGGTTGCTTAAATTCTAAAGATTCTTGAATACTCCAAATATATATTTTATAGTCTATATTTACCTAAGTTATTCTCAGCTTAGCCTCTGTTACTAAGGAACAAAATAAAAGATCATGTAATCAGAGAGTCACTAATCAGATATTCTAATGGTTATAAGTCAATCTGAAATCCTGCTCTAGATCTCAAAGACAATCTAAGACCAAGGAAGCTGGAAAGGAGGAGACTGAAAACTAGAACTGAAAGATGTATCAGGTCAGAGCCTGGAATGCTGTGAGACAGGCTGGATTGTAGCCCTGCCAGCATAAGCAAGTAGCTACAGGCCTCTCAGTCTCACAATCACTTATGAAATAAGTGCATTCTTAATGCTCCATCATACAAAGCACTGTGACACAGTAATCTAGAACAGTGCCCAGCAAAGTTATGTAAAAGCAAGGAAGCTAAGTTCTTGTTTTCCCACAAAAGCTCACAGAAAGCAGAAACCTGAAGATATACCCAAGAAGTAGCATGTCTCTGCCTTTGGATGGCATGTCATGTTTGTAACCAGATATGTTCTGCTTACCCTTAGAGCGTAAAGCAGAGCAGACAGCAGAACTGGATCTAGGAGTAGGAAACAAAAGTGACACAAGAAATAGAAAACTGAAAGTTAAACAATCAGATCAGGAAATCTGATACTTGTGCCATTAAACCAAACCCTACTTTCTAGAGACAAGCAGCAAATAGATAATAAATTGGTAAATATGATTTTAGATTGAATGAAATCAGCAACCAGAGCCACAAATAGGAAGGAAGGAGTAAGGACATAAATACACCTCACTGTACACTTGTTAGGGGACCCACATGAAGACCAAACTGCCCATTAGTACATATGTGCCATGGGCCTAGGTCTAGTCCATGCATGCTCTTTGGTTGATGCTTCAGTCTCTGTAAGAGCCCACAGGTCCAGTTTAGTTGGCACTGTTGGTTTTCTTGAGGCTATTTTCCAAGAGTGCAGAGACTATCATCCTGACAACTGTAAGAGAAAAAAGAGGGAAGATAAGTCATTCTATGTTTACATTATAAATTTTAAATGATGGATTTGAAATGAGCATAAAATAAATTATTGTTCACATTGCATTATATAGCAACTGAAAACTTGTGTGGTTATCACATCAATAATGCAAAATAAAAGCATCCAAAGGAGTCATTGAAAGCTATTACTCACAGACTCGTGTGTAATGTTACAAGCAGCATTCAGAATAGCCCTAGAAGGTTGCAAGGCAAGCGGGCAGCAACTTTCTGGGTGTCCCGAAGAGTCATGACATAATAAATAATAGTATTTGCTGAATTTATGCCATAATATGAGAGACAAAATTAGCTGGAAGCATACCAGTAGAGAACACAAAGCAGTTCTTCCCCTAACCCTGGACCTAAAGAGAAAAGGATGGGCAGGACCATTTATCAAGCAGCTTCAATGGCACTGAGTAACAAACACATAAACATAATTCAACATGTGCCAGTCTAAACTGTCCTTAATAAAACCTTATGTCTTGGATGGCTATGTCAACTTCACAGAATATTTTAAATTAATTTGGTTATTAAAAGGATCATACAGAAACCATTTGCCCAAGGTCCTGCACAGCCCAACAACACTACCTCTATGTGATATGTTTTACCAACAAATAAAGATAAACACAACATTTTCCTCAGAAGTCATAAAGAGAGTGTGTTGTTCATCTCCCTCCCAGTTCACAAACAAAGAAGAAAGAGTGGAGAGTGAGATGTAACACAGAAGAATAAGGCATACACACCCATATACCCCTGCTTTACAGATCCAACCTGAAACAAAGTAGTTGAAAGTTTAGAATCAGGCTAGAATGGAGGTAAAGGAGATTGCTACTTAGAGGTGAAAGGGGGGATGGAGTCAAGTCACTACCAATTATGGAAAAAATAAATCACATAATTATGTGTCAATTCAAGCATCCACACATGAAAGAATAATCCTTGAAACAACAGAGTCCTGACTCTCATTCTACAGTCTAAGTATCTGATTTTGTGAATACCCAACATCATTTTGGATTTACACTAATTGTAGAGTTTATGCTAGACTGAGGCAGACAATACATTTTAGTTTTCACAAAAATTCAAATGAAATAAATCAGTAGTTATGGGAATAAATAATAGCTAAAAATTACCAGTTGGAGAAATACAGTTTAAAAGTAAATGAAATCCTAAGGTCATCATGACATATAACATCAGTACAGTGCTCTTTCTGTTTTAGCTTCATTGTTTTCAGTAGAGTTGACGTAATTAAGGAAATGGTGAAGTCTTCTCTGCCCACAGGCTTTTATGAACATAAATATTTAAAAGAGTTTGATACCAATATTCTTCATAACTTATTACCTCATTCATGTACAGAGTGATTCAGAATAAAATGTCAATCATGATAGACCTGAGTATTTCCAGTCTAGAAAATGTTTTCATACAAATGTTTCTATTCCATTGAGTCTAAGTACTTACAAAAATCGTGAAAGAAGACGTTAAGATAAAAATAGTTTTCTGTTTTAGGAAAGTACCAGCATTTTGGTTAATTGTGACATCTAAGCCAACCAAGTCCTAAAATATGATGGGTTTAATTCAAACCCTGGACTCAGAAGGAATGGGTCTAACTAAAGTCAGAAATAAAATGCTGACTATCCCAATGTCTCTCTTTATATATCTCAATAAAGTAGCCATTGTTATAAATTATTCTATGGCTTTTTCATTCTCTAAGAAATTTGTAAACTCAGAAGCTATGCAGATGGCTCATTGATTAGAATGCCTTCTTCTTGGGCAGCATGAGGACTAAAGTTCAGATTCCCAAAGCTGACATAAATGTCAGGTGGGCATGGTGGCCAGGCTGTCATTCCAGTCTTGCTTGATCGCCAGAGTAAGCTGACTTGTGATACTAGCCGTATTGTTGAGCTCTGGGTTTGATAAAGAGACCCAGAGTCAAGCACTAAGGTACAAGAGTGACTGAAGAGAATTCTTAACAATTTTCGTCTCCGCATGAATATGCATGCGTGAGCACATGCATATGTCCACATGGACTCCCAACTCTGTGTGTGTGTGTGTGCATACATGCACACACACAGAGGAATACTCTGTAATCCCTGATACCTATCACATTTTAAGTACACATTTCTATCAATCAGAGTGTACTAATTATTTATTTGCTTCATTCAGCCCACACTAATATACAAGCAAATCTTATGTTAAGGTGACGTAGGGAAAGCAGTATCATGGAATTTATACAATAAACAGACAGTAAGAAACCATTAAGAAAGGACCCTATAAGCTTAGCCACTAATATACACACTCAGAAATCCCACTGCCAGGCTTAAGTCTGGCGCTCTGCAAGCAATGAGCTCTGCCACACACATAACCCAAATGTGTGGAATAACAGCACATATCAGACTTGTTACACTAAGTGAACTGTCTGGAACACAGCAAAATGCAATGTCTTGAGTGTTGTTATGGACATGCATGTAATCAAAAAGAAAAATATACAATGCAAGGTCATTTGAATACTGAATATTGACCTATGTAAAGCATGAAATCAAACCTTAAAAATAACATTCCATATTCAAAATTGGGTGTTTCTACTGCTTCTGTTCACCCAAACCACCACACATTCTTCATTTATTTGTTCATGCAGCAAGGATTTGTTGAGGTTCATGTATGTGACAGATGTGACTGTGTAAACATGGCTCTTCATGCATGGGGATGATACTCTGTCTTCGGGAATACACAGAGCAATAGCCACAGGGTCAGTGAGCACTTAAATATAAGTGATTGTCTAAGCAGATCTCAGACATTTTATATAAAAGGAAAAAGGTTTCAGGAAGTGTGATCCCTACTAAAAATACAGGTTACTCCTAACTTCTTCCATTCTTGTTACTGATGAACTCACTAAAAATTTTACAAGACTTCAATTCTGAAAAACTTGATAGAAGCAGCATTAACATTCAGAAATCCTGCATACAGTGTATCAGTCATGTGTGGTAGTCAGATTTTCATCACTAGGATAAAATATTGGAAACAATTAACTTATACAGAGAAGAATGGTGGGGCTTTTGGCTTGTAATTTTGGAGATTCCAGTTTAGTATAGAACAAATTACTGCTTTATATCTTTGTGATGGCAACAACAGAATATAGAATGGTAGAGCAGACTGTTTTATCTCCTTAGTCAGGAAGAGAGAGAGAAAAAAAAAGAACAGAGAGTCATAAGGAATGGCAGTCCTCCAAAACAGCTTTGTGAAACAACCTCCAGTTTTCCTACAAGCCTCATCTCCTTAACAACCCCAAAACATCCTAATACAATCATCATGAAGACCAAGCCTTTAGTACATGGGACTTGGGGAAGATGCGCTGCTGTTCATGTGAGTCACTTATTCAAACTACTGAGCCACCTTAAAGAGCTGCTATCCTATCAGAGTGCTCAGGTTCCAAATGTTTGTTCAGTCAAGAGAGTAGTGAAGAAATTACGGAATAATGTATAGACATTGTGGGATAGTTTTAGCAGCTCCTGCTCTTCGATTTTGTTTTGTTTGTTTTCTCAGGCAAGGTCTCACCACATACTTTGGCCTCAAATTTATGATCCTCCTTCCTCAAACTACAAAATGTCAGATTACAGGTGTGAACCACCACATGTGGCTTTGGTCTTCGATTTATGATAGCTTTTCCTTTCACTTATTTAAGCAGGAGCTCATTCAGAGGCCATGGAGGAATGTTTCTTACTGACATTCCATAGCTTGCTCAACCTGTTTTTTTTTTTTTTACTTTTTTATTATTCTTTATTAATTACACTTTATTTATTTTGTATCCCCCTGTGGTTCCCTCCCTTCTCCCGTCCCAATCCCTCCCTTCCTCCAACCTCTGCATGCATGCCCCTCCCCAAGTCCACTGATAGGAGAGGTCTTCTTTCCCTTCCTTCTAATCCTAGTCAATTAGGTCTCATCAGGAGTGGCTGTATTGTCTTCTTCTGTGGCCTGGTAATGCTGCTTCCCCCTCAGGGGGAGGTAATTAAAGAGCAGACCAATCAGTTCATGTCAAAGACAGTCCCTGTTCTTATTACAGTGGAACCCACTTGGATACTGAACTGCCATGGGCTACATCTGTGCAGGGGTCTTAGGTTATCTCCATGCATAGTCCTTGGTTGGAGTATCAGTGTCAGGAAAGACCCCTGTACTCAGATTTTTTTGGTTCTGTTGCTCTCCTTGTGGAGTTCCTGTCCTCTCCAGATCTTACTGTTACCCCTTTCTTTCATAAGATTCCCTGCACTCTGCCCAAAGGTTGCCCATAAGTCTCAGCATCTGCATTGATAGTCTGCAGGGCAGAGCCTTTCAGAGGTCCTCTTTGTCAGGCTTCTGACTTGTTTTCTCCTTCTTCTGATGTCCATCCTGTTTGCCTTTCTGGAAAGGAATTGAGCATTTTAACAAGAATCCTCCCTCTTGATTAGTTTCTTTAAGTGTACAGATTTTAGTAGGTTTATCCTACATTATATGTCTATATGAGTGAGTATATACCGTGTGCATCTTTCTGCTTCCGGGATAGCTCACTCAAGATGATCTTTTCCAGCTCCCACCATTTACCTGCAAATTTCATGATTTCCTTGTTTTTTATTGCTGAGTAATATTCCATTGTGTAGATATACCACAATCTGTGCATCCATTCCTCCACTGAGGGGAATCTGGGCTGTTTCCAGCTTCTGGCTATTACAAATAAAGCAACTACAAACATGTCAACCTGTTTTCTTATGCAACCCAGGCTCTCTGGTGCAGAAAGAGAACTAACCACAATGGGCTGGGCCCTACAACTTCAATTTCTAACTAAGAAAATACACTACAGTCTTGCTACAGCCTGATCTTTTACAGGCAGTTTCTCAATTGAGGTTCTTTTCTCTCAGCTGACTCTAGATTTTGGCAAGTTGACATAAAACTAGCCAGCAGAGCAAATAAATGACATTTCTATCAGTCTGCCTTTGTACCTGGTAGCAAAACAATGAATAAGAAACATCTTAGTGTATTATTCCTTTCTTCTCTTTCTTTGGATTAATTCAAAGTGTGAGAGGACATTTGCCACTGACTCTCCCTTTCCTATCACTCTTGAAGAAGTCTGCTTCTCTACCTAGTCCCCATTCTTTTACTGGCTCCCTTCTGGACCTCCAGATCCTCCAGCTTTCTCTGTAGTACTAAGTCTTCCCGAAACCCTTTTATATCTGATCTTACAAACCAATCAACCACTTCCATAGCAATACTTAGATGCTTGGATGTCAGAAAATAATTCCTTAAGTTTGAATGTACAAAATGAAATGAACATCCTCTCTTCTTAGACTGCATACACCCAAAAAGTTCATTTTCTAATATATCTCTACCACAGAACTTATCTTTTTATTGAGAGTTTATGTGTGTCTGAGCATCTAGGCACTTTGTTCTCCTTTCTCACTTCTTTTTATATCTCTTTGAAGCTTGGGATGGATAACTACTTTTATATTGTGCTATAGCCTTCCCAAGTCTTTGCAACATAAACTTGGTCTTTTGAAACTAAGTAATTGGAATGTGGGTAAAAGCACGGTTTGTACAGTTGGACTTCAAAAGCACCATCTCCCAAGACGATGAGCTTGAACCCCTGAGTACAGACCAGAAATGAAGTACAAGAATGAAATTAGTATCCCTGGGAAAAAAACTCCTGAGATTTGTCTTCAACTTATTCAGCAAGCAGTTCTGGAGTGAAAGGAATGGAAAAAACGCATACAAGATTAGCTGCATATTGGTAGTCATTGAAGGTAGGAAGTAGTTCAGGAAAGTTCATTGTATTTGTTTTTTCGTGGGTTTATCTTTATGTCCATTGTTTGAGCCAAGTTCTTCTTAATAAGATAAAATGTCATTTGAATAAAAATAATAGCCCAAAATGCAGGAATAAAGTTGTGGAAAGCTATTAAAAATAGCTTAGTCAGATTTATAAGTTTGAAAGAGATTTCTCTGGCTCTTGTATAGTAGAGAGTGCCTTATGCAGAGACCCTAAAGTAGAGTTCTGCATTGCCTGATATCAATTATATACAGAGGGCTGGGCAGATGGGGATAATGAAAAAGGAAGCACTACTTCTCTTGATGGGTTGCAGGGTCATTTGCCAACAGGGGGTCAGCAGAAGAACCAGGGTCAGGCAGCAAGATCTTCAGCTGGGTCATGGAGTTGCTTTGAAATTCTTTTTTTTTTTCAATGCAGTTTATTCAGAAACCTTGAACAATCATCTTATGGGACCTCAGGAGAGTCAACTAAGTCTGTGTTTAGAGCACATGCATATGAAACTGTGACCACAACATAATGTGAAATATTTTAAATAAAAGGAATTGTTAATACATTTGACCATATGTACTATGACACTGGTAAACAACCCAAAACAAAAAGTATAAAAATCTTAACTTTTCAGTTTTGAAAATTCTTCCAGTCAGTTTATATAGATGGGAAGTTATCTTAAAAATTGAAACCACTAATTCCTTTACATCAACAAATTTAAGAGTAGATATGTTCAGACAGAGATCACAGTACACATGTAAGCACGAGTCCTTTCTGAGAAATCAAATCAAATGTGATGTGCAGAAGCTGACTCCAATCCTAAGGAAAAGCATATACTCTTACTTTCATAACATCTCAAATAAGAACAGCTGGAAAGAAACAAAACAGGTGCTGAAATTTGAATGGATCCAGGGCTCTTTATTTCAGCCTAGTAGGACAGAAAGTATTCATAAAGACATCAATCATTCCTGTATCTCCTTGCAAAGAAGAAAAAAAAGTGGACTCTAAGAAAATCCCAAGTCATTAATATTTATAACAGGGTAATGAACACTGAGTTTTCACACTTGGAGGTTGTTTGATTCTATCTAAAATTTTGCTTTCAGCCTTAGAATTTAAAATCACACATCTAGATAGACAGCTCAGTGGTTAAGAACACTTTCTGCTCCTGCAGAGGGACCATGTTCAGCTCCCAGCATCCACATGGCAGCTCACAATCATCTGGAACTTTAGTTCTAGAAAATCCAGTGCCCTCTTCTGGCGTTCAAGGGCACCAAAAATGCACGTAATACAAATACACACAAGCAGGCAAAACATTTATATACATGAATAAATAAATATAAATTAAATATAATAATAAAATATTTTTATAAAACATCACATTTCTTTGTAGTAACCCTTTAGTATAGATGTTGTTTTTATTTCTTCAGATAAGGGGATGAGGTGAGAACCATTCCCAAGTCTTTTTTGCTCTTTCTGAACTGTCGCTGACTGGTTCAAGTCAGCTGTTCTGGTGTAAACACCTCACCAAACTGACTGATTCAAACTGGCTTCTCTTGGCATCTGACTGAATTGCTTTGCTTGGCCTCAAACTAATTTGAGCAATATGTTTTAATCTGGCTCCTTCTCAATCTCTGGTTCTTTTTCTCTTCAGTTGTTTCTAGCTTGTTCTCTCTGCAACCTGTCTCTGTAAAACTGTTTCAGTAAATGACTCTCAGAAAAAAAGAAAAAAACTTCTCTCTCTCTCTCTCTCTCTCTCTCTCTCTCTCTCTTTTTCTCTCGCCACCTCCATGCTGCTATTAAGTACCCTCTCTTTCCTGTCCTGTTCTTGTGAGTTAGGCATATCCTATCTCTGACTCTGTCAAATCTTTCACTGATGGATTACTTTGTCTGTTCCTCAATTAGAAGTCAAATAAGAACAACCCAAAACAAAAAGTATAAAACATGGCTGCTTCCTTCTATAAAGTAACCTTACCTTCATTGTTTGGATTAAATGTGTCTACAAAGGGTATGTCTGTATTCCAGCCAGATCATACTATAATACACAGTATGTCTACATTCTAGCCAGATCACATAGACCTAGAAAGTCTTTGGATGTGATTCCTTGTTGCTGGTTTAAATTTTCTATACACTTAGGTTGATTTCAATGTTAGTCTGGTTTAAGAGCAAGCCCCCAAGACCCAATAATTTATACAAGCTTTAGCCTATAATTTCCTGTGGGTTCCTAAACCAGGTGAGCAATGGTAGAACATTACCCTTACCCTGGACATCTCTCAGAGAACACAGTAGGAGTGAGGCTACTTCCTACCCAAATCAGCCCTTGGTCTACTCAACTCCATAGAGACAAAGCCCACCTCAAGATAAAGTCAGTCAGGCTTATGTTTCTCCACCAGAGAACTGGCTTCTCAGAAATCATGTAACTGGAAGTTTGATACCGCTACTGCACTTCATCCCTTGACCTTTTTCTTCCTCTCCCCACCTGACTTATGCTATATAAGATAGCCCCACTGTTTTAATAAATGAGCTGTCCTCTAAGACAGCCTCCTTGGTTGTTCATGCCTGCAGTATTCAGGAGTATTCACCACTGCCTGAGACCTGCTCCACAGCTCCTCTGCAATCTGAGCATGTTAAGCCCAGCACAAGACTAACTTCCAGAAGGTAGAGAAGAGAAATTAGGAGACCAGATCTCATCGATGCAGTATCGCAAGAGGTTTATTTTAACCATTGCGCAATGGGGTTACACCTGCTGATCAGCAAAGATGGCACTGGGAGACAAAGGCCTTGGGTTTTTAAAGAATAAAGCACAGGAATTTTCAGGGGTAGCAATCTTGGCAATTCAGGATTGGACGAGGAAGCTATAAAGTTAGATAATTGGTTAGTTTTAAGTGCTCAAGTTTGGCCAGTCCTGCCAAGTGTGGATGCAGCTGCAATTAAAGGTGGGGGTGGGAGTGATTAGCTCATCCTTGAAGATTGGGGCTTCTGGCTTTTGGCTGGAGGTCAGGGGCTACTCAGAAGAAGGATTGAGGCCATCTGGGTTGGTTGCTAAGAAACGCTATCTCGCAGACAAAGGTCTGGTCATTCTTTTTGCTGAACCAAGGTCATTGCTTGCTTGATTTCTTATATCTGTCCTCACAGATGGCCAGGGTCATATTCCTCCATTCTCTTGAAAAGTGCTTTAGCTTAACCTGGGCCCAAAACTCAAAAATATAGGTTTTAAAAGACATATAGGCTACAAAGTTAGTCTGATCCTTTCAAGGGCAGTGCTCAAAGGCTGAGGGGTGGGGGAAGCTCACAATTTTCTTTTGATTTTCTGTAAAGAGAAAAATGTGTTTTTTTAATAACAACACATAATATATTCCAAAAGGTAAGTATGAATTGCTTTTCTTGTTGCTATGATAAATACCTGACAAGAAGCAAATGAAGGAAGAAACGCTTTATTTTTACTTAAAGGTTTGAGAGGACACAGTGTACCGTGGTAAACATGGTATCGCAGTAAGAGAATAAAGCACACAGACAGGAGCCACATTGCATCTACCATCAGCAAGTAGAAAACAATGAATGCCTGCCGATTCTCAGCTCACTTTGTCCTTCTCATTCAAGCCATGAGTCCACTTATAGAGCAGTGCTACCACATCAGGAACAGACCTTCTCACCTCAAGTGCCTAAGCTAAAAATCCCTTATAGACTGGCCCCGACCAGCGGGGCTTGAACGTGGATTCCTAAGGGAGGAGAGTGGAAGGAATTGGGGGAGGAGGGACAAGAAGCGCAAGGAAGGAAGCCAAGTCTGTTTGTCTGATCAAGGCTTCATTTATTAGAAATTTTTACCCAACTTATATAGGGAGAAGGCAGGAAAAGGGGGAAGGTAATTAGCTGCTGCGGGAGACAAGAAGACTGCTTTCATGTGTTAAATAGGGTACCTGCAAGATACCATAGGGATGTTTTCTCACGGATGCTCTAACAAATGGATGTCCTCACAGTCTCTCACCCATGAGTTAGGGTCCTAGATAACTTTCACTAAATAGCTTTAGGTCTCCACTAAATGACCTTTGCTCACTATTTGGCTTTGGCCTAGCAAATACCTTTTGTCTCCACTAGATAGCTTTGACTCACTAATTGACTTAGGCTTCAGTAGATAGCTTTGTCTTCACTAGATAGCTTTGGCTTTGGCTTCCATAGATAGCTTTGGCTCCCGGCAATAGACAGCCCAAAGATTTGTCTCCAGGGTCTCAATATTAATCATCATAAGCAAAAGGCATTACTCATCTCTTCAAGAAATGAAAGTCATCTTGCTGCAACCTTAAATGCTTACAAACCGATACAAATTCCCAGCATTCTGTGTCACTCTGACCTCTGTCCACATGGCCTCCATTTCTCCCATGTGAGGATTCCCTTTGGGAATGTGGGATGCCACTATGAGGAGAGAATGTCCACAGCATTTCTCAGAAACCAAGAAAATAAACATTTTTAAAAATACAGCTCAGTTGAAGTGCTTTCAACCCCAGATAGCTAGACTCATCCAAAGCCTTCTAAATGTTAGAGAAAATCGCATCATTACTTGCACTTGGGCTTGCAGGTTTAAAACATGATTTGTAGCCACTCAAAGACTAAAAAGCAGATTTTACAGCAGTTGGTCCTAGCATAAGACTGAAACAACCTACTGAGTTTAGGAATTAGAAGCATAGAGAAGCTGAAAAGCCTGGAGAAGGAGCTACAGGGCAGAAAATCTAGAGGGAATTAGCTTAACCCAAGAATCAGAGAATGCTCAGCAGCTTATTAAAGCTGACTTGCAAAAAGCTTCCAAAGGTAACAAAGAGCTCTGCTGGAATCAGCTGTCCTCACTCTGTGGGATGTCACCACAAGCATAGACTGAAGAGAACAATCATGCAATAAGCAACAAGAGGAAAGCCTGGCAGGCAATATCAAGGAAGGAAAGGTGACTACTCCCCCTCTGTTCATGGCCTCTCTAGGATGCTACAGAAAAATACCATCTGCACTTGGGTGGGTCTTCCTCCACTGATTAAGGCAACCGGGTAAAGCCACCATCTTGGGTAAGTCTAATTTGTAGCAAACAACCATCACCCCAGAAACCACATGCTTCCTCTCACATGAGAAACCTAAACTTTTTAGATGCACAGAACTGCATTTGTTCTTATGCTATGAAAGCAGAAGCAAAACTGGGAAACAAAGAGGACTAGTCAGAAGGGAGGAGTGAGGAAGGAGAAGGTAGGGGTGTAGGGTGGATAGGCTCAGTGCATACATTATATTGGCATGGAAGCATCCAACTAACACCAAGCAGTATTATTTTAATAATTATATCAAACAGAATATGCCCTCTTCAGATCATAAGCATACCCTCCAAAGGGATGCATCACATTTTACCTTGTGAAAATAATATAGGAAAAATGAGATAGTTATAAAAGAAACGAAAGCAACAATCATCCTAGGCAAAGCTGAAAAGATTCACCTCTGTTGGCAACAGGATTTTTCAACCCTAATTTTTAATAACCAAAACTTCAGCCAAAGAAGCAGAGCCCTTCATTTCTGTTCCACTCCCTTAGCCTCATGCCCTGAAGTCACAGTATCTTACTGCCCCAGTAGCCCATGTTTACTATTCAGTGCAGATTGAAGCAAGCTACCTTCAGTGATAGTGCTCTGCCTGTAGCTCTCAGAGGTCAAATTTGACTCACCCCTCCTTCTCTGTAGATGACACCAACAATTATACACACAAACCCACTACAGACATACAGACTCACATACACTTTTAGATTAAGACCCAATTCTTAGATGTAAATAACATTTTTTAATTTTAATTTTTTTATTAATTACACTTTATTCACTTTGTATCCCCCATAAATCCCTTCCTCCTCCCCTTCTAATCTCACCTTTCTTCCCCCTTCTTCATGCATGCTCCTCCCCAAGTCCACTGATAGGGGAGGTCCCCCTCTCCTTCTTTCTGATCTTAGTCTATCAGATCTCATCAGGAATGGCTGCATTATCATCTTCTGTGGCCTGGTAAGGCTGCTCCCCCCTCAATGGGAGGTGATCAAAGAACCAGCCACTGAGTTCAGAGACAGTCCTTGTTCCCCTTACTAGGAAACCCACTTGGATACTGAGCTGCCATGGGCTACATATTCGCAGGGGTTCTAGGTTATCTCCATGCATGGTCCTTTGTTGGAGTATCAGTATCAGAAAAGACCCCTGTGCCCAGAAGTTTTGGTTCTGTTGCTCTCCTTGTGGAGCTCATGTCCTCTCCAGGTCTTACAGTCTCCTCCTTCTTTCTTAAGATTCCCTGAACTTTGTCCAAAGTTTGGTTATGAGTCTCAGCATCTGCTTTAATACACTGCTGGGTAGAGTCTTTCAAAGGCCCTCTGTGGTAGGCTCCTGTCTCTCCATCTTGGCAAGGTGCATTACTTTGGGAAATGAAGAATTCCACTCACTCCAGGAAATCACTTTGCTTGGTCATTGGAGCTCAGTGACATCATAGATAAATATTTGGATAACTCATTAAATTTTTCATAAGAGTTGCCTGCTGTCCTTACTTCTGGCAGGGCACTTATACTGCCTGGACCCATATTGGGACAGCATCTCCCTTTTTTCTGGTCACTTTTTCTGAGAATAGCCCCTAACTTCCTACTTGATGGTGGCTTTTTAGCTGCTATAAAAAAAGAGATGGCTGTTGGTAATGAGCAGAGGGCTACCTATTTTTCATTCTACTGTTGTGACAAAGCTATAAATTCCAATTTAGAATCAGTTAGTATGCACTGCAGCAAAGAGAAATATTAAAGTGCAAAGATTAACCCAAGAAAGACAACATATAAAAACATGTATACACATTTAACATCAAGATTTATTGCAAGACAGCAAGACGGTCAAAGCCTGGGGCCTGGAGAAGATTATAGGAATAGAGGATCCATAAACTCTTAAGCAAGCAGCAGTGTTCAAAAAAGTAAATCATACACTTAGCTTCAGAATGAGGGCTTCTTTGCCATCAGTGAGTATCAAGAGGCTTCTTGGTATTTGGTTACAGTTATTTTGCAGTATTATCAAAGGGGTCAATGTTTTCTCAGTAGCTTATCTAGGGCTGGACCTCCAGAGTAGATTCTGAAGCTGGACCACTCCTGCAACTCATGCTCATTCTGGTCTCAGATCAGGTTCTAGCTACACTTCCCCTCCTGTTTTGAGCTGGTCACAGCAGATCATTTTGCACTCAACTAGAGGTATCTGGTATGCCAGGATCTTCCTACTACGTGGTTGATGCTCTGCTCATTCACAGGATGTTGAAGGTGAGACAAATAATTACAGATCAGGCACTCCTACCTTTTCCAGTTACACAAACCTTAAGCATCTTTTACAGGACATCATTAATCACAAGAATTCATTAAATTATGCCTGTACAACATAGATTTTCTTGTCTTTTGTTTACTGCTCTCCTATTTCATTTTGGGGGATGCTATCACATACATGCACTATTATTTCAAATTCTTCCAGTGTGGCTGACTCCAGTTTTGATTCAAGTAGTAGATGTGAATTTTCATTGGTCACCGAGGCAGTCATTGAAAGCATCTCATCTTTAAGCCACAGGGATAGTCTCAGTATGTTCGTGTGTCTCACGCCAAATGAAACAGAGCTAATCCTACGACTATTTCTGGAATGTTTGCAAAATAACAACTCTCTTTTCTCTGGGGTTGCTAATCAGACAGGATATAATCCTGGAACTTCTGGAAGCCACATTGCTTCCTCTTGGAGACAGCCAGCCCCAGAATGAAGCCAAAACAGAGAAACAGGCTGTTGGAGCAGATACTGTTCCTGCAGACATTGTGTGATTACCTGGATTCAGCCATGCTGAGAAGCCTCAATTAAATAAACCAGGATATTCCCCTTGGGGCCTAAGGCAATTTTTAATGGATTTATGTTGTATAAAACCAAAGCAACAAATTTGCCTTCCACAACTTCAATGGCAGAAGATTGTTATCCTTCACTTTAACATTCTAGAGAGTGAAACCTGTTTCCCAATGGGATGGGAATATTGGGCTCTGATGCTCAGCTCTTTTTTGTATGAAGTGACACCTCCAGCATTTAGTCTATACACTACTAGTGCCTTACTCGTGTGTTAACTGAGTTCCTTCAATACAGAGTAAGAGCTGGGGTTCAAGAGTCTACCTGTGGCCACCAAGCTTCCCAGCGCCATTTGATTGATTGATTGGTTGAGACTGTATCTCACAATATAGCCCAAGCTAGAATGAAACTTTGTAGGCCAGGCTGGCATTGAATTCATGATCTTTCTTCCTCTGCCTCTCAAGTTCTGAGATGACTGGAATATATCACCGTATCTGGTCAGCTCCAGTATCATTTGTTAAAAGAGGCTGTCTGTACTCTAATGTATGTTTTTTGATAATTTTGTTGATAACCAGGTGTCTGTAGCTTCATGTATTTACTTCTGGATTTCTGTTTGATGCCATTGATCCACATATCTATTTATATGCCAGTACCATGATATTGCATTGTTTTTCCATCAGAGTCTACTTACAAACCAAGTACTGAGTAACACTGCCATTGTTCTTCAAGTTCAAGATTGCTTCATATGAAGCAATGTATATTCAGTGTCTGTTGCACTTTTTAAAACTTTTCTTTTTAGTTCTGTGATTTTCACCATAAAAAATCTTTAAGAAACTTCATTAGATTTTATTCCTAGGTATTTTATTCTTTTTGGTAGTATATTTTATGAATTTATTATTACTTAGTTTTCTGGCTAAAATACAAAGAAATGAATCTCACTATGACATCTTAAACACACACACACACATACACAAATGAGATATCTCTGTATTGAGAATATCAAATGATATTTTTTCTTCTTAAACCTATTCACAGGCCTGTTTATATTTAAGTTTACATGATATTTTTGAATCTATGGAATAAAACAAAGTTGGTCAATGGGTATGATCTTTCAAATGTGCTTCTGAGTTCATTTTGTAAGTATTTTGCTGAATAAATTTGCATCTATGCTCATCCATGATCTTAAACAACAGTATTGTTAATTAATTGTATTTGTGTTCAGTTTTGGCATATGTCCTGATAGAATAAATCTGGAAGATTTGCTTTTCTTTATTTTTAATAGAATAGTTTGAGAAACATTGGTGTTATTTCTTTGAAAGCCTCATAAAATCATCAGTGATTCTTCTGATTCCCGGAACTTTCTTTGTTGTGAAACAAGCATGCTTAGCAGCAATCTCCCAGGTTAATCTAGATCTCTTTGAATTAACAGTTGAAGCAGAAAGACACACATGGTATGTACTCACATATAAGTGGATAACAGACCTATAATATAGGATAAACATACTAAAATCTGTACACCTAAAGAAGCTAAACAAGAAGGAGGACTCGGGCTATGATGATCAATCTTCACTCAGAAATACAACTGGGATGGACATTGGAAGAAGGAGAAAACAAGAAACAGGATAAGAGCCTACCACAGAGGGACTCTGAAAGACTCTACTCAGCAGTGTATCAAAATAGATGCTGAGACGCATAACCAAATTTTGGGCAGAGTGCAGGAAATTTTATGAAAGAAAGGGGAGTTAGTAAGATGTGGAGAGGTCAGGAGCTCCACAAGGAGAGCAACAGAACTAAAGAATCTGGGCACAGGGGTCTTTTCTGAGACTGATACTCCAGCCAAGGGCCATTCATGGATATGACCTAGAACCCCTGCAAATATGTAGCCCATGGCAGCTCAGTATCCAAATGGGTTTCCTAGTAAGGAGAACAGGGACTGTCTCTGACATGAACTCAGTGCCTGGCTCTTTGACCACCCCAGCCCCTGAGAGAGGAGCAGCCTTGCCAGACCACAGAGGAGGACATCGCAGCTTGTCCAGTGGACTTGGAGAAGGTCATGCGAGGAGATGAGGGAGGGAGACTGCGATTGGGAGAGAATGAGGGAGGAGGCTATAGCTGAGATACAAAGTGAAATAAATGTAATTAATTAAAAAAATAAAAATTTAATTAAAAAAGCAATTAGGATGAACAGTCGGAACTTTAACTCTGCCCTTTACCAACATGACACCAAATTCATCACTTCATCTCTTTAAATAGTACCTCTGAGGTTTATTGTTTATTTCCTCCTACTAATTGTGGAGTTGGTTTATTCTCATTTTCTAATGCTTTTAAATGAATCTTTAAATTATCTATTTGATTTCTCTGATTTTTAATGTAGACACGGTGGTTACAAATTACTCTGTCTGAACCCTACAGTTTTCTACTGTGTTTTCACATTCATTTGAATCTAGAGAGTCTGTAATACACTACCCAGATTTCTCCAACAATCCACTGATTGCTCAAAAGCAGATTGTTTTGATTTCTTTGTGTTTACACAATTTCTGTTGATTGTTACTTTCATTTCATCACCATCCAAGTGAATATAATTTCTTTTAGTATTTGTTAAGACATGTTTTTCCTCACATAAATTCTATTTCGGGTGAACATTCTAGAGCTTATAGAGAGAATACACATTAGGAAGTTGTTGAGCCGAAGTTTTTGTACCTGTCTGCTAAAGCTATTTGATCTATAGTGTAACTCAATTCTGAAGGATCTTTGTTTATTTAGGACAAAGCAGTTCTTGATGACCTGATAGAATCTATTATTGAAGTCTCCCTATTATTGTATTGAGCCTATTATCTGTTCTTTTGTCTCTTTATGTCGGCAGTATTGTTCTTTCTTTCTTCCTTTATCTTTTTCTTTTGAAAATTGAGTTCTGTAGAGTTTAGTGGATACACATCTATAATCATTTTATCTTCTATTTACAAATGTATGATGACCTTTGTTTCTTCTGATTCAGTTTTGCTTGAATGTCTGTCTGTAGTCCTAGAATTCTACTGTGCCACAAACCACCACAACAATTTCCCATTTCTTTTGAGCCTCTGCACTGGAAAGCAAGTTCAGAAGTTTGGATCACAGAGATCACCCTTCATACATCTCAGTTGGTTTGCATGGAGCTCTGAATTGGCTGAGGATTTGTTGACTTGAACATTGTTCCCTGGAAAGTCTTATCTGTGCTGCATATGTTCTAAGTTGGCCTTGGCCAAATTCACTCTTAGAGTGGAGGCAGAAGACAACAGAAGCAGAAATGTACAGTTTTAAGACTATACTTGACACTGGTACAACATCACTTCTGACACACTTTGTTAACCAGCACAAGTTACAAAGGCCGCTAAAGCTAAAGAGCAGGAAAGTGGAATTAATCCATTCATTGAGCAAAGTATCAAAGTTGTAAGTATACATGCTATATGTCTATATGCATATACTTAGACACACATATATGTGTATACACATATACACATGTGTATCTATGCATACATGTACATATATGCAGTACACATACATGTGTATACACATATACACATGTGTATCTATGCATACATGTACATATATGCAGTACACATACATGTGTATTGCATGTACATGTACACATATGTGTACATATATATGTATACATCTATTTGTATATATGTATATACATATAGCTTGTAAAATTAAAATAAATTCACCATATACAACCTTAGTTAGGAATGTGAACATTTTATGACCCTGGCCACTTGTTACTAGACTCTATTTTGCTAAATAGTTGGCATAGCAAAATAATAACCAAATTTTTATTTGCTTTGAGTGATTCAACAAATATCTTTGAAACAACTATCACATGACTTTGAATTACATATGCACCCTTAGTCATGTTCATATATATGCTTATAGAGTGTGCAGTCTAATGTCTTCGTTGTCAACATTTATCATTTGGGGGAATATGAATGCACATTGTAATTTCAATTCAAATTTCAAAAGACTGTTTTAAAAATCAGTTACCTCTTTCACAACCATGAACACAAAAATTTCCAGTTTTTAGTAGACCAGGTCACTTATCACATTAAGGCTACTCATAGCTTCAAAAAACAAAACTGAACAATAATGGAAGTTTGATCATGTTATAAGTCAGTATTTGAGGTATGGTTGCTTTCTTTCCCATCATTAATAATTCACTACTAGTGGGAATGTAAACTGGTACAACTGGTACACTTTGGAAAACAATCTGGTGCTTTCTCAGACAGTTAGGAATAGCGCTTCCTCAAGATCCAGCCATACCACTCCTAGGCATATATCCAAAAGAGGCTCAAGTACACAATAAGGACATTTGCTCAACCATGTTTGTAGCAGCCTTATTTGTAATAGCCAAAAGCTGGAACCAGCCCAGATGCCCCTCAGTGGAGGAATGGATACAGAAATTAATTGTGGAACATCTACACAATGGAATATTACCCAACAATAAAAAAAAAGGAAATCATGGAATTTGCAGGCAAATGGTGGGAATTGGAAAAGATCATCCTGAGTGAGTTGTCCCAGAAGCAGAAAGACACACAGGTCTTATCCTTTCCAAGTCATACTAACTCACATATTATATATCTAATATCCACTTATGAGTGAGTGGATATTAGATATATAATATGGGATAAACATACTAGAATCTGTACACCTAAAGAAACTAATCAAGAAGGGGGACTCTGTCCAAGATGCTCAATCCCCATTCAGAAAGGCAAAGAGGATGGACATCAGAAGAAGGAGAAAACAGGGAACAGTACAGGAGCCTACCACAGAGGGCCTCTGAAAGGCTCTACCCTGCAGGGTATCAAGGCAGATGCTGGGACTTATAGCCAAACTTTGGGCAGAGTGCATGGAATCTTATGAAAGAAGTAGGAGATAGTAAGACCTGGAGAGGACAGGAGTTTCACAAGGAGATCAACAGAACCAAAAAAAAAAAAAAATCTGGGCACAGGGGTCTTTTCTGAGACTCATACTCCAACCAAGGACCATTCATGGAGATAACCTAGAACCCCTGCACAGATGTAGCCCATGGCAGTTCAGTGTCTGGGTACCCTAGTAATGTGAACAGGGACTGTCTCTGACATGAACTGATTGGCCTGCTCTTTGATCACCTCCCCGTGAGGGGGAGCAGCCTTACCAGTCCACAGAGGAAGACAATGCAGCCACTCCTGATGAGAACTGATAGACTAGTATCAGAGGAAGGAGAGGAAGACCTACCCTATTAGTGGACGGGGGGAAGGGCATGGGAAGAGAAGAGGGAGGGAGGATGGGATTGGATTGGGAGAGGAGGAGGGCAGGAACTACAGGGAGGATACAAAGTGAATAAACTGTAATTAATAAAAATACAAATACAAAAAATTAATAATTGTATCTCTGAATCCTTGATCTTTCTTAATTTGCCACTGTTTAAAGTCTGCAGGTGTCTAAAATGATGACATTTCATTCAGTTCTGCTACTAAAATAAATTAGCTTTTCTAAGCAGCAGTAGAATCAGTGGTAGAATTTAGGTCTCCTTTCCTCGATCCCTTCCCTCTGCTCATGATAATACATGTCTTTTTGCCTCAGCTTGGACCTTATGCATGCATCTTTTCCTTTTCCAGCACACTTTTATTCATCCTAATGAATTGAAGAATCATAATAAATATGGGCAAAGACTCTTAAAGTCTATTGTAGGAGTTTTAGAAAGTCTCATAAAAAGATGAAGAAAGCTATATACATTCATAATACAGTTAAGGATGGGACAGAAGAAAGGAAGAGGAAAACCAGGTTTCTTAAATTCACACCAACGTGGTTAGTAATAGAGAAACTAGGCAAACTATGTCCTCTTTTTTTTTTTTCTCAGTGATTTTGTGCATCATTTTACATGTCTGGTTGATAGTCTCTTCCAGGCAATTGTAGGTATGAGATTCAGAATGGAAAAAACATTGATTCATTCATTCTTAGAATAAATAATATGGTAACACTTATGAGATACAGAGTATCATGTCTTGCTGAGAATAGCTTGCTAGGAAAAACAAGAGAATACCTATAGTCTCAGTCACTGTTCTATTGTTGTGAAGAGACACCAGGACCAAGACAACTTTTATTAAAAATTAATTGGTGGGTTGCTTATGGTTTTAGAGGGTTAATCCATAATCAAGGTGGGAAGCAGACAGGCTTAATTTCCTTCTATGAATGGCATTACTAACCACGTTAAGGAACATCTTAGAAAGCAGGCTAGATCATTAACTGACAGCCTTATATATAGAGCCTCAGGCAGAGAAAGACACTGGGCCTGGCATGGGCTTTTGAAAGCTCAAAATCAGCCCATAGTAACACATCTCCTCCCCAAAGGCCACACCTTCTAATCAATCCTTCTCTAACAGTTCCATTCCCTGGTAATTAAGCATTCATATATATGAGCCTATGCGGCCATTTTTTTATTAAATTTATTCATTTACTCATTTTACATCCCAGTCACAGATGTGGTTGTTTGAATGAGGATGGCTTTAGAGCCACTCAAACAAACATGCCAGTGCTTAAGAGACCTGCTTCCTTTCAGGACTGTAAAGTCCAATAACATTCCTGAATGCATGCTTAGTCACCATGGAATAGTTTAGAGAGGAGTTCTTCATAAAGCAGGTGGCTCATAGATTCACACGAGCCCCAGTTCCAACAGTTTCACACATTTTGAGGACACATATGGTGAATAAATCCTCTCCTTCTCCCTCTTGCACAGTGCTGGCTGTAGTGTATTCCCACAGCATTGGGATAAGTAAGGCTCAAGACCTTGGGCTCCTCTCTTCCCAGACACCCCTCCTGTTTAGAAGGAAATACCATTGGCCTCTGATTGCTATTGTCCTCTGGACTGTGGTGCTTGATGCAGAGACCGGTCCTGGGAGATTCTTACTGTATACAAGGATTCAGGCCACAGGAAGAATTGGAAAGTAAGCGCAAAGCCTAGATTTCTAGCCAGTCATTGTCAGCATTATCTTGTTTTTAATGTTCATTGGCATATTGTCTGCATGTATTTCTGTGTAAGGGTGTTGTAAGCCCTGGAACTTATAGACAGATGTGAGCTGCATGTGGGTGCTGGGAATTGAACCTGGTCCTCTGGAAGAACAGCCAGTGCTGTTGACTGCTCAGCCACTGTCGTTGTAACGGCTTCTAGTTATGGCTTGGTATGGCTCAGACACCAACAATGGCTTAGTTGCTTGCAGATTGTTTGCCTCAATTCTCACTCTTTCTTCACAGGGAGAGGATAATGTTTGCCTGTTCTTGGTAGATAAAGGGGCTGAAATGTAAGGAAGTGAGATAATATGGATGAGGTAGCACAGCCACCAAGTGCAGGGACAAGGGTGAGAATCCTGCTCTTAGCCACTCAGCTGAATCCAGTTCCTGTGCACCCAACACTGTGTCAAATGAAGTTTCAGAAGACTCTGTGCTCTTCTGAGATTGTCCTTTAAACCAGCCAGTGGACAGGCTTCCTCGTCCATTTGTTTGCTTAGTCAGCATACTCAGCATAAGCTGAATACTAAATGTGGGCTTTCATTTACGTAGCCTTTCCCTGCAGCATCAACATTGCATTAAACTGTCCCGAAGGGAGACGCATTCTAGGTAGAGCAAACAATGGAGTCTCGAAAATGACATTTAAATTGTAAGCTAATTTAATAATGAATGTGATCATGCCTCGTGTTGAACCGCAGATGATTTTTAGTGATAAGAAAATATCAAACAAGGAATACAAATGAAAAGGGGATGCTGGGAAAGTATGGGAAAATAGCTGTACCACTTGACATAATTCAATGAAAGTTAGGTTGCTTTTAGTAGACAATAATAAAATAAACCAGCCAGAATGACTAGACGGGAGAGTGACTACTCGATTTCAATTCACAAGAACTTCAAGTGGAGGGAAATGCCAGGAAAAGTGATTATTTTTTTAATGTTGAGAAAAGTAGTGGTTGAAAATTTATAATTCTGTCTGGTTTCACTCTTTGAAACTTGCCCAGCCCTGTCATGATCTGAAATTTCAACTACAATGTTCAGCCACGAAATATCCTCTTTGGTGGAAGTCAGCATGTAACAAAAATAAATAGACTCCCCACAAAGATGAATGCTTCAGGTTTGTAACCAAGTAGAGGAAATCTGGGTCTGAGTTTTGATTTATACCATGATCAGCCACTAGATGGCGCGATATGATGGAAAATAGAGGCCTCAGAGGCCGTTAAAGTGAGTCAGGAAAAACAGAGCTGAGGCAACTAAGGGGAGAAAACTGTGCTGTTTGCACAAAGAGAAAATGCGGTGAAGTTGCTCTGTTCTTAATCTTTGTATTACATTTTGGTCATTTGTTTGGTGTGTTTGTAGGGGTAGAGAGGTGCAGGCGTGCCACACAGAGAACAGCTTGCAGGTGTCCCTCTCTGCCATTTTGGGAACCGAACTTGGATCACCAGGCTTGGCACTATTATGTGCCTTTACCTGCTGAGCCATCTTGTCAGCCCAGCATAGTTATTCTTAATGTGTGCACATTACTTCTAAAGATGTTAATTGACTTTTTCAAATCCTTGTCTAGAAGTAGTAAGCTAATAAGACCCTCTTCAATGAAAGGCTTAGTTCTGACAACTTTTCTTTTCTTTTTTCCTTTGTTTTTTCTGTCAATCTCCTTTTCTTAAAAATTGTTTAATTTATTCATTTTATGTATATAGGCAATACCCTCATTCTTGGTGCCCACAATAACCAAAATGTTGGAGCCCCTGGAACCAGAGTTATAGATATGTGCTGAGAATTGAATCCATGACCTCTGAAAGAAAAAGACAGTGTTCTTAACTGCTGAGCCATCTCTCTACCCTCTATCAACCTCCTTTTAGGAGGTCAATTCCAGCCTCTGTTTGTTTGACAGCCTCTGTTAACATGAGCCACTGCTTTCTCCTCTCATATTTGTTATTACCCACCCCCCGTCACCTCTATCATTCATCTTGGTCTCCTCTCAGTACCCTGCACGGCTTCATTCTTGGGTACCCTTAGTGTGCATTTGCTTCCCTGAGCCCTTTGCAGTTACTCTTTGAGGATAAAGTGGAGTGTTCCATATGCCTTCATGACACAGCTGGTCAGTTGCTCTGTTTCAGGTCTAACCTAAGCCAAGTGAGTCTCAAGATATGAGAGCAACATTGCTTCTTAAAATAAAACGTGATGATGGACTATTTTACCTGTCAATTTTGACTGGAAGAGAGGGTATCCATGTAACCAGTCACACATAACTCTTGGGTGAGTCTGTGAGGGTATTCCTAAAAGACAGTACGCTTGAATCCACAGACTGAGAGAAGCTTCACCCTTCCACTCTCACAAATGAAGGTCACATATCAGCCAGTTCACTGGTGGTCCAGACAAAACAAGAAGCCCAAGAAAGGGAATTCTGCTAATCTGCTAACTTATTCTTTCTCTCTCCCATCTTCTTCCATTGTTCTTCAAGCATTTCCTTGTTCTCAAGCCTTCAGACTTGGGCCTTAAGTTATACCATAGACTTCCTTGGTTCTCTTCCTTGACCCTGGAACCACATCCCTCATTTTCCTGATTGGCTTGCAGACAGCGTATGAGCAGGGCAGGGGTGGTGTGGTGTGGTGTGTGTGTGTGACATGGGACAGGAATGATGGACGGACTTATCAGCCAACCTCATTGCATGATAGCTACCCTTGAATAGATCTCTTTTTCTCTCTTCTTCTGTCTGCCTTCTTCCTTCCTTTCCACTTCCCTTCTCTTCCTTTTCCTCTTCTTCTCCTGTCCCCCCTCACCATTTCCTCTTGCCCTCTCCCCTGTCTCCTTTGCTTCCCCTCCATCTCATTCTCTCTTGTTCCCTGGAGAACTTTGAGTAATACAACAGGCAACATAAGTGGTCCCGGAAGGTTGAAGAAGCAGGGCTGCAATATAGAGCAGTTAAGCAGCTTATTCAAAGTTTCTCATCAGTAATTGCTAAAAATAGAACCAGAGACTCCTGACACCTGACTTGGCACTCCACTTAGTCAATAGCATCTTTCTTTGATCATGAAATAAAAGAACAGAGTAGCAATTTGGGGCAAAAAGCCTGCCAAGTGAACTTAATCTTTCCCAAGTGCTATCAGTGAAACAAGAAAGAAAAAAAAAAAAAAAGAAAAAGAAGAAGAAATAAAAAAGCTATTCTGTTAGCTTCCCTGACATTCTGAACTAATGGACTTCCAGAAGATTCTATACCTCAAAACTTGATTCTTCTAGAAGTTGCAAAGTGCAGGAAAGGCTGAAGTTCCCCAAAACAGCCTTTGTGGGAGGGCTCCGAAGAAATAAGTGAGCAGCATGAACTGTTTCATATAGAAGAGGTTACAACGACGCTCTCATGAAGTCTTTCTTAACCAACGACTTATTACTACTATGCAGGATCCATACTAGGTGCTCAATATTTGCTGAAGGTGGGAGTGGGAGAAGACTGATGGGAGGCCTGGGGAAGGAAACAAGAAGGGAAGGGAAGGGAAGAGAGACAGGAATCTCTTAGGTATACACAAATGCTTGTATGACTTGTTTATTCTCTTTTTTGTCCAGTTGAGACAAATGCACACCAGAGCTCTCCTCACTCTGACCTGTTTTAAGACTGGCCACTAAAAACCACACTTCCCCAGCTATCTCTTCTCAGCATTGAGCAATTACAGTCTCTAAAATTTCTGCTCAAAAGTTTCATCATCTGGGACTCAGTGTTCTTAACCTGTGAGTCAGTACCCTTTTGGGGGTGAACCATCCTTTCACAGAGGTCACATATTAGCTATCTTACATATCAATCATTTGCATTACTATTCATAACAGTGGCAAAATTACAGTTATGAAGTAGCAAGGAAAATTATTTTATGGTTGAGGGTCACACAACATGAGAAACAGGGCCACAGCATTAGGAAGGCTGGGAAGCACTGGGTGAGAGAGGGCTCAGTGGTTAGGAGCCTTGGCTGCTCTTCTGGAAGGTCCAGGTTCGCTTCCCAGACCCACATGGTGAATCACAGTAATCTGTAACTCTGTTGCCCTCTTTGGCCTCTCTGGGCACACACACAGGGTGCTCAGATACACATGCACACAGAACACTCATACACATAAAAATAAATTAAAACAAAAGTTTTGTTGTTTACAACCTTTTTGCTCTTATCTGTGTCATTTGTGATTTTTGCCTTAGAAGTCTTGGGCATCTGGTCTTCATTCTGCTACTTTCCCTATTCTCTACAGTGCTTCCCCTTTCAAAGGGGCAGCAGCACAGTTAAAAGTGAAAGCAAGATTTATTTCATTTTAAAGTGCACTCTGAAGCCCAGGGGAATTAGGGCATTTAGGCATTTGTACACATAAACCAATTTTATTAGGGATTTGCTTTCTTAAATGATAAAACAATAATTACTGCATCCAAACATTTTATGTCTCTGAATCCATTGTCACACAATTGCCTATGCTCTAGAAAATATAATCATAGCTAAGCCAGTCAAGCATAATTTTTATTTATACTTCCCAGGGTTGTATTTAATAAAATAACTGCTTTTATCCCAAATTCACAAAATGTATTTTTCAATAATTTCTTTATTTTTATTGCATGTGCACTGGTGTTTTGCCTGAATGTATGTCTCTGTTAGGCTGTCAGATACCCTGGAACAGGACTCACAGTTTTGAGCTGCCATGTGGGCACTGGGAGTTGAACTCTGGTCCTCTAGAAGAACAGACAGTGCTCTTAACTGCTGTGCTATCTTTCTAGCCCCCATAAAAATGAATTTTAAAAATCTTTTTTAGTCCATAAAATCTTAGAGAACCTATTGGCAAATGCTATTTGGAACAGATACATTTGGTTAGTTTCAGCCACACTGTGGCCTGTGAGCTGAGCCCTGTGGAATCCCTGGCAGGGTAAGATTTTCCCCAGCGACCTTTGGTGCCTTTCCCTTTTCTCCAGCTTTACAGAAGCAGAAGATCCATTAAGGTTCAGGAGGCAGGCGACTGCCTCGTAGTTTCTACTCCTGCTTCGAGGATTTAAAAAGATCCTCACATCACCACTGGCCTTTTAACTGGTACAACAGACTTTATTATTTTTCTTTTTGGTAAAAGTACAAAGACTTTTTTAGAATGATGGCTAAACTGTGTAAAGCAACTTCACCCTCCAAAAATCAAATGCCCTGGACTTGTCTTCACAGTTTCTGTGGAGAGATAATATGTGTTTCTCAGACGCTTTCATCTTCCAGAGATTAACTTTCTTTTTGGATGCTGGTGTAATATAAATCATAAAGCCTCCCCGTAGCTCATGTACTTAGCCAAGTACTGTGTTTGCACCTTACACAGAAACAGGTTTGATTTCTTCCTCCGTGCAGTGAGATGTCTTCTCTGGAAGACACTGACTTTGAGTGAGGACACAGAAATACTTCTTTTCTCTTGGAAGGCAGGTGAACTTGCCAGGTGCTGGAAAGAGGGGACAGCTGCAATGAGCAGCAACCACTGAGCTATGAGCCCTTGGGTCTGCGGAGTAGGATCTCAAGGGAGAAAACTGGGTCTCCATTCTCCATCTTTTAGCTTCTTACCTGTTTATTTCTGCCAATTTAAAAATGACTTATTGCCTCCACTGGAAGTCCTGCCAGACTACAGGAGGGATAAAGACACCAACACACCCACAAAGCCTTCTACCTAACATTTGTCCTGCCAACAAGATGTGCAGGGACAAAGATGGAGCAAAGATTGAGGGAATGGCCAACCAAAGATTGGCTGGCTCTACTTGAGACCTATTGGAGGGGAGAGAACCAATCCCTGTCACTACTAAAGTTAAAGACCTACAGAGTCAACTAACCTGGTCCCATGGGGGCTCACAGAGACTAAACCACAGGACCAAAGAGCATGCATGACTGGTCCAGGACCCCTGCACATATGTAGCAGATGTGTACCTTGGTGGTCTTCACATAGGTCCCCCCAAAACTAGAGTGGGGGTCTCTCTGTCTCTGATGCCTGTCTTTGGTTCCTGTTCCCCTAACTGGCCTGCCCTGTCTGGCTTCAGTGAGAGAAGATGAACCTAGTCCTGCATTGACCTAATGTACTAAGGCTGGTACCCACGGGGGACTTCCCACTTCTCTGAGGAGGAAAGGGAAGAATGGGGAAGGGGCATGAGGGGTGGGGGGAGGACTGGGAGGAGAGGAGGGAGGACCTTGTCAAGTGAATAATAAGTAAATTTATGAAAAAGAGAGAAAAAGGCCTGTTGTAAAGACATGACAACTAGACTTTTCATAACTATAGCCATGTGATAGTTGATGATGTCCACAATTAGTCTCTGAACTAAACCACCATTCCATTTTTTTTAAATCACATTTTCATATATTTTTCTCATTAAAGGACCACACATTGAAAGCTCTTTGGCTGTGACTTATGAGATGGCCCTCTGTAACAGTTTTCATTAATTTTCATCTTATATGTCATAAAAAGCCACATATAATTGGTTTTCATAGAGGGGGTATGGTGTACCAAGATCCATTTGAATCATACATAAGTACTCATAGTGTAGAGAAAAATGTGATTCTTTACATTTTCAGTAAAACTAAATAATTATTTTAATTATCAATGTAAATTTTGACTAGTATGCTGTCAAGGGTCTTTTAGAAATTAAATTTAGAATAAAACTAAGTTAACATGGAAATTATGTTTTCTCTTTATGGGACCTCTGCAATTTTTCTACTAGGAGAGAAAGAAACGGAAGATGAAGAGGTATGTCTAAAACTATTAGCTTCCCTCTGAACTCTGGAGTGGGAGAAAAACTAGCAAAAAAATAAGTTGACTGATGAAAACCCCCAAGAGCTGGAACTATGGCTCAGAAGTTAAGAGCACTGATCACTCTTGCAGAGGATCTAAGTTCAGTCTCCTGCACACACAAGGCAACTTAAAACTAATTAGGACTCAAGTTCCAAGAGATCCAATACCCATTTCTGACTTCTATGGGCTCCTGATGTTAGGTTCTGGAATACGCTGAAAGAATAACCCCAGACTTTGGTAACATGCAAGCAACAGACTTCTACAGAAGTCCAGAATGCTGGGGTCACCACCTTTACAACATGGCAGCAAACCCAAGGAGAGCGTGAAGGCCCCTTTCAAAACCAGAAAGGGGAATTTTTATTGTGGCTATGTGATCTCGATTGGGATTGGTTGGTGCCTATGGATGCTACGTGACTCTGGTCAGGACTTAAGTGCTTTTCAAACTAATAGTTAAGCAACCTTTTCTTCCCCAGGCCAGATGTTTCGGCCGTTCCTGATTGGTTGCCCTTTTTCTGTGTTTTTTCCTGTAACTCTTAGGCCTGTTCTGTCTAGCAAGAAAGTGAAGCCATCATGGAGTTGGTCAGGTTTATTTAGCCATGCTCTGTCACTGCAAGGATGTAGTGCACATGCATATACTCAAACACACACACACACACACACACACACACACACACACACACACAGCATGTGCAAACTAAAATAAGTGTTTCTAAGAGTGGTGGCACATGTTTTTAATCCAAGTAGTCAAGAGGTAGAGCAACTGGGTCTCTGTGAGTTCCAGTCTAGCCTCTTCCACATGGAGAGTTGCAGGTTAGTCAACACTATAAAGGGAGACCCTGTCCAAAATAAAACAATAAAAACAAACCCAAATGACAACAACAGTTTGGAAAAATCTAAATTGTACAAGTAGTATTTGTTTCATTCAGCGATGAAAGGGGGAAAGCTTCAGGCTTCTGCCACATGGCTGGGTCCTGGAAACACGACTAGGGTGATGAGAGAAAGAAGAAAAGGCAAACACACAAGCACACAAGCAGAGAAAACTCACATTGGGGGAGCTGTCCATTCTTATGGAAGTGGGCACCAGTGTAAAAACTCAGTATATTTATTTTATACGTCTGAACTGAGGAGGCAGGTTAACTGTACATGGCTTAACTAGGAGGCAAGGTTATTATATACAACTTAACAAGCAGGCAGATTTTGCCAGGCTCGGTGTATGTGTGTGTGGGGGGTTTCTCTGTAGATGTGCCGAGTCTCAGGCTGTGAACATTCTGGAAGGAGCTCAGGTTGACATCTTCTGTGCACTGTCAGCATCCTCACACAGTCCAGGGGAAGGCTTTGCCATTCCCATGAGTGTGAGGCATTGGAATCCTTGACATAGCCACATACGTGTCAGTAATACACATTCATTCAGAACTCCATTCTGCTCCTTATATATTCATTCAAAACCTGGCTCTTTTACCACAGGCTTCCCAATCAGCTATTATACCTTTATAAATTGCACTCACCAGCTTGGCCACATTTGATTATGAGAGCAGTGTGTGTCTCTGTGTGCCTAACATTGTCCACCTTTTTACCTGAAGCTCTAACTCTTCACAAGAAATCACATTGAATAATGACCCACATACTCTTGCTGTTTATTACTCAGTGGTCCTCAACTGGGCTAACTTTAAATGAGATGATTTGGCTTGACAACTTCATGATGACTTTTGGGTCTGAGATGTAACAGAAGGCATTTGTTAATTTGCATCCTTTTTATTTGGAATACACAATACTTCTCTGATGGAGAAGATACAAGAAGTCAACCTAAATAGGTACAAAATCTACAGCTCATAAACAAGGCAGGTGATAGAAACAACAACAGTTTTCCCAAAATATAAACTAACTGGCAGTTTATTATTAAATCCCAAAGTTAACTTGTACATTATGGGGAGGATCTACCTGTCCAAATTTTAGAAGTCAGTATAGAATACCAGCCTCCAAAGAAGGACTTTGTGATGATGGCTCACCATTCTGACAACTGCATGCCAATTGCATGTGGGGGTCAGAAAAAAATGGACAAATTAAGACAGACCTCAGCCTCCGATGCAGGAAGAGGCCTGTGAGTTCTTGACAGGATAATGACACAGCATACCCTAATCTCCCTTGGGAATCATAACCAGATGTGTTTCAGAGTGTTGGCACTAAACTCCTTCTGAGATATGATTGATATGTTTACTCAAAATGTCAAAGAAGATAATGAAGTGGGTTAACTTCCAGCCCCCTTCCACCTCCCTCCTCCCTCCTCCCCAGTTTGCACAATTGCAGATCTTATTTGAGTCCATCTATACTTCTCTATTGGAGATCTCAAGAAATTGGATAATCTCTACCTTAGAAGGAGTAACTTCTGACCAAACTCTAGTTTGGTCAGGGAAGAAACTAGTTTTTGTATGATTCTCTTGGTCAAAAACTCACAAATACTTGAAAGCTGCAGTTTTATGTGGCCCCAGTATATCTGCTATGTGCCCCCCTTCTCCTCAGCCAGAAATAAGCACAGTGGCTCTAGGAAAGCTCCCTTCCCTCTAAGAAATCACTGTCTTTCATATGTTACATGAAATATGTATAAGCTTGATGGTTTAAAGCTATGCTTGAATTATGCTTAATTTGAAAACAGCAAGAAAACTACTGTCATATAAAGGCTGCTTGGATTGGTTTGTGTCTTCACTTGACAAATGTCTGTTACGTTATTTGTTTTCCTGAGATTTGGCTCACTTATATCAAAACTAAATTTAGAATTCCAAGATTTTAGTTGTTTGCTTCAGATTTCTAGACTTGCATTTAGCCATAGTTGTTTTAAACCTATTAATTGTAAGAGAGATGAGTTTCTAGGATCCTGGCATATCTTTCATTCTGTGCATTTGTGTCAGTTTTCTTTAGCCCCATCACTAACACGATTCTCCTCCAAGAACACATCTCATAAGTAAATGAATTGGACCAAGGGAATGCCAAGTGGATCCAAAGTTGACATTTTTAAACAATAAAGGCACCTAAGCCTGTTCTGGAAGAGGAAACATTCACAGATTTTTCACTGAAAATAGTTTACTATGCATGTTTCTCATGAGTAATTAAAGCAATATAGTGTCTGTGGCTCAGACATCCAAGATTAATCAAATCAAATCAATCAAATAAGAGATGCAGAGCAAGACAGCACTAAGTTCTACAGATGAACATCTTCCCTAAGACACATCAAGCTTTTCAACTTGGCCAATACACCAATTGTCACAGAAACTAAAAAAAAGTATGTGAGAAATCACACTTCCTGCTTTGAAGTAACAAAATTAAAAAGCCATATTGGAGAAGGCTAAAAGGAGAGCGTACCTGCCAGTATTACTTTTCCCTTAACTCCCAGAAGTCCCAGGTGAAGAAAATTCCCACTTACAGGATGAGAGAGAATTATTCCACATAAAAGAGAACAGTTCAAACTCTATTATGCAAACCAAAGATGGCAGAATGGAGAGCCAGACTGCCCTCTGGGGCACAAACCAGGAAATCCTCACCTTAAAATTCACTGACAGACACACTGAAGTCTGATCAGTAGACTCTGAAGATCTTGTATGCATTCCAGAACTAATAAATGGAGCCGCTGACTAGCCCTAGTGGTGGGCAGAAATGTGGCCACTGGTAGAAGAGACATCTGTTGCATCCTACATTGCATTACTTCCAGCCTTAAAACAGGCCTTGGAACTTTCACTCACCCTCCTCTGAAGACCCTGAGGGTCCCTGCAGGGAACTTTCCCATTTTTAAATACTGAATCAGCACTGTCTCCCATGGGGCTCTGCCCATCATTGCGTTCTATTGTGGCAGGACCAGTACTTAGGTGTACCTAGTTCTAATGTACTGCCTTCAAGATTTAGGTTGTGTAGCTTAATCTCAGCCTTGATGGACAAGAAACTATATCCACCTCTTAATCGTAGATACTACAGACTACTCCCTGATCAAGTTCTGTAACTGCCCCAACATGAAGAAAAGACTTGTGCCACAGTGGGATGGACTTTTGTGTTAGCCTGCACCATGGCCTTCTGTGGTATGTGGTATACTGTCCTTGTGCATTCTTAAGACTCTGTAGGTGCTTGCCACCATCATGAGACTCATGTGATTCACTCAGCATCAGCATAGTGGCCAATGACCTATCTCTGTCTATGCTCTGCCAATGTGTGAAGTGCATTGTTCAGTGCAAGACTGTACTCCCCTGAGGTAGAACACACTGGGAAGTGTAATATTTTGCTCTGTAATTTAGTGTGGGCTAAGTGAAAGTAAAAGTAAATGAAAGAGAGCCTCACGGTACCTATTGCTAGGCCTGCCTGTAGACAGAATCTCTGGAATAATTCTGGAGTCAGAGAAAACATAGCTCTCAGATTTTCATTACAGCAACCATCATCTATACCCAGTTTCAGTATCCTTAGGTTTTGCATTTACATCAGCACTAGGCCCTTCATGGCCGTATAAGGTTAAGTCCTGTCCGAGGGTAGTTTTGGTCTCAAACAGCTATGGTCAGGGTGTGAAGCAGCATGGAAGTGCTAGTGGTCCCAAGTATAATGTACGAGCCCGGAAGTACTCTGCCCACAGCGACTCTTCCCAGAGATGGGTAGAATTGTGTAGTACCTGAACATAGAACTATGAACATAGTAACAAAGATTGAGGTATTCAAGAGCCTACTTTGGACCATGATTTTAGGTTTATAATATTCTTTCTAGGCACCTTACTATTTCTTTCTGAACAGTGCACTGATGGTGCCCTCGGAAAAAAGTGGCTTAGGTTCGCTTTTAGTACTAAATTACTAACCACTCTGCAAGTGATTTCTGGCAACTCTGGACCCAAGTCCATCTAATGCTTTGGGTGTGAGGCAGTACTGAAACCACAGAGAGTGACTCCATGCTTCAGAGAAAGTGAATACACAGCTTACACAATTTGGAAAAACCAGCACAAATAAAGCCAGGCCAGGGAGATTAAAACATGTGCCCACCCTGTCAGTGAGTGATAGGTATTGCATGTGAACAAGAAACAAGAGTTTCCAGGAAGACATCACCTCACTTAACAACATGTGAGAAACTGAAGGGAGAGTGATGAACGTGGGAGACTGCCCAGATAGGACATTTAAAGCCACTATCTGAACAAAATTCAACAAGTTTGAGGAAAACAGAACAATGCTTTAATCATCTAGTAAGGAGAGTTAACAAAGATATTTAAAGCAATTAAATGCAGGAAAACTATTTAAACTAAAGAATAAACTCAGTAAAATAAAAATCTGATAGATGCTATCAAGTGCAGAATTAACTAACTGCAGAAAAGAATTAATGATCTCAAACACCAGATGCTTGAAAATGTACACCTGAAGGCAATAAAAGAAGGAGAAAGTGAGAACTAGAAAATGCTGACAAGAACTTTGGGAACATTGTTTAAACAACACATGTTAGAAAATATAAAAGCACTTGAGAATGTCAAAGGAGTAGAAAGCTTAGTTAAAAAAAATACAATCAGTAATAAAAAACTTCCCCAATGCTAGGGAAGAGTGCAAATAACCAGGTATGGAAAGGTCGAATGTTAGCAGTCTTAACCCAGTAAAGAAAAACAAGATACCTTATAATTAGGTTCTAAAAAGTAAAAGTTGAGAAAAAGACTGTCTAAACTGCTACAGAAAGAAAATAACTCAATTTTGGCAATTTTTCTAAAAGTAGACATTTTAGAAAAAAAAAATCTCAGAAGCCAAAGGAAAACTAGCAGATAAGTGTAATGTGCCTAGCCAAACCAGCCTTTAAAAAATAAAAGAGATGGCTATAGAGATGGATGAAGGGTTAAGACTGTCTGCTATTATATGGCTAATATCCACTTATAAGTGAGTGTATACCATGCCTGTCTTTCTGTTTCTGAGTTACCTCATTCAGGATGATCTTTTCTAGTTCCCACTATTTGCCTGCAAATTTCACAACCCCCTTGTTTTTAATTGCTCAGTAGTATTCCATTGTATAGATGTGCCAAAATTTCTGCATCCATTCCTTCATTGAGGGACATCTAGGCTGTTTCCAGATTCTGGCTATTATAGATAAAGCTGTCATGAACATAGTTGAGCAAATGTCTTTGTTGAATGGGGGGGTCATCCTTCAGGCACATGTAGCACTATTCCCAATTTTTTGAGAAAGTGCCCGATTGATTTCCAAAGTGATTGTACAAGTTTGCATTCCAACCAGTAATGGAGGAAGGTTCCCCTTTCTCCACATCCTCTCCAGTATGTACTGTCACTTGAGTTTTTGATCTTAGCCATTCTGATAGGTATAAGATAGAATCTCTAAAATCTAGAGACCTAAAGAAGCTAAAAACTAAGGAGGACTCTAGGGAAGATGTTTAAATCTCATTCAGAATGGCAAACAGGACACAGACCAGAAGCGATAGAAGAGAGGAAACAGGATGGGAGCCCACTATAGAGGGTTCTCTAAAAGGCTCCACTCAACAAGGGATCAAAGCAGATGCTGACACTCATGACCAAACTTTGGGCAGAGTTCAGGGAGTCTTATGGAAGAAGAAGGTGGACAGAAGTACATAGAGGGGACAGGAACTTCTCAAGGAGACCAGCAAAGCTAAAAAATCTGAACCCAGGGGGCCATGCAGAGGCTTATGCAAGACCATGCATGGAGAAGAGCTAGACCCCTGCTCAGATGTGGCCAACTGGCAGCTCAGGGGAGCAGGGCTGTCTCTGTCATGAACTTGGTTGCCTGCTCTTTCATCACTTGCCCCTGGCGATGCAGCCTTGCCAGGCCACAGAGAAAGTAGATCCAGCCAGTCCTGATGAGACTTGATAAGTTATGGGTAGATGGCAGAGGAGAATTCACCCTTTCAGTGGATTAGTGGAGGGGGATGGGAAAGGGGGTGGGGAGTGTGGGACTGGGAGTAGTTGAGGGAGGAGGCTTCAATCGGGATATATAATCAATAAATTGTGAAAAAAAATTAAAAATTAGGAAAAAAAAACAGAAGTTCAAAAAGAAAAAAAAAGACTGCTTGCTATTTTATAGAGAAATCAAACTGGGTAGCTCACAACAACCAGTACTCCAATTATAGAGACTCTAACACCCTTTTCTGGCCTCAGTTGGTACCTACATTTACACATACACAATACAGACACACACACACACCAAAAAAGAAAATAAATATTTTCAAAATAAATCATTAAAAATAGATAAAGACATTTCCATAGAAAACAAGATAGGTGTGTGTGTGTGCACAAGTGTGCGTGCATATTCTCTAGTACAAAGACCACAGGGATGCTTTTCAAACTGGAAGGAATATTAATATGTAAAGAACCAAGCAAGGTATGCAACTCACTGCTGAATTATAACATCCAAGCGTGTCTGAAGGTCCTGCTATTATAAGCAAGATATATCAACCATTTTTTTTTCCGTAAGAACCCTAAAAAATTTTGCTGTAATAAGTACATTGGCATGTGAAGGTTCAGGCTGTCTGGAAAGAAAAATGAGTTGTTTGGAGCACAAACAATTTAACACAGAGTAGGGGATGCAGTACAAGCATACTCTTCTTATTAGAGTGTTATCTAATGCTAACTTGTTTTTGTTCTTGTCTTTCTTATGTTATGCTGCTATTATTCTAAAATAAAATGTTTTGAAAAGCTTTATGGTATCCTCAAGACTGTAAAATATATCTACCAAACCAATAATACATAAAGAATTAAAACATACCAGTAGGTCCAGGGAAATGCTTTATGATATCGGACAGGACAAACAAAATCTAGATAAAACACCAAAAGCACAGAAAACAAACCTAAAAATATTCCAATATTCATTTGCTATGAGCAAATGAAACAATCAACAAATGAGAGAAACAAATCTCAAGTTACTTGGTAACAATATTAAGGAATTTGTAAACCCAGTAGCAAAACCCAAGTAATCCAAGTAATAAGTGAGAGAGCACACATATAAATAGATGTTTCCCAAAAGACATGTAACTATGGCCAGTGTGTGGTACATAAAAACATTCCACAGCTCTACCCACCAGGGAAATCTAAATCCAAACTACAACCAGATACTGCTTCCATCAAGAACGAGCATTACCAAACGACTAACAAGAACTGCTGCTGCTGCTGAGGATCTAAGACATGACACACTTGCACGCTGTTGTAAGGAATGTAAATTAATGTCTACCACATGATCCTGCTATCTCACTACTGTGTGCACAGCAAAGAATCGAAATCAGTATGTTAAGGAGACATATGGACTCGGAAGCTTATTTCAGTGGTATTCACAATAGCAACAAATGAAATCAAGATAAGTGTGCTTGGACTGAGAAATGAATAAAGAAATAAAATTGCTGGCATTGGAAATGGTTTTCAGCCAGAGATAACAAACCCCTGTCATTTGTGGCAAGGTGAATAGAATTGAAGTCCATTATGCTAAGTGAAATAAGCCATGTGCAGAAAGTACCATGTTACCTCATCTGAACAAGGTCTAATGCAGTTTTATTTCACAAGAGGTGAGAACAGAGTAACACCTTCTAGAGTTGGGAAGAATAGAACTGGGGAGAGAAAAGAGGAGGGAAATGTTGACCAATAGCAAATAAGTTATAGTTAGGTGTGTAAGAAGTCTTCTGTGCTATGCAAGAAGGTCAAATTACTGATTGCTATGAGCTGTGTGACTTTTTTGTTTGTTTTGTTTTTACATATCACATTTTATTCATTAAGTCAGTACTTTGATTTGACTTATATGCGTAAATTTTGAAGTCAAAGTGCAACACTGTGATGTCATAACGGAGGACTGTAATGTTATGGAACATTATGATGTCAAATTTTGTTTTTGAGGCGGCAACAGTAGAGCATTGTGATGTCACAGTGGGTGCATTGTACTGTCACAATTCAGTATGAAGATGTCACACTACAGCATTACGATGTCACAATTCAGTGCAGTGAAGATATTTACCTCAAACTACAAGTGGAGCACATTCCAGCAGCTATGTTCCACAAAAATCGTGTTGTTTTGTTGGTCTGTGTGTGTGTGTTTTAAGATTTATTTACTTACTTAGTTAGTTCTTTAGTTATTTATATAGCATTCTGCCTGCATGTATGCTTGCTCACCAGAAGAAGGCACCAGATCTCACTGTAGATGGCTATGAGCCACCATGTGGTTGCTGGGAATTGAACTCAGGACCTTTGGAAGAACAGCCAGCGTTCTTAACCTCTGAGCCATCTCTCCAGACCCCCATTCTTTATTTTGTTAGTTCATTTGGCAGGTATAAAATGCTAAGAAAAATATCCTCATTTGCTAGGATTTTATTTCAGTTCCAGTCCTATACTTTGTATCTTCAAAATAAAGACAAATTGTGTTTTTAAATGCTGAAACAAAGGACTTTTGAGTGTTTTTTTTCTATGAAACAATATCAAATATCAGGAGATAAATATGCTCACCCAATTTAAACCTTAGTTTATACACACGTTTGGACACAGTACATGATGGCCCATTCATATGTAAAACCTATATTCTCTTTAAGCCCCTAGGAGACAGATCATCAGGCTGTTTCATTTGGAAGTAGCTAACCTCTGTAAGAATGTAAACACATCTCTAATTTCAAGAAACTACTTCATAGGGAAACAAATTGTCTCTACCACCAATTTGTATGGGGAATGAATGTGAAATGATGTGATTAAACTAGTATTATTAGGTGAATATTGGTATTTATTAAAAATGATTTTCCTGGCTAATAACTCCACTTGAACATGTCACAGGCACCTCCAAATTTAATCCATCCCATTCTTATGTGATTTTTCCAACCCCTACTCTGTTTCTCCTACAGTGTTCTTCATTTTAATCAGGGACATTGCTGTTCTTACAGGGGCTCAAGCGAGAAGCTTTGTAGTCAGCATCAACCTCTCTGTATTTGTTAGGAAGGTGTGTTGAGTAGATCCATGTTTCTCATTTACTGTCACAAACGTATGCCATTATTGACTAAATGTTTAAATGATTTTTGTGATTACCCATCTGTATGTTCCAAAGTTTAACCTTGCAGGACTCACTCCATATTCAGTAAACCCAGAGACATTCATAAAATAGACATAATGTTCTGTAATATAAATAGCTGACAATCTCTTGGGTGTCAGATCTTTCCATGTAGTTCCCCTATGGGTTGGTTCCCCATTTCACCTGCTTTTTGGGGTCCGGTGTTTGATTCTGTGTTAGCATTTATTTTTCTCAAAGACAATTTTCCGTTTATGATCTGTCCTTTAGCTGGTGCTGAGACTCCTGAGGACTAAAACAGACACCTATGACTTTTTACCTTCACTTCTTATGCAGATTCCAAGATCGCCATTCACATCCCACCCTACTTCATTCTTGCAGCCCCAGGAGATGACTCAAACAGCATCATTTCCTGTCTCCGCTGCTTGCCTCGCCTTGTTTCTTCCTACCCACAGAGAAGTCAGACTGACTTCATAATTCTCCCTTGCACTTAAAAGGAGTGACACCCTTTTGCAACTTTGCACCTGAACAACATCTACCACTGTCATCTTAGTACTTGAGCCTTTCGCCTCACACCAGCTCCAGACACATCAGCTTCTTTTCTGAACCTCTTCCCTGTTTCAGGACTTCTGCACATGCTGCTCTTTCTGCCCAGAATCCATTTAATCAGTTCTTGGAAAGGCACTTAATGCATTCAGTAGTAACATTTAACCCTTTCTTACATGGATAACACATTGTTACTTTTTCTAAGTAATGAGAAGTAAGGAGAAGCTAATAGTCTATACTTTATTCAAATGTATTGCATTAGTTAGGTTCAGTAGATAGTAAAACTGTCTCAAGCCCACAGCAAAATCATCTACTTTTTCTGAAACACAACTCTGTGTGTAATGAAATACCACAATGCTTAGACAGACTCTGGTATTAGTTAGTCATGAAGAGTCTAAAAGGTCATCTGAGTTAGTGTCTTTTCTTTACAGATATCAGAGAATATATTTTGTACTTACGTTCAGATCACAAGATTCAGGTGCTAACAACAAGTCTACCTAGCATAATACTATCATGAGAAAGAGTCAGATGCAGAAGGAGGAAGAAGAGGGAGAGGAAGAGGGAGGAAGAGAGGGAAAGATTAGCCATGCTTCTGAAGCAGTCACGTGTCCTGGTGGCTGGGTCGTTCTGAATATTCTAAGATGATAAAATCTCAAGAGAAGAAACAATCACTATGATCTAGTTCTAGTTTGAAAATCTCTCAAGACCATGTAAGAGGAGTCACAGTTTTTATGTTTACATTAATTTTATTTATTTCCTATAGGTGCAGCATATGTGTGTGCACAAGCCCTCACACACACACAAAGAGTGCACTGGCACATATGGACATGTTTGTGCCATGGCACACATATAGAGCTCTGCGGTCAACTTATGGGGATTCTTTCTTACCTTTGACAATGTGAGTTCCAGGGATCAAACTTAGATCTTCAGGTTTGATACTAGGCATATTTACACACCAGCCATTTTACGAATTCAGTCACATATTTTTATTTCCACCACCAGTAAGTCATTTTCTTAGTTTCATTCATTTGTGTTTTGCTTTACTTTTGGTTAAGTTTTTTTTTTTTTTTATTCAGGGTCCCAAATATTCTTGGCTAGCTCCAAACTTGATCTATTGCTGAAGATGACCTTCAATTCATGATCCTCCTTCGTCAGATTCCCAAGTGCTTGAATTTCATGTATGCATGCCACTCCTAGTTCACTAATTTGTTCTGAAAGCCTAGAACTAGCATGTGCTCTCCTGTTGATTGATTTTCACTTAAAATCAAATCTCCTTTCATGCAGCTGAATCATATATTTTGTCAAAGTATACGTGAACTTGAGAAAAGTTATATGAGATGAAGACTCCTGGCTTGTTTGAAGCTAGGTCATTAGTTGCAGAATTCCTAAGTTGTGATGCCAGAAGATGCTCTTGCACACACTGAAAATTCTGGCTCTCCCACAAGCATAAACCCATTGCCCAAATGCCAGCTAGTTGAAGGTCCTGTGTCCCTAGTGTATTATTACGAACTCATTATTTGAGAGTTGCAATAACAAAGACATTGACCCCTGAGGTGCCCAGGAAAGTGGCATACTTCCATCTGTGTCCTGAAGCTCTTTGGCTCTGCCTATGAATGCAATCATGTTTATATAAAGATTAGTTCTCATGACAAGTGTCTGGGTTTTGATTTAGGGCTGAATAGGACTCATTTCACCACAAAGAACCACTGGATCACAGAGAGTGTGTTCTTTTAATTTACTTCCATAAACAGACAAAAATTGAAATCAGCTGTCAGCAAAGAACAAATTAAAGAGCTGAGCATCCAAGCCACCATTGACTCAAGATCAGTTTTTAGGCTGGAGTGGTGGGAGGTTAGATTTTTAAATTTCCTAAGAAAATATATTGTTAGGTACAAAGTGAAGATTTCACTTTAACTGTGGTTTAAATATACTGCATATTGTTTGCTTTTCGAAAATTAAATTTAACTTGAAACTAATATCATTCCAAAAAAATAAAAAAAAAACAGAACCTCCCTTGCTTAACTGTTGTACATGATCTCAAAGTATAATGCAATAAATGTGCAATTCGTCACCATCCCTAATAAGATTATAGTGGATACAGCTCTGTCTGCTCAGCTTGCATGCTGGGACCCTCCTTGATACGGCTCAGAATAAACTGCTAATGCTTCTCTTAATGATTTTAATGATTACTCTAATTCTGTCCTGGCAGGGTTTTTCTTTCTTTTATTGTCTCACAGTGACATTGATGCTGAGAACAAGTCTGCTGCAACTGTATTGTGCAATTGTGATTTTAGGAAGAAGGTAATCAAAATCTTCAGCTTGGAATTTCTGATAATTTAATAAATACTGCAGAAATTCATCATTTCTATTGAGGTAAATGCAGACATCTGTGGTTATGTGTAATGCTGAACAATTAGGTTATCATAGGCATGAATGTAATTAGGGGTAATATGGTATGGTACGGAAAGCAATCCTAGCTGTAGATTCAGATCAGGATCTGAATTGTGACTTGGTCATTTCCAAGAGAGCATTACTAAATGTCTTTGAATTTTAATAATACCATTTTGAAAATAAGTCCACTAATGTTTCATATGTTGTTTTGATAATGTACAATATATGCTTAGCTCAAAGCCATGTACATTGAAAGCTCTCAATTGTTCTAACAATTTTACCAGCCAAATTCAGGAACAGCTTGTTGAGTTTTCTATGTGTCCAGCTCCAATGGCAACAAAAACAGTATGGAATCATGTCTTAAAAATCTTGTTGCTAGTTTTAATTTTGGCAACTCTAGTTCCTGGAACAAGAAATTTGTCACAAGTAGAAAGATGTCTGAGTAGAGAGTAGAAAGATGGGCAGAAGGAGAGTACAGGGTGGGATATAAAGTGTACAAATATGGCCTGGATGATGGGAGACTTAAAATACATCTTGAAAACTAAATTTTCTTTTATATCTTGAGTAATAGAAAGAGGTGGAGATTAATTTAGCCCACTCAAGAAATAATCAACTTACGAGAGCTATGTATCTATTGGGGAGGTTAAGATTTTGCCCAAAGGGCCAATATTTCCAAAGTGTATTCAGAAAAAGGGGAATTTGGCAGAGTGATGAGTGTATCCTCAGACCCACAGAAGCTATGCACAGGAGAAAAGGAAGAAGGAGAAAAGGGGGAAGTGCTCCACTTATTTCTTTTTTCAAAAAAAAAATGATTTTGAGATGCTCACAAAATAAAGTAAAATGCATACTCTTCATAGATATTATCAAACAATTGAAAATATTACATTTAAATTTTTACAATTTAAATTCATTACATATTTGCCTAGCTCCTCCATATGTGTTGGAAATATGTTCCAAATCTCACCAGTGGATATCTGAAATAAAAAATAGAATCAACCCCACTTATATCATTTTTGTTCTACACTTATTTTTCTATGATTAAGTTTTACCACAGGAAGAGATTACTGACAATAATGATTAAATAGGACTGACATTGTATTTTATTGAAAGACGTGGGAATGTAATCTTTCTATTGTGCTATGATCATCTTTATTTTGTGATGACATGGGATGGGACCATGCTTGAGTTTCATAACCTCGTCAAAAGGAGCCACCTAACTCGGGACCAAACATTTACATTCATGAGCTTATGGGATATATTTTTCATTCAAACCACCAGCACTGTCAGGCACTGTATTGAGAGCTTCAGGATCTCTGGAAGTCCAAGGTCAGCCTAGACTACAAAGGGAATCCAGGATAGCCAAGGCTACACAGAGAAACCCTGTCTCAAAAAACAAAACAACAGCAACAAAAAGAGCTTCAGGTGCATTAGCTAATCAATTTGCATACCTGAACCAGTTTATCCTTCACTCACTATATCCAAAGCCGTCTTTCATATGCATAACTCTATTAACCTATTTACTAAAATATTCTCCTTAGAGTAAAATCAAGCTGACTTTTTTCCCTTTTTTAACAGTCTGGGGTTTAAGCATAGAACTTTCAGGCAAGTACTCTACTACTGATTTACATCACTCTCTCTGAGATATAGTTTCTTTACTATGACCTACAAAGTCCTTTACACACCTTCTGTCTGACTCCTTAACCTTAAATGTCTTACTCACTCACTCACTCACTCACTCACTCACTCACTCTACCTACAACCCTCAACTCATTCTCAGCTCAGCACCTTTGCACTTGTCTCTCCATCATCCTGGATCTATTCTTGCCCAGAAAGTCTTAGCAAACAACTTCTGTTGCAACATCCAAGTTCAATTCCAGTGCCATTACTCTTTAGAAGCCATTCTGCACCATCCTGACTTGACTAACATGCTGTTCCCCTGATTCTCAGGGACCTTCAAGTCCATCACCCTGTTTTATGTCCTTCACTGGAGCTAGGATTATTTGACCTTTTCTCTATTCAGCTGTTATGTAATTCTATCTGCTCCAGTCCAAACATTAACTCTGATAAAGGCAAGATTCACATTTATGGTTAGCTCAGTCTTCTGTTCCTGCAACAGTAAGTGCTCTTAGAGTGTGCTGACCACTACATGCCCAGTGCCTCAGGCAGTAAGTGTTCATGGTTAAATAACAATTTACAATGTAGAGAATTTATTTTCCCCCAAAGATGGAGACATGTTTGTGCTAAGTTATTTATCCAAGGTCACACTGATAATGACACTTAGCCACAATTTTATATGAGGACTACCCACATCCAAATTCCATTCCTTTTATAGCTGTGTTACCTGGTGTGAAGTTATAAAGTTTCTATTGTATATAAATTTTACAAATTCATTTAATTTTCATCTCAATGTTTAACCAACTGTATATACTGAAATAGAAGGAAGATACCCCAGAAATATCCTATTTCTGAAGAACAGAAGACATAAATGTTAGGATTTATCTTAGAAATTAGTCTCAAGGAATCCAAGATGGTGGCTCCAGGAGGCCACTGTGTCTGAGGAGTAGGACAGCAATGTTGGTACAGTGACCAAGAGACTGAACTCCGGACCCTAAAATACCAGTGATCGTGTTTCCCAGGTGAGAGGAAACTCCACACTGTGAGAATCAGTCAGGTCCACTTTCAGGTCACCAAGCCAGAACCCGGAAGAGATTCCAGGTTGCACAGGCACTCAGTCACCAGACCAAAGCCTCACACCTGCATGTCCTGATCACCTTCCCAGGCTGAACTATGGGCACCAAAACACCATAGACTGGGAGTCCCAGTCATGAGAAAACCTCACAGGGAAGGAAGCAAATGGGACAGACCTCAGGTCACCCAGTTTATCCCTGGAAAAGGTCCCGCAAGGCCCAGAGACTTGCTGCTCACCTGACTCTCCATCACAGACAGAAATGTGTGTCCCAGAGCACCAGAGACTGGGTTTCTCTGTTGGGAGAAAACACCACAGGGAGGAAAACAGCAGGTCCCAGCTTAGAGCACTAAGCCGACCACCCCCACCCCCATGATCACACATGGGAAAGTTCTCGGAAAAGTTCTCAGGTTCCTGCCCAGTCACCAACTTGGAGCCACCACCAGCCAGTGCCTGTGCGCTCTATGAGCCACACCAAACACCACAGACTGGGTCTTTCTGTTGGGAGGAAACCCCACGGTGGGGGAAACATCTGGCCCTACCTCAGGACACCTAGCTCTGGAAAAGATTCTGGCTATCCACAGGCTTTAGACTCTAGCCTCCTGCCACATGCATGAAAGCAGTGCTCACCTGCCACTCATTACCGCTTGGGTACTGGGGCACAGAGCTCCAACCTCAGCCCAAAAGAAGCCTGGGATCCCCGAGATCCACACCTAGATACTGCTCCAAGGGGCAACCAGTTATCCCTAACTAAACTGAGCAAACCACAGGACACCCAGGTTAGAGCAGCAGCTCACTAAATATACAGCAAGAAACCCAGAAGCAGGGCAGCTGTCTCCAGGACTTCTCCGGGTGAGAGGAGAGCCCTCTTGACTAACAAAGACAACAATTACCACTCAGGTCTGTACGCCTGAGATGAGTTATGGCAATTCCTGAAAAACACCGTCCATTCCATAACCATACCCAAAAAGCTGAGGAGGCCTCCTTCGGGAAAAATCATCTTCCTGCCAAGGAGATTCTCCCCACCACAGGATTTCAGGAAGCATCAGAAACTAACATTCAACACCTAAGATAGCCCAATGGGTACAGGCCAGCATGAAAGCTCAACCAACAAAAGATAGAACAATATAACATCTCCAGAACCCACTTATCCAGGGGTAAGCAGCCCTGGACACCCCAGCATAAATGAAACAGATTATGGCCATCAGTAAAGAAATACAGGAAGTTGCAGCTGAACAGTTTGTGCCCAATAGAGAGGAAATACTTAAATCACTGAAAGAAATAAAAGAAACAGAGGATTGTTTAAGCAAACAGCTGAAGGAATTGAAGGAAAATACAGTCAGACAGGTGAAGGAAATCAACAAAATGGCTCAAGATCTGCAGATAGAATTGGAAAAATTAAAGAAAACACAAATGGAAGAAATTGTGGAAAGAAAGAACTTAGGGAAGAAAACAGAAACTACAGAGGTAAGCATACCAATAGACTATAAGAGATGGAAGAAAGAGTCTCAGGTGTGGAAGATACAATGGAAGAAATTGATGTATCCATCAAAGAAAATGTTAAATGTAAAAAATTCCTGCACAGACCATCCAAGAAATCCAAGACAACATAAAAACACAAAAGGTAAGAATAATAGGAATAGGGGAAAAAGAAGATTCCCTCCTCCAAGGCCTAGAAAACATGTTCAACAAAATCATAGAAGAAAACTTCCCCAACTTAAAGGAGTGGCCTATAAGAATACAAGAGACCTAAAGAACACCCAATAAATTAGAGCAGTAAAGAAAATCCTCCTGTCACATAATAATCAAAACAGTAAGTATACAGAACAAAGAGAAAATACTAAGAGCTGCATGGGAAAAAGGCCAAGTAACATATAATGGCAAACCCATCAGAATCAATACTGACTTCTCAACAGAGAATATGAAAGCCAGAAGGGCCTGGATGGATATCATGCAGACCCTAAGAGAACATAGATGTCAGCCCAAGCTACTTACCAAGTAAAACTCTCAGTCTTCATAGATGGAGAAAACAAGATATTCAAAGACAAAAACAAATTGCAACAATACCTACACACAAATCCAGCGTTACAGAAGATACTAGAAGGAAAAATGCAACCCAAGAAAACTAACTACCTTCAAGAAAACACAGGAAATAATTAACCTTACTACAGTTAAACAAAAAGCAACCAAGCACACAACCTTATGACCACAGCCAACATCAAAATCAAAGGATCTAACAACCACTGGTCATTAATCTCTCTTAACATCAATGGACTCAATTCTCCAATAAAAAGACAAAGACTAACAGAATGAATGTGTAATCAAGACCTAAAAATCTGTTGCATACAAGAAACACACCTAAGTCACAAAGATAGACATTATCTGAGGGTAAAGGGCTGGAAGACAGCTTTCCAAGCAAATGGACTCAAGAAGGGAGCAGGAGTAGCCATTCTAATATCTGATTAAACAGACTTTCAACCAAAATTAATAAAAAGAGATGAGGAAAGAAACTTCAAACTCATCAAGGGAAAATTCCACCAGGAAGACATCACAATCTTGCACATCTATGCCCCAAATACAAAGGCACCCACCTTTGTAAAAGAAACATTAATGAATCTTAAAGCTCACATAAATCCCCACACATTAATAATGGGGATTATTATTATTATTATTATTATTATTATTATCAACACCACACTCTCAATAAAGGGCAGAGCAACAAAACAGAAATTAAAGAAAAAAACAATATCTCTAAACAGAGGTCATGAATCAAATGGACCTCACAGACATTTACAGAACCTTTCACCCAAACACTAAAGAATTTACCTTCTTCTCAGCACCTCATGGAACCTTCTCCAAAATAAACCATATGGCTGGTCACAAAGCAAGCCTCAACAGATACAAGAAGAAGGAAATAATCCCTTGTACCTTATCTGTTCACCATGGACTAAAGCTGGACCTCAACAACAATGGAAATAGCAAAAAGCCTAAACACTCATGGAAACTGAACAACTTGCTACTAAATGACAGCTGGGTCAGGGAAGAAATAAAAAAAATTAATTAACGTCATCCTAGAATTCAATGAAAATGAAGACACAACATACCCAAACTTATGGGACACAAAGAAAGCAGTGCTAAAAGGGAAGTTCATAGCACTAAGTGCCTTCAAGAAGAAATTCAAAACATCTCATTCAAACAACTTAATGGCTTACTTAAAAGCCCCAGAAAAAGAAGAAGCAGACACACCAAAAAGGAATAGATGGCTGGAAATAATCTAACTCAGGGCTGAAATCAATAAATTAGAAACAAACAAAACAATTCAAAGAATCAATGAAACCAAGAGCTGATTCTTTGAGAAAATCAACAAGATAGGCCCTTAGCCAAACTAACTAAAAGGCAGAGAGACACTATCCAAATTAACAAAATCAGAAATGAAAAGGGGGACATAACAACAGACACTGAGGAAATCCAAACAATCATTAGGACATACTTCAAAAGTCTATATGCCACAAAATTGAAAATCTAAATGAAATGGACAATTTTCTTGATCAATTCCACTTACCAAAGCTGAATCAAGACCAGGTAAATCAACAAAATAGTACTATATCCCCAAGGAAATAGAAGCAGTCATCAAAAGTCTTCCATCCAAAAAAAAGGGCAGGGCCAGATGGTTTCAGGATAGAATTCTACCAGACCTTCAAAGAAGAGCTAACTCCAATTCTCTTCAAACTATTCCACAAAATAGAAAAAGAAGGAACACTACCAAACTCTTTCTATGAAGCCTCAGTCACCTTGGTACCTAAACCTCACAAAGACCCAACAAAGAAGGAGAATTTCATGCCAATCTCTCTTATGAACATTGATACAAAAATACTCAACAAAATACTTGCAAACCTAATAAAAGAACACATCAAAATATCATCCACTATGACCAAGTAGGCTTCATCCCATGTATGTAGGGGTGGTTCAATATATGGAAATTCATCAATGTGCTCCACAATATTAACAAACTGAAAGAAAAAAAACACATGATAATCTACTTAGTTGCTGAAAAAGCACTAGACAAACTCCACATCCATTCATGTTTAAAGTACTGGAGAGATCAGGGATACAAGGCATATACCTAAAACATAGTAAAAGCGATATACAGCAAGCCTATAGTCAACATCAAATTAAACAGAGATAAAATTACAGCAATCCCACTGAAATCAGGGAAAAGGCAAGGCTGCCCACTCTCTCAATATCTCTTCAACATAATTCTTAAAGTCCTTGCTAGAGCAATAAGACAACTGAAGGAGATCCAGGGGATACAAATCGGAGAGGAAGAAGTCAAAGTATCACTCCTTGCAGATGATATGATAGTATACCTGAGTGACCCCAAAAATTCTACCAGAGAACTCCTACAGCTGATAAACACCTTCAGCAAAGTGGCTAGATACAAAATTAACTAAAAAAAACAAATCAGTAGCCCTCCTGTATACAAAAGTCAAAAGGGCCGAGAAAGAAATTAGGGAAAAAACACCGTTCACTAATAACATAAAGTACCTTGGTGTGACCCTAAACAAGGAAATCAAAGACTTGTATGAAAAAATTTTCAAGTATCTGAAGAATTAGAAGAAGATATCAGAAGATGGAAAGATCTCCTGCGCTCATGGCTTGGAAGGATTAACATAGTAAAAATGGCCATCTTATCAAAAGCAATATACAGATTCAATGCAATTCCCATCAAATTACTAACACAATCCTTTACAGACCTTGAAAGAAAAATTCTCAACTTCATATGGAATAACAAGAAACCCAGAATTGCTAAAACAATCCTCCACAATAAAAGACCTTTTGGAGGTATCTCTATCCCTGTTCTCAAGCTGTACCATAGAGCAACAGTAATAAAAACTGCATGGTAATGGTATAGAAACAGAATGGTGAATCAGTGGAATCGCATAGAAGATACCAAAATAAACCAACACACTTATGGACGCCTGATTTTTTTCACAAAGATGCCAAAACCATACAATGGAAAAAAATAGCATCTTCAACAAATGGTGTTAGTCTAACTGGATGTCTACATCCAGAGAAATACAAACAGATTCATATTTATCACCCTGTACAAAACTAAAGACCAAGTGAATCAAAGACCTCAATATAAAACCAGACACTCTAAACCTGTTAGAAGAAAAAGTGGGGAAGAGCCTTGAACTCATTGAAATTCCTGAACAGAACACCAACATCACAGGCTCTAAGAGCAACAATCAATAAATGGGACCTCATAAAACTGAAAAGCTTCTGTAAAACAAAGGACACTGTCATCAAAACAAAAAAACTGCCTACAGATTGGGAAAGGATCTTCAACACAGTATATCTGATAGAGGGCTAATATCCAGAGTATACAAAGAACTAAAGAAGTTAAATAGCAACAAATCAAGTAATCCAATTAAAAAAATGGGGTACAGAGCTAAACAGAGAATTCTCGATAGAGGAATATCGAATAGCAGAGAAACACTTAATGATATGTTCAACGTCCTTAGTCATCAGGGAAATGTAAATCAAAACGACCCTGAGATTTCACCTTATACCGATCAGAATGGTTAAGATGAATAATTCAAGTGACAATGAATGCTGGAGAGGATGTGGAGAAAGGGGAACCCTCCTCCACTGCTGGTGGAAATGTAAACTTATACATCCACTTTGGAAATTTATCTGGCGCTTTCTCAGACAATTAGGAATAGCACTTCCTCAAGATCCAATATACCACTCCTACGAATATATCCAAAATATGCTCAAGTATCCAACAAGGACATCTGCACAACCATGTTTGTATCAACTTTATTTGTAACAGCTAGAAGCTGGAAACAGCCCAGATGCCTCTCAGTTGAGGAATGGATACAGAAATTGTGGTACATCTACACAATGGAATATTACTCAGCAAATTAAATAAATAAACAAATAAATAAATAAATAAATAAATGCAATACAATACAATAAAAAAAAACAAGGAAATCATGAAATTTGTTAGCAAATGGTGGGAACTGGAAAAGATCATCTGAGTGAGGTATCCCAGAAGCAGAAAGACACACAGGGTCTATACTCACTCATAAGTGGATATTAGACATATAATATAGGATAAACATACTAAAATCTGTACACCTAAAGAAGTTAGTCAGGAAGGAGGATTCTAGCTAATATGCTCAATCCCCATTCAGAAAGGCAAAGAGGATGGACATCAGAAGAGGGAGAAAACAGGGAACAGGACAGGAGCCTACCACAGAGGGCCTCTGAAAGGCTCTACCCTGCAAGGTATCGAGGTAGATGCTGAGACTCATAGTCAAACTTTGGGCAGAGTTCAGGGAATCTTATGAAAGAAGTGGGAGATAGTAAGACCTGGAGAGGACAGGAGCTCCACAAGGACAGCAACAGATCCAAAAAGTCTGGGCACAGGGGTCTTTTCTGAGACTGATACTCCATTCATGGAGATGGGCTGGAACCCCTGCACAGAGGTAGCCTATGGCAGTTCAGTATCCAAGTGGCCTCCATAGTAATGGGGACAGGGACTGTCTTTTACAGGAACTGATTGGCCTGTTCTTTGATCTCCTTCCCCTGAGGGGGAGCAGCCTTACCAGGCCACAGAAGAAGACAATGCAGCCACTCATGATGAGACCTGATAGACTAGGATCAGAGGGAAGGGGAGGAGGACCTCCCTCATCAGTGGACTGGGAGAGGGACACGGGTGGGGAAGAGGGAGAGTGTTATTGGAAAGGGAGGAGGAAGGGAGGTACAAGGGGTGATACAAAGTGAATAAACTGTAATTAATAAAAATAATTAAAAAAGAAATTAGTCTCATTAATGAGAATCTGCCAAAGAGGGAAGACAGAGAAGAAGGGAACACCACATTGCGATGCCCTACCATGTGTGAGGCATGTTGTATTATGAAGATTGACACCCCTTTGTGGCAAACATCACTGTGCTGATGCACAAATAGAGAATTAATATTCCTGAGGTTACACAACTTGTTTATAATGGAGCTGCCACTCTGTAGGAATCTAAGGTCTGAGAATTTTCTGGACTACCAACAGTTAATGACTGCTAACAGAGTTTCTAATAGTAAAATGTGAAGATTTATTTTTAACTGTTAACACCACCTACATTTCTTTTTAACTGGTATTTGTATACTCCAAGAATATAATGTGGTATTTTAAAATTTTAAAAATTGACTTCAATCCTGTTCAGTAATGACAGCAAGTTAGGCCAAATTAAGTAAGTCCCTGTTGCCCTTGATAGATTCATCAAAGCTAGACAGCAGTGGGTGCAAGTTTACACATTCCAGGCAATTAAAACAATGTATTTTTTCCATGAATTGATATAAGGCATGAACTATCTTCCCTTTAATAAAATGGTTCAAGAAAGATCTGTGAGACAAATTTGATGTGAACTCAAGAGATCCTGAATTCATCCAAGCTGCTTTAAATTATAGCCCAGACCTGGACTGTGGAACTGAGATTCCTCCTATTTCCATGAAGACGGACAGAAGAGCTACAGCTGTCAAATGACCAACCCACTTTCAAAACCTGAAACTGACCATGAAGAAAGTAATTTCCTGATTACTTGGAATTTAGAGTAAAGTCTTCCATGATTTTGTAGATAACTGACTACAGTAGGCCTTGAACACACACACACACACACACACACACACACACAAGAAGAGATAACTGATGATGGCAGGGTGAAAGTGATTCCAGTGACCTTCCTTGGAAACTTTACCATTATAAACAGGATCCTATAGAAGGAATTTATGGCAAATGACAGCACCTCTCCTGTCAGCACCATCTTACTTTCTGATAAAGCATGCATCCTTCCACCATTGCAGGAATAAAGTTTGTAACTTCAACCTTAACTGTATCTTTGGTAAACTAATCATCCTGACTTTAAACTCTTCTGAAGCCATTTACATTCTTCCTTGGGTTTCCAGATGAAGTTGGAACTTCCCTTCTGACAACAATTCCTTTTTACCCTAGGAGATGCATTTTAGACATGGTTTCTAGTAAGAAGTTAGCCTGAGACACAATGTAGCAAATAAAACTTAATTTTGGAGAGACATTATGAAAGCAATGAGTCTCTTTCCTGCCACAGGGAGCTGCTACATCCTGGTGTTTCTCAACCCACATGCACTGCTCACAACAACATAGAGCACTCTGTCCGCAGTTGAGCTTCTGATCATGTATCAGCCAAAATGTATCTCCTAGTGCAGAATGGTGAAACACAGAAAGATGCTATGTGATTTCAGCTTCTTTATGTACAAGACTCTTCTTCCGGAGGCTTAAAAATGCAGTAGATAAGCTCTTTAAAAGTTGCCTAAAAGAAGATATTAAGGCTTAAGTGCCTGGAACAGAGATACTACTTTGTATCCATAATGAAATCTTGTCTTGGTTTATCTTATACAACATCAGTTTGATCACAACTTAAAAGAAAACTTTGCCTAGACATGGTGGTACATGACTTACAGACTATCCTGGCTACATAGCAACACCCTTTCTCTCTCTCATTCTCTCTCTCTCTCTCTGTCTCTGTGTCTGTGTCTCTATCTCTCTCTGTCTCTCTCACTCACATACACATACAAAATAATAATAACAATAAATATAAAGACATCTTGAACTTAAACTGTTGTTAACGTCTTCTGTTGTTAACAAGAGGGATTCTGTTATGTCTAAAAGAATAAACCCATCCATCCTTACCTTCAAGCCTCAGGAAAGTGAAACCACCCCCTCCCTGATCTGACCATATCCCTCACTCTGCTCTGTTATCCAAGGGGACCCTTCTTCCTTGCTTCCCCACCCAAAGCACCAACATGGCGTTCACTGATTGGCTTGAACTGGGCGGCCAGCAAGCCCTAGGGATTCCCCTCTCTGTGTCTCTTCTATGGTTACTCCATGCTGGTTACACTCAGCATGGTTATGGTTACACTCAACTGGGTGCAGGTGTCCTAACTCAAATCTTCGTGCTTATGTGATACGTACTTTATCTCCTCATTCTCCTTTTGCTATTTCTAAAATGTCAGAAGACACACGCCGATAAACAAAAACAACTGAAGCTAGGTGCCCAAAAATTATCAGCTATCATAAGGATGTTGCAGCTGACAGACAAATTCAGACAAATGACAGGAGGATTTTACAGAATGGAAGCTATTGTAGATTATCCAAGGTGCTAATGACAGGGAAAGTCATGGACCAATTTAGGGTACACCAGGAAATCAAGATGATGGAAGACTTAGGGTTGTTGCTCTGCCTTGACTAAAGGGCACTGAGGCAGAGAAATTGGGTCCTAGCCAGGAAAAGGTATCATCTGGAACGATTATCAAGATAACTCGCAATTGTGGCCCTGTCATCAGAGATATCACACAAGATCAGGGAGATAGTCACAGTAGGGTTGTGAAACACAGCTCAGCGGTACAGTTCTTCCTTAGCATGCCTAGAACCCAGAGTTTTATCCACAGCACAGATAAAACCAAACCAAACCAGCAAATATGTAACCCTGTGAGTAATGCCTCATCACTCTGTTAGCTAGACTTTGGTAATTTTCCATCCCACCTACGAAGGAAGGATGAGTTTCACGCCTGAAGAGAATCTGGAGATCAAGTAGAGCAGATTGTGAAGGAGTCAATGAATTCCCCAGAGTGGGGGATGTCTGTGTCATTTAGCATAAACCACAAATAATGCACAAAACATCTTGATGCTGACATAAATTTAAAAGTTGAGAAGATGAAACTTATTCTTTCCTCCTAACTTTTGAATGTTTATTGCACACTAGAAACTAGAATCCAATGTTAAGTCCTGAAACCCTCAGGTTGTGGGGCAAAACAAATAGAATGCAGCCAACTGAGAAAGCAAAGCTCGGGAATAACAGCTAGGGTATTTACTGTGGGGGCAGGGGAAGCAATATTTTTTGTGGACCCTGTTAGGTAGATTCCAGAGTATTTAACTCTGTTTGTAAGTTTTTCTTTTTGTCTAGAGTAGAGAACACATCCGTTTTCTTTAAATTACATTTAGTTTGATTTTTGGAAATTTTTAACGTTTTCCAAGAGAACAACTTCCTCTTGCCAAAATTTCCTCTTGGCCTGGTGTTTCTCCTCTGAATTTGAACACTGTTGCTTTCACTTATCATACAATGTTACTGGTCTCTTAGACAGCCTGGAAACATTGCAGTATTTTCCAGGACATAACTGTTACAGCAGGCTGATTGTTACAGAGGGTGAAGTATGGGAAAGAGGTAGTTCACACCATTGCTGTCTTCCCTTCAGAAGCCAATGGAAAACACTGCTCTGCAGAGAAAATGATGACCCTACTTGTGCAGTTACACACCAAGTGGGGCACAGATTGTTTGTTGGTAATATTTGCCTCAACAATACAAATTGCTAGTGGATAAGCACAAAAGACAGCTATGGTCAAATGGAGCAAGCCACTTTTTGAAGTATTTGTAAACACAACCCTGTAACTCAAAATACCTGCAATCTAGCCCTCTTTCAGATCTGAAATAACACCTGCATTCATTTAACACAGACTGAGTACTGACCGGCCATCTGCACTCCTGTTCAAAATGTGGCTAAATGTATTTCAGTTTCTCATTCCTAAGGCATAATTGGTCCAAACACTACTCAGCTCTCACCTCTAAGGACTTTCCCTGCTGTATTTTCCATGGCTATAAATCTTCAGTATCTTGGAATTCTCTCCCAATTCATCCTCATTAGTTACTGCATTTGATAAACAGATACTAAAACCCTAATCCTACTTAATAAAGGGATTCTTTATTTCTTTTTAAAAAATGAATAAAATAATATTTCCTTTTTTTCTTTTTAAATTATTTTCATGTGACTATGTATAGTGCACACATTTCTGTGTGTTCCCACATACGTGTGGGGAGCTCAAGATCAGGAATCTTTCTCCATCACTCTTCACTATATTCTTTGAGTCAGGGTCTCAATCGATCCCCGATTTAATTGATATGCCTCATTTCCATAGCTAGCTTGCTCCTATGATCCCCTGTTTCTACCTTCTGGGGCATCAATTACAAGTGATCCCTCTGAATATACATGGTTCCAGGAATCTGAATGTAGGTCCTCTTACTTGTAGGGCAAACACCTTAACCTCTGTATCATTTCTGAAAGCTAGTTTATTATATTATAGCAATTAATTTATTTAGACATTTTTCAATGGAAAACTTTTGGGGGTTGCTTGGTGCTCTGTGTATTCAAATGCTACATGCTGGGCCCCAAGATCTAGTTGCTGTTCAGACAAACACATTCTCATGTACACCAAATGATGTTGTGTAAACATTGCTCCCCAATTAAAAGTTGGTTGGTTAATAAAAATAACTAGAAGCCGTTATGGGTAGAAGAGAAGTAGGTGAGACTAAAGTTCCCAGATGTGGGGTCATATGGAAACCATGAGGTAAAAGAAAGAGAAAGAGAGAAAGAGGAAGAAGAACAGGAAGAAGGCCAAGGGAGTGGAAGAGGGAGAGAGAGAGAGAGAGAGAGAGACAGAGAAAGAGAGGAAAGAGGAGAAGGAGAAGCAAGAGAGAAGGAAACCACTATGGGGCAGTATGAGCTGAGCACATGCCCATCATGGCCATGAGGGTGGCCTGAAGAAACAGAAGCAACTTAGGCAGGAAGAATTATGGCAAGTAACTTGGGAAATAGCAAAATAACTTAGAGGGTTGATACCTGTCCAGTTACTGTGTCTTAAAGCCTATTATAAAATTTTAATACTTATTTATTAGTAGTATTAGTATTATTTACAATTTATTCACTTTGTATCCCAGTTGTATCCCCCTCCTTTATCTCCTCCTATTCCCACCCCCTCCTTCTTCCTCCCCTATCCCTCTTCCCTAGTCCACTAATAGGGGAAGTCCTTCTCCGGTACTGTCTGACCGTAACCTATCAGATCCCATCAGGACTGCCTGGATCCTCTTCCTCTGTGGACTGGCTAGGTCACCCCACCAGGTGAAAGTGATAAAGGAGCAGGAAACCAAGTTCTGTCAGAGACTGTCTCTGCTCCCCTTACCATGAAGCCCACATGGAGACTGAGCTGTCTATGGGCTACATCTGAGCAGGGGGTGTTAGGTCCTCTTCATGCATGGTCTTTGGTTGATGCATCAGTCTCTACAGTCTCCTCCTGGGTCCAGATTTTGGTTCTGCTTTCTTGGTCTCCTTGTGGGGCTCCTGTCCCCTCCTGGTGTGCTATACTCCCCTTCTTCCATAAGACTTCCTGTGCTCTGTCCAAACTTTTGTTGTGAGTCTCTACATCTGCCTCGATCCTTCGCTGGGTGGAGTCTTTAGAGGACATTTGTTGTAGGCTCCCATCCTCTTCTTTCTCTTCAACTGCTTCCCGTGTCTATCCTGCTTTCCTTTCTGAATATCAATGAAGCATCTTCCCTAGGGTCCTCCTTGTTGTTTAGCTTCTCTGGGTCTGTAGGTTTTAGTATGTGTTGGCGTATTTTTAAAAACTCTTTTATTTATTTTTCTTATATTTTTCTCCCTACTTATGCCAACCACTTTCAACATCCCAACACCAGGTAGGAGAGAAAGGGAGAGGGGGTGCAGTTCTTTCTTAGCTGCTTCCTTTTAGTCAGTGTTATCAGGTTCCTTGGAGCCAGTCCAATCCTTGTTTCAGACGACCTCCATCTTCTTTTTCACAACAGTGACTAGGAGCAGCAGGGGAGAAGCAGGAATGGCCATGTTGTTTCTCTGATGTCCACTCTCTCGGCTCCAGCATATTCTCTCTCCAGAGTCCTCAGATTCAAACTATATGCAGCTGTCAACAAGCTCCTCACAGAGCCTGCATGAGGCAAATAGTCTGCTGCTGTGGACCATTGGAGTCAGTCCCACCTTCCACACCTGCGGCCAAAACAAAAACATGTTTACATCCACAAGTATGTTTATCCTATACTTGGCTAATATCCACTTATAAGTGAGTATATACCATGTGTATCTTTCTGGGTTACCTCACTCAGGATGATCTTTTCTAGTTCCATCCATTTGCCTGCAAATTTCATGATCTCCTTGTTTTTTTTTTCAATGCAGTTTATTCAGGAACCTTGAACAATCCTCGGACCCTGGGGAAAGCTAGCCCACAGCTTAAATAGCCTCTGGGTAGCCAACCCAGGCGTGCCACGGGGGCAATGCAGATAGGTCCACATACATGGAAGCAAGCCAGATCCTCGGCCTTAGCCAAATGTGGAGTTGTTCGTGACAGAGAGCACTCACCATCGGGAAGGTGGAAGGTGGAAACCAGCTCCATCTTTAAGGCATAGCATTCCGCAGCTCTCTACAGTTCCCCCTTTTTGTTTTAGACGCATCAGGCAAGAGTAGAGGTCTGATCTCTGATATTAGAAATAAATTGGGACTTTGTACCGATGTTCATTTAGGTGTCATCCACCCAAAGAGCATCAGACCCGTCTGATACCTTTTTCTCAGAGGCGGGACCTGGGGCATCAACCCGCATGCAATCAGACATGCTCTTCTTTGGGTCAAAAGTAGCTGACCCTGAGTGCAGTGCTTAGCCTTGCATCCTGAGCGTATCATTTTAGCTTTTTATGGTATCCAACCATGCTTGGGGAGACTGTCCTGCTTCAATGGCTGTAAAGGCCTGAATGATCATGGCTGCATCACACTGTTGTGAGACTCTAATCTTGCATATATACCACAGGCAAACCAAGGAGACCAACACCAGAAGGCCTGCTAACGCTCCCATGCCCACCCATTCCTTCAGATGATTCATGGCTGCAGCTACCATCTCATTGGCGGCTGTTGGAGCTACCACCAGGGCATTAGCCATGAGTCATACTAGGCAGACTGCTCAGACCCTGAATAATCATTTAGCCAATGTAGCTCATGCCTTAGTTGTACATAAAGGAATTAATGCTCAACTAAAAGGAAGCTTGATGGTGGTCAATCAGAGGATTGACCTCTTGCAGGAGCAAATTGATACCCTATGGCAAATCGCTCAACCTGGCTGTCAATGAAAGTATGCTGGACTTTGTGTCACTAGCATACAACATGAGAATTTTTCCTGTGCTGCAAATCTGTCTAAACAATTGTCGAGCTATATTTTAGGTAATTGGACTGGAGAATTCGATACTACGATGGAGAAGCTGAGAGTGGCCATTATCACAGTAAATTCTACCAGAGTGGACGCAGGACTAGCCACAGGATCTCCTTGTTTTTAATAGCTGAGTAGTATTACATTGTGTAAATGTACCATAATTTCTGTATCCATTCTTCGGTTGAGGGACATCTAGGTTGTTTGCAGATTCTGGCTATTACAAGTAAAGCTGCTATGAACATATTTGAGCAAATGTCCTTGTGGTATACTTGAGCATCTTTCGGGTATATGCCCAGGAGTGCTTTAATTGGGTAGAGTATTGAGGTAGCACTATTCCCAGTTTTCTGAAAGTTCTCTGTGTCTTTTGTTCCAGAATGAAGTATTTTGAAATAGGGTGAAAAATCCAAATAGTTATTTAGAAGTAAAAGGGACATAGCAACCCCACAAAAATAATTGTTGCTATAGAAAACATATAATTGCTTTGTATACATTTTCAGTTACAGTAAAGACCTAGATGAAAATGGCAGTTCAAATGGACAGAGATAGCTGGTAAGCAGAAAGCTGAAAGACACATGGCTAAGACCAGAGGCTTGACTTCAGTCCCCATGGTCAACCATGGTTTGAAAAGCCAATGTAATACAGTGAAATATTATGAGGGACAGAGAGGGTGTTCACAGTAACATTTTGTGTTGCTATAATGTGCTATTATTAGTTACTTCTTAAATTCTTTTTTGTTTTTTTATAAAATTTTATTATTAGTTATGTTTTTTTATTTTTTATATTAATCATAGGTTATTTACTTTGTATCCCAGCTGTAGCCCCCTCCCTCATTCCCTCCCAATCCCACTGTTCCTCCCTTGTCTTCTCCCTGCCCCTTTCCAAGTCCACTAACAGAGGAGGACCTCCTCCCCCTTCCATCTGACACTAGCTTATCAAGTCTCCTCAGGACTGCCTGCAACGTCTTCTTCTGTGGCCTAGCCAGGCTGCTCTTCCCTTGTGGGAGGGGAGTGGAAGAGCTTGCGGTTGAGTTCATGTCAGAAATAGTTTCTGTTCCCCTTATTAGAGAACCCATTTGGACACTGAGCTACCATGGGCTATATCTGAGCAGGGGTTCTAGGTTATATCTTACATGGTCCTTGGTTGGAGAGACAGTCTCATGAAAGACCCCTGAGCCTTGGTATATTTGGTCATTGTGGCGCTCCTGTATTCTCCAGGTCTTACTAACACCCCCTTCTTTTATATGATTCCCTGCACTCTGCCGATGGTTTGATTATGAGTGTTAATATCTGCTTTGATACACTGCTAGGTAGAGTCTTTCAGAGGCCGTATGTGGTAGGCTCCTGTCCTGTTACTTGCTTTCTCCTACATCCAATGTCCATGCCATTTGTCTTTCTAAGTGAGGATTGGTCGTCTTACCCCAAATCCTCTTTCTTGTTTATCTTCTTTAGGTGTATAGATTTCAGTATATATATCCTATCTTATAGGTCTATATAAGTGAGTATATACCATGTGTGTCTTTCTGATTTGGGAATACCTCACTCAGGATGATCGTTTCTAGGTCCCACCATTTGCCTGCAAATTTCATGATTTCTTCGTTTTTAATTGCTGAGTAGTATTCCATTGTGTAAAAGTACCACAATTTCTGTATCCATTTCTTAACTGAGGGGCATATGGGTTGTTTCCAGCTTCTGGATATTACCAATAAAGCTGCTATGAACATGGTTGAGCAAATGTCCTTGTTGTGTACTTGAGCATCTTTTGGATATATGCCTAGGAGTGGTATAGCTGGATCTTGAGGAAGCACTATTCCTAATTGTCTGAGAAAGTGCCACATTGATTTCCAAAGTGGTTGTACAAGTTTGCATTCCCACCAGCAGTGGAGGAATGTTCCCCATTCTCCGTATCCTCTCCAACATGTGTTGTCATTTGAGTTTTTGATCTTATCCATTCTGATGGGTGTATGGTGAAACCTCAGGGTCGTTTTGATTTGCATCTCCCTGATGGCTAAGGACTTCGAGCATTTCTTTAAGTGTTTTTCTGCCACTCTACATTCCTCTACAGAGTTCTTTGTTTAACTCCGTGCCCCATTTTTTAATTGGATTACTTGATTTGTTGCTTTTTAACTTCTTGAGTTCTTTATATATACTGGATATTAGCCCTCTGTCAGATAAAGGGTTGGTGAAGATTCTTTCCCAGACTGTAGGCTGTCATTTTGTTCTGACAACAGTGTCCTTTGCTTTACAGAAGCTTTTCAGTTTCATGAGGTCCCATTTATTTATTGTTGATCTTAGAGCCTGTCTGTTGGTGTTCTGTTCAGGAAGTAGTCTCCTGTGCCGATGAGTTCTAGGGTCTTCCCTACTTTTTCTTCTAACCGATTTAATGTGTCTCGTTTTATGTTGAGGTCTTTGATCCACTTAGACTTTAGCTTTGTGCAGGGTGATAAATATGGATCTATTTTCATTTTACTGCACATAGACGTCCAGTTGGACCAGCACCATTTGTTGAAGATGCTGTCTTTTTTCCATTGAATGGTTTTGGCTTCTTTGTCAAAAATCGAGTATTCATAGGTGTGTGGGTTTGTTTCTGGATCTTGTATTTGGTTCCATTTATCCGCCTTTCTGTTTTTATGCCAATACCATGCAGTTTTTATTACTATTGCTCTGTAGTACAGCTTGGGATCAGGGATGGAGATACCTCCAGATGATCTGTTGTTGTACAGGATTGTTTTGGAAATTATGGGTTTTTTTGTTTCTCCATATGAAGCTGAGAATTTTTCTTTCAAGGTCTGTAAAGAATTGTGTTGTTATTTTGATGGGAATTGCATTGAATCTGTAGATTGCTTTTGGCAGAATGGCCATTATCACTATGTTAATCCTACCAATCCATGAGCACAGGAGATCTTTCCATCTTCTGATATCTTCTTCAATTTCTTTCTTCAGAGACTTAAAGTTTTTTTCAAACAGGTCTTTCACTTGCTTGGTTAGAGTCACCCCAAGTTATTTTATGTTATTAGTGGCTATTGTGAAGGGTGTTGTTTCCCTAATTTCTTTCTCAGCCCTTTTGTCTTGGATATACAGGAGGGCTTCTGATTTTTTTTTTTTGAGTTGATTTTGTATCCAGCCACTTTGCTGAAGGTTTTTATTAGTTGAAGGAGTTCTCTGGTTGCATTTTTGGGGTCACTCATGTATACTATCATGTCATCTGCAAACAGTGATAGTTTGACTTCTTCCTTTTGATTTGTATCCCCTTGATCTCCTTTAGTTGTCTTACTGCTTTAGCTAGGACTTCAAGTACTATGTTGAAGAGACATGGAGAGAGTGAGCAGCCTTGCCTTGTCCCTGATTTCAGTGGGATTGATTTAAGTTTCTCTCCATTGAGTTTGATGTTGGTTATAGGCTTGTCTTTACTATGTTTAGATATGTGCCTTGTATCCCAGATCTCTCCAAGACTTTAAACATGAATGGGTGTTGGACTTTGTCAAATGCTTTTTCAGCATCTAAGGAAATGATAGTGTGGTTTTTCTCCTTCAGTTTGTTTATGTGGTGGATTACATTGATGGATTTCCATATGTTGAACCACCCTTGCATGCCTGGGATGAAGCCTACTTGGTCATGGTGGACGATATTTTTTATGTGTTCTTGGATCGGTTCGCAAGTATTTTATTGAGTATTTTTGTGTCAATGTTCATAAGAGAGATAGGTCTGAAGTTCTCTTTTTTTGTTAGATCTTTGTGTGGTTTAGGTATCAAGGTAACTGTAGCTTCATAGAATGAGTTTGGTAATGTTCTCTCTGTTTCTACTTTGTGGAATAGTTTGAAGAGAATTGGAGTTAGCTCTTCTCTGAAAGTCTGGTAGAATTCTGTGCTGAAACCATCTGGCCCTGGGCTCTTTTTGGAAGGGAGACTTTTGATGACTGTTTCTATTTCTTTGGGGAATATGGGACTATTCAGTCTTTCTACCTGATCTTGACTTGATTTAGGTAGATGGAATCTATCAAGAAAATTGTCCATTTTATTTAGATTTTCAAATTTTGTGGCATATAGGCTTTTGTAGTAAGACCTAATGATTGTTTGGATTTCCTCAGTGTCTGTAGTTATGTCCCCCTTTTCATTTCTGATTTTGCTGATTTGTATAGTTTCTCTCTGCCTTTTTGTTAGTTTGGCTAAGGGCTTGTCCATCTTGTTGATTTTCTCAAAGAACCAGCTCTTGGTTTCATTGATTCTTTGAATAGTATTATTTGTTTCTAATTGATTGATTTCAGCCCTGAGTTTGATTATTTCCAGCTGTCTGCTCCTCTTGGGTGTATCTGCTTCTTTTTTTTCTAGGGTTTTTAGTTGTGCCATTAAGTTGTTTGTATGAGATGTTACAAATTTCTGCTTAAAGGTACTTAGTGCTATGAGTTTTCCTCTAAGTACTGCTTTCATTGTGTCCCATAAATTTGGGTATGTTGTGTCTTCATTTTCATTGAATTCTAGGAAGTCTTTAATTTCTTTATTTTTTCCCTAACCAAGCTGTCACTGAGTGGTGAGTTGTTCAGTTTCCATGTATGTGCAGGCTTTTTACTTTTTCTGCTTTGGTTGAGGTCTAGCTTTATGAGGTCTAGCTATGATGGTCAGATAGGATATAAGGGATTATTTCAATCTTCTTGTACCTGATGAGGTTTTCTTTGTGACCAACTATATGGTCTATTTTGAAGAAGGTTCCAAGAGGTGCTGAAAAGAAGGTATACTCTTTTGATTTGGGGTGGAAAGTTCTGTAGACATCAATGAGGTCCATTTGATTTAGGGCCTCTGTAAGTGCCCTTGTTTCCCTGTTTTGCTTCTGACTGGATGACCTGTCCCTTGGTGAGAGTGGAGTGTTGAAGTCTCCCACTCTTAAGGTGTTGGGATCAATGTGTGATTTCAGCTTTAATAATGTTTCTTTTACAAATGTAGGTGGTCTTGTGTTTGGGGCATAGATGTTCAAAATTGTGATGTCCTCCTGTTGGAATTTTCTTTTGATGAGTAGGAAGTGCCCTTCCTTATCTTTTTTGATTAATTCTGGTTGAAAGTCTATTTTATTAGATATTAGGATTGCTACACCCACTTGTTTTCTGGGACCACTTGCCTGAAAAACGTTTTTCCAGTCCTTTACTCTGAGGTGGTATTTATCTTTTTTTGCATAGGTGTGTTTCTTGGATGCAGAAGAATGTTGGATCCTTTTCCTGCAACTATTCTGTTAGTCTGTGTCTTATTATTGGAAAGTTGAGACCATTATGTTGATAGATAATATTGACCAAGGTCATTTTTGAAAACTTCTCCTGATCCTAAAATCTCAACTAGATTCCAGTCCTATACTAATGCCCATACTTGCTAATTGTGGTTATATTTTCTGTCCTCTTTCAATGTTCTTGATAATGTAAATTCATCTCATTCTACATAGGAACAATTCTAAAAACGTGTATGCAAACATAAACTCAAATATGTCATTCTCCAGGGGAGAGCAGTTGCCTTTAAGCCATGATTCAAAGGAGGCAAGAAAAAATGTTGTATTTAATTTTTCTTATTAAGAATTGTTATTGTGAAAATAAACATGTCCTTTAAATCATTAGACATATTAAATTAAATAAATATATTGAATATTAAATTAAATAAACTGAAACAAATTGGAAAAGGAGAAACTTGGCAGTGCTTATCTTGCATTTCTGGAGAGAGAGTGAGGTGCTGGAAGGAAAACTCCTCAGGGTAGTATGTCTGCTGTTTGGGTTTCTCCCCCAACCCCAGAGTCTTAGGAATTTTTCTCCAAACTACTCATAATATGAAAAAAAAAAAGATTTTTTTTTTAAATCGATGTACATAATTGGCAGGCTCAAATTTTAAAATAAAGATGCCCAGGTTATGTTTAAAATAAATTCTTCTTTTCAAAATGATTTTGGCTTACTAATGGCAGAAGAAACATTTAAATTAATCACACAGGCTTCTCTCCAAGTTAAACCTCCCCTTTTCATGTTGCTTAAGTTCCATTTTATCAATATCTAAACAACTCAAACTCTGGAGCATTTCAATGCATGTGTATATGTGTTCAAGTATATGCCGGCACACAGTGTATATGGGCTCATGACTCTGGAGACCAGAAAATAACCTCATGTGTCATCCTCAAGAATGTTATCCACTTCCTTTGAGGCAGGTTCTCTAATCGACCAGAATGTCACCAATTGGGCTGTGTTGGCTGGCCAGCACTCTGCATGGATCTTTTTACTGTCTGCTTCCTTGGAACTAGGATTATAAGTGTAAGCCATGACAGTTGGCATTTTTAATGTTATTTTCCAAAGCTACCCATATGATTCTAATGCTTAGCTTTGCTTTTCTTATCCAACTACATTATACATATTAAAAACAACTACTTCATAACCTTTTGCTTTTCTTACATTTTATCTATTGCAACATCATAGATAGACCTTGAAGAAGACCACACAAAATGCATGCTATTTTAATGGTGCCATCAGTTAATAAGAAGTACTCATTAAAGATGGGTTTGATGAGGCTGGAGAGATGGCTTAGTGGGTAAAATACTTTCTGACCAGGTATAATGAAAGCAGTTTGAATGCCCAGCACCCATTCAAAAAGAAAGCCAGGTGTGGTGCCATTCTCCTATAATCCTAGAAAGGGGAAGTGGAAATTCGTTCAATGAGAGACTTTGTCTCCAAAATCCGAAGACACTGATATGAGCATAGGGTGTTCAAATATGTACACAGTTAACACACACACAACAAAAAGATGGAATAGACATAAAATCTCAAAACTATGACCACATGTGCAGTGTTTACCTTTTCATTGCTTTAGGAATAATTTTATTTTACCAAGGAGAAGCTGAATCCCTGAATGTTCAAGGACTTTCTAAATCCATACAACACATTGTCTCTCACACAAGCCTGTCCATTAGAATAACTACATAAGGGGAGGATCTAAGATGGTGGCACCAATCGCACACTGTGTCTGATCAACAGGGCAGCAGTAACTGCACAGACACCAACAGACCAAACTCTCGGCCCAAAGCACTAGTGACTGTGCTCCCTACGTGAGAGGAAATCCCTCAGTGAGGGAAATAGGTGGGTCCAACCTCAGGTCACCCAGCTAATCCCTGGAAAAGTTCCTGGGTTCCTGCAGGTGCTCAGTCCAGCACATAGCCATAACACCCTTCACAATAGCCACAAACAAAACAAAACAAAAAACCTTGGTGTAACTCTAACCAAGCAAGGCAAAGACTTGTATAAAAAAAATCTTCAAGTCTCTGAAGAAAAAAAAATTGAAGATGTCAGAAGATGGAAAGATCTCTCATGCTGAAGAATTGGTAGGATTAACATAATACTACAGATTCAATGCAATTTCCATCAAAATACCAACACAATACTTTACACAACTTGAAAGAAAAATTCCCAACTTCGTATGGAAAAACAACAACAAAAATAGCTAAAACAATCCTCTACAATAAAAGATCTTCTGGAGGTAACTCCATCCTTGATATCAAGCTGTGCTATAGAGCAACAGTAATAAAAACTGCATGGTACTGGCATAGAAACAGAATGGTGGATCAATGGATTCTAATTGAAGACCCAAAAATGAACTGAAAAAGAAGTCAAAACCATAAAATAGAAAAAAAAAAAAAAACATAGCATCTTCAACAAATGGTGCTGGTCTAACTGAATGTCCATATGTAGAAAAAAATAGGCCCATATCTATCACCATGCACAAAGTTAAAGTCCAGGTGAATCAAAGACCTCAATGTAAAACCAGACACACTAAATCTATTAGAAAAAAAAATGGGGAAGAGCCTTGAATTCATTGAGACAACTTCCTGAACAGAATGCCAACAGCTCAGGCTCTAAGATTAACGATTAACAAATTGGACCTCATGAAACTGAAAAGCTTCTGTAAAGCAAAGGACACTGTCAACAAAACAAAATGACATCACCTCAACTTCCTGATATGATTTAATAAGAATTGCTAATGAGAAGATGTGCACCTTGAGGATTTAAAGTAGAAATGGCTGGTTGTTATATATATGTTTAGATTTATGATTCTTTCAAAATTAGACACCAATAAACCAAGTAATCCAATTGAAAAATGGGGTACAGAGCTAAACAGAATTCTCAATAGAGGAATATCGAATGGCAGAGAAACACTTAAAGAAAGAAATGCTCAACATCTTTAGTCATCAAGGAAATACAAATCAGAACAACTCTGAGATTCTATCTGACACTGATCAGAATGGCTAAGATCAAAAACACAAATGACAATACGTGCTGGAGAGGATGTGGAGAAAGGGGAACCCTCCTCCAGCGCTGGTGGGAGTGCAAACTTGTACAACCACTTTGGAAATCAATCTGGTGCTTTCTCAAAAAATTGGGAAAAGCACTACCTTAAGATCCAGCTATAACATTCCTGGGCATATACCTGAAAGATTCCCCCCTGCCCCCACCATTCAACAAGGACATTTGTTCAAGTATGTTCATATCAGCTTTAGTTGTAATAGCCAGAATCTGAAAACAACCTACATGTCCCTCAATGAAAGAATGGATGCAGAAAATGTGGCACATTTACACAATGGAATACTATTCAGCTTTTAAAAACAAGGAAAACATGAAATTTGCAAGCAAGTGGATGGAATTAGAAAAGATCATCCTGAATGAGGTAACCCAGAGCCAAAAAGACAGACATGGTATATACTCACTTATAAGCAGACATTAACCATATAATATAGGATAAGCATACTAAAATCTACATACCTAAATGAGCTAAACAACAAGAAGGACCTTAGGGAGGATGCTTAATTCTTGTTCAGACTGGCAAACAGGATAAACACCAGAACTGGTGGAAGAGAGGGAACAGGACAGGAACCTACTACATAAGTCCTCTGAAAGGCTCCACCCAACAAGAGATCAATTCAGATACAGAGACTCACAGCCAAACTATGGGTAGAGCACAGGGGGTCTTATGGAAGAAGGGGGAAATAGAAGGACCTAGAGAGAACAGGAGCTCCACAAGGAGATCAACAAACAGAAATCTGGGCCCAGAGGAGCCTGCACAGACTGATGCACCAACCAACAACCATGCATGGAGAGGACCTAGACCTCCTGCTCAGATGGAGCCTATAGACAGCTCCATATCCATGTGGGTTCCTGAATAATGGGAGCAGGGGCTGTCTCTGACATGAACATGGTCAGCTGCTCTTTGACCACTTTTCCCCTCATGGCTAGGCCTTGCCAGGACACAGGAAGAGGATCCAGTCAGTTTTGAAGAGATTTGATAGACTAGGCTCAGATGGCAGGGGAGGAGGTCTCCCCGTTTCAGTGGACTAGGGATAGGGATAAGGGGAAAGAGGGAGGAAGGGTGGGACCAGGAAGAGATGAGGAAGGAGCCTATAATCTGGATACAACATGAATAAATAATAAAAATTTTTGAAAAGGAAAAAAAAAGGGAATCACTGCATAAAAGAATTAAGGCACTGTTCCTGCCTATACTCCACACTGTCTACTAAACCAAAGTTTCTCAGACTGGGACATGAGTTTAAAGGATTTTTTTCTCAAAAGCTACCCATATAATTCTAGTGTTCTGGGCTTGTTTTTGCTTTTCTTATAGAACTCACTGCTTGTAAGACAGGACTGTCATCCCCTAACCAGTTACCCACAATGCCCCATCACAGTTATGTTGCATAGCATAGTGCAGGTGAAAGATGGGTCTTTGGAGAATTTCAACAAATCTTGTGAACATCTAATTTTTAATAGAGGGAGATCTATATTAACCAGATGACTAATGAGTCTGGTCCCTACTCTTGTTTATCTACTGTCTACAGGAGTGTGTGCTGAGCCTCTGGAGACACATTGATAAACCTGAGTAGAGCCTGGAGAATGGTGGCAGGTTATACTCTACATAACCTTCTAGTCTCCGCTTGGAATTTAAGGTCCCAAAAGAATTTTTTTTTTTGTGAAATATCTAATTGCATCCTTCTTTCCAGGATTGTAATCAGAATTCTGGCCATTTGGGTGTATTATTTTTCTTATTTGGTTTTCCTTGGAAGAGAATGGAAACTATGAGCCTTGGCCACTCCTCCATCTTGTTCTGATTTGTGCATTTAGTAGGCCAGTGTAATTTGTGTGCTCCCTTTAATATCAAGAGAATTAAGCTGCATTATGTGGAAAATGTGCAATGAAGATTTATAGACCTCAAAAGCAAAATAAAAATTAAATTAAATGTTGGACTTTTCTTAAAGGTAGAAGTTGTTCATTTGATGTGCATGCCAATGTTTGGTTTGCAGGCGAAATGTGTCTAAACTCCCCCGGTACCCTTTGTTTGAGTCCTAAATGTTCTTTGTATAGAACTTGGAGGAGGAATCTCACACATATAGGAGGACTGAAGTGAATCTGACCTCATCACAAGAAAAAAAATTTCTAAAGTCTACTAGACCACAAAAGAGTGAAGGATAATAAAGAAAAAAATTCTCTCTGAAAAATGTTGCTTTTTACTTTTCTTTAATGTTTTCACCTCAAATTTTTTAGGCAGTATCCATAAATATTATTTTCCAGGCTAGTTTTGATCTCAGTGTTGATGCATTTTACAAAGCACTCTCTTCTTCTACATAACATCCATACACACTATATTTTCACAGTGTGTTTTCCCTGTGTAATGTCAGAGCTTTGCCTTCTATCCATGAACCACAGTATCTTACATGATGCCTGGTTTATAGTATCATTTAGAATCTTTAGTGGAATGAATATACCTTTTACCTCAACCATTCCTCCAACACACATCATCCCCTCAGTTATAGGAACTGGCAAAAGGAAAAGTGAGTAATATATTAATGCTAAAACTTTTGAGGTTTTAAAGTTCTGATTTATGAACTCACAAACTACTGAAACCATTAAATACTCAGAATCACTTTTAAGTTGGCTTTAGATGTGCTTAAAACATAAACTGGAACTAAAATTTTAATTCTGTCCCTTGCTAGCAACTTGCCTAATCATGTAAGTCCTTTGTTGTTATATAAATTAAGTCTCCAAAAGCAATAGCAAAGGCATCCTCCTATAACAGAATAAGACAATATATAATTTGAAGGCTAGCAGAATTGGTATCCCAAGATAGAGTCTTGACATTCTAGTTTAATTTGTTTCTGTGATAAAATTTCCTGACAAAAATCAACATATGAAGAATGGGCTATTTGACTTACAATTTCAGGCCATAACCTATGGTTACAGGGAAGTTGAGGCAGGCGCTTAAAGTACCTATCCTCAGTCAAGAGCAAAAGGAGATAAGTGCACAGGTCATTGCTTTCATTCATCTAGCTCCTTCCACTTTTGTACTTCCCAGAGAACAGTACCACATGTAGCGGGCTAAGTCAGTTAGCAATTGAGATACCCCCTCACCCCCAGATTTGTCCACAGGCTCCTCTGATCTAGGCAATCTCACCTGAGATGTCTTTCCTAGAGACATTGTTTCTAGGTTGGGTCCAAATGCTAAATAGTGCTAACCGTTACACTCAGTTGATGCTCACTGAATCAAAATCTGGAAATAAAGGAACCAATAACAACTTCGGATGGAAGGTTTCCCAGGTCAAACAGTTTGTATGAAGGTAGAGAAGCCTTGTGTTAATCACCAAGACTCTGCCTGTGGGGTCCTTGAGCCCCAGTTGCAACAGAAATTTCACTATACTTGTGGTTTCTGGAGTCACATCAGAGGTCTGGAGTAATTTGAATTAAAATCCCCACTATGATAATATCAAATAATCCAAAACTTCTATTGCCCCTAGTTTTGCCTTGATTACTTTTAAAAAATCATCTCAAAATCAGCCTAGAAACTGCATTGGAAAATAGCATAATGACATGTTATTTATGAAATTAACACCGGAAATTTTAGTTAATATCACCTTCAGGAACTCACAAAATTTCTTGCACTTTGATCTTGATTTATTTTGACGAGCACTTTGTACCTAATTTGTTAAATGCAAATCTTACTTTATCCAAAATCAACATTTTGAGCTGTTAACAACTTATAAAGTTTATGACTTTAAAGGAATTACTTAACTTTTTGTAGTTTAGTTTCCTCAACTGTTATATGAGACTAGCAAGAATATTTATAGTCACTTGAGCATTAGAAAAGTTAACTAATTGAAGCACATCAACAATGGCACCTATTGAAGTTTAATAAATATTTGTGTTTTCATAGTGCTGAATTAATAAGACTCTTTTCTCTGTCTCTATCTTTCAAACACAGACACATAATGCACACACACAACACCTTTCAAAACACTACAATCTTAGTCCATTTTGTACCAAGTGTGTATTTAGCAGGTATTTTTAAATTCCAATGTCATTGAGGATTATTCAGAGTGATCCTTAAAAATCTCTTCATTGTCTACAAATATTCTTGAGTATTGTATAGGCTACCCATTTTCTGACTGTAGTTCCATAACCACCTACGTTAAAAAGTACCATGCAGCTTTAAAGATGTAGACATTTGCTTCTGTCCAATCCTGCTGAATGAGTGTCTAAGGGTATGAAGCGTGAAGCCTGAAAATATGCATTCCAAACAGATTCACTAAGCAATCTCTACTTGTGATCAAATTCAAAAAATATCTACAACACTTTGAATGGATTACTTTTATTTTTTGATTTACTATTATTAAAACAGGAAGATGCAGTGTTAACCTCACGCACACAAATTAAACAAAGGTAATAAATAATCATTGAGTACCTCTCCATGAAAAGTACCACATTTGGAATATTTCAAGACATATAAACCCTAATTTGTGTCCTTAAGGAGATCATGTTCTAGTAAACTTCTGTATATAATTGTGTCTCTGAGATCACTTTCATGGAACAGTCTTTAAAATTCTGTTGTGTTACTGAGATCAAAATTGTCATAGCCACGGGACAAATCTCATGATTATATTATGTAGGCGTGGAATTCTAGAGTAAATCAAAAGGCAGAGGAAGAAGAAGTATCCATCAGTTGAAGCAGCAAAAGCATATAATAAATTTGGTAAACAGGTCTCCTACTATTATGTCAATAAACTCCAAAGCAAAAGAGGTAAGCCTCTAATGGACAGTGTCATACAAGTCATAGATGCAAAAGATCATTGCTCTGCCCTACCAGAAGGCAAGCACACATCTCTAAAAGAAACCACCCATATCTAAGTGGACACAGTTGGCTTTCCCTGCAGATTGGGGAGTTTCTGGGTGTGAGTCAAATGTTTATCATTCAGAGACTGTCACAATCAACTCTTTTGACTATTCATAAAACTTATGATTTGCCTCAAGAAACTTGGAGTTGATCCTGGAGGCCGCATGCATATCAGTTCTGATGCCAAATGATGGAGCTCTTTCTCAAAGTTCAACAATATCTTTAATATCAGAGGCCAAGTAAACTATACAGAGGAAGACAGTGAAGAAGGCTGCAACTATTACAAACAAGAAAGGAGAAATCATTTTTAATACTAAATTGCCCGAAGCAAATGTGAGTTTAAACTGTTTTTTTTTTTTTTTTTTTTTAGGAACATTTGTAACCTGAAGGGACATATACTGGGGACCCAGAGGTTGGTGGGGGGACAGAATGGGAGAGAGATATGATTCTATATTAATCTATAAAATTTTAAGTATAAAAATTAAAAGTAAGTAATCTAAGAGAACATTTAACACTTTACAATACAAATACTGAAGTTTTAATCACAGCAAAGAATTTTATTCATCTTTTCTCCTACATCTCATTTAAAAGGGGGATTCTTCTATTGAAATGTGATCTCATCTATTTTGCTTGTAATCACTGTAGTTACTGATGGTCAAGGGACTGAACAAAAGAAAGTAAGACATTCAGGTATCTTGACTCTTGAAATTTCTTTACATTTGATTTAGAAATATTAAGAGGAAGCACATTTGTATTTTCCATCCTTAACAGAAGAACCAGTCTCTAACAGAAAAACACACTGCTAAAAAGATGCCAATGAAATAGCTGGGTTTCAAAGCCATGGACTGTTCTCAGTACAAATAGCATTTGCGGTTTCAAACATGAGTCTCTGTGGCTGGGGTTAGTGAAGAGGAACTCAAACTAAGCTTCATGTTCAGATGAGCAGAAAATGGACTGTGTGTTCAAAACTATTCCCACCTTCCCAGGAAGAGACTGCATGCTTCCACTGTTGTGCAGAATACTATTATTTGCTCTGGAGCTATGAGATCACTGAAAAGATTTTTATGAAAAATAAAATGAACTAAAGGAAGAAAGCAAGGAGGGAAGAAAAACAGAAGGTAGTGAAGGAGAATGAAAAATAAAAATAGAAGAGTAGAAGAGTAAAGTTGAATATTAGGGGTATCACAAATTTCCATGCATGATGACTGGGACCTCTGTTAAAGGCAGACCACCTGACTAGACTAGATAAAATGCATAGTCCATGTTCTTTGACTGCCTGTGTAGTCTCTCTGCTTTGGTGCTCTCCTTTCTCCCAACTACCTCCAACTAGGCAACATGAAAGAGGGAAAGTGGGGGCTAGAGATGGGGAACCCAAAGAAGAGTATGTTTGAAGACCATGAGTTGTGAGACCCTCAGCACTACATAAATCAAAAAAGAAAAACACAAAAGGAACATACTTACTGCTCGGTTATAACTCAAGTTAGCATTATTTGGCAGTTATTCTTGAAAAAAGCTTAAATGTCAAAACTTCAGTTTCCTGAAACAACAGGTTTGGTCAAGGCCAAAATGTTTTGAGACATTTTTTTCCTCATGGTATTTCCACTGCTGGTGTTAGCCAAAAACACAGTCTTCATACCCAGATGAAAATAAACATAAATCTTCAAACCTCAGAAGTGTCCAGAACTTGGTGTGAAGACTATAAATGAATGATGCCTTAGGGTAGCTTGCATTTTATCTGAACTGGACCCTTGCCTTTCACATGAAGAAAATTTTTATTGTCCTGGTGGAGTGAAATTCATCTCCCCAAAAGAAATATCCAGAAATTTTATCTGTTCCATCTAAGGTAGACAAGCTTCAATGATTAATGGCATATTCTTGTTATTTTTTTTAGTTATTCATGGTGATGAATTGAAATAACTTTAGAAATTGTAACAGAACTAAATTTGATTCCCCAAAATCACTTAATGCTTGCAGAAAAAAAGAAAAGAAAAGAAAAGAAACCAGCATTCTTTGTGAGTAGCACCTCAAGACCCTGTTACTGGTTAGTGATTATCTGTTGTTCCATTTATTTATTTATTTATTTATTTACATATTGGCTTCTTTTTCTAACCTGAACAGGATGAAGCACATAAAAGCAGTTATTAAAGGACATGTTTTTGCCTTGAAGCCAGTCCTGTGTCTGCCCCCACAGGATGTGCAGGCTCTCCCCGACCTTGTTCTGATTGCTCTCTGTGGGGAGTAGTGGTCAACTTTAATTAACTAATTTACTTTCAACAAGTGTTTAATTAGGGCCTCTGCCCATGTCCTCTGCTTGTTTGAAGATTCTGCCCAAAGTAAGACTTTATTTATTTATTTATTTAGAAAACTTCATCTGATTCTTGGCATCTGAAGTCTGTGAACGTATAGAAAAAAAATCTACAAGTATTTTGACAAGTATTAAAAACAATGACTAAATATTTAATCTAGAAAAAGCATGGGGCCAGCCACCATGAGTGTAAAATACAATGCTGTTTGATCCAGGCACTGGAGAAATTAAGAGAACCCTGGAAAATTAAGAGAAGTATGCAGGAAAGGTATAGTCTTTGTCACTAGTGTTGACAGAAAATAATCATCTATATATCCTTTACTGTCAACTGTGTCTCAAATACTCTCTCTGCTCTCTTACTTAATGCTCGCAAGAATTGTGGAATGTAAATTGTGCCCATTTTGCAGAGCAGGGAGCCGAAGAAGTATTTTTTTTTCATTTCTTTTTTAAAAATTATTTATTACAATTTATTCAATTTGTATCCTGGCTGTGACCCCTCCCTTATCTCTTCCCAATTCTACCCTCCCTTCCACTTCTCCCCCTATGCCCTCCCCTAGTCCACTGATAGTCCTAGTCCTCCTCCTCTTCTATTTGACCCTAGCCTATCAGGTCTCATCAGGACTGGTTACATTGTCTTCCTCTGTGGCCTGGCAAGGTTGCACCTCCTTCAGGGGGGAGTTGATCAGAAAGCCTGTTACTGAGTTCATGCAAGAAAAAGGTCCTGATCCTCTTACTAGGGACCCTATTTGGAGACTGAGTCTATGGGCTACATCTGAACCAGGATTTTAGGTCCTCTCCATGCATTGTCCTTGGCTGGCGTATCAGTCTCTGCAGGGCTCCCAGGGCTCAGGGTTTTTTTTTGTTGTTGTTGTTGTTGTTGTTTATTCGTTTCTTTTTGTTTTTGGCTCTGTTGGTCTCCTCGTGGAGTTCCTGTCCCCTCCAGGTTTTTCTATCTCCCCCTTCTTTCATAAAATTCTCTGCACTCTGCCCAAAGTTTGGCTGAGTCTCAGCCTCTGCTTAGATACTTCGATCCGTAGAGTCTTTCAGGAACTGTCTGTGGTAGGCTCTTGTCCTGTTCCTTGTCTTGTCCCGCTTCCAACGTCTGTCGCATTTGTCCTTCTGAATGAGGATTTAAAAGTGACCAAAGTTACAGCTGACAGGTGTCAATTAGGGTGAAAACCTCAAAGGTCACAGTGACTCTCAGATGTGCTCCCAGGATTCAGTAAGCAACACAAGGACTGGGAACCTGCTCGTCTGGCAGGTCTAGCTCTGTTGGCTACAGGGGCCTGTAGGAACGGGTAAACTGAGGCTTGAGGCAGCAAGAGCAGCAGCAACAGACTTCACACAGCTGTGCAGTCACACTCGAGGTCAACTTGCCTGTTCTCACTTATAACAGAGAGCACTGAATAAACTAGAGACTCTCCCCATCTTCCCCCCAAAACAAAAACCAAGAGAAAAGAGATGAGTGCTGTAAGACATGTGAACAGGATGATTCCTTGGGTCAGTGAAAGTTAGAAGTTTATCTGAGGAGGAAAATTGGTTTGACAGATTTGGCAGCCTGTACCCCAGAGGAGGTTCTGGGGACACTAGCCAGCACTGTGACATCAGTGAAAAGCTGCATCAGAGAAAAACACACACAAAACGTGGAAAACTCAAATGTCTACACTCAGTTAACCAGTCATTTAGTTACAGGTTCAGAAGGTGACAGTTTACAGTTTCAATAATTAAGTTTCTTCTGCAGGGAACCAAAGCTCCATGGCTGTGGCTAAAGTCTATTGGTTTGGTCGACTGGGACTAGACAGTTGCTGGGTCCAAATCCTAGATATTCACCTACAAAACACCTTTCTCCTGTAAAACAAAGTTTTAGTTTTAATAAAGCCAATTTTCTATTTTTTTGTCGTAGATCATTCTTTTGATGTGGTAGAGATACATTATTGAACAAACTTGACTAGGAGCTACCCATGGAGCTCATTTTTCAGGCTGTCTTACACCCCAGATTTCCAAGTTCCCAAGCTGATTCAGAAGGTACAAAAAGGGGCATAGAAAAGTGTACTTTAGCCACACTTCATGTGATCTTTGTACGTGGTCCTCATTCTTTGAGAAATACCTTCCTACTTAGTGTGAAAAACTTAGCCTGGAGTTTGGTGACTTTTATAAACAATTCTTAATTTTGTGACCTGGATGTAGGTAACTGAAAAGCATAAGCAAGGATAATGATGGCCTGTATTTACTGCATATGTACTCAATGCAACGTGTGCAATAAACAGTAGATATTTTATATACTTGTCACACTTTATAAATGTCACGCTTTATAATACCTATGAATATTTTTGAACATTTTTGAATATTTATGGACAGGTGAATTTATTTATTTATTTATTTATTTATTTATTTATTTATTTATTTATGCCATACTGAGTTTGGCTTTTAGTTCTTCGCAGCCAGAAGTACTCAAACTGTTTTGTATCTTCTTTGCCAGACATAGATTTAAAATGACTTTCCCCAGAAAAGCTTCTGTGACTCATGGTATGGAGAAAACATGTCTGACAACCCTGTGATGTGTCTCAGCACAGAAGTGTTTGAAAAGCTGTGGAAAAAGAAAGAAGGAATGTCAAGGCTTTAAAAATAGAAAACTTTAACTATTGATTGAATAAAGAGCATCATAAATAAAGAGGTGGTCAGGGAACCCCAGACAAAGAATTTAGACATTTTGTCGAAGAGGAAGAGCACCAGATCTATGATTGTGAGAGCTCTACTCTCTGGCAAACTAAGTACAAGAGAATTGGGCCTGTCCAGGGCATAAAGGACTTCTGTTTCTGCTGGTTAGCATGTGGAGAGGGTTTATAGGATTGTACTATCTTGACTCAGATACTTGGATTCAAATTTCAACTTTGTTTCATATTATCTGAGTGATTTTGCATCCTTTTTTGAACTTCTCAAAGCCTCTATTTCCTTCTTTGAAAAGAAGTTAACTATTTTTAACGTCTAAGTGTTGTGAAGAACATGATGCAGTGACAGAGCTTACTGAGCATGAAGTAGACATAGGGCGGAATGAGAAGCACAACACTTTAAAGCACTTTAAATTAATTTAATTTACTAATATTTTAGAAATAATATAAATTGGAGATCAAGGTTGAATTGAAAAATCACAGCATTTATGATGGTGTAGACAACAGGCTCAAGAAGGAAACAGAAGATCAGTTGAGAGCTTGTTAGTGTTGGAAACAGTGACAGAGGGAGGTAGAGAGAAACAGATGAAGAAGAGAAAACAGATTTAAGAGACATTGTAAAATAAACTTGCTTGCATCCAGTGCTTGAGCTAAGGCTTTGAGATAAGGTTCATTTCTCCAGCTTAAGGAAAGTGATGTCATCCCTAGAACCCAGTGTGTAGGAGCTGAAGTCAAGTCATCCCTCTTCTATTCTCATTTCCCCACTGGATCTCCTCAGTGCTTTGTCCAAATCAATCCTTCCATTCTCTGACTCAGCAATATGCAACTTTCAGCATACAAGTTTCATATTCTCCTAATGTGTCCTTTTTATATCCTCAACCATTTGTTCTTTATTGTATAGCTCTTTTGCAAGCAAAAGCAGCATACATGAAAGCTTATTGAAAATAAAAAACAATGTGATTTGCAATATAGCTCTAGGAAGTTAGAAACTCACGAGCCTTGATCCACCACTGTGTTTAACAAGCCCAAGGTGACTCTAATGCATTCTGGATTATGTAGACACATATCTACAGTAAGCTTAAGGACAGAAAAGTCTTGTAAAACTCTATCTTTCTCATGAGGAAGCAACTCTTTTTGCATTCTTCTGTAGCCAAAGAGAGAACTCATGGCCTGAGAATGGGCAGCCCAGTGCCCACCTCACCTCCATCCTGTGACACACACACACCCTTACAGGTAAACTAATTTTGGAAGAATCACTGTCAGTTTGGGCTGCTCTGTTACTGATCATGGATAATATGGATCTTCTTGCAAAAGTAAATGAAAGTGTTCAGAGTAGCTGTATATTACTCACTATAAAGCTAACTCAAAACCAGTCTAGGAACAATGCCCTAAAATCCAGCTAGTAGAAAAATTAGGGGGCATTGGAATATGTGCGGAAGTAATCAGAAGGAAAATTGTCTGGGACATTCCATGGCTCTTAGGGACAAGGCCACTCTAACTCCAAGAGGCAAAAATAATAGCTCATCATGCCAGGTCAGTGGGTAAAATTTCAAGGGTCAACAAGCCATTGGTCTTAAAGGCTCCAATTACAAACTCGACCACCAGACAGATGCCCAATTGTCTACTGGACTCTGCAGCAAAACTTTATGCTCCTAGAAAGGAGGGGGTGGGGTGATTCTTTGGTTCTCAGGGAAAGAGGATTAATCCTATCCTGACCCCTGGGTCTCAGCTTCCAACTATCCATTAAATGTCTGGCTCAGTCGCATCCCTGGGTGGGCTGCATAATTTCAGAATAGCTCTGAAATCCCTTCCTGTTTGTGTTCCAAATAAAACCGTCTGTACAGAATATTTTCTTATTTTCTCATTCAATGAGCTCTTCTGTTGAAATATTGTTAGATATATTCAATGGAAACTGTCTTGTCCCTAATAATACAGAATGTCAGTTCCAAACTCTTTCTCGAGTGACGGGAAACCTCAATAAATAAGTGGCTACCCATCAACGCTGACTACTTTCTCACAGTTCATCTCCCTGACCCTCTAAGCTAATTACAGGTAGCCTGGATCACAGTTAGACATCCTTGTACCAAAGCTAGACATGTAGGACTACTCTGAGGTCAAATGAGAGACCTTTCATCTCCACTAAACTCCTAATAACAGGAATTTAGTGCAAATAGGCAGAAAAAAAACCCCACATTCTCAATTCTGACCCAAGCCTGTAGGACATCCACCATACCTGCCACATCCTGGTATGTGAGTATATCATATGAATACCAGGAACCTATAATCTCCTGATCTATATAATTCTATTTTTTTTTTGTTTTCTGAAAAATAACAGTAACTGTGAAGGCTAAATAAAAAAGCCATTCAAAGTCAATGTTTTGTCTAGCACCTCACAACCAGTGATGATGATGATGACAATGACTATGATGACAATATAATACCTTTGCAGTCACCTCTATATTCTGCCCCAGAGTCCTGGGCATGTTCCGGATGAAGAAGTTACCATGTCCATGGATTATATCCTGACATCCTGGATCACTAAGATCTTGTTTTTTTCCCCAAGAGCACTTTCCTATGCAAAATTCAGCTGCTGGGACCATCACCCATGCTCCAAAAGTCAGTGTGTAGAAACTGTCAGCTCATCCAATCACTATCACCTTCAACATCATAGATGCTACACTTTTCTTAATGTCAAACATAGATCAATACATCACCAGTGAGATAATATAATTTATAAAAGCAGCCATAATATTTATACATCAGTGCCAATACCAGTACCTGACATTTAGTGAACACCTATTTTCAATACCATGGTGAAAAACTAAAATTACATGAGTGGATAGATTAAGAATTTTTTATACAAAAGAAACCTTGAGTGAGAACTATAATATATGGTGCTATGTTTTGTAATGGCAAAAACAAAAAACAAAAAAAACCGTAACAAATTACCAGTTCACTACTATTGTTCATTGAGAATGTGTTGCTTCAGGAAGTATGTCAGGGAATATAAAGTATACAACTTTTCTCATTTTTTCATGATAATTAATTATTTTTGTTGTATGGAATGAGATAAAAAAGTAAAGTGTATACGACTCCTAGATAATAAGTGACAGAAGTAGGATTGGAACCCAGATCTATTAACAAAGCCTGTCTCATCCTGCCACCATCCTAGGATGAGCTACTGTCTAGTTTGCTTTCTGTTGCTGTGATAAATACTAGAACTAAAAAATTACTTGGAGAGTCGAGGTTATGCTATGTCATTAAGAGAAGCCAAGACAAGCGCTCAAAGCAGGAAGCTGGAGGTGGTAACGAAATAAAAGACCACATGGCAGAGAGGAACACTCTGCTCATTTTTGCTTCTGTTTACTTAGCTTTCTTACACCTTCCAGTACCACCTGCCTAGCGGCTGGACTGCTCAAGTGGACTAGATCCTCATACACCACTTAGGAATAAAAAAAATGTCCCACAGACAAAGCCATAGGCCACACTGATGAGGTTACCTTTTTCTAAGAGTGTCGCGCAGACAGCAGAGAATAGGCGTCACAGTCATCATCAGTACACCATCTAGACTATCCACCTAGAACTAAATGATCTTTCTAATCACGAACACATCTAAATGATTATTTGATAGTTAGCAAAATCACCCCCCCTTATCTCTCAGCTGTTATGAAAAGAGAAAATGAATTGAATGGAGTACATTCCCCATAAGAGGTGTTCAAGTACAGAAGTCTAGAAACAAAGTACATTATTGCTCACTAGCTTTTTTCTCCTGGTTCTTTGGAATACAAAAGATAGGGAGGTTAAAAATAAAATACATTTAAACTTTGTTTTGAAGGTGATAGAAAACCTAAAGTAGAATTGATGAGAGAAATTTTATGCTTTAGAAAGATTGTATTGTCTAAGGTCATTCTCGAATGAAGACTGAGACTCTCAAAGTCAGTCTTCTCAGTTACAAAAACCTAAGAACGGATGTGTCCTAAGTTGAGACTCTTCATCAGAAATGCAGTCACTGGTTTCCCCCAGTTCGTTGATCCACAAAAGCCAACTTGTTTAGGGGCTGGTGGAACAAATGAATAATCAGCTGGATTCTAGTGTATGAAGAAAGATGAGAAAGGAGAATTCTCAGAATCTAAGGTTTCAATCTCAGGGTCTCTTTATTTTCCACTTAATCAACAATTTTATCCCATTTCCATAATTCCCATAGTATAATAATTCTTCCAGAGAAAATTATAGAACCATCATTAGCTCCCCTTAAGACCCATGCTATATGCAATTGAGTTGATGCTTCAGTCATTTGTACATCTTTTGCTGGTGTCTAAGTATTCTCCACTATGGCCACTACACCAAAAATTCAGTCTTTTTCAATTTCTCTATACAGGACAAAGTGAGAAGGAATCCATATGATATATTACTTCATTTTATCATCTTCAAAATATGTCTCAATATTGTATCATTAGAAAAATTAGCTTGAAACTTTGGAATATTTACCTTAGAAAATAAAAAGAGAAATGGAATATACAATATGCAATTAAAGTGATGCAAGTGACTTTGGTTTATACAGCTAAAGATTCATGTAACTGTTCAGCCATCTGGCTCACACATGGACGAAAGCAAACTAACTGAGTTGGCTGAGACCACAAGAAGGGCCATCTGGTCCTTAACAAACATTGCCTGAGCGCCTACTCTGTGCCAGGAACTGAAACCAAGGGTGAAGATAATAGCCTGGTGGAACTCAGTACAAAGGAGTGTTTCTCTCTCTCCCTTTCCTCCCCCCTCTCCCTCTCCCTCTTCCTCTTCAACTCCCCTTCCTTCTCCCTCTTCCTCTCCCTCTTCCACCTCCCTCCCTCTTCCTTTCCCTCTCCCTCTCCATCCATCCTTCCCTTCCTCCTGCCCTTCCCCCCCCTCTCCAGTTGTTTTAAATCTCAGACAATGGACTAGGCTAGGCTATCACAAAAGCCTATAAATACTCCCTTTGTTAACCAAATACTTAATGACTACATTAGATATTGTAGAAATGTTTTATTTTTTTTTTCTATTGTGGAAGAGGTAAAAAGAACTTAAACTCAGTATTGCTGTAGAATGACAACCACCAGGTTTTTTGTTGTTTTTTTTTTTTGGTCAGTATTTTCCACTCAACACTCATCCCACATTCCTCTAAAATTCTGCTGCTCAGATTCACCTTTTTACTAAGAATGTTCAGAATTCTCAAGATCTGAGGATGCCATTATACCAGTCATAATTAGCAGTACCCCAGACATTTCCATCTGGAGGCCTTGCCTTCTGCCCCAAAACAAAGCAGCTAATAAAACTTACCCTGCGTGCAAAGCAACATACTATCCCTTTCTAAAATATACATAGACATATCCATGTATAGTCTTCTTTTATTCTTTTGGTAATTTTGACACACATTCACACAGTTACTATCAGTGTAATCTGTCTAAGAAATTATCTATGACCAGTTCTGAAATCATGCCAGCTCAACATTTCTAATACTCTCTAGGGCATTTGTAAAATCTGTGTCCTACCCACTCTTTCACACCTAGTTTGCGCTCTGTGTCTTAGTGTGTCTACTTAAGGAGGTGAACACTATCCCCCAATCCTGGCCACCTTTTCCAAGTTAGCACATGTGTAACTAGCTGCCAGTTCTATTCTCTAAGAAGTTGTACATGGATTTTGAATTTACATATCTTCAGCTACTGCTAATGAAACACATCATTTCTCTTCTATGTGAGGTGGCACAAATGTTCTGGAGATGTCCTAAAATGAAAAACAACTAGTCCATCTCTAAAATGTTTAAGGTCATTCATAATTCAGAAACTCTCTAGATAATGGTATTCTAGTTCACTGTTGTTTATATACATTGTGAAAGAAGAGTTTTCATTTTCTACAGCAATCATGCACTTAGGAGATTTCTTTAGAAGTTCTTTGTCCTCCAAGGATGGGTCATGATGGGTTTTGCTACTTATGTAATTAATTGTCCCTTTGAGTACTAAGTACAGTGAGATGGAGTTTATATCCATTTTCCTGCATTCAACAGTGGAGATGCATAATTTGCTAATCAGTAGGCTTCCAGAAGTGTGAGAAACTGTAGTCAAATAAGTATTTTAATTCTTAGATACTAGCAAAGAGTATTCAGTAATTTGTCAATTAAGAAAATCTTGATTCCCCCCTCTCTATGAACACATTGCCAAGAGAATGACAATGAAATGAAATGACATGAAAAGCCATAGACCAAAAGAAAATAGTGATAACTTATCTAATTAAGTAATCACATTCAACATCTACAAAGAACTCTTATACCTTACTAGTAAGACTGAAATACAAAATTTTTAAACAGTCAAGATAGCTGAGCATTTTATAACAAATAAAAGCATGAAAATATTCCCATAGAAAGTTAGGAATTATGACACATACTACACGTCTGTCAGGATATTGAGCTGGCCACACCTTGTCATGTGTAAGTGAGACTGTCAATGAATATGCATGTATGTAATGTTCCTAACAGCACTAGGCCTAAAAAAGAAATGATACAAATGCCCATGAACTATAAAAAAAACCATATGGTTTTATATATGTGTTATATATATGTTAAATATAAGTATATACATTTCTGCATTATATGTAACATATATGTACTTATATTTATATGTATCTATTATACACACATATACTTCTATATGTATATATGTATACACTTATACACTTATATGCTATATAACCAAAATGAGCAAATGATTTTTATATAAGTTGTATATCTGTTATATATGAGTATATATGGTGGGATCTGGAAAAGATCATCCTGAGTGAGTTGTCCCAGAAGCAAAAAGACACACATGGTATATACTCACTCATATAGACATACAACATAGGACAAACCCACTAAAACCTGTGCATCTAAAGAAACTAAGCAAGAGAGAGGACCCTAACTAAAATGTCCAATCCCCATCCAGAAAGGCAAAGAGGATGGACATCAGAAGAAGAAGAAAACAGGGAACAACCTAGGAACCTACCTACCACAGAGGGCCTCTGAAAGCCTCTGCCCTTCAGACTATCAAAGCAGATGCTGAGCCTGATGGGCAACTGTTGGGCAGAGTGAATGGAATTTTATGTAAGAACTGGGAAATAGTAAGAGCTGGAGAGGACAGGGTCTCCACAAGGAGAGCAACAGAACAAGAAAATTTGAACACAGGGAACTTCCCAGAGACTCATACTCCAACCAAGGACTATTCATGGAGATAACCCAGAACCCCTGCACAGATATAGCCCAGGGCAGTTCAGAGTCCAATTGGGTTACATAGTAATGGGAAAAGGGACTGCCTCTGACATAATCTGATTGGCCTGCTCTTTGATCACCTCCCCCTGGGGGGGAGCAGCCTTACCAGGCCATAGTAGAGGACAATACAGCCATTTTTGATGTGAACTGACAGACTAAGATCAGAAAGGAGAGGAGAAACTCCCCTATCAGTGGACTTGGGGAGTGGCATGCATGCAGAGGGAGGAGAGAGGGTGGGATTGGGAGGGGAGGAGGGAGGGGCTTATGGGGGGATGCAGAATGAATAAAGTGTAATTGATGAAAAATTAAAAAAAAGAAAAAAGTATATGTACTTATACATAAATATGAATCTATAACATATGTACTTATTACATATATACTTATACTTATGTGTAATAAGTATATGTGTAATAACCATATATATACTTATGTGTAATAAGTATATATGTAATAAGTATATATGTTATATATGCATATAAGTATATATGTTCATATATATGTATAAGTACATATACTTATATATAAAGAACACATATAAAACTATTTGTTTATTTATTTGTTTATATAGATATATAACATATGGGTATATATGTTATATAGAATATGTTTATTTATATACACATATAAATGTATATATAAATATACACACACTCACAGTAGTCCAAAGGAACCAGGAATGAATTAGTGATATATGCAACAACAATACTATTGTCTTAAAATAAATTTTATTGAAAAAAGCAAAGATACAAGTACACAGTATACACTTAACTTTCTGTAAACCTGTAAAAATGCAAACAAATCTATAGTGCTGTTGAGGAGGGAGAGCACACATGTGAATATTGGCTTAAGACCAGAAAGCAAAACAAAAGAATGAAAAGCCTCTCAGGACCCGTTTGACTTCGGACATGATGGATGTGCTTAATATCTTAATTGTGGATTTTTATATGTCAGATCCTACCCTATTTTACAATATGCATTTATTTGTCGATTATATTTAAACATAGCTTCTTTTCTTTAAGGAATAAATAAAAATAGAGGATGACTTACATTCTAAAATTATTATCTGGCTGAAGATTTTTGCAAAAAATGAAATATTGATTCCATTATTCCTTCATGTGACATGCATTTATTTGGGATTTTTTTATCTTCTAAATACTACTATATACACGATAGGTGGGGTTACCACAGATCAAACATAAAATCTCAGGGAAGAGAGAAATGGCTTAGAGGTTAAAAACACTTGCTGCTCTCCCAGAGGACCCTGGTTTCATTCCCAGAGTCCATTTCAGGTATCTTACAACCACCTGTAACTCCAACTCCTGTAGATCTGACACCCTCATATGGACCTGGGACCTTCACACACACACACACACACACACACACACTTTAAATCATATTTTAAAAATGAAAGTAAATCTTTCGATTCTATGGCCACTGGGGAAGACACGCTGCGCAGAGTCAGAAGGAGTATCCGTCGTTGCCAGCAGTGAAGCAGGGGAGCGAGACTAACAGGGAGCATGAATGGGGTTATTATTTTGATTCAGATGGTCAAAGGTTCACAGGTGACATAGCAGAAACCCTCTTCTTCACACTAATGGTTTCACTCATACATTCTTATAATTTCATTTGTTAAAAAGATTCTGGATCATAGAAAGAGTGTTCTGGTTAGTAGTAATATTAAATCTTTGACCCGTTATAGGATTAATGTCTCCTGTCTTAAGGGAACAAAACATGGTTTGTTGGTGACAGGGGCAAACTCTGGTAAGTTAAGAGGAGCATATGTAAATTAAAGGCCTGTGAGATTTCTAAAATCCAAACACTAATTAGAAAACCAGTTTCAAATTAGAATCATCTCTCATAATGACCACTTTGAAGTGAACTATCTTGCCTCCATAATAAAGTATGTAGTTCCCTTTCATTTTGGAGCTGAACATAAATGTTCTGTTTACTTAACTTTTCTTGTCTGTGCTGATTTTTACATGGTGATATCAATGCAATCAAAACAAACAGCAAGACTGTTTCTATTCTATCATATTCATCCAACTCTGCTGTTACCTATTCATTTACCAATCCAGCTCATTCAAAATATTGTGTGCTGAGCACTAACTGCATGTAGAATGAGGCGATATCAGTGAACAAGATCTTGAGCTGAAACAAGTTATTCTCTGATGCAGGTAGACAACCATATAAACAAATTTCAGGGAAAAATGTCACAAGAGGCATTGACTTTGAAGTAAAGATGGAGAAGCCACGTAGATTGTCAGGTCTTCAGCTACCTTCTTTTTAATTAATTAATTAATTTATTTATTACTGTTTATTCACTTTGTATCTCAGCTGTAGCCCCCTCCTTCATCTCCTCCCAATCCCATCCTCCCTCCCTCTTCTTCTCCAATGCTCCTCCCAAAGTCCAGTAATAGGGGAAGTACTCCTCCCCTTCCATCTGACCACATGGATAGACCTGAATCTATCAGGTCTCATCAGGATTGGCTGCACTGTCTTCCTCTGTAGCCTGGTAAGGCTGTTCCTCCCTCAGGGGTAGGTGATCAAAAACCCAGCCCCTGAGTTCATGTCAGAGACAGTCTCTGTTCCCATTAATAGGAAACCCTCTTGGACACTGAGCTGCCATGGGCTACATATTTGCAGGGGATCTAGGTTATCTCCATGCATGGTCCTTGGTTGGAGTATCCATCTCAGAAAAGACCCCTGGGCCCAGATTTTTGGTCTGTTGCTCTCTTTGTGGAACTCTTGTCCTATCCAAGTCTTTCTATCGCCCCCTTCTTTCCTAAGACTCACTGCACTCTGCCCAAAGTTTGGCTATGAGTCTCAGCGTCTGCTTTGATACCCTGCTGGATAGAGTCTTTCAGAGACCCTTTATGGTAGGCTCTTGCCTGTTCCCTGTTTTCTCCCTCTTCCAAATGTTCATCCCATTTGCCTTTATGAATGAGGATTGATCATCTTGCCCAGGATTCCTCCTTCTTGATTAGCTTCTTTAGGTGTACACATTTTAGTATGTTTATCATATATTATATGTCTAATCTCCACTTTTATGTGAGTATATACCATGTGTGTCTTTCTGCTTCTGGGATACCTCACTCAGGATGATTTTCTCAAATTCACACTATTTGCTTGCTAATTTCATTATTTCCTTGTTTTTAAATTGCTGAGTAGTATTCCATGTGTAAATGTAGTACAATTTCTGTATCCATTCCTCAACTGAGGGACATCTGGGTTGTTTCTAGCTTCTGGCTATTACAAATAAAACTGCTACAAACATGGTTGAGCAAATGTCCTTGTTTATACTTGAGCATCTTTGGATATATGCCCTGGAGAGGTCTAGCTGGATCTTGAGATAGCACTATTCCTACCTGAGAAAGCACCAGATTGATTTCCAAAGTGGTTGTACAAGTTGACATTCCCACCAGCAATAGAGGAGGGTTCCCCTTTCTCTATTGAGGTTCTCCACAACCTCTCCAGCATATGTTGTCACTTGAGTTTTTTTATCTTAACCATTCTTATGGATGAAAGGTGAAATCTCAGGTTTGTTTCGATTTGCGTTTCCCTGATAGCTAAGGATGTTGAGCATTTAAGTGTTTCTCTGTCATTCTATATTCCTCTATTGAGAATTCTGTACCCCATATTTTAATTGGATTACTTGATTTGTTGCTGTTTAACTTCTTGAGTTCGTTATATATTCTGGATATTAGCCCTTTGTCAGATATTGGGTTGGTGAAGATCCTTTCCCAATCTGTAGGCTGTCATTTTGTTCTGACAACAGTGTCCTTTGCTTTACAGAAGCTTTTTAGTTTCATGAGGTCACATTTATTGATTGTTGATCTTAAAGCCTGTACTGTTGGTGTTCTGTTCAGGACGTTGTCTCCTTTGCCAATGAGTTCCAGGCTGTTCCCCATTTTTTCTTCTAAGAGGTTTAGTGTGTCTGGTTTTATATTGAGGTCTTTGACCCAGTTGGACTTTAGTTTTGTACAGAGTGATAAGTATGGATCTATTTGCATTTTTCTACATGTAGACATCCAGTTAGACCAGCACCATTTGTTAAAGATGCTATATTTTTTCCATATTATGGTTTTGTATCTTTGTCAAAAGGTCAAGTGTCCATAAGTGTTTATTCCTGGGTCTTCTATTCAATTTCTGTCAAATTACCAACACAATTCTTTGAACACCTTGAAAGAAAAATTCTCATCTTCATATGGAATAACAAAAAATGCAGAATCACTGAAATGATCCTCTACAATAAAAGATCTTCATCTCTGATCTTAAGCTGTACAATAGAGCAACAGTAATAAAAACTGCATGGTACTGGCATTAAAATCTGCTGGTGGATCAATGGAATTCAGCTACCTTCTCATGCAACTCTTCTTTCTGTAATGTCCTGTTATTTGGGTCCTTGGAGTTTAATTGCACACAGCCAGACCCTTGCTAACTCCTGTGTTTCAATGCTTTGGAAATATATCATAAAGCATTTCAGATACAAAAAATATTTAAATTATTTTAAAAACTCCCACAGAGATTAAACAAATAAAAATATAACCAAATCTGTTATATACCTCACTTTCATCTTCCTCTCAGCTACATCTCCCAAAGAAGGAACTACTATCCAAAATTTGAGATGTGTCCATCTCAGATCCCTCTTTATATATATATATATATTACATTTGTTTATATATTACATTTGTTTACACTGTTGCATGCATGTTTTGAAACTTTCTGTAAGTGACATCATATTTGAGAGCTCTGAAACATCAGATTTTCCAACAAATATATAAGGTTCTTCTTCTTTGGTATGTATAAAGCAAGTGAGCTTTTATCTATTCCTCCTTCCTTCTTGTGAACATTCCATAACTTATTTCCATTTTTGTTGATAGAATTTTAACAAGGCTGGTTCAGTAATGTTGCAATAAACATTCCTATGTGCCATGAACACATGAGAGAGAATTCCCCAGAGGTATATTGAAAAGTGAAGTTATTGCATCATCAAGTACCAAATTTTATATTTACGAACATTACAAAATGACTGTCGGGATGTAAAATTTCACCAACAGTATATAAATTTTTATATTTGTTAATTCTTGATATAACCATATGTTATGTTTTCATAAGAAAGACTACACACTTCAATAAGGCGTGAAGTTACATTTTTTTTATTACCAGTGAAGTCAAGTATCTTTTTGGTTTATGGTCATGAGGTTTTATAGCCTCCCTCATCCATGAGATATTTCTACCCATTTTCTCAGTGTCTTCTATCAGTATAACTTATCACATTTAGTTTTAAATTCATTAAAGTAGTTTTGAATGGTTATCATCATCTTATTCATGAGTATGTATCTGTGTGTATGTGCACAGCATGCAGTTCCCTGAAAAGGACAGAAAAGAATGTTGGATTCTCTGAAACTGGAATTAGAGCTGGTTGTCAGCTGCCTGACACAGCTGCTGGCAGTCCAACTCTGTTCTTCCAGCAGAGCAGCAGAGTTCCTAGCCCCTGACCTTGTCTCAGTCCTTTATGAAAGTTTTGTTAGAATACACTTGAACCTTTGAAGTCTTAAAATACATAAGAATAATTAGTAAAATCGTACTTAAAATATCTAAGTGTGGTTTTCCTTGTCACCTTCATCCTCAGCTGCACAATGGTCCTCTTTACAAGAAGCTTTCCCTGAAATTGAAAAGCTGAAAGCTATACCGTGGATTTTTTTCCCTTTCCCAGTGCTGGCTGTGCACAGGAGACAAAGGGTGTACCAAAAATCTAGGCTCTTAAGTTTAAAGTACTAAAGAAATGAGAACCAAACCAGAGGTTCTGAATAGAGAGACAGTGATAACTCATACTTGAACATCAGAAATAAAATTGAAACTAAGAGCTATTTCCCAGGGGGGCTCAAGATAGTATGCTTTCTGAGTATGGATGTCCTGGAAGCTATTGACGTGGGAAGTGAATTCCTAGGGAGTGTATTTGGTAATAGAAAGCAAAGACATAAAATTTCTAAATGACGGTTATGGCACAGACCTACAAATGGACACAAGCACTGTTCAAAGAGTCACCACTTCCCTAGCAAGCGAGGCCTGGTCAGTCATGAGTGATGCTGGCCTGACTTTTAATGCTCTCTGACATGCTTAACATGCAGTGTTTTTAAACATCATTTGTCTCTGTGTGTTTATTAATTTTTTATTTTGCTACATAAAAAACACCTTTTTTCTCACCACCTTTTTCAAAGCCTCTGGTAGGTTGTCAAACTTTCCTGGACATGAGGAAGCTGAAGTTCCGAGTTGGCTGAATCCAGCTCTCCATGCTGCCATGCTCAGTCTCCTCCTATAGATACTGAAATGTCTCTTTCTGGTGACAGCTCTCTGAGCTTACCACAGAAATGATGAAGCACCTGAACACCAGGTTTAAGTTATTTATCAATTTCTTTTGTGTAAGAAAAAAACAACAACAACAACAACAAAATCTATTTGTGGAATTCCAACCTTTTCTATTTGTGTCACAATGAACATCCCTGGGGGCATCTTCCTGAGTTCCCTGATAGGTTCCCAGCTCTTCTACAGTTGGCATTCAGAGGCCGTGAGAAGCAGTCAGACGAGGATTGCACTGATCTGTCCCTTCTGGATATGGTGGTGCCCTGAATATGCTCCTGGGACGGTCTGCTCACTGTCTTCTATACAGATATTAGTCATTTATTTTAAAAGGTGATGTGTTCCTCCTAAAACGCTTTGTGCTTTCAGCAGAATGAGCCAAAGCCATTTTTTTTTTAATTCCAGTCAAGTGTTTTACTTACTCTTAAAGCTCTTGTGGCCACTAATCCACAGAAGCTGTTTTCTTCTTTGAAGTTTCCACTCCAGATATACAGGGTTGTAGCCAAGTTTGGCTTCAGGAGACTTTCAGATGTTGTTCTCTGCCCAGGTTCTGTGCTCTTGGTGTGGTGGTTGAGCTTGAAGCTCGGGTTTCATAGGGAGGACCAAGTTTTTCATGTCCAAGGCAGGCAGAAGGATTCAATGCTTCCTGGGGTGGGAAGAGACTTGCAAAGAAAGAGGAACAGAGGGCTGGTTTTAGTGAAATGAGCCTAAGAGCTGTAAGACTCATTCAGTTTGCTTCCAACATTTGTTTCTATCAGATCTAAAACTAACTTTCAAAATGATAATTGCTGCTGTACAGTCGTTACTCTGCATAGATCGCACAGCTTTTCAATGTAATTATTAGTGAATCTGAGATGGTAAAATAGTGGTCTAATAAAGAACCACCATGCCAACCTAACTATTAGCAGCAGAGAAAAGAAGCTATGAAAGCAAAGTGGCTGAACACATTACCCAAAGTTCCCATTACTGTATTCAGGCCTCTTGCTTCATGATGCACCAATATTTCTCTTAAATAGGGTCATGGATCATTAGTCTCCTGGCCTTGAAATCTCTTATTATTAAAAGTGTTACTTAGCAACTTTTAGACATTGAAGTTATTCCAAATAAGAAAAGCTACAAGGTCCATTGGTTTGTTCACTCTTATTGTAAAAACAAAACAAAACAACAAAAAATACAAAAATAATTGATAGCCTGACCTGGAATAAGTTTTATTTGTTTTCTTAGAATTATATTGTCTTGAGTGGGTTAGAGCATATAAAAAGAGTACAACAGGAGTTTCCTTGGCTCCCACAGATCAGAGAACAAAATTATAAATGTTTGGCATTCACCACCATGTCAGCCTCATAATTCTTCATGTATAAAAATGACTGCCCTCTCCAAATGTTGGATTCTGTGTTTGAAACAACGTGTTCTATGTGATTCAGCATAAGTATGTTCTTTTGTTTTCTTGATTTTTTTCAGGTGTGATTTATGGCTTGTCACTTTTTGCTAGCAGCAGTGAGGTCTGTCTTGATTATTCTGTGCTGTTTGATGAAGCCACAAGATCTGTCCAGATGGAAGCACCAATTCCACTGTGTTCCCGTGACAGCATAACACACTTTTTCCTCAAGGTACTTTACCATCTAGGTCTGACTTAAAATTAAACTTTAATTCAAGGCTGACTTAATGGGAATGAGGCCATGGGGTGGCACAGTTTTCCTGACTGATAATGGTTTTAATACTGGACTGAGGTTCTCTTAAAAATTTTAAATTTTTAATCAGTCTTTCTCTGCAATTTCAGTTTATTGGAGGCTCCTATATAGCAGATCCTATATACAAGTCTTTGTTCTCTTCTGGAAAGAGTAATTTGAGAGTTACAGAGATGGCTCAGATGGTTCAGAGTATATGTGTATGGCTCTGGTAGAGGACTTGAGTTCAAGGCTCAGCACACATTTTGGTGTGATTTGCAACCACCTGCATTTCCAGTGCTACAGGATCCAACATCTACTTCTGGCCACCAAAGGCATCTGCAGTCACAAGCGGGTACACACAAAAGAATCTTTAATGAATTAAAAGAGGGAGGATAAAGAAATGAAGGGAGGGAAGATAGGTGAGATGGAGGGATAGAAAGAGAAAGGGAGAGAAGAAAAGAGGAGCCATTTGAGGGCAGAAACAAAACTTCCAGCTGCAATTCAGTACATGGACTGATAACATTGGGATCAGTTTAAGCATGTAATAAATTACTTGTTTTAAAGTAAGAAATACCTGTACAATATTAACCATATAGATGAATGATATACTATGTTTTAAAGCAATTATGTATTATAGTTATAAAATTATATTTAAATAAGTATAGCTCCAATTTATTTCTGTGTATATGGTGGTAAGGACTGAACTCAAGACCTTCTAACAGATATGCAAAGGCTGCACTCTTGAGCTATATCTTTAGTCTGTGTTTTTATTTTTGTTTGTTTGTAAAGTACAACTATACTTAAAAGTAAAATATGGAGAAGACCTAGACCCCCTGCACAGATGTACCCAACAAGCAACTAAGTCTTTATGTGGGTCTCCTAGTAAGGGGAGCAGGGGTTAACTCTGACATGGATTCTGTTACCTGCTCTTTGATCAGTTCCCTTGGAGGAACAGCCTTGCCAGGCCACAGAGGAAGAGGATCCACGAAGTCCTGATGAGACTTGGTAGGCTAAGGTCAGATGGTAGGAGAGGAGAGATTCCCCCTTTCTGTGGTCTAGAGAAGGGTAATAAAGGGTAATAGGGGAAAAGAGAGAGGGAGGGTGGAATTGGGCAGAGATGAGGAAGGTGGCTACAATCTGGATATAAAGTAAATAAATTATAAAAAATAAATTAAGTAGATATATTCCACTGGGCATGATGGCAAATGTCTGTAATCCCAGCATTTGAGAAAGCAGAGACAGGTGGGTCTCTGTGAGTTCAAGATGAGCCTGGTCTACTGAGTTTCAGAAGCATGTTGTTATGAAAGCTTAGTATTAACATCTTTTCTGTGGCTAGCACCAGTAGTGGTTCGCATATGTCTAAAGAAGTAAACTCCTTTGTTTCCAGCCAAGGCTATGAAGAGAAACCCTGCTTCCAAAAAGAAGAAAAAAACTAGACTATTCCAAAAAAAATGTTAAATGTCAGATGTTCTTTCAAAAGATTATAGAACATTTTTGTTCTTCTGTATGTAAAAGAGCATATTACCTGTAAATCATTATACCTTATGTGTAGGGTGCAGTGTGGTATTTTGAGAGATGTATCTCATATACAATGACTAAATCATTCTAATTAACATTCACAATCTCAAACAGTTGCTATTTACATTTTTTTAAAGTTTAGAAACCTTCAAAACCCTGTCTTGTAGTTATTCTGATATGCACAGTAAACTCTTGCTGTGGTGATCCTACTGTCCTAAGAAAGACTAGAGCCTAATGTTCCCCTCTAACCACACTTTTGTTCCAATTAACCAGCCTGTTTTCATTCCATCTTCCTGGCTTCCCACACCTACCTTTCTTCAATCCTTTGTTAGCTTCTGCTTATGAGTGAGCACAGGTATTTGTTTGTCCATGTCTACCATATTTAACTCAACAAAGTGACTGCTAGATCCATCTGTGTTGTCTGACACTGATGACTGGATTTCACACATGTTTATTATTGAGTAGTATTCCACCAAGTAAATGTAGTACATTTTTTTTTACTCAATCTTCGGTCAACGGACAATTAGGATAGTTGGCTAGCATGACTAATACTGCATTAACATGGGGGGTACTAATGTAAAATAGTATCAAAATGTCAGTCTCATAACATAACTTTATTAAATATATTAACTTTTATCTATATTAAAGATTATATGTAGATGATGAAAACTTCAGTTATAGTTGAAAATTGCAAGGAAAATTATGAACAGCAATGAATCTTAGAGGTTATGATGTTAAACATGGCACATACTGCTTTGTATCACTCACAAAAGATATTACTTATGGATAAGCATTCATGGGAAAAGACCATCCACTTAGTCCAGAGTTTCACAAGTAACCATTTTTGAATAGAGGAAAATCATATGCCCTTCCCATAGGCTAGAGCATTAGAATGGTAGATTTTAATGAAGACTGGTCTCGTTGGAGATGGTAATACAGTCTTTCCACACAATATTGAAGTATTTACTCCTTGTAGCTTTGATTACCACTTTGTCCGCCATGTGCCTTAGCCCTCCTGGGTAAATTAATGCCATGCTGCCTGAAACTTGAGTAACAGTATATCCCGTGCTCCCTCCCAATACACAGTTAAAGACTTGGAGCATAGTCCAGCTCCATGAATTTAGAAAATAATAAAGAATGTTTGAAATTCAGTCATTTCTCTTAACGTAGGTCACATGGCTTGACATTGAATATTATTTTATGCTTTATCAATATCTTTGAGGCAATTAAATTACATAAAACTGCATTTCCATGTCAAAATATCTAAAAGGATAATAGAAACATTCTCTTCTGTTTAGTTTTGAATCTCATAAGACATGAGAAAATATGTATAAATCATAGAAGATTAGACCCACGATGTATGGGTCTGTCCATGGAGTATTATGAAATACCCCAGTGAGAAATCCTGGTACTTGGCAAACACTCAGACCATATCCAAGACACAGTTGAAGCAGCTTTGACATTGTACCATTTGCATTTCACTTGGAAGAACACATGACTTCTCAGGATATCCCAGAGACTATACAACACAGGCACTGAACAGACAGGTGACAGCGCCTCTCCAGCCTGCCTTTGCCTGGACCCCAATTTCTTGTATCGCTATTAAGGGAGCCCATACCAGATTCTGGAGCAGCCTTTTAACTGTACACAGCCTCCAATTCTACTCGTTTTGATGTACTTTTATATTAAATTATTGCAGACCCTCACAGAACCACAGGGTGAGTTTTTGGTAACGTTTCCCCAGATTACTCAGTGATACACTTGGACTGGCTTTGAGCAGCAGTTTTATTTGTCTCTGGGTATAAATCAAGGAAATAATAATTCCTGGCAAGAGCCAAACTCAAATACCTCTTCATATCCTAAGAATACATTCAGCCAGTACGATATTATGTGTGTTGGTGCATCTTGATAAAACACTGTATGTGTTCATTCAACAAAATACTCTAAGACAAATCACTGAGCACAAAACTCAATCAGCATTATGGAGCAAAAGAGATGCATCTATTCTGAGGAAATATATTTAATAATGGATGCCAATTTCTAGATGGTGGTCTTCTGAATGTTCTAAACATCTATAATTAGGGTTTCGCAAATTTAATGACAAAGAAGTGCACACAGTTCCTAATTACAGAGGTGCACCACTGACAATAAGGAGCTAGCGAAAGGGTAATGAACATACCATCCATTTTGCCTGTTTCTCTTCCCCAAAGCACACCAAAGTTCAAACCTATAAGATGAAACACATTCAGCTACCCTGTTTTCAAAGCTCGTAGCCTATGTTTTTGAAATGCACTAATTTAAATTTAAAGACACATCTTTAATGCCTCCCCTTTGTACGTTTTCAACAGTATACACACAGGAGTCACCATCTGTTTTCAGCCTTAGTCATTACCAATTCATCCTCCTGCTCTGTATTATCAGATCAAGAGGGTGGACATCAATTCGACCACCTGGGCGCTGGTGTTATTAACATGCACCCCTGCCACTCACTTATGAAGTGGTTTTGCTTGGAGCTGAAGCCTTGTGTTTCCCTTTTCCACTTTATCAATGCTCAGAATTGCTCAGTACGACTCTAATAAAGCAACTGCAGTAAGAACTAAACACAAAGAACTTTCAGGAGTATTTGCGAACAAACACAAGAGAAAATAATTTATGTTGTCAGAGACAGGAATAGACGGGAAGCACAGAACGGGTAGAGAGTCAAGGAAGAGAGAAGAGAAAGACTGGAAACATACGCAAGAGCCTGGGCTTCCTATGGATCTGTGCTTGATGGAGCTTAATGTTTCCATACATCACTGTGTGTGGCCTGTGAGGGAAGATGGGCAAGCATAATGTATCACCACATGCTAATAAAACCTACAGCAATTCCTCTCAAGTCACTTAGCTCATCGCAAAATTAAGGTGTCACTTAAAACAGATGTTTTATTTTTGTTAATCATGTTGTATGACCTCCACAAGCATGACATAACACACACAGAGGGAGAGAGAGAGAGAGAGAGAGAGAGAGAGAGAGAGAGAGAGAGAAAGAAAGAGAGAGAGAGAATAAATGGTAAGTGAAAAAAGTTTTCTTCCCAAAATTCTGAAATAATTTTTCTCACTCTTCCCAAAAGACTGAGAAAATACTGGACCACTGTTAACTAATCTTTCAAGTTTAATCAAACATTTGCAGGATAGCTGTTACATACTAGATGTATGGGTTCTGGAATACAGTCCAGTTGTCAGAATAAAAAGATAATTGCTTACTTGTTGAAGAAAAGCATCTTATTTTAGAAATACTGTTTCAACTTATATTCACTGTAGCAATTCAGAGGAAGGTATCAGTAAATCAGGACTGTGCAACACTCTTAAAGGAGTCACAGCTCTCTGGAACCCTGTGAAAGTCCATAGGTTAATCTGTTAGCTTTTCATGAAAGAAGACCTAAGACTGGGTGGCTTAAAGAACAGGAATATATTTTTCACCATTCTGAAGTCCATGATGAAGGTGTTGACTCAAGGCCAGGGGTAATGAAGGGCCACTAGGGATCAATTCAACAAATATTTAAATTTTACTTGTGTAGCACACACAATTTGAGACAACCATCTTCTGCACAGTAAGGGAAAAACACGGGCTTCTTATACTCCATGGACCTGTCTTTGTGCCCTAGGCATAAACATCAGGAGATGCACCTGCTATTAAATACTAGTTTTCAAGTGGTTGTACACCATTACCCCGAAGCCCCATGGATTAAAGTCGGGCACAAGGACCATCTACCTGCAAAAGGACTGGAGTTTGGAGTGCTCCTTGTTGCTCAGAGAAACGAGAACCAATTTGAGCAGGCTTCACCACAGTTACTATCCAGATAGTACTATCACATACAAGAGAGAACATATCCAGATCAGGCATGTGTGATAGGGAAACTATAACTGCACCTTTATTTAATTTAAATATGAAATGTAAGTAATTAAAGCTCTATTTCATTTGCTCTATTTTACACAGAAAAGCATGGAAAAAAAAGTACTTTTATGATGATCTTGGTTTAGTTAAATACTATGATTGTGTGCATGTGCGTTGCCTAATTCTGTTCAGACATGTATGCGTTCACATCAGAGAGCTACTACCAAAGTAACTCAATAATTACAAGTTTGGAAAATCCTCAGTGCTGAAAATTACAAACTCAAGGACCTATAATTCACAGAATACTTGTTTTGTAGCTCACTCGATATATTTTATTGATTTTGAAAGCAATAAGAGAAAAATCTTTGTAGGGCCATTGAGATAATTATTTCATCACAGATGTAAAAGAAATGGCTAGATGATATGGTAACCTGAAATTAAGTATCATTATCACATTTATGTGAAGAGTAGTTTCCAAGTGTTTTAAACATTGACGTTCTTTAAGTTTTTCTATATCAAAACCACTTTCAAGGGATTGTAAGCTGTTTGTAAATTTTACTCCTGTAGTGCATAGTTCAGAAATAAAATTAAGAAGTCACTAACCTTCAATTATTACATTTTTTTTTCTAATTCTCCTTACTTCTCTCACTATTTGTACCATAAATCAGGAGGGAAGAGGGCTGTGTAAAGCCTGGAACTCTAACCTGATTTAAAGATGTGTCTCCTGTAGCATGGGCAGGCCTCACCTATCTGAATCTTTCCATGAACTTTTAATTTCCCTGCCTCAGGCTTCTAAATTTGTGAGCGCTGGGACATAGGTGTGTGTTACAATTCCCATTGCAACTCTTCTTGGTCACATGCAGTACCTGCTTCTGGTGTTCCTATTGGGATACCTTTTTACTTCCATACCACCCTGTGGATGACATTAAAGGTTTGAGTCTCAAAGTCTTTGTTCTCACACCTGTATTCTTTCTGAGCCAACACATGAAAGTGTATGATTCAAAGAAAAATCTACATCCCAATATATTCCCGAATTATATTCTGGCCCTGACCTTTTCTCTAAGGGCCATATTTATAACCAACTAAATTCTAGCTGTTTCATCTTAGCTACCTAGAACAACTTCAGGCTTGAAATATGAAAAGTGGAATCATTTATTGCCAATTCTGTTCCCTAAATATTGTTACTCAGAACAAGAGACCCAGAAGACATCCTGGTTGATATCCATGGGAGACCTCCCCTTTTCTGAGGAAAAGAGGAGGTGTGGATGGTGGGGGAGGTAAGGTGAGAAGCAGGGACTGGGAGAAGAGAAGAGAGGGAAAGCTTTGATTGAGATATAAAGTAAATAACTAGATTTAAAAGAAGAAAGAATGATCAACATCTGTTAAAGCTGGAGGGGCGGTATGTGGTGGTTTGCTAACATGATTCCCCATGTTTATATGGCAATCTGCTTAAATACTCAACACACCTTTTCCAGACTACGCAGCCTCTTATTCTGCTTTAAGGTAGAAACCTCCTTGGATCTATTCTCATCTTTATATTCCAAAAAATATCACTTAAGGCAATAGGCAAGTGCAAACTGAACAGGTTAGAGACCTGACATTACCTCTAACCTCGTTTCCTTCAGACTCTTCTCAATCCCTATAAGAAACTTGGGTTACAGAATGCTAAAGAGACACAGCTTTAATATGAAAGAATTCAAATGTTTACAAGGAACAGGAGATTGTTGAAGAAGAGAATAGTAGAATATGTTATGGTAATAGAAAAAGAAGTAGCAAGAACATAAGGGGATATTTGTAGTGAGTAAGCAGCAATATTTAGAAATAACTGTCCAGAATGGAACAAAAAATGTTGAGCCCTCAGAGAGAGAGAAAGAGAGTATTTAAACACTCATCAAAACAGGCTTACTAGGATTTAGTTACTGACAAACTGTAGAGAACAGAAGTAAATGAGAAACACAAAGACCTTTGCTTAACCACATATATAAACATTATATCTAAGAAGACAGGGGTGTTCTGCGGCAGGCCTTGGTGGTTATTCTGGCCAGTGTGTACTTAGACTTCTGTACATTGGAGCATGGTATTACCCAGAATCTCTTGCTCACATGATCTGAATAGATCTGAATGATGGCCGCCCTTTAAGAAGTGGCTGAGGAAAAAAGCAAGCCTGGACATTTCTTTTCTGGGTTTGCAACATTTCTCAAAGTTGCCAGGTTATGTCTGAGATTTCAGGTCCTCCTAGACAAGTGTTCTGTCCTTGGTCCCAGCTTCCTCTGGTTATAGCTCAACTGTCGCTTTAAGCTTTTAGGGATGAGTTTGATAGTTAGGTAGGTTTTGAAAATTCCACCTTTTCCTGTAATCCTCCTCACCTTAAGCATAATAGGGGCTTACCTTGGTAACTCACTTTACTTCATAGCCCATTTATTACCTGTATAATTAATATAGTCTTGATATTAGAGTCCCTCTGAAATGCCTGGTTTAGTTTATTTCCTTGACTGCACCCCAACTGAGAAATATAGTCCTGAATTCAGTTTTAGATTTGTATATGTTTTAACAAGGAAACTCAGAAATAAGTGGGTGTAAATAAATTCCCATAAGAATAGAAGTTAAACAATGTCTAGGAGTCAATCTATAGATTGAAGGTGTCTGATACTTTCACATTTGTTCATCTGTGCATATGCAATATAGGATGTGAAACCCAGGATTATAGAGGCTTGCAAAATTCTTTACCATTGAATAAACTGGATTCTATTTTGTTGGTAGAATGTTTGGGGGGTGAATATTAATAGCAATGGAAGAAATAATAGGTAATTTGTGTAGTACTTGATAATCTGCTATAGTAAACACACGTAATAGATATCACTAAATTCTTAACTCAGTCCGTAAAGCATGTATTATTTTCCTCATGACATTGGTTCCATGATGTCCTGCAGGCACCTCATCCCAAAGATGGTCACATAGCAAATGGTGTCATATTTACACATAACTTATTATGTGTACAAACTTCCACATACACTAAAAATTATCAAAAATACCTAATATGTATAAGTGGTATATTTAAATGTTGCTAAATACATTAAGTTTAAGGAATGACAAAAACATGCTTGTTCAGTATGGATGTAATGTTTTTCAAATACTAGTGATGTGTGGTTGAATGTACCACATTAGCACCTGCAGGTGTGGAGGACTGAAGTACGTCTTAATGCAGTCCTTAAACCACAGGGCTACAGGTAAGTAAACAGTTTGTCTCAGAGATTGGAACTTGAGCAATTTATTTCTGAAAATCCCACTTTCAAATGCAATAATTTTCACAGAAGTGACTGTGCTAGATATTGATATCAACATATTTTCTCTTGGTTTTGATATATTACTAGCAAGAAGTAATATTGGTAAAGTATTCCCCTAAGTGTACTCTTAAAGCAAAACGCAGTCCAAAAGCAATTTTAGAGTTTTTAATGCACAAAAACAACAGCCCAGAAGCATAACAAGCATTGATTTATTAACAATGAAGTATGATATTAAGGAGACCCCAACCCACATAGTAGATAGGGATATGGTGTAAGGAGACATGAAGGAAAGTGAACACTTTAGGGTTAAGCTCAAACCCTAAAGTCGAATACAACATTCATATATGGCTTATCTTGCATCAATATTTTCATAATGAAGCTTATAATGTTTATACATATTGGCAAGATGTTTTTTACTCAACAAAAATGCTGAAGAGGTAGTTTTACCAATGTAAGGTGAGGAGAAGGCTATACTTTGCTTTGAGGTGGGGGAGGTTCCTCAAAACTACACCTTATTTTGTTCTAATTTTCTCCTGGATTAGACAGGAAGACAATGCATTTAGAACATGCTGATTCATAAGCCTAAGGATCATTTGGCCCCAAGGGGACAAGGATGTTTCTGAAATATCAACAGTGTGAGTCAGCTAGGAAGCTTCCGTCATGCTCTCTGTTCTAATGCAATAGATTCTGGCTGAACAGAGAAATGTGAGATGGGACTCTCAGCTGGGGAACGTTAGCCTATTTTCTCCTTCATTTTCTGGGTGCTTTCATGATAGCAGCTTCCCTGGTGACCCAAGAATTTTTCTAGGTGACCTATCGTTGCAAGTCATGAATTATTTAAGTTTGAAAAAAAATAAAATTAGAAATTGTATAATAAATACAAGTAACTGCACATAGTCTCCTTGTTTGTAGCTGTATTTCATAACTCATCACTTTTTGCCTAAAATGGACTATGGCATCTGATGGCCAGATACTGCATGCTGCTTACTGTGTGTGAATGTGTGTTTGTATGTGTGTGTGTGTGTGTGTGTGTGTGTGTGTTTACGTGCGTGCGCATGTGACATGAACTGGGGAAGTTTTTTCAGCGCTGAAACTCTGATATCAGTCATTTGACTTTATATACAAACTAGCTTATCCTATACTTACAGCTAGAAACAATCCCACCCCACCCCTGCCAAAAATAATACAAACAAAAGAAAACAAGAGGAAATAAAGCACTTGTCAATTCTCAAAACTAGACCATGGCTAAGAACCACTAGAAACAAAGTAACATCTTATCAACCAGGTATAACTTGTTACACACAGAAAGCATAAATATACAGTAAGGAGCTTTGTATGTAGCTCAGCAGAATCTGTACATGTTAGCACTAGGATGAAAGACAGAAGGAAATCCCACAACATACCCCTACCTAGAAAGCAGTCTCGTCCCAGGACCATTTGAAGGTCACCGATGCTGAGAACACTGTGAGGTGACACTGAGCAATTTTTCCTCACACACTTGTCTTTGACAATGCACAATGTTCGAAATAAAAGTCACAAGTGAACAGTGCTTGCCTACGTAGTATTTCCTTCCATGAGAGTAGGCACCGGTGCATTCTCTGGTGGCAATATACAGCCTCGTGCCTGCTGCAGGTCCAGCTTGCCAGGGACAGGTTCTCGTGACACTGTGCTCACCACAGGAGGGCACATGCAACAGCTCCCACTGATGCAGCTAAACAAGCTTTTGCTACCACAGGCTCCAGATTCAAATCAAAGCATAAATAACCCAGAGTCCATGCTTGGGCACTTCCCTTCAAAACGTTACTGAAAATGGATACTGGTCAGAGCAGTAGGAATGCTGTCTGCCAGTGTGGATTGGAGAGTAGCTTTGTGCACTTTTGCAATACAAATAACAAAAACAAACAAACAAACAAAAACCCTCAAAATGCCCCAACTATTTATTTTCTTTTATTGGCTTGCTCTGTCTGTAGCGAGGAAGACGCTGTGCTGCTCTTGGGCTCTTTCAATCAGCTTCCTTCTCTTCTTCTTGTTTCTCTTCTCCTTTGCCTTTGGTGCTCTCTTCCCTAGGATGGATAAAGAAAGGGGGAAAATAGAAGATTTCAAAAAAAGTCTCTTTCTCAAGAAAAGAAAATACAAACCATTATGAATTTTGTACAAAGCCCATCTGGAAAACATCACCTTATGGAAAAGGCAGCCTCAAAGGGAAAATTGTTCACATTAATTTTGATGAAATAATAATAATTTCCTAAATTGGATATGCTCTTCAGAACAGGGACAGATCTTCTTGTTACAAGGAGCTGGCATATTTAAAAACTTCCCAGAGGCCAGATCAGTCTTTCAAATATGATCCTACCACAAAAATTCCATTTATACTCTCCCACTTTTAACAATGCTACCTTTTACTAGCCATCTTTGCATCTTTCTGCTGCTCCACATGTCTGTTGGTCAAAAGAAAATAAGCTTCTCTCTATAGTAAACATACCAGAAGTTTCAAACTCCCTTCTTCAGGAAGATGGGGTCTTGCTTTTAACACCATACCCACCAGGTTCTCCATAGACCAATGAGTAAAACAATTAACTATGTACACTGATTTTTTTTTCATTTTCTATAAAAAACAAACTCATAAGGGACCATTCATTATGTATTTCATCAGTTCTTGTCCAATCTGTCTGGACAAATCATTCTCATTAACACCGAGAAGGCTCAGTTGTTCTGACAGATGGGTGATATGTGTTTTATTATCAGAAAATCACACCAAGCTCTTATATTTCTCTCCTTTGCCTGAGCCACTAGGAAGCCTGGACCACAAACTAAATACTTGGGGGTTTTCCATCATCAGGGGTTACTGTATACAAGTTCTCTTCTACCTCTGCCATCTTTTACTTCTTCCATTTTCTGGTTGTTATCTGTACATCACTTTAAAAGAAATTAATGTTTCTTCACACACATGTATAAACAGGATTACGATAAGAAGGAACAAGGAAAAGGAGGCACTTGGGTTTGGTTCATAATTTTATATTATAAACATACAGAAATATGATGTGTTTAAAAGAAAAGGGGGCTACCTCATCACTACACACCTTCAGCACAGAAAGACTACTCTAGAAAAAAAAAACTTCTGGTCATCAACTACTCTTCTGCTACCTTCTCTGCTTCCAATTTTATATGACACATGTTCTACTCCTGTACAGTTCAGGCATTGTGTACTAAAGCAATAAGCATGGATGGGATATGTAGCTGAGCATCCAACTGATGCTCTTCAGTCTTCCTATACATATGAAATTCAATCCCCTAGCCCTTTGCATTACAACCTACAAATGGAGAAGGTACTGATATAAAATAAACTAGAAGGGGCTGGAGAAATGGCTCAGTGGTTAAGAGAACCTGCTGCTCTTGCAGAAGACCTGGGTTCAGTTCTGATGGTGGCTCAAAACCATCTGTAACTCGAGCTTCAAGTGATCTAAGGCTCTTTCTGACCTCCACAGGCACCATGTAACCACATGCAGCACATTCATAGAGGAAAAACACTCATTCAAATAAAATAAATCTTTAACAATTAAAATAAGCAAGAGATGAAGGAGATGTATGTCTTAGGAAACCAAAGAGAAGACTTAAGTTCCTAAGTATTTCCCATTCCTTCACTTTCTGATTAGATGGTTGTTGTTAGTATCAAGGAAGGGAAATGGTCTTATGTCTCAGTGCCCCGGCAAAGTGACAGGAATACACTCAAGATTCAACAAATGGTGCCTTAGTAAAAAAAAATATGACAATAAAATGATAAACTCATTTTGATAGACACTACATTAAAATAATGAGAACATGATCATGCCCCCATATTAAATTATAAAGGTCCTTGAAGTTAACTTCTGGTTCTCATTAAATTTTGGCATTAATGTTATAATGGCATCTTGCCATCTTTAAACACAGTTAATCCTACCCAATGAAGCCCTAGTCCAAGGCATCATTAATCCAAGCAGCTGTGAGGTTATAACTATGTAGGTCCATTATCTCTAATGATGACACGCATGATGATGACAAAGAACTACTTAAGAGAAAACAGTGTGTTTAAAGAGAATTGTCAATTACAAAGTTTTACAAAGATTCCTCAGTTTTCCATGTCCCCTAAATAAATAATTATCTTGTTCAAAAAAAAATCATTGCTGACTATATTTTTAAAATTTATTTGGTTTACGAGGACAGCTCAAGGTGTGTGGACAGCTCAAGCTGGGAGAGGGAGGCAATGCAGGAATCTCCCTGAGAGGGAGAAACAGAATACACATCTAGGGTGGGTGGAGGTATGGTGGGGTAGGCAGTGGGGTGGGATGGGGGATGGGAACAGGAGAGATTAAGTGGGGGGAAGATAGAAGGAGAGAGTACTGGGAGAGACAGTTGGAACTGGGAGAAACATTGGGGATGAGATAGAAACTTAATACACAGAAACTGCCTGGAATCTACAAGAGTGACCCTAGCAAAGACTCCTAGCAATAAGGGATACAAAGCCTGAACTGGTCATCTTCTGTAACTAAGCAAGGCTTCCAGTGGGGTGATTGAGACACCAACCCAGCTACAAAACCTTTGAATTACCATTTGTTTTGCCTATAAGGTATTCTGGGGTAAAGATGGCACAGAAATTGTTGGGGTAGCCAACAAATGACTGCTATAACTTGGCATCCATGTTATGAGAGACAGCCTGCCCCTGACACTGCATGGAGGGCCAAAAACCAGAGAGGCTAGATAGCCCAGAAACCAAGGGTAGAACAGGCCTAGCAAAATTAATAAATATATAAATAAAACTAAAAGTCAGTAAAATGATTCCTAATGATACTCTGTTATGCTCATAGACAGGAGCCTAGTATAATCATCATCAGAGAGGCACCACCCAGCAACTGATGGAAACAGCCAAAAGTCAGGTGGAGAAGAGGGGGTAGGAAAGATTGTGGGAACCAGAGGGGTCAAGTATATCACAAAATAACTCACAAAATCCACTAATCTGAGACCGTTGTGGCCACAGAGACAGAACCTCTAACCAGGGAGCCTGCATGGGCCTGACGTAGGCCCTCTGCACGTTACAGTTATGTAACTTGGTCTTCTTAAGGAACTCCTAACAGTGAGAGCAGGGGCTGTATCTGATTCCTTTGCTTTCCCCCCATTAGCTTGTCTCATCCTTGATATGCCATGTTTGATTGATATCCAAGGGAGGCCTGTCCTTTTCTGAAGAGAAACAAAGGAAGAGTAGGTAGGGCAGGAGGGAGAGGATTGGGAATAGAGGAAGAAGAGAAAGCTGTGATCAGGATGTACTATATGAAAAAGAATAAATAAAATATTCATTTGGTTTATCATTCCTTTACCTAAAGCTTGGTATTTCTCATTTAGGTAAATGGAAATTAACTGAATGGAAAGCAAAGCTAACATTTATTGTTTAACTTATTCTACTAGACTGAAAATGTCACAGAAAACTCCTGGCATTCACAATTTCAAAAGCATTGTGTGGAAAAGGTTGCTGATACAAGATAAACTAGATGGGTGGGGGGACGGGGAGATGGCTCAGTGGTTGAGAGAACTTGCTGCTCTTGCGGAGGACCTGGGCTCAGTTCCTATGGCGGCTCACAGCTATCCATCATTTCAGTCGCAGGGTATCTGAGCTCAAGTTATGGATGCTTGTGAGCCACCATGGGAAATGTAGACCACCTTCACTAAACCCTAATCTGTGCAGAGCGACTCACACTCTTACTTTTAAGGTGGCTAATTTTGTGTTAGTTATCTAGTAAGTATTACAATGATGTTATCGGTATCATATATTCTTTGGCTTTGTAATGGGATAGTTACCAACATTAACTTGAAACAGTTGGTATCGTGGGCTTATTTGGTGGTGTTTATAAAACCTATGAAATATTCTTTCAAAGTGTATGGTTATTTCTTTGGTGACAGGTTCTAACTAATAGTGATATGGGGACCCAAGATAACTCTAATGATTTTCCTCTGAAAACTGTTGAATGTAAACTCTTTGCCATTATTCGATTGATTGCCATTATTGGTGCTGTTTTGGGCCAGTACCTTCTCTGATATTAAATATGCTGCAAATACCAAAGAATTAAAACAGCAAGCCAAAATCTGACCATAAACAGGACTAAATTAACTGACAATATTTTGTGGTTCACAGTACATTGTACAGACTTAAAGCTCAACTTAAAATAATAGAACAATATTGAAGGAGAAGTTATAGAAAGGATTCTAAAGACATTTCTTCCAATTTTTTTTACATTAGGAAATTAGGTTAAAACTGAGAAATACATTTAAACCTACTCTTATATCTTTGATAATTCACATGTCTATGTGGGTTTTGATATTAAAAGCTGGAGGATGACTTTGGACTTTGTACTGTTGCACATTCTCCACAGATTTATGACATATAAAAGCATGCATAATGGTTATTACCCTAAAAGAAATCCAACAGATTTAATCTTCCTCTTTTGTTAGTTCATAAGGGAAGACTCAGGATCTTTCCTCCACAAGATGAGAAAAGATGCTTTAGGTTTAAAAGCAGGCAGCCTCCAAAGTATGTGACCCTGCTAACAAATTCTGTACATTTGAATTTGGCCTGAGTGCTTTGAGAACACAGTGGCCTTGACCCATCCCTGCAACATGAATCACTTCAGAGTAGGATAGCTCAATCCGCAGAGCAGATCTTCTGAGAACCATTCTACAGATGCAATACAATGACCTTTCTGTGTTACTGTCTTTATGGAAATCAATGTGATTTAACAGAGAAAAGCTGCCTCCAGGAAGAGAGAATCTGGATACCGCAATTGACACATGTGGTAAGACACTACATTGTGAGCTGTTATTTCCACACCTATAGTCATTATTCACCAAGGAGTCATGAGATATTATATGAGAAAGTCGTGTTGCTAAGATGAAAGGAGGGCAAACTTATCAAAATAAACAAAACCTGATAGGCATTATCAAAGCCACATGGTGAAGCAACACAATCATGTTGACATACACACATAGGAACAAAAAGATATCCTATCCATTTTCTACAGGGCAAAAATGATGGTGGAAGTATTCCTACCTTTCATCTATAGACTGCTGCTATTATAATCACAATAGGGTATGTTATTTTTGGAACAAAAATATCAGGAAGACTCACAAATTACAAGAAGATCTGAAAACAATGAATCTGCCGATTTCACTATTTCATTCTTTTACAAACTCTCAAATCTTACAGTTTTCTTATTAGGCTTTAGAGAGATTCTTAGAAGAAAGTCTAACACTTAAAGTATCTAATACTGAAGGGTACACAGTCACTTTAACAACTATCCTGTTGAATCCCGCCGTACCTCAGAAGGCAATCTGGAGGCAGGGCAAGAAAGGTTACCTCCACATTCAAAGTCTGAGAGGTCTTAATTGTGAGAAATTGGTGATTTCTTTTTCTCATATGGGCAATCTGAGTTTACAGAAGAATGATTAACAAAAAGAAATTTATTTTTTTAAGAGTGATGAATGATTCTGTGAAAAAAATGACAGTTGGTTCTTAAAATATTTTAAGAGTGCATATAAAAATATACAAAAAGGCCTAAATACAATTTATAAAGAAAATTAAAATGGCTAACAAATATATTTAACAATTAAAAATGCCAATAAAATGAGGTGTTGATGAAGGATCCTTATACATAAAAATCTGTTAAGAATATGGAGTTGCAGGCATCGGACACATCACAGAAATGTAACACTGTTACAACCTTTCTATAAAGCCATCTGGTAATATTCATAACTTTTGACTCAGACATAGGAATCTTTCTTGGGGAAATAATCTAAACTTGGGCAAAACTTTATGCATAGAGATACTGTGCATAATAGATACTTTACTATGAAAGTGACAAAACATTGAATTACCTAAATGTCATAGTATAATTTTTCACGACTTCTTCTGTTTATGGTAATTGAAGCAATAAAATATTCTTTCAAGAGAACTGATACATTTTATATTTTAAGGCTACAGCAATTAAATTCATTTCTAAAAGTACTACTATTGCATGTCCATAAAATTTATCATTAATGGGCCTAAAATTCTTTAACATAAAATATTCTTATTATTATAATAAGAAATATCATTTAGAGAACAATCACATATAATGAGATATGAAGTACAAATGGTTAGGAATAACTGCTCTAAACCCTTCAGACATTAAAAATGGTTCTTAATTAATAACATGCAAGTTCTGTCATGGTTTTGTCTAGAAAGATATGCAAGTGGGCAAATATAATTAGCAAGGTAGACCGACCACACTCTATTTTAAAAGTGTATAGTCACTATTTTAAATGGCAAATGAAGGTTGTCGTTATTGTATACATATGGTGTTCTAACATATTTTCACCTTGTAAAAGGATTAAGTCAAGTTAATTAACACATCTATTACCTCACATACTTATCCTATTGGGAACACTTAAAGTCTCCCTTTGTAATTTTCCAGCATATGTATTCTTACTTACATAAACTTGGGAATCAGAAGTAGATGGAAGATGACAGGTAATGTGAATGGCAACATTAACTGGTTTGTTTCAAGACTATTAAAGTATTAAAATTAACAAGCCACCTATTAAAAGTTTATGAGACACTTTGATTTCAAAGGGTGAACCAAAACATCCAAGTAATCACTTAGTCACTTCAATTTTACAAAAGAACAGATGCTTTTTTAAAAGCCTGTACAAATAACAATAACAAAGAGCAGGAATCACCATGAGAGGAAGTGAAGGGGTGAAGGGATTACAGGATGGGTTATAGGAAAGACTAGAGGGAGGAAAATAAGGTGGAGCCAGGTGCAGTGGTGCATGCCTGTAATGGCAGCACTGAGGAGGGCAGAAGCAGGAGGATCTCTGTGAGTTCAAGGCCAACCTGGTATACAATGTGAGACCAGGACAACCAAGGCTACACAGAGAAAACCTGTCACAAGAAAGGAAGGAAGGAAGGAAGGAAGGAAGGAAGGAAGGAAGGAAGGAAGGAAGGAAAAAGGAAAAATAGATTAAAACAGAAATTTCCCATGGTCTAACATAGTTAAAGCATTAAGTATACAAAGAAAAAAAAGTTCAGAAAACTGTAAGAGAAGAAAAAAACATTACATATAAAGAAAAACCTATCAGAATAACAGTTCATTTCTTAATGGAAATTTTAGAAGCCAGAAGAGCCAAAAAACTAGAAGCAATCTCACAGGAAATGGGAATGAAACTGTCCACCTTTTCAACATTGTCCACTCCTTTTCACTCCTTTTCAAGTCCTAAAAGACCATGATCGTCATTTAAACCAATACCCAACAAACTCTCTGCCATAGTTGGAGAAAGAAAAACTCTCCATCATATTAACAGCTTGAGAGAAACATATACTGAGAGAGAGAGAGAGAGAGAGAGAGAGAGAGAGAGAGAGAGCAGTCCAAGAGAAATGTGTAGTTCTAAGTACCTTCATTCGAAATCAGAAATAGTAAAATAAACTATTTTATTTTTAATAGTAAAATAAACTATTAATAAAGCAACTTAAAATATTAGAAAAATGAGAACAAACCAAATCCAAACCCATTTGACAGCAAGAAATCATAAAAATCAGAGCAGAAACCAGTCAAATAGAAACAAAGAAAAACAACAAAGATCCAACAAATCTAAAAGCTGTTTCTTTGAGAAGATGATCAAGATTGATGGACCCTTTGTCCAACTAATGAAAAGAAAGAGAGGACTCAAATTAACAGAATAATAAATAAACAAGAACACATCCCAATAAACCTAAAGAAATTCAGAATAAGAGTATACTTAAAAAACACTTAAGATGAACAACTTAAAAGACATGGATAAATTTCTAGATTCAGTCAAACCACCAAAATTATATCAAGAACAACATCCTAAACAGAGCTGTAACAAATGAAGAGACTAAAATAATAATAAAATTCTTTCCTGTGAATTAATTCCAAGTCTGGATGGATTCATAGCAGAATTCTACCAGACTTTCAAGAGGATAAACAACCAGTCCTTCTTAAACTATTCAAAAACAGAAACAGAAGGAGCACTCCCAAACTCCTTTTATAAAGCCAGACTCAGTCTAATGCCAAAGCCAGGTAAGGACACAACAAAAACGAAGACTTACAGGCCAATTTCACTGATGAACACAGGTTCAAAATTGCTCAATAAAATAATTATAATAAAATACAAACATATACCAAAAGATTATCCACCATAACCAAGTTGACTTGGTGGTTCCCCAGTCTCAAGTCAATAAATGTAATAAACCACATACATGGATTTGAATACAGAAAGCGCAAGACCATATACACAGACGAAGAAAAAGCCTGTGACAAAATCCAACATGGCTTTGTGATTAAAAAGTCTGAGAGAATGTAGAATTAGAGGAAATACACCACAACATAATAAAATCTGTATCTGAGAAACCAACAGCCAACAACATCCTAATGCCAAAAAACTAGAAGCAATCTCACAGGAAATGGGAATGAAACTGTCCACCTTTTCAACATTGTCCACTCCTTTTCAATATTTTGCTTAGAGAACTAGTTGGAACAATAAGGCAAGAGAAGAAAATTAAAGAAAAACAAATAGGAAGAGTCAAATTATTCCTCTTCGCCAATTACATAATATTATTCATTGGCAATCCCAGAAATTCTACTAGAAAACTTCTAGACAGTATAAATAAACTCAGAAACACAGCAGTATTTGTAATAAATTTGTACAAATTAGTAGCACAAACCAACAGCAAGTATATAGAGAAAGAGATCATGGATAGACTTCTATACACAATAGCCTCAAAGAAAATAAAATATCAAAGAATAAACCTAACCAAGGAGGTGAAGGAACTTTACAATGAAAACTTTAAGCATCTGAAGAAAAAAAAATAGAAAAAGACACTTGAAGATAGAAAGATATCTTGTGCTCATGGATTGGTTGAATTAGTAGTATGAAATTTACATTTTATCAAAAGGTTTTTTAAAGTTTCAAAGCAATCTCAATTAAAAAATATCTCCATCTCATTTTTTACAGAAATAGAAACAACTATTCTAAAATTCATATGGAAGCAAATAACATCCTGGGCAGCCAAAATAATCCCCAGCAGAAAGAATAATGCTAGCAGGATTGCCATTCTAGAACTTAAAACTTAAGATCCATAGTAATAAAAACAATATGGTATAGAAACAAAACAGACGTGTAGCCTGATGGAACAAAATTAAAGGCCTAAATATGAACACATGTAACTTTTAGCCATTAAATACTTCCTACAGACTATCAAAGCAGATGCTGAGCCTGATGGGCAACTGTTGGGCAGAGTGAATGGAATTTTATGTAAGAACTGGGAAATAGTAAGAGCTGGAGAGGACAGGGTCCCCACAAAGAGAGCAACAGAACAAGAAAATTTGAACACAGGGAACTTCCCAGAAACTCATACTCCAACCAAGGACTATTCATGGAGATAACCTAGAACCCCTGCACAGATGCAGCCCATGGCAGTTCAGAGTCCAATTGGGTTACATAGTAATGGGAAGAGGGACTGCCTCTGACATAATCTGACTGGCCTGCTCTTTGATCACCTCCCCCTGGGGGGGAGCAGCCTTACCAGACCACAGTAGAAGACAATGCAGCCACTTTTGATGTGAACTGATAGACTAAGATCAGAAAGGAGAGGAGAACCTCCCCTATCAGTGGACTTGGGGAGTAGCATGCATGCAGAAAGAGGAGGGAGGGTGGGATCGGGAGGGGAGGAAGGAGGGGCCTATGGGGGGATACAAAATGAATAAAGTGTAATTAATAAAAAATTAAAAAGGAATTAATGCTCAACTAAAAGGAGACTTGATGGTGTTCAATCAGAGGATTGACCTCGTGCGGGAGCAAATTGATACCCTATGGCAAATCGCTCAACTTGGCTGTCAATGGAAGTATGCTGGACTTGGTGTCACTAGCATACAATATGAGAATTTTTCCTGTGCTGCAAATCTGTCTAAACAATTGTCTAGCTATATTTTAGGTAATTGGATTGAAGAATTCAATACTATGATGGAGCAGCTGAGAGTGGCCATTGTTATGGCAAATTCTACCAGAGTGGACACAGGACTAGCCACAGGATTATCATCATGGATTGCTGCAGCCATGAATCATCTGAAGGAATGGGTGGGCATGGGAGCATTAGCAGGCCTTCTGGTGTTGGTCTCCTTGGTTTGCCTGTGGTGTATATGCAAGATTAGTCTCACAACAGCGTAATGCAGCCATGCATTCAGGCCTTTACAGCCATTGAAGCAGGACAGTCTCCCCAAGCATGGTTGGCTACCATAAAAAGCTAAAATGTTAGCCTTGCTCAGGATGCGAGGCTAAGCATTGCACTCAGGGTCAGCCGCTTTCGACCCAGAGAAGAACATTTCTGATTGCATGCGGGTTGATGCCCCAGGTCCCGCCTCTGAGAAAAAGGTATCGGACGGGTCTGATGCTCTTTCGGTGGATGACACCTAAATGAACATTGGTACAAAGTCCCAATTTATTTCTAATATCAGAGATCAGACCTCTACTCTTGCCTGATGTGTCTAAAACAAAAAGGGGGAGCTGTAGAGAGCTGCGCAATGCCGCGCCTTAAAGATCCAGCTGGTTTCTGCCTTCCACCTTCCCGATGGTGAGTGCTCTCTGTCACAAACAACTCCATATTTGGCTAAGGCTGAGGATCTGGCTTGCTTCCATGTATGTGGACCTATCTGCATTGCCCACGAGGCACGCTGGGGTTGGCTACCCAGAGGCTATTTTAAGCTGTGGGCTGGCTTTCCCCACGGTCAGAAGATTGTTCAAGGTTCCTGAATAAACTGCATTGAGAAAAACAAAAAAAAAAGATCAGAAAGAAGGAGAGGAGGACCTCCCCTATCAGTGGACTTGGGGAGAGGCATGCATGCAGAAAGGGGGAGGGTGGGACCGGGAGGGGAGGAGGGAGGGGCTTATGGGGGGATACAAAAGGAATAAAGTCTAATTAATAAAAGTTAAATAAAAAACTTAAAAAAAATTAAAAAAAATACTTAACAAAGATGCCAAAACATACTCCAACGTCTTCAACAAATGGTGTTGGGAAAATTGGATGTACATATGCAGAATATTTATTACCTTCCACCAAAACTAACTTCAAATGGATCAAAGAGTTAAATGTGAAACCTGAAATATTGAAACTTCTAGAAACCAAAGCCAGTACCCTATATGACAAAGGTGTAGGAAAGGACTTTCTAAATAGCACTCCATTTGCCAAAGAATTGGGCCAACAACTGTCAAATGGACTTCATAAAATTAAAAAGCTTCTGCAGTTTAAGAAACAATTAGCCATGTGAAGAGGAAGTCCAGGGAAGGGGAAAGAATGTTTCCTAGATAGACATCTGACAGAGGCCTAATATACAGAATTTATAAATAACTCAAAAATAAAACTAAAAACAAAATCCAACAAAAATCACTCTGACCCATTCAGAAAAAGAGACTGGAACCTGAACAAAGAGTTCTCTAAAGAAGAGAAACAATGTTGGCTAAGAAATAGTTCATAAATGTCCACAGCCCTTAATAATTATAGAAATGCATGTCCAAATAACTTTGAATTTCATTTTACTCCAGTCAGAATGACAAAGATAATGAAACAGCCAGCAGCAAATGCTGGAAGGGTTGTAGAAGGCAAGGAAACTCTGATCCAGTTGGTCAGATAGCAAAATGGTCTAGCCACTCTGGAAGTTGGTGGGGAGAATTCTAAAAAGACTAAAAATAAGTCTACTATATGACCCAGTTAAATTATTCCTTGGACTATGCCCAAAGGACTCAAAAGCCTACCCCACAATACTGGCTCAGCCATGCTCACTGCTGCTCATTCACAATAGCTAGGAAATGGAGACAACCTAAATGTCCTATAACTGATGAATGGATAATGAAAATGTAGTTCATATACACTATGAAATACTATTCTTCTGTAAAGAAAAATGAAACCATGAAGTTTTCAGGTTAATGGAGAGAACTAGGAAAGATAATATTGACTGAAGTAATCCAGACTCAGAAAGACAAATGCTTCAATGTTCTCTTGCATTTGAGGCTCTTAGCTCCAAATATTCATTTTAGTACATACACTGGAGTACCTGCAGAAAACAGGAAAGCAAAAGTGACCACTGCCAAAGTAGGGGAAAAATTGAGAGAACTGCTGGGTATAGATGTTCTGATCTGGAAAATAAGAGAAATGGGTAAGGGTAGCTTGGGGAGAAGGAAAGCGATACATACAGAAGTGGGACAATAAAAGCAATAAAGAATCACAGTATTAACTATCTACCTAAAAACAGTCATAATGCATGTAAGTTGGTGTATAAATATATCCATAGTTTAAATGGAATTTTCCCATGTGAATTGACAATGTTCCCTCCAAGAGCCAAAGACCATTCAAATTCCAACACAGGCCTGAGAATCCCTCTTTTGAGTTGTCAGAGTTGTCCAAGAGACTCCCAAAACTTTATAGACTTGCTCTTGCCTTTGACGTATGAGAGGTAAGTCTGTATTGCTGAAGACACCATGAGCTTCAGAGACATGGCTCAGGGATGACTGCTTTGGAACTGATCAGAAGGACTCCTCCCTGAGGACTACCTGCCACAGTACCAAAAGGCACTACGAAAGCTTCCAAAGGAGAAGCAAGCAATCCTACTCAGCTATGACACCTATGAACCACAACAATGACCACCATGGCATAACTCCAAGGGTGCATACAATAATGGGAAAAATAGCCTTCCCAGGGAAAAGCACATCAACTGGTTATATAATACCAGGTCAACCCTGAAAAGCTACATACTAGTAACATCATACGGACTGAGAAAATTATATTTAGGGGTGTGTGTGTGTGTGTGTGTGTGTGTGTAACAACAATTAAATGGAAAAAGAGCTCTGAATTACAAAGAGAGCAGGGAGAGATATATGAGTGGAGGTATTGGGGAGGAAAAGGAAGGAGAAAATGAGGTAATTATATTGTAATCTCAAAAATTAATAAAAGTGGCGGTAACATCAGGACCTGCTGCATTGTCTTCCTCTGTGGCCTGGGAAGGCTGCATCCCCCAGTGGAGGTGATCAGAGAGCCTGCCATGGAGTTCATGCCAGATATAACCCCTGCTCCCCTTACTAGGGTTCCCACTTGGAGACTGAGTCTATGGGCCACATCTGAGCTGGGGTTTTAGGTCCTCTCCATGCACGGTCCTTGGTTGGAGTAACAGTCTCTGCAGGGTCCCCAGGACCCAGATATTTTTTTTTGGCTCTGTTGGTCTCCTTTTGGAGCTCAGTGAGTCATGATGAGACCTGATAAACTAGGGTCATATAGAAGGGGAGGAGGACCTCCCCTATCAATGGACTAGGGGAAAGACATAGGGGAAGAAGAAGAGGATAAGGGAGGGGGGCCATTGCTGGGATACAAAGTGAATAAATTGTAATAAATAATAAATAAAAATTTTTTAAAAAGTGGGGATAAAGTGACTAAAATTCACTGTACATGTACCTGAAACTATCAGAGAATAAAAATAGAAAAAAATCCAATTTTTAATAAAAAAAATCTGCACACAAACCACATATAACTTTCCAGTAGTTTTTCTTTTTGCACCACAACTGGTAGAGCAGAACAATGACCCCAAATAAGATATGATGAATGAAATGTACTTCTCTAACTATAAAAACATAAAAAGTTTTCAGAACACCAAAATCCAGAAAACTTACTACCCATGCCAACTGAACTCATTAAAGCCATTGGGACTGAAGGGGAAGCTGCTGACTATATGTCACTGTCCTTTTACCACTGAAGGCTGTGTTGATGTCTGTGGTCTGTGCTGCCAGTATTTTACTGTAATAAAGATAATATAAAATGACCTCTTTGGCTCTTATGTTAGATATGTGGTGCATTAGCTATTTGGCTTTGTTTAAAAATCTTGTTTTGGAAGGAGAGGAGGACACCCCCTCTCAGTGGACTTGGAAGGGGGCAGGGAGGAGATGAGGGAGGGAGGGGAGGATTGGGAAGGAAAGAGGGAGAGGGCTACAGCTGGGATACAAGTGAATGTATAAAATTATTTAAAAATAAAAAATATTAAAAAAAAGAAAATCATAAAAAATCTTGTTTTGACCCCCATCTGGACTTAGAGATGGGCAGGGAGGAGATGAGGGAGGGAGGATGGGATTGGGAGGGAATGAAGGAGGGGGCTACAGCTAGGATACAAAGTAAATAAACTGTAATTAATATAAAAATAATAAAGAAAAAAAGAAAAAAAAACTTGTTTTGTGTTCAAAATGGTAGAAATAGAAAACAGGTAAATCCACCTCAAAAAAAAAATAGCACTTATATCTATGTGAACTATCATGCTACCATTAAAGTTTTCTGTGCTTGATATTTCAAATGTTTCTGGGTCTATAGCTGTAAAAATCATCCCTCAGATGTGTAACATGACTTTTATAGGACGACTAAGATACTTCCAATTGTTTGCCAATGCACCTGATGCAATGAAGTCGGCAAAAAGCGAAGGGGGTGAAATTTGGCCTGGTTCTATATAACATTTGTCACTCTGGATAACTTAATATACCTCACACAGAGGGAAGAAAACATTCTGTTTACTTAATGATATAGAAGAATAAGCAAGACGAAATGACTAAAAATTATTTCTATAAATACTTTATGTTCATTGTAAATGGCGAAGTTTCTATGTGGGAGAAACCTAAAACAGTTCTCTAGCTCTGTTTACGTTGGGAGGATTATTTACTTCCACCACGAGGGGGCAGTAATTCACTTTTACTCTAAGACTACTGGCAAAGCATTTGGTTTTTGTTTTAATTGTGCAGGGTAACTTTGCAGTTCTTATTTCTTAAATTCTTTTTAACTTTGGTTTAAGGCTTACTTTTTTCCAGAGATAATCTCTGTAGAGGATTAAATGATAATAAGACACAATGCAGCACAAGGAAAAATATAATTGCTGTCCTGTCAAGAAGATGTCCGTGGACAAGAGAAAAGAACTATTAAGATGATCCTACTATCCCAGCCATTTAGGAGAAAACACTACTGATGCCAAACTTTAGTTGACATTTTCTTATGGGGAAGCGAATACATGTTCTAACAACAAAAAAATATTTTTGTTTTTATCTCTAGTTTACAAGAACACTTAAAAGTAAACATGATCTTCAGCAGCTTCTAGTTCACACAGCATGCACAGGCCTATATCAAGTACAGAACCTGACCATTTGTGATGATGCTGACAACAGACTCTGACCAAGTTGGCCTCCCATCCCCGGCGAGTTAGCTTTGGGTATGCAAGTCAAGAGGCAGCAAGTGACATTTCAGACATGCTGCTCAAGTTCAACTCTGCAAAGTATGTCAGATGTCTTTTCTTTGATCTTAAATCAATAGTCATTACTAAACAAATAAGATATCCAAGAAGTGATGTTTACCACTATCATCGTATAGCAAACGTGAATTTAATTCATGTTAACACAATTTGAGTGGGACTTGTAGCTCACCAATACAAGTGAAATAAAGTAATGGTTTCCACATGATCGCTACGTATGTATGTACATATGAACATAAGTTAACAGTTCAAGCCATCACCTAAATTATAGGTACTACATGAAGGTAGCCAATTTTAGCTTTGTTCATAGTATATGTAGACTGTCCTGACAATGTGACTGTGACTTTGTAACTGCCTCAGTTTCAATCTCATGTACCTTACATGTATGTTCTTATGAGAGAAGTTCAGCATACCTTGGTCACTCACAAGATAGACCACAGGGGATGCCTACCTTGAGTAAATCACTGCTTATCTAAAGCAGATAGGTCAGGCGATGGGGTGGAGTGAGCAGGTGTCTGGACTAAAGACTAAGACCATACCTTTGGAGTACACATAGTCCTAGATTCAAAGCAGAACTATGATACTGATCTTAGACTGTTGGCATGCACTATCAAACCTTAGTTTTCTAATCTTTAAGCATATAGTAAAAATAGAGTTTAAGTGTCCTGTCACTTAACCCTTCCTTTTCCAAATGAAACAAAAATAGCTGAAGGTTCAAAGCCAGCATCCACAAATGACAGAAAACATGTAAAATATATTTTTCTGGGTCTGAGTTACCTTACTCCTAACTTCACAAGATGAAACCCTGACACCATTATCAGGTCAAGAATTTAAGGCTTGGCAGGTCATAGACCCCTACAGAAGAGTCTAATAAGCAGACATAGTATTAAACCAACTTCTAATGACTTATTATATCTATGGACTAATGTATCTCTCAACCCTCATCAGAGAAATGTAAATAGTAGTAAATAGTGATTGACATAAAGACTGCAATTGGCCAAGGGCAGAGGTTATGAAACTGTGCAATACCCAGCCCTAAATGGGACATTTATACCTTACTCCCTCTTCCCAAAGCTCAGAGACCATTGTGAAGAGGGAGCAGAAAGAATGTAAGGGTAAGAGGCAGTGAATAACTGCAAGAAAACAGTATCTTCTAGACATATCAGGGCATCTGACAGAGATTGCAACAGCATCCACAGGATCTGTACTTAATAAAAAGTAAACCAAATCCTGGCATGTAAAGGTGAGTTGGACATGTTTCCCTTTCTTAGTTCTGCTTGTGGGTGATGGATTCCCTTTTCTAGTTCTGTTTGTAGGTGATGGATGGAAATATAGGTAGACACAAAGTTGCACATGCCTGGAAGAGGGTACACAGATAGGAAACAGGCTCCAGTTACAGGCAACAATCAAGATGGCAGCTGTACTTCTGTGTGAGAGATTTGACTTACTCTACAAAAGGACTCAACTGACTCAATGGACAGTTCTGTTTCAAAAGGCAACTTGGTTGGTTTATAAGAATCCTAAAGCTGTAAATACACAAAAACAAAATTGAGGTTGAAAGAGCTAAAATATTCTATTTTTTAAAACTTTTATTTCATTTTTATTTATTATACTTTATTCATTTTGTATCCCAGCTGTGCCCCCCCTCATCTTCTCCCTATCCCACCCTCCCTCCCTCTTCTCACCCTATGCCCCTCCCCTAGTTGACAGCTAGGGGAGGTCCTCCTCCCCTTCTATCTGACCCTAGCCTACCAGGTCTCATCAGGACTGGCTGCATTGTCTTCCTCTGTGGTCTGGTAAAGCTGACCCCCCCCACACACACACCAGGGGGAGATGTTCAAAGAGCCAGCCACTGAGTTCATGTGAGAGATAGTCCCTGTTCCCTTTACTAGGGAACCCACTTGGACCTTGAGCTGACATTGGTAACAGCTGTGCAGGAGTTCTAGGTTATCTCCATGCATGGTCCTTGGTTGGAGCATAGGTCTCTGCAAAGGCCCCTGGGCCCAGAATTTTGGGTTCTGCTGGTTTTCTTGTGGAGCTCCTGTCCCCTCCAGGTCTATTTTCCTCTTCCTTCTTAAAATTTCCTGCACTCTGCCAAAGTTTGGCTATGAGTCTCAATATCTGCTTTGATATCCAACTGGGTAGAGTCTTTCAGAGGCCCTCTATAGTAGGCTCCTGTCCTAGTGCCTGTTTTCTCCCACTTCCAATGTTTATCCCATTTGCCTTTCTGAATGAGGATTGAGCATCTTCCCTAGGATCCTCCCTCTTGCTTAGCTTCTTTAAGCATATAGATTTTAGTATGTTTATACTATTATTGTATGTCTAATATCCACTTATAAGTGAGTATATACTATGCGTATCTCTCTGCTTCTGGGTTACCTCACTCAGGATGTTCTTTTCTAGTTCCATCCATCTGCCTGCAAATTTCATGATTATATTCTAACTATTAACATGCGGGTTTTCTCCTCATTAAGTATGCAAGGTTGGCATTTCAAAATTGAAAGAGGGTTGGGAATGCAGTTTGTTTTACAGTACTTGCCAAGGTTCTGGCCCTAGTTCTGAAAACACACACAAAGACAAGAAACAAAGAGGTGAGACAGAAAAGTACCTCTTACTAATAGTATCAGGTTATAACTAATTGGATTACAGAAAGAAGAAACAAGAAAAGTTTTAACTTTATTCATAAAGGTGCTCTCTACAAGTCAATTACATATCATCATCTTCATCATCATAATCGTCAACAACATCATCATGATGGCACCATAAGCTCTATAACAGACATCAAGTGTCTGACATAGGTTAACTCATTTCATATTAAAATTGAACTTATGATATAGTTTCAAAAATGAAACTTTGAGGTCAGAAAAACTATATTACCCCAGGGGCCACGGGTGTTAAGGGGTACAGCTGGGATTTGAGTAGTCTGGTCCTAAAGCTTGTTTTTGAATATTTTCTTTCATCACTTTATAATGTGATAAGCATGGTCTTCTTATGTCACAAGAAGTAGTCAGTGAAATTTTCATTCCTAGTCATAAATTTTTACAAAATCCATGAACTAGACATTGAGTCAAATGGCTGGACAATTAAAAACATAAGCAGCCATGGGCTACATCGGAGCAGGGGTTCTAGATTACATCCATGCATGGCACTTGGTTGGAGAAACATTCTCAGAAAAGACCCCTGTGCCCAGATATATTTGGTCCTTGTGGAGCTCTTGTCCTCTCCAGGTCATAATAACTCCCCTTCTTTCATATGATTCCCTGCACTCTGCCCAAGGATTGGTTATGAGTCTTAGCATCTGCTTTGATACACTGTTAGGTAGTGTATCAAAGACCCTCTGTGGTAGGCTCCTGTCCTTATACTTGCTTTCTCCTACTTCCAATGTCTATCCCATTTGTCTTTCCAAGTGAGAATTGATCATCTTACCTCAGGTCCTCTTTCTTACCTTCTTTAGGTGTACAGATTTTAGTATGTTTATTCTATCTTGTAGGTCTAGTACCCACTTATAAGTGAGTATATACTGTGTGTGTCTTTCTGCTTCTGGGATACCTCACTCAGGATGATCTTTTCTAGATCCTACCACTTGCTTGCAAATTTCATGATTTTCTTGTTTTTAATTGCCGAGTAGTATTCCATGGCAACTCAGTATCCAAGTGGGTTTCCTAGTAAGGGGAACAGAGACATGAACTCATGTCTCTGACATGAACTCAGTGACAGACTCTTTGAAATCCCCCCCGGGGCGGGGAAGGAGCAGCCTTGCTAGGTCACAGAGGAGGACACTGAGCCAGTCCTAAAGAGACCTAATAAGCTAGGGTCAGATGGAAGGGGAGGAACACCTCCCCTATCAGTGGACTTAGAGAGGGGCAGGGAAGAGATGAGGGAGGGAAGGTGGGATTGGGAGGGAATGAGGGAGGGGGCTACAGCTGGGATACAAAGTTAATAAACTGTAACTAATATAAAAAATAAAAAATTAATTAAAAAACATCAAAAAAGAAAAAGAAAAAAATAAAAAGCAGAAGCCTGAGACCATCACTGGTCTGATATACTAGTGTGATCAAGTGAATACTTCTTATTCTTATATAATAGAGAAAAAAAGCATTTCTCAAAATATTTATTACAAATAAGAATCAAAATATTATTTGGTCATTATAGATTCGTTGTCCGCTACCCAAGTATCAGCAATGTACTTTTTAAAGAGTTGCTTTTATTTATATGTATCACTCTGTGTGTGTCTACACACATAATTAGAGCTACAAGCAACTGTGAGTCACCTGATATAGGTAGTGGGGCCTAAACTCATTTCCTCCGGAAGAAGAGCAAGTGTTCCTAATAGTCATTAGGAGTCATATCTCCAATCTAGTAATTAATTTTAATATGAAAAATATTTTAATATGTTTGGCATATCTCATCAAAGATATCACAGTTATGACTTTTAAAAGAAGTCTATAATTTTGCTGGTCATCTTGAATCCCAATATTCTTTTATATGACTACCAGATATTGAAATAACAGAACATGAATTAGTCAAACATCCTAACAGTAATAAAATTGTTTTTTATCTCTTCAACTTACAGTGCCATTATTTTCAAATTACAGAAAAAGTTTAGATATCATCAAACATATAATAGAAACTAAAATCAGTGATATTATATATATATATATATATATATATATATATATGATTTGGGGCATTTCTTGTCATATTTTTTATATGATCTGAACATTTCTTTCTTTTTTTTCTTTTTTTTTATTTAATTTTATTTTTTTCTTATCAGTTACATTTTATTAACTCTGTATCCCAGCCATGTCCTAATCCCTCATTCCCTCCCAGTCCCTCCCTCCCTCCCTCATCTCCACCGTGCCCCTTTCCAAGTCCACTGATGGGCGGGACCTCCTCCCCATTCATCTGATCCTGTTTTATCAGGTATCTTCAGGACTGGCTGCAAAGCCCTCCTTTGTGGCCTAACAGGACTGCTCCTCCCTTCGGGGGTGGGGAGGCCAAAGAGCCAGTCATTGAGTTCCTGTTAGAAATAGTCCTTGTTCTCCTCACTTTGGGAAACCAATTGGTTACTGAGCTACCACAGGCTACATCTGAGCGGAGGTTCTAGGTTATATCCTTACATGGTCCTTGGTTGAATGTCAGTCTCAGAAAAGACCCTGTGCCCAGATATATTTGGTCCTTGTGGAGCTCCTATCCTTTCCCCATCAGACTAAATCCCCTTCTTTCATATGATTCCCTGTACTCTGTCAAAGGTTTGGTCATGAGTCTTTGCTTTGAAAACACTGCTAGTTAGAGTCTTTCAGATGCGCTCAGTAGACTCCTGTCATACGTTCAATGCACATCCCATCTGTCTTTCTAAATGAGGATTGATCATCTTACCCCATGTCCTCTCTCTTTCTTGTCATATTTTATTTCTACATTATCAGTTTATGTTGGCTTGGGTGTTAAAGGAAGTCATACAATGCTAAAAGTTTACAAATAACACTAACATTTTAAAATACATAACAACTGATTTATAATGAAAATGCCACTGAATCAGAAATTTCCAAGGAGAGAGTCAAATTTTAAGCTACTATAATGTCAATAGAAGAGATAATCTGTCAAGAAAAACTAGATAAGCAAGAACTATGAGCTTTATATAACACCAAACTTTTCACGATCTTAGCATGCTGTCCTAAGGGCCTGTGTTGAAATCCAAGCTGAGCCCATGGAACTGATACAATTCTAAACAAGAAAACAAATAACTGAATTTTAAAATGGGCAAGGATTGAAAGAGATATTTCTCAAACAAAAAGAGATGAATGGCCAAAGGGTGTGTTTAAACATGCTCAACATTTCTAATCACCAGGGAAATGTAAACAAAAACCACGATGAGATATCACCTCATACCCATTAAAATGGATGCTATCTGAAGAACAGAACATACTGAAGAGAAGCCAGCAATGGGCAGTTATTGTGTAGTGTTGGTGGGAACATAGGTCACTGAAACTATTAGCATGAAATTTCTTCTACTTATATAGAATTACTGCAGTCCCACTGCTGGGTATCTGTCCAAAGGAACTGAACTAGTAATGTTAAGAATACCTTATGCCCTCATACATTTCAGCATTATCCACAATAGCTAAGATGTGAAAACAACCTGAGGGACTATAACAGATTCACAAATAAAGTAAGCATGATACACAGTGGAAAACCCCATGGCCTTCAGACAAATATTCTGTTATTAGTCACAGTATAGACAGAACTGGACAAAATTATAGTAAGTGAAAAAAAGCCACTTCAAAAATATACACAATACTGTGTGATTGTAATTATATACATTATATATATATAATCTATAAAAGTTGTTGTCATGGAAATCGAATATATAGATTGAGGGGGAAAGGAAGGGTAGAGAAAGAGGAAAGATATTGATTTTAAAAAGGTTTTGCTTAGCTGAAGGGATATTATTAATGATTAAGGAGCAGTATTAATAATTAATTGCATTACAGGTGATCATAATCAAACATAATATATATTTCAAAAATTCAAAAGATAAAATTTCCTTACACTGATGAGGATCACACTCAGAACCTTGTTTGTTCCAGATAAACTTTTTCAGTCAGCTGCATACAGTTCTGTTAAAACATGTTTATGTATGAATGCAGCAAGAAAAATGTGAGATGGCAAGTATGTTAATTAGCTAGATATAATGTTATATTACATACAATGTATATATAGAACAAAACCCATAAAAAGTTAAAATATAATTTTTAAAAATTCACACCTGAACAGTGAAAATAGATGCTTATACAAATACAGATATAAGCATTGAACATTTATTATAGTTAGACCCAGTATCACCCTTGGCTTTTTTTCAGTAATAATCAAGATATTATGCTCCTAAGGGATTGCTGAACATTCTAATTTAAACAGAATAGAGAGCATACCATGTGTATTTCAAGGCCTGAGATGGCAGAACAATGAAAAAAGAATTGACCTTTTATATTGAAAATAGATTCTTCTCTCCTACACTACATCCTGACCATAGTTTCCCTGCCTTCCACTCCTCCCAGCTCCTCACTACTTCCCCTCTCCCTGGATCTACTCCCTCTACATTTTACTTTATAAAAGAACAGGCCTCCAAGAAACAACAATCAAGCATGACAAGACAAGATATACAATAAGACAAGAAAAAGGCCCTCATACCAATTAAAGAAGAGGCCATGGATTTTAAGAAGAGTGGGGAGGACTTGGATGGAGGTAACAAAGAGAGAAATGTTGTGATTATATTATAACCTCAAAAGTAAAAAAGAAAAATGGAAATCGCGTCTACATTAAAAATATTTGGCAGAAGCACATGCCTGTAATCCAGCACTCAGGAAGGTAGAGGCAGGTGGATCTCTGTGAGTTTGAAGCCAGCCTGGTCTACAAAGAGAGCCCAGGACAGCCAAGACTACACAAAGAAACCCTGTCTCAAAAAATAAATAAATAAAAATATTTGACAGAATATGGAATTAAAGAAATATTCTTAAATCTCCACAAAATAGCAATATATACAGCTACATTCCCCTCCCACTTACAAAAAAAGTTAAAAGGGGCATAAAAACAAGACACAAACTATGTGTATGTATTTGAGGCATACAACACTTCACAGGACTTTTTAGCCAGATTACTAATTAATAACAAAAACCTAAGGTTAGGCATCAAATGTCTCAACAATATGCAAGGAAATACAAGCAACCCACATACAGAAACACTGGACAGAGAAACGCTGGGCCACACCAAACCTGTCACAGACATACCTGCTCAAGAGGAAAACATGAGGCACAATGGGGAAAATGCCCACTAGACTGCTGATTGACTTTTGAAAAATGATGATAAAGTTGTTGAGTTTTAGCTACTGTGTTTGAGAGGATGGTTGTGCAGCAATTCAGAGCCAGAATGGTATCACATTGATAGGAAGATCTTTGAGGTGAGGCTGGAGAGCATTAGAAATCATTTTTCTCAGATTCACATTCTACCATGTTCTTGTTGGTCAGCATATGTATGTGTTTCATCACACCCATTTTATTTGCAAGATTTATAGCAAATATTGGAATGCCAAGAGTTCAGATACAACAGAACACCAGTAATGGCCACTAGCTGCATGACTCATTACTACAAAGTTACAACCTTCACCTTCAACACTTATGTGCTACTGCACTTTTGGTAGACAAATCCATCATTGATTGATTTATGTTTAGGCTCTGTATTGAGAAGTCTGAAGATAGTTTTTTGTTTGTCTCTTATAAAGGTTTATGAAACTATTCTTGACCTTTTGGTTCAAGGCTTTTTTGGTCCCTTTTTTTTCACATGTGAGTTTACTTAATAAATCCAAGATGTTCTCAACTCAAATGTCTTTTATTATTACCCATCCTTTATTCTATCATCACCTTCTATATTTTGTCTTCATCTTCTAAAATTCTATTAGTCTTCCTAGTTTCTCCTTTTTTAATCATTATCCTACACCCAAGTGGTCATTTAGTACCTGGCAATCCCTATATTTAAAAATAATTGCTGGGTTTAGGTTGCTTTCAATTCCTTACCTCACTTGACCTTCTTTTAACTTTGAACACACTGTCTCTTTATCTCAGCCCATTTACTTTTACATTCTCACCTAGTTTATGAATCTCTTCCGTGCATCCTATTAGAGACAAATTTTCCCCTAAATTTTTCATTTTTTTCAAGGTGAATGTCAGAAGTCTGAGCTTTCCTAAATTTGGAGTTGATTTCATTTTTACTCTCAAATGGTATTACACAGCTTTATAGTTGATTTTTCCCCCAACTCTCAGCTCATATTTAGCCAATGTATTAAAAAGACTGCCACAACTCATTAGCTGAGGATTTCGTTTCCCAACAGATGACTGGCAATTCATTAACCCTTTATCCAACCTAAGTCTCTACGCAAATGGTTTTCTGTATGTAATGAGAAGCGAGCTCCTAGCTGTGGTCCCCATCTTCAGCTTGACAGATAAGAAATAAGCACATCTGTAATCTTTAGCTTTCTGGGTTCTTTTCATTTTACGCCTGACTTACAGCACTCAAAGAAATCATATTTTTCAGGATGCAATGTACTTCCTAGTTCTTATGTGTTTTATGGAAGATGGTAAATGTTTCCAACAGTTTACATTTATGTTAAGGCAGACATGACCCAGGGCCTCATTCCTTTCTCTCAACATGGCCTAAAAATATAAAAACAAAACTTAGCTTTGTTTACTGTAGAAATATCCCAGTTTCTTCTCTCCCTGTGGACTAGACTTTTACTGTATCAATAGTAATCTTGCTAGCACCCCTCCAGAGACCCCCCAGTGACCTTCAACTCTTTGAAGACAGTAACACAAAACTACACCAAAATCCTATATATGACTATGGGGTGGCGAAACGAAACAACACAAACAAAACATACACACACATACACATTTACGCACATGCACAAATGCACACACATTTACTCCTCTTCCTCTTTCAGAAGCCCACATCCACACTCTCCTCATGCATGTCTTAATTTCTTTTGATAACATGTCTTCCTCTTAACACCATCATATTTAAAATCATTTATTTTTATTTTTGAGATGATAAAATAGTTAAAACATTTTTATTTTCCTTTTTCTCCCTCCATCCTTCCCCCATATAGCCCTCCCTGCTCTCCTTCCAAATTCATGGCATCTTTTCTGTGATAAAATATCCAACTCTACTTCAGAAAACAATGTTATCCTGAAATTCTGAAATTTACTTCACCATCAAAGTCACAAGTCCTGATTTGTCCTTAGTCAAGGTCTTTAAGTTCACAGACACTCCTTGGAATGTCAAGGGTGGCAGTACGTGTTGTGTTTCTATCCCCACATGACTGACAGAAAGATAAAGAATGCAAGGCCAACCAGGACAACACAATGACACTTTGACTCAAAAACAGAACTAATAATTATAGCTATCCTATAAGGAAATGGAATACATTCATAACTTAAGGCAATGTCATGCTGTTTTGATGAAGCAGAGAGGGCATGCAGCTAAAAACATCTGCTGAGGTTCCTAACTCATTCACTTTGGGTTTCACCCAATGATGTCAGGGGGTGGAGTCACGCGTTGTCTATGGACTTTCCCTGAGGCACAGTCAGCAGCCCAACAGATAGTATTTCACTTTTTTGTTTTCTATCTCAGCCCTTGCAGCAGTTCTGTAACATCCTCCTTGGTTCTGCCAATAGGTTTTCATTTACAGTGTTATCCACTCTGTCATTGTAAGTATTTTTAGGAAGAAATTTAGGAGTATTGGCAAATCTGTTCAAATACCATTTTAATTGGAAGTCAGGGGTCATGAAAACTAAGCTCAAACATGGTTGAGCAAATGTCCTTGTTGTGTACTTGAGCAAAGTTTGGGTATATGCCTAGGAGTGGTATAGCTGGATCTTGAGGAAGCGCTACTCCTAATTGTCTGAGAAAGCACCAGATTGACTTCCAAAGTGGTTGTACCAGTTTACATTCCCACCAGCAATGGAGGAGGGTTCCCCTTTCTCCACAACCTCTCCAGCATGTGTTGTCACTTGAGTTATTCATCTTAGCCATTCTGATGGGTATAAGGTGAAATCTCAGGGTTGTTTTGATTTGCATCTCCCTGATGGCTAAGGATGTTGGGCATCTCTCTAAGTGTTTCTCTGTCAATCTTTATTCCTTTACAGAGAATTCTCTGTTTAACCCCGTACCCCATTTTTTAATTGTTTGTAGCAGCTTTATTTGTAATAGCCAGAACCTGGAAACAACCCAGAAGTTCCTCAAAGGAGGAATGGATACAGAAATTGTGGTATTTTTATACAATGGAATACTACTCAGCAATCAAAAATGAAGAAATCTTGAAATTTGCAGGCAAATGGTGGTATCTAGAAAAGATCATTCTAAGTGAAGTATCCTAGAAGGAGAAAGACACACATGGTATATACTCACTCATATAGTCCTATAAGATATGATAAACATAATGAAATCTATACACCTAAAGAAGGTAAACAAGAAAGAGGACCAGAGGTAAGATGATAAGTTCTCACTTAGAAAGATAAATGGGAGGTGCATGGGACGTAGGAGAAAATAAGTAATAGGACAGGAGCCTACCACAGAGGGCCCCTGAAAGACTCTACCTAGCAGTTTATCAAAGCAGATACTAAGACTGATAACCAAACTTTCGGCAGAGTGCAGGAGAAGTCCTGCTAGGCCATAGAGGAGGACTTTGCAGCCAGCCCTGAAGATACCTGATCAAACAGGGTCAGATGAAAGGAGAGGAGGTTCTCCCCAATCAGTGGACTTGGAAAAGGGCAGAGAGGAGATGAGTGAGGGAGGAAGGGTTTGGGAGGGAATGAGGGAGCAGGATACAGCTGGGATACAGAGTTAATAAAATGTAACTAATAAAAAAGAAAGAAAGAAAGAAAGAAAGAAAGAAAGAAAGAAAGAAAGAAAGAAAGAAAGAAAGAAAGAAAGAAACAAAGAAAGAAACAAAGAAAGAAACAAAGAAAGAAACAAAGAAAGAAACAAAGAAAGAAACAAAGAAAGAAACAAAGAAAGAAAGAAAGAAATACTAAGCTCATTCAAATATGTATTACAAAGAAAACATGCAGCTAAACTTGTATATGACTGAGAACCTCAAAAGTACAATGCCATTGATTTTACCTGAATACAAGATGAAATTCTAACAATTCTACCTGGACCAGTCTGTGGGACAAGGCCTCCAGGCTCATCTCCTCCAGCTCTCTGCACGAAAATGCATTTACATCCATTTGCCCCAGAAAGACTATTTTAAAGACCCAAGAGAATACTTAAGTATTCTTAATAACTTTAAGTACTGAGGAGCTGTTGACTCTTTGAGCTCCAAACCTCCTTTTGTGGTTACTCAAGTATGATTTCTGAAAGCAAGAAAAATAATCGGTCACCAGGTTCCCTACAATTTGCATGCTCTTTAAACCTCTATTAGCTCCCTCTTGATCTTTGCTGAAAGCATATAGTTAATAGATATACTGCTTAGCTGACAGAGTTTGCAAAAATAATTACCTTATATAAACAGATACTGTGCTCGTTCATCTTTTGTAACATAGTATTTAGTTTAGAGACTCAAAATTTACTCTTGCAAAGTCTCCCCAACTAGACTGCAAATCTTTCTGCAATGCTGTTCTTCATTGGGTTCATTTAATAAAGGTACTTAGAGGAAATGAAAGTAAGGATCAGCGCCATTCCAAATTTTTACATGTGAAACATTGAGAAGAAGTGAGGTCTTAAAGCGAATGCTTCCTTACAGCATCTTGGTTCAGAGAGCAGCACAGCGTGAAGGCTAAGAACTTGACGTTGGAGACCAAGTCTTAGTTCTAGGTCCACTTCTAAGTTGACCCAAAGCCTCCTGGCTGTGCCTGCTGTAAACCACAGCTGTTCCTCTGCAGCACTGTACCATGTGAGAAACAGCGGTGACCTGCTAGGTAAAGTGGCTGTTTGGATTCAGTGGAAAGCTGAGGCCTGCTCATGGCGTAACATGAACACTCAATACACAACAGTAGTGAGCATGAGTGTCACTGCTAATAAAAGTAATCAAGAACGGCAACGAGGTCAGAAGAACACAAACAGATCTTAACTTTCCTTAAACCAACCAAATGAAAGAATCTAAATCAGAGAAAACCCACAGGAAAAGTTTGACCGCGTGTCCTGACACCATGAAGTTAAAAGTCATGTTCCCACTCAGTCATACCTTTGGTTGTCACACTGATCTCAGAAAGGCCTCTTCCTACTGCTGCTGACTGGTATCCACTGGTAGGGATAAGATTTACTGCATATCTTATGTATCTTCTGTATTACACAGATTTGCCAATGTAACTTTTCATTGTTTTGAGAGGTTAACTAAAGCTACAGAAATACTCATGTCCAACAAAGTGAGGATCATACAGCCAAAGGAAAACACCCAAAGGAAAACAAAATGTGTAGAGGAGATAAATTCACTTCATGATGGATGTTTACCAAAAAGAAATTACATCCACAATTCTCTCAGTTGGGGACCAATGGCAAGTTCCATGCCCCCTGTTTAGCAGCTGAAAGCCAGCCAGATCCTGCGGCTTGGCTCCCTCACAAGCCTTAAATACACGCACTCCCAGAACAGCACCCAAGAAAGCACAGAATGTGCACACTGCTCTCAGCGAAGCGGCAAGGGAGGACAGAGTTTCTCTAGAACTACAAGCTTGAAGAGATTACACAGATAAATAGCTTCAGTGTCTGCTGAAGTACAAGTATTCAATTAACTCTTCCAAACTGCTGAAGGACCCTTTAACTCCCAGCATCAGTCCCTCTTCTCATAATGCACTTTAACTACATAGCAAGAATTTTGAGAAATTTTCAACATTTATACGTTTCAAAGCTGCTTTATGAAATTTGTTTTCTACCTCTCTCAAAATAAGTGCCCTACAATGAAAGGGACAGAAAGCAATTATCTATATTTTTAATTCGGAATCATTAAAGTTAGATGGTATAGTGTGTCAAAACATTGCTGGGTCAAATTACTTATGCCCAGGTCAGCTGTAGTATTCACAGAAAGACTGCACACACCCATCTGCAATCTTCCAGGTGATTCTGGTTTTCTTGGTTTGAAAATCGTTTCTCCAGGGCAGCAAGATTGGTCTATTATTTTTGAACGTTCTCACATTACCAACACAGGTTCTCGCTAACATTGATGCGGAAGCTCGTGTACAAGTTCTTTGAAAAGGACTTATATTACCGACCCACCAAGGACTCATTCCAGTCTTCAAGGGAGGGATTCTGTCACAAATGGAGAGAGTAAGAATTGTTTGAAACTATTTAACTCTAGTGGTTACCAGTCTACTCAGCAAATACCTTGGATGTAAACTCTAAAACTTTTAGTTTTGGCAAAATGCAGTATTTACTATTGTTACAATTGCCTTGAGAGTGAGAGGTAATGTTGGAGTGGAATCTGGGCAATGAAGTCTGCAATAAAAATAAATGTAAAGGAAGAGGATTTGACCATTCCAGGCTATAATGCTCAAACCCTATTGCTCTAATTGCAATAAAGAAAAAGGCTGCTTCAATACCAACTAACTCCAACATTATAGATCTACTCTGCAACTAACCTAATAAGCATCCTTCATCGCACCATAATTTTACCAGGGATTTCTCGTGGTTATCAGGATGTAGTCTAAGCCATAAAGTTGAAAAACAAATACCACTGCACTAAAATTATACAGTCTTGGTTTTGTAACGATTTCAAACTGTGTTGCCTCATACCTAAATAAGTCATCTAACTCATGATGGCTACTCAATAAAGTCTTATTAAATAGACAGCTATGATCTAACACTGAAGAAGCAGGATTATTTTCAAAAGCATCCCTGCCCTCCCCCACTTATGCAGGGCAGACCCAGGCACGGAGGTTGGCCCCATTACCAGACACTTGGCTTGCCTACTATGCGTCATTTTTCATCTCATGACTGTGTGACATGGTTCAAATCCTTACTTAACTAGGTGACATGCTAAACTACCAAGTAAGATTTTATAATCCAATTTGTTTCTCATCATTTAGGCAGCTGTTTTAACCAAACTGTGCTAATTTGTTTCAGAGAATACATAAAATCTAACATTTCTCTACCCGGGCTGGAAAAATATTAGAATTTTGCCAGAATAAAAAAAATCAGATTACTCCCATAAAATCTTCTGACAAAAAAGATTGAGCCAACTCCAAGAAAAAAAAAATTGATTTAAATTACTTAATTTTGCATTAAAAAAACTATACCAACCAATAAACAAGAGTTACTTTGTTTAAATTAGCTCCCTTTGAATTAATGTTGTTTACTTAATAGTAAAAAGAAGATTAATATAAAGTGTCTTTATTACTAACATATCCTCCAAAACTTTTTTAGTCCTTCAGGCTCCAAGATAGCCTACATATAGCAATGGCCTTGGAAATTTGAGATCTGGAGTGTGCATCTAACACAAGCCTCCTTTATTTTCCTTGACATGCCATCAAAGTACATGAATGTTATCACTCCCCATGACTTTCTGTTTGAATGCTTGGTGCTCATAAAACTAACTGAAACATGTATTTATTTATATCATATAACAGAAACAAATACAATACTATAAAAATAAGAGGAGAAAGATAAAATGCAGTTGGATAAAATTCACAGATATTTAGTTAGGAATGAAAACTTTGATATGATAGTTTTTGCTTCATCCTTGTATTTGGTTGTTATCTCTTAGAAGCCTGTTCTTTTCTAGTGAGATACATAAAAAGAGTAGATTCAGAGAAGAGGGAGGTTGGGAGGAACTGGGATAAGTAAAGGGAGGGGAAATATATACAAACTTAAACATATAACATTATATATTATGAATAATATGTATTATATATTATATATAATATGTAAATATAAATAAACATTATTATATAAAATATATTATATATAACTATGTTATATTAAATTTTATTTTCAATTAAATTGAAAACTTGAAAAAAAATTGTTTAACATCCTTAGTCAGCAGAGAAACAAATTCAAATTAAAACTACCTGGAAGCCAAAATAAATGGCTATCATTTAAAATAGTGAGGCCTGAAAATGTTGGGAACAAAATATAAGTAAAAGAGTAGTGTGTTTCAAGGCCAGCTATACCACTCCTAGGCATATATCCAAAAGATGCTCAAGTACACAACAAGGACATTTGCTCAAACATGTTGGTAGCAGCTTTATTCATAATAGCCAGAACCTGGAAACAACCCAGATGTCCCACAACAGAGGAATGGATACAGATATTGTGGTACTTTTACACAGTGGAATACTACTCAGCAAATAAAAACAAGGAAATCATGAAATTTGTAGGCAAATGGTGGGATCTAGAAAAGATCATCCTGAGTGAGGTATCCCAGAAGCAGAAAGACATACACAGTACATACACACTTATAAGTGGGTACTGGACCTATATGATAGGATAAACATACTAAAATCTATACACCTAAAGAAGATAAACAAGAAAGAGGGTTCAGGGTAAGATGATCAATCCTCACTTAGAAAGACAAATGAGATGGACATTGGAAGTAGAAGAAAACAAGAAACAGGACAGGAACCTACCACAGAGGGCCTCTGAAAGACTCTACCTAGCAATGTATCAGAGTAAATGCTGAGACTCATAAACAAACCTTGGGCAGAGTGCAGGGAATCATATGAAAGAAGGTGGGGTTAGTATGACCTCTAGAAGATAGGAGCTCCACAGGGACCAAATCTATCAGGGCACAGGGGTCTTGTCTGAGACTGTATCTCCAACCAAGGACCATGTATGGATATAACCTAGAACCCCTGCTCAGATGTAGCCCATGGTAGCTCTGTATCCAAGTGGGTACCCTAGTAAAGGTAACAGGGACTATTTCTGACATGAACTCAACGGCTGGCTCTTTGACACACACCCCCTCCCCCCGCCAAGGGAGGAGCAGCCTCTAGGCCACAGAGGTGGACATTGCAGCCAGTTCTGAAGAAACCTGATAGCTTTGGTCAGATGGAAGGGGAGGAGACCTCTGTGGACTTGGAAAGGGGCATGGGAGGGGATAAGGGAGGGAAGGTGGGATTGGGAGGGAATGAGGAAGCATGCTACAGCTGGGATACAAAGTTAATAAACTGTAACTAATATTTTTTAAAAAAGAGAAAATTATTACCTTGTGCAACAAACATTCACTCTTGTAAAGCTTATCTCAAAATGGCAAAGGAAAGATCACTTAAAAGCTCACTAAAGTAATAGTGAGCAAAAAGAATCAGGAAGAGGCCTGAGTGGAGGGACACCTAGTAACTTATATTAAGATGCTAGAATCAAGTGGAGTCAGTGACTATGTGCACATGGGAAATAAAAACAAGACTTCACCTTGAGTTCTTGGCTGTGGCTAAATTAAAGAGGGCAAAATAGCAAATTTGACCAGAAAACTAGAAGTCATTTTATGTATTTTGAGTCTGAAGTTTATGTGAGCTGACTAGCTAATCGCCTCTGAAGAAGATGAGCAAAGATACAAGAGCACCCAATAGTATGTTTGGAACTCAGGGTAGAGAAATTACTTAACAGGACATGTGTTTTAATGCCAGCATTTCAAAGGAGAGGAAAATCAAAAGGTAATTATCTTTTACAAGAAATTACAAGGGGGTACAGTATGAAGATGCATCAAGGCAAATAAAGGTGAGTGAATTGGCTTCAGTTACCTACTATAAGGAGAAGACAGTATCATCTTCTGGGAAGAAAAAGTCAAGGTTAAACAACAAGCACATGGAGTTATAAAGAACTGAGATAGCTAATATGATCCTTGAGCAGACTGAAGAGAGGAACTGAGATTATGAGCATACTTGTCCACCTAGCTTTTGAGTTCTTCAGCTTCCCACAGGGTGAGCGGTGTTCGACTTAGAAGGACTAGAAAAGGTAGAGGCTGTAAGCGTGGTGAAAGAGTTCATATGGGAGCTCAAAGCCCAGCATCTACCTCTCCTGAAACCAAGGCTGCAACCTGTCTCCCTAGACCTTCCTATCACATTCTGCCACAGAAAGGAATACCTATCATGTGTTTTCTAGGAGGAAGGACCAATGAAGTGTTCACTTGAACATCACATAGCTCTTCAATCTGATGCTGAATTTTCACCAACAATGCCACTCTTGTGACAAAGTCCCAAAGACAGTATTTTTCCAGCATTACAACATAGTTCCTATACACTGGGCCTACTATAAAAATAAATATAAGAGCATATAAGATACTTACATTTTGAAAAGAAAATGGCCAAGAAGATCACATATATGCCATATGAAGTCTACATAAAATTAAATTGTCCATTCCTTTTATTTTTAATGACCATAAAAATGGCCTTAAATTTATTATCCACTTAATACATATATATACATATATATATATGTATATACAAATAGACACATATATGTAAAATAAAGTATATATGCCAATACTTATTTAAAAATGTTTTATATACGTTGCCACATTAATAATCCTTAAAAATTACAAAATCCTTTAATGCATTTCTAAGAGAACATACATACTCTGAGAAATGTTTCAGAATTCATTTTCATAAAGAAGCTAACATGCCTTAATTCTATTTGCCTTAGCTGGCGCCACTCAAGACTTAGTAGAAAGCTTAGGAGACAAGAACAGAAGCTAAAACTATCACTGTATAATACAACAAGTTATAAATCCAACATTTCTGTGCAACTTTGGACTCATTTCAATCCATCTGAAAATTAAAGACCTTGTCTTTGGACTTGACCATTTATTTATAAGGATTGAACTGTGAAAATTTCAAAACACTGCCAATTTAAAAGTCTTGGCCCTGCATCTTAACATGTGAAGATTCTTTTTTCCCTCTGTTTTCTAAACGTTTTAAGGAATGTTCTTCATCAGCAGAAGGCTGAGGTTATACAGCTGGGAAGAAATGAAAGAAAAATCCCCATCACTAATGAACAAGATTCATATCACAGAAAAAAAAGGTGGGGGTTAAGACTGTGCTTTAAAATATAAAGCAGTTCTGGGAAACAGTGATAACACTGGTGCTTACACTATTCCTGTAGGTCAAAGACAATCCACTGGAGGTCACATGGAAATATGAGTATTTTGGCAAATACTCATTTGTAATTCTACTTGTTACAGTACTCGAGAATATGAGATGATATATTCATATATTAATCACAAAAATACTGTCTTCTAAAACTATTTTAGTTGTTATGTGATTTCAATCCTTGGATAATAACAATTGTACCAAAATTTTATATTGCAAAGAATATTTTAAAAACTCTTATGTACATTCATTCAAGTATTTACTGTTCTGATACTTTGCTGTAACAAATGTCAAACCCTGAAGACTGAAAAGTAGCTATCCATGCCTCCCCATCATAAATCAAATCCTCACTGCCCAAATCAAGTACTATCAATATTCTTTTTTTATTAGCTTTTTTAAATTTATTTATTCTTTATTAATTACACTTTATTCACTTTGTATCCCCCCTGTGGTTCCCTCTCTCCTCCCATCCCAATCCCTCCCTTCCTCCACCCTCTGCATGCATGCCCCTCCCCAAGTCCACTGATAGGGGAGGACTTCTTTTCCTTCCTTCTGATCCTAGTCAATTAGGTCTCATTAGGAGTGGCTGTGTTGTCTTCTTCTGTGGCCTGGTAATGCTGCTTCCCCCTCAGGGGGAGGTAATTAAAGAGCAGGCCAATCTACAGACTATCAAAGTCTTACGGGCAACCTTTGGGCAACGTGCAGGGAATCTTGGGAAAGAAGTGGGAAACTTTAAGATCTGGAGAGGACAGGAACTCTACAAGGAGAGCAACAGAACCAAAAAATCTGAGCACAGGGGTCTTTCCTGAGACTGCTATTCCAACTAAGGACTATGCATGGAGATAACCTAAGACCCCCGCACAGATGTAGCCCATGGCAGTTCAGTATCCAAGTGGGTTCCATTGTAATAGAAACAGGGACTGTCTCTGACATGAACTGATTGGCCTGCACTATCAACATTCTTATGTTGTAATTTTTATTATATTTTGTCTAAATAGTATTTGAGAGAGACAGACAAAGTAAAAGAGAGAGATCAAGAATATGAAGTTAGAACCAGCCATAGTGGTACACATCTATGGTCCCAGCACTTGAGAAGCAGAGGCCAGCCTGATCTACAAAGTGAGTACAGGATAGCCAAGCCTACACAGAGAAACTCTGTCTCAGAAAAAGAAAAAAAAATGAGGTTTGGTGGGCAGGGAGGTGGGAAGGATCTTCCAGGACTTGGAGAAGGGGAAAGAATATGATCAAAACATACTGTATAAAAAAAATTTAAAAACAATAAAAGAAAAAAAGTAGTTTATTATGTTGTTAAATTCATACTTTCCATCTAGATCTTTTATTAGGATACCTTGACAACAGGAAATTACTTACCGAAATACGGAAAAATCTTGAGTGAGTAAATGTAACATTAAGACATGAGTCAAAAAAAAAAAAACGAATAAAATCCTAGCTTCTTACATGCAAAGCATTTTCTCTCTGTAAGAGGATTACGCTTACATATTCTCTTTAGTGTATATTTTACCCAGTGCTCAGACTTATGTATAGACAATATTTGGAAAGATATTTAAAAATTATGTACTACAATGAATCTTTAATCTAATAATTTTAGAACTTGTTCCAGAAACACATGTTAATAATCCTTAGTGTTATCTATCATATGTAAGGATCAAAACTGATCTAATCTAAGTATTTAGCACAAATTTTTTAAATGTTGTGGTGTCCTGCTCGGGCCTGGATTTGTACAAGATCCTAATCCTCTTGGGAAGATTGTCCAAATGTTAAGAAACCATTTTGAGGTCTCCAAATGCTGGAGAATACAAACCAAGCTAGTGGGGACAGAAAGCCAAACGAGAAGGAAGAATGAGAAGACACATGAGTTGCAGAATGACCACGAGTGGCACAGATAGTGACCTCTTGAATGCCGAATCACCACCCTTCAAGAAACACAAGACTGGGGTTTCCCTAGTAGGCAGAGAAGCTTGGAATCAGGAATACAACTTGCTAAAACTTGAAGAACTCTAGTGTCTATGAGCCACCCCCAGCTGAAGGAGCTGCCATATCCACACACATCTCAGTGGTCATAAATACCCCCTGTAAAGGCAGACCCTGCATTTAACCCCATAGCCTCAGAAGACTGTCAGATAGATTCCACCACTTGCCTTACTTGACAGAAAAGAAAGACTTAGCAGCAACGTGTCCAGAGAAAGAATTAACAAGCATTAGCTCTATGCTGACCGCATCAAGATGTGTTCTTTTTATGGCCACGTGTTCTTCTGCATCCCATTACTTAGGAGCAGAAAACGTGAAACAAATGCAATAAGCCAACAGTGGAGCCCTGAGAGGTGCTATAGGGTGGTGCACTGGCAGGAGATGTTCTATCACCAAGAAACGCCATTCTTAGGGGAAATACCCAAATATCAAAATCCCTGGTATCAAAATAGTTAATTATACATTTTGACTTTTCTAAAGTGACTTTCAGCAAGACTTCTGCTAGCTAGGTGCTTCAAAGAATAGATTTGATCCAGGCTACAAGAAAAACCCTAATTCAGAATTTTCAGAAGACCAATTAAAACAATGTAAATTTTACTCAGATACAACACATACAGAGGAAATATGAACGAGCTATGTAAAGATTTTTTGTATCTATTAAAATTCTCATAGTTTATATAAAAGCATTCTAAAAATAAAATTAAAACATAGTAGTGTGTAGCTAGACAATATTTTATTGTCCTCAGATTTTAATTTTTAAGTTAAAATAGATTAGATAATAGAATCAGATTTTCTTTTAACAACGTGTGTGTGTGTATAACAAAAATAATTAAAGAAAAAGAGGTCATGAAATTTAGAGGGAGTTGGAAGACATAGAAAGGGCTGGAGGTGGGAAATGATGTAAATATTGTGTATATATAAAATTCATAAAAATTAGCTCTTTGAAACTGTGGTAAATATATGAAATTAAAGTGCCTATTTGAAGAATTAAACAAAAGTAAATGATCAAAGAACATTATGTACATTATATGAAATGGCACAATGAAATCCACTTTGTATATACTTAATGCATACTAATAAAAATTAAATTAACAAAAGTTATCCATAAATTAAATGTTAACGTAAATGACAAATTTATAATCTCCTATATTTTTATTTATTCAAATACATTTATTTTATTCACAGTAAAGTTTTCATGACTTCTGTGCATAAAAATATTCAGAAGAATTTAAAATTAATTCAGAAATGCTCAAGTGATTTGTTTCTACGTTCTCACTACTTACCCATTTCCCAGACCAATGTTTCAGACACCTCTCATGAAAATGCACTATCTTAAACCTGCCACTATGATTCGTGAAGGATTACTTAGCATACTGAAATAAAAGTTTTCTTTTCAAAATATACATTTTGCAGTCCAAAACCTCACCAGCACAAAAGGTCATTTATTAAAGCTACCTACATAGTCAAAATAAATACAGCAAAACAGACCATACCTCTCCAGTCCCTCAACCAACTCGATTTAAAAACGTGTGTCTCACCTAAGGTGGCCATAGGAATGTGAAAACGATCTGGAAGCTAAACACAAAACACAGGTTCAGTCAAAACAAGCCCTTCCTCTCATCACCCTTAAGCATATAGCCTCAGAGGAGACAGGTGACAGATGTGCCCAGGGACCAAAATAAGATAAAGATCTAGCCAGCCAAGGAAGGAGTGAATTTAAACACAGCAGAAGCTCATGTTAGCACATGTTGGTGCCATCCTGAAAGAGGCAATAGCATGGGGGATCTGAGGCAGAAGATCTAGAATTGGAATGGAAACCTGGACGTCTCTCTGAGACTACAGGGACCAATGTGGGAGCGCAGCTGCAGTGCAGCCTGTGGCAGTAAGCAGCCACAGAGCTGAGATTTTCCTACTTGTTTCTAATGAATGTCAACTGCATAAACAAAGCCTTAAGTCAGCACAAAAGACATGCTGAAAATCTTCACAAACAAAGTCAGATATCAAAAAGTCTTAGAATAGAAATTGTGGAGAAAGAAAACATGTTTGTGTACAACAATCAAAGGGGGGGTGTGGGTATCAATAATTCTTGCTTGCTATTAACGCCAGTCAAGCCCTAAACTAACATTCCTTCCTTCCAGTTATTGAGTCATATGGCCACTGGCAGGAACTGTTATCACTTCATTTTCTGCAGAATGTTTCAGAAACTTGACACCACCCCTGCTTTTCCTGTGTGAATACTCAACAGTTTCAAACAACCATGGAGTGTTTGCTTCCCAAATTGAATGCGTCTGATGGTGCTGGTGGCATGATCCATCACAAACTGTTTAGCAGAGAGAATGGGAATAAGAAGGATGGAAGGGTTATTAAACAAAAGGGCACAGTGATGGAAGAAGTTACTGTGTGATGCTGACACAGGACATAATTTTCATTAGCACTAAGGCTGCCTCTCATGCTTTGGTCTTGTGGATTAGTCACTCAAATGGTAGGACATCCACAAGAGTATAAACTAGAGTTCTGAAAGTGGTGACAGTTAAAAATGTGACAAGATGGGTCTTATTTTTATTTATTTATTTATTTATTTATTTTGCATTACTGACCCTCACACAGCATCCTGGCAATCTGTCTAGGAGTACAAGGTAAGAGTGCTAAGTTAATTACCTGAAAATATGTTGCCCACATTTTATCCATATTAAGAAAAAAAATTTCTAGAATCAGTCATAAAGTACAGTGTATGCTACTGCTGTAATAATAAATCTTTAATATTCGGAGGGTTATTTTAAAATAAAAATGCTTTTTTAAGGTAGGCTTTATAATTGTTTAGTGTCATCTAGAATTAAGGATGACTCTAATAATGCAGATCTCAACTCAGGTCCTAAGAGCTAACACAGAAGAACCCATCTTCCTGAAGAGTACAGATCTAACCACGTTAGAGCTGCCTAGCTTTGCTCTCATTAAAACATCTTCATTGTTACACACCAACAATTTAAAAAGAATTATACGTTTTACCACTAAACTGACTAACAAAGGGACTCGGTTTTGAGCGGGTTTCTTCTCACATTGGTCTGCTCTTCTTATGCCGAAAGATGGTTTTCAAAGGTGGTCATTACTCCTTCAGAGACAAAAAGGTAAATTTTTGCCTACAAGGAACTTGAAATGCAAATTACCCAACTCACTAACCTGGACCAAGTTATATATGTATGTTTTATAACAGACACTAGCCAGAAATGCAAATCATTTCTACAAAGTTCTAATCCTCATATCAGTACCTTGAGACATGACTTTTTTCCCTTCATTCATCTCCTCACTATGGTTTTACATTTTTATCGCATGTTTTAAGAAAGAAAACCACGATTGTCTTTCTCCTTCTGGGATACTTCACTCAGAATGATCTTTTCTAGATCCCACCATTTGCCTGCAAATTTCATGATTTCCTCCTTTTTGATTGCTGAGTAGTATTCCATTGTGTAAAAATACCACAATTTCTGTATCCATTCCTCCGTTGATGGACATCTGGGTTGTTTCCAGGTTCTGGCTATTACAAATAAAGCTGCTACAAACATGGTTGAGCTAATGTCCTTATTGTGTACTTGAGCAAATTTTGGGTATATGCCTAGCAGTGGTATAGCTGGGTCTTGAGGAAGCGCTATTCCTAATTGTCTGAGAAAGTGCCAGATTGACTTCCAAAGTGGTTGTACCAGATTACATTCCCACCAGCAATGGAGGAGGGTTCCCCTTTCTCCACAACCTCTCCAACATGTGTTGTCATTTGTGTTTTTCATCTTGGCCATTCTGATGGGTGTGAAAGACTCTACCTAGCAGTGCTCCAAAATAGATACTAAGACTCACAACCAAACCTTCGACAGAGTGCAGGGAATCATATGAAAGAAGGGGAGTTTGATGTGGAAAGGATAGGAGCTCCACAAGGACCAAATGTATCTGGGCACAGGGTCTTTTCTGAGATGGACACTCAACCAAAGACCATGAGAGGATAAAACCTAGAACCTCTGCTCGGATGTGACCCGTGATAGCTCAGTAATCAATTGGTTTCCCATAGTAAGGGGAACAAGGACTATTTCTAACAGGAACTCAATGACTGGCTCTTTGACCTCCCCACCTCCCAAGGGAGGAGCAGTACTGTTAGGCCACAGAGGAGGACTTTGTAGCCAGTCGGGAAAATACCTGACAAAAGTGAAAGTCATTTGAAAGGGGAGGAGGTCCTCCCCTATTAGTGGACTTGGAAAGGGGCAGGGAGGAGATGAGGGAGGGAGGGTGGGACTAGGGAGGGAATGAGGGATACAGCTGGGATACAGAATTAACAAAATATAACTAATGAGAAAAATAAAATTATGGAAAAAAAAAACAAAAAAAAAAAAAAAAAGAAAGAAAGAAAACCACTTGCAAAGCTACCCTAGATTCTACTTTCGAGTCCAGAGAGATGACACAGAGGTGTGGTTAGAAGCAGTTTTCTAATTTTAAAAGGCAGATAGTCTTTTTCTCTCAGGAAATGTAGAGCTCCCAAGATGCTTTGCTGACAGCTCCTTGGCCCAAAGCTACTTAATATCTACTGTGACAAGCTTCTTTCTGAAGTTGAGACTAACGAGTCATACAAGTTCAGGAGGTCAAAAAAAAATCTTGGAAATCTGAAGTGCCCTTCCAAATATGATTCAGAGAGAATACTCATTTAATACAAAAAAGTAGCTGCAACATTTGGTCAAGCGAGGAATACAGAAAAATCAAATACACAAAGTGCTTTGGCCATGGATAGGAGTATCAATCACAGTTTGATTTCTCCTGATGAAGTTTAGAAAGGGTTACTGGATCTCTTTAATAGACTTCAGAAGCACTTGGTGTCAGTGTTTTTCTAAAATGTCTGTGTTCCCTGCTGTTGGTGTTTGGTTCTTGCTTTCATTCCAATTATAGCAGCTTTGATACCTTATCATCTTATCAGCAAAGCTGTGGTTTGTACAATACTTATTAGTGAAAAACCAAGTGTCTTGCTAGAAGTACATATTTTACTCATTTCCTTCTAGGCTGTTGATCAGGAGACACTTATTCCAAAGCCACAGCAATTATTTCCAGATTCTAGTCCAACCATTTGAGATTCATTTGGGACTCTGATATAGACTACAGTCAGAATCCAGAATCAAGGCTCAGCAAGGGGGTGTTAACTGTCATTCTTTGATCTTCTTTTTGCTTTTGCTTTTTTAAAAATGTCAAATTTCTCTATTTTATCATTTCAAACAATATTATATTTTGAAGCCCAATAGTAGAAATCTTAGGTACTCCTTTTTTCTCTTCTTCTAGGAGCTATTGTCTGTGGAAGGTTCACTCTAAATCCACTAGGAAAGCCTAGCAGCATAAAATCTCAACAGCCTCTTTGGACCTTGTTCCAGGTTATGATTACAATGACAATTCCCTAATAAACATGTGCAAAAACCTTAATGAGTAAACTTTGAAATCGCATATGTGAAAATGACTTAGGCACACCATACCTTATATAATAATTGTAGACCCTTTCTCAGTTTTATGAGCTGGGAGCTTCCTCCATAGTCTTTACTTTGGTACAGATACTCCATTAACCACAAATAAAACCTACTATAAAGTGTGAGTAATATCAAATAAGATTCACATCTCTGTGCTGAATGTTCATTCTCTTGGCTATCAGCATCATTCAGCTCATAATTAGAACCAATAGAAATTCAGAATTTCCCCAGTTCTTTTCTGGTCACATAGAAATTTGGTGAGTTTGAGAGTTAGCAGAACTCACTAATGGTATAATTCGAAGTAATTCTAGACTGAACACTCTATAAACATTGCAGTAAAACTAGCAAATTCTTTACAGTGATTAATAAATCACATTACAGCTACTGAAAAACCTACCAAAACTGTGTGAAAAGAGAAAAGCAATTGAACAAGGTTGTACAGAAGCACATGGTTTTGACAAAAGACAACATACATCACTTTCTCCCAGGGCCGTTGAACTGTCTTCAATTACCTGACATCAATTATCTGCTCTTCATTAAACTGCCATCACCTGCAAGGGTCTTACATAGGGGATGTTACATGCCAGGCTATTGGGAGAGGATGTCAAAATTCTGTAATAACTTTATGGAATAAATTCAAATGAAAAACGTCAATATAGTCTCTGCATGTCCAGAGTTGAGCCTGAAGTTCCTAATACCCCGAAAGCTGCTTGCACTCAGGATTATGTTCAAGACCCAGAATCTCTCTACTAATTCCAGATTCCAACAACAAGCAAAAACTGTTCCACTTCAAATTAGATTTAGGAGCCTTGGGGATGGTAGAAACTGGCTAGCCGAATAGGTCAATGCCATTTTTTTAAAGCTGTGTGAAAACCTTATTTGAAAAACCCTATTTGCAGGGCCATAGTTAACTCTCAAATCTCCTTAAATCATAACATTATAGTGACCTCAGAGATACAATAGTGCTGTCACCTAATTCCAATAAACTTAAGTTCCTCACGGTGTAAGTATCAGAAATTAAAGGCTGGATGTCAAGATGTTTCGACTCTTTTGTAATACTGCCTTCTGAACCAAAGCACAGATTTTTAAACTTGTATTTTTCATAGTGGTAAAATAAAGATGTCTAGGGTCAAATAGAAGGGAGAAGGACCTCCCCTATCAGTGGACTAGGGGAGGAGCATAGGGGGAGAAAACAGAAGAGGGTGAGATTGGGAGGAGACAATGGAGGGGATCCACAGCCAGGGTATAAATTGAATAAATTATAATAATAAAAAAGCGAGCAAGCCTTACTTAAAAATAACATTTTTGAACCTCTGATGAAAATTTAAAAATCAGGGCTCCAAAGTTACTTTTTGGTCAAAGAAAACTATGTAATTTCCTTTTTAGAGAAAGGCATTTTGGGCTAATAATTTGTTTTTATTTTATTATTCTTAGAAGGAACAGACACTAGACATCTTTTAAGAGTTTGAATGTACATACAAGCCATTTCCAAAACACAAGTATAAGACCTAAAATTGTGGCTTTTTATTTTAGCTACCTTTGTTTCTGTCTGGACTTCTATCTCCAGTAGCAGATGAATGTGCTGATTTCCTGAATATGGAAAATGTCAGCATTAAAGCCAAATAAAATTGAGTTTAAGATAATTATGCTAAATTTTGTCAAAGCAACTTGGCACTCATCAAAATTCAATCCGAGTTAGCTGATGAGATTTCATCAGGCTGTTTAAGAAGCAGGGAAATAAACAAAAGGGGAGAGACAATGAAAACAGTGTCACAACTGTCAAACAAAATGCCAATCACAACATTGAAGGTTTCCCTAAATGCAATGCTGGGGCCAGTAGTTCTTCACACATAAGCTCATGTATGCACAAATGTGCAGGGATAATAAGTTATGTTTCAAATTTTCAAATCCCACCCATGAATTTATTGCATTACACTGACCATGGAGCTGTTTGTCTGTAAGTACTGAAGCTACATAAGATGCCACCAACTTGAGCACTGTGTGATTAAAAATAAACCTTTTAAAAATGCCCTGCGAGAGAAGTCACTGCCCTTGTTTGAACTCCTTTATGCAAATTCTTAATAAATGTCAGTGATTGTGGAAGGACCGGTTCAAATTAGGCTACTACCATTGTTTGAGTTTTCAAACGAGATATGTGCACATGTCATCCACCTGGTGGAAAGATTTCATGTAGCAGTTCTTGGGTATACAGCTCTTATGTTTCTGATAAAGTAAAGCCAAAATGGCAACACAGCACACACCGCTTCAAACAGTGCTACAGAAGCTGGCCAAAGAGCTCTTAATTCAAAGCACATTTGATGGCTGTATTAAGTCAGTCTGTGCACACGGAGTTGACAATTATACCAAATGGAGGAAGAGGTGAAATGCAGCAGACAGTTGACGTCTGAAATAGAAATTACTTTAAATTACTCAAGATAGCAATACCTCTCTCAACATGTAAAATCCATGTATAGATGCAAGACAGATGCACACAGCTTCCCCCTGTAGGATTTGACGTAAGATGAAAAGGAGAGAAGGGAGGGGGGATGGGAGCCTTTGTGAGATACCTCTTACCTAAGATGGTATTAAATTGCTTTTACCATTTCATTGCATTGGACGTTCAAGAACAATATATAAGTACTTGTTGTTTGGAAAATAGACCCTTCAGACCAACCTGTCTGTTGGCAATTTCCTAAATTCACAATGATAAAGATATATATTACTAATTCAAGTCTCTACTTTTGGTTACTATCATGATCTAGATATTCTAATAACTAAAGTGTACAAAAACTGAACAGAAAAGACATTAAGACCTGTGAGAAATGTCTTTTGTCAAGGACAGAAAAACTTAAAACAAACAAACAAAAAAACACTTTTAAACACACTGTGAAATGACAGCAAGCTGTGTCTGAGGCCTGCTGTGTGCTTTTGTGTCCTTCTTAATCATCTTAAATTTTTTTCTGTTGCTGTGACAGCATACTCTGACCAATAAATAAATAAATAAATAAATAAATAAATAAATAAAGTCAAGAAAGAGGAGATTTATTCTGGTCACAGTTTTCCAGGGTATAGTTCATCATGGCAGAGTAATCCAAAATGACAGGAACTCACAACGGATTGTCACAACACACGCACAAGCAGGAGAGAGCAGGAGGCAGAGAACAGTGAATGCTTCTACCAGGCTCCCTTCTCCACACTTACAGTTTAGAACCAAGAACAGGAACAGCAACACGCACTGGGAGTGGGTCTTTCCACCTCTATGCAGTCATATACTTCCCCACAGATGCTTCTAGAGGCCTGCCCCAGGTTATCCTAGGTTCCATGAAGCTGATATCACTAACCATCATAATCTGAGTTAGCTATATAATTGGCATATTTCAGTAAAAGACTGTGAATTTTTTTCTTTTTTTTTTTTCTCAGTGGAATAATTATTTTTTTTCTATTTTTTATTTTTTTATCAGTTACATTTTATTAACTCTGTATCCCAGCCGTGTCCCGATCCCTCATTCCCTCCCAATCCCACCCTCCCTCATCTCCTCCCTGCCCCTTTCCAAGTCCACTGATGGGGGGACCTCCTCCCCATTCATCTGATCCTGTTTTATCAGGTATCTTCAGGACTGGCTGCAAAGCCCTCCTCTGTGGCCTAATAGGACTGCTCCTCCCTTGGGGGGTGGGGAGGTCGAAGAGTCAGCCATTGAGTTCCTGTTAGAAATAGTCCTTGTTCCCCTCACTTTGGGAAACCAATTGGTTACTGAGCTACCACAGACTACATCCGAGCAGAGGTTCTAGGTTATATCCATACATGGTCCTTGGTTGAATGTCAGTCTCAGAAAAGACCCTGTGCCCAAATATATTTGGTCCTTGTGGAGCTCCTATCTTTTCCCCATCATACTAACTTCCCTTTTTTCATATAATTCCCTGTACTCTGCCAAAGATCATTCTGAGTGAAATATCTCAGAAGGAGAAAGACAAACACGGTATATACTCGCTTATATAGACTTATACGATATGATAAACATAATGAAATCTATACACCTAAAAAAGATAATCAAGAGAGCGGACATGGGGTAAGATGATCAATCCTCATTTAGAAAGACAGATGGGATGTGCATTGAACGTATGACAGGAGTCTACTGAAGGCATCTGAAAGACTCTAACTAGCAGTGTTTTCAAAGCAAAGACTCATGACCAAAGCTTTGGCAGAGTACAGGGAATCATATGAAAGACTGTGAATTTAAAGAGTGATTTTTTTTTTAAATTATTGGTTCACTTTATAATCGTGCAAAGTCGGCCACAAATATGAAACATGTTACTGAATATAGTCCAGGCTAAGTTGCATTCCACTATTCTGAGATGAAGCATGATGACAGTTAAAGGCTTATTCTTACAGAGGGAATATATAAAGTAAAAAATGTGAGTTGAATTACCTATGAGTATGTCTCAGACATTAGTGTACACTGAATGATAAGTGGCTGTTCAGAAGAGTAACTATATCTGTGTAAATGTGCTAGGCTTGGTGTCTAAGCAAAAATCAGGCTTTGTCTTGAACCATTAGCAATGCACTCAGTGTCAGGGAATCTTAGTTTTATAAAACACCTGAAAACTTTGATAAAAAGCCATGTTCTTTGTCTTCTGTGTACTGTCTGAAGCAAAATCCCAAGTCATAAAAAGAGAGGAATAAAGGGATAAGATACCAGTGTCCTACCTGCTTGGCCACCACCGAAATCTGGGGAAGAATCCCACACACCATGGGAAACTACAGACTTATTTGAACAACCCTGAATGTAGGTCTCTAGAGATTCTTGCTTTCTCCAAGTTCACCGGTTCCTCATGGCTTAATTACTAACATACAAGGGACTGGAGGGCTGACTCCCCAAAGCTAAGGTACCTTTAGATATAGGCACAGAAATAATACATATTTACAGAACCAGTTACCAAGTGTACCTGCTTTTCTAACTTTAGGTTCATTACATTGCATTTGGGTGCCTCACTGCTTTTTGTATATGTCAGATAGTACATGTCACACCAATGCTTTAGGGTCTTGCTGAGTAAATGTCACACATACTCAGGCTTGCGTTCATCAGCATATCACCCACTAGAGGAGCAGACTTTATCTTCCACGTGATCATTGTCGAGCCAGCTTCAAGTCTGTCAGGCAGCATTCTAACCCTGAGACTCAGTTTGATAACCAGCTCCTGCTGGTGGTTTGACTGTCAACTCATCTCTGCTCCTTTCAATCAAACTGCTGCCCTTTCACTACCTGCAACATGTGTTGGTTCAGATAGATTGGCCATGCTTCTGCTTGCTCAGCTATACACATGCCCCATTTTCCGTACTGTCTTCCCTTCTCAGCTGTGCTCACTGTTGCTGATGGAGACCTCTGACGACTCCAGGTCTGTACTCCACTGTCTGCACTTAGCAACCACTAGCCTCACCTTGCCACCACCATCCCTGCTGGGTAAGCTGATAACTTATTCATTAATATGTATTAATTCTGCTCTATGTCTAAAGGTAATGATGTAAGGATAATAGAGGTAAGGCTTCCTCGGTACAGTGCCCTAATAAAGCTGTTCACTGGCTGCCTCCACCAATTTTTAAACTTGGTGTTTAATTTACCAGACATCCCTACAAGTGAAGTGAAACCAATTCAGCTTTGAATATGATGACATATCAGTTGGAATGTAAATATAAGACTTTAAATACAAATAATAGAAAGCAAAATGGGTGAGCAATTGAGAATCAAGTCTGAGAATCAATTTTGCTTGCTTTTCGGTGTCGACCAAAAATTTAAGTCCTGGTTGTCTGGGTGTAAGGACTGACTGTATTAAAGGCTCAGGGGCCCTGGAAAACTGTGATGCTTGGAAAAGGGATGCCCAAGGGAAAGGAGGAGTAAGTTATGTATCAACAAACTGGGCACACTGGCAGCATATCTAGGAGAGACATCTACCAATGAGTGAACCTGTTAGGCTGGAGCTCAAAAGGAAGCTGGCCCATATGAGCTGAAACTGTGAGATGGGATGAAAGCAAAAGAGTGAATACCAAGAGTGGGTTAGCTCATAGGAGGCAGTATTGCAAAATAACAAAACCTGAATAAAATGTGTCAAAAAAAACCCCTCACCCGTTTACATCTGTATTCACTTTCTACTCAGTCATGCTGTGACATGTTAGCCCCATTTTATATGTCTCAACTTTATAAAATTAAGAACCTTGATGTTATTCAACTAACAGGTAAACAAGAACAGCATATAGCAAGTTCAAATCTCTATTTCATGTACTGTGTGTTTAAAGATACTTATGTCTGCCATCAGTGAAGGTACAAAATTGAAGCAAGGTAATAAATTACCAAAGATGTGTAAGTTGTGCTGGAAGGTTGGAGGATGACACCTGAAGAGCCCTGAGGAGGAAAGGTTAAAGGTTAAGTGGAGAACAAGTAAGCTATACATTTCCTCTTGCACCATGTCACAAATGAAGCAAATTGGTTACTACATACTTTTCTCCTGAACCCAGCACTTTACTCAGAATTCCTTTAAATTCATCTTATCTTGGATATCGACTTCTGGGCCTGAGGCCTGCACTTACTAAGAGTGGCTTGACTACCCAGTGAGACTCCCTTGGAGAAAACTAGTTTTTCATTTGCAAGTACTTATCAATTGGAGATAACTTTAGGGATGGGGTGTCCACTTCTCAGCACCAGAACCTTGTCTGGTGCAGACCTTTATAGGCCCTCTGCAGGCTGCCAGTCATGTGTGCATTCATTTTGCTGTATTTTGAGAGCCTTGTTTCCTGGGTGCCCTTCGTCCCCTCTGGCTCTTTCAATCTTTCTAGTTCCTCCACCACAGGGTTCTCTGAGTATTAAGGGGAGGGATTTGATGGAGACATCCCATTTAGGACTGAGTGTCCTAAGGTCTCTCAGTCTCTGCTCATTGTCGGTTTATAGGTCTCCGTATTTGTTCTCATCTGCTGCAGGAGAAAGCTTTCTCTGAGAAAGCTTCTCAGGTTATTGCCAAGGTTATTCGGTGCTCTCCACAAACTGATGGCAAGGTCATATCACTGACAAGATAACACCTACACAACTCAATGGTCACAAAGAAGTCAAACTGATACTGCCTAGAGCCTTCACCATTCTGACTAGTGTTCATGGTACTGGACTGAGCAAGACACTATTCTTTGAATACAGCAGAATGTCATTAGGAGACCTCTTGGCTACCTTTCTTGAGCAGAACAGTAGTATTTGGTTTTCCCTTAGGTACGTGGCTGCCTCTCTAGTCTCAGATTCTTGGTCACCCAAGCAGTGCTGGGGATAGATTCCGCTCATGGAGTAGACCTTAAATCCAAGCAGATATTGGTTGGCCATTCCCACAAGCATTGTGACACTGTTGTACCAGCATATCTTGTAGGCAGGTCCCCACTGTAGACAGAAGGGATTGTAGCTGGGTTAATGCTTACATTTATCTTTTGGTAGCAGGCCAACTCCTTTCCAGTACCATGAGACCTAGTCAGTAGGGGTGAAGGCTTTAGGTATCTACCAGTTGACATCTCCATGTTCATTGACTAGTATACATGTTATCTTCAGTGATATGACATCATAAGTTTGTGGAGAACAGTCAATAAACATGGCAATAGCCCGAGTTGTTTGGCAGTTCCCATGGGGGCCATTTTAGCCACAGTTCAATTAGATGTAAGCCATTCCTGTTACTGGAGCTTCATCTGGTGACAAGATATTTCCCTGTTATTTGATGTTCAACTTCATATATGTATGTATTTTGGGAAGTTTCTACTGTATTGGGTTTCTATATGACCCCTCACATTATCATTTTAGGTGTTCTTCCCCATATTCTCTCCTTCACTCCCTTCTGTCTTCCCCTCCCTACTTGATCCTAATGTTCAATCCCCTAACCCTCTTCCTTTGTGTATGCAGAATGGCTTCTAGTTTTGTGTTTTTCTATGATTCCTATGTGTATATATGTGTACATGTGTTTCTGTCTCTGCATGTTTCTCATACTTTTTCATTGGCTCTTTTTCTTCTGTTTGTTTTGTCCTATTTCAATTAGTTGTTTTTGTTCTAGCTTATTCTGTTATTATTCTTTAGCTGCCTGTTGCTGTTCTATTGTGAGACAGAAGGAGAGTGGATCCAGATGGGAAATGAGGTAGGAAGGAACTAGGAGGAGTTGGGGGGAGGAAAATTGGAATCAAAACATATTGTATCAAACAATGTATTTTTGATAAAAATAAATAAATAAATAAAGCAAGCCTTGGAGGGCTGGCGAGATAGTTCAGCAACTAAGAAAAAAAAACCAAAAACTGTTTTTGTTTTTTTTTTTTTCAGGAGAACCAGGTTCACCTCCCAGCACCCACATGCTAGGGTCAAACCATCTATAATAGCTCCAATTCCAAGGGACCCGACACCTTCTTCCAGCCTCTGTGAGTAGCAGGCATGCCCATGGTTCACATACATATGTACATGCAGGAAACACTCAAACAGTAAATAAATAAGCAATCCTGAATGTAAGGCTTCTAACCTACCTCTGCTAGTCCTGATAGCTAACAGTATCTTCCCCCACTAAATTATCAGACTATAATAGTCAGTTGACACTTACGATTTTGATCTTCTGCTACTGTGTGAAATACATTTACCACTTTTGTTTATATAACTCCCTTCTTTCCATCTACTCATTTCTTCAGAATGTGGAAGTACATAGACATGCAATCACGAATTTCTTAGAACAGTAGCTCTCACACAACATCATCTAGGTCCAGTGGGGATATGGGAAGGTGCTCCCACAACATATTTTAATAAAGTGAGTTCAACTCAGGAAGCATTTGCTCAAGTTTCATGTGGTTTTCTCATAACTAATCATTTTGATACAGATTAAAATCATCCAAGAACAGCCTTGGAAAACAGACGAAACTGACAAAGGGCTTCTAAAAATAATAGTATAGGGAAGTCCCTTGGGAGAGCCTCCTCACCATCTGGTAAGTGTACCATATTTGCAGACAGTTTCAATGTAGCTGCCCATCCCCCAGCATAAGAGAGCTGTATCGTATCTAGCTATTCCAGATGCCAAACTTTTCCAAACAATATTTACTAAAAGATTCTGGATGATCCCAAACAAATAAAACCGCTAATAATTCACAGGGTCTCCACCTGACCCATGGCTCTGTGGAGCTGTAACATGCTCACACACTTTGCACTTTTCATGGAGGGGTACATATGGAGCTGCCTTCTGGAAACTTGGACGTGACATAGACCGTCTTCAGCACACCTTCTACCAGAAGATCCATTGCTCTGGATGTGACTCCCTTTAGAGAAATTTATTTTATCTGTCAGTAACCTGCTCAGTGTTTCTCTTCCTATGGAACCAGAATTTTTGCGAGAAGTATCAATTTCCTCACCTCTGTTCTATCATGTAGCTCCTTCACATACTTCAATGTGTTCAGACTTTCTTTTTTTGGTCCTCATCTTTTTTACATTTTCAGGTTTTCTTTTACCATGCTTTTACACAATCACTAAGTACTATGGGAATCTGGCAAGAAGATATAAGGACGTTACATTAATTATTAAATGTCACTTGACCAGACAAGTTCCTAGTCTCTGAAATCATTAGATAGAAGAAAATACAAGACCTACTGAAAATTATGTCTATGTATCACGGAAAGACTGATTTGTACAGATGAAACTATTATTTTCATAGTTGCAGGTTAATAGTGAAAATGTTTATCAAACCTGTTATACAAAATAATTGTGCTATCTACGCTACTTACGTATGACAATATGAGTTACACTGGGATTTTAGTAAAACTGAAATTCTTTCCAACAAAATGTTCTCTTGCTGCCTCTGGCCCTGGAGAAAATCACAAGTACAGTTGGAGTTCAGCCCAGTAGCTGGAGAGGTGGGAAGATCACAGGCATTAGAGATGGAAAATGATTTCTAAGAAATATTAGGGGATTTGTAGGTAAGGCTTTCTTGTCCTACAGACGGTAGGGCAATGTCTTCTATAAAGGGGACACTACCTCCAGCACCATTTGTGTCCTATTAAAGTTGTTTTTATTTTGGAGAGTCATAAAAATGGTTTTACATCTTTCACATTAAGATCAAACTAGCTTACTGCTGAGTAAAATTCATAAAAGAAAGGCTCTCTGGAATTTTCCTCTTGCCTTGTTACACATTGAACTTCAGGCCTTCGGTGGCATACGCAGTTGAGAAATTCTTTTTATAAGTACCCATAAAAGAGACTAGGACATGGTGCCCTAGACTGTAATTAAATAGGTCTGGCAGAGGTTCCAGGTGAAAAGCCCTGAGATTGGCACAAAGGCGTAGCTTCTCTCACTTGTCCTCTCTGGTCAAGCAATATTGGCACCAAGAGAAACTCACAGTGAAACTGAGAAAGGAAATTGTCTTATTTCCCTTTCTTGTATTCTCTAAAAACCTTGCACTTTTTACATTTCTCTTCCCATTTCCATGCTTATGCCCATGCCTATGCTTTGGTTGGTTTTACCATCTATAGACTTTTTGATCTCCATGCATTCTACAGGAACCTGTTTTGATAATCCACATCTCCACAGACCTCACCCTCAGCTCTGTGAAAATCAATAAACCTTAAACACATTAACAACAGGCATACTACCATTGGATACAGTGGCACAAACCAGTGATGCCAACACTTGAGAGGTAGACACTCTTTCAAACCTTCACTCACACACACACACACCACTAACAACAACAACAATGAAAATTCTGCTACCACCAACAGCAGGAGCCAATGTTTATCCTTTGCTCATTTGTAATTATTCATTTACTTTACATGCTGATTGACACTCTGCCTCACTCCTCTCCTCCTAATTCCTCCCTCTCACCACCCCTTCACTCTACTCACCCCTCCTCCATTCTCCACAGGAAATGGATGGCCTTCCACAGATATCAACCAGCTTGGTACATCACATTGCAGTACGCCTAGGTGCATCATCTTCTCCTGACATTAGGCAAGGCAGCCCAGTTAGGGGAAAGGGCCCCATAGTCTGCCAATGTAGTCAGAGATTGCCCCTGGCCCATCTAACACCCTGCACAAAACTCAAGTCCAAGAGGATTAAAAAGACCTCAAGATAAATCCAGGTTCACTAAATCTGATATAACAGAAAATGAGTACCTTGAACTCACTGGTACAAGAGACAGCTTTTTGAGCAGAACATCAACAGCTCAGGCACTAAGATCAACAATTAATAAATGAGACCTCACAAAACTGAAAACTTCTATAAGGCATAAGACACCATCAAAAGGAAAAAAACAGCAGCCTAGAGAATGGGAAAAGATTTTCACCAACTTGACAGCTCACAGAGGGCTGATAACCAAAATGTATAAAGAATTCAGGAAACTAGACATCCATAGACCAAATAACCCTCTCCTCATTTTCTAAAAACAAGAAAAAAATAAAAAAGAAAAAATTTAAAGTAGGGATTGATAGAGAAAAGGAGCCAGAAAAGAACACTTCTCAAGACATCATTAAAACTCCTAAAACAGGAGTTGTAAACAATCTACTGCCAGAAATTTTGTGAGCAAGTATATAGTTGTAAAACATCATCTTTATATAATGGCGATATCTGAACATTTACAAAGTGACAGCTATGGTTAACTACTCAAGTTTACAATCAATACAAATGCCATTTATGCATCCAGAGTACCTGGAAACAGTATGATTTGCTTAATTGAAAATTACAGCAATGATTGCTCAAAGAAATACAGCAAAGTATTTAGCAGAACACAAAGAAAGGCAAAAGAATTTCCTTGTAGATGCTTCAGAGAAAAAAAAATACATTAATGACACTTTTGACAATGTATAAGTCTCAGGAAAAAAAAGTATTTTTCTCTTATCCTTTCTTCCAAACTACCCTTAAGACTGGCATGTAGAAAGCAGACCACATAAACTGCAACGCAAATGTAAACAGAATGTAGAAAAATAAAGAACACATGTCTAAAGAATATTTTCTTGACCCTGTTCTACTGAAAATGAACTTATTTCCTGTTCTTGGCTTAATCCACCACAATCTACAAGTATCTTGAGCTGTATTATCTAATGCTTCATCCACATGATACTGTCAGTTTATATATAAGAAACAGCGATTAATGAGGTCTTATTACTAATAAGACCTTTTAAAAGTAAATGTTTACAGAGATTAAGGTTCTAATTTTCTAAGTAATATTTTCTTTTGCCTTCTACTAAATAAGAACCACTCTTGAAATACAAAATTAGTAGACAACAGTCAGGTAATCTTCACAAGAGTGATTATTTTCAAATTAAAATCATATATATGGTAGTAGGCTTTATGTTTAACCTGTTTGCTTATTTCTAAGGAAATATGACTATGGATGAAAGAATTAATGATGAGCTATATGATGAAAGAAATAATGAGCTAGCAGTGAGCTGAGGCAGTCACAGCACCAAATACAAAAAGCCACTGGGCGTCTGTCAGAGCATCACCTAAGAGGCTCATTGCTGAAATGTCTCAGAAAAAAGCAGAGCACCGTTGGGCACAGAGCCATCAGATATAGGGTAATGGATACTGAATATGGCTCAACACACCAAGCAGCCTCATCCAGAAAGCTGTCCCTGAAGGACTAAATATGAAAGGGAGGATCTTGAAGTCAAATACTGTCCCAAACTGAAGACCAGCAACACTAAAATTAAAGACGAGATGAAGGCTTTCAGAGGCTGAGTCAAAGCACAGCTAGTGGTCCAGTGCTTCAGCACAGATGAAATATGACCTCACTAGTTATTCTACATAGGAAGATGTCAGGAATGAATGGAGGCAGGTGAAGTTACATTTTAAAGTACTAGTAAAGAAATCAAATACTATTTCTGCATGGAGAAATAGAAAGAGCCGAAACTTGGGTACATCACAATGCAAGACAGCCATGGCTTTGCCTGTAATCTTCACTATAGGAACAAGGAAAAGGCACAAGAAACTCAGGTTTCTTGGCAGCAACACTTTGGTCCTACTCTTTGCTCTATCATTAACAACTTGTTAAAGCCCAGTAAGAGCATCCCAGTCACTCACTGGGACCTCCTCTGTCCTCCAAAATATTGCAGGAGATAAAAAAAAAAATAGCCATCAGTCAAAAACTACAACAAACGCATCTTTGAGATTCACACTATCACCGTCACTCAGATCTCCACCCTAACATCACTTTCAGAGTTTTCTGAGTATCAAACTTAAGTTAGCACCTCTCACCCAAGCCCTCCTTCATGTCCTGTTTTACCTTTCTACATAGCACATGCCTTGGCATGAAACTATATGTGCTCATCTACTTATTTCTTCAGTTATTATTTCTAAGAAAAACTCAAAAATTCTTTAAGCAATTGAACAATAAACAGTATGCAACACTAATCAACAAACATCTAACAAAACTTGCTTCAGAGCCAGACACACTTGCTGTATAAGCCTCAGAGCCTGAATTTGCTCCCTGGAACAAACAAAGCTAGAAGAGGATTAACTCCCAAAAGTTCCCTCTGGATGTCTCTGTCTATCCATCTCACTCAGTCACACGCACATACTACTACTACTGATAATGATTTTTTTTAAACTTGAAAAAAATGCAGTATGTGTGTGTGTGTGTGTGTGTGTGTGTGTGTGTGTGTGAAAGAATATTTGCTAAGCTTGTAGGAATAGAAAATCATACATACTTACAGATAGCAGTATTTCCTACTTTAACAACTTGGCATTGTTCTCCCACTGATCACTCAAATAGATACTATTTATCTTTTTCTCTTAAAATACTGCCTAATATGCAACTTAAACTAGACTCGCCATTCCTTCCATTCAGAGTCTGGGGCTGTCCATCCCTTAAGTAAATGAGTCCCACCAGAGTGAGATCTGTCACTGCAGAGGTGGGAGGGATGGCTGTATCTGCAAGTGTTTGGACATTGTAGGAGTCTCCCTTTTCCTCGAGTGTTTTCTTATGCTCCCCTCCCTTTTTTCCCCCTTTCTTTCTCCCTCACACTTCTGCTTTCTGTTAGCTAGGCCACAGGTAACACATTTAAAACAAATCTTAGTCAGTCTTTAAAGGGTGAAGAAGACAGTTTGGGAGCAGGAGAATGAAGGTCTCCAGTTGCAGAAGGTCTCCAGTTGCAGAAGGCTCAGGGCAGCTGCCACCAGAAATGTTATCAGCTCCGTTTCAGCCAGTGTTGGACTCCAGCTCTTTCCTTTGTCTTCTAAATGTTAATTACAGACCCCACCTGTTCCTTCCAGAAATTAGTTTTATAGTCACTGAAGTATAGAAGAAGTCTTAGCTTTAAAGATCTCCCCCATCCAAACCTTCAGTTTATAAATGAGAAAATAGAGGCTAAGAGGGTTTAAGTGACTTGTCAGGGGTCCCAAAAGTTATGAGTTGACAGGATATAGTCAGATACCCAGATCACAGCCCAAACTTCTGAAGACTGATAGAAAAGTCCAAGAAATCTTGCAGGTTTCATCAACAAGAGAACAAAGGCAATTGATCAAAAGCAAAAGTTTGGAAATGAAGAATAAGTATTTTAGAACAAATACATCTACTAAAGTATCTATATATTGGCTCCTTTTTCTCCTCACAGATCAGCAAGTGATAGGGAAAGAAATAAATAGGCTAGCTCATTACACCTAAATGTTTTTGTTGTTATTTTTACTTTTATAGTTGTTCATTTTCTCCTGTTGAATAGCTTGCAGTGTAACATCTTACACACACAGCAGCTATTCCACGACGTTGACCTCTAACTCCAGCCTCTCTGTAATCGAAAGCAGCTGATTTTAATGTGCTCGTGCTCCAGTGTGAAGGAGGCTCAGGCTGCATTTGAGTGCAATCAGGTTAAGATTGGCTCCAACAGGAGAAAAACCCATACATATGTTGAAAAGATCTGAAAAATGCCTGTATTCCCAACCTGATTACGACTTACATTTTTGCATGGTTTGTCAAAGCAGATCACTGAAATCAAATCAAGATGGAAGAGGGGATAAAGTGGTTTACTTCTCCATTCTTGCAGTAATGAGCGTGACCAGCTGAAGAGAGAGACTTTTCCCTCCCTCACCTGAGGCAAGGTGGACTCTCCACTGAAGGTTATGTTAATTTTTAAAAACTGCTGCTCAAGTTCCAAAATTAATTTCTTAGTTCTTATATCCTACATTTGTAAATAGAAGTCATTTTATTACAGAGCCATTAATTTTTACTAATTATTTTATTTGCCTCTAAATCAAACAATAAAACAAGTTCCAGCATATCTTTGAAACTCTGTTATAGATAAGCACAAGAGTATTTGCTATTTCACGTTTAGGCTAAAAAAAAAATTTTTTTAATAAACTGAAAATTAGACAGCAACAGGGACTAGAGCAATGTTTAATGGAAAAAATATAGTTAAACCTAAATACTAGAATCTAACTCTGAGTCATTTGTCGAGGGGCAGGACTAGCAATCAGGCTTTAGCTATTTTTTGTGGCATAATTTACATTATCAGTAGAGTCAATCATATTTCATTAAGATGGCAACTGTTGGTGGCACTAATAATACAAATGTAATACGCTTTATGTTTATCAGCCTATCAGTTCTCTAGAAAATTCTCAGTCATGACTGAGGCCAGGACAAAATAAAACCCTGCAAGGGGTAGAGGAGTGTTTGGGCTCTTGTTACACATAAGCATGTTTGTTATGAGAATATTTTCAGTTTAATTCTTGCTATTAATGTAAGCCACAATTGCAGGCCCATGACGCTTGAAAAGAAGTGGGGGAGGGGCCAGTTATATAAACAATATACGACAAAGAAAGTCTTTCTTTCAATACCTGAACACATAGGGTTTGCTTTTAGGCAAAAGGTTGCAGGTTAAATGCTCTCAGCTATCCAAGATTGGCTTATTAGTTTTGTAAGAAAATATTTTCTTATATTTTGACTGAAAAATAGCCACTTTAAGTGAACAAAACCATCCTTGTTAGTGAAAAGCAGACCAAAAGAAGAAGAAAAAAAAAAAAACTTGTTTCAAAGGCCCAGTAAGGAAAAGCAAGACTAATTCAAGAGGAAAAGCTGCCTCCTCCAAGGAGCTTCTGAATCTGGATCTAATAGTCCTCAGAGGCTGGCTGGAGTCTTCCAGTCTTCAGAGTTTCATCTTTCTCCGTGGATCATAGGCACGCTCTATGAGGCAGCAGAATGCAGATATAAACCCATGTTAAGCAGCTATGTATTCTCTTTCTGGGCTTGAGTTAAAAAGTTGAAAAGCTACGTCCCCAACAGCAGATTAGGAGGAAGAAGTATTTTAAAGGTTCTCTTCCAAATACAACTTTCTTTTTGCTTTGCTTTTTTATTTGTGCACTTAAAAAAAAAAATCTTGGTTTCGTCATCGGCAACACAGCTTTCGCCAGTGATTCAGTGTCAACACATGATTACTGCTTTAAAGAGCACAGTAACATTATGGAGCTCCCATACGGATAAGCTGGTGAGATGCCTCACCCAGTCATGTACTTGCTGCACTTTTATGAAGACCTAAGTTCATGCATCATACATCAGCATAGAAGTCAGATATTCTAGTAACTCCAGCCTGGGGGAGGGTGTACAGAGACAGAGGGTTGTAGGGCTTTGCGGGCCAAGCAGTCAAAATAGTGAGTTCCATGTAAGTAAGAGACCATGGATTTAAAAGGTTGGAAACAATAAAGGGAAAAGCCTAATGTTGGTGTCTGGCCACCACATGCACACACATGCTCGTACATACATGTATACACAACACACAAACACACACACACAAGGATTGTATTTTGACATGCTACTTCTGTGGTCTCCAACACCTTGCTAAGTACTCATCTCCTAATTTCAAAATGAACCTAATCCGGCTATTATAGAATAACGACAGCAAATGAGTACAATTATTACAAAGAGTTAATAGACATACCAGTAGCTGTTTTCTACAAATTAGTATCAAAACAAAGAGAAGGGGCTAATTGTGGTAACATTAAGACAGGGATTTTTCCTCCCACTATTTGGGTGAGTTTATTTTAAGTTGTCATCTTCAACTAGTAACAATGCAGACGACTTTACAGATTCCATAAACCTTTCTAATATAAACTCTTCTCAACTGAAAGTTGGCTCCTTCCTTCTGAATAACATCTGTCTGCAAAGGCATGCTTTCACAAGAACCCTCTTTTATGGAACATTTGAAAAGAGACAAACACTCAAAACAACCCACACTCTTAGAAATCTCATTTTAGAAAGCACATTGATATTCCTTCAAGTTATTTAAAAAAATATTCTGAGAGAAAATGAAACATTTACTGTATATGCATCTCAGCGGAAGCATTTGTTTCTGAAAAAGTAGAATTTTATCTCCTTTCAAATGTTAGTATCAGGTTTCCATCATGAATAAATAGTATTTATTGGGAAGAAAAGAGGAGGGGGAACATCCAGAAAGCACATAGCACACGAGTGTGACTAGACCCACCTCCTGGACAGTGCCTCATAGCCATCTTGCATCTCCTGGACTCCGCAATGGTTGGACATGGGATTGTGTCTTTTGCTGGCTTTTTAACAATCTGCCGTGTTCTGGTTTCCAGACCCCATTTAAATCCACATGTGCGGTTGTTTCTGCTACATGTTCCCCATTCACTCCAATGACCAACTTCACATCCTTCTGATAAAGATTTAAAAAATACAAACATAGACATCAGTTGGGTATTCACTTTTCATTTTGTATAAAACTTATACGAATATGCTTATCCATTACCTCCACCCCACAAATAACAAAAAGCAGGTTGTGTAGCCTACAAGATCTGTACTCATCTTTCTGGAACTGCAGTTGTTTAAATCCTAGGACACTGACAGCTAAGACAAACAAATGCCTTGTAAGTAATTAAGGAGTTGTTGCTTTCCATTTGTCATGTTTTTGAAGGGATACTGCTGGTCAGGCCTAAATGCAACACTATGTCATCTCTAGAAGATGGTCTCTAAACAGGCAAAACCTACAACAGAGGAGGCTCTTTGCATGCCACGATGGAAGCAAGCTTCTGACAGGCTAATCTTGTATGCCTACTCCAAATCCATGACTGCGTTTGCTTTATTTTACAAGCACTGGGAGGCGGGCAAGGAGGTGTGTGTGTGTGTTTGTGTGTGTGTGTGTGTGTGCGCGCGCGCACGCACACTCATATATACGTTTGTATTTCTGATTTGCATATTCGATATAGTCTTTCAATAAGTATGCTTATATATCTCTGCTGTTTAATACAAGCTTAAAGTAACAGATATCTGCTGCAAAGAAGGTACCTGTTATTTCTAGACATGGACAGCATTTAGTATCCCTTTTTGTAAGATTTTTGAGCAATGGTGGAGATTGGAAGAAGACAGTAAGGCCATGCAGAGCTGACCCTCCTCGCTGACTTAGTCTTATGTCCACACTTGGCCCACAGTGTTTTCAATCTCAGTAGGCATAAGAGCCAATTGTATAATTTTTTTCAAGCCCATTTAAATTAGGCATAAAGGGCAAAGAACAGAATTCTGTCATGGAATACTCTGTACAGTTCCATTTATAATGTATAGAGGGTGTGATTCTTCTTTATCAACAGCTAAAGCAGCACTCAGAATATATGCCTTCAGTGGCTTTCACAGTTTAAATTGCATTAATAAATAAATTAATTAATTAATCTGCATGTACTAACTCACACATAAATATAAGTAAAACAATTTCTTTCCAAACATCACTTTTAAGTGAATTCTCCTCCACAAAAGTTTATAAACAAAATTGTCAAGTTATACTTTAGAATCTCTCCTTTTAAGGGAATGGGTTGTATAATTTATGATTCATAGCTCTATTGTATACAAAATGAGATGTATAGTGAATCTAGTAAAATTTGAGGGACATAGGTGTGAAATTACAGTTACGAATAAATAGATGTATTGTCAAATTCAGCCAATTTATCTGTTAATCAGTGGCTCACAGTATTTTATAAACATCAAAGCACATAAAGTTCATATGAAGTTTCTATAGTATGTGATTAGATTTTTCATACTATGTATGTTTAAATGCATCCTATAGATTTAAAATTCAGCTAACAGCTAATCTATTTTAATATTTTTTTGTTTTCTTGAAACAGGGATTTTTTGTGTGTAGGCTTGGCTGTCCTGGACTCACTTTGTAGACCAGGCTGGCCTCAAACTCACGGAGATCCACCTGCTTCTGCCTCCCCAAGTGGTGGGATTCCAGGTGTGCACCTCCATGCCTGGTTTGTTTTATAAAATTTGTAACATGCAGTCAATCACCAAAAAAATATTTGGGCACAAAATATTCTTTTAACTTATTTTCTTTTTACACAGATGGCTTAGCAAGAATCTCCAAAGTTCATTTATTCACACAGCTAAGGCGATAGGATGGCTCGCATGATACTGTGTGGAAGTCTTGTTTTCCTACTAAATAAAATGCTTTTCTTGAACTGTAGTAGCAATTTATTAAGATAATAAGAAATTTATCTAGTACCAATGATAAACTTTATCAGCCCATAAGTAGCCTAACTTGGCAAATACATAACTAGCAAAATTTGAAACAAAAGTATTCATCATCAGGATGCCTAAAATACTTAGAATTACCAAACAAACAAACAAACAAACAAATCCATTCAGTTCTGATGAACAATAGGACCCACTTACTTTTTAGGTTGGCTACATCTAAGATGAACATCTGCACAAACAGGCATGAAAATTTGGAATTTGAGAGTTGAATTAAGAACTACTCACCTACACATTCCATGCTCTCATCTAATGGTGCAAAACCATCTGGACATTCATCAAAGCAGCGGCCTCTATGCAAATAAAAGCCTACTTTGCACTTGGTACAAAAGTCTTTGCTAAAGCAAGAATCACAGTTTTCTATTCTGCATCCTACAAACAATTTTAAAGAGAAAAAAATAGTTAAAGGACGTTTGTATATTTTACAGATCATGATTACATAAATGCATTGGTTACCTTAAGCAAAATACTATGGACAGAGATACATGCTCATGCCTTTATTTACTTATGTCATAGCATTCTAATTCACCCCTAACCCTTCCCACAGCTTGTCACATTAATAAGTTAGAGGGCCAGCAAAGGGCCTGAGGCACAGAAGACTCCAGAAATGTTTAGTTCAAATGAGATTAAAGCAAATGATTATAAAGAATACCTTCCTACTACAAATCACACCACTTCCAAGCATGAAGTCTGTTCTGCCTTTCTAAGTCCCACAAAGAGAAACAGAATGGGAGCTGCAGTTTGTATCTTCTGTTTCCAGACAGTCAAAGACTTAAAATTTCAAATATCAAAGTTTATCTAAATGCCTGGTATGTTACCTCAAGCACTGGTCAGTACTCTCTTATTTTTTATTCAGAGAAAGATGTGACATGAGTAGGAAAGGGAGATTGGGTCATTTTGTAGAAACCTCACTACACAAAGGCCTTTATATACATTTACTCTTTACAGTCTGGGTACAACTGGCAGCTTCTAAATGAGGAAGGAGCCTAGGTACTAAGAGACAGTAAGTCACACAAGGAGTAATGCTTGCTTGGGTTCTTTAGGCTTTCCCTAAAAGCAATCTCTTTTCTTAATAATTGAAAAACTAGGATGCTAGTAACAGCTTGTGAAACAGTGCTTGAAGCCCCAGAGAGGAAGTTTGGAATACTGGATTTGTCTCACCAGCTCTACATCTTTGGACTCAGCAACTCACCATTCTAGGCCTTGACATCTTCACATTTAAGATGCCATGGACCTTTTAAGATTATGATAAACATTTGCAATAACATATAACCCTACTGACACATAACATGAATCTACAGATAGAAACAACGGATAATCAGAAACATGTACCTTTCAACCAAAAGGCATAATGTTCCAACAAGGTGTTTAAAGAAAGTAATTAACAGATTGAAGTCTAGATCAGATTCTCTGGAAAAGCCAGAGATATCTGGGCCAGATGTTCATGGCAGGAACGGGTTGCAATGAATATGCTTCCTGGAGAGGAGAGCAGGGAGGCAGCAGGCTGATTAATTGAAAACCAGGGTTTCAACAGACGATAGTCAATTGTTACTTGTAACAGATTTAACTGGTAGTGACCATCAATATCCAAAGTGATAGGCAAACTCAACATCCACCACACCCAACCTTTCCCAGGACTATATTCATTGCCATAAAAACTCTGAAAAGACTTAAGTCACATATTTCTTTTTTTAAATTTTAATATAATTTTATTTTTAATTACACTTTTTTCACTTTGTATTCCCCCTCCCATCCCAATCCCTCCCTTCCTCCCTCCCTCTTCTCCACACATGCCCCTCCCCAAGTCCACTGGTAGGGTAGGGTTTCTTTTTCTTCCTTCTGATCCTAGTCTGTTAGATCTCATCAAGAGTGGCTGCATTGTCTTCTCTGTGGCCTTGTAAGGCTGCTCCCCCCTCAGGGGGAGGTGATCAAAGAACAGGCCAGTCAGTTCATGTCAGAGACAGTCCCTGTTCCCATTACTATGGAACCCACTTGGACATTGAACTACCATGGGCTACATCTGTGCAGGGGTTCTAGGTTATCTCCCTGCATGGTACTTGGTTGGAGTATGAGTCTCTGGAAAGACCCCTGAAGTCACATATTTCTTACAAAATGAGAGATAATTGAAGTAGAAAATATAACTGACATAAAAAGTTACTTTGTGCTTAAAATTTTAAACATTGAGAAAATAATTCCAGAAAGTAGCAAAAGGCTAAAAACTTAAGCAAAATAAAGTGCATAATGATAATTTCTAAGCTGTAAGCAGAAAATGTCAGTTTGCTACCTTTCTTTCCATTTTGACTCTATACAGGTCTTTTGTGTATGAAACGATAATGAAGGACCAAACTAAACACCAGCAAAGGAGGAACTAGAAAGCCAAGTATCTGTGGGCCCACCATTAAATTACAGCATTGCCTCTTTGCTGGGGGAAGAAAATTGTGGGTGTAGCAGTAAATCTTGTTACCCCATAAAAGGTTCATTTGTAGTCTTAAATGCTGTAACCTACACTTTAAGAAACAAAAGCTTATAGCTGGTCAGGAGCCTCTCAATCATGGTCAAACTACATGGCCAGTAGGTCCACAAATTGCTGGGTTTCCTGCTATATTTTTTTAATAGACAAGCAGCTTTCTCTCTTCTGGAATTATTTTCCAAGTCAGGATAAGAATTCCTGGTGTTGGTCTCCTTGGTTTGCCTGTGGTATATATGCAAGATTAGAGTCTCACAACAGCATAATGCAGCCATGATCATTCAGGCCTTTACAGCCATTGAAGCAGGACAGTCTCCCCAAGCATAGTTGGCTACCATAAAAAGCTAAAATGTTACTCTCAGGATGCAAGGCTAAGCACTGCACTCAGGGTCAGCCGCTTTCGACCCAGAGAAGAGCATGTCTGATTGCATGCGGGTTGATGCCCCAGGTCCCGCCTCTGAGAAAAAGGTATCAGACGGGTCTGATGCTCTTTGGGTGGATGACACCTAAATGAACATCAGTACAAAGTCCCAATTTATTTCTAATATCAGAGATCAGACCTCTACTCTTGCCTGATGCGTCTAAAACAAAAAGGGGGAACTGTAGAGAGCTGCGGAATGCTATGCTTTAAAGATGGAGCTGGTTTCCGCCTTCCACCTTCTGGATGGTGAGTGCTCTCTGTCAGGAACAATTCCACATTTGGCTAAGGCTGAGGATCTGGCTTGCTTCCATGTATGTGGACCTATCTGCATTGCCCACGTGGCACGCTGGGGTTGGCTACCCAGAGGCTATTTAAGCTGTGGGCTGGCTTTCCCCAGGGTCAGATGATTGTTCAAGGTTCCTGAATAAACTGCATTGAAAAAAATAAATAAATAAATCATAGAGTACTGTAAAAAAAAAAAAACAAAAAACAAAAAAACAAAAGAATTCCAAAGGATAAAACAGAACAGGGTAATGATATAATGATATATATATATATGATATATATATATATATATAATGATATATATATATATATATGTGTGTGTGTGTGTGTGTGTGTGTTTGTATATATACATATATATGTGTGTATATATATATATATATAGTTTTAAAAGTGAGAACTCCACACTTTGTTAATCAGCCATTATCTACAAGGTCTGATTTTGCTTTTAAATATGCTCTATGTTGTTAAGTCTTTTGGCCAAAAATATACAGTAACAAGCATTTGGAATTACTTTTACAAGTTCTTTTACTTATCTTTATTGTTACTTAAAGCTCCCCTTTCCTCATTTCATTCCTTGCTTCACAGATGCAGAATTTCTCAAATGCCTACCATTCTCTGTACAGTCCCTTAGGACTATTTCAGGCATAAATCCTCCTGGAGAAAAGCTTAATTATGCACTCTCAAATTTGATACATTTGAAACACTGATAGTAGAATACTATTACCATTAAAAAGCACACTGGGAATTATAAGTAGTGATTTAGAGTAAGTGTTAAAGGCCTATTGTGAAGTGAAAAAAATGCAGGTGACAAGTTATATGTAACATGATACAACAAAGACACATACAAGGGTATGCAATCTGTGTGTGTAGAATGCATAGACTTTAATTTGAAGGAAGGATGGTAGCATTATGAAATGTTAAGAAGTGCTACGTCCTCTTAAATAAAAAAACTTTTATAACTGCAATTTACTTCTATATGAAAATAACAAACAATTATTTAAAATAAACAGTTTAGCAAACTACCTAGGTTTTTTTTTTTAAGCCTCTCTATTAACACTATGAAATAAATCTTTTGATTTCAACAGGAAAAAAATAACATTGTAGATCATGTCTCAAACCTTTCCAGATTTGGGACCACAAAACCAGAGCTTTAATATTACCAAACCTGCTTTAACCTTCAAACTAACTACACCCTTCCTTCATCATTTCTTGCCAGGTCCTTTGTTGTCTAATATTCAGTGAGTAACAATTTATATTCCATGATAAAGAGAGAGACTTTAAAATATCATCTATGCAAGAAGGTATTCTTTTTTAAAATTTTCTTCACAATTTATTTATTATATATATAAATTAAAGCCTCTTTCCCAACTTCCCCAGTCCCACCTTCCCTCCTTCCTCTCACCCCTTCCCCTAGTCCACTGAAAGGGGGAGTTCTCCACTATTGCCATCTGCCCATAGCTTGTTGAGTCTCATCAGGACTGCCTGGATACCTTTCCTCTGTGGCCTGACAAGGCTGCAGCATCAGGAGTGAGTGATCAAAGAGCAGTCAACAGAGTTCTTGATAGAGGCATCCCCTGATCCCCTCACTCAGAGATCTACATGGAGACTGAGCTGCCAATTGGCCACATCTGAGCAGGAGGTCTAGGTCCTCTCCACGTGTGGTCCTCCATTGGTGCAGCAGTTTCTGCAGGACACCCTGGGCTTAGATCCTTTAGCTTTGTTGGTCTCCTTGTGGGGCTCCTGTCCCCTCCATGTTCCTCTAATCCCACCCCTTTCTTCCTCCATAAGACTCCCTATGCTCTGCCCAAAGTTTGGGTGTGAGTCTCAGCATCTGCTTCAATACCCTGTTGGGTGAATCCTTCCAGAGGATCCTCTATAGGCTGCTATCCTGTTTTCTCTCTTCCACTGCTTCTGGAGTCTATTCTGTTTGCTGTTTTGAATGAGATTTAAGCATCCTCCTTAGTGCCTAGCTTCTTTAGGTCTGTAGATGGCTATCGTGTATTATATGGCTAATATCCACTTATTAGTGAATGTATGCCATGTCTGTCTTTCTATTTCTGGGTTACCTCACTGAAGATGATCTCTTCTAGTTCCATCCATTTGCCTACAAATTTCATGATTTCCTTGTTTTTAATTGCTGAGTAGTATTCCGTTGTGTAAATGTACCACAATTTCTGTATCTGTTCCTCCGCTGAGGGACATCTAGGTTGTTTCCAGATTCTGGCTATTACAAATAAAGCTGCTATGAACATGGTTGAGCAAATGTCCTTGTTGAATGGTGGGTCATCTTTTGGGTATGCCCAGGAGAGTTATAGCTGGATTTTGAGGTAGTATTATTCCTAATTGTCTGAGAAAGTTCCAGATTGATTTCTAAAGCTGTTGTACAAAAGCATTCTTTAAAAGCTATGATTGGTGCCTAGGGTTCTGCTGGCCTTCCATGATTTATGGACTCACAGTTTACATCATAGACTTATCCCCCAGCTCTGAACCAAAGGTCTAAATTAGCAATGCACAATCCACTTTCCCCAGAAATTCCACCTTGATGTGCTTCAGCATCCGAAAGCCTCAGGTCCTAAGCACCATTTGGCCATGTCTCCCAGAGCTAATGCTTCTGAGTAGAAAAATGATCTCTTTGGGTGTCTCACAGTCCTAGACTCAGCCGGAAGCCATTTCTCCAGAACTACATAAGCTTGTTACCCTCATTTTACTAAGTTTCATTAATTCTTTTTTTCACATACAAAAATCATACTAAATAAAATTTTAAAACATTACAAAATGCTTTTAGGGATACACAGAAATTTTCTTTCTCCCCTAAAAGCATACCAGGTTCATCCCCTGAAGGGGCCCTGTCTTTACTGTTTCTTGTGTGTGTTTCAGGAAATCTTTGTAACACATAAATTTAATGGGTTAAACACCATTTAAATACCAATGGGAACCTGCAGTAGTTGGTTTAACCTTTGAAAACTTTATACTGTATAATAGGAATATCAAGATTTACTAAGCATAGGCCTTTGCTCCAAAAGTATGTGTTTTAAGTCCGTGTTCAGAAATGTAAGAACTTACTTTAGCCAACTTACATGCTTCTTAATTACAGTGCCTCCTCAAAAATGCAATCCAGCAAGTGAGGACTGCCAATGTTGGTTTAAGTAAAATTACTGTCCAAGTGAAACTGTGGCCAAACGCAGGGCTGTCGTTTGGCCACAAGGGCTTAATCTAGCCAAGAATTAGAAAAGCATGCTGGGCAACCCCCTCGCCTGTCCTCCCAACACCACACCATACAGGCTCTAAAGTAACATTTTTCAAATTATACTGTAGTCTAGTTCATACCAAGCATTCCCTAAGAACCTAGTATGTGCTGAGGAGGCTGCCAGACCCCAAGAGCATGCTTCCTTAGTGCTCATCCCCCTATCCCAGTGATGCCAATACCAAAGCAACGGGCCACAGCCACGTGTCACCAATACAGTACTGAAAGGTAAAAGAATAGACAGTAGAGGTATATGCTTGCTTCCATACAAGCAGAGACCCAGGGCACATTTCTGTTCTCCCATTAAATTCTTACTCATTTCGATTTATGAATTCTTCATTTTTTTAGCACAGTGCTGAGCATGGCATAGAAGTTTAGCACTTGCCAAGTAAACAATCATGAATAATATTTAAAAGCTCTATTTCTATACTATCTGAATGCTAAGTACACGATTGCTAGCATGTACCTTGTATGTATCTCTGATGAAATATGAAATACAACACACCAAAACGGGCCACCTTCACTAGCTGTAGAGAACTAAACCATACAGAAATAACCTGAAAACAATTGGAACTGAGAAGGTGAATATCAAGGTAAAACATATTGTGGATGTTGAGCTGGGACATAGAAAAGTCCAGCCCTGACAATGCAAGGTTGTGGAAGCAACAGAGAAAATACCCATGGGCTGTGAAAGGCCCAGTGAAGAATGCTGTGTGTGGGGAACTGGTCAGAGATGGGGAGGCTGCCTTGTGCTCAGAAGTTGTGGTTTCAGAGTATAAGTTATCCACATTCAATGTAGCTTTTAAATGTTTAAGTAAGAAAATAATTAAGAATAAAATTGGGTTCAAGATAGAGACTACACGTGGGTTAGTGTCGGGTGTTCACAGATACCTGAGCACAAGAGCAAACTGATCGTGAAAGTGCCTAGTTTATTTCCTCATTCTGTCTAGAAATCCAGAAAGGCTAGGATTTTTACCTGGATGAGTAACCTTTTTAAGATGTCCATCCTGCTATAAGGATAGGCACTTTGGCAAGCAATCAAGCAATAATATGATTACTTAATACTAGAAAGCTATAGAAAGTGTGTGTGTGTGTGTGTGTGTGTGTGTGTGTGTGTGTGTGTGTAAATTATGGGGCAAAACTGAATAGAAATTAAGAAGGCAAATTATTCCAACAGCAGCAAAATCATATTTACAGGAATTTTTCACTTAGGAATCACTGACATCAACGTAAATTGAAGCGTCTTAAAAGTGCATATTTTTAAGACATCTCTAATAACTTCAAATGCTACTGTGTAATACTCCTTCTTCAAACTGGCAACAGCTTATAAGTATCCCTCAATAAAATTTCTAAGTTACCAAAATTATATATTTGTAATATGTTAGTATGATAATTTCATCACAATGTGAATTAATAAAAACTACAACCTAAAAGCCAAAAATCACATTTCTATAGAGTTTAACAGCACACAGCTCATCAGGAGTTTCAGTGTATTTCAAACTAAAGAAAATAAAGGGTAGTGATCAGGTTTTCATACCTATAGCTAAACTACTTGCATGACAATGCAGAAAAGCAGCATTACTAAGTTAATAGACATCTCTGCTGAAGTGGTGGTATTGGGGAGGGGAACCCAGGAGAATGGGTTAAAGTCAAAATCATCTTTACTAGTAAGCACAATTAGTACAGATGTGATCCAGTTAGCGTGAGTACAGAAATAGGACAATGACGGTCAAAGGCAGAACTATGGCTGTGGTGAGAAATCAGACTCGTAGGTAGTACTGCGGTCAGCACGCCAGAGGACAGATGTTTTAATCACTCTTACGGGACTCTGGACAACTTAGTAAGATTGTTTCTCTTTGATTTAATGACCCAAAATAAAATTAATGTCAGTCTTCCTTTCATTGTTCTGTCAAGATGATTTTGAAACTTACAGAGTGCAATAAACTCTGCACAGTATCTTCTGGGCAAAGAGTGATCCAAGAATGTGGGATTTCATGAATACAAAAGTTTACTAAGAGAACATGCTTGTCATCCTAGTACTGAAAAGGCTCAAACATGACTGTCATGAGTTCAAGACCAGCCTGGGCTTCTTAGGAAGACTGTATCTCAGACACAGGAAGGGAGGAAGGGAGGAAGGGAGGAAAGAAAGGGTGAGAGAGACAGAGACAGAGAGAGCAGATAAACTTACCAACTGGGACAAGACAATGGAAGAAAGAATAAAAACTCTAAAATATTACATATGGGAAACTAACTTTCATTAATAGATAGCTAATGATTAATGTAATAAACATTTACATGAATATGTAACACTACTCAAAGAAAGAGCGCATTTAAAGAACACTATCTGGGAGAAACATTAGTTTTACTCTTGCTTCAGTAATTTGCTTTACACACACCCACATACCCACCCACCCCCCAACACCTCTAGGTAGAACTACTGTGAGCATTAGGTACCAGGAGTTATGATACTGAGGTCTCAAAGTAATTTTGAGGTGAGGAAAAATCTTTCTATTCCTATGTTCTTTACTAGATAGGAGGGAAACACCTAAGTTATCTATTATGCAGCGAAGTCCTAGCTTAGGTAAAGACTTTAACCTGAGAAATATAGTCAGTTCAGATGAATGAACGCCATCTAGAAATAGGTTACTTTACACATAAATATAGAATTCTTTTTTTTTTTTTTTTTAGACATGGTTTCTGTGTATAGCCTTGGCTGTTCTAGACTCACTTTGTAGACCAGACTGGCCTCAGACTCACAGAGATCTACCTGCCTCTGCCTCCCTGAGTGCTGAGATTAAAGACGTGCACCACCACCTGGCTAAAATTCTATCTTATATCACATGTCATGGTACTTTTTTTTAACACAGTGTCTTATGTAGCCAAGGCTGATGTAGCACTGTCTTCATCCTACCTCTGCCTCTTGCTGTAGAGTTAAAGGCATGCATTCCCACGTAGGATTCTTTATTTTGACTTGTAGCAATACATATGTTGTCAAAACAATTTTCTTCACAGAATCATTTTTAACTTAAGTCTTCCAAATTTATTAAATTTGTGAATTATACGCTACTACCTTCTCTATAATATTTTAAATAGTGTATCTTTTCCATACACACAGAAAAAAGAAACATTGAGTCTGATATTAAACTAGTTAAATAAGATATTGGCTTCTTCCTCATTTTTCAAATGATGCATATTTGAAATTGTACTGCAAACAAATGCAATGAAAAAGAACGTTTCTTTTGGGAATGCAATAGTATGATTTACTACATTTGATTTTAGCCAAAAGACTGAGAAGCGATGCAGTAGTATGTTTTAAAGGGATTTGTGTTTCCACTTAAGGAAGATAGGAGAAAGCCACAACCTCAAAGTAAAATTGATAAGAGAATTTTAAATTATAAAACAAATTAATATTTCATATCAGATTTTCCATTCTTGCCGGCAGCAGGTCCTAGTGTTTGTTACTCCTTGTGCTTTTCCTAGTTTGGTAACTTGTCACCCTGTCATATTAAGGTGAAACCAGAACAGTGTAATAAATGTCAGACCCAAGTCCCCATTGGGATTTACCCCATTGGAATGTTGGAAAAGGCAACTTTTCTCTGCCCAACTGAAAGAAAATCCCAGGGTATGCTAGTGTACATTTTACCCCCCCACCCCCCACGCAACCTCTGTCCAAGCCAAACAAGAGGAATCTCTCAACTCCTTCCTACTCCAGAAAGGCTTAGAGCAGGAGTACAGGGCTTGAGAGGAAACGATTTAGAATACAGACCATAATGTCTCATTGAAGCTATTCAATTCTATTAGACTACAAAAGTAGTCATAATACATCAATCAAGAAGCACAGCTGTTTTCCAATAAAAACTTTATTTATGAACACTTAAACACAAGTTAAAGCTATCTCCCATGTGCCATCTTAATGTCCATTTGATTGTTTTTCTCTGGTCATTTAAAATTCTAAAAGTTATCCCCAGAACTGGCACACAAGATGGCGGGCAGATTTTGCCCTCAGTCACAGTTGGCTGAGTCCTGACTTAGAGAACAGTTTCGTTTGTAAACACCATGTAAAAGCATTTTAGCTGAGCGTCTTAGGATGAGTCTGACATCTACCATCTGGCTTTATGCATAGACAAATAATGCAAACACACAGGGACTTAGTGATCTCTACATGGGAAAATAATCTATAATGAGCAATCAACAGGTGATATGTCATCCTGCTGTAGTATGTCTCTTATCCCCTTGCTTGCTGTCTCATTGGCATGTGCATGAGAGATCTGGGTTAAAAAAGGGAGATAATCCAATTTTAAAACAGCATGTTTGGGTGAAACCAAAATAACATTAGTTCTAGTTCTATCATCTTCTGTCTTTAACTGGCTCTGTTTAAAAATGGCTTTGTAATGTATAACAATTGAGCTCAATGGTAATAGCAGATAGAACCCCTAACCATGCTTAGAAGCCAACCTTCTGGTTGACCAGCGGAATCCTTAGAATGACAATTTGTGATTATCTTTCCGAGAACTTCAGTAACAAGGGAGAAGTTCCACAAATGCCCTAAAAAGTAAAATATGGGGCTGGGTGCAGTGGTGCCCACCTTTATTCCCAGCATTTGGGAGGCAGAGACAGGCAGATCTCTGACTTTGAGCCTAGCCTGGTCGACAAGGTGAGTTCCAAGACAGCCAGGGCTACATAGAGAAACCCTGTCAGAAAAAAATAATAACAAAACACTCAAATTAAAAAAAAAAACATTAAAACATATCTAGTTAAATGCTTTGTTTTTCAGAGGCATAGAGTACAAGGTGATATGAGCCTTTTAAAAGGAATTATGCTGAGGTCAGAGAGAGTGTTCTTCAAGTGGACCCATGTTCAATTCCCAGCACTCACACTGCAAGTGTAGAAGGGACGCTACTTGAAGGAAATTGCTAATACGAACTCTGATGATGCTACACATGGTGGCAAATGCTTATAATACCAGCAATCAGAAGGCTGGGGTGCTGGATGTGGTGGCACTATGTAGGGAAATGGTGTCTCAAAACAAACGAGCAAATAACTACAACAAACCTTGATACAATCTATCAAATTATTGATAGCTTAACCATAATGCTGTCCATTACCATGAGAAAACTAATATTGCTTGACTACAGTTGGTAGGAGGACCACTTTGACCTTTCAAGGCCAAACATTTTTCATATGACTTAACTACTTTAAACAATGATCATGTAATTATAATTCAAAACAGCAAGTAGAAAGAATTCAAGTTTCATTTTTGTTGCTGTGATAAAACACTCTAACAAAAGTAAGATGAGGAAGGGGCTTATTTAGCTTACAATTCTAGGTCACTTTCCATCCTGTGAGAAAGTTAAGGAGAGATTCAAACAGAAAATCTCATGAGATCCACAGCCACGAACAGAGAGAAATGAATGCACCCCTGCTGTCTTCTCTCATCTAGATGTCTTCTGCCTGATACAGGGAATAGTTCTACCCACTAAGAGCTGAGTCTTCCCAAATTAACTAACAACTGTGACAGTCTTTCACAGACATGTCCATAGGTGAGCCAGATATAAATAATTTTTTAATTGATACTCCTTTCCCAGATAATTCTAGGTTGTGGTAAGTTGACATTTAAAAGTAACAGAACACAAAAGACTTTAGTTTTTTTTTTTTTTAAGACTTTAGGTTTTTTTTGTTTTGTTTTTTACCTCAACATGATAGATGACTGAGGAGATAAATATGCTCACACTGAGATAAACATTAATTTATACGTATATTAATATATCACATAATATGATTATGTACAATTTTGAGTGCCAACTTAAAGTATTTTAATTTTTTAAAGATTTATTTTTAGGGGGTGGGTGGGTGATGGGTGGGTGTGGGTGATGTCATGTGCATAGGTGCCTGCAGATTGTGACATTCCCTGAAGTTGGAGTTATAGTCAGTTGTTAGACAAACAATATGTCAACATAATGTATGTCCTCCAGAAGAGCAGCAGGCTAGCCTAACTGCTCAGCCATCTCTCCAGGCCCTAAGCATTTTAAATTCTTTAATAACTCCACTTCTTGTCCAAAGTCAAGCTCAAGCCATTGATGTTCAAGCTCCAGATCATTCTTATTTGATGTACCTATCTGTCTCTGGACTCATCTATATGTACACCTTTCATCTCTCCACCCCCACTAAAGGAAGAAAACAGAGCAGTCTACTCTGTCTAACATGATGCTGATACAACAGATGAGGACAGATGAAGAAATTAAGAAAACAGAACAGTCTACTCTGTCTAACGTGATGCTGAGAGCTGAAACAACAGATGAGGACAGATATATCTGCTGAGGCACAAACATGCTTGATATTAAAATTCTACCACTTTAGAATACATACTGAAACAGGATCCTCTTTCGGTGTCTTAATGTAGCCATATTCTTTTGTTATAAATAGTACACTTTAGATCATAAAGTATTTCCAACTTAGACATCGGTTTATTAAGAGCTCATGTCCCACTTTTTATGCATACATATCCCTTAACTATTTACCACGTAGATATGAGGGTTACAAAGAGAAATTGAACTCTGAAGCAACTAACGAACAATCAAGTCACAATGAAAAGCAATATCTTTAAGGGGAATTATAAAAGATTTCATTCTTCTATTGTGATGGTTTTACAGATAGATTCATGAGAGTCTGAGCCAACACTCATTTCTGAATGTGTTATATAAACTGTCCTAGTTTACAAAGCTAGTTACTGGCAGACAAACTTGAGAACCCAGAATTCCTTCTAGCACAGTTTTGCCACAAAATGATATCTACCACTAGAAAATAAGAAATACTTAATGGGATTTGAAACACATTTGTGAAAATGGTTTGTTTTCCTAATACTCTGATTTATAATTGTGAGCAATCATTTTGTTCATTTTTAAAGGAACAACACAAAGAAAGAATATTCCAGGATGAGTCACAGTTTTCAAACAAGACCAGTATCCTGTTGCTGATTGTTGAGGACTTTGGAACCATTTCTTTATAAACCTCCATATCTATACATGTCGGCAGGAGAAGAAGGAAAGAAATAAAACCAGAAGGCTGTAATGGAAAAGACATGGAGAGACAAAGAAAGAGAGGAAGAAATGTCTGTAAACACTACATACACATGGAGGGGAGGGAATGGTCAGTGAAAGCTTTTTTATTTTTACAAAACACCATCCTTAAGACTACGTTATATAGGTTGTAGCTATTTTTTTTCCTCTGGTATATGCAAAAATCATGTCTACTTTTTATATAAACAATATATAAAATAAATATTTTTGGTTTATTGTAAACTACTTTCTATTAAGTGATGTAAAAAGAAATAAACTGATTATCATTATCTCTGCTAGCTCAGTGAAAGATAAAAGAGATGTTGAATGGGGGCTGCCACAAGATAAATTGTGACTATTGTGATGCCTTTATATCATCATCTTTCTGCATAACATGTTTAACAGATTGTGCTGAGAGAGAAGAAAATTAAGATTAAAATATATTGTAAGAAAACAAATATTTTCATAAAAGTAAATTAATAAAGCATACTATTATTATTTTTAAAATAATTTATTGGGAGCTGGGAAGATGGCTTAGTAGGTGAAATGCCTATTGCTCATTCATGACTTGAGCTTAGATTCCTAACACCCTTGGAAAACCCAGACCTGGCTCTCCATTGGTAGAACCCTAGCACCTAGTGAGCCTTAAAGGAGTGTGCTTTGGTTTGAATGTGATCAAAATAGGCTGTAAAAAAATCAAAGAACTAATTAAGAACAAGGAAAAATGAAGAATTAGCTGTCCCACTCACCATTTCCAAAGCTTAGTCAATGGTGTGATTCCTTTGTTACTATTTCCTACAAATTACATATGCAGTTAGGCAAACATGCAGCAGGATCAGAGACAATCCTAGACGCCATTCTTGGTTCTACTTCATACTGCACCTCTAGGAGTAGGCTTCTCCACCTCTAAGTTTGCCTTTTCAATGGCAAAATACAAGGCCTGTGTGCCACGGTGCACCTCCCTACCACGATCCTCATGTACACTCACGCTCTGCAACGGTTAAGCAAGCCCCCAACAAACTCTTCTATAAGTTCTCTTGGTCATGGAGTCTTAGCACAGCACAGCAATAGACAAGTTACTATCATGGGAACAAAGAAAGAAACTGAATGTTCAGATGAGGAATATTAAAATTGCAAACAAATTGTCCAGGTGAAAAATGGAAGAGGCAACTGCTGTTATTCTGGCTCTACTTCCATCATTGATCTTGCTGCCTCCACTGCTGAATCTGTTAACTCATCATTATGCTGTCAAAATTAAAATGCTTCTAACATTTAACTTTGTTACTTTGTCACCAAAGTTTTATATTGACTGTGTGATTTCCAGGACCTACTTAAAGTACATCATTGGGAGCTACATAAATTGTCCCATAAGATCTGCCACATCAGGTGAGGTGGCTCATACAGTAACACGTGCATTGCTAAGAGGTAGAAGTAGGGGTAGGAGAACCTACCACTATGTCACAGCTATACAATGTGTTCCAGGCTAGCCTGGGCCACCTAGAAATCCTGTCTAAAACAATCCTGTCACAATAGTCTCAATAAATCTACCCAGAATAACTTCTCATTGTGCAATAAAGCTGTACTGAAGCACTTATATTTTATTTAGGGACAGATGATAGTTTCTCCATATTTTTATTTTCTATTTAAAATGTTCAATCCTAACAACATGGAAGAACATCTAATCTTTATATATATATATATATATATATATATATATATATATATATATATATATGAGTCCCTTCATTGCTACACTCCACTCCCAAATTTTTGAAAGAGTATGTTAACCACTTTCTGTAACATCATCCAGCAAAGATTAATATACAACCTGCTTGTCCTGTTGGGGGGAGGGGTTCAAGACAGGATTTATCTATGTAGCCTTGGCTATCATGGACTCATTTTGTAGACCATACTAGCCTCAAACTCACAGAGATCTGCCTACCTCTGCCTCCCTGGGTGCTGAGATTCCAGGTGTATACCACCACACCTGGCTGCTTGCACTATTTTTTAGACAATGACGAAACAACATATACAATATAGATGTTGACACAGGACGGAAACTAAACAACTGTGCTTTTGTGACATACAATCAAGTTGATTATCTGTGGGTTTAACTAAACTAAAAGTTTTAAATTTCAGTATAGCTGTGTGATGTTTACAAATAAGAATGGTGGTTAGTCTGAGAGAAGAGAGAATATTGAACCAGGAGTCTGTGACTGTGCCTGTCAACATTCTTTTTGGATCCTATGGTGACATGTTTCATTCCTCTTTGTGATAGATCTGTGTTTATTATTTGTCAACTTTGATTTGTATTTCATATTTCATTTAATTTTTTAAAATTTTAGGACAATTTTGTGGGTAGAAGAAATAAGTTACATGTTCTAAAAAATATGCTAAATGCCAGCATTTGTACTAAAAAATAAATGCACAGCTTCATTTGAAAGAAAAGTATATTGAAACAAAAATACCACTTTAAACATTTTTACATTAATACCTGTTTAGGGTCAAGGGAAAAATGTCTGCTGTTGATTGAGATATGAATGGATACCTGTATGTATACTATGTAAAACTTCCACAGAACCTGAGTAACATACACCTAAAGATTTTTGAAAAGTATTATAATTTTAAAAGTACATGCTATAAAGAAGAATCAGACAAATATGCAAAAGTATGCTTGGAAATGGAAAAATGTATTTATAAATTAATGTCCCTCAAAGTACATGTAATTGTTAAAGTTTGAATGCAAGTTTCTAACAGATAATTAGCTAAATGTTGTATATCAAACCCAGAAAAATATATACTGCTATGTTAAATAGCATAGATAGATCCATAGGTCACAACTATGACATGTTTTTATGTAGGAAAAGACAAAGCTGTGCAGAGAAACACAATGTGAAGGGCAGAAGCCAAATGCTAACTTTTAGTATCTTTGGGAAGTGTTTTGCTTTGGGTCCTTACATTTGTATTTTATAAGATTTGTTTCTGAGCTTTCTAAATAAGGGAATATATAGCAATTAATCAAATGAGCTTTCATGTAAATAAATTTGTAATAAACGAGAAAGAGAAAATATGACAGAACCATCACCAAAAACAATATTTGGGACAAATGAAATTTATATTATCTCTTAGTACTATCACAGCATATTTCAAAATGCTGTTCAAATGATTTTATGAGTACTTATGATTTTACAGACTTCATACTCTACATCCCAAGAAGCCAACTTCAGCAAACATAGCGCTAACTGATTCTTTGAAAGATAACCACTTCAGACTTGCCTCCTTACTATATTACACAAAACAGCATTATACAAAGGCAAGTTTAATTTACAAGATTTTTCCATCCTACTGTTGCTCAAAGTTTATGTATCTATAAACAAGCAATAATCTCAGAAAAAAGTGGCTATAATTTCAAATTCTGTCTATAACCAGTATTGTAATTTAAATTATTCCCATTCTGTTGATGCGATACAAAAATTAGTAATAATACAGGCTTAGACTGAAAACAAAACAATAGCATGGGAAAACCATAATAATCTGATGTCATGTACAACAAATTATTCTACTTTCACTCAGTTTTGCAGAGTTTTGCTGATAAGCACTTCTTGGTTGTATTATATAAGTCATGAGTTCCTTTATCTCTGTAATTTCCAGTATTGATTGCATTCACTTAAAAAAAGTAAAACCATAACAAGTCCATTCTCATACATAAACTCTCTTTCTAAAGCCTGACTTATAAACATTATTCCCCATTTCTTAGAAAACGGTCAACATGGTCATGTGTGCCTGTTAACCTTTGTCTGGAGTTCTGAAGAAAACTGCTGGTGCAACAGGAACTCCTGCAGAGACGACTGTTTATAGAAATTTGTCCAAGAACATCCTGAATTATGGTGCATACCCTTAAACAATTAACAGTAGCATCATTTTTCACTCACTAATATCCCGACTGGATAGGACATTGTATGGTCAGACTGTTGCCCATACACACAATTCGCATCATGCTAGTTCTAAGATTTATAATAAATGCTTCACGCTAGCCACTTCTAGCTTTATCATCTTACACAATGAAAGGTGTGAACAAATGTAAACAATAAGATACTCAAATTCCACAAGAGATGATTGAGGCACTAAGAACAGAAAATTGTTTCCAGGTATACCTACTCTCCTATGGATGGTCAAATCACACACCTTAAAGAAATAAGATAAACTTAGAAATTTGGCCAAGGTATTGATACTTACTATGAGTATGTCCCTCTAATAACCCAAACAATCATGAAATTAAAGGAAATCCAAATTTCATCTAAGCTTAAATATTTCTATTTTGACTATGGGTGAAAACTGTTTATCCTGTTACTTGACTAGAATGCTTTGAAAGAAAAAGAAACTAAACACCTAAATTGCATCTTTATCGGTAGTGGTGCTTTAAATTAATAGATATATATTAAACAAAAGATATATATATATATATATATCAACTAAAATCAAGAATTAAATATCTAAAAGAAAAAGAAAAGGATTTACAAAACTAAGGTTAAATCAAAGAGGAGTTTTCCATGCATAGTAAAATTTTTTGTGATTTTAGGGGTGGGGTGGTTGGTTGGTTGGTTGGTTGGTTGGTTGGTTGGTTGGTTTGCAAGCAGTAATTTCTCCTTACAAAGTTCTATCTAGCAAGCATTTGTATACCAACATAATAAAAAATGGTTAATCTAAATAACTGAAAGAAAATGTGCCTGACTTGTGATACACAGCTGTACAAAATATTCTACACTATTCATTTTTGAAAGTTTTAGTTTAGACTATATCTACAGACTGTTACCTATATTTATTTCTATTAAAAAAAAACTTAGCACCTTACCTAAATTGCATATCCAGTAAAATAGGATGGATAGAAATCAGATACTCACTTGCACATCTGTTCATATCTGGGGCTCGGTGTCCATAGTACCCTGACGGGCAGGAATGCAGGCACTCTCCATACTGGCGCATCCCTTCTCTTCGGAGGAAAAAGAACAATTTCTGTTGACATCGGCTGCACCCGTTGTCCTTTGAACAAGACAAACAACCTTTGCAAATGGGATTTGATACATAGCTAGCTGTAACAGAAAAACAAAGAACAAAAATTTTTAAATATGAGTATGATTACACTTTTGGTCTATATACCATCATGCAAAGAAAGAAGTCTCAGGTCAAAGACCCAAGAGAACCTGCTACTGCAAGTCTATAATTTTTGTTTTCCAAATACTCATCTTTAAACCCACAGATATATCTGGCTCTCACCCATTATTGAAGAAGCTTCTTTTGCACAGCTGGAGACCATTACAGAGATCCCTACCTGGTCAAAATATAGAGACTATGTGTCTACAGAATGACAAACCTACATTGATACATCTGCAATGCAACCCCTATACATAAGGCTCAGGAAAAATCATGAAAGAGGGGGAAGAAATATTCTGAGAGTCAGAGAATAAGTATGCCTGCTGAAGGATCGTGTTGCCTAGATACGACAGAGAAAATGTGTTGGTGAACTTTCAACAATATGGTTGTCTGAATAAGTCCAAAGTAATTACACAAGTTGACACACCAGTGCAGACAGAGGAAGTTCTAAACGGTCCTACCCCTAAGTAAGAGATGTAGATAGTCAGCGGCTACTTTCTAAAAGAGGAAGACTCAATTGCCTCCAGGGAAAAATTCTTATCTAGGTTGTCCAATTACAAAAGATCAGCCCTACACACATATACATATGAACACAATTGAATGGATTCTGTCTAATATATACATGTGTGCACATACAAGGGTGAATATACATGTAACAATAACAAAAAAAAAAGATCATGAGTTTGGCAAGACAGACTCTTGTGGAGTTGGAATGTAAAGATGGAGAGTAAGAATGATATAGATGCAGTGGTCACGTATGAAGTTCTCAAAACATATATTTTAAAACAAATCTCTATCTCCTCCTTCCTTCCATAAGGTTCTCTGCACTCTGCCCAAAGTTTGGCTATGGGTCTCAGCATCTCTTTCAATACCCTGATGGGTAGTCTCTCACAGGGCCCCTGTGGAAGGCTCATGTCCTTTTCCCTGTCTTCTCCTACTTCTAATGGAAGACCTAGAGGGGACAGGAGCTCCACAAGGAGACCAACAGAGCAAAAAACAACCTGGCTGAAGAGACTGATGCTCCAACCAAGGACCATGCATAGAGAGGACAGAAACCCCCTGCTCAGATGAAGCCCATTAGCTGCTCAGTTTTCAAGTGAGTTCCCTAGTAAGGGGAGAGGGGCTGTCTCCCTGGGGGATGCAGCCTTGCCAGGACACAAAGGAAGACTATGCAGCAAGCCCTAATAAAACCTGATAGGCTAGGGTCAGATAGAAAGGAAGGAGGGCCTCCCTTATCAGTGGGCTAGGGAAGGAGATTAGGGGAAGAAGAAGGAGGGAAGGTGGGACTGGGAGGAAATGGGGGGGAAGGGCTAAAGCCAGGAAACAAAGTGAATAAATTGTTACAAATAATGATAAATTGATTAATTAATTTAAAAGAACATAATATAGAAAACAAATTTTCATTTCAGAAAAGAAAGTTTAAATTAGGATCATGTACTTCAACCCATTAGCATTCTGAAAAAAAACAGAAAAGTAAAACCAGAAAATGTAATTGGTTATATGAAACTCTCTTTGGATAATGGTGCATTTTTCTCCTTAAACAGTTCACACTTCATTAAGTGGCAATGTGATTGGATCATGAAAATGTATTTTTTAACATAAGGGCACAGAAACACTTAAAGAAACGTTCAATGTCCTTAGTCATCAGGGAAATGCAAATCAAAACGACCTTGAGATTTCACCTTACACCCATCAGAATGGCTAAGATAAAAAACTCAAGTGACAATACATGCTGGAGAGGATATGGAGAAAGGGGAACCCTCCTCCGCTGCTGGTGGGAATGTAAACTTTTACAACCACTTTGGAAATCAATCTGGCACTTTCTCAGACAACTAAGAATAGTGCTTCCTCAAGATCCAGCTATCCCACTTCTAGAAATATATCCAAAAGATGCTCAAGTATACAACAATGACATTTGCTCAAACATGTTCATAGCAGCTTTATTTGTAATAGCCAGAAGCTGGAAATAACCCAGATGTCCCTCAACAGAAGAATGGATACAGAAATTTTGGTACATTTACACAATGGAATATTACTCAGCAATTAAAAACAAGGAAATCATGAAATTTGCAAGCAAATTGTGGGAACTAGAAAAGATCGTCATGAGTGAGGTATCTCAGAAGCAGAGAGACACACATGGTATATACTCACTTATAAGTGGATATTAAAAATATAACAGGATAAATATATTAAAATCTGTATACTTAAAGAAGCTAAGCAAGAAGGAGGACCCTGGGGGTAAGATGATCAATCCTCACTGAGAAATGCAAGTGGGATGGACATCAAAAGATGGAGATAACAGGAAACAGGACAGGAGCCCTACCTGCCCAACAGGGTATCAAAGCAGAGGCTGAGACTCATAGCCAAACTTTGGGCAGAGTGTAGGGAGTCTTATGAAAGAAGGGGGAGATAGAAAGATCTGGGGACAGGAGCTCTACAAGGAGAGCCAACAGAACCAAAAATCTGGGCCCATGGGTCTTTTCTGAGATGGATACTCCAACCAAGGACCATGCATGGAGATAACCTAGAACCCCTGCAAAGATGTAGCCCATGGCAGCTCAGTATCCAAGCGGGTTCCTAGTAAGGGGAATAGGGACTGTCTGTGACATAAACGCAGTGGCTGGCTCTTGAACACCTCTCCCTGAAGGGGGAGCAGCCTTACCAGGCCACAGAGGAAGACAATGCAGCCAGTCCCAATGAGACCTGAAATGCTAGGGTCAGACAGAAGGGTAGGAGTATTTCCCCTACTCGTGGACTTGGAGAGGAACATGGAAGGAGATGAGGGAGGGGGGATAAGAAAGGGGAGGAATGAAGGAGGGGGCTATATCTGTGATACAAAGTGAATGAACTGTAATCGATAAAAAAGGAAGGAAGGAAGGAAGGAAGGAAGGAAGGAAGGAAGGAAGGAAGGAAGGAAGGAAGGAAGGAAGGAAGGAAGGAAGGAAGGAAGGAAGGAGAGAGTGAGAAAGAAAGAAAGAAAGAAAGAAAGAAAGAAAGAAAGAAAGAAAGAAAGAAAGAAAGAAGAAAATAAGGGTAAGTGCTCTTTAGGAATAGATAACATGGGCAACCTTTATTATTAAAATTGTTTTACTGTCAGTTTTTTTAATTTTTTTACTTCTTGAAACAGAGTGGAGAGGGTAACAGGGGTTGGGTTCAGCAGGGTCATGTATGGGGAGATAAAATGGAAATGGGTGGGGGAACATCTCTGGGACAGGAGAGGCTCATGCTGTGGGAGGGAGGGACATGGAACCTGATGTCACCTCCTGCGATAGCCAGGTGGGACTTCCAGTGGAGGAAGAAGGATACCAGCCCACCCATAAAACCTTCAATTCAAATTTGTCCTGCCTACAAGAAGTATAGGCATAAAGATGGAACAGAGATTGAGGGAATAGCCAACCAATGATTGGTCCAACTTGTGATCCACCCCGTGAAAGACAACCCCTGACACTATTAAAGATACTGTGCAATGCTTGCAGACAGGAGCCTAGAATAACTGTCTTCTAAGTGGCTTCATCCAGGAGTTGATGGAAACAGATGCAGAGACCCACAGCCAAAGAACAGGCCAAGGTCAAGGAGCTCTGTGGAAGAGTGCGAGGAAGAATAAAGGGAGCCAGAGGAGTCAAGGACACAATGAAAAGACAGAGTCAACCAACCTGGGCCCGTGGAGGATCACAGAGAGTGAACCACCAACCAAAGAACATACATGGGCTGAACCTAGACCCTCTACACACATGTAGCAGATTTGCAGCTCAGTCATCATGTGGGTCTCCTAACAATTGGAGCAAGGGCTGTCTCTGACTCTGTTGCCTACCTCTGGATCTCTTTCTCCTAGCTGGACTGCCTTATCTGGCCTCACTGGGAGAAATTGTGCTTAGTCCTGCTGTGACTTGGTATGTCTGAGTGAGTTGGTAGGAGGAGGCGGCTTCCCCTTCTCTGAGGAGAAAGGGAAGGGAGAATGGCTTGAGGTGTGTAAGAGTAAGACTGGGAATAGAGGAGGAAGGTGCTGCAAACAGGCTGTAAAATGATTAAGTAAATTAATGAAGAAAAAAAGATAACACCTCTTCAAGATAAATGTTCACCTGTAAAATTTTTGCACTTTTTTGTAGTTTTTTTTTCCTTTTTTGAAAATGTTATTTTTTTCCTCACGTAATATATTCTGATTACGGTTACCCTTCCCTCTACTCCCAGTTTTACACATGTTGCGAGAGGATCTCATTACACAGCACAGGCGGGCCTGAAACTCACACATCACCTACCTCTAGCTCCTAAGTGCAAGGATTAGAAAGGTCTGCCACCAGGCCCAGCTTTTCTTTCCTTGTTTAATAAACAACAGAAATACTCCATTTAGTAGATAAGGTGGGTAAAAAAAAAAAAATAAGGTAGAGATATATGGCCTAAAATTCAATATTCTCATAGTTTGTTATTCTTTTTTTAAATTTTTTATTAATTACACTTTATTCATTTTGTATCCCCCCATAAGCCCGTCTCTCCTCCCCTCCCGATCCCGCCCTCCCTCCCCTTTCTGCATGCATGCCCCTCCCCAAGTCCACTGATAGGGGAGGTCTTCCTCTCCTTTCTGATCTTAGTCTATCAGCTCTCATCAGGAGTGGCTGCATTGTCTTCTACTGTGGCCTGGTAAGGCTGCTCCCCTCAGGGGGAGGTGATCAAAGAGCAGGCCAATCAGATTATGTCAGAGGCAGTCCCTCTGTTTAAGAAAATATAAAAAAATCTTTGTGCACATGATATGAACTTTGGAAACTACACAATCTGGTAATGAATCTTTTTACCTTTGAGAGGGCATCCTTTGCTGAACATACAATCTTTACTAGAGCACTAAGGAACACATATTCATATGAGCAGATCGACAGCACCACGCATTGTACACACTGTACCTCACACCTTACATAGAATGACTCGGCTTCTAGCACATCAATAACTCTGGCTGATCCAGGTAAGTTTTAGTTCCACAGGATTCCCTCCTATCTCCTGGGCTCCCAGAGACCTGTCCCATGGACATTCTCTTGCTTACAAAACTATGTACTCCAATTAACTTTCAGTTTAGCTGCCTTAATTCTGTAAATCTGGAACTGTAAGAACCAACCAGAGGTTTTCTGAAGTAAACAATTCAGATGAAAAAAAAATCACCTTTTCTGTTATAAGTAATAATATTGGGTGAATGCTTTTCCAAATGTTCCTCCATATCCATGTTGATACATACAATAAATGTTTCATAATTTCTCACAAATGTGATAATATTACATATGACAGAGCATAACTTTTTTCCTCTAGGTAAAACTGTACCAACTTTCCAAAGCAATGATCCAGATCAATGTCTGTAATCTGGTGTCCTGAAAGCAGTTTTACCTGCTGCCTCTACTTACCCCAAACTACTCAGTTATCTTCAAGAATGCTCTTTCTGAATACCACAACCATTTCTGTCCTTCAAATTAAAACCTCCTTTGTAATTTCTGAGCTTTGATAGACTTAAACAATGAACAGGTTTAGGAAATATTTCTCTCAGCCCAGATCTTACATATCTTTATAACCTCCCCCAACCCCTGATACACAAACATACACACATGGAATTCTCCTCAAGCAAAAATAATGTATTACTTTTTCTAACTCCAATAGCTTGGGTTGCTAAGGTTGTCTTCCTGTCTTACTCCTATGATAATCTTAACAGACTTGATTCTACTCTTTTTTCTTAGAAGTTCCACTAATTTCTTCACTCATTTTCAGAGTTGTCCAAGAGGAGTGTTCCCCTAAACCCACCCTGAGGGTTATCATTTAGAAGAATTCTTGTCTAAACACATAGGAGACTAGAGCCAAAACAGGAGTTGCTGGCAGATACTACATCCAGAGCCCAGCACAGAGCCCTCTGCAGCCAGTTTGAGCAGTGTGCTGCATGTCTTCTGCTCTTGGGCTTAATTACAGATTTGGAAAAGGTTATTCAAATCTCAAAGCTAGCTTTGAAGAGAGAGGAGAATTTGAAAGTTTTATACTCAGAGAAGACTGTTTAAGGAGGTTTTCTATCCCACAGTGATCACAAACTCAAGTGAAGCTATACTTGCTTTGTGTTCAAAGGTCAAACCAAGAGCACTTTATCATCATAAATCATACTCCATTGTAAGAAGTACAGAGGAAAGTGAATTACAGAACCAAGGAAATCACACAAATTAAAGGCTTTTTTGTTTTGTATTTATGTATCAGAAAACTACTTTCATCTTGACCACAAAGATTTCAGAATCAACAAATTTTGTCCCACATTTATTTTTTAAAAGGTATTCTTAAAACTGTTACAAAACATTGCTTCAGTTACTTGAATCCTGACAAACTTAAACAATAAAAAAAAAATTAGGAAATCCTTACCATAATCTATGTCCTCCACTATCTTTGCAACCTAACCCATAAGGAATTCTTATAAAGCAGAAGTGATGTGCCACACCCAAACCTAAGTGACCTCTTTTTTTACATTTACTTTTTATTTATATATTCACTTTACATCTTGATCATAGATCTCTCCCTCAGCATCCTGGTCCCACTGTCCTACACTCCCATCCTCTTCCCCTTATCCCCTATCCCTTTCTCCTCAGAAAAGGGGAGCCCCACACCCCTGCTAGCACATCAAGTTGCATCAAGATTGAGCCCATCCTCATCCACTAAGGCCCGCAAGGTAACCCCATTAGGGTGAAGGGGTCAAAAGCAGGCAACAGAGTCCATGTCATAGATAGCACCCGCTCAACTTACTAGGAAACCCACATGAAGATCCAGCTGCCCATTGACTACATATGTGTAGGGGACCTACATCCAGTCCAAGTACGCTCTTTGGTTGATGATTCTATCTCTGTAAGCTCCCATGGGCCTAAGTTAGTTGACTCTGTTGGTCTTCTTGTGGTGCTCTTGTCCCCTCTGGGTCCTTCTCTCTTCCCCTACCTTACTCTTACAACCCTGATACTAATAACGATAATCTGAAATGTTTACAGACAGGAGCCCACACAGATTCTGTGACTCACAGGCAACCTAACTGATCTCTTAAGGCTTCCTTTAGTCCTGTATTTCTAACACTCTTCAGGACCAAAGAACAAGAGCAAAGGTGAGTTCTGCAAAGAACCTCTTGCCCCAGTCCTCAGACAGATTGCCCTTCATTCCAATTATCTCTGTAGACCTCTCTGTATTGTAAATCAATACCCCAGGAGTAACTCAACCAGAACATTCCCATCTATTAGACATGGTAACTACCCTAACTTTGTATCCAAACACAGGCAAAACAGATACTTAAGCATGACTATTTTATCAATGTCATAAGTCAAATGGCTCTGCCTATTTCTGTGAGATTTAATTCAAGTGTGCAGGTGGATAAACAGTACTTAATTTGCAGCTTTGATGACGATGTTTATTTGTGGGTTTTTTTTTTTTTTTCCGTAAGTTTCAACTTCTCCACCCTGCTGAGATCCAGAGCCTCATACTTCCAACCAAAACATCTTTTAAAATCTATACCCACCCAAGACTGGAAAGATGACACTCATCCATGAAACATGGAGAACACTGAAAAATGCCATGGTAATTCTGCATGAGGTCAAACATGCCTCCTGGATATGTTTGGACCCAGGAGCAATACCACATACCTAGTACTTGTGTCACGAGAAAAAGCAGCATAGTTAGATCCCAATCAAAGTTCTGTCATCCAATTGTGTTCCTTTGAAACTGCAAATTAAGTCTGGCCTTTTTGTTAATCTTGATGTTTTATATGTCTGATCATGTGTTAAGTGTATCCAGTTATCTACATTTTTATCTCCTATGCAGATGACGAGCAGGCATCTGTTTCCAGTATATGCCTGACACCTTTTTTTTAATTTTAATTTTTATTAATTACACTTTATTCACTTTGTATTCCCCCTGTAGCTCCCTTCCTCCTCTGCTCCCAATCCCACCCACCCTCCCCCTTCTCACATATGCCCCTCCCCAAGTCCACTGATATGGGAGGTCCTCTTTTCCTTCCTTCTGATCTTAGTCTATCAGGTCTCATCAGGACTGGCTGCATTGTCTTCCTCTGTGGCCTGGTAAGGCTGTTCCCCCCTCAGGGGGAGGTGATCAAAGAGCCAGCCATTGAGTTCATGTCAGAGATATTCCCTGTTCCCATTAATATGGAACTCACTTGGATATTGAGCTGCCATGGGCTACATCTATGCAGAGGTTCCAGGTTATCTCCATGCATGGTTCTTGGTTGGAGTATCAATCTCAGGAAAGACCCCTGGGCCCTGACTTTTTGGATCTGTTGCTCTCCTTGTGGAGCTTCTCCCCTATTTCTATTATTAGCCTGCCAAAGAAGATAAGCACTAAATTCCTTGTAGGTCCAGGCATACATTCTTGACAAATGGACAGATATTTATTTCTGAAAATAAGGAGAGTAAACAATGGGCTGTTGTCACCTTAACGCCTTACTTGCTCATTAAATAAAATTACAAGTTACACAGATCTTTAAACTAAACAGACAGGATGACTTTATTAATGAAGCTAATCATAAAACTGCTAACATGCACACTAAGCCACAAGTCCAAAGTGTATGGTAAAAACAAGTAAATTTGTGGCATCAAAAATTTACATGAAATGAAAACAACTTAACTTGGACCCAGATGCTTCCCATAAGATCTTGACAACACTGCCATGAGAACCCAGCAATTTTGTATAGGACCACACAGCAGCTCAGTGAAGCAACCTAGGCCATGAATTAATGAGTCACATAAGACTTGACTAAAATACATAACTCCTACCTGCATACTTTACTATTTTGCACAAAACTAAGTATTCACATAAAATATCACCATAAAACATGGAATGCAATTAATATGAAAACAAATTTTAATGTAGATGTTCACAACAGAGTCATTATAGCCAAGGTTTAAAAATTGAAATTTGAAATGCTATTAAAATATAGATCCACACTACTTAATATCATACATTATAGTGTTAGAAGAGAAAATAAACGTATTTAATACAGATAAAAACTGAACATAATAATCAAGGGAAAATCTTGGCTAAAAAATTCCAAGATTTTTGACCTTCTAGAGCTAACTGATATTTTCTCAAGATTTCTGTTTATTTCTCACCACAAGTTCTTCAACAATATTTTTTTAAAAAATAAGGCTTATACAAGATAGGATCCAACTGCTGAGAGGGGAAGTGGACATAAACCCCCTTTTCTAACCCGGGATCTATCTCTAACTGACAGCCACTAACAAAGGAAAAATTAATTTTCTCCAACAGTCTCATTGTGTATACAGACCACATTTCTGGGCAGGCCCCACACCCAGCAGTAGATGGGGGATATGAAATGAACTCAGTGGGATTTTGATTTAACTTTACAAGTCTTTTGTTTCTATATTATGGTTTCCATTTTTGTGTATTTATGAGATTCCTGTGTGTGCAAATGTTTGCATCTATGTGTTTCTTCTGTTTTTCTTTGGCTCGGTTTTGTTTGCTTTGTCCTATTCTGGACTGTCTGTTTTTTGTTTTATCTTATTTTATTATTATTTTTTAGGTATCTGCTTATTTTCTAACAAGAGAGAAAAAGAAAGGTTGTGTATTTGGGCAGGTGAGAAGGTAGGAAAGATCTGGGAGGAGCTGCAAAGAGGGAAACTATAACCAGAATAAACTGTATGAAAAAAATCTATTTTCGAGAAAATGAATAACGGAAAAACAAAGAACAAAAAGTGAAATAAAACAAGATTTACAAAGCTGTGACTTCACACATGTAGTAACCAATGCTTAGCTAAAAATGCTGTTATTTAATAATTCTATCTTATCCACCTAAAATGTCAGTTAGTAATTAAAGCTTGGATAACTGATAATCTCTAGAACTATTCATTAGGAAAATAATATTTCTAAATTGTATACCCTCCAAAAATACGGAACTCTTTTATAAAAATGAATGCTTTCTTTCTGTGACTGAATCTGTTTTGGCTCTCTGAGAGCGTGTCACTCGGCAGCTCAGGCTGAACACCTACCTCTTTCATACTATGCTACCACACTCTGCTCGGGAATCAATATTCTTAATTAGGGCAGAATTAAAGGCCATTAATTGTTTTATTTTTGTTCCTAAGAAAACGTATGCCATTGTAGAAAGTTTAACACTAGAAGATAGATTTTAAAATGAAGAAATTTAGGAGTCACAAAACTATTTAAACACATGAACTGCTAGTATCTTCCAAAACAAAAATTACTACAATTATAAGCCCCTAACAGCTCTCTCAAACCAGCACTCTTTCAGCCCTAAGCTTCATAAATTGGTACTGAGGGAGAACATTCGCAGCCATGTTTTCATTTTTGTTTTTTTAAATACAGAAACAGAAGTCTTCAGGGAGTACGTGCCACTAATGCCTAGTACAAGTCAGCTAACATGTCCCAGAGAAGCTCAGAACACTCGGGGACTGTACATCTAGAAAAGACAGCAGGAGAAAATGAAAATGCTGTCTTAAATGGCCCTGTTTAAGGGTAAAACAGACCTGTCTAGAATGTAATAAAAACATTTTCTTTCGAACTTAACAACTAAAAAAAATCATTAACAGCCAACACCAGCTGTAGGACTAAAATAGATGGAAAGACTATAACAACAGTTGTCAGAGAAAAAAATAACTTTGGTACAACCCATTCCACCTTCAGAAAAGGTAATGTCCCTTCAATGTGTTTCACCAAAAATACAAAGCAAAGGAGAGCTCCATGCATAGTGTTGGGAGCCACAGAAATGCACAAGAGCATCTGAAAGCAAGTAGTTCACAATGCAAAACACTTTAACTACTTCTTTATCTCTACCAATCAGATCTTGATCCTTAACACTCAGCACTTCAGAGATTTGGTATGTCTGTTTATGCACTGATCAACTCAGTACCAGCCATATTGCAGCTGCTCAAGAATAAGGATCACAAGTAATATGCAAGCACTCAAATGAAACAAAGAATTTAGAAATCCAAGTGTCCATAACAGAAGAATGGATAAAGAAAACATGGTTTAAATACAAAATAAGGAAAAATGAAATTAGTCCATTTACTTTTAAATATATGTAGCTGGAGACCATATTAAGAAAAATAAACTAGATGCAAAAAGACAAATATTACATATTTTCTCTCATTTGTGGTTCCTGGAATTCTTCTATAGGTATCTAAAGCTGTTTTGTGTGCATACACATATACATTCATGATGGTGAGCTTCAACTGTCACCTTGGCACTACCTAGAATCACCTGGGAAGATACATTCAATGTGGCATTGTCTCTAATTCATGGACTATGGGCCTATCCATTTCCGAGTATTTAAGTTAATTGATGGATTAAGACCCAACTCACTGCAGGTAGCACCATTCCTAGACAGGAGCATCTGAACTATGAAGAAGTACAAAAATTAAGCTGAGCACAGTCAAGCAAGCAAGTGGACATACATGGATTCGTTATTCTCTGCTCTTGATGTAGACGTGATGTAATTAGTGACTTATTTTTAGGCAGCTGCAGTTAACTCCTTAACTTCCCCACAATGATGAACTGTGCCCTAGAACTGAAAGCTGAAATACACCCTTTCTGTTTTCTTTCCTAAGCTGCCTTTTATCATGATATTTTATCACAGAAATAGAAATGAAATTGAGAGAGACAGAATGTGGAATCTAGAGTTGTAGAAGAAAGAAGACTAGCATGAGGAGAAGGGGAAAGGGTACAGGAGAGAGAATGGAAGGAAGTGACTATGCCAAGAATACATAATATACTTGAAAGGAAATGTCTGTATGAAACACATCTCTGTGTCCAATGACTACAAGGCAACAAAATATAAAGAAGAAATATATTTCAGAAACTATTTTAATAAGTTAATATCAAAATTCAAGTTAAAAGACAAGACACAGGGGAGCCAAGATGGCGGCGCTGGGAGAACACTGTGTCTGAGAAGCAGGACAGCACTCTCCATGCAGTGACCAGGAGACTGAACTCTGGGCCCTAAAACTACAGCGATCGTGTTTCCCAGGTGAGGGGAGGCTCCCACGGCATGGAAATCGGTCGGGTCCACTCTTGGCTGCCCAGCCAGAACCCGGAAGAAATCCCAGGTAACGCGGGCTTTAGGTCTCTGGACTGGAGCCTCAAGCCTGCGTGTCCCTATTACTTTCCCAGGCTGATCAGTGGGCACAAGGGTGCCTGAGACTGGGAGTCCCAGTTGCAAGAAAACCCCATGGGGAAGCAAAGTTGCCAGTCTGATCACGGGTCGCCTAGTCTTTCCCTGGAAGGTCTCATGGACCGCGGGTACCCGCCACCATGGCAACTGAGCTCCCGCTACTCAGAGAGCTGCGTACTCAGCTCACCTGTACAGACAAGCTGTGCGGCCCAGTGCAACAGGGACTGGGAACCCCTGTCCAGAGAGGGCCCCACAGGGAAGGAAGAAACCGCGCTGCTGGGGTCACCAAGGGAAAGTCTAGCAGACCGCAGATTGCAAACAGGCAAGTACACCCAGCCATCACAGATCCGGGCCCAAACAGGGAACACAGAGTGATTGGAAACTTAGCTCCTGCAGACTAGCAGGCGGGCTCATGCTCCGCCAGCCCAGAGGCCTGCTTTGTATCAACTACTCCTTACAGACAGAACTGTGTGCCCCAAGACACCAGAGTCTTAGAGTCACTGTCTGGAGAAACCCTCACAAGGAACAAGGAACGAAGCAAAGGGGACGGACTTAGGTAACCCAGTATATCCCCGGAGAAGGTCCCACAGACTGGCCCAACCTAGTGAACTGCTGTGCCCCAGATAGCCTGCTGTCACCAGGACAGCAGTACTCACCTGCCACAGATTACCTCTTGGGTTCTGGGGCACAGAGCCCCAACCTCAGACCTACAAAAGACCGGGAACCCTGAGATCAAACCCCAGATACTGCTCCGAGGGGCAACCAGTTATCCCTAACAAAACCGACCAAACCACGGGACACACAGGTTACAGCAGCTGATCACTAAATTTACAGCAAGAAACCCAGAAGGAGGGCAGCTGTCTCCAGGACTTCTCCCGGTGAGAGGATAGCCCTCTTGACTAATCAGGACCACTGTTACCACCCAGGTCTCTATGCCTGAGGTGAGCTGTAGCAACTCCTGAAAAACACCAGACATCCAGTGACTATACCCAAAAAGCTGAGAAGGCTTCCTTCAGGAAAAACCATCTTCCAGCCAAAGGGATTCTCTCCACTACAAGAGTCCAGGAACAACCAGAAACTAAATTCAAACAACTAAGATATCCCAATGGGTAGAGGACAGCGTAAAAGTTCAACCAACAAAAGCCAGAGCAACATGACATCTCCGGAACCCAGTTATCCAGGGGCAAATAGCCCTAGACTCCCCAGCATAATTGAAATTGAAGGAGATGACCTAACATCTATGCTCATGAAGAAGATAACAGAGGCAACAAAATACGAAAAGAAATAGAGGAAGCTGCAGCCAAACAGTCTGTGGCCTTTAGAGAGGAAATGCTTAAATCACTGAATAAAATAAAAGAAACAGTGGATTGTTCAAACAAACAGCTGAAGGAATTGACAGAAAAACATGAAAATACAGTCAGACAGGGGAAGGAAACCAACAAAATAGCTCAAGACCTGAAGATAGAATTGGAAATATTAAAAAAAAACACAAATGGAAGAAATTGTGGAGAGAAAGAACTTAGGGAAGAAAGCAGGAACTACAGAGGTTAGCATAACCAATAGGCTACAAGAAATGGAAGAAAGAATCTCAGGTGTGGAAGATACAATGGAAGAAATAGATGTATCTGTCAAAGAAAATGTTAAATCTAAAAAATTCCTGACACAGACCATCCAAGAAATTCAAGACAACATAAAAAGACAAAACCTAAGAATAATAGGAATAGAGGAAAAAGAAGATTCCCGGCACCAAAGCCCAGAAAATATTTTCAACAAAATCATTGAAGAAAATTTCCCCAACTTAAAAGAGACGCCAATAAGAATACATGAGGCCTATAGAACATCCAATAAATTAGACCAGAAAAGAAAATCCTCCAACCACATAATAATCAAAAGCGTAAGTCTACAGAACAAAGAAAAAATACTAAAAGCTGCAAGAGAAAAAGGCCAAGTAACATATGATGGCAAACCCATTAGAATCACACGTGACTTTTCAACAGAGACAATGAAAGCCAGAAGGGCCTGGACGGATATCATGCAGACCCTAAGAGAACACAGATGTCAGCCCAGGCTACTATACCCTGCAAAACTCTCAGTCCTCATAGACAGAGAAAACAAGATATTCAATGACAAAAACAAATTTCAACAATACCTACAAACAAATCCAGCATTACAGAAGACACTAGAAGGGAAAATACAACCCAAGAAACCTAGCTACATTCAAGAAAACACAGGAAATAAATAACCCCACTACAGTAAAACAAAAAGCAACCAAGCACACAACCATATGACCACAGCCAACATCAAATTCAAAGGATCTAACAGCCACTGGTCATTACTCTCTCTCAATATCAATGGACTTAATTCTCCAATAAAAAGACACAGACTAACAGAATGGATGCGTAAACAAAACCCAGCAATCTGTTGTATACAAGAAACACACCTCAGTCATAAAGATAGATATTACCTGAGGGTAAAAGGATGGAAGACAGCTTTCCAAGCAAATGGATGCAAGAAGCAAGCAGGAGTAGCCATTCTAATATCTGATAAAATAGACTTTCAACCAAAATTAATCAAAAGAGATGGGGAAGGACACCTCATACTCATCAAGGGAAAATTCTACCAAGAAGACATCACAATCCTGAACATCTATGCCCCAAATAAAAGGGCACCCACATTTGTGAAAGAAACATTGATAAAACTTAAACCACATATAGATCCCCACACACTAATAGTGGGAGACTTCAACACCCCACTCTCAACAAAGATCAGGTCAACTAAACAGAAATTAAACAAAGAAACAATATCTCTAACAGAGGTCATGAATCAAATGGACCTAACAGACATTTACAGAACCTTACACCCAAACACGAAAGAATTTACCTTCTTCTCAGCACCTCATGGAACCTTCTCCAAAATAGACCACATAGTTGGTCACAAAGCAAGCCTCAACAAATACAAGAAGATTGAAATAATCCCTTGTATCCTGTCTGATCACCATGGAATAAAGCTGGACCTCAGAAACAACAGAAATAACAAAAAGCCTACACATACATGGAAACTGAACAACTTGCTACTAAAAGACAGCTGGGTCAGGGAAGAAATAAAGAAAGAAATTAAAATCTTCCTAGAACTCAATGAAAATGAAGACACAACATACCCAAACATGTGGGACACAATGAAGGCAGGGCTAAGAGGAAAGTTCATAGCACTAAGTGCCTTCAAGAAGAAATTTGAGACAGCGCATTCAAGCAACATAATGGCTCACTTAAAAACGTTAGAAAAAAGAAGCAGACACACCAAAAAGGAGTAGACGGCTGGAAATAAACTCAGGGCTGAAATCAATCAATTAGAAACAAATAAAACAATTCAAAGAATCAATGAAACCAAGAGCTGGTTCTTTGAGAAAATCAACAAGATAGACAAACCCTTAGCCAAGCTAACTAAAAGGCAGAGAGACACCATCCAAATGAACAAAATCAGAAATGAAAAGGGGGACATAACTACAGACACTGAGGAAATCCAAACAATCATTAGGACTTACTTCAAAAGTCTATATGCAACAAAATTTGAAAATTTAAATGAAATAGACAATTTTCTTGATCGATTCCACTTACCAAAGCTAAATCAGGACCAGGTAAATCAATTAAATAGTCCTATATCCCTCAAGGAAATAGAAGCAGTCATCCAAAGTCTCCCATCCAAAAAAATCCCAGGACCTGATGGTTTCAGCGCAGAATTCTACCAGACATTCAAAAAAGAGCTAACTCCAGTTCTTTTCAAACTATTCCACAAAATCGAAACAGAAGCAACATTACCAAACTCATTCTACGAAGCCACAGTCACCTTGGTACCTAAACCTCACAAAGACCCAACAAAAAAAGAGAACTTCAGGCCAATCTCCCTTATGAACATTGATGCAAAAATACTCAACAAAATACTCGCAACCAGAATACAAGAACACATCAAAGATATCATCCACCATGACCAAGTAGGCTTCATCCCAGGTTTGCAGGGATGGTTCAATATACAGAAATCCATCAATGTGATCCACAATATTAACAAACTGAAAGAAAAAAAAAACACATGATAATCTCCCTAGATGCTGAAAAAGCATTTGACAAAATCCAACATCCATTCATGTTTAAAGTCTTGGAGAGATCAGGGATACAAGGCACATATCTAAACATAGTAAAGGCAATATACAGCAAACCTATAGCCAACATCAAACTGAACGGAGAGAAACTTAAAGCAATCCCACTGAAATCAGGGACAAGACAAGGCTGCCCACTCTCTCCATATCTCTTCAACATAGTTCTGGAAGTCCTTGCTAGAGCAATAAGACACTTGAAGGAGATCAAGGGGATACAAATTGCAAAGGAAGAAGTCAAATTATCACTATTTGCAGATGATATGATAGTATACGTGAGTGACCCCAAAAACTCTACCAGGGAACTCCTACAGCTGATAAACACCTTCAGCAAAGTGGCCAGATACAAAATTAACTCAAAAAAAATCAGTAGCCCTCCTGTATACAAAAGACAAAAGGGCTGAGAAAGAAATTAGGGAAACAACACCCTTCACAATAGCCACAAATGGCATAAGGGACCTTGGAGTAACCCTAACCAAGGAAGTCAAAGACTTGTATGAAAAAAAATTCAAGTCTCTGAAGAAAGAATTAGAAGAAGATATCAGAAGATGGAAAGATCTCCCATGCTCATGGCTTGGCAGGATTAACATAGTAAAAATGGCCATTTTACCAAAAGCAATCTACAGATTCAATGCAATTCCCATCAAATTACCAACACAATTCTTTACAGAGCTGGAAAGAAAAATTCTCAACTTCATATGGAATAACAAGAAACCCAGAATTGCTAAAACAATCCTCTACAATAAAAGATCTTCTGGAGGTATCTCCATCCCTGATCTTAAGTTGTACTATAGAGCAACAGTTTTAAAAACTGCATGGTACTGGCATAGAAACAGAATGGTGGATCAATGGAACCGAACAGAGGACCCAGAAATAAACACACACACTTATGGACGCCTGATCTGTGACAAAGACACCAAAACCATACAATGGAAAAAAGATAGCATCTTCAACAAATGGTGCTGGTCTAACTGGATGTCTACATGTAGAAAAATGAAAATAGATCCATACTTATCACCCTGCACAAAACTGAAGTCCAAGAGGATCAAAGACCTCAACATAAAACCGGACATTAAATCAGCTAGAAAAAAAAGTGGGGAATACCCTGGAACTCATTGGTACAGGAGAAAACTTCATGAACAGAACACCAACAGCATGAAACTGAAAAGCTTCTGCAAAGCAAAGGACACCGTCATCAAAACAAAGCAACCGCCTACAGATTGGGAAAGAATCTTCACCAACCCTTTATCTGACAGAGGACTCATATCCAGTATATATAAAGAACTAAAGAAGCTGAAAAGCAGCAAACCAAGTAATCCATTTAAAAATGGGGAACAAAGCTAAACAGAGAATTCTCTGTAGAGGAATATCAAATGGCAGAGAAGCACTTAAAGAAATGCTCAACCTCATTAGCCATTAGGGAAATGCAAATCAAAACAACCCTGAGATTTCACCTTACACCCATCAGAATGGCCAAGATCAAAAACTCAAATGACAACACATGCTGGAGAGGTTGTGGAGAAAGGGGAACCCTTCTCCACTGCTGGTGGGAATGTAAACTTGTACAACCACTCTGGAAATCAATCTGGCGCTTTCTCAGACAACTAGGAATACCACTTTCCCCAGATCTAGCCATACCACTCATGGGCATATATCCAAAAGAGGCTCAAGTACACAAAAAGACATTTGCTCAACCATGTTTGTAGCAGCTTTATTTGTAATAGCCAGAAGCTGGAAACAGCCCAGATGCCCCTCAACTGAAGAATGGATGCAGAAATTGTGCTACATCTATACAATGGAATATTACTCAGCAATGAAAAAAAAGGAAATCATGAAATTTGCAGGTAAATGGTGGGACCTGGAAAGGATCACCCTGAGTGAGTTGTCCCAGAAGCAAAAAGACACACACGATATATACTCACTCATATAGACATACAACCTAGGACAAACCCACTAAAATCTGTGCATCTAAAGAAACTAAGCAAGAGAGAGGACCCTAACTAAAACAGTCAATCCCCATCCTGAAAGGCAAAGAGGATGGACATCAGAAGAAGAAGAAAACGGGAAACAACCTAGGAACCTTCTACAGAGGACTACTGAAAGCCAGAAGAAGAAAACAGGAAACAAACTAGGAACCTACCACAGAGGGCCTCTGAAAGCCTCTGCCCTACAGACTATCAAAGCAGATGCTGAGCCTGATGGGCAACTGTTGGGCAGAGTGAATGGTATTTTATGTAAGAAGTGGGAAATAGTAAGAGCTGGAGAGGACAGGGTCTCCACAAAGAGAGCAACAGAACAAGAAAATTTGAACACAGGGAACTTCCCAGAGACTCATACTCCAACCAAGGATTATTCATGGAGGTAACTAAGAACCCCTGCACCGATGTAGCCCATGGCAGTTCAATGTCCAAGTGGGTTACATAGTAATGGGAAGAGGGACAGACTCTGACATAATCTGACTGGCCTGCTCTTTGATCACCTCCCCCTGAGGGGGGAGCAGCCTTACCAGGCCACAGTAGAGGACAATGCAGCCACTTTTGATGAGAACTGATAGACTAAGATCAGAAAGGAGAGGAGAACCTCCTCTATCAGTGGACTTGGGGAGTGGCATGCATGCAGAAAGAGGAGGGAGGGTGGGATTAGGAGGGGAGGAGGAAGGGGCCTATGGGGGGATACAAAATGAATAAAGTGTAATTAATAAAAAATTTAAAAAATCAAATAAATAAATAAATAAAAGATAAGACACAGGAAAAGAACAATGATCCATAGAGCACAATAAAACCTTTCAATTTATCATTTACCATAACCACAAATGTTGAAGTATTTTCTGTAACTAACATTCAGTTTGTGAGGCCATGCCTTAACAAGCTTTATTCTTCTTTACATCTTGACAAATTCTAGGACACAAAAGAGATCCTGCATAGCCCTACAATGGAAGTTAATTTTTGTAATGAAAAATGTACCATGAAGGATAAGAACATACTTATCCCCAAACTAAACTACTAACACACATATGCACAAAAGAGAAAGAGAGAGAAGACAGACCTTCAACATCATAAATTCTTTGGCTGTGAGTACCCATATCATTAATTATTGATTAGTAAACAAAGGACAAATCCTATTGTCTACTCTATAAAATAAGCCACCTCCTGGAATACACATGGAAAAAATAATTTATTCCATAAAACTGTTCTAATGCCAAAATAAAATATTAAAGTTATAATGCATGAGACCCTCTAAGCCATGGTTAGAAAACTGCTGTGTTGCACAAATTACTCATGCCTCAACTTGGCTTAAACTTTAACGACATACTTAAAAGACCTATAACAAAATACAGACACAATGTTGTGCTCATGGTAACCCCAACATGAGCAGATCAAAATATATACATTCACGAAGATTGTGAAACCACCACTTTCACATGGTTCCATGTTTATACAAAAAGATAATCTATTTATTTAAATAGAAAGTAGATGCTCACAAATCCAAATTTGTGATCCATTAAATATTTAAATACTTCTTATACTGACACTATGTGAAAACAGTTTTGCATTCTTCCTAAGTTCTGCAACGTATGTGTCAGTGTCTGGCCCATGTAACTGCCTGTATGTAAAAGCTTTCTTTCTATCTAGGCCAAGACTAAATTAATTTAAAAGAGAGGTAGGAGTATTACAGAGTCCATTCAACAATTCTCTACATATGTCACCTTCTTTCTAGAAAACAGTGTATTTGTTAAATTACGCCATCTGAACTTTCAGAGCAAATAAATGACAAACAAACTAAATGGTCTATTTTATGTCAAAACCCACAAAAGGGAATTAACTATAGACTCCCATGTTCTAGAGGTGGAGACTTCCACAGCTCTCACCACTGGGTTTTAAAGGTAAGAAATGAACACACCCTTCATAGCTCTACTGTGCTTGAAGATAATTTAATTTTTAACTATAATAAAAAATACTAACACTTAAGTTTGGCAAAGATTACTATACAATCATAATATAGTTATGGCTTTCACTTTTATGTAGTGTATTCCTGTGCATCTACAGTGTGGGTCATCATCAGCAACAGTCACCTGTGCACACTGATAATTCACTACTAAATCTACTTTAAAAGATTTTGTTCTCAATTTTTAAACCAATAGTCTAGTTTACTATTTATGACTACATTTTAATATGCATTAATTGGTAGCTATGCTAACCTCACATTAATCCATACCTGATGCCCAAAACCAAAAAAACCAAGTCTAACTATTCTAAGATGATTCTGTAAATTCAGGTCATGAAAAAGAAGAAAGTCAAAAAAGAGAGGCAACAGTAAAGAAAGACACCACTAGAGAAAATGCTACATGACAGACAGGCCACACATCCTTGCACTTTTTGAAGACATACTTATCACTCAGGATCTCCAGGCATACGGGTGAATAAACACAGATTAAGAAACCTTTCTGAGGTCAGATAGCTTGAGCCTAGCCCTCACCTTTTACTTCAAAAGCCATGTTTTTTGTTTCTCCACTAAGCAAAACATATACAGCATCTAGAAGAAAAATGCATTAAAACATCGTGAAAATTGTTAAAATGTCTCCCACCAAATCTTTTAAACAAAATGGCTGTTACATCAAAGAGGATAATGGGGGAAACTGAGCTACAGGTTTCTTCTGGAAGAAGTTAAAAAGAAATCTTCAAAACTATAAATAAAAAGTCTTTAACCATTTGGTCAAATAGCAAAAGGCCACCAATTTTTAAGCAGGGAGCTCTACTTGACAAGTTCAAAGAAAACAAAAATCACCCTCAAACCATGCAATTTCCTGCAAATGGGCCACTCTCTACACTGTCTTTGAAGACAGAGACCATCCTGGTTAAGGGGCCTTTGAAGTCCCACAGAAAGCATACCTATGTAATTAAAAGGCCTTGGAAGCCCCTTCAAATGACCCAAACTGGACTCTAAGGATGAACTAAAGAGGGAAGTGTAGACAGAACAGACTTAAGAGCAAGTTGTTCACTGGCCTGACTCTCCTGTACCCTCCAACCTTGGAAGCCAAAAGTAGAATATATACATTAATGGAAAATTGTTAATAGTATCTGATGACTCCCAAAAAGTATTCCTATATATGAATTTGAATAAGCATATATAATAATACAAACACACAGATAGCACAAATGTATATTCAAATATTTATATACTTTTTTCTGAATTACTTGTATATTTGCAGACATTAGGTCCTGTATCTCTCAAGTTTTAGGATCAGGCATATACTTTCAAAACCATTTGTCTTATTTGATTATTATTTCCTAACCTACTGTCTTATCAATTATTGTCTTTTACAGTCCTTCGTATCTTTTCCTCTAGTTAGACTCTCACCCTACAACATGCATTGACAGGTTTTTCCCATTTCTTTAAGTCTTTAATCTGCAACAGTCCTTTCATGAGTGTTACATTTTATTATATTTTTTATTATTTAAAACATTTTAAAATTTAAACGCATTTTGATCATATTCTTTCCCTCCATTAATCCTTCCAGATCCTGTCCCTGACTACCTGTCCAACTTTAAATTCATTTTCAAAAAAAAAAAAAAAGCAATGCAACCAAAACAAAAAAAATTAAAACACCCAAGAAAAAACAAACAAGCAAAAGTTTTTAAAACCCACCAAGTACTCCTGAGCATGAGGCCTGTAGAGTGGTTGAACTATCCAATCTAACTTCACTGGAGAAGACTGAGATTACAAACTGTAACTGTAACACGGGAAGGCAGGTTTTCATTTACAGCTAAAGTTTCCAAATTAGAATAGGAATTGGAATACTTACAAAATAATAAACTACATAAGGGGGAAATTAACAATATTATAGAGAATTCATCATAATTGGTAGAAAGTTCACTGATAAATTAAAAAATCTGAGCCAACAAATTCAAAAAGATATACCCAGAAGAAGAAAAAAAAAATAGCAGAATAATCCTAAACCAAATGCAGGCTAAAGGGAAAGTTTCCTGAAGATTATGAGAAATGTTATGGTAAATTTGTCAGAAATAAAAAGTTAAACCAGTCTAGTATGATGTAATGTGTGACTGGAAAAAAGACAAAAAAAATGTAGTTTATCAATTTTCTAAAAATAAATAACTTCAACGTTATTATTTATCAACGTTAATGCAAAGAAAAATAAGAGAACTTCCCATAGTAAGGATACAGCCTTCTATAGCTACAATATTATTGCTGGACCTCAGACACGTAACATGGATTAAAGGCTAATAGTCTGTCTACTTTCACATATTCTCAGTTATCTCTGAAATACTGTGTTCCAGTATTCAGAAACTAAGCATGCATTGCTTAGTTTCCACCTATCCAGAAACTAAGCATGCATTGCTTCGACCTGCTTATTTTTTATTTAATTTAAAATAAATCATCCACTACTTACTGTCTTGCGGTTGACATTTTTACTGGTTAGGCCAGTTGTCTTCTAGAATGCCTCAAAAGGCAACAGTGATACAGTGATTACTATTTTGTAGTCATTAACAAAAACATCTTACTACTGTAAAGCCAATGGATAACAGTGAGGTGTGTGTGTGTGTGTGAGAGAGAGAGAGAGAGAGAGAGATAGAGAAGTCACCAAAGAGATTACCTAATAATTCCAATGACATGAGCTGCTTTATAATGGAGTGATTTGAGCAAACCCACATTAACTAATAAACAGCATGAGCAAAAATGGAACAAACATTATTGTGTACTCGCCTCCCGGTGTGATGAGACCAGGTGTCCACCACTGCATAACAGTATCGTGAGCAGACACTTGCAAGTATTTTGTAATCACTGTCTCAAACTGCACTTTCAGGGATGTAGAGTTTGGCATCATGGAAACCTTTTCTCTTACTTTTCATTCTTACTTACAGTGCCCTGACAGTAACAGATTCCAAAAGGGAGTGTAGCAAATGGGGAAAAGGAAAAGGCAGTAAACATTAATTATAAGAAGTTTGGGTTTTGTCCAATACAAGACAAAATCATTACACTGATCCACACAGGCATGTGTGTATACACACGCACATATGCACCAAGGCAGTAAGTGCAATTGGCTGCTTTGTAGGGAAATCTGTTCATTATCAAGTTGCACACACCGTTGAGCTAGCAGAAAAGCTTCGTTTTTGTTTTACTTGTAATGCAAAGGAATATGTTCCATAGAAATTCTCAACTTCTTGCTCATTCTCAAAAATTCAAATGACATGACCATATTCTAACTTAAATTATCATCCGGAGCAGAGTAGCAGTGACCTTATACTCATGGTCACCTATATAACAAAGTCCATCCTGCATGCATGCCTGTAGCCAGAACTAAACAGCTGTCTGACCTCTGGGTGCACCATCTATATTTGGACAAGACACCATGGTTCATGCTGTCATCGACAACCTTTCACCGACATCCAACTCAGTCACTCACAAGGATATTTGAGTCATCTTATAAACCTCTGCAAATGTTCTCTGTGTGAATTAATTGTTAATCCATAACATGATGGCTTTTTAACTGGAGCTTAGTAGAACTGGCATAAAAAGAACAGATGTTATCATATAAATAATATTAATAAAAACCAAATTAGATTCACATATGAAACTGTTACAAACACGTGTAAATGTTTCTTAATTTCATAACCATGTCAAACAAATACACTATGTACAATGTTTGCTGTTTTTTAAGTCCATGTTAATAAGTAAAGTTTCCTAGCAGGCAATGTGACAAAGTCATAAATACAAAAGAGAAAAGATAAATCCATAAAAAGAAAAACAATAAATTGAAAATGTTGCATCATACAACAAATAATTTTTTTTATTGAGAATACTTGAAAACCTCCTAGCAAAAAGACCTAAAAAAGTTTAAAGACACAAATAATCAGTTGAAATGGTACACACAGAGATGTGATGAACCAGACTAGTAACAAAAGATAAGTCAAAGTAGAGAATTATGCCCGTCCTACATTGAGTTTAGAACAATGATTCTTTAAGAAATATTGGTTTGGGAACTGAGATTGAAGAGCCCAAGCTCTAGTCCAGACTGAGTAACATAGTGAAACCCTGTTGTTGGAGTACTTTTTAAAACTCTTTTATGTACATTTCTTGTATATTTTTCTCTCTACTCCACTCCAATCCCTTCCAACACTCCATCACCAGGTCTGAGGGAGAAAGGATTCTGAGTGAGAGAAGTTCTATTAGCTGCTTCTTGATAGTTAGAGTTGTCGGGTTCCTTTAAGCCAGTCTAGTCCTTGTTTTAGGAGATCTCCATCTTTTTGTCTCAAAACAGCAACCAGGAGCAGCAAAAGGGAAGCAGGAGCAGCCTTGTTCTTTCTCTGATCTCAAATTCTGGGCTCTGGTATTTTTTCTCCCTCCAGAGCCTTCAGGTTTAAACTATCTGCATCTGGCTAAGAGCTTCTCTCAGAGCCCACATGAGGCAAATAGTTTGTTGCTGTGGACCATCTGAATCAGTCCAATATCCCACACCTGGGCCAAAACAAAAATATGTTTATATCCACAACACCCTGTCTTGTTTCTTAAGTGAACATTTAACCTTTCTGTGTCCATTATTCCCCTTTAACTATGGATAGAAAAGCAGGATAGAAGAGGAAATATGAGGAAGGATAACTTAAGACTAAAGGCCTTCTGAACGGGCCATATGGAAACCTATTATTGAAGAAGCTTCCTAAAACATACAAATATAAAGATATAAAGCATTAATGTCAATGTAATTATCCTACACTAGTGGGACAATCTCCAAATATCTGCCTAGCAAAATATGCCCACTGATGGAATAGTGGCATAAATATTACGGGAGTAACCAACCATGTTATGATTGGGTGGAAGGCTCACTTCTTACATAAGATGGAACTTATACCCGGCACTGTTGAGGGGCCAACATATCTTTGAATACAGATAGGTGATAAGTCGTGGGAGAGAACCTAGTACTATTATTCTGCTAAAGCAATATAGATGCAAAATCACTGCTAATGATTTATTGCTATACCCACAGATTATTTTATCTCTCAACCCTCATCAGAAAGGCTTCAGCTTACAGTAGATCTCAATTAACACAGAGACCATAACCTGCCCAATGTGAGGAGAATGAAGAGACTATGAAGCACTCAGCCCTAAATGAGACAGTCACATCACATGCCTCTCCACAGGGCTCTGGAATCTTCATGGGAAAGAGGGTAGAATGACTGTAAGAGCCAGAAGTGAATAACTTCAAGAAAACACTGTTTTCCAAACACAACAGGAACTGTCACATAGGAACTCCTAGCAGATACAGTAACATGCACAAGGCCTGTACATGATCAAGCCAGACAAAACCCCAGCGTGGAAAGTTGTGGAGGGGGTGGTTGACGGGCATGAAATCATACCACTTTCTGAGGAGCTATTGGCATCTGATAGCTTCTGGAAAAAGGAGAGTCAGTTTTCTTTTTTTTTTTTTTTTTTTTTACTATTTTTTAAATTTTTTTTATTTTATTTTTTTATATCTTTTTTATTTTTTTTATCAGTTACATTTTATTAACTCTGTATCCCAGCCATGTCCCGATCCCTCATTCCCTCCCAGTCCCTCCCTCCCTTCCTCATCTCCACCGTGCCCCTTTCCAAGTCCACTGATAGGGGGGACCTCCTCCGCATTCATCTGATCCTGTTTTATCAGGTATCTTCAGGACTGGCTGCAAAGCCCTCCTCTGTGGCCTAACAGGACTGCTCCTCCCTTCGGGGGTGGGGAGACCAAAGAGCCAGTCATTGAGTTCCTGTTAGAAATAGTCCCTGTTCCCCTCACTTTGGGAAACCAATTGGTTACTGAGCTACCACAGGCTACATCTGAGTGGAGGTTCTAGGTTATATCCATACATGGTCCTTGGTTGAATGTCAGTCTCGGAAAAGACCCTGTGCCCAGATATATTTGGTCCTTGTGGAGCTCCTATCCTTTCCCCATCAGACTAACTCCCCTTCTTTCTTATGATTCCCTGTACTCTGCCAAAGGTTTAGTCATGAGTCTTTGCTTTGAAAACACTGCTAGTTAGAGTCTTTCAGATGCGCTCAGTAGACTCCTGTCATACGTTCAATGCACATCCCATCCAACCCTGAGATATCACCTTACACCCATCAGAATGGCCAAGATGAAAAACTCAAGCGATAACACATGCTGGAGAGGTTGTGGAGAAAGGGGAACCCTCCTCCACTGCTGGTGGGAATGTAAACTGGTACAACCACTCTGGAAAGCTATCTGGCACTTTCTAAGACAAATAGGAATAGTGCTTCCTCCAGACCCAGCTATACCACTGCTAGGTATATACCCAAAGTTTGTTCAAGTACACAAAAAGAGAGGCAGTTTTCTTTAGTTGTGTGACCCCTGGTATGCTGACCACAGTACATAGAAGACACCACTGCCAAGAGTATCTGGGCAACACACATTGGACTAAATTGAAAAAAAGAAAAAAAGAAGGAAAATAAAAGCTCGAGTAGTGTACGTAGGAGAAAGTGGAAAGTTGAATCCTTAAGTGTTGGGTGATCAATATGCTTATAAGACACTGTATGAAATTTTCAAAAAGTAGTAATATAAACATTTTTTACAATAAAAAGTAAACTTAAGAAACAGGCATTTCAAATATCTATTTTGGTAATACAAACTAGTATAAATCTTCTAGAACTTGGCAATATTGAACTTTCTGCCTAACCCATATCACTTTTAAGGATCTACCTGAAAAAATTAATTGTGTAAATGCACAAATAACTTCAGCTTAGATTATAGAATTCGTTTAAATAGTTGGGGTAGTTATCAACCTAACATATATCAATAAAATATTTTATACCTAATAATTATTGATATTGACTGCAATTAGCCACTGATTTATTATATCTAGCAGTGTTACTATGTGAAGAAGTCCTTTTATGTAAAATGTTGAGGAAAGAAATTATAACCTACTGTAGTATTCATATTTTTTTATTTTAAAAAGTACATACATCATGTATGATGTGATAATTTGAAGTATTAACTGAGAGGTTTTTTTTTTTTTTTTCATTTTACTTCTTTTTCAGTCCTTAGTCTTCTCTACACTCAAATACACAAGTGGAATTTGCTGGCTTAGTGAAGGTTGCTCAAAGAAAGTAATACAGATGCTCAAATTTTGAGTATCCAAACAGAATTTTAAAATCTTGGAACAGGCAAAACTTTGTTCTTTCCTTTAATTTTATTGCATTGTGAGACACTTGGCTTAGAGTATTAAAATCAGAAATTCAAGACTCAAAACAATAAATGTTCTCATAGGTAAACACGGAAGGCTATCAGAGCAAATTATCCTAGTTTGGTAGAATAAAGACGCTGAGGGAAAGAACTGGAAAGAGGGGTTGAATAGATACCTCCAAGGGGACAGGGTTTCTCACCTTATGGAAATGGTAAAAAAGTAATCCATAAACTGCTGGTAAGTTTGAGGACCTGAAAAGCAAAACCCCACCAGGAATACTCCCTCTCTCTCTCCTGAGATTCAAACTGACATCTTGGGAAAGAAAATAGGGAGACCTCAAGGCAAAGAGGACTAGAGGTAGCCTCTCTAGCCTGCGGCAGTACAGGAGGCCTCCAAAATGTGTCTACAATGAACTGAGAGAGCAAAGACTAGAGACACCCACAGAGCCAGGACAGAAATAGGGAGTGCACAGGTGAGCTGAGCCCCGCTAATGTTTGGAGGCCATGCAATGGGCTACACTAAGTCCTTACTTAGTGTAAGGACTGACAGATGAGTGATGACAGCCCATAGCAGAAGAGAGCATCATCACAGGACACTCCCCCTCCATGGGCTCCCTCCCCAAGCATGATACAATCCTTGATGTAAGCTCTGGGGGGAAAGAGGGAGAGCAAGGCTCACCGAGGAATGAAATGTGAAAACATCTCATTGACAGAATTTACTAGAATAAATTTTTCACTAAGAAAAATTTTCCTAACCCTTGAGATAGAAGCCAAATTCAAGTATGGAAAATAAAGTGACTGTTTGCACCACTGAGCAAGGACATAGAAATGATCTGCCTTTTACATATATGTGGCAAAATACCAGGAATGATGCCAATAATGTTACTCAAGGCCATAAAAGGAACTGGTTTTGTTGTTGTTTATATGGTAGCATCTTGCAGGGACCCACATTAGTTTTTGTTAACAAAACCAGTTGTCATGTTCAAAATAAAATATACAGAGGGAATAAAGTGTAATTTAATAAAGAAATAATGTAAAAATAAATAAATACTAAAAAAATCAATAAATTATCCTGTCAAAATACTTTAAAGAAATTCAAAATAAGTGTATTTCAAAAGTAATTTTGATAACAACATACACAGATCATTTATCTCTAGTTGTTAGTTCTTGCTTTAAGTTGTCCAGAGTTTCAGAAACAGAAATAATTTTAAACAAAACAAAACAAAACAAAAAATTCACCTAATCTGTGATTTCCACGAAAGAACAAAGCAGAGCACATGTAGTTTAACCCACAGATACCAACTGCACTTACTTACCATGGCAAGGAAATCTCTGTAAAGGGAAGAATTACCATCTCTTTAAAGAAGACATAAAATCCTAATTTGCTTAAAATACTCAGAAACCCCAAAGACCCTAATAACCTTAATTACAACTCCCTCCAAGTAAAACAGTCATAAGCCTTAAATCCCTTTGCTCATTTTTACTGCCAGCAATTAGGCAAAGTACATAGCTGAAACCCTGTACATTTGAGTTTAACAGTATCAAGAAACATTTCTGTCATTTAGGCTTTCATTTGCTCATTTTTTCAGTATGATGAAAATATTTATAGAGAGAAAGAGACAGGCAGGAGAGAGAGAAAGAGAGAGAGAGATTGAGATTCAGAATAGGTAGAAATAAATTTATAAACAAAGTCAGTATTCAAATAAACAATATTTAGCTCTTGTTTATATAATTTCTTTTTCTTATTCCTCTGCCCTTCCAATAACATGCTGGAAATCTGAAAGGAAGATTAATTGTATAAACCGTGGTGCTAAATTAGCAGGGGATGTTTTAAAGTCTTGCTATGCTGAGTGTGGTCCTTGACTCTGCAGCATCAACATCATCCAAAAGCTACATCTTGTGCCTAATCTTCCATCTGATTAAAGATAACGACTAGCTTCCAACACACTATTTTTTTAAGGTATGCATACTCAAGTTTGGAATTAAATCACTACCTCACATTCAAATAAGTAGATAGATACATACGACTGGTCAGTCCAGTCGTATACTGTTAGGTATATGTTTTCAGGGAATTTTTCTGTTAAAAACACTACTTTGAATATTGCCATGATACCTGTTATAGTCACCTTTAACAGTAGGAGCAGGGAAGGCCTCTGACTCAGTTGCCTGCTTTTGGATCCCTTTCTTCTAACTGGACAGCCCTGGCTACCCTCAATAGAGAAGCCCAGGGTCCTTCTTGACATGCCAAGGTGGGTTAATACACATGGGTGGTCTCCCCTTCTCTGAGAAGAAAGGGAGAGGGCACAAGAGGACAGGAGGAGAGGTAAGAGAGACCTGGGGACTGGGAGGAGATGAGGAAGGGGGGCTTCTTACCATGATATAAAGTTAATTAACTAATTAATTAAGTAATGGGAAAATAAGATTCTTTGCTCAGAAGGATAAAATAGTTAAACTATTCTAACATACTTAGAACAGATTCGGACAAACAGAAGAGTTCTCAATTTAACTGGGGATACATTTAGGGAGGAAATACCATTCCAGAGAGAATGACTCATAAAGTAAGAAATGTAAGAACTACGCACAGGGGGACGGGAGTTTAACATAGCTCAGTTGGTAGCACGCTTGCCTAGCAGGCCCAAAGCCCTGGCATTTATCCCAGCAGCACATAACCAAGAACAATGATACAGGCTGCAGTCTCAGCATTCAGGAGTGATACAGGACAACCAGAAGTTCAAAGTCACGTTCAGCTACATGGTTAGTTCAAGACCACATTGGTGATATAGGAGACCCTGTGAAGGAGGGGGCAGACAGAGGGAGGGAGGGAGGAAGGGAGGGACCCATTTTAAGATGAACCATTGGGAAAGAGTAGTCTCATTACCTATAGGGTCCAAGAGCTTTTCACATTTTCTTAAATAAAAAATTGGACTTTCAAGGGAAGAATGCCTATATTAACAATACATGACATTTGTAATATGTAAATTTACATGACATTTGTAAATCACAGTGTGGTATTTAACTGATATTTCCCAAACCTCTGTTAGGTCAACAGGAAAACCTCAAACAAACAACCAGTTTAACCAGAACCATACCAAATAATACTAGATCATATATATGTACATTTTTGCATATAAGAAAAGGTCATACATGTATGATTTCAAATGTTCAAGCTCTTCCAGTATTAGCTAAAATTTACATCTTTCTAGACTTAGAAAAAAAATAAAGACATCATTCAAACCTAAAGAATTTCATATTTAGTTAGAATTAAATCTCTTTGTTCTTTTTTGCCAAATGTCTGTGTTTAATAGGACAGAAAGGAGGTATGCGTATGATTGAAAATCCAGACAAAGCATTGAAACTAAATGCATATATCACCACATGTTAAAATTTCATCTGTAAAATGCCCAAAATCTGAAAGTGCCAATACTCTAAGTTCCATGCCTTCATCTTTTAGTAATTTTGGCTCTTATATTGAATGATTCATATATTAAAATGGATTTCATGCCAACTAAAGAACTCTCTGTTACTGCATGCATGTTTACAATAGTTCTGAAACTCAACTTATGGTATGCTTAACTGTGTCATATTTGGATTACACTATAAAAGATTTAAAAACAGAGAAACAAAGTTGGTAGATTTATTTATTTCTGGTCTGTGAACCTCACAATCTTTGATATAGTCAAATCTGAAAATGAATTCAATTAAAAACCCTGTATATTATCCAACACTATTTGTTTTTAAATGTTTAATTTTATATATATGTGTGTGTATGGGTGTTTTGCTACATGTATATTTGTACACTTGATGCCCACAGGGGCCTGAAGATTGTTCCAGATTCCCTGGAACTAAAATAACAGCTGTAGATATAGACAAACAGGTGTGGGCTTATACGAAATATTATGAGAAGCCTTAACCCCCTCGTTGGAACATCCTGCGTCAGTTCTAGAACTAGCAGTGGTGGTGTCCGAGCTCTGAGTAGGTTCAGGAGACCATTGCCCCCAGGGGTGAGACGTGCTCCATGCCAATTGACTAACTCCATGTTTTCAAATTAAAAAAAAAAATTAAAAAATAATTTGAAAACAGGAAGTCAAGAAATTCTTATATGTAGATGGAAGGCTTTTAAACATAAAAAGAAAAACTTGAAGACAAGACCACCTCGTTTCTCCACCCATTATACACCGATCTTCATGTCTTCCTGCTCAAAACCTTCATATCTTTCTAACATATTTTCCACAAAAACATCAAAAGGGTTTCTTTAGAAATAAAATCTTTTTATCTCACTTTAAAATCCATTATAGTTTTCCTATTACCTCCAAAACAGTGTTGTGTAGCATCCTGATTTAAATTTGACCTGTATACAAAACATAAAACCCAAACTTGCAATTCATGCTTCTGCTTTTTAGCCATGCCAAGAATATATCCAATTCTCACACCCTTATTCTTAGTTATTATTGAAATTCATGATTCATATATTTTTCATTCTATGCAATTCTCCACTAATAAACATTTTTGTTATTTACTTGTGTCCTGGGATGGACCAATGATAAATCAAAACACTAAGTTATCTCACTTAAGAAAGATGAGAAACTTAAAGAATTTAGAATACCCCCAGAAGAACAGTTCTCTAGTATCCTCACTTTTAGAACTAAAGACCTTACAGGAATTGAGAAACACAGCCAGAGAGGTTTCTATTACATTTCTCGCGTTGTAGTTAAATCACACAATTCTCCTATGTGTCAGAGAGAGAAAGCGAGAGAGAAAGCTTCCAATAAGAACATCGTTGATTGTACACCCTGACACACCCAGAATCCAACTCATTGCATCTAATATTGACATCAGCTATTATATAATAATATCACCAAAACAAACGGAATTTCTATTAAAGTTGTTTTTTGAGATTTTTCATAATTATTGAAAATAAATTATTTTTCATACAACATATCTTGATTACAATTTCCCGACCCTCTACACCTCCTAGTCCCTCCCCAGCACATACTCTTTTTACTTCACTCCTTAGAAACTAAAATTAGGCTCCTTCTCATCAGGAACTTATAGTCTAGCAACATTTGCCTGCATGATATGCAACATTTAATAAAACATTGAGTGGCAAAGGAATAATATCCCTAAAGTTGTCTCACAATCATTTTAAACACCCTAAACATGTTGTATCATCTTTTCAAAGTCTAATTAATTGTATCTCCTTGAAAAATAAATGTTTAACTTACTGAAAGAGTTTGACTAGTAGGATATGTAAATAAATTACTTCTTTTTATTATAGGTTCTCTTTCTTCAGCTACCGCAGACCTCATTTTCTACTTGGATATCACTTCTATGAATACAGGACACAGATTTCACAAGAGAAAGCAAACAAAAATACAGCATAGTTCTTGCACATGAAAACCCCACTACTATTCAGTTTAAGATGTCTTTAATAAAAACTTTTCCATAATCTCCATTCCATAACACAGGTCAAAACTGTCTTGTTTTCAAGACCCTAAAGAACATAGGTGTTCCATCAGAATGGCTAAGCTCAAAATCTCAAATGACAACACATGCTGGAAAGGTTGTGGAGAAAGGAGAACCCTCCTTTCCCACTGCTGGTGGGAATGTAAACTTATACAACCTCTTTGGAAATCAATCTGGCGCTCTCTCAGACAATTAGGAATACTGCTGCCTCAAGATCCAGCTATACCACTCCTAGGCATATATCCAAAAGATGCTCAAGTACACAACGACATTTGTTCAACCATGTCTGTAGCAGCTTTATTCGTAATAGCCAGAATCTGGAAACAACCCAGATGTCCCTCAATGGAAGAATGAATATGGAAATTGTGGTACTTTTACACAATGGAATATTGCTCAGCTTTTAAAAAAACAAGGAAATCATGAAATTTGCAGGCAAATGGTGGGATTTAGAAAAGATCATCCTGGATGAGGTATCCCAGAAGCAAAAAGATACACACAGTATATACTCACTTACAAGTGGATACTAGACCTATAAGATAGGATAAACATACTAAAATCTGTACATCTAAAGAAGCTGAACAAAAGGAGAACCTGGGATAAGATGATCAATTCTAACTTAGAAAGACAAATGGGATGGACATTGGAAGTAGGAGAAAACAAATAGGACAGGAGCCTACCATAGAGAGCCTCTGAAAGACTCTACCTAGCAGTGTATCAGAGCAGATGCTGAGACTCATAACCAAACCTTTGGCAGAGTGCAGGGAATCATATGAAAGAAGGTGGAGTTAGTAAGACCTGGAGAAGAAAGGAGCTCCACAAGGACCAAATATATCTGGTCATAGGGGTCTTTTCTGAGACTGAGTCTCCAACCAAGGACCATGTGTGGATATAACCTAGAACCCCTGCTTAGATGCAGCCCATGACAGCTCAGCATCCAAATGGGTTCCCAAGTAATGGGAACAGGGCTATTTCTGACATGAACTCAGTGGCGGGCTCTTTGACCTCTCTTCCCCCCGAGAGGGGAGCAGCCTTGCTAGGCCACAGAGCCAATTCTGCAGCCAATTCTGAAGAGACCTGATAAACTAGGGTCAGATGGAAGGGGAGGAGCACCTCCCTATCAGTGGACTTAGAGAGAGAGAGGGAGATAAGGGAGGGTGGGATGAGAAGAGAATGAGGGAGGGGACTACAGCTGGGATACAAAGTAAATAATCTGTAATTAATATAAAAATAAAAATTATAATAAAAAAGAACATGGGTGTTGGGAGGATTTGATAAGACACCCCCACCCCCAACATCATGCTGAAAGAGAGCAGTGTTTTCTACCTCTGAAAGGGTAAGGATTTAGCCTTCTCTTTGGTTGGCCCTCTAGGGGTCTCTGGTCAGTGGACTCAGACAGCAATAAAGACAGCTTCATCCACCTTCATTATCTACATGAACTCTACCTGTCAGGTGCTGTCCCCATTGTAGCTTTCTAAGTCTTGGCATCCCATTAAAGAAGTCTCATCTCTTTCTTAGTACTTTCCAGAGGCAGTATATACCTCAGAAAGTTTGTCTCTTAATCTTGAAATATTGAAGAAAAGAGTGAAGGCAAGAGCCAGAACAGAAGATCAAGCATGAGAAACTGAGAGTAAGCCATGTCTAAACAGATTTGCAAGAATTGAAGAAATAATCCTCCACTTTCTATCAATAACACCAAAATTTAGGGGAAATTTTTCATGTCTTTGCCCCTAGGAACTTTGCTATGGGGAGAAATAACACCTCTACTTTCTTACCAGACTAAAGACATGGGTTAAAATGGAAAGAAGGGAAAATAACACAGGAAAAACAGAAATTGCTCATGTTAGATGCTCTTAACATATATAACTATGGAAAATGATGGGTGTGCACATTTGTTTGGTGATAGCACTAGTTCTCAACCTGTGGGTCACAGCTCCCTTGGAGGTCAAACCTTTTTATAGAAGTCACATAACAGAAATCCTGTGTATCATATATTTACATTATGATTCAAATTCAGTAGCAAATCACAGCTATTAAGTAGCAGCAAAAAGAAATGTATGTTTGGGAGTCACCACAACATGAGGAACTATATTAAACGGTTGCAGCATCAAGAACATTAAGAACCAAAGGACTATAGTAATCCTCATGCTCTATATCTCTAGTACATGCAACAAAATATAAGTCTAAATTACAAATGTACTAAGGGAAAAACCATAAAAGTATCATGGGAAACATGCTTTCACCCTTCCCCTGTATATACTAAAGATTTATTTGTATATTACAGATTTAGCAAAATACGAAGGTGAGGAAAGGAAGAGAGAAAAAGATAGTAACAGGGGGAGACTGATTCCTTATAATAAATTACTTAATAATCAGTTTTAAGTTAACTCCCTTAGTTCATTCATATTCATACATACTCATTAATTTACTCTTTAGAATCAGTAAATATTCCCCTTCTTCATCACAATTTTGAAACAATAAAAGTGTATTCCTTTCATCAAACACTCTGAATTCAGAGTTGGGAAAAAAGCAAAGGGTTTTCACTGTCCTGGAAAACCACACCACTCTGCCCCCAGAGTCCATCTGAAAGCAAAGCTTAGAAACCACCAGCTTCTGGTTAAAATAAGTCAGACCAGAAACAACAGAGCCTTTGTGGAGGAAACTCGAGTTCAAGTGCATGAGGATCAGATAAAATGCAACACATGGCATCTGAACTCAAATGATGTGCTTTGATTTTTAGATTAAACGTTAAGCAACCAGCAGTATTTGAACAGTGCAGAGAAAGGATATACAAATAAAATTAAGACTGGCTTCCTCATACTCATAGGTGGACATCCAAACAGAACAATGGAAACACTGAAAGTGTTGCAGAGTGGTCCTGTCACAGCTTTATTTTAAAGCTGCAAGAGATATGGCTGAGTTTAATAGAACATTTAGTTACAATTATAGGTAATAGATGTTTGGTAACTAGGTTTAGAAAATATGTCTCAGAAACTACTGATAATAAAAGAACAACCACTAATCTGGCAATACACATGGCCAAGTGCATGGTCTTTAAGGCCTTTGTCCTGTCCAAGAGGCGGAAGTAGTAGATGGAAGGAGTTAGGCAGAGTTGTGTCTCAGTTACTGCTATAAAACCAGTTACCCAAATTCTTTTAGAACTTCTTGTTAGAAGCTACTCAGATTACTAAGATAATAAAAAGCCAGGAAGAATAAGGGTTCTTTTGACCACACATTAAACATGAATTAAATTACTGAAATTTCATGGTGTATAGTCCAGACATAGTCTATTTCTATGTGTAAAAGTAGAAGTTAACAATTTTATACATTGCAGGTAGTTTTAAAGAAAAGAAAACACTTAATAAATGTAACTCAAAGATCCTTTTCACCAAAGATAACTTTTTTAAACGCTGGAATTCTTTTTTTTTCATTCATTTTTTTTTATTAATTACACTTGATTCATTTTGTATCCCCCCATAAGCCTCTCCCTCCTCCCCCCGATCCCACCCTCCCTCCCATTTCTGCATGCATGCCCCTCCCCAAGTCCACTGATAGGGGAGGTTCTCCTATCCTTTCTGATCTTAGTCTATCAGTTCTTATCAAAAGTGGCTGCATCCTCTTCTGTGGCCTGGTAGGGCTGCTCCCCCCTCAGGGGGAGGTGATCAAAGAGCAGGCCAATCAGATTATGTCAGAGGCAGCCCCTCTTCCCATTACTAGGAAACCCACCTGGACACCGACCTGCCATGGGCTACATCTGTGCAGGGGTTCCAGGTCATCTCCATGAATAGTACTTGGTTGGAGTATGAGTCTCTGGGAAGTTCCCTGTGTTCAAATTTTTCTTGTTCTGTTGCTCTCCTTGTGGAGACCCCGTCCTCTCCAGCTCCCACTATTTCCCACTTCCTGCACAAAATTCCATTCACTCTGCCCGAGAGTTGACCATCAGGCTCAGCATCTGCTTTGATAGTCTGCAGGGCAGAGGCTTTCAGAGGCCCTCTGTGGTATGTTTCTAGTTTGTTTCCTGATTTCTTCTTCTGGCTTTCAGAGGCCCTCTGTAGCAGGTTTCTAGGTTGTTTCCTATTTTCTTCTTCCTCTGATATCCATCCTCCCCGCCCCTCAGGATGGGGATCAAAAACTCTAGCCAGGGTCCTCTTTCCTGCTCGGCCTCTCTAGATGCACAGATTCTGGTGGGTCCATCCTACGTTGCATGTCTATATGAGTGAGCATATACCGTGTGTGTCTTTTTGCTTCTGGGACAACTCACTCAGGATGATCCTTTCTAGGTCCCACCATTTACCTGCAAATTTCATGATTTCCTTGTTTTTGATTGCTGAATAGTATTCCATTGTATAGATGTACCACAATTTCTGCATCCATTCTTCAGTTGAGGGGCATCTGGGCTGTTTCCAGCTTGGGGCTATTACAAATAAAGCTGCTACAAAACATGGTTAAGCAAATGCCCTTTTTGTGTACTTGAGCCTCTTTTGGATATATGCCTAGGTGTAATGGTTAGCACTCTGGACTCTGGAATTCTTAAATGAAGTAAATATACTAACCATAAAATGTATTTGCAAAAGACTGTTTTTGCAGAAAAATTCTATACAACTTATGATTGAAAAATACTGGAGAAAATTGAAATAATCATGGATAGGGGAGTAGTTGAACAAATCATGGCACATCTATGTAGCGGAGTACAATACACTCATCATTAAAAATGAATTCTTGCACTTAGAAGGCAGAGGCAGGCAGATCTCTGAAGTTCAAGGCCATCCTGGTCTACATTGGTCTACATACCAAAACAGCCAGAGCTACATAGTGAAACCTTGTCTCATAGATAAAATTCCTAAACTTCTATGGACTTATATTGAGGATATACTGATAGGTAAAATCAAGTCTAATCCTAAAGACTATCGTACATTTATATCCTATCTTTTGATTACAAAATCAAAGGTAAATTTAAAAATATCCATATGGATATTATGCACAAAAACCATAATATGAATTAAACCAAATATGAGAGGGACTAATTACGTACTGCAAGCAGAAGAAAATGGAATGGAATATAAAGAAAAATGTAAACAGAATAAAAGCGGTGGGCTGCTAGAAATATAAACACGTCCTTCTGTGTTGTTTTACCTTCCAGAATTGCATTACTGTGTGCTAAAAAACAATCACAAGGATTGGGAAAAGAAAACCCAAAATAGATAAGAAGAGGAGGAGGAGGAGGAGGACCTACGTGGGTTTATATAGAGGTGTGAACACAGACACTTAACTCTTCCTTTTGCTGAAATGGCCCAGAAGCAATCATTTTACCCCACATGCAGATTTAATTTTCTAAGTCCCCTTCTCAACCCAAGAACTCTTTTGGAGAAATGCTGACTCCAAGGCTGGGTTAGAGAAAGTACAAAATCTGCTGGAGACATCTGGATCCAGAGAGCACTACAGTGTTCCCAGAATGCTAAGAATGTGCCATAAAGACCAGAGAGACTCATGTCCAATCAGAAACTATTTGAGCAAGATAAATGGCAGCAGATTATAACCAATACATAGAAGAAAATAACAAACATGCATCAATAGTGCCTAAGAAAATAGATGAATAAATAAATCAGGAAGAAGGGAAAGTCATTCCTTTCTATAAAATTCTATTCAATGAATACAAAACTGATAAGCAACTAGAAAACTATCTGCTGGAAATACTTACTTTCTCACTCTAGCTAAAACCATTTAATGAATGTGTGATAAGAGACAAAGTTTCAGGCCAGCAAGATAGCTTAGCAGATAAAGCACTTGCCGGCAATAGCAGGGTGAACTGAGCTTGGACCCCTGGATCTACAAGGTGAAAGAACAGAAGACAACTCCAGCAAGTTGTCCTCTGACCTTCCCACACCTGTCACTGCATACAGATGCCTTCATATATACACACAATAAGAAATTTTGGAATGTAAAACACTACAATTTTATTTTTTGAAATTATAATTTCTTTTCCTTTCTTCCTTCTTAACCATTGGTTCTCAGCCTTCCTAATGCTGTGACCCTGTAATGCAGGTCCTCATGTTGTTATGACCCCAACCACAAAATTATTTTCATTGCTACTTCATAACCATAATTTTGCTAGTTATTAATTGTAATGTAAATATCTGTGTTTTCTGATAGTCTTAGGTGACTCTGTGAAAAGGTCATCCAACCTCTAAACTCTCCTATGTGCCCATTTCCTTTTTCTTTAATTTAATTTTATTTATATATTTATTTGCTACAATTTATTCACTTTGTATCCCTGCTGCTGCCTCCTCCCTCATCTCCTCCCAGTCACACCCACACTCCCTCTTCTCTCCCTACACCCTTTCCTTACTCCCCTGATAGAGGAGGTCCTCCTCCCCTTCCATCTGACCCTAGCCTATCAGATCTCATCAGGAATGGCTGCATCATCTTCCTCTGTGGCCTGGCAAGGCTGCAACCCCTAGGGAGAGGTGATCAAAGAGCCAACCACTGAGTTCATGTCAGAAACAGCCCCTTTTTTTCCCTTACTACGAAACCCACTTGGAAACAGAGCAGCCAATGGGCTTCCTTTGAACAGGGGTATATGTCCTCTATGTGCATGGTCCTTAGTTGGAGTACAGGTCTCTTCTGGCTCTCCTGGGCCCAGGTATTTTGGCTCTATTGTTCTCCAAGTGAAGTTCCTGTCTCCTTCAGGTCTTTCTATCTTCCCTCTTCTTCCATAAGGATTCCAGCACTCTGGCCAAAGTTTCTCTATGAGTCTCAGTATCTTCTTCAATACCCTGGTGGGTAGAGTCTTTCAGATGTCCTCTGTGGAAGGCTCCTATCCTGTTCCTTGTCTTCTCCTACTTCTGATGTCTATCATGTTTGCCCTTCTGAGTGAGGATTATGCCTCTTCCCTAGGGTCCTCCTTGTTGTTTAGCTTCTTTAGGAGTATAGACTTTAGTGTGTTTACCCTATATTATAGGGCTAATATCCACTTAGGAAATGGTGTACCCACTCCGTTTTAAATAAACAAGATTGCATACAGTGTCAGTGTCTTATACAAGGTACTTAGTAATATCAAAGAGAAACTAGGGAGTGTACAACTAAGAAAAACATTAATTCATGATGAAAATAAATATCATCATAATTAGATCAAGGTGCTACCAGGTGCTTCCTGATACTGTGCACTGAGGGAAAACACTCGTGAGATATTCTAGACAGAGATGAAATGCTTCAGTCTAATAATGGTGAAGCGTGAAAAGAAAGTGCGAACAGAAGGCTGATGTGCAGACCAATGTTTTTCTAGAATATAGTTCTGGATGGGAGAATGTCTTGGAGTTACCATAATTATGATGAAACAGCATGGCTGTAGCAACTTGAGAAGGAGAGAGTTTATTTGCTACTTTTCCATATCACTGTTCATCATCAAAAAAAGTCAGAACAGAACAAAGAGGGCAGGAACCTGGAGTCAGGAGCTGATAAAGAGGCCATGAAGGAGTACTGCTTACTGGCTTGCCTGCAAGCAAGGGGCATCTTATAGGGGTATTTTCTCAACTGAGGTTCCATCCTTTCAAATAACTCTGGCTATGTCGAGTTGACATATCCAATTATCCAGGACACAGGCAGACATGGTGGCACACACCTGTAACCCCTGTAATCACCTGTAAACACTTGTGATTCTCAACTGAGGTTCCATCCTTTCAAATAACTCTGGCTATGTCGAGTTGACATATCCAATTATCCAGGACACAGGCAGACATGGTGGCACACACCTGTAACCCCTGTAATCACCTGTAAACACCTGTGATCTGTAATTTTGCACTCTGGGAGGCAAAAGCAGTTGGATCTCTGAGTTTGAGGCCAGCATGGTCTATAAAATGAGTCCAGGACAACCAAGGCTACACAAAGAAACCCTGTTTCAATAATAATAATAATAATAATAATAATAATAACAATAATAATAACTGTCCAGTACAGTAAGGCAGGAATAGGAGGATCAAATGGGACAGGGAAGAAAAGAGGGAAGAAAGGAAGGTAATACAGGAAAAGATATCTAAAATTAAGGGTCATTTAAGAAGTTATTGAAAAGTTAATAGAGTAGAAGCTTCCTAAAATATACATATGTACAAAGGCATTAATAAAACTGCCTAATAACAGGGGAAATGGAACTCAAACTGGACATTTCTCATCACCAAAGGAAGCTTACAGTGGTGGGAATGGTTTATATCTAATCCAGTTGTTTGCAAAGGAGCCTCACAGGAACCTGCAAATAACACACTATTGCCAACTCTGTTGAATGCTTCCCACAAACTGACAGTAACACCCTATTGCTGAAGACACCATCTACACAAGTCATTGAACATGGAAAAGCCAAGCTGGTGCCTACTAGTCTGTAGTGTTCATGGTACTAGAAGGTGCTCTGTCTGCTCCCAAAGGAGATATGGAAACATTAACCCAGGTGCAAACCCTTCCACCTATAACAATGACCCGCATGCAAGATGTGCCTGCTGGTGCAAGAGTGACACGAAGCTTGCTGAAGTAACCAACCAATATCTGATTGGATTTAAGGTCCCCTTCAGGAGATGGAGCCCATTCACAACACCACTTGGATGAACATGAAACTGAGACTAGACAGGTCAGGAAGCTAGAGACAACCCAAATATTACTGTTATGCTAATGGAAGGCAGCCTTAAAATGATTCCTAATAACATTCTGCTATATTCATAGAGCAGTGCCTTGCTCAGCCATCATCAGAGAAGCTTCTTCCTGCAGCAGATGAGTGAAAATATAGAGACCCACACCTGGAGAATGTGCAAAGACTGAAGGACTTTAGAACATTAAATGGTATGTCTTCCACCAAGTCCCTTCTCTAATGGCTCAAGGAACCTTGTGAAAGAGGAGGCAGGAAGAATGTAAGAGAAAGATGTTAGATGACACGGAGAAAAAAGCTCTTCCTAATACAACAGGTCCCTATGATCTCAGAGAGACTGTGGCAGCATGCACAGGGCCTGCACAGGTCTAAGCCAGATGTGTCCCAGGGCTGAGAGGAAAAGTGGGCACAGCCCCCATCCCTAGCCCACAAGCTACCTCCAATTAATAACTAATCACAAATGAAAAGCATAGCTCTCTCCAATGGAGTCTCACTAAGGATACAAACCACTCTTATGAGCAGTTCCCACACCCAGCAGTAGTTGGCAAACACAAAACAAACTCAACAGCATCTTCAAGGATCTTTGTCTCATAATGTTTTGTCAGGGTGTTTGTGTGTGTGTGTGTGTAAATGTGTGTATCTGTGTGTGTGTCTATGTGTGTCTGTGTATGTTTAGCAATGCAAGTCCTTTGCCTATATATAATGGTTCCAATTTTATATTTTTATGGGATTCTTATGTGTGTATGTGCATCTCTGTGTTTCTTGTAGTTTTTCTGGATATTTTCTTTTCTTTGTTTTGTTCTATTCTGGTTTGTTTACTTTTTATTTTATTATTTTATTTATTATTATAATTTAGATGCCTGTTTATTTTCTAGAAAGAGAATGATGTGAATTCTGACGGGAGTGGAGGTACGAATGATCTCACAATGCTTGGCGAGAGGGGAAACCACAATGAAAATATTCTTTATGAACAAAATCTATTCTCAATGAAAGAAAAGTAGAAAAAAAAGTCAAGGTCCAAAAAGACAATGATCAGATTAAAGGAGAACAAAGAATCAAGACGGTAAAGCCCTATGTGTGATGAAGGCCTCAGTCTAAAGCTAAGTCAGGGAGTTCCCCTTTTACTACAAATAACCAACACTAGGCAGCAGCAAACTCTGAATAAACCCTAAGTACCAAACAGCATTGTATAAGCTTTAGTTTCCTTGTTTTAACAAGTGCGTATCATTTACAAATTAAAAGGAAAATTTATTTTAAGGAAATAAATTTGCATAGAATTTTTAAGAGATAAAGACCATCGCATTTCCATCTTGCAAAAATTTCTGGAAAATGGTTAATGTTATTGCAAGAGTTACATAAAATATTAATAGTTAAAGAATCAAAGCATATAGGCAAGAATTTTTGCTTTTTTTTTTCATCTTTCTAACCTTTCCATAAATTGAAAACTATTTTGCAAAAAAAAAAAAAAAAGAGCTAATAATAAAAACAGAGGACCCTGGGTAAGATGATCAATCCTCATTCAGAAAGGCAAACATTGGAAGAGGGAGAAAACAGGGAACAGGACAAGAACCTACCACAGAGGACCTCCAAAAGACTCTACCCAGCAGGGTATCAAAGCAGATGCTGAGACTCCTAGCCAAACTTTGGGCAAGGAGAGCAACAGAACCAAAAAACCTGGGCTCAGAGATTTCTTTTCAAAGACTCATACTCCAACCAAGGACCATGCATGGAGATAAATTAGAACCCCTGCACAGCTGTGGCCCATGGAGGCTCAGTGTCCAAGTGGGTTTCCTAGTAAGAGGAACAGAGACTGTCTCTGATATGAAGTCAGTGGCTGGTTCTTAGATCACCTTCCCCTAAGAGGAAGGGGGTAGCCTTACCAGGCTACAGAAAGACAAAGCAGCCAGTCTTGATGAGACCTTGATGATAGGCTAAGGTCAGAGGGAAGGAGAGAGGACTTCCCTATCAGTGGACTTGGGGAAGGCCATGGGAGGAGATGAGGAAGGGAGGAAGGGATTGGGAGGGGATGAGGAAGTGGGGTACAGCTGGGATACAAAGTAAATAACTGTAATTAATAAAAAAATTAAAAATAAATTTAAAAATAAATAAATTCTACAATAAGTACGTATAAGAAGCTACAGATCACTTCTTTAAACTGCATTTGCCAATACAGTCTCATCTGGCTTTACATTCACCGATCTGCCCTCTTTCCCATACATTCTCCCTGTAAAGGTGGTATGGATGTGCACAGGCTTCCATAAGGGAAGTTAAAAATATTAACATTTAAAGAATCAAAGTTATGGAATACCAGGATTCTTATACAATTTTTAATCTTTCTCCATTTCTGAAATAATTTTGCAACAAAATTTAGAGACAATCCCCCTATCTTGAATATTAGAGGTTATTGCTACTGTTCTTGGTCACTCTCCAGAATTGAGGGTAAGACCCTCCTGCTGAGGGTCTTACACATACGTGGTTTTTAGGACATGGGGAAATCAACCTGGTACAAGCCTGGAAAGTCCATCCCTGTTAGCCAGCTCTTATGGTACTGGCAGACTCTAGACAGGGAAGGGTCATCATCAACCTTATGCAGCCTGTAAATCCTGAGGGCTGCAGTAATGACTGGACTGGAAAGCTATGACCACTCATGCCAACAGCAGGATTAAAAAGATGATGTGCGACTGACCAACGACATTTGATTGGCCTTAAAGCTTACTCCACAAGATGGAAATTATATTGTTGTTAAGTGCAAACAAACAAACCAAAATAGGGCTTCATAGGTCATAGGCCTAAGGGAGATACTAACACCATTATTCTGCCAAATGGACATGGTGGGGGGGACTCTAAGTTTTTATCTGTATAACATAGATTCACACATCTCTCAACCTTTATCAGAGAAACTTCTTCATGCAGTAGATGATGATTAATAGAGAAACTAACAATAGATGAACATGGAGAGAATAAGAGACCATGAAAGGCTCAGCCCTAAACAGGAGAGACATCTATATCACGCCCCTCCCCTGTTTCTTGGGGATCATCATGGGAGAGGGGCTATAAGAGCCAGAGGGAGTGGATGTCCATAGTGAAATAACATTTGCCAGACTTGACAGCTTAATCACACACTCTCTAGAGCTGGGACTGAGTAGATAAGACTTGTACAGCATAAAGCATTTAAAATGTCAGTTTGGATGGGGAAGATGGTCACAGGTCCACCCCTAGTTGTGAAGCTATTGGTAGCTGACATTGTTATTGAAGATGACAGCCAGTTTTCTTCAGAGGGGTGCACTCTAAGAGGCTCCAAATACTCCAGTAGCTGCTCCCTCATTCATACACATTAAAAAAACAAACAAACAAAAAACAACAACAACACAAAAAAAACATTAAACAGACCCAGTGACATCAAAATTGAAGCGAGTGGTACATTTACACAGTGGAATACTATTCAGCAATTAAACACAAGGAAATCACGAAATCTGCAGGCAAATGGATGGCGCTAGAAAGATCACCCTTGAGTGAGATAGCCCAGAAGCAGAAAGACACACATGTTGTATAGTCACTTATAAGTGCATATTAGCCATATACTATAAGATAAACATATTAAAATCTATAATCATGAAGAAGCTAAACAACAAGGAGGAGCCTAGGGAAGATGCTTATTCCTCATTCAGAAGGGCAAACAGGATAGACATCAAAAGTAGGAGAAGACGGAGCAGGACAGGAGCCTACCACAGAGGCCCCCTGAAAAACTCTACCAATCAGGGTATCAAAGGAGATGCTGAGACTCATAGCCAAACTTTGGGCAAAGTGCAAGGAATCTTATGGAAGAAGGGGGAGGTAGAAAGAACTGGAAGGGACAGGAGCTCCACACAGAGACCAACACAGCCAAAAAATTCTGGTCTCAGGAGGTCCTCCAGAGGCTGATGAATCAACCAAAAACTGCATGGAGAGTACCTAAAGCTCCTGCTCAGATGTAGCACATGGGTAGCCCAGTTTCCATGTGGGTTCCCTAGAAAGGGGAACAGGGGCTGTCTTTGACGTTGACTCAGTGGACAGCTCTTTGATTACCTCCCCCTGGTGAGGTGGCCTGAGGTGGCCTAAGTAGGCCACAGAGAAAGAGGATACAGACAGTCCTGATGAGACCTGATAGGCTAGAGTCGTATAGTAGGGGAGGAGGACCTCCCCTATCAGTGGACGGGAGAAGGGACATAGGGGGGTGGAGGGAGGGAGGGGGGAACCACCAGGAGATGAGGGAGCGGGCTACATCTGAGATATAAAGTGAATAAATTATAATAAATAATAATAATAAAGAAAAGAGAAAATAGATAATTTTTAATGAAACCACTTTTAAAGTGTTTTAATTTATACGGCTGGAGACTTTTAAAGTTTGTAAAATGTTTTATATTTGATGTCTTAGGGGTTGAACAAGAATGGGAAAGTTCTGGTTTAACAGTGATATGCTTGTGTGTCAAGTTGACAAAGGTCACTTGTGCCAGACAGTTTTATGTCAATTTGACACAAACTAGAGTTATATGAAAGTTATATAGGGCATAACCGATAGGGCATTTTTTAAAATTGGTGATTGATGAGGGAGGGCCTAGCCCATTGTGGTCTGTACCATCCCTGGGCTGGTGGTCCTGGGTTATATTTTTAAAAGCAGGCTGAACAAGCCATGGGAAGCAAGCCAGTAAGTATCACCCCTCCATGGCACCTGCTTCCAGGTGCCTGCCCCGAGTTCCTTTCCTGATTTCCTTTGATGATGAACAGTGCAGTGGAATTTGGAAACTGAACAAACCCTTTCTTCCCCTCCTTGCTTTTTGATCATGGTGTTTTGTTGCAGCAATAGAATTCTTAAATAAGAGAGAGGAAAGTGAGATTAAGGCATACAGGAGAAATCTGAAGGGAGTAAACGGTGGATGGAGTGAATCCAATTAAATGATATGCATGTATGTATTTTTTATGTATTTTTTAAATACTGAGACACCAAAAATTTAAACCATGCAATCCAAATTTAGGAAAGCTCTAAAATTTAATGCATCCTTCATACTCTTTGAAACCATCTTAGGTATTCCCAAGTCTGTTGATAGTCTTTGGTCTCTCCCTTTCATTTCCATCCAGCCTACTGGTTCTCCTAGGAGATAACTGTGTATACCAAAGAGTTCCACATTAGGCAACTTTGACTAGCCATTCTATATGTTGTTCAATAAATGGTGTTTCAAGATCTTCAACTGCCTCTCAAGAAACCAACAATTTCCAAGTCCTTTGCCAAGGACTGATTTGCTAGGATATAAGAATTTCAATGACTCAAAGAGTCACAGTTAAATCAAGACATTTGTTTATATGTGCCTCATGTGAAACTCCTGTTCAAACAGTGCCACCCCTAGTCCCTGCTAGCCTTCCACAAGAAGGGTAAAAGGGTTCTCTGGTTAGAGAAGCTTAAACAGTGAAGTGTGTATTGTAGACCAACTGCCTCCAGCTTGTTTTCTTCGGAACAAGTTTTCCATTCTGGAATTGTTACAAAAGCAAAACACCACATGGAACCTTGTAACCATTCGTACTGCCTATCTCTGGATGTAGTCTTCCAGACTGTCTCATTCCAGTATAAATTTAAAATATATTTTTTCTAGTACCCAAAAACCTACATCTATTATCAGCTTTTACCTATAACAAAGATATTTAGTTTGTCCCCTGAAATTTTTGATGGTTTCGTAACTTGAACAGTTAAAAACAAATGCTATTTATTGGTTATGTCATAAACTAAACTGTAGAATCCTATAATGTCACCATATTGCACATACACGCCCACACACATACACACACATTTGATACATGATAAGTAGAAGATAGATGAGAAAGATAGTGAGAGAGGATAGATAGATGATAGATAGATAGATAGATAGATAGATAGATAGATAGATAGATAGATAGATAGATAGATAGAGGATATAAGAAGGTAGATAGACAATTTGAGTCATTACATCTTAGAGTCAGTTCAAATCTTGATTCTGATTATTAGAGTAATGTGATTTTGGATATGCCTCAGTTCATTTCATCTCCTTCTACCCCACTGTTTGAAAAATGTATCCTCTGCAGCAGAGGTCAGCAAACTATGGCCCAGAAGCCAAATATAGTCCATCACAGGTTTTATTTCTAAGTTTTTAGACTAGAACAATGTCTATGCCTATAGATACCATCTACTACTACTTTGGGATTCTGACTAAACTAAAACATTGCTATAGAAACTAAACATCGCTATAGAAATATGGCCCATGAGGCCAAATATTTATATCTGTACCTCTATTAAAATTATGTAAGGATTACTGTAAAAGTAGATAAAATGCTATCAATTGATGGCATCCAGCACTTTAGTGACTATAACAGGTATCACGGCAATATTCAAAGTAGTGTTTTTAACAGAAAAAATTCCCTGAAAACGTATACCTAACAGTATACAACTGGACTGACCAGTCGTATGTATGTACTTAAAATACACATGTAACAACAACTGAAGTTATTTTAAAAGCTGTGAATTTGAAAGAGAGCATGGGAAGTTGCAAGAGGATTTTGAGGAAGGAAACAGAAGGGGAAATGATATATTATAATCTCAAATTTTAAAAATTATTTAAACAACAAATGCAAAACAAATTCCTACGTTTAAACAAAATTCTATACTCATATATTCCACACATTAAAATACTAAGAAAAGGCAGCCCATAAAAATCATTTTCAATTTTCCACAAATATGAAGGCTCAGGAAACATTACTCACAGACCCTCACTTACACTGGGAAGCATCTGCAAGGCAGCATTTATCACACTGTTCCTAAGAGCAAAGATGACTCAAGGGAAACAGAAGAGAAGCCAAACATTTTTTCCACTGAAAGAAATATCAACGTAGAACTTGGGAAAAGAAGGCTATTTACAGATTGAATGTTCTGTAATTGAATGTTCTGTAATGTTCTGTAATGTTGGGAGGAAGAGGATACTGATGAGGGTTGCTATCATTTGAAAGGAGCCAAGACTCTCATTATTATGTCTGACAGAGACACTGCAATAACTCCATTTTCCAGGTAGCATTATGCTAAGTATACTTAGAGCATGTAAAAATAAAGGTAGTCCTTGTCTGTGTAGTAACGACCAGTACATCACTAGTATCAAACACAAGTATATATTTAACAAGATTCCAAATCTTACTAGCTGCTCCTCACATATTGTTCATAGAAAAGAGCACTTTCCATTTTCCTCAACTCTATGCTACTTTGGAACCAAATTGGAAGGATGATTTTTGCAAGGTAGAGTCTTAAGACAGTAAAGAAAAAAACATCTGGTGTACTAATTTCATTTTCCGCCATTGTGAAAACAAAATACCCTGACAAAAGCAACTTCAGGAAGATGGGATTTGCTCAGTTTACTACTGAAGACCGTAGTCTGTCGTTACAAGGCAGTCAGGGCAAAACTTGAAACAGGTAGTCACAGCTGTGGTCAAAGCAGCAGAATAGGCACACCTATGCTCTGCTCACTTCCTCCACTTTCTTACACCCAAAGAATGATGCCACCTGCATTTAGGCCGCATCATTTCATATAATTAACATAATCTAGGCCCCTTCCTAAGATATGCATTCAGGCCAGCCTAATCCAATCTCTCATTGAGACTCTTCCTCATGATTCCAGGTGATGTAAAACAAAACTAACCATGACCATTCCACCTTTTGACAACTTGATGTACATCATTTTAAACATAACTTTCCATCCTTTGCCCCCAGCATCTCATGTTTATCTCATAAAGTAAAATTATAGTCCAACTTTTATAAAAAGAGTGCCTACATTCTTCAAATTCCAATATTTTAAACATCCAAAGTTTCTTAATATTGGATACTATAAAATCAAAAGCAAACTACAAACCTGTAGCAAATAATAGCAGAGAGTATTAACATTATGGCTTCAGATAGAAAAGTCAGACTCCATCGGGCAAGGCAGACATCAACTCCTGCTACTCCATGGCTGGTGTCTGAGGCTTATGATGCAATCAGCTGAGCACCAAAAGGCTTAAGCAGTACACTCCCCAGCTGCTGTGTGCACACACAGCTACTCTCTTAACTCTATGCCAACTCTAATCTATGCTGTCAGTTCTTCTTGGCAGCTATCACATGGTCCAAATATCCTGGGGTCACCATTACAATGGAGGCTGTACCAATAGCGCTTGAAGCAGTGGCCCCTCCAGGTCTCTCTCCAGGTCTCTCTTTACAGGCTCTGACCCCGCCACATAGTAGCCCAGTCCCTTGAACCATAGGTACACAGTTCCTGAGTGCTCTCTCTAGAAAATAGTTTCTTCCTGCTCCAGTGCAGGAGGCTTCTCTTCAATGGTGGTGATCTCTATCAACTACAGCTGCTTCTCCAATACCTGAATGAATACCATCTTGCCTTGACATTTCCTCTGCCAAGCAAATCAGTCCATTACTTTGAAATATTAAGTTCCTAGGACACAAGCAGAATTGAGCCCAGATCTGGGCCAAAATATCACAGGAAAGACTTTTCTACCAACATATCACCCTTCCTTTAAATGCTGGCTCTAAACATGGTCATTAAAACCTGAGAAAGAAAAACAAAAATAAAAAATAAAAAAATAAAAAAAATCTGAGAAAGATCTTACATCACTCATAAATTAGCATTATAAGTCACAGTAAACTCATAAAGCTCTAAGAGTAAGGAGGAGCCCATCACAAGCTTTCTTCCTTGTCTCATAACCAAATGGCCCTATCATACCACCAGCTTAAAAAATAAATTTTAATATTACTAATAATTAATAGTACTATATATCATATATGCTTTAAAAAATTCACATGTTGTTAAAGCATTTTTTAAAGAATAAACTTTCAAGCTTGCAAAAGAACATTTCATAAGATTCCCTGCACTCTGCCCAAAGGTTGCCTATAAGTCTCAGCATCTGCATTGATAGTCTGCAGGGCAGAGCCTTTCAGAGGCCCTCTGTGGCAGGCTCCTGACTTGCTCCCTCTTTTCTCCTTCTTCTGATGTCCATCCTCTTTGCCTTTCTGGATAGGAATTGAACATTTTAGCAAGAGTCCTCTCTCTTGATTAGTTTCTTTACGTGTACAGATTTTAGTAGGTTTATCCTATATTATATGTCTATATGAGTGAGTATAAACTGTGTGCATCTTTCTGCTTCTGGGGTAGCTCACTCAGGATGATATTTTTTGGGCAGAGTGCAGGGAATCTTATGAAAGAAGTGGGAAACAGTAAGATCTGGAGAGGACAGGAACTCCACAAGGAGAGCAACAGAACCAAAAAATCTGAGCACAGGGGTCTTTCCTGGGACTGATACTCCAACCAGGGACTATGCATGGAGATAACCTAAGACCCCAGCACAGATGTAGCCCATGGCAGTTCAGTATCCAAGTGGGTTCCAATGTAATAGGAACAGGGACTGTCTCTGGCATGAACTGATTGGCCTGCTCTTTAATTACCTCCGCCTGAGGGGGAAGCAGCAGTACCAGGCCACAGAAGAAGACAATGCAGCCACTCCTGATGAGACCTAATTGACTAAGATCAGAAGGAAGGAGAAGAGGACCTCCCCTATCAGTGGACTTGGGGAGGGGCATGCATGCAGAGGGTGGAGGAGGGAGGGAGGAGGGAGGGAACCACAGGGGGGATACAAAGTGAATAAAGTGTAATTAATAAAGAATTAAAAATAAATAAATAAAAATAAAAAAGAACATTTCAGTACAAGATGAATGTGCATACTGACACCTGGGTATGAACAGTAAATGACATAAAAATCTAAATGTCTTGATTTTTGAAAAGTCAAGATCAAATGTGAATGGAAATAAATTTTCTGGCATTGGTAACACAGAAGATTGGAGATTTAGTTGGGAATTGTTTCATTTGTTGCTTCCTGTGAGTGGAAAAGAGCAAGAACAAGACACGCCCTTGCATCAGGAGAGACATCAGCTTGCTGCACTCAGCTGCAGTCTTTTGGAGGTGCCAACTTGACTCGTCCATTTCTAGCACATCATGAAAGAAGATAAGGCAATGGACTAGAATAAGGCTGATGTCTCATCTCAACTACAGGACAAGTGACCCATCAACTACAGCAATGGCTAACCTGTCAAGAAACAGTAAAGGAAAGGACAGGGTTGGAGGTCAGGGCAGTTGTCCCTAAGGCCCAGCTTATATAGGTGAAAGCTTTAATCCAGGAACCTTGAGTAGACCACAGGCACTAGATCAAAGACAAGTAGTGATTCAATCTTGCCTCTGAAACCCAAATCTTGAAATCTCTTTTCCAGTTCAAAAGTTGAAGCTTAATCTAAAAACAACAAAAATAGGAAAAGAAAACAAGAAAGTTACAAAACAAAACAACCTGTGGTGTCTACCAACTTTTGGCTTTTCCAAACATATTCACAGGAATTTAAATGCATGTAGTCCTGGCGTTTCACAGCCTCTGCGAAGCCACCCACTGAGTGTCATTCCTGAAAATGGTAAGCTTGTGGAGAGCAGACACATACCAGTGTTCTCACCATCCTGAAGACATCTTCTGGCTTTGAGGATGACACAGTTTATAAAAATGAATAAACATAGTCCTCTTCTGATCCACTATTTTTTAGGTATTTACGAGTTTTTTCTTGATTTTATGATTAAAATAAGGAAATAAAAATTAACCTCTTTTATCAATTTTCCTGGTTGCTTTTGGAAGAATGAATATTTCTTATTAAATACTACAACACAAATTTTACTACCTTCCTTTGTCTCAAGGAAATATTACATACCCAAATTATAATGAGTATCTTAACCCTAGGTTCTCTTTTCAGCCATGATCTTTGTGCGAAGTATGTATTGTTTATAGAATTCTGCTCATTCCTAATCCCCTCCACATCTCTCATCCTTCTTATCCTTCAGAAGACAGGTGCCTTCCTAAGGCAGGTACCATCTCACATTGCACTCATCGAGTATTTTTTCATATAGTCACCATGTGAATATTCAAGGTGATACATAAGCATCAATTAATGTTCAAAATTAAGCTTCTTAAGAGACATATTTTTTCTCTCTAAAAAAAAAAAATCCTAAAACCAGTGAGATATATTAACAGATAAAAGTGCTTGTCGTGTAAGCCTGATAACTTTGATCCCCAAGACTCACAAAAAACCAGCCTGATGAAATGGCTAGAGTCTGTAATCTCAGCACACCTGTGGTGAGGGGTAATGAAGACAGAAGAATCAACCAGAAGCTTGCCTATGCCCCCATGGCCACAGAAACAGGGAGACTACCTCAAAGACAAAGGAGAGAAAATCAAAAGTTGTCGTCTGATCTCTACACACATATATACATAGAACTGCACAAAATAATTCACCAGAAAAGAAAATATATCCTTGTAGGTCTTTGTGGGCACAGGGGAACTAATAGTCCCATGGAGTGAGGATGTAGCCGAGTTGGTAAAATATATGACTACAACAATGGCTCTGGATTCCATTCGCAGCATTGCAAAAAACCTTGTGTGGTAGCACACACCTCTAACCCTAGAACTCAACAGGTAGATGCAACAGGATCAGAAGTCCAAAGGCAGGCATTGGCTTCGAGTTCAAGCCATTGAGTTCAAGGTCAGTCTCAGCTACACGAGACCATATTGAGAACATGAGGAAGCAGCTGTAGATATTTGCAGCTCACGTGTACATACTTAACAAATCTTTATCACTGTTTTAAGGAAAAAATATAAACAACAAATGAAGAAAAGAGCCATCTGTGCTTCGGTGCTGTGGTGGGATTGTGTGAAAGTGATGGACTCATGGCAGCACCAAGTGTACATTCTCTATGCCATTCCATCATATCTGGAAAGTTAAAAATTACAACCCACTGGTAACACATTTCTCTGAGTCACTGTAATCTCTGTGCACATTTTTCTAAGAGCAATCAAAACAGAAATTGCAGTACTAACTTTAGAACATGAAATCATTGCATCTGCACTGACATGAAATGCAGTGTGAAAAGCCATCCCTCATTAAACCAGAAGCTGTGGTTTACATTGTTTAAAAAGTGCTTTAGAACGCTCATTCTCAGGGGATAGATCATAGTGCCTGTTAAGGACAGAAAACTGAGAGAAAGTTTTAGTTCCTTCCACAAAATTCTTAAAAATCCCATGAGGTAATGAATTTTGTTTTTGTGTTTTTCTTTCTTTCCTTCTTTCCTTCTTGTTGATTCCATCCTCACTTCCACTAACTACATCAAAACTAAAGTGCTCTTTAATTGTGTCTCTAAGGCACCCTTTCCTAACTGGATGCTGGTTCAATCAAACAAAATGCTGAATATCGTATTTTTTAGATAATCTTGGGAATTAGGGTAGTATTCCGTGAAACTGAGCAGTTATTGCTTTTGATAAATGTGACAATGCATTCCTTTAAATAAACATTTTATAAATGACTAATTCAGCAAGTTGGGATAAAATACAAATCAAATTTGCTCTAAAATATTTATAGTGGTTGCTGGGGGAAAAGACATCTTTATCAGTGGTATAATCATTAGTATGAAAGTCACCGCCTTATAAATAATCCTTTACCCAAAACATCATAAGAAACCCTTAAAAAAATCACAATGACACACAAACAAACAAAAAAAAACTATACTAGAAAGTTAATTAGCTAGGAAGTGGAAAGGGGTTTGTAGGAATGGCAAGAAGGAATAGAAGACAGATGAGGTGAATATGATAAAAACATATTGCATACATACATGACAATACTGTAGTGATATTTATAATTGATACAGATGAATAAAAATAAAAAAACAAATACTTGCAGCAAAGACAGAGGAAGCCTATGCAGAATAGTCTTAAAATTTTAAATCTTTGAGATGGATATAGGGGTTATACTTTATTTGTACCTTGATTATAAATTTCTTAAGTGAAAGATTGTAATGTCTATTTTCTCTCCTTTATTTGATACTCAGAATAATGACCAAATAGGCCACATCACAGGATGGAGCTGCAATGGCAATAACAAAACCGATGACTGCTGTGCAAAAATTGTGGTCAAATCTGTGCATAAGTTAAATCAGGATCGCTGAGGCTCACTTACTGGCCAGGGAGCCTAGTCCAGTCAGTGAGCTTGAAGTTCAGTTAAAAGGCCTGAGTCACACAAAAACAGAAAGAAGCAGAAGATACTCAACATCAGGCTCTAGCCTCTACATGCAGAGGCAGGTATGCTGCCTCATTCAGACACCAAATCTGAAGTGTAAAATCCACTTACACTATCAAGTCGAACAAAGATATGTGTGTGTGTGTGCGCGCGCGCGCACAAGCATGTGCACATGTATTCATGGGTAGACAGGACATTAAAACATATAGTAACCTCTTAGGGCCAAATAACTTCACAGGAGATAAGTTTTATTTTCTTCATGTTTTGATTGAAACTATCAATTTTCTCCCTTGTTGTTTTACTTATTCAGCCCTCAAATATTAATACAAATATTTAAATCAAATTGAAAACTGTATCCAGCATCACCTGACTTCCAAGTTTTGATATTTGCTTATTATAAAGGGAAGGAGGGGGAAAAAGAGATGTGAAAAACAGATAAGAAATAGAATATTTATGCTTAAGCTAGTATGAATGTATGATCATTTGTCAAGCAGTTGCAACAGAAGTTTGGAAAGATCAAAGACTATGAATGTAGCTCAGTGGTAGCATGTACACTCATTAAACACTGAGAAGCAAGATGATGAGTGGAGCCAGTACAGAAATGAACCAATTTGTTGCTCACATGGCTTTCTTCAGATACGCAAAAGCAGGGAGGAGCCTGAGGAAGCAGAAGCTAAGTGCAAGGGTTGGTCACTGAGAGTAGGTGAGGGACAGCTTTCTGACAGGACAACAGTGATAAGAGGCTGACGAAGGTACCAGAAAGCAGGCACAGTGGCAGTATCCCAAAACTGGGAAATTGCTGCACAGCTGAAGGATCCTGGCCTCACACCACAGCCTGTTCAACCCCTTGCCTATAAGCTTCACCATCCACACCAACGACGTCGGGCTGCTACTAGGTTTAAATGCAATAAGCACTGGTAAAGCACATAGCTGAAACACAATAAACATAAAGAAACAAAAAAATCAAAGCCGAACAGTAGCTATCATTGTCCATCAGGAAGAGGCACTGAGTGGGAATGGCACTAGATGGAGGCTGATGAAAGTGAAAACAGCCCAGCACTGCCAGCAAGTGAGGAAGGGAGGAGGATAAGAGCAATTACATAAGCAAGCAAGGGGCTTGACAAATAGAGCTTTTAAACCTTACGGGTTAGTATACTCAATTTGCAGGAGGGTGTTTGTTTTGATTAAAATGCCCCCTCTGTTTATATGTAAGGTTAATGTTTTGCCAGTTGAAAATCTGCATTCGTTTTGGTGAAAGCTTTAGAGAGATAAAAACCTAGTGTGAAGCAGCAGTGTGCGGAGGGATAGATGTCCACTGTCAGCTCTACAGCCTTGCAGGTGAGGCTGCCTTTCAGCTGCTTCGTCTGTGAAACACTGCTGAACAAGGATGATTTGCTTCATACTGAGGAACAAAAATTCGTTTCTAAAGTTACATCTAATATTTTATTTAGATCACTCTTTTGGTAAACTGCTGCAGAATGGTTGTCTTTGGCTAGACATTTTACTAATGTTATTTTGAGGAGGAAAATTACACATCTTGGAAAAAACCCAAAACATAGTCTTAGCACCTCTGCTTCTGAAGCAAGCCAACATTCTCTCGTTCCATGTTTAATTTGAAAGAAAATTAAAGAGATACCCGTGACCACTTGGCTGAACTTTATAACTATGATAGCCAGGCAAGAAGCAATGGAATGTGATTGCTCTACAGCCTGGTGACAGCTATTCCAGCCAGGGACGTGAAGGAAAGATGTCCCTGTTGGGCAGAATACTCAAGGGAAAGTAATATGAAGGAGCCATTTATGCAAAACATTGTGTTAATGGTCAGGAATTTTAAAGTACTTTTATAGTTTTGGTGACATTTGAGTCAACTTTAAAGGAAAAAAAAATGAAAAACTCCTCAGTTTTCCACTTAAAAAATAAATCAAAAGCAATATGTTTACTGATTTACAGAAAATAACTATTTTCAACGTTATGCCTGATACCCAATGGGCATTCAAGAGCTCCATGCCCTGTGAATACAAGAAGCTGACAGATCCCAAACATGTTTACCAAATCTTAACTGGGTGTGAGTGACCATAAAAAGCCATTCATCCTTCAGTCCAAACAGAAAAGTGAGATACATTTAAGAGTCTCACAACAGCGTAATGCAGCCATGACCATTCAGGCCTTTACAGCCATTGAAGCAGGACAGTCTCCCCAAGCATGGTTGGCTACCATAAAAAGCTAAAATGTTACGCTCAGGATGCAAGGCTAAGCACTGCACTCAGGGTCAACCGCTTTCGACCCAGAGAAGAGCATGTCTGATTGCATGCAGGTTGATGCCCCAGGTCCCGCCTCTGAGAAAAAGGTATCAGACGGGTCTGATACTCTTTTGGGTGGATGACACCTAAATGAACATCAGTACAAAGTCCCAATTTATTTCTAATATCAGAGATCAGACCTCTACTCTTGCCTGATGCGTCTAAAATAAAAAGGGGGAACTGTAGAGAGCTGCGGAATGCTGTGCCTTAAAGATGGAGCTGGTTTCCGCCTTCCACCGAACAACTCCACATTTGACTAAGGCTGAGGATCTGGCTTGCTTCCATGTATGTGGACCTATCTGCATTGCCCACGTGGCACGCTGGGGTTGGCTACCCAGAGGCTATTTAAGCTGTGGGCTGGCTTTCCCCAGGGTCAGATGATTGTTCAAGGTTCCTGAATAAACTGCATTGAAAAAAAAAAAAAGTGACCAAAAAGGGAAAGATTCTGATTCTAGAAGATAAAACACTAATATTTTGGTTGCAAACCCCATGTATTCGAAATGGTTCAAAATCTAAACAAGTATGAATTCCTTTCTCCCTTTATTATTAAACATGATGAGACCCAATAGGCTAGAGTCAGGTGGAAGGGGAGGAGGACCTCCCCTAGCAGTGCACTTGGAGCAGGGCGTGGGAGGAGATGAGGGAGGGTGGGATTGGGAAGGAATGTGGGAAGGGGCTACAGCTGGGATACAAAGTGAATAAACTGTAATTAATATAAAAAATTAAAATTAAAAAAATAAAAGTGAAATATTGAAGATCATCAAGATATTTTATTCACTCTATAAATACCAAGATTTACAAATACTACAATACCAGGGGCTGAGGCAATCTTACTCATGTGGAACTGCAATGCGAAGTTTATCTGAATTATGCTGCTCATTTACTCTAGACACCAAATGACAGCCATCTTGTTTGTATATGTTACCCTGACATATAGTTCCTAAACATTAAAAAACAAAATAATTTCTATTCATCATAAGGGGAGTAACGAGTTGCAGGAAAAGCATGACAATTTGCTATTGCTGAGTGTATCCAGACAGCCACAGAGTCAAACTCTAGGATAGATGATATAGATATAGGTAGATGTAGATACAGAAATAGATGTAGATATCAACATTTATGGTTGGAATTAAACTGTGCAATACAAAACACAGCTATGTGCATCTTCTCTCTCCTTCATTTTGCCATCTGAGTTCAAGGAAATGGATCCTTGTGTCAGATCGATATAAGCAAATATATAACAGAACATTAAATACCTCTTTTATCTCCTAGGGGCCAAGTAAAAGAGAGCAGGTATACTTCATTGTAAAAAGTCCCACCTCTTTTCCAGACAATGCAAATCAGGGCAGTTTCTGACCAAACGAGGCTCACCCACACATGTTTCAGAGTATGGAAACCATTTGTTAATGATCAGCCATAATTTAGGTGTATGGCTCTATGAGAAGAAAACATTTCTGCGTTTCTAGAACGGCACAATAAGATTTCACAAATGCAAAGATAAAATGTGCTATCATTTATCTTGGATTATAATATCTGGGATTTGATTGCCTTGCAAAACATCAAAAACAATTATAGATTTTTCTCACATCATACACACCATGAAACATATAACACTTCTTTAACACTATACAGAAGATTGAAAAAGAACATGGTCTATTCAGTGGCAGACAAAACCATTAGGATATAAACATCGTATGAGACAAAAGGGGAAAATAAAGAGCTAAGACACACAGTCAAAACAGTTAAGTTTTTAAAGCAAGCATTTTAGAAAGGAACAACCATATCTGAGCAGGCTAGAGTTTGGATTAAAATTGGGTACCATGAGCCTTAAACATCGTTTCCAGAACTCTGCCCCAGTAACTGCTCTTGCACCCTTGAGTCTGTGCAAGGAACATGTCAAGCCATAATTCAGATCACACTCAATTTACTAACATAATCCTGCCAAAATACACATAAAATATATAAGAATTAAATATTTACTCTTTGAAATTTTTCTCCCATCAATGGTTAATGACAATCCATAGTACATTTCTAGAAAAAATAAATATATAAACTGTTCAAATTGCATGAAATACTAAGCCTTTAGCTGTATAGCTAAATAGAAAATATAATTAAGAGCAGGTTCAAAAGAGGGGAAGGGTAGGGCAAAGATAGAGACAAAGGCTACTGGGATTCACAAGCTGGCCGGAGCACTAGGAGACAAGAATGAGTAGTCATTAGGGCTTAGCAACCACAGACATTTCCTTATCAACAGATGCCCCATGGAAGATAACAGTATTTGGCATCATCACCTTCCTGCTCTTTTATTGTACTTCACAAAACTCATGGGCTATAGACTATGAAGTGTTAGATAGGGGCATGACCAGAAATGCCATTCAAGACTTTCAATCTTTTTACAAATATTTAATTGCAACTCCCAATTGCTCTTAGAGTCCAGGTCAAGTATATTGAAGGGAACTGCAAAAATTTGTGACTTCTTGTTTTACCAACAAAAGGTGTCTCTAATGATGAAAAAGGTATGCATCCCTCTCACACATGCTCTTCACAACAAAACATTTTTTTCTTATCTAATTTTAGTGTAGAAATAAAGAAGAGGAGTGGGGTAGTACTTGTTTCCACTCAGCGACTATAGGTGCACTCCAGGTCATGGGGCAAGTGAGGGATTAACACAATGAGATTTTTTTTCTTTACTTTTTAAAGTAAGGGATTGCCTTTTGTCAGATTATCAGTGTTGCAGAAAATCCTAAACAAAACATACTATGACTATAAGCACATATATCAAGAGTTATTACTATCTAGTTCTTTTTTTAATTTTAATTTTTTATTATTTAATTATATAAATTTAATTTTTAAAGAAATTACAAATAATCTCTCAGGAAGTTTATTATTTTTTTAAATTCTAATTCCATTTTTTTAATTTTATTTTTTTTCTTATCAGTTACATTTTGTTAATTCTGTATCCCAGCTGTATCCCGCTCCCTCATTCCCTCCCAATCCCACCCTCCCTCATCTCCTCCTTGCCCCTTTCCAAGTCCACTGATGGGGGACCTCCTCCCCATTCATCTGACCCTGATTTATCAGGTATCTTCAGGACTGGCTGCAAAGTCCTCCTCTGTGGCCTAACAGGACTGCTCCTCTCTTGGGGGGTGGGGAGGTCAAAGAGCCAGCCATTGAGTTCCTGTTAGACATAGTCCCTGTTCCCCTTACTATGGGAAACCAATTGGTTACTGAGCTACCACAGGCTACATCGGAGCAGAGGTTCTAGGGTTATATCCATACATGGTCTTTTTGATTGCCGTACATAGGTAGATATTATTAACATCCAGTTAACAGACAGGGAAAACTAAAACCTAGGGAACTGGGCAACTTTCTGAAGATATGCAGCTTCTTCCTAGAATGTTAGTCTTCCAGATCCTTGTTTTTCATGATGTACTTTGTACAAGTTTGTGAAGAGGAAAATCACAAGAATCCTTAAGAAAGCAAATTCCAGCAATACTGGCAAGGGGCTCAGAGCCAGCCTGCCCATGTGTGCTCACTCTGCATCACACTGAGCGGGCCATTACACAAAGCTGTCGCTGGTAATAAGAGAAAGTGACAAAGTCACAGAAAAATTACAGAAAAATCTATGCCAGGAAAATAAATGTGTTAAAAATTACATGTTTGTTTCTTAAATTTCCAACATTTAAGATATTCATTTTCATTTACCTGGAATCTTGGCCCTCCAAAATGAAATGCTTTAGTGACAAGTTACTTAGGCATTACTGTCCCCATTTAAAATTCTAACATTTAGGAAAGATACACCAAGTTCTTTCCATACTCCTATCCCAAATCAGAACTATTTTAAAGCATTTTTATTTTTAGATTATATGCATAGCTCCTTAGCCTCTGGGAAAAGAAGACATTAGATAATTCTGTTCTGTCTCCACTACAGTTAGTTAATACTGGGACATATTTAGTGTCCTTCAAATCACTTCTGTTAAATACATTTGTATCTATTGCATTTTCAAGCACTCTTTCTGCAGCCTCAGAAGAGCCTTCCAGCAGAAATGAGACCCTTTTTAGTTACAAGTCCACAGATGCTGCAAAATTTGCTTTTAAAAGATTTTAGACATCATGGGGTTAATAAGGGTGGGTTATAATAAAAATTGCTAATAAAAGAGTTTGTGTGAGAATGAAATACATCCCACTGGAAGACTGTTTCTTTCAAAAGACCGCCCTACATGTCTTTAAGTTTATTTCCTAAATGTTGAATAGTAGACATGCGTTGACAGGCAAACGTGGTGAGATGCTAATCACCTATTGAGACTGCATGTATGGACACTCACCCTGTTTCCAGCCGATGCCAGTGCTTATTCCTATTCAACAAAAATGGAAAGTCAAGGGGATTTTTATTGCTGGTGTTGTTTCTTTGTTTGTGTATTTGTTTGGATCTGAAGGAGATAAGACAGCATATATATATATATATATATATCCATTTGTAATGAAAAAAGCAACATAACTCTCAGAATCTCTGGGAAAAACTACTGCCACTACCAAGTCAAAGTTGAATGGGACCCGATATCTGGCTGTACCTGATAATAGCGCTACCTCAAGACCAGCTATACCACTCCTAGGCATATATCCAAAAGATGTTCAAGTATACAACAAGGACATTTGCTCAACCATATTCATAGCAGCTTTATTTGTAATAGCCAGAACCTGGAAACAACCCAGATGTCCCTCAACAGAAGAATGGATACAGAAATTGTGGTACATTTACACAACAGAATACTACACAGCAATTAAAAACAAAGAAATCATGAAACTTGCAGGCAAATGGTAGGATCTAGAAAAGATCATCCTGAGAGAGGTATCCCATAAGCAGAAAAAAACACATGGTATAAACTCACTTATAAGTGGATATTAGACATATAATATAGAGCAATCATACTACAATTTGTACACCTAAGGAAGCCAATCGAGGACCCTGGGTAAGATGCTCAGTCTTCATTCAGAAAGGCAAATGAGACAGACATCAGAAGAGGAAGAAAACATGGGACAGGAGCCTATCACAGAGGGCCTCTGGAAGACTCCACCCAGAAGGGTATCAAAGAATATGCTGAAATACATAGCCAAACTTTGGGCAGAGTGCAGGGAATCTTATGAAAGAAGGGGGAAATAGAAAGACCTAGAGGGAACAAGAGCTCCACAAAGGGAGCAATAGAACCAAAAAATCTTGGCACAGGGGTCTTTTCTGAGACTGATACTCCAAACAAGGACCATGCATGGAGATAACTTAGAACCCCTGCACAGAAGTAACCCAAAGCAGCTCAGTATACAAGAGGGTTCCCCAATAATAGGACCAGGAAACATCTCTGACATGAATTCATGGGCTGGCTCTTTAATCACCTCCACTTGAGTGGGGAGCAGCCTTATCAGTCCACAGAGGAAGACAAAAATGCCAGTCTTGATGAGGCCTGATAGACTAGGGTCAAATGGAAGGGGAAGAGGACCTCTCCTATCATTGGACTAGGGGAGGGGCATAGAAGAAGAAGAGGGAGGGAAGGTGGGATTTGGAAGGGATGGGGGAGGGGGCTACAGCTGGGATATAAAGTGAATAAACTGTAACTAATAAAAAATGAAAATAAAATAAAACATTGTCAGAGGCCCAAAGCAATACATCCACCATTCTCACCTGAAGAATCACAAACAGCACAATGCTCTAGAAAACCACTGGCAGTGAAATCAAGAGCCTCACAACTCCAGCTTGATGGTTAAGGGCACGGCTGAGCCAGGATGCCCAGGCTGGACCTCTAGTCTGCCACACCAACTGTGACCTTGGAAATATCATTCACTTATCAGAACCTCTGATGCTTCATCTGTAAAATGGGAGAAAATAAGGCCAGTAAAGAAGATTTGGGATGACTAAATAATACATGGCCTTAAGAATTACGCTTGAAGGAGCTGAAGAATATGTTGGTAATGGGAAACTTGCCTAGCACACCTGAGGCTCTGAGTTCAGTCTGCAGCATCACAAACCAAAACAGAATGAAACAAGAAAGTATGCTTGGCAAAAATTAAGTGGTCAATGATAAATAAACAATCGGGTATTTTTAAGTTTTCGGTATTAGATATTGAAAAATAGCTCAATGAGCAAGACTGCTTCCTGCTCATCCACAGAGCCAGACTTGGGTTCCTAGCACATCAGACCATTGAGTTACACATACTCACCTGAAACTCCATGTCCAGGGCATCTGGTGTGCTCTTCTGGCACCCACCTGCACTCACATACACATAATAAAAAAAATCAAACCTTAAAATATAATTTTCAGCACAAGCTGTCCAATAGGAAGAAGATTTTAAATTTCTTGATGAATATTCTATGGTCCAGACATTCCAAATTGTTAAAATAGCTAAAAGCACATGCCTGTGACATTTTTTTTCTTAATTTTATGCTTATATCAGAGAAGAAGAAAAAAATGGAATGAAAAATTTCAAAGTTTTCAGTGATCATTACTTCATGAAAAGATTACTGGTAGTTTGGTATCTATTTGCTTCCTAATAATTAAGGAATTTTGGAAGTCATATTTGTTTTAGAAACTCATAGACAAACTATGAACAGAGTGCAGGGAATCTTTGAAAGAAGGAGGAGATAGATAGAAAGACCTAGAGGGGGTCAGGAGCCACACAAAGAGAACAACAAAACCAAAAATTCTGGGCCGCGGGGTCTTTTCTGAGACTGACACTCCAACCAAGGACCATCCATGGAGATAACCTAGAACCCCTGCACAGATATAGCCCATGACAGCTCAGTCTCCAAGTGGCTTGGTTCCCTAGTAATGGGAACAGGGACTGTCTCTGACATGAACTCAGGGGCTGGCTCTTTGATCACCTCCCCCTGAGGGTTGGGGGAGCAGTCTTACCAGGCCACAGAGGAGGACAATGCAGCCAGTCTTGAGATCTGATAGGCTAGGGTCAGATGGAAGGGGAGGAGGACACCCCCCCCCCCATCAGTGAACTCTGTAAGGGGAATGGGAGGAGATGAGGGAGGGAGGCCGGGATTGGGAGAGGATGAAGGAGGGGGCTGTAGCTGGGATACAAAGTGAATAAACTGTAATTAATAAAAATTCATAAAAAGAAAAAAAATAACTGAAAAATAAAAATAAAAAGCTAACTCCTTACATGAATGAAGATGCAAAAACATACTAATTGGTCCCAAAACCAAACACCTAAACATCTTGACAAAGTAAGTTATTGCAAAAACAACTTCCAAAAACCAAAATTTTTTTTAAAGTGTGGAAGGAGTAACTCATGTCTTTATACTCAAGTATTAAATGGCATTTATTTGTTTATCTACTGTAAAAATGCAGGTTAAAGAGAAGAATTTATCCTTTCTTTTATGAATAAAAGAAACTGTACACATTCTTCATTCTGCTTTCTGGTTCACAATATAACCAGTTTCTTTAGTTGAAATACTTTTTCTTCTTTTAAAAGTACTCTGTAGCCTAGAGTAGGGCTGAGTAGGTGAGAGCCTTGCCGGAAAACCCAAGGCTTTGGGTTCGATTCCTGGCAATTATTTTTCTTTCTTTTTTTTTTTTTTCCTTCCCAGAAATATTTTTCAAAATGTACTCTGAAGGTACTTTATGAACAAGGAAACCACACCAACAGAATGGTATTTTTCTGGAAACAGGGGTCTTATAACTTACATACAGCTTAATTTCACAATTTGTATTCATAACTATTTATAATAAAAGCTCCTTCATTTAGTCTTCTCAATAATTTTTTTAAACGTGAATATAACTGTTAGATGTAAAAAAACTTTTTTTTAATTTTATTTTTCTTATTAGTTACATTTTGTTAACTCTGTGTCCCAGCTGTATCCCTCTCCCTCATTCCCTCCCCAACCCCACCCTCCCTCCCTGTTCTCCTCCCTGCCCCTTTCCAAGTCCACTGATAGGGGAGGACCTCCTTTCCTTTCATTTGACCCTGCTTTAACAGGTATCTTCAATTCTATACCAGTGTTAACTTGTAGTAAGTCCAATTTTTAACCAGATAAAGATTTCTATAATCAGGAAAAACTACCTGCAACCATAAACTAAGAAAGCTTCTTTTTCTTTTTTAACAATTTCTCTCTCAACCACTAAAAATGAAATCATACGAACTTTTTCTATAGGTTTACAAGGTGAAGGTATCCAGCAGAAAACCAGCCATGGATGGGCCACTGGTGCAGTAGCTAAGTGCTTAGCTTCCATGTGGGCCAAGCTTTGAGAAACTACTTTCTCTCAGGTGGCATTCTTTGTATTCTAAGCACCTCAAAGATGTTCCTTCTTCTTCTCTCCAAATCTTCCACATGGTAGTTATGTTGTTGTTTCTTTTTTTTTTTTTTGGTGTTGTTTGTTTGTTTATTTGTTTCATGAACCTTAAAGTACACCAGGCTGAAGCAGCTGCTTGCTCACTTGAAGGCTTCGCTGAAAACCAATAATAGGAAACGTCTGAGAAGACACTTAACAAAGTTCAGCTGACGGAAGCTGCTGAAGATCTGATCTCCGCCATCTGACAAGTAATGCTCTGACACAAACACACACATTTGATTCTCCTGTAGTGAAAATCAGCTGACTGCCTCGGTAGAAACAGAGCAACGCTTTACTGTGAAAATTTAGTAGTAGCCAATGGAGACCTAGGAAGGTTTTGTTTTGTTTGTGTGTTTTGCTTAGTTTCGCTATGAGACCTTGCTTTCACGACAAAATATCTAGGTTTGAAAACAAACAGTTTTAGGGTCAGATGAAAGGGGAGGAGGTCCTCCCCAATCAGTGGACTTGGAAAGGGGCAGGGAGAAGCTGAGGGAGGGAGGGTGGGATTGGGAGGGAATAAGGAATACAGCTGGGATACAGAGTTAATAAAATGTAACTAATAATAAAAAAACAAATAAAATTAATTAAAAAAAGATATACAGGAAAGCACTAAAACAGGCCTAGGGCTATGGAATAAATAAATAAATAAATATGGAATATTTAAGTAGAAAAAAAGAAAACAAAAAGTTTTTAACAGACTTTCAGCTAATAAATGTAGAAAGATTCTTCTTAAGGCACAGTGTTTTGCAACCTTAATGAAACTGATGACTCAGACACAGGTCATCAGTAGAAGAAACCATTAGATGAAAGGCTAATGGGAACCTGACAGCGAAGGGATCAACCAGCCAGTTCCACCATAGCTCATCTTACGATCACAACATGCGTGTGCTCATGCCCTCTGGTGTAACGTAGCATGAAGCTCACAGAAACTCTTGTGAAGTACCCTAGCCAGAACTGTGAATCTAATCCAGGTGTCCAGAAAAATATTTAAGCTGGCCAAAATTGTGGAAGATAAAGGAAGTCAAATGAACCACAAAAAGGAGCAAGTGGGAAAATGCCAAAGGTTACATATTCCGTGAAAAACTCACCTTTAAAAAAAAAATCCATGGATCACACACACACACAATGAGAGGAAAGAAATACTATCCTAGAATGGGGGAATCTAGAAGAACTGTGATATACCTGCAGAAATGTCTCAGGAAAATGGATTAACATGAATAATAATGTTCTAGTTTGCTTTCTGTTGCTGTAATAAGCATCACGACCAAAAGCAGGTTGGGTGAGAGTGGATTTATTTTATCTTACAACTGCCACATCACAATCCACCACTGAGCAAAACAGGGCAGGAACCTTCAAGAAGGTAGCAGAGACCACCAAGGAGAAGTGCTTATTGGGCTGCTTCTTCCGGCTTGCTCGAACAGCACTTTTATATAGCTCAGGCCAACCTGCCTGCCTAGGGGTGTAGCACCCAGAATGAACTAGGATCTTCTACACCAACTGATGATCAAAGGTATGATTCACCATAGGCCCACGGGCACGTCTAATAGAGGCAATTCAACTGAGTGTCCCTCTTCTCAGGTATGTCAAGTTGACAATCAAGATTAACCATCACAATTGTAGGCATTAAATTACAACAAATTTTTTTTTGACTAAAAGACTACTAATTTTTTTTTCAATATAATTTATTCAGGAACCTTGAACAATCTTCTGACCCTGGGGAAAGCCAGCCCACAGCTTAAATAGCCTCTGGGTAGCCAACCCCAGCGTGCCACGTGGGCAATGCAGATAGGTCCACATACATGGAAGCAAGCCAGATCCTCAGCCTTAGCCAAATATGGAGTTGTTTGTGACAGAGAGCACTCACCATCAGGAAGGTGGAAGGCGGAAACCAGCTCCATCTTTAAGGCGCAGCATTACGCAGCTCTCTACAGTTCCCCTTTTTTGTTTTAGACGCATCAGGCAAGAGTAGAGGTCTGATCTCTGATATTAGAAATAAATTGGGACTTTGTACCGATGTTCATTTAGGTGTCATCCACCCAAAGAGCATCAGACCAGTCCAATACCTTTTTCTCAGAGGTGGGACCTGGGGCATCAACCCGATTTTTAAGAGAATCTTTAGGCACATTCAACCAAATGAATGAGTTGGTAGTAGGATTTTTAAATGTTGCTTCATGCATGCCAGCTATACAAACAGAGCTGAGGCAAGTGAGGAAATCTACATATATGGTTAATAATGGCATTGCCAAGAAAAAAATAATTTTGTTATGTACATGAATGACATTACAATATGGAAATATCGTGCTCATGTTTATAAGAAATGTACTTAGAAATATATAGCATAAGGGAGCATAAACTTGGTATTTGCTTTATAGAACTTCAACACAAAAGTAAAATTACACATTAATTATAGAAAATACTTTATTTAATTTTCATGATAGAATGAGGATTTATATGCTACTCTACCCCTCTACCTTGCTGCGCACTTTTTAAAGTTCACAGAAGCTTAAAATGAACAAGACCTACTGTTGACTCACTAATGTACATGTAGGAAGTCTCAAAAGGCCACACAGAAATTAATGGTTGCTGAAGGGGGGGAATGAAACATCTTCAGCATGTAGCACCCCGAATGACTGTTGAATCCCAAGTGGACGGTCTGCCACAAACAAATACACTTCAGGCAACACTAAATAAACTCAGTAGAATATATTTACATACATGCATGTGTGCACACATGTGTAACAATTAAAGAAGAAGAATATAAGCAAAACAGGACAGAAGTTGCAGAGAAAATGGAGGTGGGAATGATATAAACAGAATATTCATATACAAAATTCTCAAAACAATTAAATAGTCTCACAAGAACTTTAGATGTAGCATAGCAATAGAAATAGCCCATTTGCTTCCCAATGCCAATGTCAGATATTGCTCATAATCACAGAGAGACGTAATGACTAACACCACAGGTCATGATAGCAGGTAACTTTGACATTACTTATATTGCTTCCTGAAGAGTACTCACAGCTCTAAAAGGATAGTAAGTTTTGGGGGAAACAACTGAACCCCATATTCAGCTTCAGGAAAAGGGCTATGCATGTATTGAGTCTATAAAGGAATGAATAAGCGAAACTTTAGATTCATGAAGTTAACTAGAACTGCACAAAGCAGAAAGAAACTGGGAATTATATACGCCAAACATTAACATGCCTGGAATATCTCTTAAATGTCCCACCCCCTAAGTCACTGTGTCCTCAAGTCCTTGAATTGCAATTAAAATGACTCTTCATTTATGTGAAATACACATGACTTCTATCAGTACTACTGGTCAATCACCTATGGTACTTACCGTTATCACCACATAATGGTATCTGTTCTATGGGGCTATTGTGAAAATAAGGTTTAAGGACTATAGATTTTGATGTGCAGTCAGCATGTTATATGTATTACTGTGTACTTCAAAAATATACCTTATTTTCAGTACCTGTTTGGAAACAGGGTTTTTATAGTTGTAAACAAGAGACCAGTAAGTTGAATGTTAATACAGTATAACTGGTATTCTTTACCTGCCATTATTTTGTTTTAAAACAAAAATTCACCAAGTACCCCTGGCTGGCCACTTTGACTTCCTGATCCTGCCTTCTTCAGCCTCATAAATGCTTAGATTTATGCATTTAACAGGGCTGTACCACCACACCTAGCATAGCTGGTTCTCATTAGAAGCAAGAGAGAAACACAGGAGGAAGTGAGCATACAAAGAAAGAGACAGGGGCTAGAGTCATCGTACCAGCTTTCCTAGGAATACCGGTCTAGCAGAAGCAGGGAAAGACCACAAGAGATTATCCTCTAGAATCTTAGCAGATGCTTAAGCTTGCAGACTTATTATTGTCTTAATATTGGACATTCTGCTTCTAAACCTGTGAGAAAGTAAGTCTCTGGTGTTTTCATCCAACTAGAATGTGGCAGTCGGTTACAGTCGGTTACAACAGCCCTAGGAAATAATACAACATCATAATGTATGCTTCCAATATACTTCTGAAAGAAGCAGCATTCAGAATAGTACAGAAGACTGCCATGGGTTGGGGACTTCATCTGCTTTATTCTTGAGTCAAGATAGATATATTTCTTAATACATCCCAGTTTTATTTTGTCCCAGTCAAAAATCAATACCTCTTAATACAGCCCATTCTTATTTTGTCACATCATAATCTTGGGATAAGTCAAAAATCAATAAAGTTCAATGTGGTATCACACACCTATTATTTCAGCACTAGCAAGGCTGAGACAGGGGAATCAGGAACTTGAGGTCAGATGGGGCTTCATAGTAAGACTATGTCTAAAAAAAAACCAACAACTAATATCCATGGTCTCCAATTAGTTCAAACAATTAGTTATATGTGTTTTGTGGTTAAGTTTTCATTAATAAATTTATCCCATCACTCCCAGTCACTTTTCACTGCTTTATTTCTACAATCACCCAGCATATTAAGTGTTCTATATTACTTCACATTCTACAAAAAAGGGGGGGGGTTGCATACAATTTGTCTTTAATTGAATCTCTAATAAAATACTTCTTTCAATAAGACTGAAGACAGAGACATCCACTATGGCAGAGAATTCTCTCCAGTAAATGTCAATCCCTTCTTTACAGTACATAAGTAAGTAAGTAGCTGAAGTTATGTAAGGGATGCACCTATACTGCTGGACCCAAATAGTTTGTTAAACCCAATATGCTATTTCAAATTGCAGCTGTTAATCAATATTTGTCAAGTACTTACCTTGACAAAGTTCCTTCATTATAGAAAATAATGATTATATGGTACCAACTCATGCTGGTTGTAGCTGTAATTCTCCAAACTGACATCAATGACACTTAAGAACTGATAAACATGCCTTCTTTTAGGAATTCAGACCAATCATCAAAGCGCATTAGTTATTACTGGAGGCCACACTGATGGTGTAGGCATTTGGTGAATACTCTAAGATGCAATTTTGTTTCATATTCTCTGTTTAGAATGGCAAGAGTCTCATCATCTTTGTTCAAACACTGTTAACAAGAATTCAATGTAAGTAGCTATTAGGTATCACATGGATTCAGCTGTCCACATAGTAACGTTTCCTGTGTGAATGGTTCTTGAACATCATGCATTTGGAAATTACCTATTCAATATACTCCCATAAGGGTTCCTATTGCTTGGTAAAAGCAAACTAAAGTCAAGGTGTTTAGGTGTCTCTTTAATTAGTAATTACATTTTATTTTGTTTAATGAACAGTTTTCTAAATATCAACATTTACTTTCCTCCTTGTGTATAAGTTTAATTTTACATTAATTCAAAAGAATAGATAATTCACAATTTCTTTCCACTTGAGGAGCCTCATACCCTGGAGACTATGAACATGTTTCTGCTTTTTTTTTTTTTCTTCTTCTTTCTAAGACTAACTGCCTCCCCATTCCTTCAACCCTTTCTCTTTAAATTCAAAACAAATTTGAGTGTTTGATGCACAGAAGCCTTTAGAGTAGCAATGAATTCATTTCAAGTCGCTGGCATGTTGAGGTCACCCCTGGTAGCTCCAAAGAATTAATGTGCAAAGGATCTCTGTATAAAGGAGCAAGTAAATCACACTATAGTCCCAATTCAGGCATTAAATCTATAAGCAGTAGTTTTTAAGCTTTCTATCAATTTTCAGATAACATGTCTTAAAGGAAGAGGTAAAGGTCTTTCATAATTAGCAGGATTTAGCAAGAGTCATATTGTCTATGCCATGACTTGCCATCAGGAGAGGTCAAACACACTTCCCCAACTCCACAATATGCTAGCCTCAACCAACCTACTAAAAGTAATTTGGGAGACTGCCACTTGTCCACTTTACAGGCATCAGTGGCTGTTGCTGGTTGTTCCTAGTTAGTGGGTCTCCTGACCCCAGGAAAATTTCTCCATCATGCTATGCTGGAGAAAGTGGGTAGCAACATATATGTGAAAGAAAGGCTACAAGAATTCTACCTCCTCTACACCATCAGGTAGGTGTAGAGGTCCTTCAAGAAATGGAAAAGTTGACAAGTTTGTTCATTCCACTCATCTACCTTAGGTTGTTTTCCACCACCATCTCATATCATAGCCCAGAACTAGCACCCAAGAGCCCCTCACAGTTCCCCAAAAGACCTGACCCTTACACATCTGAGCATAGAAAGAGAAGGAATGCAAATATATGAAAGAAAGCACCTTTACAACAACATCAAAACAAAAGTGCCAAAACCTAGCATTAATTTTCCACAAATTATTTTTATCTATAAGACACACACAAATCAAAGACCAAGACTGCTTCATTTTAGTACCTACTTCGGTATGGGAACTGGAAATCCTATCAGAAATTCTCCCTAGTTAACTGGACCTTCAGCAAGCATCTCTTAGACAGAGAAGGGCATTATTAAAAGAGCATCAATAGCCATGGAATAACAGAATAAATGTAGTTATCTCAAAGTGTTCTATCTTGGGGGGTGTATACAGGATGTGTCATTTGATCATAGGATAAATACTACACTGTGATTCGATTCAATTAATCCTCAGAGAGAGAGAACAGATTGGGCATCCCAGCAGGACAAATTTGAGCTTCAAAGTCTTGAAGGAAAAAAAAATGGGGGGGGCGGGGCATTAGCTAACTGTGCAGGTTAACATTGACATAGCACAAATCCCTGTACATCATCAAAATCTAGCTTTGAGTACATGAAAGATGTGTTGGAATGCATGTGAGGAAAATAATGAAATAATAACTTTTTAAAACCTAAGTTACATTTTATTATACAAGATAGGGAAAGCACACTTTTTTAAAAATGTAAATTTTAAATTTCCATATAAGATTAAATGACCATTTTCAGAAAAAAATAACAGAAAAAAATGACCATTTTCAAGCACTAAAATGTGAGGGATATATGTGCATGTGTGATTAATCCACTTGTAATGAGTAAAGAGAAATGCTAATTTGGAGTCCCTTACACAACTCCAAATTTTATCAACATGCTTTAAACTTTAAAGCATGCACTTTAATGGGAAATATTTAAATAATCACCTTAAGTTGGCATTTTTATAAGCCGGTATAGAAGCTAGTGTTTAACTGCAAAATAAGACAAATTCAAACTTTAATATCCATGTCACAAGCATTAAAACTGTGAGGTTGGTTTCTGGAGAGAAGATAAAGAACCCAAGCCAAAAGTGCTTGGGAACAGTTAAAGTTCTAAGTACTCCTTGCTTTTGTCCCTCTATCTAATGATATCAAGATAATCACATTATCAGTGGAGAAAGCAGAGCAGGACTGCCAAGAAACCAAATAGAAATCCTACAGAACCTTAAGAACAAAGCAGGAAAAGAATGCAAAGTGTGCCCTCTATTGGCCTATACATTTTAATTGCTGAGGTGGTTGATTCACAAGTTGTATATCTTCTCAGCAATAGGTAAGGGACAAAAGCCATCATGGTATAAATATCATTTAATGTGCTGACAAAGAAGCTAGGATCTAGCACGCCATCCCAGAATGCAAGAGTACCAAGCCCTGGCTCGAAGCATTCTGTAGACAGAGAGTGTGATACAAGTCATCTTGCAGCTGGTGCTGTGTATCGGCGGATGAAAATTACAACAGATTTTAATCACTATACCTATCTCCTCTATTTCCATACCGAAGCTGACACAAGACAGTGGGGCAACCATTACACAAACTAACATCTGTGCACAGGTAAAGACCATGGAAAATTGATAGCATCATGGGAATTTCATATTTGTGGAATAGGAACTGGGTCTTGACATGAGGCACTGTTTCTTGTCTCTCTGTAGACAGGTGAAGAAGGTACCTTGAAAGAGGTGTGTTCTCTTAGGGAGGTCTCAGTAAAGGTTAAGTATTATCTTTGAGGAAGGGAACTATGCCAAAAAAATTATTTGACAAGTCTCTGATGTGGCCTTATAGTAGGTGTGCCCTGGAGAATGGCTGAAACCCCACACAGGAAATAAAAGCTTATAGGAGACAAATTTTTCATCACTTTGAAGCAGTCATTAGACACCATGTTCATTAAGGTTTCAATTAACCAACATCTCTTAAACTATTAAAGGAAAGAGTTGGAGCTTGGACCAGTTGGACACTTCAGGGAAAGGTCTAGATCTATATTGTCCTCCCTGTCCCACCCCAAAAGGAAACAAGTTTTGCTTTTAATTCCAGGAAGCACAAAAAAGCCGTTGCCCCTCTCTTTAATTCCAAATTCATCATGTCTGCTCAATGGAAAATGTCTCTTTGGTAAGCATTTATTTTATCAATATATCATTAAAATGGAATGGCTCCATGTAAATTATAAATGTTTTCTTCAAATGACAAGGTAAGAAAAGCTATCTCTAATTGGTTCCACTATATTTTAGAGTAAGGAAGTAAAAATATTTTAATGTTTTTCTATCATTTATTGGTTATTTTGACTATAATGTATGTATATCCATAAAATACATGCCACTACAAATGCATGCATAAAACATATGCAAGCACAAATATATACATGTGTCATAGTCACATGTTCTGGCTTTTGGAGTCTCAGAAATAAGAAGTAGCTATAACTCATATTCTAAATTGGTGAAAACATACCAATTATGCAAATTTTCACTACAGTATACTTATGGTCCCTTAATTACTCCATCCTTAACTTCCAGTTATTTAACGTCAGTTCTTTATTAGTATAATTATGAGGTGTAAGACATTTTGAGAGTAATTAAAGTCTGTAGTCTCCAAATCTTTTGGATCAAAATTTAAAATTATTTCTATTTTTTGTAAATATTTATATAACAAAATGCTGATTAATTCAGAAGGGTTGGGATCTAGTTCTACTCATTTTTTTCTTAACCATTAGGTTTAAAATTCACATATTATGTTACTAAGCATCTCCTCTTCCTTACCAAGCAAGCACCACCTACACATAGCAATGAAATGTCAGGATTATGAAAGGAATTATGTAATCTAACTCTTCATATCCTCTTCACATCTATGAAGGGACTTGACTACATAGACACACGAATATTCCTGTGACTCTTAGAACTATGATTTTTTTGGATATATTATGTCAAAGTTGCAAGTATCAAAATAAAGAGTAAATGCTTCTTGCAAGAATTTATCTATGATATTAGTATGAATGCCTTTTATGAAAGTGCCTATCTTTCATTTAATTTCTCAATGTCTTGTTCATTCTTATAAATAAAGTATCCAGGGTATACAAGTCCATTGTTGCTCCTTTCTCTAAAAGAAGTATTTATAGAAATATAGGCATGCCTGTTCCAGGAATTTCTCTACCCTGTCCTCTAGTCAAAAGCCATCTAGGAAACTATCAAACTATCATTTAAATGACAGGCAAGTGCTTGGGTCCAATGCATGTGTTGGCATACTAGAATTTCAAAGACTGACACCGTGTGCGGGGTAGGAATGCTCTTAGACATCCATAGTAAACAATAAGATTACAACTGACAGTTGGACATTAAAACTTCAACTATGTGCCAAACACTGTAAGTCCTAAGTCACCAAAATTTCCTAAGGATAGACAATGAAATCTATTCAATATCTATTTGTTTAGCTGCAACTTGTGTAGGGAATACTCTGTTGGGTACAGCAAGGAATATCAAGGTGTCAGTACCATAGTTTATGCTGACATACAGAAGTGCAAAGTAGGAAAACATGCAGCAAAATAACCAGAATAAGGAATAAAAGAAGAACCATTTAGGAGTAGCATGAAAAGCTAAAAAGTTAAATAGGTATAAAGTCACTGGGCCTCAGAAAAGGCAAGCAGGTAATTCCAAGAAGGCTGTCTAGTGTTAATGGCTTTGTAACTAGATAACCTAACACTTTCAACAATGCAAGTGAAGTAGCCTGATGCAGTTTAACTATGTGATGCTCTGGGAAGGGAGACTGTGAGAACATCCTTTAATCAGAAAGTTGCAACACTGACTACCAGGTAGCAGAGGCTGACACAAACTCTGTGGGTAAGATTGAGGCTGAATGGTTGATGTTTATGAGCAGTTAGTTACTTAATATGAGTAGATCTGTGGCTGGGAATGGTGCATGTGGCAGTATTCTGTTTGTTTGTTTGTTTGTTTGTTTGTTTGCTTGATTGCTTGCTTGCTTGCTGAGACAAGGTTTTCTATGTAGCCTTGGCTGTCCTGGAACTCATTCTGGAAACCAAACTGGCCTCAAACTCACAGAGATCTGCCTGCCTCTGTCTCTCTGCCCCTCTGCCTCCCAGTGCTAGGATTAAAGGCGTGTGCCCAGATTCTATATGGCTGGAGTATGAAAGACAGAGATGTTGTTAGATAGAAAGGCTACAAGGTCCAAGATAGGAAATATGACTGAATATGAAAAAAATATATATCTATTAAACAAATATATCTAAGGCATACTCAACAATTAAAGGATAGCCTCAACTGAAATAAACTGATAAAAAAATTTTAGAAGGCAAAAGAAATGTCAAAGCAAGAGCAAAACTTACAGTCTTAACACACAGAAACCCCATGAGTGGAAACCAGGAACACAAGCAAAGGCACGTATCCAGGGGAGAGCCATGAGGAGGAAATAAGTTGTCAAGCCTGAGTTTACATAAAACATCTATCCAAGTATCACTGGTTGTTGGGAAATCAGAGTGTGATGTAATCTGAAGCCTAAAATGAAAAGTTAAGAACTAAAGTTGAAAACTGCTTTGGGAAGTAAAAGTTGAAGAAACAAGGATGGAGAGAAAATAAAGAGAATAAAGGTAAATAAATAATAGGCCCCACCTGCTCTGAATAAGAACCAACAATTGGGAATGAAGAGACAACTGGAAACAAAACCTATGGTGTGGTATCACTGGGTAGAAGAAGAAACCTTCATTGAAGAAGAGACAATAGGGTATCTCCTGAGGCTGCATCATGAAGGATCAAACTGATGTCACCAGGAAAGTATAGAGTACAAATGGCCATCCAGAATACTTTTTTGCAGACTGGCAAGACGGCTCAGTTGTCAAGAGTATTGGCTGCCTTTCCAGAGGACTAGGTTCAGTTGCCAGCATCCACATGGCCATCCGTAACTCTGTAACTCAGTCTCTCAGGGGATCGGCATTCCTAGCCACCAGGTCTGAGGCGACATGTAGTATAGAAACATACCTGTAGGTGAAACACCTACACATATACATAAAATTAAATTACAAAAGTATTTGGCTGGCTGCTTGGTTGGTTGGTTTGGTTTGTTGTTGTGGTGCTAGTGGTTGTTTGGTTGATTGGTTGGTTAGTTGGTTAGATGGTTGGTTTGGGGGGGTTATTTTTATTTTTATTATTTTGAGACAGCATCTCTCTATGTGGCCCCAGCTATCCTAGAACTAGCTCTGTATATCAGGTTATCCTTGAACTCACAGAGATCCAACTATCTTTGCCTCCCATGTTCTGGAATTAGATACCTGCATCACCACTGGTCAATTATGAAATTATTTTTCAAAGATAATCTCCTCATCAATCTTTGTTTTGCTGTTAAATAAAACTATTATAAAAGCAAAGAGCAATAATCTTGAATAAATTTCCTTTTTTCCTTTTAGAAAAAAAGAATGGCAATAGAAGCCAGATTGTAACCAACTCCAAAATGAATGATGCCTACAAGATGACTAAGCACAGCAAGCAAGAAAACTAATGTGAAAAGAGGGAGAGAAGATTGAACAGTGATATGACAAGGGTGGTGAGGGAGCAAGAGAAGGCAAAGGAATGCATGTGACATGAGGACAGAAGGGCCACTATCTGAGAAGCAGCAGGTGGCCAGCAAGACAGGAAATGATGGGAAAGGTCAGTGGCAGGGATTCAAGAGGAGCAACGTATGATGGCATGAATGTGTGGAAAGGCCATAACAAAGCCCATTATTGTGTATGTTAACTAAAATAGTAATAATAATTTAAAACAATACATTGGGTTAGCAGCACTGCAGAATAGCTGAAGAGTCCAACAGAGAGAAAGGTCCCAGAGGAGAGAACAGAGGTGAGATAAGCCTTGGAGAAAAACATGCTCATCTCATCACCCTACCTTGATCCTGATTCTTACATCCTTAGAAAAAAACAAAGGAAAGGAAAGACTAAAGATGAGTAAAAAAAATCATTTTAGTTCTAAAAAGCTAAATCTCCATTATCAAACCTTTTCTAATGTACTCTCTTCACACACACACAAACAAATATGCATATATAGATACCCTCATCATAATAGGTACATATACATCTATTATACCATGATTATCATCTGGTACTTTTGTTTCAGCCAAAACTATGATACGGTCATCCCCTAGGGATTAGTTCTTGATTTCCTAAGCATAATGAGAGGGCAGGATAATGACCCTAACAACATCTTGAAAAGTTCCAAAAATTTAACTTTATCATCACCACAAAGCTTAGCACTCTTTTCAACAGAGATCAACAGATCAAGCATTATGGCAAAAGATTTGCCTGTCATTTATCTCCTGGAGTTAGGGGGATAGGAGTGACTATATTCAAAAAGGGGGAGAAAGGGATTTAAAGGCAGTCAATTTGTATAAAAGAAATAAAAGAATAAGTATATTAAGTAAAATGATAACCTAGGAACTAGCCAATTCCTGAATAAATCAAGAGGTAGGTTTGCATTAAGGAATTAGAAGTGTCATTTTCAACCTGTGATTGCTGCAGTATTGGATTCTACTCAGGCTTAGTTGAAAGAGTAGATAAACTATGCCAGAATTAAATGGAAGGCTCAGAGAACATCACCTATTCTGAATCCTTTCCAAATGTCAGTGGCAAATAAGATGTTGGTCTGAGTTCAGCAATTTCCTGACCTCGTTGTACTGGTTAAAACACTGGCCAGAAAAACTGATGCAATTATGCTGGAAGCAAAAACAGCCAATAGGGGGTTGGGGGAGTGAAGAAAAGAAAAGAAAGAGCATGTTTATGTTGAAAGTTAAACATCACATCAACTTTTCTGAACTACTTTAGAACTTAAGAAAGTAAGCATGCATACAAAATGTATTTTGAAGCTTTTAAGTGTAGGTTAATATGTTCCATGTGCTAGTTTGTATTTTTTGAAAGGGTACTGGAAGAAATAAGCTATTATTAAAAAGTACTTATGGAAAACAAATACCACTAAGTCTCATCGTTGAATTATAAATGACAAACAAATTAATTTAGCTCAATACAGTTAAGGAGAAATTGTTGTCTTTTTCCCCAACCTCAGCTGCCAGAAACACACCACACTGTTTGTGATAAACACTTCATCTTTGTAGAAGAAGCCAAACATAATTTTGTGAACACAAGATGTTAGGGCGAAGAAGTGCTGGAAGCTTCTGAGAAAAAAATGCAACAAGCAACAGCTCTCAGAGTGCCACGCCTACCAGAAACACAAGCCATAGGCCCCTAAGTGTCTCTCTTCTATGTGCGTCCCTGACTCTGCTATAACCAAGCAGGTCCAAGGAGTGGAAGTGAAAGATTAAGCCACCATATTCCAAGCTCAGGAAATTCTGAAAGGCCATAACAATAAAGTTATATTTTACATTTTCAGTAATTCAGCTTTAAAAAGGTTGTGGCTTGCAATTGCCCCATAAAGTAAGTAAATGAAACTAAAGAACCCCATTTAAGAATGCAATTAAATCACAAGAAGCCAAGACAGAGAGGTGGTGGTTAACAGTAGCTCGTAGGGACTACATACTGAGTGAAGAGGAATGAAGGGGCTGACAAATGTGAAGAGTTACTATGCAGACAAATCATCAGTTTTCGATCAGCCTACCAAAATATTGGCATGTGTGTCCCTTCTACAAAGATATGCATTCTCAGCACTGTGCTTGCACCCAATTAATAAAATTGTTTCAGCTGGGCCCTATTAGTGAACATTAAATGCACCTCTATGGAATAAAGGGAAGAAAAGCCAGTGGTAGTCTATGATGGTCTTCACCGGACAAAGTTTTGCCCTAAAGTTGACAAGGTTCATATTTTATTTTCTCAAGCCCCTGGATATCTTTGAAATAAAACATAAGGATAAATGATACATTTGCTCTCTATTTCTGACTGGATGCAATTGATTTTAACTGACTAAATGATCTGATCCCAGCCAAAGATTTTATTTCATTAAGAAAATGATATTAAGGAGCATCTGAGATCATGGAGCAGACTAAACATAATGCCAAAGGAGTTCTGAGAATGTGCCACAGTGAAGGTTTGATTATTTGCAGATGGAATACAAAAAAGAAAAAACTCAGGTCCCAGGAGCAAGGCTAGCCAATCCTGGTGCCATTGCTGCTGCCTGTATCAGAGCACAAAAGCCAAGGAAATCACTCATCTTTTATGCTACAACACCTTTTTTGTTTAAGTAGCAATCACTGTTTTTCCTAGAAGGTAATATTTAACTGTCACTATGCAAAACAAAGGGGCAAGGGGACATGTTGGTACCACAATAGGCTCTAGCATGTCAACTGTCACTCCTGACATGATATGGCTGGTAGTCAGGCATTCACACACACACAAACACAAAAAAAAAAATTAAAAAAAAGACTAAATCAATCTCCTTTGGAAAAGCCAGTTGTTTGGTATGCACAACAATTGGTGTAGGATCAATCAGTGGACATGAGATCAATTAAAATCAGCTTAAGTTTGTGAAGAGGGACAATACACACAACTTGAGTTAGATCTCTATTCATTTCAATATTCTCACAATACAGTCCTTAAGCTTCCTTGCAGGGCAGAAAGGCTACTATGACCCTGCGCTGTCTAGCCAGCCCTTTAAGGAGTTCCACTTTTAATTAAAAACACAGTGCCCCCTTTGTTGGCACAGATAGTATGGTCACTTTAAAAACTGTAGTTATTTTAGGCATAAACTTGGGATTCAGAAAGAGACATCTGTTGAGGGAGAGAAAGCCAGAAACATACTTTGATAGGCACTTTTGAAATAGCCATACCAATCGACATGTACTTGAGAGCCTTCAAACTTTATGAAGCGACAAGGTTGATTTGGCACATGTTACTATTGCATAGTTTCTAGGCGGGTTTTTAAATGTCAGAGCTTGAGACTGAAGATGGCAAATGCTACAAGAGATTTTGCTGAAGCAAGCTCTGAAACAAAATAGGATCTGATTCAGATACTTAAGAAGAAAAGCACAGGCAGAGAGCCTGGGAGATGGCCCTATAAGCAAAATAAATGCATGCAGTATCACTCTTGGCCGCATGAGTGCTGTAATGCCTTTCTCCACCAAGCAGCATCTCTGCATTGAAGTTTTCAGACAATGTGCTTAATTCTTCTCCACTAGACCACAGTGTGAGTCAGAAATCCATCACTGAATTGGTAAGTCATGTAACAATCAAGAATGTGCCAAGGATCTTTACATACTTCTGTGTTTTGCAAGCCTTATGCTCTTTGGTGTTCACAACAAAATCGATTACAATTCCAGTTTTTAAAAGTGGGTGTAGCTCCTCCAAACACTGTGGATCACAGTAAAATAAAAAGTTGCCACCTCTGCCAAGCAATACCTGAAAATACAATGATGGCATGGAGAAAGGACACCCCACCCCCCCTTGAGAAGGGGTGAGGAGGTGGAGAGTCATTTTTCAAAGACAAATACTCTCACAGCTTTGGGGAGGAGTTTCTCCCTTATGTTTTATACATAGTAATCTCCGAAAATAAGTTTATTTTCCAAATGTCAGAAATGAGTCAGAGAAAGGATATATGTATCCTTTATAACAAGCCAGTGATACATGGCAACAATTAAAAAAAACCAAACCAAAAATAAATAAATAAATAAAACACTGCTTCCTTCAAAGTCCAGTATCATCAGCGACCCTGAGCCTTGCTCTGGAGTAGGTCAAGCTCTTCAGCTCAAACTGCTTAATACCCTTCAAAATGTCAATAATAATAATGATGATGACGATGATGATAGTCTCCAAAACTAGCAGGATCAGAGTCCTTCACCCACCACATAGACATTTACAGCCTGGAAAAACAAAATCAAGGTCTACAAGCCTCATTACAAACTCTAACGGTGTAAATGGCCAAACCGGTGGTCAGACAACTGACTTTCATCAGGTGCTAACAAAGGGCTGTTGTGCAAGAGCCCTGCGCTGGTACTTCAAACACTACGCTAGTGTGGTGTGGTTTATGTTTAAGTCCCTCCAGAAAACCTCATTGTGTCTGGCCCCACTTGCTCAAAAATGCATTTGGGTTAGCCACCGCCCCCAGTAAAACGGAAGACAGTACATGAGCGCACACCAAAGTCCAATTCTCTGAAATTTTTCTGGAGGTTTCCATCTACCTTCACCCTTCACACAGGTGATGGAGAAGTGAGCGTTTAAAAGGCCTCAAATTAATTTCATTGAGGACAAAAACCCTTCTCCGAAATTGCTGCTTTTGAGAAAACAAATAAACAGGGCAACATGAGCCTATTTTTAAAAACATTCACGCTGCAGGGGAGAACTTCCGAGAAAGCCAGAGCAGGAGTCGCTACTTAATTCATTAAGTTCCCATCTCTTCTCAGGTTCCAGAAAAGAGAACAGTGTGGCTTTTTTCTTGGCAATTCAGGTTCTCTCATGCAATTTGACATTTCTCGCTATCCCTACCATACCACACACACCACACCACACCACACACACCACACCACACCACACACACATGCCAGACCATGTCTAAAACTATCTGGGATAGGATTTAGGGAGCACGTGGGTCGGGAAATTAAAGACACTTGGACTGTGAGGATGATGATTAAGAAGGAAAAAAAGGAGAACACTAGAAAAATGGGTGCTACGTAAGAAATATGATCCAAAGAAGAGTTCAGGAGAGGCGACACAGGCTGTGAACCACATGATGAATCTCTGAGCGCTTGCTCTTGCGGGAGGGAAGCCCAGCTCACCAGGCTCTCAGCTCTCACTGTGTGTCTCAGCACGCCTGATAGGGGCAGAAGAAAGCCTTCTGTGGAGCTCCGAGACGCTGAGAGTGGGCAGTTGTGGAGCACAAGCCTGTCCCCCGAGTCCCCAAAGCCTAACTGTAAATGAACTCTCCCGACACTCAGACCTACTCTGGAACCCCACGCACCTTCAGCTGAGCGCGACCCACCTCGCTTATTGCGTCTCCATCGGTTGCCTTGGCACTGGCTGTAATCCATACAGTTCAGAATGATGAGGGCAAAAGAGAAGAGGCGAAAACGCATCTGGACGGTGGGTCTGGGGAGAGACACCTCTCAAAGCAGAGGAAACGCGGGGCTCCTGCAAGGAGACAGCGCGGGTAGCGCTCCTAGGAAGGACTCAGAGACAGATGCCACTGGCCCGGGGGCTGCAATGGTCAGTTTGGCTCGATGAGCATCTCCCCCTCCGCCTTAAACCTAGGAGAGGAGGAAAGAGAAGTAGGGTAGACGAGGGACGAAGAGAACCCGAAGGAGCTAGCTGCACCTTCGCGCCTCTTGCTTTAAAGAAAGGAGGGAGGGAGGACGCGAACTCACTGGCAGGAGCCACGCAGCACTTTAACGCAGATGGTACAGCTGCAGGCGACTTGGAGAGGAAGGTGATTACAATCAGTGAATTAGCAACCTCTGCCGAGCAGTGGCTTCTGACCCTGGGGAGAGGGCGTTGTGCGAGCTCTGCCGAAGGAAAAGCGCTCAAGCAGCACCCGAGCGCGGGGCTTTAAAGGGGCGCTCTCCTGCCCTTTGCTCCCGGGTTGGGCTATCCCAGCGCCGCTTCACCAGGTGTGGCTCGCCTACCGTGCGCTCCTGCCTCTGCTGCACAGTGTGCCTAGGCGCGGCGATCCATCCTAGGCTCGGGGAACAAGGAGGGGTTTTTTAGTCAGCACGTGGGCTCAGAAAAAGTTTGCCGACACCCGCCGGGAGCTCTTGCAGCTCTGGGTTCCCGCCAGCAGCAGCAGGGGTCGCGGACCCCGAGAGTCCTGGGGACTGGCTCGCCTAGCAGGAGCGCGCGGCCCGGCAAGCGCGACTGCTCGCGCTGGGATGCTGTGTCTCGCTCCGAGAGAGCGATTCTTGGGCGAGGGGCTCGTCCACTCTCCTTTTGGCGTCCGGGTCCAGTCGCTGCTCCCACGGCTCTCTCCACCACCACTTCACAGCTGAGGTTTCTCCCTGCCTGAGCTGGGGGAGACGGAACACTGCCTGGAGGCCAAAGGGATGTGGCCAGCGCACTTTCCGATGGAGATGCAGACAAGCTAAGGCTCGGGGTGCCTTCTATAAGTAGGTGGTGCTGTGGTCCTAAGCATATCTAAAGCCAGGCTGCCTCAGAGTTCCTGGGTCCTAAAGCCAGAAACGCTCGGGTTTCCCTGAGGTCCTAAAGAACACTGACAGCACACAGATAGCTTCACGTAGGAAGAAATGCTCACCAGACTCTCACAGAGAGGTTGTCTAAACTGGAGAGCACAGAGGGGGAGAGATATGGTCGTACCCAAAGCATCCTCTTTGAAGCAACAGGGTCGGTCCCCACCTCACCACTAGCCTTTCTCCAGGAGAATCTGAGGGAGCGCTGAAGACACCTTCTACCTTGCTTCCTGAGCTCCAGTCTGAAGCTGCTGCTTCTGTAAAGCAGAGTTTAAACTTGAGCCACTTTTTTATAAGAAGGCACACCTCTGCCCCCCCATAGACAGACAGACAGACAGACAGACAGACAGACAGACAGATAGATAGATAGATAGATAGATAGATAGATAGATAGATAGATCTTAGCCCTGCTCTGAAGGCAGACTTCCCCAGACGGGAGAACAGGGCTGAAATTAAAACACACACTAAGTTTAAGGAGGGAAATTGGTATCCCATTGCTTTTATCTTTCCTCACAACTGTTCTTTTTTATTTTTCCCAAGAAAATTTCACAAAGATATGTGATACTTTGCAAAATTCAAAAAAAAAAAAAAAAAAACAAGAAACTATCTTCTTCACTTTGAAGAAAACAGTTTGTTTCCTTCTGAAATGTGTTTTGATTTTAATCTTTAACCCTCCTCGGTCTTCCAGGGTCTGAATTAAACTTTTCGATGCCTTGGGTTTGGAAAAATACTGAAGTACAACATTCATTAAATACACTAGGTGGTACCTATTTTATTCTAGTGAATTCTTCCATCCTACACTCACTGCTATTGGAAATAATATATTTCTTCTTTAAGCAAAAGACAAAATTGCTAAACATGGCAATACAGGTGTCTCTTTCGATGTGTTCCTAGGCACATTATTGTAGTAGCTTTATAGTGGCTGTTGATTGATTTTATTTTTGAGACTGGATTGTAGCCCAGGATAAGCTGGAACTCATCCTGGTAAGGCTGACCTAAAACTCCTGATCCTTCTGCCTCCAAGGAGCTAGGGTTACAAACACATGCCAACAAGCTCTATAATAATATTTTATACAATTTCAATTTCCTTTGCTATTCCTTCAGTTCTGCATGTACTCAAATTATTGAACTGAAAAGAATCATATAGAAATAATAGAAGCATTAAAAGCCATGTTTATTAATTATTCAACTATTGGCTGTCCATAACAATTTCGCTGACATCACTGTTAGACAGTGGCATTCCCGTTCTAGGAATTTCAGTGCCTCGGAACACCTAAGTGAACCTGAACTGAAGTTAGCTGTGCCATTTCACTGATAAGAAAATTGGGACTCGTCCACAGGATGCAAACTTCTGATTGGACATATAACAGCAGTTTCTTTGACCCAGCTTCCCAAATCCTTGACATTTTTTTCTTTTATTTTTTGTCCTGCCTACAGGATGCTCAGGGATAAAGATGGAGCTGAAATTGAGTAATTGACCAACCAATTGGTGACCCAACCTGAGACCCATCCTAGGAGAGAGCCAGCTCATGATGCTTTTTGCTATACCTGCTGACAGGTGCCTAGCATAACTGTCCTCTGAGAGGCTTCACCCAGCAACTGATGGAACCAGATGCATAGACCCACAGCCAAACATTGGGTATAGCTTGGGAAACCTTGAAGAAGTGGAGGACAATGGGTTGAAGGAGCCAGGTAGGTCAAGGACACCACAAGCAAATATACAGAACCAACTAACCTGAGCCCACAGAGACTGATCTGCCAACTAAGGAGCATGCATGGACTGGACATAGGTCCCGTACATATATGTAACATATGTGTAGCTTGGTCTTTGTGGGAGTGGCCTAAAAACTGGGCATGGGCTGTCTCTGACTCTGCCTGCCTTTGAATCCCACTTACCTAGCTTGGCTGCATTGTCGCCTAAGTAAAAGATGTGCCTAGTCCTACTGCATCTTAATATGACAATACAGGTTGATAGACATGTGGGACCTCCTCCTCCCTGAGGAGAAAGGGAAGGGAGTATGGGGGGACAAGAGGGAAGAGAAAGGAGAGAGGACAGGAGAGAGAGCAAGCTGCAATCTGGATGTAAAATAAATTTTTTAAATGCATTCCTTTGTTTGCTTGTGTGTTGTAAGTGTATTTGGCATTTTGCCTACATGTATGCAGGTATACTGCCTTCGCTCCTGGTGCCTTTTAAGACCACAAGAGGGTGTCAGATCACCAGGAACTGAAGGAGCAGACAGTTGTCAGCCAACATGTAGATGCTGGGAATTGAACCTTTCATCCACTGGAAGAGCACACAGTGCTTTTAACTGCTGACAGTCTCTCCAGCCCCAATCCTTAACATTTTATCACAAAATGTGGAAAAGACTGGAAATGACTCAGCATAGGCATTTCTCTCTCTAGCTTGATAAATGCCACTCTTTCCCAACATACTCACATGCACACACCAAGTGTGCTATACTTACAAGGATGAAATTCAAGGGAGGAAAAAAATGTATCAATGTCCATTCAAATGTGCACAAACCCAAGCATATGTATGCTACTATTACACAGTTATCAGTATCTCGTTTTCTTTGGCAGTATTTCCAGAAAATTAGGTCAAGTTCTCTTTCACCTCTTCCACCTAAAATCTATCTTTTGAGGAATTTGCTTTGGGGTCTAAGGAGTCTGAGAGCAAAGTCATCAGTGAAAGGATATGACCTTATCCCTCCCCCCAATATCTCAGAATTTATTCCTCTGGATTGCCCTGTTTTAACCTGAAGTATTTTACAATGGTGAACTTCAGGGTTCAATGCACAAGAAAAGAATTTATCACATCACTTTTGCAGCCTATGGTCAAATGTGTTTAATAATACAAAAATAGGCTATGGAAGAGAAGATGCCTGACTACTCTTTGATGGCATTCTGGTCTTGTTCTTCTTTGTAAAGGACAGAGCAGAGCCTTAAAGTCTGTCACGCATGTAGTACTGAAAATCTCATGCTCCACTTCTGATGCAAACTTACCTATATAAAATCTTTTCCTTGGCCCCCACTGAATCTAAAATTGTTCTCCCACTTAAAAAATAGACCTTCAGTGGATCCTAAACTGTTAAGGACCTTAGTCTCATATCTTTTGCTTCCTTTCCTTTCCAAACGCAGAATATACTCTTGTTGAAGCTCGTCATTCAGTCATTCTATTCTGGAGACTCAATAGACTTTTCCTTCTGAGTTTATTGGTTTCATTAAGGAGCTTTGTACTTGGGTGTGTGCCAGTGTTTGTTTACAAAGAAGCACACTGATGAAGCTGACTCGTACCGTCTAGTGCTGTCAGAAAAGCTTTCTTCCTTGGAAGCAGGTTATTCTTGAATAACCTTTTGAGTTTTGAGTAGACTTGAAGAGATAAATATATTCTTAATAAAATATGTGTGCTTATCAATCAAATATGTGTATCTGTGCATGTTATGTCCTTATCTTTAGCAGATATTCTTATCTTTCTCTTTTTTTTAGCTAGAGGGTTATAAGAACAGGAGTGCGAGCTGTCCTAGAGGGCAAACAGTTTCTTGTATCTTACTTTTATAAGTCATTTATTCGCATAGCTTAAATTCTCAGTTCTTGCAAAAGAACATTATGTCAAAGGCTCTCGCACCTCTCTCTCCCAGGACCCTGTTTTCTTTCTTAGAGTTATTTTTGTATACCTTTCCAAGTTTTGAGTAGACTTTCAGAAGTAAATACTTTTGCCATCACTGTGCTTATATATACATATATATACATATATACATATACATGTATATATTTACATATGTGAATATATGCATGTTTACACAAATGTGTTCTTGCTTACATCATAATCTCTCTTTTTGGAACTAGTTGGATATTGTAGTTACCAATTCATAACTCAATATTTTAATTGTGCTTTAGAGACCATTCCACACTAGGTCACAGTGTTCATTTTTCTTCTTTTCATATAACCACATATATTTTCCTTTTATTTGGTCAGCTCCCCACTGGTACATTGTCATTCTTTTTCTCTTTTCCTTAAAGCCCTACTTCACAAGATTTTATATGATAAATTTCTAAAACTAGGGAAGTTGAATCAAACAGTAGTACATACCTTTGTGTTCTGTGTATTTTAGTGTGTTTGCATTTGTGTGTATGTGTGTGTTTCCTTCAAACTGCCTTCCATAAAAGTTTAATATTATATTATATGAAAATTCTTTCTTACTAAAAACCAAATATATTTCTTAAATACCGGTAAGCAAAAGTGGCTTCACAGTAGTTTTAATTATTAATTATTTGCTTTTAAACAAAATTTAGTTCCCCTAGTATGTTTAAATCATTATATTTACTTTTCCATGAACAAAGTACAATATATCCCTTTTCTGTTTTCTTTGTGCTGTTTTTTGCTTTGCAGAATATAGTCTGCTAATATGTACTGTGGCTGTGTTGTGAGTTGAAAATATATTTCTTTTCAATTTTATCAATTGTCTTTTAACCGTGTTTTTTTATGTATATTAGTATACAGAAAACTTTAAATAATGTGCAGTAGTGGAATTTGGCAGTCATGTTCTCACATAAGTCACAATTGACAGAACTGTTGTCCATAGCAGTTTCTTCACATTTTCATCCAGGGGGTGACAGAGGCATAGTTTCCACAGTGAACTGAGAGTGCTCATGATTGATCTAATGCCTGGATGACAGAGGCTAGAGAAGAAAAGACTTAGCTTCTTCTGAATCCTGAATGTTTATGTTCACAGATTTGGTTGAATTTGGCACTGATTCTTGTTTTCATTAGCTCACTGATTTAGAGTCTCTTATCTTTTATGTTATCAGATACTCATATTCTCATACTGAATTTTCCCACAATGTTTTTATTCACTGTTGATATTTGTTAAGAGTACATATAGTTAAAGGCTGAAGCAATTTTGACTTTTTGTCCCATTGTGTCAATATTAATTATGTAAAATTTTCCTTTTAAATAGTTAAGTGTCCATTTTGCTAGCTGTATGAAATAGTACATGCTCATTTACTGTATTTATGTAGAGAAATTAAATTAATAAGAAAAATCTTCACCAAGGTCACAGATCACTCCTTATCCAGCCAAATTTGTTGTTTTAAAAAGCCATATCATAATCACTTATTTAATGTTTAAAAAATGTGTAACCATTTGATGTGTAACCATTTGATTCTCCAAAAACTAATCCTGTGTTCTGCCACTTGAAAGCTGGGCTCTATACTGATATGATAACGCCTATATTTTTAAATTTTATTCTCAATCTCTTAGAAATAATCCAGAAGCCATATTGTTGATTCCAGAGGAAATCCAGGTCAGACCAGCTCAAGAGAGAAAACTCAACATCTAACCTGAAGTTTTAATGTTATTTCATTCCCTATCTTCTGTGCCCTAAAATAACCTACCTCACTTCAATTTCCTTGTGTAGCTTCTGGAAGCAAATGTTATTGTGACAACAAGAGATACAAGAAGATCCTCAGTTATCTAAGACTTGGGTTCAGTTTTCACTGCTATGAATGGGGTATCTCTTTCACTTTGTTTGGACAATAGCTAATCTGTTTTTGGTGTGGCTGAGATAAACAACTGAGCAGGTAACATCCTCCCCAGAGCTTCTCAGTCTTACCATCCAAAAGCAGCTACATCTTTTCCAAACACAGTTTTGTGTTTTTTAGTTATAACAAATTTAGCTAGTGTTGTGAGCAGAAAATGGGAGCTGATGGCAGGCATTTCCTGGATTGCTCTCATTGCTTGCTCTATTTTGTTTCCATCTCTATTTTACCTCTGTCATTGTTTTCTTGCTTTTTTGATGCATTTTACCTTGTAAAGTTAAATATATTTCCAGAAGCCACTACAGTGGACCATTATGGGGAAATGCTTTTAAATGTAATAGAAAAAACATATGCATTTGTCAGAAAAATAATATGGTAGTTTTTGAGTTCCTGAAGACAACTTTACTCAGGATGGAAATGAGAAAATAAGCATGATGTGAACCCCCATGTTCAACAGGAGATAGATCAAGCCAACAGAAAAGAAAGAAAGAAAAAGAAAAACCTTACTAAATCTTCAAAAGCCCTTCTTCTGGAGGACCACAGTGATATTCTGAGGCACCAAAACTTAATGTAAGTTGAAAGTAATATCTGAAGGTCCCCCAAAGTCTAATTATTTACCATTCTAAAACATGGTCATCTAAGTAAACAACCCTAGATCTTTGTGAAGATGGCCAGGAGAAAGAATTCCAGTTCTAGACTTGACATCATCTATTAAGGAAGTCTGGGGCTATGAACTGGCTCAAGCCTGGATGTGACTCAGTTGTGGTGAGTCAAGTTACACTTGTAAGCCACATGGAATGTTTTTCTGTTATTCAAATCAGATAAGGCATTAACTGTCCAATTTAACAGATACAGAGATTTCAATTAGTTATAAAAATAGATTAAATGGTCATAAATAGTTCTTTGACGTTATACAAATATTGAATATCGATATTGGTATGTCTGTGTTTACTATGTACTGGTGATATGTGGAAGCATAAATTTACCTTTGTGTTTGGAAATTAAAGGTGATTAAGACATATACATCATATGTCAGATTGTCAAGGGCTAAACCGATATGGTATGCACTGTGTCTTCTGGATTAAATGAGAACAGTTTCTCCTAAATCTCCACCTGCATATTTTGAGAAAGAATTGGATGAGAAAGAGGAATTGACATGAAATTTGGGTCCAAGGAACAGAAATAAAATATTTAATGCTATTTGAAACTCATTTTTAGTATGAGATAATGAGGAAGAAACGCTGAAGCCCACAGACAGAGTAGCCTAAACTCACACTCTTTGGCTCTTCATCCAAGCCCTCTCCTGACTCAGGGTCTCAAATCTAGTCGATATCAGAGACTAGCTGTGAAGGCTACTTTTTCTCTGCTGTGCCCACCTGCTGCCGTTACCACATGTGGGCCTGTGTGCACCACTCAGACCTTCCGCTTTCCTGGTGTTCGCCTTTCCTTCCAGAGCATCAAGGCCTTGCTTCATTTTGCAGCTGTGTAGGATATAATTCCTATGGAGAAATTCATGTCCACAGCATTCAGTAACAGAGCGTGCCATGACTGATGCAAGCTATCATCCATTGATTTTTGCACTACACAAGATGAAAATGTATTTCCTTTTCCCTTCATTCTGTCAACATCATCTGCACATCCTTCGCATCCACTTCAATCCATATTAAGTGGCTTTATTATTATTACTAACCATGCTATTCTGGGCAAAGTCATGTAGCAAACTAGGACTACAGTTGCTTTCCTAAGCTTTATTTTGTTTCCTCTGGAATTTTTATCACCTTTGCAGACCATAAATTCAATTTAGATGCTTTTCTGGTCAGCCGAATCACTTTCTGCTATGTTCATTTCGCTCCAAAAGAACATTGGTTTTATCTTTTAATTAAAAAAAAAAAAACAATAAAAAAGCAATTAACACAAAGAGTAACAAGCTTCATTACAGTATCTTCAAATATGTGTCAATATGCTATGCCCTAATTCAGCTCCCTCCTTCTCAGCCTTGCACTGTGCTCCCTGTTCAGGTTGGTTCCCTGCCTTCCCCAAGCAGTCTCTTCTTTGATTGTATTAACTTCTCTCTCCCACTCCCCACCCCCAAAAAGTTCCCTCTGAAGGTTCAAGAGCTACTGCCAAGGAGTTATCTTTGGTGTCTATCCTGGGATGTCCCTTCACCATCCTTACCACTTCCGCTTTCCCACTAGGCCTTCACTATGTCACAGTGTAGTGCATTCTGTAAAGACTTACTGAATCGTATTTTAAAATGTAGGAATAAATGCTCTCAAAATATCTGTATACAAATATGTCTACCCTCACAACTGGTTGTTTGTCTCAGTATAAACTTCAACACTGAGTTCATTTGCATTTGACAATTTGAATTTTTAAAGTATCACATTTTAACTTCCAGTGTTACTTCTTTTAGAAGGCCAACGCTTTATTATTATTATTGTTGTTGTTGTTGTTGTTGTTATTCTGGCCTGGCTCCTGTGCTAAGTCCACTCCAGGAAGCTTATGCATCTGCAGCTTGTGCATGTGGGGTGGCTATTTGTTTTGTTGTGTTTTGGGAGAACTAGCTGGCCTTTTAAACCACAAATTTATTTCTTTCACCCTGAAAATATTCTAACTTACACATGATTTTCACCTTCTCTCCTTCTTGTTTCACTCTCCACACTATTATTCAAAAATTGAAATAACCTCTAATAACCTCTAGAGTAATCTCTAATTTTCCTATATTTGCCCTATTTTTCATCTGTCACTTTTTCTCTCTATTCTCTTCCCTCAGTTTTATCCTCCAACTAATCTAACATGTTTTCGATTGCTTCTCTGTCTCTCTCCATCTCTTTCTTCCAAGATCTTACTTGTTTTTAAATATATATGTGCATATATGTATACATATATATGTTATATATAATATATATATGTATATATATATAACATGTAAACTGTTTCTTTCAACCATATTTTCTGTGTTTTGTCTTCATGCTTCATCTATAAAAATTTGGTAATTTCTGGGAAATGATTGTATTTAAAAGTAAGATATTAAAAGTTGATTCAAAACTTTTAGAATTTGAAACTTGATTTTCTATTTGCATATTACTATGCAGTAAAAACTGAACATAAGTAAACTGATGGAATCATTGGCTAGAAAACCAATATAATTTATTAATTATTTTCAAAGGGAAAGTCATATTTTCCACAGAAAGAACTGTTCATATTTTGCCAACAAAGGGCTCCACAGTTGCTACAATGGCTGATTTTTTTTTCTCTTGTTCTTTCTTACAGAGTCTTCTTTTGGAATATAATTATTTTACTTTGTATTCATTGTCATTTCTGAAGAGAATAACATCAGAGGCCTAAAAGTACATTTAATTGCTATTTCTCTTCAAGTGCTTTCTTTTCGTCACTTAACAAACATTTATTGGAACCTTTTGTATTGGCAGTGCCGATATCCTGCGAAAAAGGAAAGCAACAGATTCCAACTGCAAACAGATAGATAATAATAAATAATAATACAATAACAATAACAAATAAGATGTTATTTTTGTTTCCTGTCATTGTTATTTTATTTTAGTACTTTTTACTTTGTTTTTTTTTAATTTTTAAACCTTAAAATTCATTTAGGTTATCTTTATCATGCAAACATGGGTTTTGTCATGGAACTTTCATACATGTGTACTATTGTGTTGTCTTCAACATCTTTCCCTGCCATTTGTGCCCTCTCATTTGTGCCCTGTCCTTTTATCATCCTCTCCTACTTTCTGTCTCCCTTAAGCCCTCTCCTTCCTTTTCCATAAACCTCTTTTTAGTTTCATGACCTATGTACATGCAGATATAAATACACACACACATCACCTTTAGTCTGAGCTCCAACATAGAAAGAGGAAACTGGAATTTTCCTTCTGAGTTTGGCTTGTTTCACCTAAGAAAACGATTTCTGGTCGATGAAAGCAGCGTGACTTCACTGTTCTTCATGACTACATAAAATCCTGTGGTGTGCCTTTATGTCATTTTCTTATGCATTCCCCTGTTGATGGACACTAGGCTTGGCTGCATTTCTTGGTGAGTCATTTGGGGAAAAGGAGGATGTCTAACTGTCTCTAAGCTGAGTGACTTAAAGTCTTTCAGGTATGTGCTCATTACAGTGTATATATAGCTGAGTGCTAAGATAGTTTCATTTGCAGTCTTTTTGGTATCAATGTCGACTTCAATCGGCAGCCATTTATCTCCCAACTGTGAATGAAGGTTCCTAACATACTCTCCATAATTTGTTATTTGGTTTATTGTTTGTTGTTTTGCTTTGTTTTGTTTATGATAGCCATTCTGACTGGGATAAGACAGTATCTCAGAGCAGTTTTAATTTGCATTTTCCCAATGGCTCACTTACCTCCTGGACAACTGAATCTCTTCTTTGGAGGACAGCCTATTTGTTGGCCTATTATATTGATTGGATGATTTGGTTGTTTTGTTTTCATTGTTATTTACATATCCTAGATATTAATCCTGTCTTATGAGTACTTTGTAAAGGGGTTCTCCCACTCTGAACACTGTCTCTTCATTTAGGTACAGTTTCCTTTGATATGCAGAATTTACTTTTGTGTAATCCCTTTTGTCAAGCCTTAGGATTACTTCCTGTGTTACACTACAAAGTTCCTGACTATACCCATATCTTGAAATGGTATGTGTGTGTGTGTATGTGTGTGTGTGTGTGTGTGTGTGTGTGTGTGTGTGTGTATGTGTTTCACTATTACCTTTTAAAGTTCCAGATTTTACATTAAAGTCTTTGGTCCATTTTTTAATTGATTTTTGTGGTGAGTAAAAGATATGGATCTAGTTTCATTCTTCTAAATATAAAATTCTAGATTTCCTAGAACTATATTTTAAAGAGTTTGTTTTTATTTCAGTGGACATTTTTGATTAGCTGTTTTTCAGAAGTTAGGTGGATGTAGCCTGTGGGTGCATTTCTAGATCCCGTATTTCACTGTTATTGTGGCTGTTTTGGTTCCTAAAGTTCTGTATTTTAAGATTGAGAATTATGATAGCTTCAACATCACCCTTTCTGCTTAGAATTGCATTGTCTATTAGGACTCTTTTGTGCTTTCATATGAATTTAGGGATTGTTTTCCAACTCTAGGAATAATTTCACTGGTATTGGGGGATGCACTGAATTTGTAACCTGCCTTTGGTACTATACTAATTTTTTTCTTTTTGTTACTTAATAATTTCATACATATATGTAGTGCATGTAATGGGACTATGTCCCAATTATTGCTGAGTTCACCACAGTCTCTTATTTTCTGCATTTGATCAGTTATGGGCCACTATGCTAACCACCATTGACACAAAAACTTTCTCTTATATGTGGGTATAAAAATAAAAGCATAGGGGGAACATATTTTTGTGTTCATTTAACAGAATAATATCATTACGTTCTACCCTAGGGCCTATTGCCTAAGCTAGATACAGGCTTCGGGCCAAATTAATAGTAACAGGCATGAGTTCTAATTTTTGGAATGGTATTTAATGCAATCAGAAACTTCTTGTCTACTCCTATAATAAGACACTATGCCCATTCTTTCCACTCTTCGAAATGGGTCTTGTATCAGATTTCAAAAGAAAATGCTCTCAAGGAGAAAGAAAGAAAGAAAGAGAGAAAGAAAGAAAGAAAGAAAGAAAGAAAGAAGAAAGAAGGAAGGAAGGAAGGAAGGAAGGAAGGAAGGAAGAAAAGAAAAGAAAAGAAAAGAAAAGAAAAGAAAAGAAAAGAAAAGAAAAGAAAAGAAAAAAAAAAGAAAAAAAAAGAAAAGAAAAGAAAGTTTTTCTGCATCTAGTGTAATATTGGCCATAGGTTTCTCATGAATAGCTTTTACTACTTTGAGGTAAGATTCCCCTATTACTGGTTTTTTACAACTTCTGTAATGAAGGAATACGGAGTTGTGTTGAGGGCCTTTCTTGGATCTGTGAAGATCCAAGTGGTTTTTGTACTTAAGTTTATGTTCTGTATTACACTTATTCATTTGCATGTGTTGAACTAAACTTGCATCCTGGGAATGAATTCAACTTGTTGATCATGTACAGACTTCCTATTATCTTCTTAAATTTTGTGTCCCAGTTTGATGTCTGTTGCTGTGATAACACCAAGACTGAAGGCAACTTGAAGAAGAAAGAACTTACCCCCAGGCTCAAATTCAGCAATATTTAGCAGTATTCTTCCACTGGTTTCAACTGCAAGCTTCTGCCTTGAATGTCTGTCTTGGCTTCCCTCCATGATGGACTCTAACCCAGGAGATAAAATAACATATCCCCATGTATTTGAGTTCCCTCTTAATTTTTGGCACAAACTTAACCTCCAGACTCATCTTGTATTTTCTTTGTCCCAAGCCTACACTGAGGCTTTCTCCAAGCAGCTTTGTTTGATTCTTTTAGAGAATTATACTAAGTATGAGGACCTGAGTTTTGAGTGTGTTCATTCTTCCCTGAAATCACAGTGTCTGGTCCTTCTCGGCATCAGAGCTAAAACCTGCCCTTCCAGTCCATTTTCCTTTTCCACTCTTGTAGCTGTCTCCTTGCAGCAGTGATAGTGAGATGTGGAAATGATGAGAGAGCAACAACTGGTGCTGCGGAAGCACAGAGAGAAGTGTGAGCTGAGCCTTCAAAGCTCAGTAAAAAGTTATCGCAGAATTAAGAAATTTAAATCAGAAATAATAGACTGGGTGAAAACAGAAAGTCATGAAGCCAAATAGTTGTCTAGCTAACTGTGTCTTCATGGGGTGGAGTGTGGAATAAAGGTTTAGTATGTTTGTCCTATAGTATATGTCTAATAATCACTCAGGAGTGAGTATATACCATGTGTGTCTCTCTGCTTCTGGGATACCTCACTCAGGATGATCTTTTCTAGATCCCACCATTTGCCTGCAAATTTCATGATTTCCTTGTTTTTATTTGCTGAGTAGTATTACATTGTGTAGATGTACCATAATTTCTGTATCTATTCCTTAGTTGAAGGAAATCTGGGTTGTTTCCGGATTCTGGCTATTATGAAGAAAGCTGCTATGAACATAGTTGAGCAAATGTCTTGGTTGTATGTTTGAGCATATTTCAGATATATGCTCTTGAGGTAGCACTATTCCTAATTTTCTGATAAAGTGCCAGAATGATTTCCAGAGTGGATGTACAAGTTTACATTCCCACCAGCAATGGAGGAAAGTTTCCCTTTCTCCACATCCTTTCCAGCATGTAATGTAACTTGAGTTTTTTTTTAATTTTATTAATTACACTTTATTCATTTTGTATGCCCCCATAAACTCCACCCTCCTCCTCTCCTAATCCCACCTTCCCACCCCCTTCTTCACTCATGCCCCTCCCCAAGTCCACTGATAGGGAAGGTCCTCTTCTCCTTCCTTCTGATCTTAGTTTATCAGATCTCATCAGGAGTGGCTGCATTGTCATCTTCTGTGGCCTGGTAAGGCTGCTTCCCCCATCAGAGGGAGGTGATCAAAGAGCAGGCCAATCAGATTATCTCAGAGGCAGTACCTCTTCCCATTGCTATGGAACCCACTTGGACACTGAACTGCCATGGGCTACATCTGTGCAGGCGTTCTAGGTTATCTCCCTGCATGGTACTTGGTTGGAGTATGAGTCTCTGGGAAGACCCCTGTGTTCAAATTTTCTGGTTCTGTTGCTCTTCTTGTGGAGTTCCTGTCCTCTCCAGATCTTACTATTTCCCACTTCTTACATAAGATTCCATGCACACTGCCCAACAGTTGGTCATAAGTCTCAGCATCTGCTTTGATAGTCTGCAGGGCAGAGCCTTTCAGAGGCCCTCTGTGGCAGGTTCCTAGCTTGTTTCCTGTTTTCTTCTTCTTCTGATGTCTATCCTTTCTGCCTTTCGGGATGTGGATTGAGCATTTTAGTCAGAGTCCTCCCTCTTGAATAGTTTCTTTAGATGTGCAGATTTTAGTAGGTTTATCCTTTATTATATGTCTATATGAGTGAATATATATCGTGTGTGTCTTTCTGCTTCTGGGACAGCTCACTCAGGATGATCCTTTCCAGTTCCCACCATTTACCTGCAAATTTCATGATTTCCTTATTTTTCATTGCTGAGTAATATTTCATTGTGTAGATATACCACAATTTCTATATCCATTCTTCAGTTGAGGGGCATCTGGGTTGTTTCCAGCTTCTGGCTATTACAAATAAAGCTGCTACAAATATAGTTGAGCAAATGTCCTTATTGTGTACTTGAGCCTCTTTTGGATATATGCCTAGGAGTGGTATGGCTCGATCTTGAGGAAGTGCTATTCCTAGTCACTTGAGTTTTTGATCTTAGCCATTCTGATGGGTGTAAGGTGAAATCTCTGGGTGTTTTGATTTGCATCTCCCTTACGGCTAAGGACATTGAGCATTTCTTTAAGTACCATTCAATATTCCTCTATTGAGAATTCTTTGTTTAGCTCTGTACCCCATTTTTAATTGGATTATTTGCTTTGTTGGTGTTTAACTTCTTAATTTCTTTATATATTCTGGACATTAGCCTTCTGTCAGATAAAGAGTTGGTGAAGATCCTTTCCCAGACTGTAGGCTGTCCTTTTGTTCTGACAACAGTGTCCTTTGCTTTACAGAAGCTTTTCAGTTTCATGAGGTCCCATTTATTGATTGTTGATCTTAGAGCCTGTGCTGTTAGTGTTCTGTTCAAGAAGTTGTCTCCTGTGCCAGTGAGTTCAATGCTCTTCCCCACTTTTTCTTTTAACAGGTTTAGTGTGTCTGGTTTTATATTTAGATCTTTGATCCACTTGGACTTCAGTTTTGTGCAGGGTGATAAATATGGATCTATTTGCATTTTTCTGCATGGAGACATCCAATTGAACCAGCACCATTTGTTGAAGATGCTGTCTTTTTTCCACTTAATGGTTTTGGCTTTTTTGTCAACAATCAAGTATCCTTTTGTGTGTGGGTTTATTTCTGGATCTTCAATTCCACCCACCATTCTGTTTCTATGCAAGTACCATGCAGTTTTTATAATTGTTGCTCTATAGTACAGCTGTAGGAATGGAGATACTTCCAAAGACCAACAGAGCCAAAATTACTGACCCCTGGGAGTCCTGAAGAAACTGGTACCTCGACCAAGGACAATGCATGGAGAGGTCCTAAAACCCCTGCTCAGACGTAGTCCATAGACTCAGTATCCAAGTGGGGTCCACAGTATGAGGAGCAGGAGTTGTCTCTGGCATGAACTCAGTGACAGGCTCTCACCTCCCCCTGGAGCCTGCAGCTTTGCCAGAGCACCGAGGAAGATAATGCAACCAGTCCTGATGAGACCTGATAAGCTAGGTTCAAGTAGAAGAGGAGGAGGACCTCCCCTATCAGTGGACTAGGGGAGGGACATAGGGGGAGAAAAGAAAAGGAGGGTGGGATTGGTAGGAAATGAGGGAGGGGACCACAGCCTGGATAGAAATTGAATAAATTGTAATAAATGTTAATAATAAAAAATGTTAATAAAATAGTAAACCAATTAAAAGAGATATTCTACCGCAAAAAGAAAAAAAGAAGCAGGTTTAGAACAGTGTTTTTCAACCTGTGAGTTTTCTCAACCCCTATGGGGGTTGAATAATTCCTTCACAGGAGTTGCCTAAGACCATGGGAAAACACAGATATTTATATTACAGTTCATAATGACAGCAAAATTACTGTTTATGAAGCAGCAACAAAAATAACGGTATAGTTGGGGTCACCAAAACATGTGGAGCTGCAGTAAATGGACACAGCACAAGGAATGTTGAGAACTACTTATTTAGACTCATCAAGTAGACAACAGCCAGAGTGCAGGTGAACTGTACTTCCATCTAATAAATGTGAACCTTTCGTCAATGCCTAGAGTACGTTTTAAGCAGAAAGCATAGCATGTTCAGTTTTACATTTGAAAGACAACTATACTAGCCAAATTAAGTCTGTATTAGAAAGAAACCAGTTAACAAAATAATTATAAAATATATGATGCCATATAATTAGTTTTATCTTACATAGGCTATTACACATCACTTAAAAAATAAAGGTAAGGTTGATTCTCATTCTCATTATAGATATGCTCCATAAAGTCACTAGGAAACTGAATTAGCTAATACTGAAGGTTGCTCTGAGGAAAAGCACAGTATTAGTTTCTTAAAAGCCTTCATCACATCATACATGTATAAGTCATGTATGTTTCAAGATACCTTATTAAATATATAAACTAATTCACTGACATTGAGACAAGGTGACACTTTCATATTTCAGGCCCATTGTAAGATCATTTACATTATCTTTTATATAAGGCACCCAACAGCCTCCTTGCCCTTAGGAAATCACAATCCTTTAACCGTTTTCAGTAGTGAACAGTCATGTTAAAGCACAAAAATTGTAAAAAGCCTTGCCCTGCATAGTGCACAAAAAACTGGGGCTTGTTCACAGTATGAGAGCAAAGACGGAAAGGTAGGACAGAACCTTGCTGACCTCAGATGGGAATGTGCACACTAGACAATAAAAAAATATTTCATAATTGTGGCCACGTCTCTCAATGGCAGGGAAAGTATCATAAACACTGATTTACTAATAAATTTTTAAAAGCAGGCAAATCTATAAAAATGGACTTGTTGGATAACATAGGTTGACTCTACATAAATACATCCATGAAACTAAACTAACACGTTTGTGTAAATGAAAAGCAAGAAAGAAAAACAGATTTTTGGAATGAAGACAGGGTAAGATGCAAAGACAATGCCAAGTTTCTGTTTAAAAGATGTAGTGATTTGATTAGGAATGGCCTCATGCGTGAGAATGCTTGGCGCATAGGGAGTGAGACTGTCACGAGATGTGGGCTAGTTGGAGGAAGTCTGTCACAGTGGAGGCAAGGCAGGCTTTGTTGTCTAACATGCTAGGCCTAGTGGGGCACTATTCGCTTCTGCTGCCTGTAGAATAAGATGTAGAACTCTGAGCTGTCATGCTTCCCGCCATGATGATAATGGACTAAACCTCTGAAACTGTAAGCCATCCTCAGTTAAATGTTTTCATCTATAAGAAGGAAAATGCCATGTTCACGGTGTCTTTTCACAGCAATAAAACCCTAGCTAGGAAGTTCAGGTAACTGTCAAGATGCTACCAGAAAATCCTGACCTGGAAGAGTCATGCTTTGGAATCACAAAACATTTCTATTTGGACAACCATCTGGTAAAGACTGCCAGAAAGCTTTGGGCAATAATAATGGAGCTGGAACATCTTAAAGAGTACAATATTAGTGATATAAAACTTAGTTATCAAGTATGCAAAGGATACAATTGAAGCTGTAAGAATGTAAATAAAGAAATAATGTGTGTGGGTATTTCGCATGCCTGTATGTCTGTGCTCCATGGGCAGGCAGTGCCCTTGGAGACCAGAAGAGAGCATCCAATCCCTAACCTGGAGTTCCAGAGATTGTAAATGGCCATGTGGATACTGGGAATCAAACCTGGATCCTCTGAACTGCAGCCAGTTCTCTTAACCACTGAGTCATCTCCCCAGCATTGCCACTGTCAAAATCCTACACCATTTATAAGTATGGATTCTCTTCCCGCAGGCTCTTGAGAGGTAACCTGACCTCAGCCCAACTAATGGAAGCTTTCCTTTCCCTTGCTCGCGATGAGTGATTCTGGAGCAAGGTTACTTCCCAAGATATATCATGGAAGTAGAACTATCTGAAATCACAGAAGAGACTGAAACACTGAAGTTGCTGTGCCAATGGGTTGCTTATTAGGTGAATATATTAGAGTCATGGGTTTCCAGGGATAACAGCCAATAAATATAAACATATTTGTGGTAATAACTTTCACTTTTTTAAGTTAAAAAAAAAACACTTAAAGGTTAATAGTCTCTTCTAACCTGTAGGAGCTATGTTCCAATTTTCAGAGGAATTACCTGACACCATGGGTAGAACCAAAACCTACATAGACAATGGCCAAACCTGTGCATGTAACACCCATGAGGAAATATCTGTTTGACACTTCCAGGCAGAAGTGCTCTTGGACACAAAGCTGTTATTATGTTAAACGGGTTTTACTTGAAATATAAACTAGTGGTACAGAGAAAGTCCATATGAATAAGTAAGACAATTGATAAGTGGCTAAATCACAGGTAACATAATAATAGCATGGACACACACTGGGAGGAAAAGATGGGTCATACCCTGGGTGAGGACAATGCAGGGTGGTAGAAGATGCAACATTCCATTCAGAACAGCACACAGGTCAACATTTTTATGAAGTTATAAATTGTTTCTTTGGGGAATTTTCCACTGTGGTTGGCTACGGGTAACTGGAAAGCCAAACCACAGGTAATGGAAAGCAGCAGTGCCTAGATGCTATGTTGCTGTAGCTTGACTCTCCTCTTCAGAGAACCTGTTGAAATGTACTGTGATGGCATTGAGAACTGGACTCCATAAACTTGATAAAGTCTTTGTGGAATCTTTGTGACAGAGTGAAAGCTATTATTTAAAAAGAAAATGGTTTGTCCCATTTTTTTTTTTTTAATCTCAGGCTCACTTGCCTCTCCAACATGTTGTAGACAGAAGGCAGCACTGTGCTCTTGGGTACTGAAGCCTTCAGAGACATGACTCAAACAACTTATAGTTTACTCAGCCTGTGACATTCTGTTTGAACAGCAGGAAATCAATTAAGACATGCACATAATGCCCAGCGACTTTGATTTTTAGTTTACTTTTGATACTGTATTTGAATTACAGCATTTCTCCCTTTCCTTTTCTCCCTCTAAATTACTCCTATATACCCATTGTCACTCTCCTTCAAATTCATGGCCTCTTTTCTCAATTGTTATTGTGTGCTTACATGTATTTGTATATACATATATATTCCAAAATAGAAACTTCTGAGTCTATATGTTGCTTGTGTGTAGTTGTTTTTTTTGGGGGGGGGGGTAAGGGTGGGGGCTGACCATTAGGGACTGGGCAACCAATTGATGTGCTCTTCTCTGATGAAGATCACGTCTCCTGCTCCCTGCCTTGCTCAATTGCCTGCTGTTCTTTGTGTAAGCTTGAGACCTTGTGGAATTTTCCCATTGGTATCATCCTTGTTCAGCTCATGTTTGGTTGGGCAGTGATGTTGATCGGATTTTATGGGTATAGCTTCTGATGTTACTAGCAGTCAAAATCTCAAAGAAAATGCCCAGATCCTTCAGTTCTTACAGTCTTTTTGTATCCCTTCACAATGTACCCTGACTAAGCCTTGGATATTGAAGGATTTTGCAGATGCATCCACCAGGTCTGAGCTTTTACAACTCTGGATGCTGGTTTCTTGTGGTTTTCTGTAGTGGTCTCCCTCTGTTGCAAAGAGAAGTTTCTTTGATGAGGGGAGAGAACTACATTTATCTGTGGGTATAAAGACAAATGTTTATAGATTTTTTTATGAGGCAGTGCCTTCCGTCTACCTCCTTAGGTTGGCTTGAATTGGCTGTTCTGTTTGCAGGTTGGTATATCCAAAGCCTGAACCAAGAATAAAACAACAGAGTCTATTAAAAGATGGGAATGAAAATTTTAAAACAGAAAATAAGAGAAAAATGAGAAAATAGGTTTGATTTATTTCTAGTCTTCCAAAAATAATGGTTTACTACTTTTCCATAATACTTTACCAATTACCATTCCCAATGTGACAAATATTTTGCTTTGCCACTGGTCAGGTGATGCCTTTAATTCCAACATTTGGGAGGCAAAACCAGGCAGGTCTGTGAGTGTAAGGACAGCTTGTTTTAAACAGTAAGTCCAGAATAGCCAGAACTCTGTAGAGAGAGCTTGCCTCAAATAAAGAAAGAAAGAAAATAAAATATTTCACTTTGTATTGCAGCACACACTGTTTATGCTTGTGTCACAGCAGGAAAAAAAGGATTTCACTTTTAAGTAGCAAAAATAAAAATCATAAGGTGTGCCCCCTTTTCACCATTGCTACCATAAAAATATTTACAGACAATACATATATTGTTTTGGGGATCCAACTGGTTATCTGCTGTTCAATGATGGTCTCAGTGAAGAAACAAAAATACATTTCTTGAATCATGAAATTTTCAGGTAAATGGTGGGAACTGGAAAGGATCATCCTGAGTGAGCTGTCCCATCAGAAAGACATACATAGTATATATTCACTCATATAGACACGTAATATAGGATAAATCTACTAAAATCTGTACATCTAAAGAAACTATTCAAGAGGGAGGACTCTGACTAAAATGCTCAATCCACATCCCAAAAGGCAAAGAGGAGGGACATCAGAAGAAGAAGAAAACAGGAAACAAGCTAGAACCTGCCACAGAGGGCCTCTGAGAGGCTCTGCCCTGCAGACTATCAAAGCAGATGCTGAGACTTATGGCCAACTGTTGGGCAGTGTGCATGGAATCTTATGTAAGAAGTGGGAAATAGTAAGATCTGGAGAGGACAGGAACTCCGCAAGAAGAGCAACAGAACCAGAAAATTTGAACACAGGGGTCTTCCCAGAGACTCATACTCCAACCAAGTACCATGCATGGAGATAACCTAGAACCCCTGCACAGATGTAGCCCATGGCAGTTCAGTGTCCAAGTGGTTTTCATAATAATGGGAAGAGGGACTGCCTCTGAGATAATCTGATTGGCCTGCTCTTTGATCACCTCCCTCTGAGGGGGAAGCAGCCTTACCAGGCCACAGAAGATGAAAATGCAGCCACTCCTGATGAGATCTGATAAACTAAGATCAGAAGGAAGTCACCTATCAGTGGACTTGGGGAGGAGCATGCGTGAAGAAGGGGGAAGGAGAGTGGGATCAGGAGGGGAGGAGGGAGGGGCTTATGGGGGGATACAAAGTGAATAAAATGTAAAAAAAAATAAAAAATAAAAAATAAAAATTATATTTCTTGATTTTAGGAGAAAAGGAAAAAACAAGTTCAATGGTAACATTTTTTAAAATTCTGAACTGCAAAGGAAATGTTTTCTTTCACAAAAATACCATGATAAAGACCCCGTGTTTTTATGTGGAACTCAAATTTAGAAAAGAGAGAGAGGGGGAGGGAGGACAAAAGAAGCATTAGGCTATATGAAAACATCAATTCAGAGAAGGGGGATCTTCATTTTAAAATGGTGATAATCAGACCCATAGTGCCGCCAGGCCTGTGGGTGCACAGGGAGCCATAAAGACATGGTCATACTTACTCAAGTAGTATATTTCCTGCTTTACAACCCCAGTACTAAAAAGGCTGAGGTGATAAGGTTGCCCTAAGTTCAGTGCCAGCCTAGGCTACAGATCTTGCCCATTCACCCTCCAAAAAAGCAAATGGAACAACCAGGCTTCTACACAATCTTCTTCCTCAAGATAGATAGATAGATAGATAGATAGACCAGACAGATTGATAGATAGATAGATAGATAGATAGATAGATAGATAGATAGATAGATAGGCAAACAATACTCATTTAAATTTATAATAGAGTACATTTTTGTTTTCTTTCTTCCTCTTCAAATCATAGAGTAAAACAAAGCAATAAACAAAAAACATGAAGGGATTGTGCTTACACTTCTTTTTGAGTTTTAAGTCCAGGAACTTTTCTCACTTTTTTTTTTTCCAAAAGGCTAAATATGCATAAAAATAATAAGAAAGATGTGGTGTTCTGCGTCCTGAATCCCCGTCTTTCACACTGGACCTGTTTGTAAGTGTCAGTCAGCGTGCCAACTAAAGGGCTGTGTCCCTGCTGGAACACTGCAAGAATATCAGGTTTCTTCAGCAAAGATCTACTGCGACTTGCTAAGATTCGTAAGAAAGATGAGAGAACACAGTCTGCTGGTCATACCCCCCAAGGTGGTTTGGGGAAATGTCCATTGGGTGCTAAGAAATATTTTAGATTCTATTTTCATGTGTATGCGTGTGTGTGCTGTGTTTGAGATGAAATATTCACCCATCAAATAAGTATATTTGATTTCCATTCCTGTTGGGGAAAGAATCTGTTCTTTCCCCCTTTTTTTGTGGCAATTCATTATTTTACAAGATTAATTACAGTTATAAATCTCATGTGTCTCCAACATTTGGCTTACACTTTGCCATATCACTATAAAATATGAGTAAATTTACTATAACAGATTGTGTCATCTGATGTATACATTTTAAAAAATGGAAGCCAAATGTAAGTGAATTGAATTGGCTAACTTCTAAGAACCAGTGAGCTGCATGAGGTAGTTTAGACCAAGCTCGGTCTCAGTACTCCCAGGTTTCATTCTTCCTCTGCAGTAATCAAGTTCTGTAATTGCACGTCCCTGGCTTCAGAGGGGAGGGGCTATATTTACCAAAATAAGGACTATTATTTCACCAAAATGGAATTTGAATCTCCCTCCCTATCTCTCAGGGCACAGTGCCACCCCCAATTCAGCCCCACTGCAGATATACATTCCCTCTAGTGTCAACCAACACAGCACCCCATCAAGCCCAATTGCATTCTCTGTGGTTTTGGAAGAGGGATGGCTTCTTAATTCATCTGTGTCCTTTAAAATGATATGCCAGGTCCTCATCAGGGGCAGGGGTCACATGCTCTACTCTCTAGAAGGGCTCTAACAGGCAACATAAATTGGTAAAGTGAATAGGAATGAACTGTAGGGAATTAGAATTTGTTCATCCTATTCCAAGAAAGTAGCCACAACTCAGCTATGACCAAACAGTTTTGCACAAACATTTAACAAAGCATTTGCAAAAACATTGGAGTCAAATCTTTCCAGAAATATCCAACCAAGAAAATTAGGCAAACCCTTTTTAATGGCATATTCCAATTTCCATATGTAGTCATTAAACTTAACGTTTTTAAATATAGACACATTAAGCCTGTGAGTTTATGATTAAGCCTTCAGTTTATGATAGGAAGTGGCCATTTGTCTCTAGACATGTGAAGAATAAACTTAACTTCTCAAGATAACTCATTGAATCAAATCTCCATCTCTTTAGACTGGAAGGCCATCCAGGTTGTTAGCTTCAGACTACTTCATCTCGCAATTATTCATTTATTACTCACCTTTTAAATATGCATTGAGTGGTTTTTCTAGAGGGTGGGTATGCACAGAAAAAGGAAACACAGCACCTGCCTTCAGAATTTGCAACTTACTCAATGGGTCTAACACGCTAACTAAATTTGTAACATCAAAGTTATCTGACAGTTTACCGTGGAGATTCACTGGATGGCAATTTAAACTGTCATTTTAGAACCAGTTCTCACAGCTGCAGTGATGCTCAGCTTTTTCCCAGTCTCCATGTTCAGCTATACCCATGCAAATTGCTAGTTCATGACATAGCTGCTGGTTTTGCGCACACCCAGAGAGCTGGCTGTACCGGTTGGTTGCTTCACGTTCACTAAGCTCCACTGTTACTGACTCAGAAGCCCGAGGATGTTTCTGACTTAAGATATAAGAGTATAACTTTAAAAGGTGTTTCTTATTGATTTGACTTTTCTTATTGACTTATTTCTTATGCAATCTATGTGGTCTAACCCTATCTCCTATGTATAACTAGAACATAAAAATGCCTAGCATTACTTTTAGCCACTAGAAAATAATAAAATAAAACTCACCTCTAAACTGAAGGAACCATGCTATTTTTTTTTGGGGGGGGGGAGGGTGCTGTTTGTTTTGTTTTGTTTCTGAGACAAGGTTTCGTTACACAATACAAGTTGCCTTCATACTTGTGAGTCTCTTGACTCAGCTTCCCAAGTGCTATTGCTTGCTCTGAAGATATCTCACCTGACACCCTAAAGTGCAAATCTAAATCCGAATATACTAGACTGTGAAAGGGAATTAGAACAGAAAGGTTTTCAGATATTTTCTAATCATTCTGTCTGCATAATTTAAAGCTGAGTTTTTGGGGGTCTCGGTGTAGTTTTATTTATTTTCCCTGTAGTGCTAGAGAGTGAACCCAAGGCTCTGCACATTCTAGCCAAGCACTTGACCACTGAGTCACGTCCTGAGGAGCTGCAGTTTGTTTTGTTGTTTTATTTTGTTTTGTTTTTAATCAATAGATCCAGTGGTTTTCTTATTGCTTTAACTTGCAGAATAGAAACTGGAATAAATTATAAGCTATATAAGATGATGAATAGTATTTACTACGCATTTTCTACACTAAGGTACCATGTCAGATGAGTCATATTGTCTGGAGCTACTAGCTTAATCTCTCCTCAGCAAACAGTTAGAGAGACTGAATAACCCATGCAAAATCATATACTGGGTAGTGACTGGGTAGTGACTGACCCGAGCTCCTCCACTCACTAGACCACACTACCACTTTATTTATCCATGGGTGTGAGGAAGTGTGCACTTGGGTATGCTGGTGACTAGATGCATGTAGAGATCAGAGGACATCTTGCAGGTGCTGGTACTCTTCTTCTGCCACACGCATCCTTGGGGTGAAACTCAGATTGTTATGCTTGTGGGCAAGTGCTCTCCATGTGAGCTACCATGCTGTCTCCACAATGCCCCTTTAATGCAAACACTGAGGACATACTTATCCACTTGTCACAATTTGCATTTATAGATACTTTAACTGCCTCGTAAATTTTAAGCTAATGAATACATCCAGGGTTTCAGTTAAGCTCAAATATATTTGTATCTGGCCAACTTTTCTTAACAAAATTGCATCCTTATTTCAGCCATAGTCATGGCAAAAACACAGGGCAAAATGCTTTCAAGTTGCTGCTGGTGAGTACAAACATAAGATATTACAGTTATCCTCTTGTAACTTATTTCAGGAATCAACTGGCTTCAGGGAAACAGAGTGGATGTGTCAGATTTGTTTTCATTATATAGTGTAAGCGATGAACTGTCGTGAGCTACTGTTACCATCAGAGCTATTTCATCTCCCAAAATCACTAGCCCAGGTGCCTCTTAACCCACGTGTGCCACACATATCACATGCATTACTTATTGCATACACAGGAGTAATGATGTATGTCTGTTGTTTCCATCCAGTAAATTCCATTACTCTACAAAACAAAGCAGGCAAAGAAACCAATGATATGCTACCTTCTCAGGTTCTCAAGCCTATAACAAAGACAAGAGAGTAAGAGAGAGAGAGAGAGAGAGAGAGAGAGAGAGAGAGAGAGAGATTACCCACGTACCTGCCTTCTTTCTCTACCAGTTCACAGTCCAGAACCTTGTCACCTCATGTGCACATTCTCTTGGTTCTAATCCTGTCCCCTGAAAATTAAGGAACTGCATAGAACTATTCAGTCTCTCAAAAAAGGAAAGTTCAGAGTCAGAGAGTATTACAAAGCTCTACCTTTTTTTCCTGTGTAGCCTCTACATGCTAGAAAGTTCACATACAATATTTACTCCTCTTCTTCATTCTGTGGTTACAGTAAGATGTCCGGTCTCCCCTGCATTAGCCTTCTGCACTGTGAACTGATGGAGATAAGAGAAGGTGTGCGGGATAAAACACCCTCTCAAATCTGTTAGAAATTTCCAGGTCTAGTCAAGACAGGAGTAATTTAAAGAAAAACCCAGTTTATTCTCATGGTCAGTAGGTGTGATTTTAAAGATAATTTGTGGGATATGGGTGGTTAGCCTCCGTGCTGCACATACATTGAACCTTGTGCTAATGTGATTATATCTGTTGGGATTAGAAGACCCAATAAACTTAATGCTGTGCCATCATTATCCCTCAAACTATTCAGAGATTTCTTCTGCCTCCCCTTATTCTGGAAGTTTTTATTGAAGTACTGGTTCTCATCAAATAGAATTTTCTGATGACCAACAGTTAAGATTATGTAGAATTTAATTGCACAACATAATAAATTTCTCTAGTAAAAGCCTAATTTTTCTTTAAGCATTTCAATATTGCTTAAAGTTTTATTACATTTTATTTTTTTATTATATCCCTTCACAGTGTTTTGGGTTTTTTTAATTTTTTAATTTATTTTTATTTTTATTAATTACAATTTATTAACTTTGTATCCCCCTTGTAGCTCCCTCCCTCTTCCCCTCCCAATCCCACCCTTCCTTCCTCTTCTCCACCTGTATCCCTCCCCCAGTCCACTGATAAGGGAGGTCCTCCTCCCCTTTCTTCTGAACCTAGTCTATCAGGTCTCATCAGCAGTGTTTGCATTGTCTTCCTCTTTGGCCTGGTAAGGCTGTTCCCCCCACAGGGGGAGATGATCAAAGAGCAGGCCAATCAGTTCCTCTCAGAGACAGTCCTTGTCCCCATTACTATGGAACCCACTTGGACACTGAACTGCCATGGGCCTATAGCTGTGCAGGGGTTCTAGGCCAATCTCCATGAGTGATCTTTGCCTGTAGTATCAGTCTCAGAAAAGACTCCTGTGCCCAGATTTTTTGGTTTTGTTGCTCTCCTTGTGGAGCTCCTGTCCTCTCCAGGTCTTACTATGTCCCACTTCTTTCATAAGATTTCCTGTACTCTGCCCAAAAGTTGGCCATAAGTCTCAGTATCTGCTTTGATGCCCTACAGGGTAAAATCTTTCAGAGGACCTCTGTGGTAGGCTCCTGTACTGTTCCCTGTTTTCTCCCTTTTCTGATGTCCATCCTCTTTGCCTTTCTGAATGACGATTGAGAATCTTAGCCAGAATCCTCCTTCTTGATTAGTTTCTTTAGGAGTATAGATTTTAGTATGTTTATGGTATAACATATGTCTAAATCCACTTATAAGTGAGTATATACCCTGTGTATCTTTCTGCTTCTGGGATACCTCACTCAGGATGATCTTTTCCAGTTCCCACCATTTGTCTGAAAATTCCATGATTTCCTTGTTTTTTTTTTATTGCTAATATTCCATTGTGTAGATATACCAAAATTTCTGTATCCATTCCACAACTGAGGGACGTCTGGGTTGTTTCCAGCTTCTGGCTATTATAATTTTTTATTTATTGCAATTTATTCACTTTGTATGCCAGCTGTAGCCCTACCCTTCCTCCCAATGCGCCCCTTCCTCCCTCTGCCCCTCCCTCATCTCCTCCCATGCCCCTTCCCCAGTCCACTGATAGGAAAGGTCTTCCTCCCTTTCCATCTGACCCTAGCCTATTAGGTCTCATCATAGTCTTCCTCTATGGCCTAGTCACATACTTTTAATCCCAGCATGAAGGAGGCCGAGGCAGAAGAATCATCAAAAGTGTGAGGCAGAGTGAATTCAGGGTCAATAATGAATTCAAGATCAATATGGACTATAAGCGACTCTGAAAACAAACAAATGCTTCTCATCCCACGCTACCTAGTTGCCCCTTATTTTGGTTGAACCATGAGCCAAAATAAGCCTCTGTGTTTTAGTCACAGAAAATGGACTAATTTCATTGTATGTGTGTGATGTTCATACATGGTAGGTGTGTTCACATGTAGACCAGGCTGGGCTCAAACCAGTTTGCTCTTGCCTCCATTTCTCACCTCCTGTTCTAATGACAACATTTCTCTACAGTGAGCTAAGTAAGCCCCGGGTCCTTCACCTGGAGCAGCTGTGTGTAGCTCTGGGCGCTCTCAACCATCTGAGTTGCTCCCGCAGCTCCACTCTACCCAGCAGCACCTGTCACTGCCTACAACACAGCCATCAAGGCGCCTGAATAGCTTTCCACTCTGTCCAAGTATGGCAGCGGCCACAGAAGTCTTTCTATCCCAGAGGGCTGCATCGCCATTTTCCCTGCTCACAAAGGTTTCTTTTCATCTTATTTTTGTGATTTTCCTGAGATGAGGCAAATTCAGAGAGGGGGTAAAGCCAAGCAAACAATCCTCTGCACATCCAGGAAGTGACCACTGGGGCTTTGAACCTCACAGACAACCTGGCCAGCCGTTGTTGACATCTATGCTGGGTCCTCCTCTTCCATCTCCACATCATTGCTAGCACTTTTGTTCTGCTCATCCTCTGGCCCTGCAAGCAGAATGCTAGTGACAGTGTGCAGAGGGCTTCAATCTGCTCCTCTGTGAGCCATTCTTGACTCTCTTCTACCATCAGCTGGAACTCAGCAGCGGTCATTGGCCTGTGATTCAGCAGCTGAAGCTTCTCGGTTTTGGTCACATTTTCATTGCTGTGAGGAATTCTTGGACAATCTCAGAACTCTGGTTCCGGCATGGTGGTTTTGATGTGTATTTTAATGTCTTGTAAGTGATGGCGTTCAAGTTCTGCTGCCCAGCGCTGTGTTTGTTCTTCCCGCTCTCCTTTCGCTGCTCTTTGAGATCCATCAGTGACTGGAACACCTCATAGTTACTGAGCAGTGCGGCATTCTCATCTTTGTCCTCCTCGGCCGCCAGCCAAGCCCAGTTTCTCAGCTCCTCAGCTGAGCCCAGTTTCTCCTGGACATGCGGCTTATACTTCCATATTGTCTCTGCTTCATCGCGTGCAGCCGCTGGAAGGGAAAGGCCTCAAGTTGCATCACCGCCACACTGCTCACCGCCTCAGTGTGTGCCGCAGGGCACTCTGGGCGATATGGTATTTCTTTAACAGTGAAATATAAGAATAGTAAATACTGAACTATATCTGACCTTGCTATGATTTTTTAAACAAATAAGTTCTACATGAAAGGATCTGATTTTTAGTGTCACAATGAAATTACTCCAAAACCTCATATTTGCTATATCACATCAGGCATTTGTGTTGTTTAGTCATATTATTATGTATGATTAGTAGATTGAGCATACATATATATATATATATATATATACTAACAATATTTGCACTAATAGTCACTGACTATATCCCTCAGTCTATAAAGAATAGTCACGAGACACTTGCACGTGCAGTGCTAGATAAGGGGGTATCTAGTTATCGAGAGAAAATCAATAAAAACAGAAAATAGAACAAATAATTGATATATGGTATGTTCTTGACTTTGGTTTATGAAGATGCATATATTGCCTACTAAGCCACAGTGAATTATTCAGTAGGGGTTTACTTTCTTCTATGCAAACCTTGACCACATAAAGACACCGTAAGACGGTAGAGTAGATCCAAGGCAGCAGCGCGCACTCCTCCCTTCCCATGATGCCATCCTTAGCATTTAGTTTTCATTCTTTCGTTTACGTTATGAACAAGTGATGCCAATTTCCCTTGGCACTTCTGGTCCAAGTTTCAAGGGGAAAAAAGACACCCAAGAGAAATTGCTGTGCTATGCCAATATCAGGAAACCAATTTCTTTCTTTTTTTAAAAGAGACATTTATTCTAATATTTTTATATGTATGAATGTTTTACTTGCATGTAGACCTATGCATAACGTGTGTGCCTCGTTCCCACAAAAGCCAGAAGAGGGTCTTATAGGACTGGAGTTACAGGCAGTTGTTAGCTGCCTTGGGACGCTGGGTCATCTGGAAGAGCAGCCACTGTCCTCTATGCCATTTCTCTGACCCCCAGGAAAATGTTTTTAGAAATCCACTTGTCTCACTTGGCAGCATATTAACCACCTTTGCTCCAACACATTTTCCCAGAATAAAATCAGAGCTCTGTAAGAAGAGAGAGTTATGAGGTAGGTGATCATTTATTTCTGAAATATTGAGATACGAAAAAAGGGTGAGTATTCACGGCGTGTATTACTGGCAGTTTTTACCATGGAAAGGAAAAATAAGGTAGACTTGAAAATACAGCACAGATTAAGTACCCAGGAGAACACAAAAGTAGCTGTTTTCGGTAGGATGAACATGCGTATAGGACAAATTTGTTTGACACTGAGAAACAAGTTAAAGTGCAGGCTGTTACTGAGCTAGTGGAATCAAAAGTGGAAGGAAAACTTTCGGGCTTGACCTTGGGTACATTAGGGACCCAGTGGAAGTTTAGAAGTGAGAGGATAAATGTATAGAACTAGTAATTGAAAAGAGATTGTTCTAGACTGGGAAAGGATTTTCACCCACCCTATATCTTACAGAGGGCTAATATCCAGAATATATAAAGAACTCAAGAAGTTAAACAGCAATTAAAGTTAAATAGTAATCCAATTAAAAACTGGGGTACAAAGCTAAAGAGGGAATTTTTAATTGAAAAATCCTGAATGGCAGAGAAACACTTAAAGAAATGCTCAATGTGCTTAGTCATCAGGGAAATGCAAATCAAAACCACCCTAAGATTTCACCTTACACCCATCAGAATGGTTAAGATAAAAAACTCAAGTGACAACAATGCTGGAGAGGATGTAGAGAAAAGGCCAACACTCCTCTATTGCTGGTGGGAATGTAAATTTGTACAACCACTTTGGAAAGCAATTAGGTGTTTTCTCAGAAAATTAGGAGCAGTGCATTCCTAGGCATATATCCAAAATATGCTCAAGTATACAACAGGACATTTGCTCAACCATGTTCATAGCAGCTTTATTTGTAATAGCCAGAATCTGGAAACAACCCAGAAATCCCTCAACTGAGGAATGGATATAGAAGTTGCGGTACATTTACACAAAGGAATACTACTCAGCAATTAAAAACAAGGATGTCATGAAATTTGCAGGCAAATGGTTGGAAGGAGAAAAGATCATCCTGAGTGAGGCATCCCAGAAACAGAAAGACACACATGGTATATACTCACTTATAAGTGGATATTAGACATACAATATGGTATAAACATACTAAAAGCTGTACTCCTAAAGAAGCTAAGCAAGAAGGAGGACCTTGGGTAAGATGCTCAATCCTCATTCAGAAAAGCAAACAGGATAGACATTGGAAGAGGGAGAAAACAGGAAACAGGATAGGAGCTTACCACAGAGGGCCTCTGAAAGACTCCACCCAGCAGGGTATTGAAGCAGATGCTGAAACTCATAGCCAAACTTTTGGCAGAGTGCAGGGTATCATATGAAAGAAGGGAAAGGTGAAAGACCAGAGGGGACAGGAGCTCTACAAGCAGAGCAACAGAACCAAAAGATTTGAGCAAAGGTTTTTTTTTTTTCAGAGACTGATACTCCAACCAAGGACCTTACATGGAGATAACCTAGAACCCCTGCTCAGATGTTGCCCATGGCAGCTCAGTTTCCAAGTGGGTTCCCTAGTAATGGGAATAGGGGCTGCCTCAGATATGAACTCTGTGGCTGGCTCTTTGATCACTTCCCCCTGAGCTTGGGGGTTAGGGGGGCAGCCTTACCAGGCCACAGAGGAAGACAATGCAGCCAGTCCTGATGAGACCTGATAGGCTAGGGTAAGATGAAAGGGGAGGGGGACCTCCCCTATCAGTGGACTTGGGGAGGGGCATGGGAGGAGAAGAGGGAGGGAAGGGAGGAGGGAAGGGGCTACAGCTGGGATACAAAGTGAATAAATTGTAATAAATAAAAAATGTTATTGAAAAAAGAGAGAGAGACTGTTCTCATTGTGTCCTACATTTAAATGGAAAGAGACTGGATTTATTTGCATCTGAAGTCACTGGATAATGTTCAGGGCTTACACTGTACCGATTACAGTTGTTGCCTCACTGAAGGCCTGAGACACTGCACAGTGTTTTCGAATTAATGGTTCATAAACTGGCAATCATCTATGGTGTGGCTCTGATCACTCCCCGTACTGTGCTATCTGTTCTTGAGACTTCACTAAGTCATCGGGCCAATACCATTGCTATGTTTTCAGCATATAGAGTGTTTTCTATGTTGGATTGTGACCATTGGACGTTTAGAAAAGAAATATAAATGATGGTTTTCTAAAGAGCAGAACTGCTTAAAGTTTGTATTGACAGTATCCATGTGTGGACAAGTGTATGAAGACTAATACCTCCGCCGTTGTCCGTTTCAAACACTGTACATCCAGACTCTGGCTTAACGGCCTGTCTGACTCATTGTCTACACCTTCTCCTATCCCTCCACTCCCGATCCCTGGGGCAACTCAGATTTCTGCTGCAGGCTGGAGTTTAGCCCCACTTCCAACTTTGGGACCAAAACTTCCTTCCTTCTATTATTACAGGAGAAATGCTGAAATCAGAATCTAGTAGCTCAGTGACTCAGTAACACAGACAAGAAGCCGGCCTTGTTTCTGCACAGGGGTACTCTTCAAATTCTTTTCTGGATATTAAGTTCTCGTGGAATTCTTCCTCATTGAACGACCTGTCTTGATGCTATGTCCTATTGTTCTAGTACTGAGGTCCACCTAGGTACAATTTGTCCTCTTGAAGGCCAATATCCTATGTACAAGTCTCCAACCTTTCCCATCTCTGACAAGCTTTCCTGATGCTTTCTACCCTCTGATGACTTTTTTTTTCTGTATCTCTTTACTGAATTCCCAGGGTCTCACCAGCCAGTATTTATTTCCCATTTCATACTGTTCCAACCTGCCTGCTCTCTCAAGTCAAGCCTTCTGGGCAGCTGACTACAACTCTACTTCTTGGACATATAAAATACTGCTGAAAAGGTAGAAGTTTCTTGAAAAAGGTAGATTTTCTGATTTGCTAAAAATAAAAATAAAAAAGTAGCCCTTCCGTAAAGAAAAGAAAAAGACATGTAATCTACAGGAAGCAGAAGATGCCAGAGAAGCATCCCTGGAAATGTGCAAGGCAACAGATGAGAGCTATCTAAATACCAAGAGACTTAAGCCTAGCAGCCACCAGTATCTGAGCTTCCCTCACCACAAGAAGAGAGCAGATGTAACCAGCCACAGAAACTGATAGGACAGAGCAGCAGAAACAGAGTTGCCATGAGGACCAGCCAATCATGGGAGGGGAACAGTAACAAAAGGCATCATTTCTTCAGACTATAATAATAGTAGTTCAAGAGGGCTTCAACTTTATTTTTAAAAATAAGTCCAGGTGTGGTCTGGGGATATGGCTCAGTGGGGTAAAGCACTTTCAGTGTAAGCATATGGACCTGAATTTTAATTCTTATGAACCCACATGAAAAGCTGAGCATGGCTACACAGGCAACCTGAGCATTGGAAGGCAGAGACCAGTGGACCACATAATTTCTTTGGAAGCCAGCTTGGTCCAAATAGCAAGCTCCCGTAGAATGAGACAAGAAAGGTGATGTCTTTCTTCCCTTCTTCATGTGTATTCATAAGCATGTGAACCCACACACACGTTAATGTAACACACAAACACCATTCACAAACACAATGATAATTATTCTAGTGAACATATATAAATATAAAATATGAACCCTGTTTCTAAGAAATTTTTATCTTAATATAGAAGGTAAGAGCTTACTAATACAATAGCATACCGTAGTATAACAAACTGTAACATAATGTACCTGTGCCTGTGAGGACCAAAAGTAATTAATTCTATGGTGAAAACCAGAAGCCTTCCCACAGGTAAGTAACAAGACTAGTAAAATTCTCTAGGTGGGATTACTCAACTGTACTAGCATCTAGTGTAGCAGGACGACAAGGTGAGGGTAGCCTGGCCTCCAGACTGAGTCTTAAACCATCCTGAACTGTATAGTGATGGTCTTGATTCAAAACTTGATATGTAGAAAATTAAACATTAAGATTGGCAAGTTTTTACATAAGCAAAATAACCTTAAGCAAGAAAGAATGAAAATACTGTAGCAACAACATTCCTTGAGTAGTGCATTTGGCTTCTATCACCCAGGTATCCTGGAAGGTGATGGGAATGAAACAGAACTCACAAGCACTGCTAGAGGAGCCAGTGGTGGGAGGAGCCAGTGGTGGGAGAAAGCTACATCACAGCAGAGTCCTGCTACATTGTTGTTCAGTTACAAGGGGCAAACACAAAGAACCTTGTAACTCATTATCAACATGTAGCAGAATCAGTCTACCACAAGGTTAGCAACAGGTAAAATATGAGACTTCATGGCTTCAGCTTAATAAAAAATATGGATCAAACAAAAATGTGAAGAAGACTGTATTTGGATATGCTATATGTAGACCAAACAAACAAACAAAAACAAAAATGGCAAACTAAATTCCATCCTATTGTTTTCACAAGAAAAAGAGATCTCCACAAGAATAGGAGGGTAAAGATGAAAACTGAAATGTTTTCAGTGTTTTCGCTAGAATATTGCTCAGGAAAGAAACTGATTTGATACAATTTGTTACAGGAGAAAAAAATGTTTTCTCAGCAAAAGCACATTGGTTTGGAACAATCCTGATGAAATTCTCCATGATGGCACTATCAAGTAAGAAAGAAAATAGTTTTATAGAGGTGATGCTATGTAACTTTACGTCAGACAGGACAGTGAAGACAGAGCAAAGAGATAACTCCACCCAGGCTAGTTTGGTGAGCCAGTTTGTTGAGTGCCCTAGGCTACTCATAGGAGCGAGGGTGAAAGGGCGCACAGGCGCACAGATGACTCAAAGGCAGCTGCATCACTGAAAAATGCAACCAAGCCTGGATGGCCCATAAAATCTGCATTTCTGGAGCCTGTTATGCAAGTTGCAGGCAGCTCTGCTTGAAGACTCCCCTCTTCCCCAGCAATTATTTACTGGTTATGTAACCATGAGTTAGGACCTTATGAATCCTATAACTTCCTTGGTCTTCTAAGTTTCCTGTTAATTTTGTTTCAACTGCCGAAGTCTATGAGCCTCTCTCAACTCAGAAGAAACAGCGAAACGGACTATGTTGTTTTCATTTGCTTGCTTTTGTGTTCCTCACTCCAGCATCACCAACGCCTAGCCTCAGACAATGAACCTGGCACACTTAACCTACCGAGTCTCTGGTGGACTTTCCCATTTCATTTTACTTGATCTATTCAGCAGTTACTGGATACTCCCTGAGAAACAAGTCTTTATTGGGAGTTGTATCTAGAGCTATCAACACTATCATGAAATAGCTGTTGACCTCTGAGATCTTATGTGGTTTCAGAACTCAGCAGGGAGACTTGAGTCACTCTTTGCTGTGTAGAGAGGTGCACTAGAATTCTAAGGGTGCTTCCAACTCCTCCACATTTCGGCCTGCTCAGGTTTAAGCATCGTTGCCAGTTCCAGCACCAGCAATGTTTCAAAATTAATTTGTTGTTGTTATTGTTTTTCATTAGCCCTCTTCTTTTTTATTTAACCTGAAAGTATTTCACCATCTTTCCCATTCTGAAAGTATTAGAAACTCTATATCAAATTATTCTGATCCCTGATTCCTAAGAAATTATTTCATTTTTAGCAGCTAAGTGACTATTCAGGAGATTAGTCCAGACCACTAAAAACATGCACATTTTTTCTACACATTTGGATTTTAGTATTGCATTTTATCATTTAAAAGCAATTGTATGGGCTAGGAGAGATGACTTAGTCAGTAAAGGGGTCATTCTGCAAGTATGAGGACCTGAGTAAGGTTCCCCAGCATCTACATAAAAGCTCACTGGCATGGGACCTATATTTAATAAAAGACTATGTCCAAAAATGAGCTGGGTGGGGGCCAATGAGATGGGCCAGTGAGTAAAGACACTTGCTGCCAAATGATAGGGCTCAAGTTAGACCCTCAGAACCCCACATGGTGGAAGGAGACAACTGACTTTCACAGGTTGTCATCTGACATCTACAAGTGCACCATGGCATGCTGGTGGACACACACTAAATGTTAGAAACAAAGACACAGACACATTCCCAAAATACTTTAAAAATATTAATTTAAAAAAAATGAAGGAAACCATCTGACATTAACCTAAGGCCTCTATGCACATACATACACAAACATGTGTATATGCACACACTCACAAAACACAGACAAATACATACATACATACACACATACACAAGAAATTGTATTGCTTTAATGATAATAACATTTGTTTCATCTTTCGACATATTTATAAAAAATAACCTTTCTTTCTCGGCTGGTTTTTGAACCGAAATAAGATAAAGTCCCTCTCCTCAGCCCTTGGGGACAGGAAATTCCTTCTAGGATGTTAGTGACAAGGACTAAAGTACATGTGTTCCATAAAAGAGAAAATGTCACTGGGTTTGAGTTCCTTTTGGAACACCAGTGTAAGGACAGATTTTTAAGTACCGTTGAAGGTACTCCCTGGTTTCACATAGAGAAAGGCCCCCTCAGTGTAAGCATTGTCAGTGCATTCTGGTCTCTGCAACACGACTGGCGATAGATTGTGGAAGGGAGAGAGCAGATCAGCAGATGATAGCCCTTGCTTCATAGACCACCTTCCTCGTCCATGTTTCAGGTCCATCCCCACTAGCACCCTCTGTTCCCACAAATCCAGGTTCATCTATCTAACACACAGCCACTGGAATACTTCGTCCAAAATGGTGTTTGGTACTGAAGGGAAAGGACATGCTTTCTTGTTTCCCTTGTCAACAGCCTCTTGGTGTTGTCCTTGTGAAAGGACTGACAGTAAAGGCAAGACACAGACTGAGTTCAGGAGAGGACAGGAGAGCCAGCCTGGGACCTGGGAGCTGCCCCATCGTGAGCATAAAGACTGTACTTACAGGATCTCATGAACAGCATAGCAATGTAGCAAACCACCCTCCTCTATTCTCCTTAGTAAGTTGCCACATCATAGTTCTTTGAGAGGCCAGAACATGTCTTTTATTAATCTCATTACCAAGATTGAATCCCTTCAGAGCAAGACTCAAATCCCACCCCTGCTCTGACACAATAGAATTCTCAGAAGCAAAAACTTCTTCAGCAAAGAGTAATAAATCAGAACCCAGCAATTCCTCTCCGAGGCTTCTCCAGTAAATGTCATCTTTCCCAAGCAAATAGGAGCAGACAGCAAAAGGGAAGGGAGCTCGGGTTTCCCTGTGATGTGATTACTACCTTGGGGGAGGGAGAGGAGGGAAGATTGAGAGAAAACTCGACCCTACCTTGGAGTTTTTATAAAGCTGGTATTTTGGCAGTTTGTCTGCAAGTGCTTTCTGAATGCCAAGTCCACTGCAGAACCCAGCCAGAAACAGAGACCTCCGGTGCCTCGTGATAAGCCACTGTTACACCCGCTCCGCTTTTCAATAGTGTCAGGTGAACAGAGCCTCACGCTGCAACCTTAGAACTGGGAGAACAACTGCACTGCTGAAAAGCAACCAAACAGTGGCCACCTCTGTGCTGCACCCGCCAGGCGGAGGGAGGAGGAGGCCCAGCTTTCTTCTCTGTTTAGAAAGATCTTGCCACTCTGCTCCCCTTTCTCAACCTTTCTTTCTTTGCTGTGTAGTTTATTCAGGTTTATCAGTCACTGGGCCAATGTCATCCATCTCAGGCCACACTTTTGCTCAAGCAATTTCACCCTTGGGGTTTTTCAAAAGTCACTTTCAGCTTTGCAAAGTGATGAGGGCAATAGCCTTGGGACTCCAACCAAGAGAGTTATACTAGGTTATATGTTTGGGGATAAAATATTTAACCTCTGTGAACTTTTGTCTTATTTGTAAAATGAAGATGGTTGTACTTGCTTCACTCTACCTTGTTAGGGAAGAATAAGATCACAAAGGCACTTACACAGCAAGTCTGGGGCACAGTGGTCCACAGAGCTGCTGTGCAAAGCCATGGATCTTATCTTATCTGGAGAGTATCTCTTTCTGCTATCCATCTCTTTAGGTAATGGTCCTTTGCTCATTTGAGCTGTGAACTGACTCACCAGGAGTCAATATAAACCTGTCTCTAGGTATGTTTTTAACATCCCCAAATTCAGTTCTTCTTGTATCAAGTTGAAAAAAAAAATTTTTTTTTGAGCATTGTGAGTCAGCTTCTGCCATCACTGTGACAAAATGCCCGAGCAAATCAAGTTAAAATGAGAAAAGTTTGTTTTGCTTACGTTTTAGAAGCTTCAGTTTATGCGTAGTTGGCCATTGCTTCTGAGTGTGGGGTGAAGGTGTGTGGTGGTGACGCCCTCATCTTTTTGCCATCAGGAAGCAAAAAGGAGACAGAGAAAGGACAAGGACCCCAATATTTCTTTCAAGTCCAATAAAAACTTCTTTAACATTTTGACAACCACCTGGTTTCAGGAATTTAAATTAATGGCAAGAAGTCATTAGATAATAAGAGAGAAAGGGGGCCAAAAAGAGAAACATAATTATATTTGAGGCCATTTCAATACATTATTAAATGATATCATTTAAAATTACACACATACAAAATGTATCTGAAACACTCAGACTTGGATGGTCACCCAGGCATTCATTTAATCAACCTCTAAATACTGAATACTCAGCTGAGACAAATGTTTCATCTATTTCTTTTTTTTAAAAGTAACCAAATGTTCTATCAAAGATGTCTGCTATCTGTGAAGAGATTATGGTCCAGGGCTTGTAAAGTCACTTTCTGGGTCCTGATGCCTTCTTGACATGTTCATTACAAGCATAAATCACATTTACCTTCCTCTGACCTGTGGGGATCCTGGTTCATAGCCACCAGGAAGGCGGGGCTTGAACTGAAGAGGTCTCAGCCTGTGGTGTGTCCTGCCATCTATCACCTTTGCACTCTTGCTTCCCAGTGTCTTTCCATGAGTACTAAGCCAGAGTTCTTTTCTAGGGTAATAATTCTGGGGAAACTAGTGCATCTTAAGAGGGAGATGGGACCAGTGAATCTTTTTTTCCCTTCGACCCAATCCCAGAGAGGAGGTTTGGGGGAAACTTGGTTGAGTTTATAATCCTCTTATATCAACAAACAGCAACCCAAACTGTCAGTAGCTGACTTTGCACAGCAGTTTCAAAACCAGAAACCAAAATAAACTGCCAATAGAAACCTCTCAATGCAAGATTGCACTGCATTATTCCTTGTCGTGTACCCTGTCCCTCCTCTGCCTTCCCTCACAGAGATCATTCCACAGGGAAGAATCAGTTCCTCTGCCCTGCCCCACTCGAGTGCCCTTTGAGTGCATCTGTAGTTTATAAGATTCCTCACTCAGATTGGATGTGGCAGGGAAGGACTTTGGAAGGGTCAGCACAGGAGGCAAGGATGGGAGTCTGTGAATTCTCTCCCAGGCTGACTCTCCCCAGAGGGTGGCTCATGGAGAGCTATGAGTCCGAGCAATCTTAGAGCAAGCACTTGCACATACTTAAAATTCAGCTGAAACTCAAAACCATTAGCAGCTGACAAGAAAAGCCAAGAAGATCCTGCCAGGAGCTGGGAGAGGGAAAGAATCAGTATTGGGTCTTTGAGATCTTAGTGAGCAGCCCTTTCTGACTTTGGTGATAAGAAAGACTGTGCTAAGTACCTGCTTGGCCCCCCAGAGGAGATGTCTCTATCCACTGACTCAGCAGGTCCAACACCGTATATGCAACAACTCTCACTTCATCTGTTGGGTGAGGGCACTGATAAGCAAAGCATTAACAGCCAGGACTAGGTTATTAAGTAGCAAAGCAAAGAGCTGGGACTGTAACCCAGTCTATCTGGCCGCTATGCTGGTACCCTTGTTCTGTCATGCAGGCTGCCATACTGGAGTGTACATGTGGCCTCAAGATGAAGAATCTAAGGTCCATTTCTGTTCCCCTGCCACCTTCTGCCTTTTAGCCAGTGTATATGAGGAAAGAGGTGTAAATTGTATGTGCTTTCAGCTTGTCCCAGGGGCATAGATTTGCTCTATTCATAAAGCTGAGACAAGCCATAGTAAAACAAACAAACATACAAACAAAACAAAACAAACAACAATAACAAAAATCGAAAGAGGGTCATTTGGTAATGCTGGCTAGACTTCTGCCCCAAGACTCCTAAGCCAACAGGAGGCTAACTGAACTCAGTCTTGATTGTTTTGTTTTTCTGTCGCAAGGTCCATAGTTTTCTTGTCAATAATTATTGTTTCTAACACTTTATCCAGCTTAAGTTTTCCACACACCTTTTCTCTTAAATATTAGCCCATGTAGCTGCCACCATACAGATAGGAGTGGGGAGGCTTGGTGAGGGCAAGAAACCAGAAGGATTCAGAGCCAGCACTTCCTTGGCACTGTTTCTTCAATTTGGTAATGGACATGAAAGGGTTCCCAAAACATAAATAATCCAATTTTTCTTTTTGGCAGAATTGCTGGATAAGTGCTTTACCAAGAGCAGGAAGCTGATGAAGAGAAGCTTCAGAGAAAGGGGTGAAGAAGACTTCAGAAAAGATAAGAACCCCAGAAAGAGACCATCCTCTATTGCTAGGGAGCTTTATATTGTACATTTAGACTGACCCAGACAACAGTCTCCTCCCCCATGTTCTCAACAGTTATCACCATATTATTAGACTTCTACTCAGGCTGCTATCTCTTTCAGAAACAAACAAACAAAAAAACCATTCTTCAAAGCTAATTATAAACATAAATGATAATGGGGCCTGGAGAAATAGTTTAGTATAAAAAGCATGTATTGTTCTCTTGGTTTCCAGCACCCATGTCAGATGGTTCATAGCTACCTGTAAGTTCAGCTCCAGAGGGATCCAGAGGCCTCTGCTCAGATACACACTCAGATACACACGCACAATAACTTTATTTTTTATTTATTACAGTTTATTCACTTTGAATCTCAGCTGTAGCCCCCAACCTCTTCCCTTCCCAACTCCACCCTTCCTTCCTCTCCTCTTCCCATGCCCCTCTCCAAGTCCACTTATAGGGGAAGTCCTCCTCCCCTTCCATCTGACCCTAGTCTATCAGATCTCATCAGGACTGGCTGCATTTTCTTCTTCTGTGACCTGGTAAATCTGTTCCCCGCTCAGAAGGAGATGATCAAAGAGCCAGCCACGGAGTTCATGTCAGAGACAGTCCCTGTTCTCCTTACTTGGACACTGAGATGCCATGGGTTACATCTGTGCAGGGGTTCTAGGCTATCTCCATGCATGGTCCTTAGTTGGAGTATCAGGCTCAGAAAGGACCCCTGTGCCCAGATATTTTATTTTTGTTGCTCTCCTTGTGGAGCTCCTGTCTCTTACAACTCTTTTTGTCTCCCCTTCTTTCATAAGATTCCTTGCACTCTGTCCAAAGTTTGGCTATGAGTCTCAGCATCTGCTTTGATATTGGGTAGAGTCTTTCAGAGGCTTCTGTGGTAGGCTCCTGTCCTGTTCCCTGTTTTCTCCCTCTTCTGATGTCCATCCCCTTTTGCCTTTCTGAATACTACTCAGCAATTAAAAACATGGACATCATGAAATTTGCAGGCAAATGGTGGGAACTAGAAAAGATCATCCTGAGTGAGGTATCCCAGAAACAGAAAGACACAAATGGTATATACTCACTTATAAGTGGATATTAGACATATAATATAGGTTAAACATACTAAAATCTGTACACCTAAAAAAGCTAAGCAAGGAGGAGGTCCCTGGGTAGGATGCATAATAACTCTCTAAAAACTAGTGATGGGGAAGGCCCTCATGTGAAGTGGAAGTTTCTGGTTTCTTTGGAAACTCAGTTGTGTTATGTGACTATGTCTTTTGTTTGGGTCCCAAGTGTGGGATGTGGGAATGCTTCATCCCCTTGGAAAATAGCCCCCATGAAAAGGCTCATGATGTCGATCAGTTGAAAAGTCCCTCTTGTGAGGGGTATGTTTTTTGTGAGCTGGAAAACATCCTGTGTGGACTTTGAGAAGGGATAAATAGAAGCCCAAAGGCAGTTAAGAGAATGCTTTCTGCATCTCTATGTTTTTGCATCGCTACTCTTTACAATGATTTACATCCTTTGCTGGCCTTCCCAGAGAGAAACCCACAGAGAAATGAGACAGCCTTTTGCTGCTTCCTCAGATACTTGCTGTTGGGTGGAGTCTAGCCACTTCTACTGAATGGTTCATCTGCTGCTACTGATTTGTGTTACAGCTGCTACTTTGCTGTTTGACCAGGCAACTCGTATACTGAGTTTGGTAATCTCCAAAGAACCTATCGACTTTTATCAGCAGAAAGTAGATAGAAGAGGTCTACAGTCCCTTTTTGTACTAATCTCCTACCTAAGATGTTAAAGGAGGGGGGTCTAAGAGAGGGGAAAAGTCATTTAAATAACTTTAAATATAAAGTATTTATTTGAAAAATCTAATCCTACAGTCAAGATTCTATGCTTTTGATGATGATGATTTACAATTTACAATTAGATATACATAGGTACCTAAGACAAGAGCATATCTAACAGATATTATGTGTATATGCAAATGTGTGCCTTTAGTACATCAGTCTTTACCACAAAACTATAAGGCAGATATGATTGCCTAATATTACAGTTGAAAATAACCTGAAGAACAAGAAATTTAAGTTGTTTTCCCAAAGCTATGAGCCTAAAGCATCTATAGATACTCTTAAAAAGAGTAAGGTTTACAGAACGCAAGTAACCTACCCAAGACCACACAGTGAGGAGCGAGGGAAAGAGTTTCAAACCAACTTCAAACCATAGACTATCAGCATCTACACTGGAAGCCAACCCCACCTCATCCCACCCCCACACACTTACCCTAGAAAACTGGAAGTTTCTAAGAATTTATAATACAGAGTCTAATGAAGCGTTTCTTATCTTGGTATACTCAGAAAAGTGTTTTTGGCGACTCGGGTCACGTGCAAACGGCAGCTCCAGGTCCCTTTGACTCCACCTCACTGCCTGAGAACCGAAAGGTCAATATTTTGGATCACCTGAAATCAATCCTGTTTGGAAAGTTCTGCCCAAGAAGAACATTCCAGGCATGTAAACAAGAAGGGAATTGAGATTCTGCCCCACCAACTTCTCTCTGCCCACCTCCCATGACTATTTCATTCTCTTGTTGAGAATTTCAGTGTACTCAAGTAAGAAGAAATGTGCCAAGTAAAGTCAGGCTCAGTGCTGAAAACAAACAACACTATGTCCCAGCACCTGTAAGATTCCAGTTTCGACTTTCCTTCTTTTTCCACATAAACAGAACAATAGTCATTAAAATGAAAGCACGAAGGGGCCCAGGGCACATTGCTAACACGTTACTTTTTTCTCACTGATGGCAGAATCTACTTTTCTCCTCATATGAACACCAATTCCTGGCCTGCAGCTCCCTGACTCACATCACAGGGTGCTGTTGGTTCTGGGTGCTTCTCCCAGGAAAAATGCTGTGAGCTGTCCCATTTGGGGCTGTTTTTGTTTTTGCCAGATCACATATCAAGGCCAGTCGTACCCTGCCAGAAGGGCACACTGTGTGACTGGCAACAAGATTTTCCTAGGTTTTTAGATTTCTCTAGTTCTGCCTAGCAACCATGCCTGAAATAGCACTGTTTTGTCCCTGTTTTATGTACGAGTGGGCAATCCTAGGTACTCAGGCTGCAGTGCATTCTGAATCTTTGGGATACATTCCCAAAGCTCTCTTTGTACAGAAGGAAGAAGACAAGATGAGTGTACCTGTAAGCTTTCTCCTTCTCTGGCTGCCTTCTCCCTTCAGTGGCTGGGCAGGGATAGAGGCTCCTAATGCCAGACACCATGCATATGTGTTGTCAAGCCCGGATTAGTTTGTTATTGCCCCTTTAAGTAGGTTAAGCTTTTTTAAGCAGGAGTGATTAAGATTACGACTAGACAGTGAATGAAGGAAATTATGGGCTTAATGAGGGGTAATGTAGATACCCTCAAATAGAAAGATAATAAGTTTTCTTTTACTGGTATGAAGAAAAGGGGAAAAAGATGGTAATAAGAGATGCATAGACTCACAGCTTCACCCACTAATACTCAGTAGAGATGAGAAAACACCTGATATGGGTGTAATATAACTTTACCCTCATTTAGGAAACTGTTTTTTAATTTTTATGTTTTTAAAGTTCCATCCACAGCTCCTTGGTTTCCTAAATTCTTGGTGGGTACTAATTTCAAGTTAGTAAAAACACACCATCCCTCAAAGCCAAAGTGGTAATGTTTGTACACCCACATCCTGATCACAGGAAGGTAGCTGTGATAAGGACTTAGAAAAAAAACAAAAAGGCATGAGAACAGCATGGCTATCTCTGAGGTCAAAGGAGTCCTTTTTTGTTTGAGTCTTCACACTCACCATTCTGCCCATCTTTCTCCCAGTCTTTGTTGGTGCTTTTAACAGCTCTCACCTCCATACTCCTGAAGAAATCAAGAGACTCCTGGCCAGACTCACTTTTGGTTGTTGCTCCTTCTCCCCCATCCTTCACACAGCTGCCAGATGGACAGCTCTGAAAAACCAAGCCATTCGTACCATTCCTCTGCGTAAATTCCTTCTCAAGCCACAGAAACTCCACCTTAAGGACTGGATTTTTTAATAATAGCCACACATGTTTTCAAAGGCAGGAATATTCAAATCAGCATTGCTTGTTGACTGGTAATACACCGAATGTCTATTATTAGTGGTACTAACTAAATAAACCATGGTTCAACCACATAATTAGAAAACATGGAACTGTGGGAAAGAATGAGATAGATCTAACCGAGTGCAATGTACTGATATGGAACAACCTCAGATAGGAAGCAGAATGCATACAGTGCCCTTGCTCCTGTCTAGAAACACAGGATGAAAAGAGAAGATACTTACTCAAAGAATATCTGTGCCTTGGCCCAGGAAGTTAGGAGCTGTGATTTTGTCTAAAGGGAGAAGATGTGGAACTGAAGATCTGAGATGGTTTTCCTATCACATGTTCTTTATAAATTTTAAAACATATATTAATATTACTTTTTAGATAAGAAACACTGATTTAAAACAAAAATTAGTGAGAGCAATTATTACCACCTACCGAAAGCTTTTATCTCCTTGCACCAACTTTCTTTTGATGTCCTTTCTCTTATTTGACTAGGTGCCATTGGCTGACATATGGCTACACAAGTGATGCATACAAACGCACACAAACTATATGCTGCAGATTGCAGCAGGATCTATTACATAGTTTTCTGAGAATTACATGGGATAAAACACATAAGTTGTGATGATGCTAACAAAAAACTCAATAATCTGTTAGTTACTACAGTTAAATTTTATCAGAAGGTACTTCCCTTCCACCAGAAAAATAAAGGGGGGGGAGCCTTTCTGCCTGGCCACAGCCCACTTACACTATAAAACTGAACTCACATATCAGCCTCCAACTTCTGAACATTTTGTTTATACCTTTGTGTAGTGCTTTTCATATTCTATTGTAATTAAAAATATGCCAGTCTTCTTCTAGCCATCTCCTGCGGGGTGTTTGGAGAAAGGATTGTCATGCACATCTTCTTTCTAAGGTCTCATCCACTGTTGCACTAATAGAGAATTTAGTGTAATTAAAAAAAAAAAAGATTTAGCATGTATGCAGCAGCAGCAGCCAGAGTCAGCAGCAGCCAGAATCCTCTTGCAATGAATCTGCTAATGGTTTCTCCACTGTGTGACACGAGAGGAGCCTTCTGGGAAATGAGGATTAGCATTCTTGCCAAGGCTGCCCCCAAGGTGATCTAAGCGCTTCACACCATTTTGGTTGTCAAGCCTCACTGTTAGCAGCTCATCTTTCTTGGCAGAATGCTGGGCCAGCTTTTATTACTTAGCAGTATAGATTGTGAGCTAATGCTTGGCCAGTGTCTAATTTAAAAGATTGACTGTGCATTAAAAGCCCTAGAAGACTTTTTAAAAAGAGACTCGAATAAGCCATTACAAGAGAAATATCTTGGATTATTATTGTTTTGGATTTGAGTCTCTAATATCAACACAACTGTATATTCAGTTGTCCTCAGTGTTCATGTGGGAAATATATTACTCAGAGATGTAAAACAACTCTGGAGTTTAATCATATGAAAGGAAAAGATTATTTAGGCTGATTTCTCCACAGATAGTGTATCATCAGAACCATCTGCAGGCACTTATTTAAGACTAGGTTCTATTTATTTATTTATTAAAATTTATTCACTTGTATCCCCTCCCTCGTCTTGTCCCATTCCCACTCACCCACCCTCTTCTCCCCCTATGTCCTTTCCCTAGATCCCTGATAGGGAAGGTCTTCCTCCCCTTCTATCTGATCCTAGCCTATCAGGTCTCATCAAGGCTGGCTGCATTATTCTTAAGCACCACCCTAACTTAAAATCAAAGGCAATAAGGAGCCAAGCTACCATTTCAATGCATACCTCCCTGATCTGTAAGCCAGTGATTTACATTAGCAATCACTGACTTCAGCTTTAATAAAAAAGAACAGCAAATGCAAAGATTTTGTAAAAGGACAAGTTTCAGCAAATGACCAGGTACTTACTATGTGCTGTCATTCACATGCCTTTTAAACAGGGGTTTCATATCTGTGGTTATGGTAGATGTTTGCAAAAAAAAATTAAGAGCAGAGCATGGTTTGGACAACTACAGAGAGTTGAAATGTGGTTAATTAGTGATTGATTCTCTTTCTTCTTAGGTTCTACACTGAGTAGAACCAATACTAATTTAAGCAACACTTACTTAAGGTCCCCAGATTGACTGGGAAAACTAGGCCCCTACTTTGTCTCAGGCTCAAATACCATCAAACCAGACAATGAGAATGAATCAAAATTACATTGTACTTGCACTTCTGCACTTTTAAATGTGTCCTTCCTTTGGAGAAGAGCTCTGTCTTTCCAGTCCTTTCTTTCACTAAACATCTGGCACAGAGTACATTAGTCTAACTGTAAAAAGACATTTATTGAATTCTACTGTGTAGTATAAAGGAACTATGTTTTTATAAGAAATTCTAAGGAAATATTATAGATCATGTTTATGTACTTCTCAAGAAGATAAAAGTGAAACATACAAACTGCAGTAACATATTTTGCATTTATATATTGATATTTATTTATTGAATCATGAGTCACTATGTAATCAATTGCTAGAGTCTAGATGTTATTAAGAAATGCAAAAAAAAAACAAAAAATAAAAAAAGAAATGCAAGAAGACAAAGGAAGAAATAATGTACAGACCAGAGGAACAATTTGTTAAGGTCTGATTGAATATTACTGATATACTTGTGAAAGACCACCTTTATTCAGTCAACAGATGTCTGAGTGTCTCCTATAACCATTCACTGTTTATGGATTTGGATACAGCCATAAGCAAGACAGAGGAGACAGGGAGCCTATGCTTGCAGGGGTGAAAGAGAATAAATTTACATTCAAAACATATAATCTCAGATAGTTTGGTGTAAGTGCAATGGAGAAAAGTAAATCAGAATAAGAATTAGAGAGCCTCTCAATTTTGAGAGTCAAGAAAGCCCTTGTTCAAAAGCGAATGCTCATCAGAGTGCTGAAGGAAGTCAGTATAAAGCAAGAAGAGAACAGAGAGAAGGCTTAGGAATAGCAAATTTAAGATCAGTTTTGAACTTGGCCTTTGAGATCTGGAGAAAGTCAGAAGCTAGAGTTTCATGAGAATGAGACAAGCACAGGAAATGGGCAGGAGATGGAACTCTGGGTAGGTCACACTGGACCCCGGGCATCTAATAAGATAAGTTGTGTTGCCCGCCTATTGCTCAATCTTGAGCAAAAGTGCTCAAATCACTCCCCTTTGCAATGTTCCCACATAGGCAACAGATTGAGACCAAACAGAAGAAAGCTATGAGACAAACTAGAAAATTAGTGCTTTATTTGAGGAAAGGTTAGGTGATGATGGCTTGAGGTGTTAAAGGTAATTTTAAATACAGAGAGGGGGAGGGGGAGGGGAGGAGAATTTTCTCACAAAGAGAAATGATGAATGTGAGAAGATAGCAGATGGTACACGGTGGTAAAGAAGAGAAAGAAATGAATAGATTGGGATAACTCTGAAATATAGAGTCTGGAGTTCGAACAGTAAAATGTGAATATCAAGTCTACTGTGTACTTTCTGCATACCTGTGCAAGTGTTTTCTCCTTTCTGAGGTGGTTTCCTCATTCACAAAACAGAAATAATGTCTATATGATAGTGTAAGATTCAAGTAAGGAAACATGCCAGGTTCCCGACACAATGCAGGTTCTTCCAAGATAGAATTTGTTGCCCTGTGTCCCTCAAGTGAACTTAAATATTACTTACTGGGCTGGAGAGATGGCTCAGAGGTTAAGAGCACTAGCTGTTCTTCCAGAGGTCCTGAGTTCAATTCCCAGCAATCACACAGTGGCTCACAACCATCTATAATGAGATCCAGTGCCCTCTTCTGACATACAGGCACACATGCAAGCAGAACAATGTATATACATAATATATAAATAAATAAATAAATATTTTAAAAAATGTTACTTACCCACTCAAACTTTCAATAGTAATAAATGTCTAAATTCCACTATTGAAAAACAAGTGTAACTTCTTCATAAAGATTTTTTTTTTCCAGTGGATCAAGAAGTTAATGGTTTAGTTTTTCTAACTGCTGCACTATCCAATAATACAGGGAAAGTTCTAAGAACTGGCAAGAAGGGAGGAGATTTCTGAACAAATTGTGTATTGTGGTCTGATTACCTTAAGGGGAATCCCTGTGCCAAACTCCATTGACCAGATGGCCCAGAGCTGGGTCCAGTGTAACTGTGAGGTGTTAGAGGGCATATTGTGAGTTGATTTTGATTGTCTGGGACACTGTATAGGGGGAGGCAGGCTTTAAGGTAATCAAAGCATAAACTGTATAGGGCTTTATGGATTAAGGTCACAGCCCCTCAATGAATACATAATGCCCTAAAGATGATTTTCATTTGTTTATCCAAAGGGGGGAAAGGAACAACAGAAGGGAGGTGGCTGCTATTTCCATTGTGCTTCACTAAGTGACTCTGGGACTCACTGCAATTTGCCATTAGCCTCCACACCCTCCTACCCCCCACCCCCATCCTTCACTGCTTCCTATTCATCACGAAGCATGGAGGGAAATTGAAGTTTTCCCAAAATTAGAATGACTCCATTAGGCAGCTGCTGATGAAATGTTGAACCAGAATCTCTGGGCATGGTTATGGCTGAAGCTCAAACCTGAGCTTTTATATTAGTAGAAGCACTTTAGAAACATCAGACACACTGGGTACTGATACGTGCCGTTTAGCTCGTGGGGAACAACACCTAAGAGCAAAAGGAAGGGTTCCAAGAAGAGCTTCTCACAAGAGAGAGACATGCTTCCCTTTTTCCCTGGGTCCATGAGCATGCGTTTATGGCCTCGTTGGTGCTCAGCAGCATTCTGAACACCATGAATTTATATCAATATACTTTCTGTATGTCATCAGCGAGTGTCTCTGAATGCCAGAGTTTGCAACATGTTGTCAGCCTAGAAGCTCACAGGACAAATGGCAAGAAGTGCTTCCTATGCTGTTTGACTGCATAACTCCTACCACCGCCATTACCATGTCTCATTGCCCAGGTAAACAGGGTACTTTGATATCTTTGCTTCTCTAAAACTTATATTCTATGTGTCTTTTTATGTGTTCTTTCATAGAACATATCTGAATTACATTAACGCATAGTGCATTTTCTTGTAGGTGATAAATTGTCTTACATCTTTTAACATATGCATGATATAATATCCAGAGTTACAGTCTGGCAAATGGTAACCCTGAGATTAACCTTTCTTTTATTTTGTAGAGCCCTAGTCCTATCAGTATTGTTTCTTTATTCAAACACTTCTGGAAAAACTAAGGATAGAATAAAATTTAGATTTTCAGGTAAGAATTACATTAATAAAAAATATCTTTCTGCTAACATTTCAAGTATTTTAAAATTATTTTAATATCACTGCAAAGGCCATCTGTAAACTACTAGAACATCACTTATCAAACAAATGTTTCTGAATGTTTACAGATAAATTGATAATAATATTTTTCCTTAAGGAACATAACATATAGTAGTTAAGTTTGTTTTAAGAAGAAAAAATACCAAAAGCCATAAAGATAAGAAACACACATTTACCTTGCAAAAGACTTTTTAAAAAAATCTTTGACAATGTAGATCTGAGAAAACATCTTTGACCTGACATGGATAGAATGGAAACCTCTGTACTCCCCAGGAGAGAAGTTGTTGGCATTGTCCATTGAGGAGTAGAGCTCTTACTAACTAAAAAACAAGACTGACAAGGAGACCAGAGCCTTCTGGGGAAAAGGGGGCCAACATACTAGTATCCAAAGATATAAAGACTGAATAAGACTCTCAAAGTGAGAAGAGTCCATGGAGGGCAGTGACAAACATGGTTACAGGAAAAGGGTTCAAGTCTTTATGCAGGAAATCACACCTCATAAAACAGTCTTACTGAAGTCCCCTAAAGGATATCAATCAATTCTCCTAGAGGATACTTAGATGGTTGGGGGAAATTACAAAATTCATACCAAAGTAGGTTCTGGAAGCATCACTGATTTTAGTACAAAGTAGACACAGAATGGTGGCCTTCCTCAGGCTATGGGGCTTTTCTGTCCTGCTGATCACTGTGTTGGCAACCAGGACTTGAGGACCACAGAAATGGGGTTGGTGACAAAAATCATCTATGAACTTTGTATTAACAGTTGTGATTTATATCAAAATATTGCTAATTTGATTTTTAGTATGAATGCCCTGGCTATAGTTTGGAAAACATTAAACACTGGTGATTTAATGATTATGATGTTACTTCCATTATAATCCAAACATCATTAAAAATAAGTAAATTAGGCTAAATGACTGTGGTTGCTTTGACTGATATGCCATACAATTGGCTTGAAGATTGAAATAACAATAGTTAGGTATCCTGTTGGGATAAAATTAATATGAAAATAATTTGGAGCTTGTCATGAGAATGGAAGCAAAGTGTACACATAATTTTTAGAATTTCTATTTAGTCTATAAACATACTATCATAAAAATAAAAATATTAAATTTAAAAATGTCATACATACTGTACACATTATTTTAGAAGGTGTGTGTGCAATGTTCTTATGTCCAACATTGGGACTGTCATAATGAAAACTCAGGTGACTTTTAAATGTTCATAGAGAATACAGAAGCATTTAATGAGACTGCTAACTTCTCAGAAAATTAAGGAATTTACTTCTTTAGACATATGCATACCATTATTGTTGCTAGCCACAGAAAAGATGTTAATATGAAGCTTCCATAAAATCATACTTTTAAAACTTAAGAGAATCTCTCTGTTTTTGTTTTTGTTTTTTGTTTTTTTGTTGTTGTTGTTTTGAGACAGGGTTTCTCTGTGTAGCTTTGGCTGTCCTGGGCTCACTTTGTAAACCAGGCTAGCCTCAAAATAGAGATCCACCTGCCTCTGCCTCCCAGGGTGCTGAGTTTACAGTCATGTGCCACCACATCTGGCTAAGAATTTCTTCAGTTTGACAATGTGGTGAGGGTGAGAACAATGAATGATGGCAGTAACACAGACACCTAAAACTTACAGCTTTTGGAAGGTTAATAAAAAGTCTGAGGAAGAGTAAAATGTCTATGCTGCAATTGTTGGATGTCTTGTATAGGCTGCAACAAAACTCACACAAGTGAAAGGAAAGATTCATTTTGTTTTGTATGTGTTTAGAAAATGGTCTTTCCTGAAACTCAGAAAAGAACAGCCAAGTTAAGCAGGCCATGATAATTTATTTACAAAACTGCAATCCATCTCCAATGTAACAAGGTATAATATCTCCATTCTGGGGGCGGTTGCTGTTGGCTCTTCATTCCAACTCAAGAGGCAGTGGAAGCCTTGGACTCACTTTGTAAACTTTGTATACTTTTCAGGAAAGTGTCCAGGTCTCAGCCTGAGGAGCTCCAGCAGCCAAGTTAGGCTGCTTCACTTTTTGCCTCTAGGCTCCCCCTACATCTTTCCCTGGGTGACCCCTCCTCAGCTTTTCAGCTCCCTTGGGTGCCAACCCCTGTGGTACCCAAAAAGGGTACTCAGATCTTCAGGCTGTGCTCCTGGCCTCTTTCCACCTCTGGACAGCAACACCTCAGGACCCCAGAGCAGCTGAGGCTAAATCTCCACAGCCTGGAGAAACGGAGAAGCTGAAGCCAGAGAAAGCAGCAGGACCTTAGGCCTCAGTTACAGCCGCTGCTGACAGGGAACTCAGGGGGAGGGAAGGTGTCCAACTGAAACTAGTCTGTTAACTCTGTCGCCATCTTTGTGGCAACAATATATAAACTAACTATTCCCCTGAAGCAGGACACTTTACATGATGTGGTAATGTCAGCCAGGGACCAGGATCAGGAACCTAGCCCCTTAATATAGTTCATAGTTTAGTTAAGGAAAGCAGTTTTTTGTTTAGCTTAGAATTCAAGGCTGTGTAAGACCCTTGAGGCATGAGTTCATAGGCCCCTCCCCCACATCACTATAACTGTCACAAAGACCATTTCCAGCTCCTCAGTGGGACCCCTCCCATATTTATGCTAATTTTAGGTAAAAAGTCTGAACAAAACCCTACCAATCTCTAAGCTCCTCCAAGAGCTGGCCTTGAAATTCCACCAATCCTCTCTCTGGAAATCTGCCACAGAAAGCTCTGTGCCCTAAAAATTCCTATATAAAAAGGCTGTGTCTTCTCAGTTCTCTGCCAGCTTCTCCGAAGATAGCAGAGGCAACTACTCCTAGATTCATCCCTCCTCTCCTGGATTTGTCCCTCCAATAAATCTCTTTTAAGATATTTGCTGCCTAGTATAACTCTCATTGAAAAAAACCAAGAAGCTCAGAAGAGAAGGAGTGTAGCTGAGGCTTCTGAGCTCCTCAACTCATCCAGGGTAGGGGAAACCCTCCCTGAGGAGTTACAACAGCTTTGCTGTGAAGGCTTTGTCTCAGAGATGTGTAGTTCCTGGACTCCCTGTCTGAGGATACCCTTCCTTTCGGACACTGTCCCACCTCAGAGCTGTGTGGCACCCAGGCTTCAAAGTGATGGTTTTCCTGGACACCTTCACATCCAAGCAGGAAGGCCAACAGTGGCACAAACTTGTAATACTAACACTTAGGAGATGGGTAGAGGAGGATTTGGAATTCAAGACCAGCATCATGTACATAGCAAGTTTAAAGCCAGGCTGAGCTACCTGAGTCCTTGTCTCAATAAGTCAAACCCAAACAAACATACAAAGAAACAGTATATAGTTTTAAATTATTTTCTTTTAGAAAAAGAGCTTTATTTTTTGCCAATTGTGTAATTCAAAGATTTATAGTCATACACTCAAAGCACATTACTAACTGCATTATAAAAGTTCAATGTGAAAACACCACAATTCTGCCACTGTCAGCTTACAAAAAAAAAAAAGAAAGAGAAAAGAAGAAAGAAAGAAAGAAAAGTTGCGCTAGTGATTGAAAGAATTAAAATTGAATTCTTACCAATTATTCAGAACATTGGTAACACTGTATAAGCATTGTATAATCACTGGGGATTTATACAAAGAGCCTTAACTTACTATTATATCCAATGTTCAAAAAAAAGTGTAGAAGTGAAGAGTGTGGCCATACATAAGCTATACATTTAATTTCTACACGCAAAGAACTTGGTTGGTAACCAGCTATTCTACAAACACATCTGCAAGCACAAAATCAGACAGATTTAGAGCTAAAAAGTAACCCTGACAAAACTACCAACCTGCTTCTGGGCAATATTGTCAGAAGAACATCTCAGTCACAGGACTCCTCCATGGAGTTGTGCCTGTTTTGGCTGATATCTAACAACTAGAGTGTGGTGGGTTGAATAGGAATGGCCCCCATTGACTCATGTGTTTGAATGGTTGGCCCATAGAAAGTGGAACTATTAGGAGGTGTGGCCTTGTTGGAGGAAGCGTGTCATTGTGGGGGCAGGCTTTATGGTCTCCTATGCTCAAGCTATGCTCATTGTGGCACACAGTGTCCTTCTGCTGCTTGCGGATCAAGATGTAGAACTCTCAGCTCCTCCATCCTGCACACTGTCATGCTTCCCAGCATGATGATAATGTAGTAAACCTCTGAAACTGTAAGCCAGTTTCAATTAAATATTTTCTCTTATAAGAGTTGCCATGGTTGTGGTGTCTCTTCAAAGCAATAAAACCCTAGCTAAGACATAGAAGTCTCAAGAAACCTCCATGGATTATGCCTAGGATTTCAATAAAGCTTTAGCCTTCAAGATTCATATCCTTCATCTTCCTAATTATCCCCTTATGCATGATCAGGAGCAATGCCTTTCACAGCTGTTGGCCTACAAGAGGTTTACCACCTTCAGGATTTGGAAGTAAAGAGAAGTGATTCTTCAATTTAAATTAAAACAACCATTGTTGCTAGTGAATAAACTCTCAAGATATAAATGTACAACTGTCTTTGTTGAGAAGATACATTTTTAGATTGATGTCATCCCATTAGTTTGAAACTGTTATTCTGAAATGTGAACCTGAGAAGAACAAACCAAGTTTGATATTCAACCATATCCACCTTTATCTTTGCATAAAAGAAAGGAATGTTCTGAAGTAAAGGCAGTAGGCTAACCAGAGAAGCATTAGTAGAGAAGATGAAACATAAAAATATCTTAAATTATCAAAAAATAGCATTATGTGTGTGTGTGTGTGTGTGTATACACGTGCACTGTGTGTTGAGGTGTGAATGCCCATGCACATATATGTGGATGCCAAAGAACATCAGTTGTACCGCTGCATGAAGATGACTGCTGACTGTCAACTTTATAGGATCTGAAATCACCTGAGACAAGCTTCTAGGCATACCTGTGGACATAATTGACATTAGTTTAGTTTCTAGGAATGCCCAGAAGGGCATTAGCTTGATTGATTATGTCAGTTGAAATGGGAAAGTCACTCTAATAGGGTCAACAGTGCTCTTTGTGCTTGGCCTGTGAATTGCAGAAAAAGAAAAGAAGCTCATCACAGCATTCATCATTCTCTGATCCTGATGCAGATGTCATGTAACCAGCTCCCTCAAACTGCTGACTGCAGACCTTCCTCACTAGGATGGATGATACTCTTGGACTGTGAACCAAAACCAATCCTTTTTCCCTTAAGCTACAAGTCAGGGTATTTCATGACATCAACTGTTATTAAGTCATTTAAATTACTTTTAAAATAACTAAGACATGATCTATTGGTTTCTGCCTTATCTTCTTGAAACAGGATCTTCCTGAACTTGGAGCTAGGCTGGTGGCCAGGAAGCCCCAGAAATCCTTCTGTATCCATCTCCCCTCCTCCTACAGCACTGTGATTACAGGTGTACACATGATCATACTCAGCTTTTAACATGGGTGCTGGGATCTAGACTCAAGTACTCAAGTTTGTGTAGCAAGTACTCTTATATAGTCATCTCTCTCACCTAGCTGCTATTTTTTATTAGATACAGCATCATCTAGTCTGTATGAATCTTATATTAGACCTATAGTACAGGAGAATCATACTACAATCAACAGACTCAAAGAAGCTAAGTAAGAGTGAGGGCCCAAGGAAGCGTGCCTGAATGTCACTCAGAAAGAAAAATAGACAGCAAAAGTAGATGAAGAGAGGGAACTGAGCAGGAGACAGAAAGGAGAGGAAAACAAGGGTGCAGATCAGATGTGGGGAGAATGGGGGTGAGAGAGTGAGAGGGCTGGGAACAAGAAGGGAAATTGGGGAGGGACATCTCTTGCTCAAGCTGGAGGCCTGCTACAAGGTAGGCACCTGGGAGGATATGGGTTTGATTCTAGCTGAGACTCCTAACAGGGGGACATCAAGAGTGAAGTGGCAACCCCCTAGCCAGGCAGGACTAGTGAAATGAGGGGATCAACAACCCACTGACAAAACCTGTGAACCAAAAATTACCCTTCCTATAAAAGGTGTAGGAATAATGAGGAAACAAAGATAGAAAGTCCAAACAATAATTAGCCCAATGTGAGACCCACCCCTCGGCAGAGAGCCAGCCCCTGACATTAATAATGATACTCTGCTATGCTTGCAGACAGGAGCCTAACTTGACTGTCCTCTGGGAGGCTCCAGCCAACAGCAGATGGAAGCAGATGCTGGAACTTGCAGCCAAGGATGGGCAGAACTCTGGGGGTTCCTGAAGAATTGTTGGAGAAAAGATGGAAGAACCTGGAGGGGACAGGAAGTGTTGGGGGAAATATGGAAAGGCCTGGAGGGGGCAGGAATCTCACAAGAAGACCAATAGAGACAACTAACCCAGTCTTGTTGGGGCTTTCAGAGACTGAGATATCAACTAAGCAGCCTACATGATCTGGACCTAGGCTCCCTACACACATGTAGCCAATGGGCGGCTGGGTGGGTGTTCATATGGGGCTCCCAGCAAGTGGAGGAAGGCTGTTTCTAACATGGACGCATTGCCTGCTTTTGGATCACTTCCTTGCCTGGCCTCAGGGGATGAACATAAGAGCAGTCCTGATGTGACTTGATGTGCTGGAAAAGGTTTTATGAGGGTGGGATTGGGGCTCCCCTTTTCTGGGGGGAAAAGGAGAGGGAAAGGGGGAAGGAAGGAAGTGGGGGAGAGTTGGAGAAGGGGAGGGAGGGACCACTCTCGAGATGTGAAGTAAATAAACTAATATAAAAATTATAAAGTAAAATAAAATATATTAAAAAAACTAAAAAAATTATTTAATATTCAAGAAAGTGATGAGTACAAAATATATCAAGGAGAAATATTATTAAGTATTTCTTATGTATATTATTTGTTTATTTAGACCTACTATTGTCACTGTCAACTAACTCTGTTTTAGGACTTAAATAATATTATTTTATTACAGGAAAGTTGGTAATGCAGCTTATAATTTCAGATACCTACTCATTTTGATATTTTTCTATTGAAGTAATAATGTATGTGATTATTTATTGCAGTCTGTATGAATGTATGTGATTATTTATTGCAGTCTGTATGACTGCATCCCATGTTGAATCTCTACAAATCTGTTCACTTCCCTTCTCCCAAGAACATTGCCCAGTAATCCTCCTCTATAGAACTCCCAGTCAACTGGAGTCAAGTTGCAGGGCGCTGAGTAGCAGCGACTAATGTAGAAATTGTTTCCTCCTCCAATGGATTTATAGTCTAGCAGGAATGAAATACTTCAAATGTAATTACAAAAGTGTGTGGAGAAAGAGCAGGGGCTACAGAGAGCTAGAGAGAGTTCAGCCAGGAAAGGTAATCTGGCCAGGGGGTGGCAGCTAGTCAGCTCCTTGGAGGATAAAATCAGAATCACCTGCAAGACCAGGTTTCTGATATTGGAATAAATTGCTGGGCTGAAACAGCTGCCTCCAGGGCAGATTCATGCTGAGTACATGCTTCATTTGTTTTATAAAAACTTGGGCCCAAGAAAACCTTTATTTTTTTTCTTTTGTTTTAGCCAGGAAATCTTCATTTAAAAATGATTTCAGGCCATAGGAAAAATAAAAAAAATTCAGAATCCAAAATTATTATCATTAACAAAATAAATAATCATGGCCCCTTTAGATAATGCAGACCATCTCCAATTTATAGTGTAGCCCTATTACTCCCAACATTTGCCTCCCACCCCTTCCTCCCCACTCCCCACCCCCTACCATTAAGACTGAGTAGCAAGCCATTTGTCTTCAGGCATGCCAGCTGTTGCTCACATAAAATGTATTATCACAAGAAAACAAAAGGGCTGATATTATTTATATTTCCCCACTCCACTCATTGAGACCACTGGAGGCATTTGAGTCCTAATGTCCACCATTAAGCCATTTTCAGGAAAAGCCATGGTCTCTACATTTCACAATTCAAGCACTTTTTTTTTTTTTTTTTTAATAAGAGAGCTGTAGTTCAGAACCTGCATGGCATTTCACCACCCACAGTACTTCTAAATTCCTTTCTTAATGTATTTAACCTGGCTGACCTTTCACAGAAGTAGAGGCCTCTAGCTAGAACTGTCAACTCTTAGCCTTATCCTGTCCCTGGAACAAGCCCCCAAATACTCTCCTAGCCTTTGGGGAACATGTGCTGGACAGGGAACACTAAATTTTTGGATGCAAGACATGAAGTAATAAGACAAATCAATAAATGCATGAATGATAGATCTGTTTATTGTTACATTAATGTCACAAAAAGAAATTCGGATTTACAAATGTTTAACATGTAGCATGTTAGCTACAGTCCAAAATGCCAGGCTGCTAAGGATCTAAGCATCTTCGACCATTTTTCCAGCTACAGGAGTATACTTCTGCAATCCATACTAGTCAAGTTTATGAAGTGATAGCCACAGTTCAGTGATGATTTAAAACTGAGACCTTAGTTGATGTTCTAGATGACTAAATCCAAATATGCAATATCTAGTCTTTCCAGTTTGCGAAAGTACTGTCTTTTTCTTTGACTGTAATTTCCACAACCTCTTGAGAAGCTGAAACAGGCTTGTCTATGTTAGGGAGCAGCTTCCCCTCCCTGCCTCTCATTAGCGTAGAAAGTGCTTCCCCAGATAATACTAATCTTTTCTGAGGAGCTCTGGTAAGAGCTTTTAAAGATGCCTCATCTTTTCCCAGACATATTTCTTACCTGCCACTTCTGGTTTGCGTTCAGAAAGAATTCAGCTGGCATCCTAGCTTCACTCTATGTTCTTGGCTAAATTATTTAAATTTTTTATTTCTTAAAATCAGTTTCATAAGCCTGCTGAGGATCAAGATTTATCTGCTACAGTTTTTTAGTATTCCTCTGATTTAACCTTGAGCCTTTATATCTCCCAAGCATTCTTGGGTGGTAAGAACTTTTTTTTTTTTTTTAAAGGAACGAATTTGGACTGATTCTTCCTGTTGTTGTATACATTCTATTCAAGCAGAATATTAAACTTTTTGGTTCTCACTTACCCTTAGTCAGCTGGTATTTTATTTCCTTGACAGCAGTTTTACAAGAAAGCAACAAGGAACAGAATGTCTGGGGCAGATTTCAGACATAGGAGATAAACTCCATGTGTCTAAACTTGCAATATATCAGCCTGTATCTCATTCTGATCTTCATAAAGTACATTCCTTTGGTTTATCCTCACTCCATCGCTTCCATTTCCCCGCCGATGACCGACCAAACTCTACTCGAGCCCTATCATGGAACGTAGAATGAATTCCTTCCTCTTTTTCAGTGGGGTGTCATTTGTCAACTGGAATAAGGGCTTCAATTGTGAGAAGAAAGCCTTTAATATTGATAGACAACTCCTGGATATCAACGCCTTCTTTTTCTCTTGTGCCTGATCCTGTAGCCCAGGTAGGTAGGTGTCAGAGGTAACATTCCTCTTGGAGGATTCAATACCTTCCCTTGTGACCTTTTGTGTGTATTCATGACTTCCACTATTTATCATTGTACACTGAGGAAAGTGAGATTTTTAAGCTTATAGGAGGAGGAAAAAGCCAGTCTGACACTATTCAGTTCAGAAAGTAGACTGAATAAATCTTATTAGTTTTAACTCTTACTATCCACATGATAGAGGTCTCTCTGCTGGGGCTTCATGGCTTCTTAGACCCCATTCACACTTTAGTGGTTTTATTATTTTTAAATACCAGTTGAAAGCATATATCCAAGTCACACCTCTCTTTTCTCTGCCTGTACATACATACATATGCATTGCAGATGCATGGTTAATACCTTCAAAAATGACTGTAATTTACCATTACTATTTCTGTGATGATCATGAGTTTATCATTTTTATATATACATATCATCTATTAATAATTTAATTTAATTTAAGCCAGGTATCATGGTGTACACCTGCATTCTGAACACTCAGGAAGGCAGAGGCAGGTGGATTTCTGTGTGTTTGAGACCAGCCTGGTCTACAAAGCAAGTCCATGACAGCCAAGGCTACACAGAGAAACCCTGTCTCGAACAAAAACAAAAAACAACCCCCCAAAACAAAGAAACAACAACAAAAGTAATCTAATTTAGTTTTGCCTGCCTTTGAATTTTATGACTAGAATAATAAATGTTTTTCATGTGGGGCTTGCTTACTTCTCTTAATATTCTCTTTGTGACATTCTCTAATTATAAAAGTGAAGTTAGTGAATGTATCCCACTGTCCAGTAATCCTTCACACGTCCTCACTATATTACAAGTGTTTATTCTACTGTTGGATAATCATTTCTCTTCACTTATCCTGGCCCCACGAGACTGCCCTTTTTTCTTCACATGTATTCAGTTCGTCCCAAATATTCATTTATCAATAAGATGCTTTGAATACTTAGTGACAGGAATTTAAACTCAATACTACCCAGTGTAATATTAAGTACAGCTCACAAATCTTTTCTTGGATCAATAATGTTGGACCCAAGATAGTTTTCAATTAGCTTTTATAGTCAATGGTTGGCAATAACAGTAATAACACCTGACATTGCATGCTTACTGTCATGCACTTTTAGGGCTCTAAAAGTCCAAATACATTTGTTCTCATAGCAACACCATGAAATAGATAATTCCTTATTTATCTTATTTAATTCTTTATTTATTTTACAGACCAGACACCTGAGGCCAGTATAATTATGGAAAGTGCCCAAACTCATATATCTTGTGTATATTAAAGTAGAATAAATAAATGAAACTTAAATATAGTCAACCTTGTTATTCAAAATGGCATTTGGTAGTTACATCATTACAAAGTCATTTGCAAACTGAAACGTGTGGAAGTGACTCTAGAAAAGTTCCCCTGGGAATCACCTAGGGAGGACCTTTAAAGTTACTAAGCAAAAAGAAAAGCCAGGTTTCAGAGATAACACAGTAGAGCTTTTAGCTAACATGCATGAGACCCTAAATTTAATACCTAGTACTATCCACACATAAAAAAATATCCTTTTACTTTAATTTACAAACATTAAATCTCACTGCTTTCAGTGTGCAGTTCTATGAATTAACCAAAGAGCAGTTGTTTTAACGTAACTATAAACAAAGTGGGAAATGGTTCTTCAAAATTATGCTGGGTTACTTTTTTGAATACAGTACCACACCCTCAATACACCCTCAGAATACTGCATTCTGGAATCAATTGTATTTTTTGAATGACTTCTTTTATTTACTAAAAAGAATTTGAGGTTAATTCACTTAATAATACATATTACTAATTCATTGGTTTTTATTAATGAATAGTATTATATTGTGTGGCTTCTCTGGTTTGTTTATCCCAGTTGTGAAGTAATTATTTGCAGTTGTTTATTCCCAGGATTAAAATTATGACATGGTGTCAAAAAGATTTGTTTTGGGGGAGGTTCTTAAGTTTTTTCCATAGTATTTTTGATTATTTGGAAATCCCACATCATGAAACCCACACTTTCTTCCCTGTCCTCCCAGGTCCAACCCCCACACTTGTAACCTGCCTCCCCCCCCCAAACAAGCCAACAAAAAACAAGCTCAATTTGTATTGCTCATATACTCATGGGAACATGGTCAAAGCCCCTTAAAGAAAACTGAGTCCTTCCCCACCCATACCACTGCCCCCAGAAGCCATCACTTGTGGAAAACTACACTTCAACATCCTTGTCACAGATTTTAAGAATTCTCTTCCATGGCTTTCTGTCTAGGCTGTTACTCTCCACTCTTCTGGGGAGAAGTTCTGCTTTCTCAACTCTGTTTGTAAATTATCAATACCATGACCTTTACAGTCAGCAAGAGCACAGATCATGAATCTAGACATGTTTTTTTTGAGATAGCACAGGCCACATGAGCTCCAGTGTCATAGTGTGCCATGTACCTCAGCATGGTTTCAGGTGACAGTACAGACCAAAGACATCAACAGAGCCCTTCGCAGCAGTAGGAAGACAGACCTGGATATGGTCCTTAGCAGCAACACCGACTGGCATATCACTATGGCATTAGGTGGCAGCTCGGGCCACAGTATGGCCCCCAGCAGCAGAAGCAGACTCAAACATTAGCATGGCCTCTGGTCCAGACCAAAGATCCCTGTATGGCCTTCGGTGGAACCTCGGCCAGGGACATCAAAAAGGCTACTGGCTTCCGTAGGACCATAGGCCACACGAACCTCGGGCTTTAACACAGCCAGGGGCAGTAGACTATGAATGACAAAGTGTCCTCCAGGGGCAGCAAATGTCATAGAAGCATTTTAAGGAGATCTAATACAGGAAAATGATCCCTTCATCTTGGACATCCTGTCATTCCTCAGATCCAGGGTGATTACATGGGTGGAGGGGTAGGGGCCTTATTATATAGATATATAATAAGATATCTATTATATATATATAAATGATGGGATCTGTGTCTTATTTTTGAAATTTGAGGTAATTATGTTCTGAATATAAGGTATTTGTCAGAAATGAGACCCCAAATATTTTCTTGAGGTCTAGGGCTTCCATTTTGTTTACTCACAGCATCATTTGCACAGTGAAAGTATTTAACATTGATGACTTTAAACATGTAAATATGTTTGGTTTACAGAGTTTTTGCTTTGAATCTAAGCAATTCTGTCCTAACCTTTGGTTACAAGGTTTTTCCCATGTTCCAAACATTGAGATAATGTATCTTCCATACATTTTCAGGTAAAACTGACACCAAATGTGTATACAAGTAAATGTGAACATTATTTTTGCATAGTAGTTACAACATAGTATGTTGAAATCATTAGCCAAGAAAATCTATTAACCACAACAAGGTGGCTATGGTGGCTACTTATAGATGTCAACTTGACTACATCTCGATTTAAATAAAAATTCAAGCAGCTGGGCACATTTGTGAGGGGCTTTTAGTTATCGGGATCATTTGAAGGAGGAAGACTACCTTAAATCTAGATCCTTTCAGATCAGAATACCTCATCTTGGCCACTTTCTCCATCCTACTTTTTGCTTGCTTGTCCTCACCCTCGCTGGTAATTTATATATTCTGCGGCTAGGCAATTAATTCCTTTCTTATCATTAGAGCCTACTTCTCTGGGATTCCTACAGATACTAAAGAACAGCTGAGACATCCAGCTTTTGTGGACTGAATAACTGATGGAATCTTGGACTTTCCATCAGGAGACAGCCATTGTTGGGCCATAGCCTGTAAACCACTCTAATAAAGCCCATAAATATTATTCATATAAATATATATTTTTATATTTTCATTCTATCAGTTGTGTTCATCCAGAAAACCCTAACAAAGATGCCTAACTATAACGCCAACACTTGGGGAGCTGAGGAAAAATAATGAGTTAGAGACAAGTCTGGGCTACACAGTAAGCTCAAGGCCAACATAGGGTATAGAGCTAGATCTTGACTCCAAGTGGGGTCAAGATACTTAGGGATGTAGCTCAACGGTAAAGACATGTGCAAAGCCCTAGGTTTGCTACCCAACCAGAAGAGAAGGAGGATGATCATATTTTCTATCTTCATGCCTTTGGTAGACATAACTTGTTCACTCAGAGACCTACTCTGATCCACTGATCCAGAGAGACATGACCTTCACAAATACCTTGCTTCCTCAATTGCTGCATCTTTAAAGCAAGCCCTAAAATCAGACAATTTTTGTCTTTCAACACTGCTTTTCTTTTAGAAAAGTGTCTATTAGTATCATTGATTTCACATATACATGTTAAAATCATTTGCCAATATCATAAAATAGGGTTAGGATTTAGAATAGTTTTGAATTTCTAAGTCAATCTGAGAAGAATTGCTATAATCCTGTTTTGTCTTACTTATCTATTGCCATGAAGAAATGCCATGACCAAGGCAACTATAAAAGAAAACATTTAATTTGGGGTTCATGGTTCCAAAGAGTTAGAGTCCGTGACTATCATGGTGAAGAGCATGGCAGCAGAGAAGGCGGCGTTGTGCTGGACAGTATGGGAGGACATATCAGTAGAGGGCATATTTCCATCCATAAGCACAAGGAATGGGGGTGGGGAAAGGAGGGGAAGAGTGAGAGGAGAAGGAGAGAGGAAGAAAGGGAGAGAGATATAGAAAGAGACAGAGAGAAAGGAATGACAGGACATTTTTGAAACCTGATAGCCTGCACTCTGACACACCTCCAGCAAGGGCCACATTTACTAATACTTCCCAAAGAGTTCCATCAAATATAGACCAAGTATGTGAGCCTATGGTGATCATTCTCATTCAAACCACTACATTCCATTTCCTGATATCCATAGGCTTGTAGCCACATTATCACGCAAAACAGATTTAGTCAAATATCAAAAGTCCCCATAACCTTTCACAATCTCATTCATTTTAAAAATTCAAAGTCTCTTCTTAGATTTAAGGCAATCCCTTAATTGTAACCCCGTTTAAAAAAAAAAAGCAAATCACATACTTCTAACATATAGTAGCACGTTTCTTTTTAATATGAATAAAGTTTTTCTTTTACTATCTCACTGCACCTACAGAGGCTTCCAGAATAATGTTAAGTAGGATTGATTTTTTGTTCACGTTTTAGAAGGAAAGTGTTGAGTGTGTTGGCACACTACTAGCTGTAATGTTCTTGCAAATGTTCTTTGTAGCTTAAGGAGGACTTTTTATTTACTATGAAATGATATTATAGAAAGTAATGGAATTTTTCTTGGATGTTTCTTTATACATCTTTTGAGAGTCATGTGATTTCTCTTCTTCATCTATTGTGAATCATCATTTATTTCACCAAAATATTCCTAAAATTAAGCATATGTGGTTATATTTTTATTTTGGCTTTTGTGTTGCTAGATAGCCCAGTCTAGCCTCAAATGCGATCCTCTTCTCCTAGTCTACCAAGTCTTGCAAATACAGGCATGACTACCACACGTGGCTTGTTTTATTCTTATATGTGTCGATGCACTTGATTTAGTAATACACTGTTGAAAATTTTTATAATCATGCTTCAGAAATATGGTCACTATTTTTTTCCTTGTAAAATAGTTATCTTCATATTAGAATTCTGAGAGCATCAGAAAAGTTTGGAAGTACATTTTGTACCTATATTGTCTGGAGTGGTTTTTGTAGAATTCATTTTAATTCTTCCTTTAATTTATTTTGTAATGTTTTTAGTAGAACTATAGTTTTTATTTGTTCATAGTCTTTTAACATATAAATGCAATTTTCTCAACAGATAAAAGACAATTCATGTTAACATTAACAGCTCATAGATACCCGTAATTTCAGATCCATGGAATGAAATTCTCTCTTCTGGCCTCCAAGGGCACCTACACCCACAGCCATCTACACTCAAAGTATGCATGCAAACACATAAATAAATAATAAAATATCTTTTAAAGAAGACATTAGTTGCATAATTAGTCTTCAGGGGTATAGAAACATTTTCCTTTTACTCAGGAATAAGTATTTAATTTTTCACCCCCACCCAACCCCCAACACTTGCAAACTGGATACTTTTCAAACAAGAACCTGTAGTGGAAGTTTCCTGTTTTTTGTTTTTTTTTGTTTTTTTTTTAAATTCACTTGTGCTATGAGAATGTGTTTTTTGTTTTGGTCCCAAGTGTGGGATGTGGACATGCTTTATCCATCTCAGAAAACAGCCTTGTGAGAGACCTGTGATGTTTTCCAGCTGGAAACTACCTCGTGTAAGGGGCGTGGCTTTTGCCAGCTGGAAAACATTCTTGTTTGGACTCTGAGAACATATAAATAGGAGCCTAGAGACAGAGAGATGTCACTTTGCATTGTTTTGCACTGTTTGGCATTACTTAGCTTCAGTTCACTTTGAAATGCTCCTAGAGAGAAAGGCTCCAAAGAATTTTAGAGGTTGCTGCTACCATTTGTTTGACTGGACTTCTGGAATCTGGATGATTGGGATTGGTAATGCCCTGAAGAACCCGATGACCCTAACCAGTAGGAAGTAACTATAAAGGTCTGCATTACGTGTCCCCACTAACCTGCTTTCTCTTTTAACTAGAAACGGGGGTTTGAAAGGGAGTTAGAGGCATTTAAAAACCCTATATAGTTTTTTTTTTTAAGTCTAACCCTACAAGAACCCCCAAGGATGATTATGATATTACTAGACTAAATGGGTCTTTAAATAGACCCTTATATCCTGTTTGGCAGTTCTAACAGAGGAACACAGCTATTTGTATACCCTTGACCAAAAAAATTGCTTCTCCTCTACTGAAGAAGTTTTTTTCTCTTCAGCTAAACACACTGCTTCAAAAAGATATACAAGGAGTGCTGGGAGAGGAAGTGATCATCTGTCTAGCCTTGCAGATAAGCTTAGTCAACCCTGGAGACCAATGGGATGACAGATTGTATAGACAAATCATCTTTATGTAAGTTTTTCAGAAGATACAACTTATAGCACACAAACTACTTGGAATCAGTTGGAGGTGAATATTAGAAATAAGACTTAGGTTAGTATAAGTCTCTTGTGGTTTGTTTAATTCAAACACATTTCTTCATTTATAGTATCATGTTTCTATATTAACAAAATTATTAAAACTGGCTGTTTGCAAAAATCAAAAGGGATTTCAAATGAATAAATAGTGGATTTTTCACATTGTCCAAATATATCTTTAAAAATCTGTATTTACACTTGAGATTCTTTCTTCAATCTTTTGCAAGAAATAGAAGAAAGAATCTCAGGTGTAGAAGACACAATGGAAGAAATAGATGTATCTGTCAAAGAAAATGTTAAATCTAAAAAATTCCTGACAAAGACTGTCCAAGAAATTAAAGACAACATAAAAAGACAAAACCTAAGCATAATAGGAATAGAGGAAAGAGAAGATTCCCTCCTCCAAGGCCCAGAAAACATTTTCAACAAAATCATAGAAGAAAAATTCCCCAACTTAAAGGAGAGGCCTATAAGAATACAAGAGGCCTACAGAATATCCAAAAAATTAGACCAGAAAAGAAAATCCTCTCGCCACATAATAATCAAAACAGTAAGTATACAGAACAAAGAAAAAATACCAAAAGCTGCAAGGGAAAAAGGCCAAGTAACATATAATGACAAACCCAACAGAATCACACCCGACTTCTCAACAGAGACTATGAAAGCCAGAAGGGCCTGGACAGATATTATGCAGGCCCTAAGAGAACATAGATGTTAGCCCAGGCTACTATACCTAGCAAAACTCTCAGTCCTCATAGATGGAGAAAACAAGATATTCAATGACAAAAACAAATTTCAACAATATCCACACACAAATCCAGCGTTATAGAAGAGACTAGAATGAAAAATACAACCCAAGAAAACTAGCTAATTTCAAGAAAACACAGGAAATAATTAACCTTACTACAGTAAAACAAAAAGCAACCAAGCACACAACCTTATGACCACAGCCAACATGAAAATCAAAGGATCTAACAGCCACTAGTTATTAATCTCTCTCAACATCAATGGACTCAATTCTCCAATAAAAAGACACAGACTAATAGAATGGATGCATAAACAAGACCCAGCAATCTGTTGTATACAAGAAACACACCTAAGTCACAAAGATAGACATTACCTGAGGGTGAAGGGCTGGAAGACAGCTTTCCAAGCAAATGGACCCAAGAAGCAGGCAGGAGTAGCCATTCTAATATCTGATAAAATAGACTTTCAACCAAAATTAATCAAAAGAAATGGGGAAGGACACTTAATACTCATCAAGGGAAAATTCCACCAAAAAGACATCACAATCCTGAACATCTATGCCCCAAATACAAGGGCACCCACATTTGTGAAAGAAACATTAATAAATCTTAAACCACACATAGACGCCCACACACTAATAGTGGTAGACTTCAACACCCCACTCTCAACAAAGGACAGGTCAACAAAACAAAAATTAAAGAAACAATGTCTCTAACAAAGGTCGTGAATCAAATGGACCTCACAGACATTTACAGAATGTTACACCAAAACACAAAAGAATTTACCTTCTTCTTAGCACCACGTGGAACCTTCTCCAAAATAGACCATATGGCTGGTCACAAAGCGAGCCTCAACATACAAAAGAAGATTGAAATAATCCCTTGTATCCTATCTGATCACCATGGAATAAAGCTGGACTTCAACAACAACAGAAATAGAAAAAAGCCTACAAACACATGGAAACTGAACAACTTGCTACTAAATGACAGCTGGGTCAGGGAAGAAATAAAGAAAGAAATTAAAGTCTTCCTAGAACTCAATGAAAATGAAGGCAAAACATACCCAAATTTGTGAGACACAATGAAAGCAGTGCTAAGAGGAAAGTTCATAGCACTGAGGGCCTTCAAGAAGAGACAGCTCATTCAAGCAACTTAATGGCTCACTTAAAAACCCTAGAAAAAGAAGAAGTAGACACACCAAAAAGGAGTAGACAGCTGGAAATAATCAAACTCAGGGCTGAAATAAATTAGAAACAAATAAAACAATTCGAAGAATCAATGAAACCAAGACCTGGTTCTTTGAGAAAATCAACAAGATAGACAAACCCTTAGCCAAACTAACTGAAAGGCAGAGAGACACCATCCAAATCAACAAAATCAGAAATGAAAAGGGGGACATAACTACAGACACTGAGGAAACCCAAACAATCATTAGGACTTACTTCAAAAGTCTATATGCCACAAAATTTAAAAATCTAAATGAAATGGACAATCTTTTTGATCAATTCCACTTACCAAATCTGATTCAAGACTAGGTAAATCAATTAAATAGTCCTATATTACTAAGGAAATAGAAGTCATCGAAAGTCTCCCACTCAAAAAAAGCCCAGAACCAGATGGTTTCAGTGCAGAATTCTACCAGACCTTCAAAGAAGAGCTAATTCCAGTACTCTTCAAACTTTTCAACAAAATAGAAACAGAATGAAAACTACCAAACTCATTCTATGAAGCCACAGTCACATTGGTACCTAAACCTCACAAAGATCCAACAAAGAAAGAGAATTTCAGGCCAATCTCCCTTATGAACATTAATGCAAAAATACTCAACAAAATATTTGCAAACTGGATCCAAGAACACATCAAAATATCATCCACTATGACCCAGGTAGGCTTCATCCCAGCTATGCAGGGGTGGTTCAATATATGGAAATCCATCAATGTGATCCACCATATTAACAAAATGAAGAAAAAAAAAAAAAAACACATGATAATCTCCTTAGATGCTGAAAAAGCATTTGACAAAATCCAACATCCATTCATGTTTAAAGTATTGGAGAGAACACAGATACAAGGCACATACCTAAACATAGTAAAGACGATATACAGCAAGCCTATAGTCAACATCAAACTAAACAGAGAGAAACTTAAAGCAACCCCACTGAAATCAGGGACAAAGCAAAGCTGCCCACTCTTTTCATATCTCTTCAACATAGTTCTGGAAGTCCTTGCTAAAGCAATAAGACAGTTGAAGGAGATCAAGGGGATATAAATTGAAAAGGAAGAAGTCAAATTATCACTATTTGCAGATGATATGATAGTATATGTGAGTGACCCCAAAAATTCTACCAGGAAACTTCTAAAGCTGATAAATACCTTGTGCAAAGTGGCTGGATACAAAATTAACAACAACAACAAAAAAATTCAGTAGCCCTCCTGTGTACAAAAGACAAAAGGGCTGAGAAAGAAATTAGGGAAACAACACCACAACAACAAAGGACATAAATTTCCTTGGTGTAACCCTAACCAAGCACGTCAAAGACTTGTATGAAAAAAATTTCAAGTCTCTGAAGAAAGATTAGAAGAAGATATGAGAAAATGGAAAGATCTCTCATGCTCATGGCTTGGCAGGATTAACATAGTAAAAATGGCCATCTTACCTAAAGCAATCTACAGATTCAATGCAATTCCCATTAAATTACCAACACAATTCTTTACAGACCTGGAAAGAAAAATTCTCAACTTCATATGGAATAACAAGAAACCCAGAATTGCTAAAACAATCCTCTACAATAAAAGATCTTCTGGAGGTATCTCCATCCCTGATCTTAAGTTGCACTATAGAGCAACAGTTTTAAAAACTGCATGGTACTGGCATAGAAACAGAATGGTGGATCAATGGAACTGAACAGAGGACCCAGAAATAAATCCACATACTTATGGACACCTGATCTTTGACAAAGACGCCAAAACCATACAATGGAAAAAAGATAGCATCTTCAACAAATGGTGCTGGTCTAACTGGATGTCTACATGGAGAAAAATGAAAATAGATGCATACTTATCACCCTGCACTGAACTAAAGTCCAAGTGGATCAAAGACCTCAACATAAAACCAGATACATTAAATCGGTTAGAAGAAAAAGTAGGGAAGACCCTAGAACTCTCTGGTACAGGAGCCAACTTCCTGAACAGAACACCAATAGCACAGGCTCTAAGAGCAACAATCAATAAATGGGACCTCATGAAACTGAAAAGCTTCTGTAAAGCAAAGGACACCGTCATCAAAACCAAACGAATGCTACAGATTCGGAAAGAATCTTCACCAACCCTTTATCTGACAGAGGACTCATATCCAGTATATATAAAGAACTAAAGAAGCTGAAGAGCAACAAACCAAGTAATCCAATTAAAAAATGGGCAACAGAGCTAAACAGAGAATTCTCGATAGAGGAATATCGAATGGCAGAGAAACACAGAAATGCCCATCAGGGAAATGCAAATCAAAACAACCCTGAGATTTCACATCACACCCATCGGAATGGTCAAGATCACAAACTCAAGTGACAACACACGCTGGAGAGGTTGTGGAGAGAGGGGAACCCTCCTCCACTGCTGGTGGGAATATTAACTTGTACAACCACTCTGGAAAGCAATCTGGCACTTTCTCAGACAAATAGGAAAAGCGCTTCCTCAAGATCCAGCTGTACCACTCTTAGGCATGTATCCAAAAGAGGCTCAAGTACACAATAAGGACATTTGCTCAAGCATGTTTGCAGCAGCCTTATTTGTAATACCCAGAAGCTGGAAACAACATAGATGCCCCTCAACTGAAGAATGAATACAGAAATTGTGGTACATCTACACAATGGAATATTACTCAGCAATGAAAAATAAGAAAATCATGAAATTCGCAGGTAAATGGTGGGAACTGTAAAGGATCATCCTGAGTGAGCTATTCCAGAAGCAGAAAGACACACACGGTATATACTCACTCATATAGATATTTAATATAGGATAAGCCTACTAAAATCTGTACATCTAAAGAAACTAATCAAGAGGAAGGTCCCTGCCTAAAATGCTCAATCCCCATCCGGAAAGGCAAAGAGGATGGACATCAGAAGAAGAAGAAAACAGGAAACAAGTTAGGAACCTGCTATGGAGGGCCTCTGAAATACTCTGCCTGCAGACTATCAAAGCATATGTGGAGACTTATGGCCAACTGTTGGGCAGTGTACATGGAATCTTATGAAAGAAGAGGGAAATAGTAAGATCTGGAGAGGACAGGAACTCCACAAGGAGAGCAACAGAACCAGAAAATTTGAACACAGGGATCTTCCCAGAGACTCATACTCCAACCAAGTACCATGCATGGAGATAATCTAGAACCCCTGCACAGATGTAGCCCATGGCAGTTCAGTGTCCAAATGGGTTCTATAATAATAAGACTGCCTCTGACATAAACTGATTGGCCTACTCTTTGATCACCTCCCCCTGAGTGGGGAGCAGCCTTATCAGACCTCAGAAGATGACAATGCAACCACTCTTAATGAGATTTGATAGACTAAGATCAGAAGGAAGGAGAGGGGACCTCCCTTATCCGTGGACTTGAGGAGGGGCAGGGAGGAGATGACAGTGGGATTGGGAAGGAATGAGGAAGGGGGCTACAGCTGGGATACAAAGTGAATAAACTGTAATTAATATAAAAAGTTAAAATTTAAAAAATGGTGTCTTCAGTAATACAACCTTTTTGCAAGATTGTAAAAGATAACCAATAAACAATAGCCTATAATGTTTGGGAGTCAGGTATGGGCCATTGGCTTTGGCCAGTGAATAAAGGAAAATTTTAACTGAAGACTCAGTAACTGCTGTATTTGTTTAGTACGAAAGAAAATAAGGATATGGAAAATCTGATCATGACTATTAAGATTTAGGTAATGTTAGTATGGAAATGTATCAACAACTGCATATTTTTTTTTTTTTCAAAAGAGAAAAGTTTTTATTCTGATATATAAAACAAAACTTTAATATATAATGACAGTTTGGTTTTTTTTTTTGAAAGATGAAAGATGAAATAAAATGGTAGGAGTAGGGTTCTGTTTAGAAAAATATACTCGGGCATCTGCTAAACTGCATATTTTTTAAAAGTTTTCTTAGCAATCTTTAAATTTTTTACTTTTATTTATTTTTTGTGTGCCCCTCCCCCAGCCTGCTGTTCTCTCTCTCTCTCTATCTGTGTGTGTGTGTGTGTGTGTGTGTGTGTGTGTGTGTGTGTGCGCACGTATTCCAGGCAGGTGTCAAATCCCCTGAACTATTACAGGCTAGTAGGTCTTAAATAGGATAGTGTAGGGAAAGCATCACGCCTGGTATATGGTAAACTCTCACAATACTTACAAGTAAAAGAGATTATATACATTCACAAGGTCACTTAAACATTTGCTTCAAATGTTTAATTATGAAGACTAACAGGAAATGATTACAAAAATAAAGAGTAACAGTTTTGACAGTGATCTTTTGTAATGTTCTTTTTTCCAATTCCAAATCAATGGTTTCATTCTTCAAGTATAATTTTATAAACTTGTCAATAGATACAGAACTTTACTGGGTAGAAAAGCAGAGTAGTTGAATCAGTTAACTGAGTGTTGCAGTGTAGAAGATGGGCAAGGTTTGATAGGTGGGAAGGAGGAAGTTTTACAGATGAAAACATTCAGTGCTTTCTCCATGAGAAGCATGAAAGGAGAGGGAAAAGGAGAGTCTGGGACAGAGAAGGGAGGCTGATTGCTGGCAAGCAGGCATTGAGGTAGGTATTGTGTTAATTATTTAGAGTTGAGGCCCACAAAGTACTCAAAATAGTTTTTAGAGGTAAACTTCCCCAACAAAAATCTAGTTGTGACTACATTACTCCTTGAAAACAAAAACAAAGAAAAAGTACATGAGAAATAGACCAATGTGTGGCCTCTTGTGAGTGACAGAATCAGCAGTGATAAGATATTCGGATTCCAGTGTGGATGGGATAGAAGATAAACTAAATAGAATTTTCTTTGGCTTAACCATTCAAGACTGTAAAGTAAAAACAAAATCAATATGTAGCAGTTATATTAAATAATTTTACGTTGATGAATGTTACCTAACTACTTAAAACATCAACCAGGCATTGTGGTTTCCCTACACTATGCTATTTAAGTTCTACTAACTGTAATCCTAGGTCCAGAGGACTCAACACCCTCCTAGGATAACTGTATACACACACACACACACACACACACACACACACACACACACACACAGTAACATTCCTAATCTTTCACTTATTTCTGATTTCTAGGAAACAAACAAACAAACAAACAAAAAAATGGGAGTTAACAAAACCACTTGTTTTTTGTAACCAAGACAAAAATTTAAATTAAATGACTTTAGAAAAACTCACAGTTGATTCAAATTAATAAAAGTTTATAACCAGGTAATGACGTTACTATTTCCTTAAATTCACACTCAAAGGAAGCCTCCCACTTCCCAGCTGCATGTTTTCACTAAGCCATGCTCCTCCCAAGAGATGGAAAGACTACCTGGTGCCATTGTCATGTCCAGCCTTTCTCTTTGTGGATAAATAGTCAATGAAAGGCTACAAGACTGGAACAGACTATTCATTGCAACATGCTACACAACCAAAAATCTCATCTGTGGATGGAACCTCTTAAACTTATTACAAAGAGTCATCACAGAGAGGTTGCATATTTTTAGAACTTAGTTTTCTTTTTAAACAGAGAAAAAATGTTGGCCATTCCCTTATGTTTATAACAACATTCCAATTTAATCTTCAGTTTAAAAATTCTTCAATTATTGCACAACAGCACATTATGGGTTACACAACAATCACATTTCATTTAGTAAAATATAGACTTTTCTACTAGTTATTGTGGGGGGTTCAAGAATCATGCATTCTCATTCTTATAGTAATGACATATGTGCTTGTTGGAGGAGAGGTAATGTGTTTTTTTGTTTGTTTGTTTGTTTGTTTTCAAGCTGGACCTTCTACAGGCCAGGTTGAACTAGAACTTACTATGACATAGCCTAGTCTGCTTTGAACTCCCAGTCCCCCTGATGGTATACACCAATACACACTCCTCCCAGCAATGATCAACGTTAGAACTATTGTTTGTAAGTTTTAACTCTTCTTTCATGGAAAACAATAAACAATGCAGAAAAAAAATCTACCATAAAAACACTGAATTTTTACCAACTAATTACTCAAATATTTTTCTGGTAACAGCAATAAAACTGTCAAGGAATATGGCATTGTGTAGGCATTTGATTCTGTTTTAAAAGCTTATTCTTCTTATCAAAGTGTCTTTATTTGCAAATGATATGATAGTATACAATAAGTAACCTTAAAATTCCACCAGGTCACTCTTACATTTGATTAACACTTTTAGCAAAGAAAAGTAACCAGATACAACATTAACTCACAAAAGTCAGTAGCCCTCATATATATATATATATATATATATATATATAAAACAAATGCACTGAGAAAGAAATCAGAAAAAGGAATGATCTTTACAATAGCCTCAAAAAATATAAAATAATTTGAGGTAACTTGAACCAGGTAAGTCAAAGGGTTGTATCATAAAAACTTGAAGTCTTTTAAAAAGAAACTGAAGAAGATATCAGAAATAGAAAGATCTTCCATGCTAATGGATGGGTAAAATTAATATAGTAAAAATGGTCATCCTACCAAAAGCAATCTATAAATTCAATGCACTCCCCATGAAAATTCTAATACAAATCTTCACACATCTGGAAAGGCAGATTCTAAGCTAAATATGGAAACACACACACACAAACCAGGATAACTAAAACAGTCCTGAATAATACAATAACTGTAAAAGGCATCACTATCCCCACTTTTAAGTCATATGTAAAGCTATAATAATTTAAAATGGCATCACATGGAAATAAAAAGACATTGATCAAACGGAAAATCTAGACATAAATCCACACACCTATGAACACCTGAATTGATAAAGAAGCCCCCCCCCCAAAAAAAACCATACTTGAGAAAAAGACAGCATCTTCATCTAATGGTGTTTGTCAAATTGGCTGGCTGCATGTAAAAGAATCCAAATAGATCCAACTTATCACAAAACCCAACTCTATATGGTCAAAGATCTCAACATAAAAGCAGATACACTGAACTTGACATTAAGAGAAAGTGGGAAATATTCTTGAACTCAATGGCACAGGAAAAGACTTCCTAAACAGAACACGATTAGCACAAGTACAAAGAACAATCGAAAAATGAGATTTCTAAAGTGGAAAAGCTTCTGTATGGCAAAGGACACTGCCATTCAAATAAAGTGGTAACCTAAAGAATAGGAGATTTATTTTTTTAATACCAACTCCACATCTGATAGTGGGTTAACTTCCAAAGTTTATAAAGAACTCTAAAAACTAGACATGAAAAAAAAAAAAAACCAATAACCCAATTAAATGGGTTACAGATCTAAACAGAGAATAATCAAAAGGGGGAACTCATGTTAGAAACACTTCATGAAATGTTCAAAATCCTTAGTCATCGGGGACAAACAAATCAAATGGCTTTGAGGTTTTATCTTATGTGTGTAAGAATGGCTAAGATAATAAAAACAAGTGACAGCTCATGTTGGTGAGGATATAGAGTGAGTCCAACACTCATACACTGCTGGCACAATCTTGTACGGTCAGTATAGAAATCAGTGTGGCAGTTGGGAAGATGGGAACTGATCTACCTCAAGATCCAGCTATACCATACTTGGGCATATATCCAAAGAGTGCTTCATCCTGCCACAGACACACCTGCTCAGTCATGTTTGTTCATTGCTGCCCTATTCACAATATCCAAAAATTGGAAACAACCTATATGTCCTTCAACAGATGAGTGGATTAAAAAAGTGGCATATGTATACAATGGAGTATTCCTCAGCTGTTAAAAAAAAATGTAGGTAAATGGATAGAACCAGAAAAAAAAAAATCATCCCAAGACCCAGAAAGACAAATATGGTATATGTTTACTAGAGGTAGTAGGACCTGAGAACGGAGCTGACAAATGAGATGTAACAAAATATTATGTAGTAGTCACTTTACTCAGAGCATCTCAGACAATTTATACCACAAAGGTTAAGAGGAGTTACATGAGTAAAGTGTACAATCACAAAGGCAAGCCTCAAGTGACAGGTAAGCCACATGCAACAAAAAAACATGTTTTTCCAGAGGCATATAAACAAACAATAGCCAGCTGTAATAAATAATCTGAGATAAACTCACTCCTATTCACTACACCTGAGAGGATCATGAAAACGCATCCCAAGGACAATTTTTTTTTGTTTTGTTTTGAAGAAACTAAGGTCACAAGACACTTTTCTTGTTTTCTTGGAGTTTTCTTACAGACAATTAAACTTATCCTCATATGACTCCATTCTTGGACTCTGACAGTACGTATTCATTTATACGTGGACATTGGCTATAGAGTTGATGAGGATCTGTAGAATCACAGAGAGTAGGCATAGAGTTAACGTAGGTAGAGTAAGTGGACAGACAGATCTCCCAAGTAAAGGGAAATAGAAGAGTTATGGGTGGGTGGGGAGATTGGAATCAGAGGTGCAAGTGGGGAGAAGAAACGGGGAGAGAATATGATAAAAGACAGCTAAAATGAAGGTTTATTTGAAGAAGATCAAAACAATACAGCAGCAGCTTTCTAAAATATATGCCTATGTCAAAGCAATCTGAGACCACCAAATAATGGGAGAGACAGAGCCCCAACTTGTTTTTAAAAAGTAGTGATTTGGGGCTGGAGAGATGGCTCAGCAGTTAAGAGCACTGGATGTTCTTCCAAAGGACCTGGGTTCAATTCTCAGCACCCACATGGCACCTCACAACTGTCTGTAACTCCAGTTCCAGGGCATCTGACACCCTCAAACAGACAAGCATTCAGGCAGAACACTAATGTACATTAAAAAAAAAAATTAAAAAGTAGTGATTTAATCTATTTGGACCCTTTTCAAGTCTCCTTACAACAAGTACTTAGGAAAAGCTGGCAAAGACTCAAAGTGGAAGCCTGTGGTAGGAAAGGAGAAATCATTGAATGTCCTATGCAGAAATGGAACAACAGCCCTGACCTATTAGGTATCTAAACAAAGACACAGTTAAGCAGGTGCTTCTCTGTGGATCACTTGCCATTAAAGAAAAATGAGAAACCCAATGTTTCAGCAGACAAAACGAGAGCATGAGAGCAGTTTTTGGTCAGGCTGCTGCTTTAATGATCTCAAACAAATAAATAACCGACCAAGCACCTATGAGTGAATTATAGTTCCTTTATCAAAAGGGTAATGCAGAAGTAACATTTAACAATGTCCCTTAAAAAATGCACCTCAGTATTTTAGTCCTGAACATCCATATTAAAAATACTGATAAATTTTGTTGTGATCTTATTACACTTTATGTCATTCTGCCCATTTGCCACACCTCTAGCCTTCAATCCCTTCTATCACTGATCCACATATCTTAGAAGTTTATCTTTTGACAGAAAGATAGACAGACAGCCCATTTACCTGGAATGAAGCTTAAGTCACCAAGCTGGTGTCTGTTCAAATGTCATCTTCATAGAATATTATCTTCATCTCTTCATTGTCTTCACAACACTTAAAAACAAAATGAATTAAAAAATCTGGCATCCCCACCCTACCCCCAATCTCAGCAGATTAAATGGAAGGCAGTACAAGAGTCAGTTTTGGAACCAAAATAGGAGATGCATTAACGTTCTTTTGTACAGATTCTAAGTCAAACAGTTTATTAAATACAGAAAATGAAAAATGAGCAGAACAGAACAGTGTTTGTGCTCCTCCAGGAAGTTAGAGGTTTTTTCAAAGGATCCTTGATTTCGAAATTTAAAATGCATAGGAATAAATTATGCATGGAAAACACAGACAGTTTAACAGTGATCTGTTTCTTAAGAGTGATTAAAGTCTCATTGGAAGCTTTAAACATTTCACTCTGACAGTTTGGCCTTGACCAAACTTGACTGCTTTTCTATATTTTTTTTACACTGGCCTTTATAGCTGACTTGATGTCGCTTTCAATAGTACTTAAGTTAGTGGCTCAGGAAGGATGGGGGTTCACTTCCCAGCTGCCTGCCTTTTCAAAGGAAACGGAAGTTATCTAAAGGTAGAATTGCCCTTTCACTCTGCTCACGCATCTACCAGTTGGGGAACACAACAGTGATCATGCTTGCAGACCAGAGGGAGGCCAAGAAACACCAGATACATCTACATGTGATCAATTTGGAAACTGCGTAGCTATTCCACTGACACTGGGGAAGACAACTTTGGAGTCCCTTCTAATCTTATTTACACCATTACGAAGAGAAATGATTAAATGTGTTTTCAAACTTTTCATAAAATAAAACGTCGTGAAATTAGTCTCCTTGTAATAGGCCCCTGTCCTTACCCCTCCTGGGGTTGCGGTGTTGGGGAGGGAACACAAAATAAAATTACCCAACAATACTTCCTAGGTCTAAATGATGCTTTCAGTTTACTTATGGTGAAGAAAACAGGCTCTAGTAATACATGTATTTTTTAACTTTTCAGCCTTAAGGTTTAAGTTTGGGGCCTTGCATGTGCTCAGCAAATAGTTTACCAGTTGCCTAGATTCTAGACTCTTTCAGAAACTTACAGGTTCTTACACTGCTCCTTTAGCCTTCAGCTCCTCCCTCTGAAACCCAGATAGGTCTGCTTCAGCCTCCTGAGAATCAGAGTTACAAGGCCTGTGCCTGGGGACTCAGCTACTTACTTATGTACTTTGGTGCTTACTATAGGATACAAAGTCAACAGTATTCACATCACAAGATTATACAAAAATAAAACTAAGTTTTCTGATAAGTAGACTTAGTTTTCAGCTTTAGACCTTCAAATCACTCTTTTAAATCTCTCAGATCTTTCTGAACATTATTCTTTGATTCTAGAATTTACTGAAGCCTAAGGGACACTAGACATCAGGGATTAGCAGTAAAAAAAGACAGGTATCCTCAAATCAAAGTGTTATTCTGGAACAAACAACTAGTAACAAAAACTGCATAATTCCAAGTTTGATAGTATACAAAATAGCCTTTAACAGCTTTGTCAGAAGGAAAATTTACCTTGATATCTGAATTCCAGAGAAAAAGTAAAATGCAAATTAGAAGTTTATGTATAGGTAGTGAGGCTGTAAAGGAACACAATTGATTCCCAGAGGAGCAGCACCTGACTTGGAAACAACAGAGCAATTAGTACTAAATAACAGGTTATAAAATCAATTTAGGAACACAATTACTAGTCTACACATAGAACACACACACAGAGTAGGACAACTTAAAATGCTTTTCTTAATCTACAGTCACCAATAGTTTGAAACATCAAGGCTTATGGCTGATGTAAGATTGCTTTTAGGAACCCAGTCTTTAGTCTAGAATAATAAAATGGGGAGTTATCAAAGTTATAATAATCATAGAAGTAACTGGTGACAGTTTGGATAAGGTAGGTAGTTGAGTATACTAGGTGCCAGAAAATGTAAGGTTTAAACAACCCAAGTATGCACTGAAATTAAAACTTTAGTTTTAATTTTTGCACATGTGCACGTGTCTATAGTGGATAAATACATAGAAATGTAATTGAGAATGAAATTATAAACCCCAAGAAAAGCTCCACAGCTTGAGAATGGTCATTTTAATTGCACAGTTAAGATGCGCAGTTTTGAGACTTGACAGGCTTTCAGTGGCTACCTTCATCTATAAAATAAGATTGTAAAAACAGACTATGAAAAACGGAGGGAAAAGTCACCAAAGTGAGAATTTCAATGGATATTTAACAGCAAATCAGGTGAAAAGATCAACAGAGAACCAGAAAGCACAGTAAAAAAACAAACAAAAAACAAAACCCAAAGTATGCGACATACACAGAAAGACACTCCCCTACCATCACCAGATAATTTGAAATTTAAGGAAACATACATCAGAAATTTGGAAACAGAGTATCTAGAGACAACCTTTCTAATGAGAGCAATACAAAAGCTATCTTCAAACTGACAGTCACAGGGAATCCCAATCAGGGTATTTGCACATAAAGACATTGTAGTGAACCACAAAAACACCAGTTAAATAAAAAAAAAAAAGTCCTAAAAGATGGGAAAACCATGTCATTTTAGGGTTATAATTTGGACAGGATGTATATCATAATAAGATGGAAGCTTCGTTCAATAAAACATTCCATGTATATTCGATGGTACATAGATAATTTTAATATACAAGTACATTCATACATGTCAACATTTCTAGGATAAACATTCTAAGAACAGAAATGCAGCATTGGCCTGCTCAACTAGTGCACAGAAAATAATAAAACTGCAGAGAACAAGCTAAAAGGCAAGAAGTGAAAGGAAAAAGGCTAAAGGAGATTATCAAAAGACATCAAGTTGGGACCACATTTTCTATATCAGTTAAAATACAGAGCTTTCACTGGCTTAAACACACAATATTCTATCTTGTTAAAAAACAAAACAAAACAAAAAACCACAAACTCCACATAACCAAGAAGTTGGAAGCTTTTTTATTAACACTTGTGTGACAAAACTCTTCCTGACACAACACAATATACATATACTCACTCCAATAAGGGTCCCAAGACAAAGTACGGATACCAACAAAGTTCAACTTGGTGAACCAATGAGCTTAATGGTTAATTACAGGAATATGGGTGAGGGGTTACTTACAGAAGCAGACACTATTCACAGACAGTTTCATCACCAAAGCCCAAGCTGGAAACCTGAAACACATTGCACAGCCTATAGGCAGCTAAACAGGTTGGAATGTCTTTTCTAGGACGCTCGGTAATTCTAAACCTGCAGCTGGTCTGGTCTCAGACTTCTCTGCAGCTTCCCTTCTTCTGAAGGGAATTCTCAGCTTGTATTGCTTACTCTGGTGGAGAGAGCCCTAGTCAATCTGCTCAGTTTCAGGGACTTCCTGAAGTTACTTGTTTGCTTTCCTGCTTAAAGAGCTTCCTATAGGATACATTCACTGAGGAAATTGATATAGAACATATGCATGAGTAATCTATGACACATACATACAGTTAATACCAAAGGCAATAAGAAGCTATGAATTAAAGGTAAATACATCTTAACCCGCAGAGTGAAGCAAGCTACAGAATACCAAGCATAATTTCAACTTTTAAGACTGGAAGCACTGAAATCTGAACTTTCATTACTGAAACACAAACGATAACAACTATAGATATACACAAGTTAATTATTCAAATAAAAGTCAGTGCTTACTTTTCACGGGTGAAGAAAATGTAAACTCTTCCGGCACTTGTATTTTTATATCTTAAGCAGAACACCTCAAAGTAAGTTATTGAGAAGATGCTGATTTCAATGAACAGGTTACCTATGTGTATGTCTATACACACATATGGAAATAATTATTTATACCTTATAATTTTAAATAGCACAAAGTCATGTTTGAGTAGAAAAAGTGTAAAATACACTAGAAAACATCTAAAGTTTATAAATATGTGGATCATTGATGTGTCCTCAAAAAAAGCTGCTAATGCCTAGAATGTAGAATATAAAGAACAGAGTGCAAACATGAAAACATTTTGACTTGGTACCTTTCTGGAAGATTTTACCTTTTGTTTAGATTTAAGGTTTTATCTACAGCCAAATAAACTTTAAACAAATGCATGCCAAGACCATATCTTAATAATGAGCAGATGTTATAAATGTGCAAAAATGACCATAATATAATTTTTTCCAAGTGATACTAATAGTGATACAATGTTTGAAGAAAAAAGATAGAGTAGTAACCAGAGATCACAGTGGTAGAATTGAACAAAGAATACTTATTGTGCTTACTTGAAACAGCTTTCCCTGACCATGTCCTAACAGACCACACGGGATTAATCTTCAGCAAATGGAAAGGATGTAAGAGTGATTCTCCATCTTCCTAATATTGTAACCTTTAATTCCTCATGTTGTAGTGACCCCCAACCATAAAATTATTTCACTGTTACTTCATAACTGTAATTCTGAACCATAATATAAATATATGATATACAACCCCCGTGAAAAAGTCATCTGACTCCCAAAGAAGTTAGGACCCTCAGGCTGAGAACCACTGCTGATAAGAGAACTTGACAGAATTGATACAACTGCTCTCTGCTCTACACCAAAACATACACTAGATTGACTATGTTTTGTCACTAATAATATAAAGTGCTATGGGCATTTCCTCATTTCTAGGCTCACCTAAGGAATTCAAATGTTAGATTCCTTTTCCAGAGAGTTGCTTAGAGCCCAGCACAGAGAGACATTTAATAGTAACTATATCTCTTCCCTGAACTTTTGTTAACACACTTAGGACACATCTGATAAGCACTTTAATTGCTATACAAATTATGGAGAAATATTTGTTACTAATGTTAACTAGATAAAACTTGACATTTTAGTAGTGTATGCAACTCTATCAAACTTTGTAATAAACTATGGCTTCACTACTACTTTTGATAAAGGGATTAGTTTTTACATAGGATCATTTTCTGGAGCCTTCTCCATAAACTTTGATAATATTTTCTAGGGCAACAGTCAGCATTTTCACAACTGTGAAGAGAAAAAAACATCAACACTTGGCTTACTGTAATTTCAGCACCTCTGGACTCCAATTTAAGGACACTAATATCCCAAGACAAGTGCCAGAAACCGCAATTCTGACACTCATTTGTTTTCAGAAATAAATTATTACAAGATATCCATAACCACACATATGCTTTTGTACTGTATGGCACTTGAAAAACAGAATATTTAGGCCTTAAGGGCCTAGTTATGATATAGCATTCTTAGAGAGTTTTTACACCCTGCTCTTACAAGTTCTCTATGCTTTTTAAACGATATGCAATGTAATTATGCTAGAATCGTAACAAATCACTTTTAGCAGTGTCTGACAAATAGTAAAACAACAACAAAGAAGTCTTCCATTTTTATACCATTAGCACAGAAGAAAAACTTCCAAGCTGGGTCTTAGCTCTACAGTAAAGTAAAACACACTCAGAAAGACAACCACACCAATCCAGTACTGTGATTGAGACCCAATAAGGAAATTATACTTAACGTAATATAGGTATCTGCTAAACTTGTGAATGTATAACATTCAGGGAAATTATAGAATTTGACCTACTCTCCTAGTTAGTCTCTATAAATAGAGTAATTAAAAAAAATTCTTAAAACAATCAAAATCATTATACAATGTAGTAAATAAACAAAAGGAACCCTATTTAGTAATAAGAATAAACTACAATTTGTTCTTTATTTGTTATATTCAATATAGGTACATTTTTTTGTCTGTTTGTTTGTTTGAGAGCTTGTGTTCTACGCTGCAGGTATAAAACAAGCCAAGAGGAAAGGCTAATTAAAATTCCATTTTTGTAAAATTTTCAGGGATGGAAACTTCATTAGTGGTTGCCAGGTGTTAGAACTACCAAGATTACTTATGTCCACACCTGACAAGAGTGTGATCTAGTAACAACTCCATACCTCAACTACAAGTTACACATATCTACATATATTAAGATAAAGAATCATATATATAACTGCCCATGCCAATACCCTGGTTTCTATTGGCCTACAGTACCAAGGAAATTGGGTTTACATATGACCCTTTTTGTAATGCTTAGCAACTTTCTGGGAAGGTATTATTGTTTTAAAATAAAGTTAATAAAACACACTTGCACACACAAAGAAATTCAAGCAAGATAAAAAAAATTAATCATAGCCAATTTTATTCAAATTTTCCAAAATTTATAGCAAACATGTAAATTGCTTCTAAAAATGTATGTCATCCTTTATGCATAAAGGTTACTGTGACTTTCATGGATTCCTTTTACTTGTTTTCTTTATAATTCTTTAATAAAAGCCAGAATCTTGGGTTGCCCAGTTGGGAGCCTGAAATACACACAGAGAGAAATTATTAAGATAAATTGAAATTTGAAACCATTAAAAGAACAAAGAGTGGTATAAGCATCTTCTCATCGATAGCTTTTGAACAGTGATAGAGTATAACAGTAATCAATCACCAACATGGAGACAATAACCAACAAACTGATTTGGAATATATAAGAAAAAGGCAGACAAGAATAAGACTATCACATAAAATACTTTCCAGGCTCATCTCTACTAGACTTGGTTGGAAAATGAAATTGTAATTCAATCAATTTAACCTGTCCTTCAAGCCTCAATTCAATACTCTAATTACAAATTAACAACTCTCTATTCTCAGTTATATGCTGTCAGTGTCTAAGGAGAATTAAAGATGGCTTGAAATTCTGAAGTTACAAGGTTACTTAGGTTCTTTGGACATCAAAAATGAGGAACCTCTCTCTACTCAAAGAGGAAGGAGACATATTTTGTGGCAGTTAATTATGAACATCAAATAAAAGAAAATTAAAATTTATGTAAGATCGGCACAAAAAGCAGTATCTTTATATAACTACTTCTTTAGATTTAAAAAGAGAACACACATTTCAAGCACATGGAAGTTATCATCTATCAGAACCAAAATGATGTGCTGGGACTCCTGAGAAGACAAGTTAATGAAGTCACAAAAGAAGAATAAACAAGTAAACCCAGTTATAATTAGGAGCCTAATTTTTTTTCTTTTTCCTTGACTAATGAATATAATACATGTAAGATAATATTAGTTTCAGCTTAGTGATTTCTTAAACACTATGTTTGTAATTTTAAACAGAAATACAAAATTAGACCTAACCAATAATGATCATGCTCTCAAAGTTCATGTAACAGTTGTTGTATAGTTGCTAAATCCCATAAAGAAAGGAGAGTGTTTGGTTATTACCTCTGATCTACTGTTCTGATTAAGTTTCTTTTCGATATTCATGGCCAACATTTGGCTTCTAAAAGAAAGACTTTTAGTCTTTTCAATCACTTGCTGATAGGGTGAGACTGCATTGTTACCCATTACCACATGACCCTAAAATGCAAAAAGAGAAGTTATTCTAGTAACATCAGTGACTGGAGTGTCTCAGTACATCATGAGCACATCATCATACCACATACCTACTGTACACTTATACACTATTGAGATCACAATATTTACCCAGTAAGAAGACATAGGATGTTGCTGCTGACTTCAAACAACTGTCACCCAACTATTTTTTTGGTAGGGATGTAGTACCAGAAAATAGGGCCTGACACAGAACAAGCACCTGGTTACTGCCCAAGACAGTCCTAGTCTTGGTTTTACTTTTCCAGTTTGAGAAGTATTTTGTTAATTTGCCTAGGATGACCTTGAACTTGCAATCTTCCTGCCTCACAGCCCTGTACACAAATTACAGGCCTGTACCACTAGGCTCAGTCTAACAGTTTGACAGACAAGTAATGTATTGTACATGCCCATAACCCCAGCACAGGAGGCAATTGGCCAGACTGGTCTATACAGTGAGTTCCAGAGTAGCCAGAGTCTCATAGTGAGACCCTATCTTAAAAAGTTTGTACAATAAAATTTCTAAAGAGAAATTCAGAGAATTATAAAAAAGTTATCAACTGTTATATAGCATATACAATAACCTAATATAATACTCACTAGTTTAGAATCAATCTTGGCATCCAACCTTGCATTTCTAATCAAATTCACAATCCATCTTTCAGCTTCTTCTGGAGTCATATTCAGTTTATCTGCTAACATACTAATGAGAGACATAAAAGCTTGGTTATTTTGCACATAGTGTTTGACTCATACTTTGCATACATTTCAAATACTTCTGGATCATGTTCTCTTACATATATGCCCCTTTTCTACATACACCATATTTGTTTTTGCCTGTCTCAAACATAGTACCTTCATAATACCAGCTGGACTGTAAAGATCTTTGACAAAAGGTACTATATTCTGCATTTATAAACTGCTTTTTGAAAACATGATCTTATATGTGAGTGCTCCAAAGCAGCTTTCAAAGGAAGAAGAGTTTTATGATATTGTATGATTAGACAAAGTCTACCCACTACAAAGAACTAACACTTAAGGCTGCTCTTTATGTTTGTGATAAAACTCTAGGGGACTCATTGTAGGTATTATGCAAATAACCAGCAATGCTAATAATGATGGAGATGGAGCAACAGACACAAATGACACCACGGAGATATGCTAAAATGCCTTTGACAATTGATCTGCATCTTTTATTTTCCAACTTACAACCAGGTTGTAGAGGACTTGTACTTGAGCAGCTACTTGTTACTCAGTCAGCTGACAAGGAGTAAACATATAATAAAAACAAACTATATTTGCAAGCATGAGTGTGCACACACCATTAGTAACTGCCCTCTGTCTCTTCACTTGAAACTATTACACAATGTTCATTCTTTAATATAACCACTGATTTAATATAGAGAATATTTTCAACAAGACTGAAAGTCAGTTATGTTCACTGCTAAGACATCACAATCCTCAACAAAACGATTCCTTAGAATATCATAGACAGAAATTCGGGATCTAACAGTATACTCACCTTTCAACATTTTTAATCATTAGCCACTGTACAAGCAAATATGTAGTGATAAGGTTTCAATCCAAATGTAACCAACTGAAAATACCTTTTAGGAAATAATATACTCTCTACTATAATCCTACTTCACAATATTTCAACACAAGAAATTTAAAAAGTATTGTGGAAAATGCAAAATCAAGTCTATCAAACAATCTGCAACAGGACTGAAAAGGGGCCTTGCTGGGAGGCAGAGGCAGGCAGATCTCTGTGAGTTTGAGGACAAATCCAGGACATCCAAGGCTACACAGAGAAACCCTGTCTCAAGGAAAAAAAAGGGAAAAGGGACTTTGCACATGTTAGATAAGTACTTTATATCTGCACTATATTCCTAATCTGTTTTTACTTTCTGGGACAGGCCTGACTACATTGCCAAAGCTGACCTTAAGTTGGGTCTTTGGTTCAGTGAGGGTCTGAACTTGCTATCTTCCAGCAAATACCTTCTGAGTCTTGAGTCTTCTTTGCCAGAGACCCACCCAGTTCAAAGGCATTGTTTTCAAAAGGGGGAAATCCTGCAAGTATTCCTTCCTGTTCAACCCTTTCCTGATGAACTCTCTCTCCATAGTTGATCCCTGTTTTCCATTAGTACTCCTAGAAATGTAAAACTTACCTTTGTACTAAGCAAATAATGTCTGACACTGTCACTTAAAGAACACGTTTTTAAAAACACAGTATCTCACTCAGCATAACTGAAACAATATGTTTAAAATTGGACTGATTGACAGTCATCTTCTCTACATCCTGCTTATTTACTTCATTTTTTGGAAGCAGAATTTTACAGTTTAGCTCTGGCTGGCCTCAAAGGTGCAGTGAGCCTCCTGCCTCTGCCTACCTCCACTCCAAATGCTAAGACGCAAGGATGTGTCACCATATCCAGCTATACTCTGCTGTTTAAAAGTGGAGAACCTATTTTCATCAGACAATAATTATGTAGTTGGCATCACTAAAAATTTTAATTATAATACAAATTCTGTTCATAAGCTATGTAAGTAAAATACAATGCTAACAGTTTAAAACCAAGGTTATTTGATTCTTCTGTCTCTTCTCTATCTAAATGCTAATCCCTTAGTTGCTTTTTAAATCACAGCTACCCACCAAAAGTTCTTACCAATCTCTTCTCACCATAGAAAGCATTTTTTCCCATCACCCATAGTAATATGTTCTTTAAACACTCCCAACTCTACGTTAGGGTCTTTGCACAGGTTGTCCCTCCATCTGCCCTTTTCCTCAATTAGCTACCTATCTCTGACACAGTTCTTAAATAGAAAAGGGCCCTAATAAATCTTCTAATGATGGTATTTTTACAACCAGCCTACTCTCTTTAGTTGCTCTGCTTTGTTGACTCCACGCCTCCAAAAAATGGTACATAGTAAACCAAAGAGCATGCACCTTTCTCAGATGCCTTCTTCACTATGCATCCATAAGAATGTCACACAGACCACAAAGGAGGCAATCAATACTTAATTGTCTGATTAATGCTCTAGCCAAACCTGATTCAGGCTCCATTACTATTTTCCAGTTATTACAGAAATCATCTGTATATTGAGCCCTTATCTATTTTATATAGTTGTTTAGCCTTAAATTGCTACAATCAGTTCATTTCTCAGCTCTTTTCAAATTTTAAAAATCTCTTAATACAAGAAGCATAAACATTCAAACTTAATTACACAGTCATGGCTTCCTCCAGTTTGGCTCTAATCTTAAGTTTTCAGATTCCCATTACGCTCCCTCACAAATAACATAGGACAGCCTTAGCAAATCAACACTCTTCCTTCCTTATCACTTTTTCAATGAAGTATGAACTGGCTTTGATGCTTATGACAAAGATCAACTCTCATATAAGCTGAGGAGTTAGGGAGAGGTAATCACCTAACCAGCAAATACATCAACTATAACAATAACTAGAAGATCTATGACAAATCCAACTGGGTTTACCAATGCTAGACAGATTCCAGGCTAGAGAGTTGATCTAAGGAAACACCTCATTTCAGATTTAATAAGAAAGGAAATTACACTCTACACAGCACTCTAACTAGAATCAATATACTCCTTTTCTTTAAATGCACATTCTACCATGGCTACAGTAATTTGTCACTAGGAGCAGTAGAGCTGCAAAAATATCAGCAGGCTAAGCTATAATCTCACTGTAGGGCAGGTGTGTGATTCACTATCTCTACTGTGTTTCTTGATCCTTAATAAAATGAAGTCAAAGTAAAACGTGAATTAAGTTCTAAGATCATTAGCACATTATTTTGAAGGCTTCTTAGGTGATCCAAGCTACCAATCACTTCAAGAACAAATTAAAGAATATATACACTGGGCTGGCAAAATGGCTCGGCATGTAAAGGTGCTTGCTGCCAAACTGCTATCTGTTAACAACTATTTCTCTCTACTCCCAATGTGATTTTATATACAGATTCTTATGGGGTAATAAGACCTTGATGCAAAAAAATTCAAGAATAGTTGGATATAACTAAATTAATCCACCAAGGAAATCACATTAGTGTACCATATACATTGAAAATATTACTTCCATTCTTTACTTCCTGTTGAAAATCAGTCCAAAATTATTTTGCATCAACTTTTAAATTTCAGACACACATATCTAATAAACTAGTACCTTTTCTGACAGATGGTGCAAAATTTATGTTAGAGTTGTAACAGCCTACAAATTTAAAGTATTATACATACATACAATCCAATATGTATTTTATAAAGACATGACCTTCTTATGTGCTTAGTGAGAAATGAGCCTTATAAGGCTATGGTGTTGAGCAACTGAAATATGTCCTTTGGAAGGAAAAAGAAGCCTAAGACATGTGTATCTCCCACTACCCACAAAAGAAACAAGAAAGATATGAGCATACACTAATTAGAGGGCAACCAGGGCAGCATGGACCAGGGAACTAATGTGGCAATATAAGAATTTGCAAAAAGTCTAATTATAGGCACAGAGTTTAACTTCCATCTGAATTTCTTCTCTGGCCTTTCCAATATACAATATATGTTCATATGATCCTTCCTAATCACTCCATATTGTTCTTCAAAATACCTATTGAAGTAGTTGAAATGCGACTGGCCACCACCATAGGTGCATATACTTGATTGTTAGCTTTCTAGTCCATTGACTCTTCAGGAAAAGATTAAGGAGGTGTGGCCTTGCTAGAAAAAGTGTACTCCTAGACATGGGCTCTGCTGTTTCAAAGGTACTACAGCAGGCCCAACCTAAGGCTCTCTGTCTCATGCCTGTAGTAAGAAGGAAGCTCTTGGCTACTGCTTAAACACTATGCCTGTCTGTCATTGCCACACTCCCCATCATAATGATCACATACTCTCTGACACTGTGTGCAAGCAAACCCCAATTAAATGCTCTTTTTATAAGTTGCCTCAGCCATGGTGTCTCGTCACAGCAAAAGAAAAGTAAAACTAAGACACCAGTCATAATTTTTAAGTCTGAAAATATTTGAGTGCTTAGTATATGCTTTTTTTCTCCTCACTTTAAGTTCTTTGAGCATAGTCAGTACTTGATCCTCAGTGTCTGGCTAACACTGGCAATACTTCTTTCTTTGAAGTTATATTGTTGGTTATGTTTTGATTCAGAAGGTTTGCATGATTCAAGAAAAATTAATTCTATTTAAGTTGCTATTGAACTTCTCATGATGACTTCAATATACAGCCAAGTTTAAAAACTAGACCAGAAAACAATTGTTTTTCTTCCTGTCTATTGTTTAAAGATGAAGGTTAGTTCTGTTGATAACTTGCATAGATTCTAAATCACTGGAGTCTGATTTAAGAGATCTGTTGCCATTGTAAAATCTTAGTATAAATAGCTCATATTACTTTCAGCTGCTGTTATTCTAATCCAGTAAAACAGCTTTAAAAACACGAAAAAGCTTACTACATTCAATATACTAAAGACAGTATGCTACTGGCCTATCACTTCATTATGCTAGAGATGTAATTTACATGAATAAAAAAATTGAGTGATGGGATGTGACTGTTTCAGTCCGGCTCTGCTTTGGGATAACCAACCCTGAGGGTACTGCCTAGCAGCCCCGCTACACATCTCAACCATGTGTGTCAAACAAAACTTGAGATTTTGGGATACAGAGTTAAGAGTTGACAAAGATTTCATGTTTACTCTTCAGATCAACTGATAGCTTAAACAATCAACTTATACAAAGTTTATTTCTAAAAATATAAACTGTTCACAACAAAACAATTCCTAGTGAGGAACAGTACAATGTCTGAGAGGCTTACCAGCCTAAGTTTGTAATCCAGGATGACATAAGCAGCAGCTGGATGACAACAAACCTTAAGTTTTCCAGCTGAGTAATAAGACAGTGCACTGCATTAACATTTCTACTAGTCTTGGGAATCCAAAGAATATCAGAAAAAAATGTAAGCATGAAAAAGGCCTGACAATCTATCTGCATGCATACACAACAATATTTATAAACAAGACTGCATGTAGTAGTGGGCCAAATTGTTCATATGCAGGCCAGCACACACTCAACATTTGAAAGTTCTAGCATTTGAAACCTGTGTCATCTTAAGTGTCCAAGGCTAAAGAAGGAAGCTATGAAACATGTCCACCACCACACAAATTTCTGCGTTTTTTTAGATTTATTCTACTGAAAAGACTTAAAATACGTTTTTCTACAGATAAGCAGTATTGGATTAGAAATTTTTTAAGAATTCTTGAAGCTCAAAACCTCTAACATCTGAAAACATTTATAGACATAGCAACCTGAATATGCCTGATCATACCTACTATTTTGAAAAGGAAAATTATGTATTCCTTAGAAGAAAAAAAAAATTATTTTAAATCTTCTAAGAAAGGCAAAGAAAAGTCTGAACAACCTCAAGTAAATGCAGTATAAGGACTAGGAGACCCTAGGGCTATATAACACCTTTAGAAACTTAGTTTAAGATATATTAGAGCTGCTATAAACATGGTTGAGCAAGTGTCCTTTTTGTGTACTTGAACAAACTTTGGGTATATACCTAGCAGTGGTATAGCTGGGTCTGGAGGAAGCACTATTCCTATTTGTCTTAGAAAGCGCCAGATAGCTTTCCAGAGTGGTTGTACCAGTTTACATTCCCACCAGCAGTGGAGGAGGGTTCCCTTTCTCCACAACCTCTCCAGCATGTGTTATCGCTTGAGTTTTTCATCTTGGCCATTCTGATGGGTGTAAGGTGATATCTCAGGGTCGTTTTGATTTGCATTTCCCTGATGGCTAATGAGGATGAGCATTGAAAGAAGGGGAGTTAGTCTGATGGGGAAAGGATAGGAGCTCCACAAGGACCAAATATATATGGGCACAGGGTCTTTTCTGAGACTGACATTCAACCAAGGACCATGTATGGATATAACCTAGAACCTCCACTCAGATGTAGCCTGTGGTAGCTCAGTAACCAATTGGTTTCCCAAAGTGAGGGGAACAGGGACTATTTCTAACAGGAACTCAATGACTGGCTCTTTGGTCTCCCCATCCCCAAAGGGAGGAGCAGTCCTGTTAGGCCACAGAGGAGGGCTTTGCAGCCAGTCCTGAAGATACCTGATAAAACAGGATCAGATGAATGGGGAGGAGGTCCCCCCTATCAGTGGACTTGGAAAGGGGCACGGTGGAGATGAGGGAGGGACTGGGAGGGAATGAGGGATCGGGACACGGCTGGGATACAGAGTTAATAAAATGTAACTGATAAAAAAAATAAAAAAATAAAAGATATATTAGAGACAGTCTAGCAGAAACAGAAGCTATCCAAGAAAAAGTAAAAATACATGACAGATTGGACAATGTCAGGTGCTTGCCTAAAAATTACAAGGTCTTGGTTTGGATCCCAGTTATACAAAACAGCAAAACAACCAACAGACAAAACCAGATACACTCACAAAGGGATTTCTGGTCTATTACCTTCATCAAGCTACACATTTTACTAAGAGTAGACATTATAAATATTTAGTTTACTTTACTGACAAACATCATAAACTCAATTCTAAGAAACATAATAATGAACCCAAATACCGGTTTACAAGGGTTAAGAGCTATAATTAACACAAACTTCTTTTCCATGGTACCGCAGTACTAAAATGCAAAGAGAAGCCTTATGGCTTAAAATATTCAGAATACATTTATTAACATAACAAAGATCTGCACTAAATTTGCTAACAAACACAGGAGCAACTCATGATGTCTGGTCAAACACAGAGGCAAACAAAACAGATCAATCCCAAACACAAAAGCAATCACAGCCTACGAGGAAATGGAGGAAAATACCATAAATAAATAAATAAATAGATAGATAGATAGATAGATAGATAGATAGATAAATATCCAAAACACTAAGCATTCCTCTCTCACAGAAAAGCCCTAATTACAAATCTAAAAAACAAAGAAGAGTCAAGACCAGGTAGTACTATCCATCAGTCCCACATGTGATGTGCCTGCCTTTTTATCTCACAATCAGTTTCATATTCAATTTCAAGAATAGGAAGAGAATCAATTTTAAAAAGCATGCCTGCAAACAAAAAAGTCCTAATTCCCCAAAGAAAAGCCCAGTGGTCACACTACACTTCTAACTCTGGACAACCACTTCAAGGACAACTCACTAAAATGAGGCAAGATGGGTCTCCTACCAAAACAAACCACATTAAGAAATAGAATTTGGTCTACACACAATTCCTCAGAGGCAAAGATTAAAAGTACCAAGTTTTTATGTTTTATATTTGACTTCATCCATGGCCAAAGGACACTAATAATTTTTGAAACCCTAATACAGAAAATTAGTTTCTAATGGGTCATGTACATTTCACAATTTTCCCAATTATTTTCTCACACAACAGAGAAACTTTCAACAAAACTCCCCACACGATTTCCATGTTTCAACATTTCAGGATGTCATAGGAGCTTACTATATGAGAATTGAAATATTTAATTAAATATACAAACTTAATTAACAGAAATTATTACCAAATGTAGTGGTCTTTCAACAAAATTTCCAATTTGCCAAGGGCTAGCTCATTTCACCTACTGTTGAAAACCATCTTACCTAGCCTTCATAACAATACAAAATCCTATTTAATCTTTAAAATGGTAACTGAAAGTAAGTTTAACACCTCTTGTCATTTGGGGAAACTATCCTTTGCCATTGAAATAGACTAAACACTTCTCAAAATTAAAACAGGTTAAAAATTTCACAAATTTTTGGCAAACTTTTTTCTAAAAGCAAAGCGATATAAAAATGAAATTCATTACATGTAATATAATAAATGATAATTTCTAGAGACTAAAGGTAGAAAATACATATCCAATCTGAGTGTTCTTACTTAATGCTGATACACTGGTGGATACGACAAAAAGTCTCAAATATGAAGAGACGGGCATTCTCAATGAAGTCCTCAAGACACGCCACCAAGAAGAAGTCATTCACAAGCACCTAGATGCATGAAATACATACAAAAATTAATCATGCTGACAACTGTTCTTAAAAACTTGACCCACTTTGTGTAGTTTATTTCTTTATTCACTATAATCTCACTACCTAAAAAAATCTACCAGCACAGCACTTTCTGGAATATTGTTCATGTTCAAATCCTTAAAAATAATTTAAACAAACAGTTAAAGAATGACGGAAAAAAACTTTAAAAAGTCTCAACATCTCCTTGTTTTATTGATGATTTGAAATAACATACTAACTTCCTGACAAATGTTTTTGTGTACAACATTCTCTAGCTACTTAAAGAACTAAGGACATGAACTTTCTGCAACATAGGACAGACTTAGAAAACAATGCAAGAAATAGCATTTATTTCAAAGATAATAATAATTAAAAAATTATTCCAACAGCAACATAAGCAATGTATAATGTTCATGTTTATAAGAACACAAACTATCAAGTCAGATTTTAGTTTTCTATTTTGATTAATATTAAAAAACTATCACAATGTATATTTATATTTTTCCCTTAGAGAAACAAGATCTTAGTTAAATTGAATTATTTTGTTCCAAAAATTTGATTTTAAAAGATGAAACTAGCTGAGGACGGGAATGCATACTATCCCAGCACTCAGGAAACTAAGGTACAAAGATCAAGAGCCTAAAATTGGCTTAAGACACCAGCAAACTGTGTACTCACTCCTCACCCAACCTCCCAACCCCAAAATTTGTGAATATGAGCAAATAAATAACCAAATAGATGTGGCAGGGCCCTGGAGATGGCCTGGTGGGTAAAGCACATGGCATGCAAGCCTAGCACATGAGTTGGACCTTTGGAGCCCATGTAATAGAGAAACAAAAAAAAAAAAAGACTCCACAAAGTTGTCCTTAGCGTGTGATAGAGCAGCCCTTTAACAGAAACACCTGGGGACACAGTCAGGGGGATGGATTTCTATGAGTCTTTGGTTTGGTCTATATATCAAGTTCCAAACTTGCTCTGAAAACTTTATTTTCAACCAAACAATGGGAAAAATTAGGTATAAAATTCATCACTACAATACATTTTCTACTTTATAGGAAATGTTAAATATAGGAATATTAAATCTCATTTATAGGAAATGAAAAATCTAAAAGTAAATCCATCCATAAAGAGAATCACAGTTGTGATATGCATGTATATATGAACCAGATTAGAAAGATTTAAGGAAGTCAGATGGATTCAAATCAGCCCCTGCTTTAATTTCTGTAACCAAAAGACAAATGCCAATTAAATGACTTCATTCTACCAATAATGTGCCATTTAGCTTATTTTTTCCTTATTCAATTACTTCAATACTTTCTATCACATCTCAAAATTTAATGTAAACTGCTTAGTAAAAATTCATACTTACTGATTCACACTCCCTCAGCTTTTTCTGAGCCCCATCGAAATCAAAGTTAACATATAAGCATTCAACAAATTCTGTAATTGGGTCTTTATATGTGTAAGACTCCTGCAACATCAAGAGAATGTCCCGTTAGATCTTGCTGTGTAGTATAGCGCCTATAAAATGTCCAAATTAACAGCAAATAATCCAATGTCATCTTCTGAAAGCACGTGTTCTAACCCTTACTTCAGATAACACATTAAACTTGTCATATGTCCAAATCAGTCTCTAAATTCTCATTGTAGAATTATTCCAGAAGCTTAAATTCTAAAACCCGGTCTCCTTTAGTCAATAAATGATGAACTTTTCCTGCTATGAAGATACAATACACTCTACTATACAATAACTTCTTTTCTATTCATGCATTCATGAGTAACTAACTCAGAGTTCTTTGCCTTGCCGACCCCCACCCCCAGAAATCAAACAGCAGGGGCTTCTGTCACCTCAGGAGTGTTACTACAATATTTTATTTAAAAGGTCACCATCTGGAGTTATGCAGGTAACAACTCCATAAACCATCAAAAAGCAGTTCCAGCAAGCTACAGTCTTTAGTAGAAAGCATAATCACTCATATCACATCTATAATAAAGATACCTAAGAATTTACAAAAGAAAACACTCAAGGGCTTGCCTCTCTTCTAAGTTCATATACATGTCCCTCCCATTTTGCATATTTTCACCCAAGACCACAGAGTCTTATTTTAGAAGAAATTACACCTTGACTTTTAGTGGTGTTAAGTTTAGCTTTACCTGCTGGATAACTTTCACTAGATCTTTCAGGACCTGCCGGCGTTTTCGCACATCTTTGTTTGTTATAACAGCAGTGGTCAAATAGCGGAGAATATGTGGACACATTGTCTGTATTGCATTAAGGTACCTAAGGTAAAAATACAACAATTATTTATATTCATTAAACTCCCACAATTTCCCATGTATATAATTCAGTGTGAATTAAAGGAAACATCTAATGACATTGTTTAGTCTAAGACTACAATCATTTAAGATTTACGATTAAGTATTTCAAGAGAATAACCACCGGTAAAATCAGCAGAATCCAATGACAAGAATCTAAATGGGAATATCATCACTATTGTCAGTAAGAGTGAGCTGGAAGACTCACCTAGGAGTCTAAGAAGTCACTCACCATGGCTGAAAATATGGTGAAAGTTCTTCAGATATACTATTAGTTTATTCAAGACCTGAAAGCAGCTATGAATTTTTTTAATTTTCTATTTGTTTTTTATTTTTTGGTTTTTCGAGATAGGGTTTCTCTGTGTAGCTTTGGCTGTCCTGGACTGGCTTTATAGACCAGGCCTGAACTCAGAGATCCACCTACTCTGCCTCCCTGAGTGCTGGGATTAAAGCCATGCACCACTACGCCCAGCTCAGGTATGACTTTCATTCTTCCATTAGAACAATGGAATGAAACTTTGCATGTGCAAAGTACTTTTCATAGTCAAAAAAAAAAAAAAAAGGGCACTTACACAAATCAAATAATTTTATTTATGCAAAAGTAGAAACAGTGAGGACATTATTATAGTATTACACAGCCTGGATTAAATCAGTAGCAGTGGCAATCATGAAAAACAGGAAGGAAAGTCAGGTAAAGGTCAATAGGCCTTAGCAATTATTCATCAAAGCATGCTACTATTTTGAGAGTAGACGACCCTCTAACTCATTGCATTTCCCCTGATCAGTTTTCTTGTTGATCTAATATGTACTACCTGACCATTCCCCCAGCAGATTACTTACTAGACTAATAATTATCTGTCTGTAAAACCCATTTCTTAAAAGTGTTGGGGACAAGCAAAGGAAGCTTATTCAAAGTCTTACTATTTCATTTTCAGCCTCCATTTATTCCTAGGGAGGCTAAGTTCAAGTTCTCTGGCCCTAGAGGAGCTTGGGACGTCCCAATAGCTTCTGTTGTAAGGAGACAATTGTCTGACTCCAGCCATTTTAAAGACAACTTCTCCATCTTGCTGTCAGGGCCAACTAAGTTCATGTTCTCAGGCCCAGGAACCTATTCCTATCCTCAGAGGGTGATGGAAACCCTCTTTCTCAACTGCTTTTGTCAAAATATGACTGGACAATGCTATAGCCCATCCCGATCCTACTCACTTTATGGTTTCATCCTACGAATATGCTATACAGTGGACCTTCTGCATCACTGTTCAGTATATAGTCTGTTCTGCAGCCCTCATCAATCAGTACTGGCTTGATTACAATACATTTTTGTCATCTGCACTGACCTGGTATTTGAGTCATGTTGGATTTAAGCGGACCCCTCAACAAAAGGTATATACATACATATATACAAACACATAAACACAGCCCTTTGAGAAATGGTACATATATATTATATGTAACATATATATATTCACTTTCTAAACCACCAACTCAGCTCCCATCAATAAACTGACTCCACAGAAACTGCTTTCCCAATTATATACTTCTCAGAGGATGAAATCCCAGCCACATCTTAATTTTTTAATTCCCAGGACATTGGAGAGATGGCTCAGTGAGTGAAAGAACTGACTGCTCTTCCAAAAGAGTTGGGTTCAATTCCTAACCCTGGCAGCTCACAACTGTAACTCCTATTCCAGGGTATCCAACAAACTCACACAGACATAAATGCACGCAAAACACCAATGTACACTGAATTAAGATATAAATAAATTATGAAAAATATTTTAATTCCCAAGCTCTCCTAGACTATCCATGTGTACACATACACTCTCACACACACACGCACACACACCAGTGTATTGTAGATTCCTACTGAATTCTTCAGGGAACTTTAGAATTTAATATCTAATACTGTTTAGTACCATCTGTTCTCTTAAATGTCCCCTGACTTAGGTAAGGTATAAAAACTGTATCCTTAAAAATAAACTTCCAGGGAGAGAATGGAAATGTCCCAGCTAACAGCTGTATCTTCTGAAAAAACTGAGCCTTATTTCAAGCAACAAACTACAATACTCAAAATATAAAATATGGCATTGAGTTTATGTTTTAAAAATACAAGTAAAGAGACAAGTAGAATTCCTTCCTTTGGAATAACATTAACTGGGTTCAAATTTAGAATTATGTATAAAAATTGATTGCAAATGAACTGGGCATGGCAGTGCACAACAGTTACTTCTGCACGTGGGAGTGGGATAGAGTAAATCAAGTTCAAGATACTAGGCTCCCTGAGACCATCTTGAGAAAAAAAATCAGTAAATCAAAACTTTTAATATTTCTTAAGACATTTTTAAATGTTTACTGGTTAATGCTGACCTATAAGATTTTCAAATATTTAATATTTAGTCATTCTTGTTTGATTGACTGACTGATTGACTGTATTGCCAGGGCTTAACCTGAGGGCCCCAAAGCTATGAGAGGATGTAGCTCTACCACTAAGCTACATCTCCAATTCTTCTATCTACTTTTTAAGAAACATTTTTTCATGCACAGATACCCTTAACTAAATACTGTTATCATTTGACAAGCATATGGGAATACTTTATTGCTTAAATAATTCAGTTACACTGTTTTGATATTTCTTCTTAGCATGCAACTACATTACAGCATCACTTCCAATGTAACTGAGTTGAATGAACTTAGAAACATGGGACTTTCCTCTGTGCTTGCAACGAGGTCTATAAGATCCTAGAACTGTAATGTGAGTTAAAAGTATCTGTCACAAATACATGCAGCAAGGAAGGTCTGCTTCTTGTCTTGGCTTTTGGCAGATGAAAAATGTACAAGCTACAAGTTGTGATTCAAATGTTTTTACTGAAGCATAAATTTCACATGAAAGCACTGTTTTACTTTGAAATTTCAGATTGAATATTAGACTGCAGAAGTGAATCTTCACGTCATGCAATATGTGATGACAGTGGCCCAAGGGCAGCTATAACTCAAAAAGTATCTACCTTACCCTGAGCAAGTCCCCAGTGGCCCCACCTGAGCAACTATTCTAGTTTCAAACAATTTCATTTGTTCTGGCTGCATTGTTCTGGCTGATGAAATAAAAATAAATATATAAAATTTTGAAAGCCTATTAAAAACAACAACAACAACAAAAAATAGAACCCCTGCTGGTAAATGACCTTTCTTACTTGGCTAACAAAACAAATAACCAGAAACTTTGTTGAAACCTCACTTTCATTAGTCTTTGTGAGCAAATTTTGCTGTGGTGTAACATTTTGAATTTCCTAATTTTCTTACAATTGTTCTTCACTCAGTTGAGAATACTGTGATGGTAAGTGGATATATACATAGCATATCCATACTATCAATTCAGTGTTATACATCTTAAGTCAACTGAATAAATAAAAAAAATTTCCACTGTGTCTTAAAAGCACAATGGGGTCCATTTCACTATTTGTTGCGACATGAATATAGAGGCATGTGATATATACTTATATACAAACACACATCCTAAGATCTGGAAGAGTCAAATTTAAAACAGTGCTGGGCATGGTACTATATATCTGTGATTTATAAAAGGATAACCAAGCTTTAGGAATGACTGAGGAACATCGAAAACCTCAGTAAAATAGTGAGAATTTTAAATAATAAATAAAATTACTTCTGGCTAAGAACAGAATGCTGCAGTTCACAAATTTACAAAGCAGTGTATACATTTGTTATCAACCCAAGACAAAGAAAAAACTGGACAGGGCAACCTGATACAAAAGGACTCTTCCATGATATAACAACCCTATCTCTCCTGTTTTCTTTTCCAATAATTTAGGAATAGTGTAGGTCTTATTCTTAACACTTGAATTTACAGTAACCCTTTAGTATCAACAGAGGATTGGTTCCAAAATGTCATTATGTGTCAAACTCTATGGATGGCAATATCCCCTATAAAATTATAGAGTACTGTTTGCATACATTCCTGTAAAAATAAAACAACCTCTAATTACTGTAATACCTACTATATAAATGTAGTTTGTAGATCTGCTGTATTATTTATGGAGTAATTGCAAGAATAAAATACCTGGACATATTCACTAAAAACAAAATTTTTCTCTGAGTTGGTTATAAATGTGTAACCCACAGAAATGGAGGACCAGCTATATGCTAAATAACCACGGACACAGCAACAATGCACATTGATTTAATCCTTTAAAGTGAGCCCAGAGTATAAATGATACCTGCATTTTTGGTTTAGACATCATTCTTTAAGAATTCTTAAAGACCTACAAGATATGATAAACATAATGAAGTCTATACACGTAAAGAAGATAAACAAGAAAGCAGACACGAGGTAAGATGATCAATCCTCGCTTAGAAAGACAAATGAGATGTGTATTGGGACGTATGACAGGAGTCTACTGCAGAAGGCATCTGAAAGACCCTACCAAGAAGCGTTTCAAAACAGATACTAAGACTCATAACCAAACCTTTGGCAGAAGGGGAGTTAGTATGACAGGGAATGGATAGGAGCCCCACAAGGATCATATATATCTGGGCACAGGGTTTTTTTCTGAAATTGTTTCTCTAACCAAGGAACATGTATGGATATAAACTAGAACCTTTACTCAGACTAAGCTCATGGTAGCTCAATAACCAATTGGTTTCCCATAGTAAGGGGAACAGGGACTATCTCTGACAGGAACTCAATGGCAGGCTCTTTGACCTCCCCACCCCCCAAGGGAGGAGTAGTCCTGCTAAGCCACAAGGAGGACTTTGCAGCCAGCCCTGAAGATACCTGATAAAACAGGGCCACACGAAAGGGGAGGAGGTCCTCCCCAATCCATGGACTTGGAAAGGGGCAGGGAAAAGCTGAGGGAGGGAGGGTGGGATTGGGAGGGAATAAGGGAGTGGGATACAGCGAGGATACAGAGTTAATAAAATGTAACTAATAATAATAAACAATAAAAATATACCAATAGAAAAAAAAAGAATTCTGAACAGCACAGAATACAGTTATCAAATAACTTACCCACTGTTACATATTAGCTTTTAAATTAACATGCACACACACACACATTTATCACACAAACAAAATATTGGCAGGTGACAAACTGAAATATTAAAGGAGGACATTTCACATAATCAAAAACTAAAAATAAACAGTGATGTAACTTACTGTGGTTGGTAAAGGAAGAGATCAATAATATTATCACGGCCTTTTGGATGGTTGAAAAAAACAAACAGAGACCAATGGATGAGCCATGTTCGCTGCTGAAGAGACTGGAGAGGAGAACTCACAGACTAAAGGATTTAGAAATTTATAGAGAGGAAATATTAGTATGTAGAAAAGACATGAAAATAAACACAGAGATTTCATTAGTTTAACCAAAACTAGACTCTATTCTAATACTGTACTAACCATAATAATACTGCATTATGACTGAGGTTTGACCCCTTCGCTTTTGTGATGTTTCAAAGTATTACACTGTAATAATCATTTCAGAAGACATTTTAAAAACAAGGACAGAAGTAGACAGTCCTTAACTTGTGGGTGAGAGGGTGACATTAACTGTGGGTGAAACTGCTGTCTTTCTGCAACAACTTTCTATAGTAGGGGGAATGACAAGGGCAGCGTCATGGGGATGACAGGGGCAGCATCATGGGGATGACAAGGGCAGCGTCATGGGGATGACAAGGGCAGCATCATGGGGATGACAAGGGCAGCGTCATGGGGAAGACAAGGGCAGCATCATTTTCAATGACATGGTAGTTAGTTACAGCAGAAGGGAAGGGATAAATCCTTTCCTCTAATAGCCAAACTAAGTGTGACTTTAAGTAAACACACCTAATCAATTAACTGAGTTTTCAGTCAAGACAGAACAATATCAACAACAACAACAATAAAAAAAAAAACCTCAAAATATGAAGGTTTTATTCTTCCCTATTCCCTCTTAAAATGTGCAGTCTTGTTCCGTATCAGAAAACATGACAAGTACATAAAAATTTCATAGAATCAATCCAGAACATGTAACTCACATTATTGTCTATGGTCTCTTTTAACCGAGTAAGGTCTTCCATGGCTGCATCCCAATTCTGCATTAAGATTTCAGAGGCCAGTTTTCCCCAGAGTGAACTTAAAGCATTTCTATCTGTGGCTGGAACCTATATGAATATTATGCAGCAAGAAAAAAGGTACATTTTATACCCAACACAACCATCTAGCTTACCTACAAACATATAACCAAATTATACCTCTACCACAAACTCTTTTATTCAAGGCCTTATTGAAACACAACAGTAAACTACTTCAAATAATTTATTTAAAAATACTTAGCCTTTAATACCAGGTCTTTACTGTAAAATAAAAGGTGATTTTAAAGCTGGGAAATAGCAGCAGCATTTTAGCATAATCTATTTCAGATAATACATATGCAATCAAATGCCATATACCTAAAATTACAAACAATGTTAGATTCAAAGGAAGAAAATGTCAATGAATTTAATGTGTATGAAACCTAAACTTCTGAGTCTCATTCACAATACAGTAAAATAAAACAAAAAAAATAAAAACATTTCAAAACAGGGCACAGTAGCAAGTAACCATCTTAGCACTTAGAAAACTGAGACAAGAAGTTTGAGACTCACAAGTTTGAGACCAGCCGAGACCACATACCAGGCCTTGACACTCATGAAAACAAATAATACAAAATTATGACACAAAAGAAAATGTAAAATGCAGGCCTACTGGTTTACAAGGGAAGTTACTAAAGAATTATATTCAAAGTTGTAAATATAACTATCAAACTAGATCCAAGATGGCGGCGACCACCATTTCTGAGAAGCAGAGGATTTGAAACTCTGAAATTGGTGAGTGGAGAAGCAACTGAAGCCAGAAAAATCAACGTTTTGGCTTCCTGAAAGAGAGGGGAATCACAGGAGCAGAGAACATTTAGATTCAGATCAGGCACAGACTTCTCTGGGAATGGAAAGGGGCACTTCCCTTGTTTGGCCCTTCCTCCTCCTCTGGGAAGCCAACACACAGCACCAGTGACACTGAGCACAGAACTCATGGGGACCAAGACGGCAGAGGTAGGGCTCCTAGCTCCTCAGCCAGGGCTGCGGGCTACACCCGCCTGCCAGATCCCAGATCAGCAGTATAATCCTTCCCAGGTCTCACATCTGCAAGCAGCAATGCTGACTCCTCAGGGCCTCCATGCCAGTGACTGTACAGCCAACCAAAGTCCAGCAGACCTGCAAAACCACCCAGGTACACCAGGCACCAGGCCACCTAGGTCTGTGGACCACTTTTGTGGCTCCCCTGGACTTCCGAGCAGGCACCTGGACACTTCAGTTCTGCAGCAGCAGCTGGACTCCCTAGTTTAAAGACTGCAGCACCACTGAGCTAACTGAGCTCAACCTCCCACATTTGACTCAGGAGGTCCAAACAGGCCAGTAGAGAACAGGAGGAAACCATGTGCTTTATGATTTGACCTGGTAGAGAGGTCAAAGTTTCACTATTCGCAGATATTATAGTATACCTGAGTCACCCCAAAAATTCAACCAGAGAACTCTTTCAGCTCATAAACACCTTTAGAAAAGTGGCTGGACACAAAATTAATTCAAAAAAATAAGAAGCCCTCCTGTAGACCCAAGACAAAAGGGCCGAGAAAGAGATCAGGGAAACAACACCCTTCACAATAACCACTAATAACATAAAGTACCTTGGAGTGACTCTAACCAAGCAGGTGAAAGACCTGTTTGAAAAAAAACTTCAAGTCTCTGAAGAAAGAAACTGAAGATATCAGAAGATGGAAAGATCTACCATGTTCATGGATAGGTAAGATTAACATAGTGAAAATGGCCACTCTGCCAAAAAGCAATCTACAGATTCAACGCAATTCCCATCAAAATACCAACACAATTCTTTATAGATCTTGAGAGAAAAATTATCAACTTCATATGGAGAAACAAAAAATCCAGAAATTCCAAAACGATCCCGAGCAACAACAGATCATCTGGAGATATCTCCATCCCTGATCTCAAGCTGTATTACAGAGCAATAGTAAAAAAACTGCATGGTATTGGCATAGAAGCAGAAAGGTGGATCAAAGGAACCAAATAGAAGACCCAGAAATAAACCCACACACCTATGAGTACTTGATTTTTGACAAAGAAGCCAAAAACATTCAATAGAAAAAAGACAGCATCTTCAACAAATGGTGCTGGAACAACTGAATGTCTACATGCAGAAAAATCAAACTAGATCCGTATTTATCACCCTGCACAAAACTAAAGTCCTAGTGGATCAAAGACCTCAACATAAAACCAGACACACTAAATGGGTTAGAAGAAAAAGTGGGGAAGATCCTTGAACTTATTGGCACAGGAGACAACCTCCTGAGCAGACCACCAACAGCACAGGCTCTAAGATCAACAATCAATAAATGGGACCTCATGAAATTGAAAAGCTTCTATAAAGCAAAAGACACTATCATCAAAACAAAACGACAGCCTACAGACTGGGAAAAGGATCTTCACCAACCCAACATCTGACAGAGGACTAATATCCAGAATATATAAAGAACTCAAGAAATTAAACACACAAACCAAGAAATACAATTAAAAAATGGGGAACAGGGCTAAACAGAGAATTCTCAATAGAGGAATATTGAATGGCAGAGAAACACTTAAAGAAATGTTCAACGTCATTAGCCATCAGAGAGATACAAATGAAAACAACCCAGAGATTTCACCTTACACCCATCAGAATGGCCAAGATCAAAAACTCAAGTGACAGCACATACTGGAGAGATTGTGGAGAAAGGGGAACCCTCCTCCACTGCTTGTGGGAATATAAACTTCTACAACCACTCTGGAAATCAATCTGGTGCTTTCTCAAACAACTAGGAATAGAGCTTCCTCAAGATCCAGCTATACCACTCCTAGTCATATATCCAAAAGATGCTCAAGTACACAAGGATATATGAACAACCATGTTTGTAGCAGCTTTATGTGTAATAGCCAGAACCTGGAAACAACCCAGATATCCCTCAACGGAGGAATGGATACAGAAATTGTGCTACATCTACATAATGGAATATTACTCAGCAATAAAAAACAAGAAAATCATGAAATTTGCAGGTAAATGGTGAGAACTGAAAAAGATCATCCTGAATGAGGTGTCCCAAAAGCAGAAAGACACACAGGGTATAGACTCACTCCTAAGTGAATATTAGACATATAAGATAAACCTACTAAAATATATACTCCCCAAAGAAACTAATCAAGAAGGAGGACTCTGGTTAAAACGCTCAAGCCCCATTCAGAAAGGCAAAGAGGATGGACATCAGAAGAAGAAGAAAACAGGGAACAAGTCAGGAGCCTGACACAGAGGGCCCTTGAAAGGCTCTACCCTACAGGGTATCAAAGCAGATGCTGAGACTTATGGCCAACCTTTGGGCAGAGTGCAGGGAATCTTATGAAAGAAGTGGGAAATAGTAAGACCTGCAGAGGACAAGAGCTCCACAAGGAGAGCAAAGGAACCAAAAAATCTGGGCACAGGGATCTTTTCTGAGACTGATACTCCAACCAAGGACCATGCATGGAGATAACCTAGAACCCCTGTAGAAATGTAGCCCATGACAGTTCAGTGTCCAAGTGGGTTTCACAGTAATGGGAAGTGGGACTGCCTCTGACATGAATTGATTGACCTACTCTTTGATCACCTCCTCATAGGGGCACCCAGCCTTACCAAGCAACAGAGGAAGACAATGTGGCCACTCCTGATGAGACATAATTGACTAGGATCAGAAGGAAGGAAAGGAAGACCTCCCCTATCAGTTAACTTGGGGAGGGGCATGTGTGGAGAAGGGAGAGGAAGGGAAGGATTGGGAGGGAAAGAGGGAAAGAGGTACAAGGAGGATACAATGTGAATAAAGTGTAAATTAATAAAAATTATAAAAATAAAGCATAGTGGGATGAGAAAAAAAAAACTCAAGTGACAACATATGCTGGAGAAGATGTGGCGAAAAAGGAACCATTGCTGGTGGGGATGTAAACTTGTACAACCACTTTGGAAAGCGATTTGGCGCTGTCTCAGACAACTAAGAATAGTGCTTCCTCAAGATCCACCTATAGCACTTTTAGGCATACATCCAAAATATGATCAACAAAAACAGTTGGTTAACCATGGTCATAGCAGCTTTATTTTATTTTTAATAGCCAGAATCTGGAAACAACAGAGATGTCCCTAACTGAGGAATAGATATAGAAATTGTGGTACATTTACACAATGGAATACTACTCAGCAATTAAAAACTAGAAAAGATCATCCTGAGGTAACCGAGAAGCAGAAAAACACATATGGTATACACTCTTAAGTGGATATTAGCCATAAAATATAGGATAAACACTAAGATCTATAGTCCTAAAGAAGCTAAACATGAAGGAGGTCCCTAGCGAAGAGGCTGAAAACCTCACTCAGAATGGTAAACAGGATAGACACTGGAAGGAGGAGAACACAAGGAACAGCACATGAGCATTCCACAGGGGCCCCTGAAAGACTCTACCCCTGAGTATTAAAGGAGATACTGAGACTCAAAGCCAAACTTTAGGCAGAGTGTTGGAAACCTTATGGAAAAAGAGAGAGATAGGAAGACCTGGGGGGTCAGAAACTCCACAAGGAGACCAACAGAACCAGAAAACTTGGGTCCAGGGTGGACTGCAGAGACTGATATTCCAACAAAGGATCATGCATGGAGAGGACCTAGATGCCCTGCTCAGAGGAAGCCCATAGGCTGCTCAGTTTCTAAGTGGGTTTCCTAATAAGGGAAGCAGGGGCTGTCTCTGACGTGAACTTAGTAGCTGGCTCTTTGATCAGATACCCCTGGGAGGTGCAACCTTGCCAGAATACAGGAAGATGCTGCAACATGCCCTGGTAAGACTTGATAGGCTAGGGTCAAATAGAAGGGGAAGAAGTCCTCCCCTATCAGTGGACTAGGAAAGGGTATGCGTAGGGGAAAAGAGGGTGGGTGGGTGGAACTGGGAGTTTATGAGGAAGAAAAAAATGAGGATATGTTCCTGCACTCCAAGACGAAATTCTGAATTCACATCTCACCAAACCATTTAAACAACAGAAAGTACCTGTAACATTTATGATAAAGTAAAATGCATCTATACAGTGTGATGAGAAAGCCAGCCAAGTGTTCTACTCTGCCACTCCTACTCTAAGTAGCAAGGCACCTGTGTTAGCCTCCTTGCTTGCAACATGAGGATGAAAGAGAACCCTTCTCAGTTGCTTTGCAGCTTCAACATGACAGAAAGTATATTAACCAACACATACTAAGAACTCAGTAAATGTGAGATCAAAGTGGGTAATTTATAGTGCTTTGAAATAATTTTTATTGTTTGCAATAATTTTCTCAAATGTTCTGGAAAACATTTAGCAAGCTCAGAGCAATTGAACAGTAGAAATAACAGCTGTAATTTAAAATGTGATACATGAGCAAAAAGCCACTTTTTCCAATTTTATCATGAAGTATATCCACAATATGATCCATAGGTAAATATAACAACATTGAGAGTGGAGATGCAAGTATTGGTCTAGCTTTAGATACAATTAGAGACTGTAATGACATGGAGCTGAGCCAGGGTAGTGCACATGAACCTTTTGGGGTTTATTCTCAATGCAAAGTGATAGAGGACACCTAACATTACTTTGGCCTTCACATGTGCACATCAATCCAGAGTGGATATCCCACCCTACCCCAACACATGTAATTTCATCAAGTCTAATATGTTATCAAATTTAATACACTTACTTGTCTACCTAAAACTAAAAGCAACCAACTCAATATATATTCCAATTAGAGACAGTGAAGTACAAGCCTTTTAAACTGACAGGACAATAGGTACATCAGAGCCTAAACTGTGGCCAAGACGCTCAAGTCACTACTACCCAAGCTGTCTGGGCACCATGGAAAATACTTTTTTGTTTGTTTTGTTTTGTTTTTCAAGACAGGGTTTCACTGTGTAGCCATGGCTGTCCACAGGCTTGCTCTGCAGACCAGGCTGGCCTCAAACTCACAGAGATCACCTGCCTTTAGCTCCCCAAGTGCTGGGATGATAGGTGTGTACCACAGTGCCTGGCAGAAAGTACTTTTAAATGAATCGATATACCATTAACACTCAATACATCTTCAACTCCAACTGGGAGTAAAAAAATTCTAAAAAATACAAGAAATAGTTCTAGTACTTTAAAATCACTTTTACCTTCAATAGTTGGCTTAATTGTCTTATTTTAGAGGTAAACAAAAGGCTCTATACAGTTAGGACAGATCTTTAATAAAAATTCAGTAAAACTTTTAAAACAAAATCATTCAAACATTTCTAACAATTCCCCTGATTTCATTCTAATTAACACACTTTTGGAGCATAATTCAAATAAGTCTCACATCCAAATGGTATATTCCACAACATATTGGAAAAGCCACCAACTCCTTTAAAAATAAATCTAGGGTCACACAGTTTTAATTTATAAACACTGACCTACAATAGGTCATTTGGAGAGTCAAATTCTAATCTCAGCCCATAGTTACAATGGCTCTTTCATAGCTTATGTTTCCCTAACCATAGATTTAAAAGGAACCAACCAGGGGGGAAAAAAAATTCTAGAAAAAAAAAAAAAACTAACGCAAAAAAATACAACTAAATTTTAAAAACCACGTCATTTTCATCCAAAGCAAGATTTCATTTTGCTACTGAACTTTCAAATTAAACACTGAAGATTTTTAATGGCAGTAGCTAAATCAAGAAAACATAATTAACGCCTAATCCTCTTTTCTCTGCACTAGGTAACAATATGCCAAAAGAAAACAGCTTCTACCTAGCTCTAATCTTTTATGGTATAAAACAAGACAATAAAATTAATTTTTAAGTGAATACTACATACATTTCAAGAAACCTAATTTCCATTTGTGGATCTTTATTATTTGGATTCCAACATAAAAGACTCTTAGGAATAATGCAAAGGCATAGAGTTGAATGTTTTTAAAGACAGAATAATAGATGGCATAACTTTTTAAAGTAAATATGAAAACTCTCGGTTATAAAATATGTACCTATTAATTTTAGAAATTCTTATGCTAATTATAAAGCAATACTACATAACCACAAACTTGTAAAACTAAAATGTGTTACATGTGGTGGGATAAAAGCTTTTTGTACAAGCTCAGCAAGTTTTGTAACCCCCAAAAGGTTCATGTGCACTACCCTGGCTCAGCTCCATGTCATTACAGTTGGCTCTTCAGAGCAACTGCTTTCAAGCGTGGATATATTAGAAGAGTTTCAATATCTGGATTTCCAGCAGTTACCTTAAGTTTCCATGTCTTAGGAAAATGGCACGTTTGCTCACTGACCAGCAACAATAAATTTACTGTGCTAGAACTCTAACATGACACTAAATCTTCATTCTCAGAATTCACTCCCCGCAGTAACAAATGATATGAATAACCGGCTCTTTTCATGTACCTGTAATCATACCAGGCTTCTGGCTTTACAATCCTAGCTTAAGCTGTTTATAGTCTCAAAGTAATCAACTTTTGCTCTCCTAAATCCCTGGTAACATTCAAGGGAAAACTGATGGAATTTTCTGATAAGTCACTTCAAGTTTAACATCAATGATTACCTTCAGTGCACTTGCAAGCTAATCACAGCTTATCCGTAAATGAAGAACTCATTTACAAATGAGAGAAAAAGAAAAATAATGTTTTAAGCTAAACTTGGAAATAAACAGAAAATATTTGTTTCCCTGAAGAAAGGATGGTGGGGAGTATTAAAAACTAAAGTTCCCTGTGCCATTTTAGTGTAGGAGATACCTGAATAAATAACACTGATCTGCCCCTTGAGCTACCCCAAACAGGAAACTTGAATTTCATGGAAGGCACCAAAGACAGCATGGTCCAAGTGTTGTCTTTGTGACAATAGCAAATAAAGAACTCTTAAGATTGAAGGACAGTATGTCCCTGTCTTAAGCAGACTTGCTCTAGGTTCTAGGATGAACTAGTGAAAACACAGACTTTGGTAACTTGCTCATTAATCCACAACAAGTAATAAATTTTAACTTCTCAGATAAAAAGATAGAAAAGAGGAGCATGCTATGACCCAGCAGATTGCAAATGCCAGTTAGTAACACTGTTTGAGCTTTTCCACACCTCCAGTAACAAAGAAATCATTTAGGTCAGTATTAAAACATAACACCTTTTTGTTCAGAACAAAAAATTGATTAGGTAACATGTATTAAACTAAGGACAGAATTCTGTTAATACTAAAATTCATACAATTATAACTTAACAGTTTCCTATTTTGTGATGTGAAGGTCAAACTAAAGTCCCTCTAAATTTGTTTTTAAAATTATATTTATTATTATTGCATGCATATATGTCTATGCATGGGTGCAGGATGCCATAACATACATATGGAAGTCAGGGGACAACTCTATGGAGTTGGTTCTCTCTATACACCCTGCTGGAGGTTTTGGGGAGTCAAACTCAGGTGGCCAGGTTTGTAGTGCAGGTTTGACTGCAGGTTTGAGTGTTTGCCTTCTGTCCGATCTCACCAGCCCTCTCTACATACAGACTGAGGTGTTAGAAGGATTTTCTATTTGGTTTTTGATGTAGAGGGCCTTTTCATTTTTTCTCTTTCTCTTTCAACTTTGTCCATGACTGTTTTAAAATGTAATATACAGACTTAAATCAAAGTTCTGGAAGCAGAAGGTGAAGAGAAAAAAACAAACAGGTACTTACCAAAACTCTAAAGAAGTAAAGATACTCTGCAGCTCCTGAGTAATTTCCACACTCATATTGGAATTTTGCGTATCTATAGAGTGTATCTAAATACTCTTGCCTAAACTGGGGGGAAAAAAGCTTTTATAGTTAAGTTGTAAATTCCATTCACTTAACTCTTAGATGAGCCAGTTAGTCAATTCTTTTAAAGTCTCCTTAAAATTGCCACCAATAATACCATAATCAGAAAAACACTTGATTGTATGTATATACGAATGTGTGTGTGTAAACTGTCCATTTATATGTTCAGCATTGATCTCAAAGAGTTGTGAATTGCGCTGATAGCCATTTGACTGCAAAACAAACCTGGACTGTAACGAATCTGGTCTCAGTCCACTAAGTTGACTAAGCTGGCCAACTACTGTGTATGTATGCACCTCTAAGGTTTTGTGGCCTTACACAAATAAAACATAAAATAAGCCTCTCTTCTCTGAAAATTGGCTCAAAACTACATTAACTGAGCTAACATGTAAATAAAATAAAACTGAAGAAACGTGAAAGAACCGAGGACTTAAAACAACAACAACAAACTACTAAATAATCTGTAGCAAACCAGAGAATTTTTTATGCAGTGGTCAGCAAGCCATCTATAGCATTATTAAATGAGAGATGAGACTTGAAAGTTAAGCTTGATTATATACAAAGTGTCATTCTCTAAGCTAACAGAAGAGAAATCAAAGATGTCTATGAAAAATGATAACATTTATTTATAAATTTGTGAATTACTGAAGACCAAGAAAATATCATAAGCTATTGCATTCCCTAAGGTAGCTAAAATGTTCTCTATTGAGCAAACAAAGCATTTTTAATTTTAACTCTAGTTCTGCCTTCACTTATTTATAAGTAAAAGCCACGAGGGGAAAAATAAAATCCTGAGTTTAGACACAGTATCACATGCATGTAATCCTAGAACCAGAAATTTGGAGACAGTTTGGCCTACATAGCAAGATCCTACCTCAAAAATCTAACAGAGTCCTGGGGGCTCAAGAAGTGGGAAAAACAAAAAAGAGAGATCCCATACCCTCTAAGTTTTGGTTTTCTATTGGCACTAACATGAGTTACTATTCTATAATAATTCTCAAAAAGACAAATATTGTGAGGATATATTATCATATATTATCAAAGGAGGATTATAAACTATTGTTGCTGAATTTTTTAAAAACTACTTTAAAAAACATACCAGTATTTGTAAGTTAATCTAAAAATTATATCTATTCTTATACCAAACTATTTGTATATAGCATTAGTCTCTAATGAACTTTTTTCAGAACATGACCATTTCTTAATATTAAAAAAACAAAACAAAAACAAAAAACCTTACCCCATGCTTGTCTGCCAGGTAGTCAAACAGCATCCGACCATCCCTTAATATTGGAAAGTGAGTGTTATTATGCTTTATAAGCTGCAGAACACAAAATGTACAGTTCTGACTTCTAAGTTATCAAAAAGTCACCGCAAATCTCTTAATGCTTAAAAAGAAATAGAACTTATAGAATAAACAGCACATGTCAAGTTCTGATATGAATTAGGAAATCCAAACTTGAAATTTTACTTTCAGATCTCTTAAGTTCTGACTGAAGACGAAACTTAGATGAAGGTTATTTCAAAATGTTACAAGCTCCACTCAATCGGTACCGATATCAAGTTGCCAAACAGCCCAACCTAACTAAGTTAGAAGTTAGTTTTGCATTAACTCAAGAGCCTGACAGACTGTATAAGGCAAGCCTAACAAGGACACCATGGAGAAGACTAAAAAGTCAAATTGCTCATCTTCATATTTTCAAAAAGGACAGGGTTTTCTTAAGAGTCTTCATACGTGGGAAGATGTGATGGCCTATGGCATGCTGTGGGAGCATAACTTCACTTAGAACTTAACTGGGAGGGGCCCTGCAAGCATTAAATTACTCAATACTGAAATACTGAAATGTGCACAAAGTTAAAACTTTTACTATCCTCTGGATAATTGTTTCTCAGAAAGTATGAGAAATATAATACTATATGTTCAATAAAAACTTAAAGAGATTGGTAGAAAGAAAATAATTAGTGTGGAAATAAGTAGTTTTAAACTCTAATTTAGATTACAAATTCGTAACACTTGATCCCTTCATTTGTTTTCAACTTAGTCCCTTAGTCTTTTCTAGTGCTGTGACAGAACATTATGAAACACAGCAATCTATGGAAGAAGGGCTCACTCGGCTTAAACATTATAGACCATCACTGGAATCATGGCAAGAACTCAAGGCAAGAACCTTGAAGCCCAAACTGAGGCAGAGCCCATTGAGAAATGCTCTCCAACGGCTTACTCAATTTGCTTTCTTATATAACTCTGGACAACCTGCTCAGGAGGACAGTGTCCCTCTTCTCTCCCCTTTGGGCTGGCCCTCCTACAGAAACCACTAATCAATAATATGCCCCCAAACTTGCCTGCAAGCCAATATGACAGAAGAAGGAATTCCTGAAGTTCCCCTTTCCCAGACTAGTCTGGCTTATGTCAAGCTGACAAAGAACTAATCAGCAGTGTCTGTTATCTTATGAAAGGCACCATTTGTCTACTCTGTGATGAACCACCATTCATGTCTTTTACTCTAATTTCATCATCTCCAATCTTTTAAGGTTTATTTGTATCATTTTAAACTATGTGTATATGTGCCTGTATGGGTATCACGTACATGACTGCGGGTTGTCTACAGAGGCCAGAAGCGTATGGTCCCTGGAGCTGGACTTACAGGCAGTTGTGAGTCACCTGAAGTGGGGACGGGAACCGAACTCCAGCCCTCTGCAGCACCACATGCTCTTCACTGCTACTAAGGCACCTCTCTAGTTCCCATTTCCAATCTAAAAATGCCTAACACATCTTAAAATGTCTGTTCTCAGCTAACATCTGGATTATTTCAACTTACACTTCCTGGATATGAGGCCCTTTGTACTCTTACAAGTAAACAAAAAGTCCAATGGAGACATGCATACTCACACAGAAAGGTGGAGCTTTTGCATTTGAACACAGCTTTTTATCTGAGCATCAGTATGTATTTCTGCACATGCAGATAATGTAATATGGCAAGTGTCTTAGTGAGGGTTTTATTGCTGTGAAGAGACAACAGTTCACAACAGTTGCTGTGAACAGCAACTCTTATAAAGGAAACATTTAATTGGGGCTGTCTTATAGTTTCAGAGGTTTACTCCATTATTGTCATGGTGGGAAGCATGGTGTCATGCGGGCAGACACGGTGCTGGAGAAAAAGCTCAGAGTTCTATACTTGGTCCACATTCAGAAGTGAATGTCATACTAGGCCTGGCTTGAGCATATGAGACCTCACCGCCCATTCCCAGTAACACACTTCCTCCAACAAGGCCATACTTCCTCCAACAAAGCCACAACTCCTAATAGTACCACTCCCTATGGGCCAACCATTGAAGCATTCTATGAGTCTATGGAAGCCATTCCTTTTCAAACCACCATAAAACGGTAGGTACATAGCATACTGTACATGGCAGAGTTACATGGCAGAGTAACTGAGTAACGCCTGTAGCTTTTCTAATACTATCAAGTAACACTTTCCCAAATCGCAAATAAAACCTTAGAGTTAATTTCTTAAAAACTTGGTTGGAACATGTATTCTAGAAACTAGCAGCATGGAAAAAACTCACTAACAACTTCTAAAGTGAATGCACTGGTAACTAAGACATATAACTATAATGGTAACATTCAGTTTTAGTACATTTTACTTTTAAATATTTCAAGTTAACTCCAAATGCTTCAATGTGTTATATTAGGTTACGGCAACATGTCTTATTAGATCTACACCAAACAAGAAAGTTTATTTCTGGCAAAAAGAAATCAGGAATAAAATAATCTTAGCTGGGACAAGTATAGACATCGAAAGGATATAAGAAAATATAAGTGATAAGTGAGTTCAAGTCTCTCTTTCAGAAAGCAACCCAATCATCTGCAAGGATCAAGGGACCTAGTAACACTTTGAATTGGCTGACTCTTGGGGATGAGTAAAGGGAAAAGAAACAGATGCTTAACAGCATTTGGACCTCTACATTTCCTTGGTGAGAGCAGCACCCCTCCAATTTTGACATTCAAAGTCTCCAGAATTACCAAATGTCTCCTTAGAAGAGGTAGAAAATATGGAACTGCCATAGCACAATAGGGTATGAATAACTGGCTTTAAAGTTTCTTCTAAAAAAAAAAAAAAATTAGTATGGGGCCTAGAGAGGTGGCTCAGATGTTAAGAGCACTTACTGTTCTTGCAGAGGACCTGTGTTCAATCCCAGGTCTCCAACTGGTGGCTCACAACTATCTGTAACTCCAGTACCAAGGAATCTGACACCCACTTCTGACCTCCAAGCACAGTAGGCATATATGTACATAAACATATGCAGGCAAAGCACTCACATACGTAAAAAAGTAAATACTAACATTTATTGATATGGAATCCTACCCCTTAAAAATAAAAATAAGGGAAAATAAACAAATGAAGCAATCACTCAAACCATGAACTTTTACCAGAGCCTGCAAGGTTAACTATTTCTATTACTCTGGGAAAGAACTTCTAGATTCCAAGTTAACAAGTTACCTGGTTGACTGCATCTGTCTTGTAGTTTCTGGATCTTCAAACATCTTCACAATTGGTTCTGTTTCTGCCTGGAGCTGCTTCAGCTGGGCAACAACTGTGGTTCTTTTCTCTCTCAAAGCTAATGAAAACCACTGAGTATGAGTACTAGAAAGTTAAACCAGACTGCTCTATGAAACTGTCTAGAGAAGTGTCCTTAATTCAAACTATACACACTTATTCATCCCTCACACTTTCATTCACATGCCAGGAACCACCACTCACCAACTTCCCTACATTCACAATTTCCTTTGGCTGAGCCACAAAGGTGCATAAAAGAGAAGGATTTATCCACTTACTGCAGAAGGGAAAACTGCACACATACTATGAAGGGCAGGGGTGGGTAGTGGTAAAAGAAAGTAGGAAGGAAATGGTCCTTGTGAACTGGCTTTCCATGATTTCATTTCAAGTAGCCTTCTATTTGTTCCTATTAAATCACTGACAGACTACTACCCTAGAGTTTTTGTACAGTCACTACACTAATGGGTTTATGTATTATTACTAGGTAGATCAGAATTTTAATCTAGTGAAGGATTTTTACTATAAACTGTAATCTCAAAAACCAAATTCCATAGATCCTATTTATTATATCACCACCCAAAACAAAACAAAACCTCACACATAATCTTTTGAAAATATCTTATACTAACAGTAATTGTACTTGTGGTGATACGTACTTATACTTCCAGCCAGTTAGAAGCTGAGATAAAAACAAACAACAGTGAACCTGGAGAGATGGTTCGGCAGTTAAAAACACTTTTTACTCTTGTAGAGGAGCTCACTTTAATTCCCAGCACCCACACAGCACTCACAACCATCTGTAAGTACACTTCCAGGAGATATGACACTCTTCTGACCTTCTAGGATACCAGGTACTCACATGGTGTACTAATATACAGGCAGGCGGGAAATATTAATACACATAAAATAATAAGTCTAAAAAAAAAAAAAAACCCTTTACTTGTACCACAAACTAATTTTAAATAGTTACAGCCTATAAATTCAAAAAAGCTATACTGACTTTTAACAATGACTGCTGTATATTCTGCATTTTTATCCCAGCAGTGAGTGTTTCCCTCTCCACATATGGTTACCATTTTTATTCCAAATTTATTTATTTATAATTGTTCTCTGTGTAAATGATGGGATTATCTGTGTGAGCATAGGGTTGGTTCCCTCTCCTACTGTGAGTTGCAGGGAGCAAATTCAGGTCATAAGGCATTTGTAGCAAGTGCTTTACTCTATGAGCCTTCTGGCCCAACATATGCTATCCTTTTCTTTCCCTAAGCATTTCTCTGTAAACCTCTGTGCTTATGACATATGTTAACAATCAAAACCCCAAAAACTTCCAAGTTCATGTCTAAAAGAAAAAAACAGAAAACCTGGTATGAAAATCTGAAAAATAGCAATTTTAAGCACAGTAAAGAGCAGTTTGCTATAGCCAGAATTTGTTTCATGCACAGGGGGGAAAAAAAAAAGCCATAGTATTTTTGTGCTTTTTTTTTTTTTTTTCCTTCTTTTCCTTCTTGAGGCATGACACTTTATAGCATTGGAAGGCTTGGAACTTTCTATACAGACCAGGCTGTCTTCTCCATATATGCTCCTATATACCTCTAGGAGTTGAAATTAGAGGTGGGCAACACACCCAGCCCATAATACTTCAGGGACCATTTTTCTGTTCTTTTTCAAAAAATATCAACTGCATTGAACCAGTCTGGAAAACATTCTCCTACTTGGTCTCCAACTTTACTTTACTGCAGGGTCTCAGGACTTTCTAAACAAATAGGTGTGGGCCAAAATTCACATTTCTAAAGAATTCTCCCAAGTGAACTGTTGATGCTAGTCTTAAACCATACCTGGAGAAAAAGACTTACAGAACACTGGAAAAACTACAGCATTCTCAGAAATTTGTAAGCCCATAGCCTGTAGAGTAAGAACAACTTTAATGACATACACTATGATCTGAAGGAATTTAATGATTATGTTTAAAGTAGATTCACATCTTTCACTAGGAGAAAACACATCTTAGAATCCATAGCCTTCCTATGCCTTCCCATCCAATGACTTTAAGAATTCTTGAACAATCATTAAGCCTTTTTGTTACAGATCTTTTATATCACAAACATACATTTTCAACTACTGTCAGGCTTTAGTTCTAACAATAAAACTTACCATGAGGGATATCATCAGAATAAAGGTTTTTGTAGACATCCATAGCAAAGTCTACCATATTGGTATCACTAAGAAGATCCAATTTTCCTTGTAATAATTCTTTTTCATTATATATCTGCAAAAGAAAAACTACTTTTTAATGAATATGTTTAAGTTCTTCAGTTTATTCAGAAAAAAACACTTCATAAAACACTATATAAAAGTGTCTGTGTCTGTGTGTGGACTGGTGAATTGGTTCAGTGTGTGTTTGTGTGTCTGTGTATGGGCTGGCAAGTTGGTTCGGCATTTGTGTGCGTGCGTTGTGTTTGTATGTCTGTATATGGGTTAATGAGTTGGTTCAACAGGTGTAGCAGCTGCTGAGCAAGTCAGGAGAGCAGTGTTCAACCCCTGAAAAATCACATAAAAGTCAAGAGAATTGACTTCACAAAGTTATCCTTTGTTCTCTAAGCTCCACACGTGTGTTCTGATACCCAGTATGCTTGAGTTCTCCACAACGCCTCCCCCAATTTTTATTTCAAAAAGCATCATAAGGCTATATACAGGTCAGTCGTAGAGCACTGGCTTACTGTATATAAAGCCAGAGGTTCACCTCCCAGTATCACCTGTGAGTGTATTCACATATACAGACACAAACTATCAACTTTTTGTAAAAAAATAAAAGCACCCAATTTACACAATTTTTCATCCCCATTTATTTTAGTTCTAAACTGTTGTTTTATCAAGCAATCTTTCATTCTTTCTAGAAGAGTTATGCAACATAAAAAATTATCCACACTTTCTCTACTAAGCAAGTTTTCCCACTGCACACTAGGTAATTAGGAACAGGCTTACAGTTCACCTCCTCACTATCGTCTGTTTCCATCTACATGATGCTTACCCACATCTCCTTGATGTGGCCACTCCTTTACCTTTACATTTTTTTTATTTAGTAGTTGCAATCATTTATGTGCTTCTCTGTCTGTACCTCTAAAATAAAACTAGCACCAATTCTGTGCGTCAACAACCTCATGCCAGAATTTTGCTCTACAGAGTTTTTTGAAAAAACATATTAATTCACAAGGAATAAAGACATACATACAGAGTCACATAAACATGAAGGCTACTTAAAACATACATGGAATGTGAGAGATATTTAGCCAAATATGACTTATGTTCTAAATTCCAAAAAATATACAAAACTCCAACAAAATATAAGACAAGTAATCTAACTGAAATGGCTAACACATATTCATAGTCACTTAACAAGATAATCAAATGGACAGTAGGCATGAGGAAACCTCACCTTCCCTAATGAAAAAGGGTATATAAAGCTACAAAAAACAAAACAAAACAAAAAAAAAACGAACAAAAAACCTGATATCATCAGTGTTAATGTGAATGCAGACTAATGGATTATCCAAATCCTACTGAAATCACTTTAAAAAAATGCTTTTATCTCCTGAAGTCATACATACTTTGACTCACCAACTCTGTAAAATACCCAAGAGTACATCTACTTAAAGTATATTCTAAAAATGTTCATAGTACACAGGTAGGTTGTTTAATGCTAGGATGGATGAACAAACTGGTATGACACAACAAATTAACCATCAGCACTGAAAATTCACAAATGCTGTCATAAGAAGGTGGGAGATTATTAGAACAATGCTGAGGAAAAAAATGACAAAGTTCATGAAACCAGGGATGCTGGCAAACATTTATAGTACCAGCACCCAGGAAAAAAGAGGAGGGCCTCTGAGAGTTAGGAGTTCTAGACCAGTAAGGGCTATATAGGATAACCCTGTTTCTACAAATAGAACCTGGAATATAGATCACAATGGTAAACACCAGTTTGCCTGTCACACCAAGAGACTGCGTTCAATCCCTAGCATTAAACAAGTATACATTCCTGGTGATGAATTCGTTTATATGATTAAAAAAAAAAAAAAAAAGGTTGGGCATAGTGCTATATACTCTTTTAAATCCAGCCCTGGAAAAACTGACAGGCAGATAAGAAGCTCAAGCCATCCTGGGTCACCCAGTAAGCAAACAACATTTTATCTTAAAAGGAAAGGAAAACAAAACAAAACACACACACACACACACACACACACACACACACACACGGAAAAAAATCAAACATATCTATCACAAAGACACAAAGAGGTGTAATGACTGAGAAGCTGGTTAAAAAAACAACAAATAAAAATATCTGAAGTGCAGAGGAATTAAGACTGGGCCAGAATCCTAATCCAAGTCCAAATTCAAAATCCAGGGACTATACCTTTGTATCATCTATTCTGGCACTTGACATAAGGATTAACAGTGAGATGCAATTCATATAACTACTCAACAATTATCATAAGCCTTTGTGCAGAACTATTTTAATTGCTGAGAACATGTTCCTCTTCTTAAATGTATCAGTATTGACAAACATCATGATCCCTGACTTTTTCCTAATTATCTAGCTTACAAGACTCAAAGTCCTTTTTGCCTACCAATGGTAACAAATTCTTTAAGAGCACTTATCTGATATGAACTACTTTTACCTAAAGACTCATCTGGCAAAAGATGTTATGTTTTTCAGTGGTGAGATATCTAAGTTTTATCTTGAATTTTTCAAAGTTCTACATCCCACTATGTAGGAACTGCTTTCCTCCTAAAGTACTAAAGCCACCTTAATAATGTCCTCTAAGATGTTTCCATTGAGTCTCAGCGGCAGTCTTGCCTTACAAATAAACATTCTTAAAAATTCTTAAATACACGAATGCAAGCCAAGCACAGTGGCACACACCTGGAGTCCCAGCACTCAGGGAGGTAGAGGCAGCCAGATCACTGTGAGTTTGAGGCCAGCCTGGTGTAGGAAGTGAGCCCAGGACAGCCAAGCCTCTGTCTTGTAAATCCAAAACAACACTCCCCCCCACAAAAAAAAAAAAAAATCAACAAACAAAACAGGAATGCATAAAGAACACAAAAATATTAAGTTAAAAAAAAATGAAGTTCAGGCAGTTTCAAAATATCTCTGCTACACATAGCAAATGAGGGATTTCAATATGTATTTCTCATGTACCTTTGCTAAAGAACCCTCATTTACCCAGAAAATGAAACATAAGACACACAAAACTTATCTCTGGTCTACAGACTACACAATTCAACATAAAAAGAACATATCTATCAAGCTCAAGTCTCACCTGTCAAGACATTCTTCAGCATTTACTGAAAATGAATTTTGCTGTTCCCTACTCTATTTTAGAGTAGTCTACATAGGTGTTTAGAAAGTTTCCTATGGATATAAAGATTACACCTGTCATATCAACCATAGCTTTCTGAAAGCTTATAAATGTCATCAAAACCGTTTTATCAGGCTTTTAAAAAACTGCTATCGAGCCGGGTGGCGGTGGCACATGCCTTTAATCTCAGCACTCAGGAGGCAGAGGCAGGTGGATCTCTGTGAGTTTGAGGCCAGAGACAACTCACTTGTCTACAGAGTGAGTTCCAGGACAGCCAAGGCTACACTGAGAAACCCTGTCTCAAAAAAGGAACAAACAAAAAACTGCTGTTGAACACAAAAACTTTGTCCTCCGAATCTACAATTTCCTAAATTATAATCTGTGTCCAGAAAACAGAATTCATTAACTTTTCTGGCAAAAATGCTAACCTTACATTTGATTTACTGTAATCAGTAAAAACACATCAATAATCTATAAAGTCAATATAAAGCTAAGGCTAATTTTTTCTAATCCAGTATTTCTTTTCAACACCCCCAGAACAAAGTCTTTTAGGGCAGAAATATGTATGAAATATGTATTAAGCCCCAGAACTACATACTTAGTGGGGATTATCTCATAAAACATTAACGACTAAATCATACTATGTTGTCTGAACATCAACCAAAAAAAAAAAAAGTTTACACTGCAGCTCAAGAGACTATGGGTTATTCTTGTTTTTTATCCTCATCTGACAACATACGCTACATTTCCACGACGTAAATACCTATCAAAGACCAGGAAATTCACAGCACAACATTCACAACTTCCTGCCAATTACTACTTTAAAAAGTATCAGGTCATGGGATCCCGCACACAACCCAAATCCAAGCCCACTGACTTCGTTTCTAAAAAGAAAAACGAAACTCGCGACTGCGCCTACGGGAGCCCCGAGCTCCGGCGCCCCTCCCGCGCCGCCAGCGCAGCCTCGGGCGAGCAGGGACGCGGCCGCTCGCGGGGCCCAGCCCCTCCGGCGAGGAAGCAGAGCCTCGGGGTCGCCAGAGCCCCGCGGGGCCACCCCACCCTCCCACTGCCGGATGCCACCGCCCCAAGCACCCCAACGACGCCGCGAGAGTAGCCGCCGTCCAGGGCCAGCGGGGTCGGGGCGGCGGAAGCCGGCTGCCAGCTCGCACGTGTGTAGGCCCGGCCGCCGCCTCCCGCCTCTCCCGGCGCCTCTCCGGTTCCCACGCCTCACTCCCGCTCAGAGCTTCCTCACCTCCTTCACAGAGAGAAACTCAAGGAGCGGAAAGACCAGGTGCCGATCCAGAAAGTGCGCGATGCGAGTAGTTAGGTCGTACTCCGCCATCTTGCCGGGGGAAAAAGGAGGCTGTTCCCTAAAACTTTATTGACAGCGCGAGACAGAGACCGCACTGCGCATGTGCAGTCGCGGCCCAGCGAAAGCGCGCTGACAATGGCAGCGCGTGCGCGTTGTGGACCCTCCCTCTGCTCCTTCTCCTCGCCTTCTGGGTGGGGCTCAAGCCTTGCGCCTAATCTGGTCTGCTCCCAAATTCTTCAGTGTTTTCTTGTTGTACCAATAAATAAGTGCTAGTTTTAGGGATGAAGGAAACCAAAAATTTAGCTTTACACTTAGATTTGATGTAGTTTGGCCGCCTACTTGACATAACAGTGGAGATACTTAGGTCATGGTACATACTTAAAACTAAAACTGAGTCAAAGATCCGAAAAAGAGATATAAATTAACTCTTGCTAACTTATTGATGGAATTGAAAAACCACGAAACTACATAAAACTGAGCTGTAACAGTGTTTGAAAGAGAAATGAGGGAGGTTAAATATAGGTGCTTCACCTTACAGAAACGGGAGCAATTCAGATCAAGCAAAGAAACCACAGCATAATGTATGTGGATGGCTGTTCATGGTGCTCAATTTCCCTACATCTGGAATTAAATAAACCCCGAGCATTTGGGTACATCTGTGAGGGATTTTTCTTAATTAAATTATTTGAAGTAAGAAGACCCATCTTAAATCCATATCACTTAAGATTAGATGACCCACCTTTTTGTTTGTTTGTTTGTTTGTTTGTTTGTTTTTGAGACAGGGTTTTTCTGTATATAGTTTTGGACGTCCTGAAGAAACTCACTATGTAGACCAGGCTGGCCTCGAACTCACAGAGATACGACTGCCACTGTTTCCCAAGTGCTGGGATTAAAGGTGTGTGCCACAGCTGCCCAGCTAGAAGACCCACCTTTAATAGTCAACACCTACTATGGAAGCCTATCTAAAGAAAATGAAAGAAAAAAGCTTTTGCTCTTTGCCAACTTACCCTGTCTCTCCCTACCAAGTTCATACCTTCTCCGGCATTAGAGCCTACTTCTGGATTCCAGCATATACTGAAGACTACGTGAGACATCAGCTCTGTGAACTGAACAACTACTGTATTATTTGACTGTTCATTGGTAGACAGCCATCTTTGGAATAGACCATAACCTGTAAGCCATTTTAATAAATCCTGTTTACACACACACACACACACATACATACATATTCTCATTCTACGAGTTCTGTGTCTCTAGAAAACCTTAACTAACAAACACAGATGGAAAAGAGCAAAGCCAGAGGAAGGGAGAGATTAAAGTAGCAGTTAATGAGTGAACTAGCACTGACAGTACATGGTGATAAGTAAAGCCTACACTCACATTAAAATTGTTCACAACTGTTTATCTAAATTTATTTAAATCATTCACAACAATTTTCTCCTATTAATAGTTGACTCTAGTAATTTTTCCTGGAATATTTTCTCCAATTGATGACCTCAACATGCACACTTTTAATAAGTTATGGATAAAAAAAAAACCTACACATGGTAAACATGATGAAAGGATGAAAAGGAGAACAAAAGCAGCAACATATGTAAACATATTTTGAAAAACTCTGATAAGAAATAAATGAATAGTAAATAGAGGAGACAATGAATGTATAAACAATGTGTTTTGTGTGCTGATAGTACTAGGCACAAAACTGATCTGAATAACTAATGCAAAAATATTGTGAGAAGTTGATCAAAATGAGAAGGGCAGAGAGTACCAATCAGGCTGATGGCCAGGAGAAATTATCAATGAAATAGAACAGATGGAGAAACGTTGGCTAATTGAGTGTGCTGAATCTTACAGCAGACCCAGAAAAGAGCACTGAACATGGCTCAGGAACAACCTGCACACCGGAGAAAAACACAGACAGGAAATGAAAAAGTAACCTGAGAAAAGAGCTTGAAAATGTAGCTGAAGGCTAGCGTCTATAGAAGAGGATGTGCCAGGGGAAAGAAAAGGACAAGGACCAAATAAAATAGTGAACAATTAGAAATGATCTGAAATTCTGAGGAGCCCTAAAGCACTTTTGAGTATGAGAGAGAGTAATATTCTTATATTTCAGGACGGTAAATTCTGACAGTTGTATGGCTACTAGGTTGGATTAGTGATATGTGGGCAGTCTATGGAGATCTTCAAAGCTAGCCTGGAAAATCTTGATTTGACCAGATAGGCAACGAGAGCCACTAATTGAAAAAGACACTAAGACGGTGATATTTTTGTTCCTTAAAATTAAACTGGAGTTGATTTATAAGATGGGTTAAAGTGGTGACAGATTGGAAACTCTGTTGATTTGTCTGGCTTTTCTCCTGGAATTTTCCTTGCTGGTTAGTTGAATACCTTTTTTAAAAAATGAAGGAAGTTATTCTAAATATGGAAAATCTAGCTTTATTGATGAGATCTCTTCCTAGTGTTTTCATAAAAGAGATATTACAGAAAAAGTGCAAAAAGAACTTCACCTGGTCCACTCTGGTAGTATTCGGTGTAAAGTCTGATTCTTACAAGTTCATAAGATGATTAATGAATATTTAATAAATGTTTAATCAGTCATTAATGAATACTGAAAGATCCATAATGAGCTTTATTATTATTTTGTTTTGTTTTGTTTTTTCAAGGCAGGGTTCCTCTGTGTAGTCTTGACTGTCTTGGACTTACTATGTACGTCAGACTGGCCTTGAACTCACAGAGATCCGCCTGCTCTCCGCTTCCTGAGTGCTGGGATTACATGCATGTGCCATTGTACCTGGCTGGCAGATTGAGCTTTTGAGAAACAACAGAAGAAAACTAATTCTGGTTTGTAAGGAGATGCTCCAAAGGGCAGCAATCATGCAAGACTTCAGTCGATCACAATGTCACATAAGCACGTTCTTGTACAAGGTGTTCTGGGGACGTGGCTGAGGGAGGTAACTCACTGCCAGAGAAAGTAAAGGCTTGGTGGGGAAGTTAACACTTGGCTACCTCTACCTGAACAAACAGATGTTCAGGAGGCACACACTTTTGAGAACTGTAATATGAATGGAGATTTCAAGAAATACTTAATATCGGAAGGAACATCATCTTCTATCCACTGGCAAGACATGAATCTACATCAGAGCATTATGGCTAAATTGTCTTAAATCATGGACAATGCTATTGAATTGAGTTCTATGCCATAGTATAATTATTTATTTATTGTTCTTCAGACGATAGAACTCAGGGCCTACCACATGGAAGGCATGTTCTTTACCACTGAACTATCCCCAGTCTGTGGATTTTTGAGACATGGTATTGCTGTAAAGTGTAGACTGGACTCCAATTTTACATCCTTCTGCCTCAGTCTCCCACCTCAGTCTCCCATGTGCTGAGCTGGTAGATGACACCAGCATGCTGGGTCAAGCTAGTGATTTCTAACACTTTTTCTGCTGATTATCTTGATGTCTTTCTTTGCAATCTCCTCCTTTGTCTCCTGTGAAACTCTGGTCATTTTTATATAATCTGCTGTAATTCTCTGGTGGTGGGGGTGGGGGGAGGAGCTAGAACCTGGCTTCTAGACGGAGGACCTGAGTTCCAGGGTTCTGTTTCTCTCAGGAGCAACTAAAGCACTTTAGGGTGAGGCCCATATGCTAAGCCAGGGCTTGGAAAAAGTTTTCCACAGAATGTTACAGTTTAGCTCTTTTAGACTAAGATTGACAGTGGCAACAGAGGCGTTCCAAAGCCTACAGCAATTTCAAAGCATTATAGCTCTTGGTTAAGTTGATATGTTGAGCACAGTAGAGCTACAGGCCTGGTGAGGTCCAGGCCCAGTGGAAGGAGGGCAGGTCCAGTGAGACACAGGCCCTGCAGGCCTAATGCAGGATGAGCGGGTGCTGTGCCGGAAGATCTAGCAGAGGTTAGGCAGATTTCTGTGTTTGCCTGATGTTGACTTGTCTGGTGAGAGCCAGAAACTTTGCGGCAGACTGACGAGCAGCCAAGCCCCGGACAGTCCGGAAGCTGTGTTGGCCTGTTTGGCAGCCAAGTTCAGGTGTCCAGCGATGATTCATTCTCTTGAAAAAATGAGCCTCAGACAGGCTTGAGGTGAGAAAGCATATACCTTTATTTGTATGAAATCAAGGGCAATATAAACCCTGGGCAGAGGGAGGGATTTCAAGGGTGAATGTGTTTGATTTGTTGGGGTCAGGAGGTCAGGTATACTTCATGTGCCTCATTTTGTATGCAGTAGGATAGTCCTATCACAAGAAGGAGAATATAGATAGTCCTTAATTAACCTGTAGGTGAGTGGAGGTGAGGGGAAAATCTCCAAGTACAATTGAAGGTCATTGCTAAAGACTAAGATAAGGTGGACTTTTCTTGGAATGATAGCTAGCTGAACTGGTTTTCTTATCAGGAAAGCAGCTGGCCTGTAATCTGCCCTGAGGGCTCTTTACAAATCCTAGGGTCGCCCCAGATGGAGAGAGGGTGGATTTTTAGGGCTTCAGTGAATGTCCTTTAAAGACAAGAGACCAGTACTACTGAAGTGAAAACTTTGTTTTAGTGGGACAATTGATGATTGTTAGCCCAATATAAGAAATAAGCCATGATTAAGAGACCAGCATCATTGAGGTTAAGTCTTCTGGGAGAATTTCCTCAGCATGAGGGGGACAAGCAGCAAATTCTGCTCCAGCTGAAGTTCATGTTAGAATCACCCATATGGTTCTGGTGTTAGTACTATGAAAGCTGCAAGACCGAAGGGGCATGGACAGCAGCTCAGCTGTGGTACCTGGGAACCCAGGAAAGACTATTGGGTAAGGTGAAGGCTCACTTGTAGTGGAAACATGTTTGAAGGGTCATGGGGAAAATCTTAAGGTTGCCACTGTGTGCCCGGGTTAGAGTCCTTAGACAGAGGTCAGGAGTCTATTGGTGAAAGTATAGCTTGTGGAGACATTAGCATATTAGGGATGCCAGTACAATGGGATGACCATGAAGGATAGCAGCAGCTGTGGACTAGAACCTGCCTAAGCTCACAAGATAAACTGTCTGTATTGAAGACAGCAAACCTGGAGAACTGGAGTTACCCAGGCCCTTTGAAGCTGAGAAGATTGGGAATTCCAGGTGCTATATACTGAACTAAAAGATTTTATTTCTAATGCTGGATGTTGCTTTGCTTTGGTTTTTCTGTAACTGTCATCTTAATCTTTCCTCTTGGCATAAGAAGTATTTAATTTGTTTTTTAATTTTCAGGAGCTCACAGTTGAAAGGCTTTAAACTATTAAAGACACATTGGGATTTTTAAAAGAGAATATGGACTTTTAATGTCTTAGAAAAATTTAAATACTGAAGAACTTTTAAATTTATACTATGTTTTATATTGTGATGTTAACATAGGTCTTGGGGGATAAACAAGAAAAAAAAGGTTATAGTTTACTATGATGTATTTGGGTGTCAAGTTGACAAGAAATGAATTGTGCTGATTAGTTTCTTTGTTAACTTAACACAAGCTGGTGTCATCTGAGAAGAAGGAACCTCATCTGAGAAAATGCCACCGTTAGATTGTTCTGCAGGCAAGTCTGCAGGGAATTTTCTTGAGTGATGACTGTGAGAGCACAGCCTACTGTGGCCATGGCAGTCCTGGTCAAGTGGTTCTGAGATCTATAAGAAAACAACCTGGAAGACAGTACGTAGAACTCCTTTATGATCTCTGCTTCAGTTCCTGACTCCAGATTCCTTCCTTGAGTTTCTGCCCTGACATCTCTGCACGATGGACTGTGCTGTAAAGAGGAGATTCTTTCTTCCCTAATTTGCTTAGGTCATGACTTTATCACAGCAACAGGAAGCAAACTAAAACAGACTATAAACCGTAACAATCACAACTATGACTATAATCCTAATTCCTGTTTTAGTACCTTGTGCTTAACAAATATTCAATAAATGTTCTAGAAAAGAATGCATGTGTACAGAAACCAACTGTCCAGAACTATGTGGTCTTAAAAGAATATCCGTATTTGATATTTTCTAATGTAGTCATTAGATATTTCTACTAATACAATAGTGCATACAATTTTAATAATAAGAGTGTTCCATTTCTCTTCCATATTTGTAAATAGAAATAATACCATCTTAATCTGACTGCCCTTTTATATTTTACCTGAAAATGCCTATTGCATTTCTGTACACCTACCTGACTTCTTTAGTTTTATTTCCATTTAATTTTGTCAATGCACTTTTAGGTTTTAATCAGTGCCGGAAACTACTAGATTCATAAGATAAAACCTACTGAAGTACTGTTATCTTAATAGAATTCACAGCATGCCGAACAACAGACATGTAAAGCAAGAATTAACACTACAGTAATATAAGCAATGATATCTTTGATAATGCATTACTACCCAGTGATCTGACCTGTCTGTAGCTAATGTGTAAGTTTTATTTGTTTGGTTCTTATGGCAAAGTAATTACAGTATCTTGTATTATTCTTGGAATACAACTTTTTCTTGACCTCATTCTCAAGCCCTGCAGGGACCTTCTGGAACTCACCAAGTACTGATTACAGCTACTGCCTGTGTGAGAATCTCCAGAAACCTCACTCAGTCTTGCTGTCATCTCCACTAAAGAATCACACAGATGCCTTTGGAAGACTTTAACCCATTCTCTTCACTTCTCACCTCATAGAAAGCTAGGGTGGACAGCTAATTTCCCTCAATCTCTGTGGCCCTCCAGTATGTGACTAGAAGGGTGATATAAATGGAGCACTGTTTTTCCTCATCTGTCCCCAAGACTAGGACCTGCAATGTAAGTACTCCATTATTTGAGAGGAAAGTAGAAATCCACAGTATTTTGGAGTGTCCCAGAGGAATATGAATTGTGATGAGTCTATAAGACTTGGTAATCTAAATAAGCCACTAGCCAATTCAGAATACATCTGTGTCTGTTAAGTATTATTATTTATCTGTGTCTTTTATAAGATCTTCCATGTCTGTGTTAACTATCTTGAAAACTTCTAATAGTACGAATAAATATTGCCTGACCATTATGATAGGTTAACTTATAAACAGGCAGAATATAGTGCTACTGAAGCCAGCATATTTAGTTCTACTAGGTCAGGAATGGAGTCTATTTTTCTGTCTACATTCCATGTACCTGAGGAATATATAAATAACAGGGAGGCCTGTAGGTGTTTCCAAAGGGGAACAACATTTGGGTTTTCATAGGGCGGTTCTTTAGTTTCTTTATTTCACACCAAATCATGCTGACAACATGAGGCTCTATTCATGACATGGCTAAAGAAGTCTTCCTTGACTTGCCTATTTAGGTTGGTGCCACTTAGCTTCTTACCAGCTTGTTTATTCCCTTCCCACTTGTTTATTTGGTCACTGAGTTTGGTTCAAGGTAATTAGTATGTCTAATCTTGGCTGTCAACTTGGCTACATCTGGAATTAAGTAAAACCCAAGCAGGAATTTTCTTGATTGCATCATTTGAGTTCAGAAGGACCACCCTAAATCTCGGTCCCACCTTCTAGTAGCCGCCTGCATAAAAGGACACTGAACAAAGAAGATTTTGCTTTTTGCCTGGTTGCCCTCACTTTTGCTGGCAAATTCATCCATCCTGTTGCTGAGGCAACTGTTCAGGGATTCCCTGGGACACCAGTATCAGACTGAGACTAATGAGACATTCAGTCTGTGCACTGAACAACTGTCAGGCCCTTGGCCTTTCCATTGAGAGACAGCCATAGTTTTAGTACCTGGACCACAGCCTGTAAGACACTTTAATAATTCCACTTTAGACATACATATATACATTCTGTCTTCTGTTCTTTTTTTTTAATTACACTTTGTACACTTTGTATCCTCCCACAGGCCCCTCCCTCCTGCCCTCCTGATCCTACCCTCCCTCCCCCTTTTTTATGCATCCCCCTCCCCAAGTCCATGATAGGGGAGGTCCTCCTCTCCTTCCTTCTGATCTTAGTCTAGAGAACAGTACATAATACAGTAATTCTGTAAAGACGAGGAATTAATCTGCAGCCTTCAGAACCAAAAATCTGGGCACAGGGGTCTTTTCTAAGACCAATACTCCAACGAAGGACCATGCATGAAGATAACCTAGAACCCCTGCACAGATGTACCCCAGATTCCAAGTGAATTCCCTAGTGGCAGCTAAGTGGCCAAGTGGGTGTCTTAGTAAGGGGAACAGAGGCTGTCTCTGACATGAACTCAGTGGCTGGCTCTTTGATCACCTCCCCCTGAGGGTGGAGCAGCCTTACCAGGTCTCAGAGGAAGACAATGCAGCCAGCCCTAATGAGACCTGATAGGCTAGGGTCAGATGGAAGGGGAGGAGGACTTCCCCTATCAGTGGACTGGGGTAAGGACTTGGGAGGAGAAGAGGGAGGAAGGGTGGGATTGGGCAGGGATGAGGGAGAGGGCTACAGCTGGGATACAAAATGAATAAATTGTAATTAATAAAAAAATAAATTGTTGTAAGCGGTGATTAATATTTACTAATAATTATCTTTTAGTAATGCTGCTGTTAGTCCTAAACAGTTGTATACCCAAGTCACCACACAGAGGCTGGTTTTATTTAGTTAACCTAGAACACAATGCTGGGCAATAGTTATTCCATCCTAAACCTCCAAGCCCTCAGTTTCCTAACATTTAGATTTCCCACCTTATACTTGCTTTTTGTGAAATCTTAGGTCTGGTTCATTCTCCACATCCTCCAAGATCTCTCCTCCAACTCCGCCTCCAAGCTCTCCTTCTGCCCTTTCTCCTCCCACTCATTTCCTGCCCTCTAGCTCCTCCCCTCTTTCTTGTCCTTTGATTCCCCCCATCTCAACTTTGTGTCTAGTTACTTTATTTGAAAGTTTACACCAAGTTGAGACAGGATGCTTACGATGAGTATCAATGCAATATCCGGATTGAAACCGAGGGGTGGGGGTAGAAATCAGCATTTGAATGAACAAGGGTAAGGTGTATACATTAAAAAAAAAACCATTATACCAACAATAAATTAATAAAAAAGAAAATGATGAGCAATGATATGGAAGTATAATCTAAATAAACTCTTTCCTCTCCAAAAAGTAAATAAATAAATAAAAATCTGTGGCCTTGTTCATTACTACACAATGTGTATTTGTTACCCATAGCTATCTGGCAAATTAATTTTAAGGAATTTAGTCTGACTAAGCATATTCGTGTTCTGAAGATTCTTTAGATGGCATAAAGAATAGTGACATTCCTGGAGACAGGGGTTAGAAAAGAATGGAAACTGTGGGGAGGGGGAACAAAAATAACAAATGTATTGAATCCTGATGTTTGCTTCCTGAAATAGCGATGTCTTCTCACTGTGCTCAGTGCCAGTGGAGATTCAGTGCATGCCAGGGAAGGGTGGTAGTAGGTCAGATGTTCTTGTTCTTGTCTTAAATTTTTCCATGAGTCCAGGAGACAGAAGGTGGAAGTGCTGTCAAGAGGAAACAAAACTCCGTGTTTAACAAAAGTCCCCTGCATCTTCATGAGCTGCTGCCCTCTGACTCCTGCTCCCTGCCAATCACCATCAACTGCATTTAAAGCCAGGACAAGTTTTGTAACTAGTCATATATAGTACATTCCAGATAAGCTCACTAAAGAGTGGCCCAAAATCTTTTTCAAGTGCAAATATTTCTTGTGTTTGCTTCTCTTTACAGTCTCCTGCTTAGATGACACTTCTTTGCTAACCAGGTCTGCTGTGTTCTGCTTTACCCACCCACCATTAACATTACTCCCACCACTTGTCAATCTACTGAACAGGCCCTAACCCCCATGACAGGGCTTGTAAGACACCCTATGACTTCGACCTTTCTTTTCTGGTCCGGTCTCCTTCCTTTTAGCCTTTAAACTCAGTGTATTTATTGTACCTGTGCATGTCAGGCAGGTGTATAACCTGCTGTCAAGCCTTGGTGCTTTTTATCTGTCTGGAATTCCTTTCCTCTTTTCCTTCCTCTGGCTAACTCTTGAAATTCCCAGAATTAAGTACCAGTCTCTAAGATTCCCATAACCTTTTGTAGTTAATTTTATTTTGCCATTTCTTGGTAGAAGTGAATGAGTGAGCAAGTAAGTGAGTGAGTGTGTGTGTGTTGTATATGTGCAGGCTCCTGTGTGTCTTTATGTCCATCCATAGTGTAGATTGCCAGTGGTGTCTTCCTTTACCATGCTCTGATTTTGTGTCGCCTTCTTCTTCTTCTTCTTCTTCTTCTTCTTCTTCTTCTTCTTCTTCTTCTTCTTCTTCTCCGTCTCCTTCTCCTTCTCCTTTTCTCTTCTTCTTCTCCTTCACCTTCTCCTTCTCCTCCTCCTCCTCCTCCTCCTTCTCTTTTCCTTCTCCTTCTTCTTCTTCCTTCTTCTTGAGGCATCATCTCTCACTGACCCCAGAACTTACCATTTGTTGGGACTGGCTGTCCCTCAAGGCCTCCAGGATCTATTTGCCTTCACCTCCCCAGGGCTGAAGTTATAGATGAACACCAGGACAAATGGCTTTTTGATTGGGTGCTAGAACTTTGTACTCTGGTCCTCATGTTTAGAAAGCAAACACTGTACCCACTGAGCCATCTCAGTCCATGATTTCACTTTTGAAGATCTATCTAACTTGGATCTCACCTGAAGCTATTAAAAATTGTTTTAAACTATTTTCTTGTATCCACTCTTGATTATCTATAATATAACTAACAAGATAACAGTTTGAAATGAAACCCGGAGTATCCTCAGCTTATGTCCATGGCCTTTTATTGTTCTTAGCATGAATTTGAAAATCTTCAAGTAGACCTGGAAGGGCCTGTCCTTCCTTTTTTGATCTTGCTTCTGCTAAATTCCTCAGATTCAACTAGTTCTTTCTCATCACCCTGTTCCCCTGTTTCTTCAACTTCATCCTCAATGTGCATATATGTGTGTGTGTGTGTTATGTGTGTCTGTGTGTGTAGGCCAGAGGCCAATGTCTGATGTCTTTCTTGATTGTTCTTCCACTGTTTTGTTTGTTTTCATGTTTCTTTTATTGAAAATAGAGTTTTTTTCATAGAATATAATTTTATTTTTGAGTCAGAACCCCTCATTGAACGCGGAGCTTGCTAATTCAGGCATACTATCCAACAAAACCCAGAGAGCCACCTGAACCAGCATTGGAATTGCAGATGTGAGTGGCTAGGCCCAACTTTTGTTTTAAATGTAAGTTCTGGGACTCCAAACTTGAGTCCTCATGCTTGAATAAAAACTCTTTCCCAACTGAGATATCTTCTCAGCTCACTCTAACTTTAATATAGATTACATTTCTCTTATTTCCTTATTTTTATTATTTCTCTCTTTTATTTTTATTTTATTGTATTTTTCTTGAAGCAAAGCTTTCCACTGTAGCTGAGGGTGGCCTGAAACTTCTATCAATCTTTCTGTGTCACTCTTGTGAATGAACCAGTATGCCAGCTTTCTTTCCTTTATAGATACATTACTTATATGCATATAGTTATTTTATTTTTTGCTTGTTTTTAAACTTAATGTAACTGAAATCACACTGTATCCTTAAATGACTTACATTTTTTTGTTCAACATTATGTTTAAAGGATTCACCTATGTTATTAAGTGTATAGTGTGTTTATCTTCGCATAATAATATTGTACAATATTGTCTTCTATAAAATTGATGAACTTTAGAATTTTCAGCTTAGGGCTAAATAAAAGTAATTTTTACTTGCCTGATTTAATTGTTGTCTCTGAGGCTTATTGCCTCCATTAGCTAACCTGGGCTTAATCCTGGAAGATTCTGTCCTCCATGCAATCTTATTTAGGCCTAGAATGTTTTCATCCTCTGAGACTTACTGCTGAATAAGCTCACTCTTTCTAGCTCTTTCTGAACTTTTGCTAGCTGGTTCAACTCAGCTGTTCCGGATCAAGCTCTTCAACCTGTCCCTGTAAAATTCTTGGTTGAAACTGCCTCTGAGTTCCATGAACTGAACTGCCACAAACTCAACTCCACTTCACTGCCGCTCAACTCACTGATGGACCAGCCTAAACAGCACTGACTAGAAGAACTCAGACATCTGCATGCCTCTGTGCTGGAAGTATAGGTGTGTACCACCATGTCTGGATCCAAGGTTTTCTTTACTTGAAACTTGCTCTATACCAGGCTGGCCTTGAACTCAAAGATCTGCTTGCTCTGTCTCCTGTGATTAAAGGTGTGTCTGTATTCCAGCTCGATCACACAGTCCTAGAAGGTGTTTGCTTGCCAGAGCAGGCATGTTCTGAAATAAAATTCCTCTACAGGGCTAGAATGAGCTATGAATGATATTTTATAAACATTCCTGTGCTTACATCCTGTTATACACACCCAGCGATTTTTTTCAGAGTGTATGCCCATAAATGCCAATTGCTTCTTACCACTGTGGTGGTTAATTTCATTGTCTATTTAGTTGTGTTAAGAAATAACATGTTTGTAGAAGCTTTATTTGTAATAGCTAAAAGCTGGAAACAGCCCAGATGCCCCTCAGTGGAGGAATGGATACAAAAATTGTGGTACATCTACACAATGGAATATTACTCAGCAATAAAAAACAAGGAAATCATGAGATTTGCAGGTGAATGGTGGGATCTGGAAAAGATCATCCTGAGTGAGCTATCCCAGAAGCAGAAAGATGCACATGGTATATACTCATTCATATAGACATATAATATAGGATAAACCTACTAAAATCTGTACACCTAAAGAAACTAATCAAAAGGTAAGACTCTTGCTAAAATGCTCAATCTTATCCAGAAAGGCAAAGAGGATGGACATTAGAAGGAGAAAAGAGGGAACAAGTCAGGAGCCTGACACAGAGGACCTCTGAAAGGCTCTGCCCTGCAGACTATCAATGCAGATGCTGATCCTTATGGGCAACCTTTGGGCATAGTGCAGGGAACCTTATGAAAGAAATGGGAAAAAGTAAGATCTGGAGAGGACAGGAACTCCACAAGGAGAGCAACAGAACCAAAAAATCTGAGCACGGGGGTCTTTCCTGAGACTGACACTCCAACCAAGAACCATGCATGGAGATAACCCAAGACCCCTGCACAGACGTAGCCCATAGCAGTTCAGTATCCAAATGGGTTCCATAGTAATAGGAACAGGGACTGTCTCTGACATGAACTGATTGGCCTGCTCTTTAATTACCTCCTCCTGAGGGGGGGGAGCTGCATTACCAGGGCACAGAAGAAGATAATGCAGCCACTCCTGATGAGACCTAATTGACTAGGATCAGAAGGAAGGAAAAGAAGACCTCCCCTATCAGTGGACTTGGGGAGGGGCATGCATGCAGAGGGGGAAGGAAGGGAGGGATTTGGATGGGAGGAGGGAGGGAACCACAGGGGGGATACAAGGTAAATAAAGTATAGTTAATAAAAAACTTAAAAAAAGAAATAACTATGAGTTTGATAATCTATACTTATAGATGTATCTCTGAGGGTATCTCCTAGGAATACTAGCCTGGAATCTGAGAGAAAGACCAACCTGAATGTAGGCAGCATTGTCCATTATGATAGGGTTCTGGATGAAAGAAGAAGTTGAAAGAGAAAGCTGGGCAACATGCTTCAAGTGAGTGTTCCAATGCTTCGACCACTGCCCAGAGACACCAAACAGCAGCTTCTTTACCCTTTCTGTGTGGAACTACAACATGGACTGTCCAGAGACTTCCAAGTCTTCAGCCTCAGAGTGGATCCACATCACTGGTCTTACTTATTCTGAGGCTTCTATCTTCTTTACCTGATCATCTTTCAGGTCCCATAGCAAGAAGAGGGCAGTTGTATTAACCAATTTTCTCTGACTGTGACAAAATATTTGAAGTTAAAAACTTAAAAAAAAAAACAGATTTAGTTCTGGGGTAAGAACATTATGGTAATGAGCATGTGATACGATAGAGTAGCTTGCATGAAGGCAGCTAGAGGTGGAGAGAAGGAAGGAAGGAGGAAGGAAGGGAGAGAAAGAGTGACAGGCCAAGAGAAAAAAAGCAACAGAGAGAAAGAGTAACAAACAAAATTACCTTGAAGAGAATTTTAGCATGATTAGAGAATACTTCATTTCTGACATTTAAAACATATATAGAAAAGACGTTAGAAGTAGTTTGGTAGGTTTCTTTTGATTTTTTAAAAAATATATATATTTATAAATTACAGTTTATTCACTTTGTATCACAGCTGTAGTCAACTCCCTCATCCCCTCCCAATCCACCCTCCCTCATCTATGCCTATGCCTGTTTCAAGTCCACTGATAGGGGAGGTCCTCCTCCCCCTTCCCTCTGACCCTAGCCTATCAGGTATCATCAGGACTGGCTGCATTGTCTTCCTCTGTGGCCTGATATAGCTGCTCCCCCATATCGGGGAGGTGATCAAAGAACTATCCACTGAGTTCTTGTCAGAGACAGTCCTTGTTCCCACTACTAAGGGACCTACTTGGAGACTGAGATGCCATGGGCTACCTCTGTGTGGGAATTCTAGGTTATCTCTATGCACGGTTGGAGTATCAGACTCAGAAACGACTCCTGGGCTGAGATTTCTTGGTTCTGTTGTTTTCCTTGTGGAGCTCCTGTCCCCTCCAGGTCTTTCTATCTCCCCTTCTTTCATAAGACTTTACTTTTGTGCAGGGTGATAAATATGGATCTATTTGCATTTTGCTAAATGTAGACATCCAGTTAGGCCAGCACCATTTGTTGAAGATGCTGTCTTTTTTTTCCATTGTATGGTTTTTGGCTTCTTTGTCAAAAATCAAGTATCTGTAGCTGTGTACGTTTTATTTCTGGGCCTTCTATTTGATTCTATTGATCCACCATTCCGTTTCTATGCCAGTACCATGCAGGTTTTAGTACTATTGTTCTGTGGTACAGCTTGAGATCAGAAATGGAGATGCCTCCAGACGATCTGTTGTTGTACAGGATCGTTTTGGCAATTCTGGGTTTTTTGTTTTTCCATATGAAGTTGAGAATTGTTCTTTCAAGGTCTGTAAAGAGTTGTGTTGCTATTTTGATGGGAATTGCATTGAATCTGTAGATTGCTTTTGGTAGGATGGCCATTTTCACTTTATTAATTCTATCGATCCATGAACATGAGAGATCTTTCCATCTTCTGATATTTTCTTCAATTTCTTTCTCCAGAGACTTGAAGTTTTTGTCAAATAGGTCTTTTACTTGCTTGGTTAGAACAACACCAAGGTAAGTGCCTTGCATCCCTGATCTATCCAGGACTTTAAACATAAATGTTGGATTTTATCAAATGCTTTTTTTTTTCTTTTGAGTTTGGGCGAAAAGTTCTGTAGACATCTTTTAAGACCTCTGTAAGTGTCCTTATTTCCCTATTTAGCTTCTGTCTAGATGATCTATCCCTTGGTGAGAGTGGAGTGTTGAAGTCTCCCACTATTAAGGTGTTGGGATCAATGTATGATTTCAGCTTTAATGACATTTCATTTACAAATGCAGGTGGTCTTGTATTTGGGGCATAGATGTTCAGGATTGTGATGTCCTCCTGGCGGAATTTTCCTTTGATGAGAATGAAGTGTACCCTCCTCATCTTTTTTGATTAATTTTGATTGAAAGTCTATTTTATTAGTTATTAGGATAGCTACCCAGCTTGTTTTCTGGGTCTGTTTGCTTGAAAACCCCCTTTCCAGTGCTTTACTCTGAGTAGTGTTTATCTTTGTTGCAGAGATGTGTTTTGGATGCAGCAGAATGTTGGATCCTATTTCTGCAACCATTCTGTTAGTCTTCGTCATTTATTGGAGAGTTGAGTCCATTGATGTCGATAGATAATAGTGGCCAATGAATGTAAGTTCATTTGATTGTGGAGTTGGTGGTGTTACTGTGTATCACTGCTTGTTTTCTTTTAAGTTTTATTGTGAAATTATTTATACCCAGTGTTTTCTTGGGTGTAGTTGTTTTCGTTGGATTGGAGTTTTCCTTCTAGTATCTTCTGTAAGCCTCTGTTGCTGTGTAGATATTGTTTAAGTTTAGTTTTGTCATGGAATGTTTTGTTTTCTCTATCTATATTGATTGAAAGCTTTGCTGGGTTTAGTAGTCTGAGTTGGCATCTGTGGTCTCTTAGAGTCTGCATGACATCTGCCCAAGCCCTTCTGGCTTTCATGGTTTCTGTTGAGAAGTCTGGTGTGATTCTGATAGGTCTACTTTTATATGTTACTTGTCCTTTTTCCCTTGCTGTTCTTAATATTTTTTTCTTTGCTCTGTAGATTTAGTGTTTTGATTATTATGTGATGTGAGGAGTTTCTTTTCTGATCTAGTCTATTTGGTGTTCTGTAGGCCTTTTCTATGTTAATGGACACCTTTTCTTTAAGTTGGGAAAATTTTCTTCTATGATTTTCTTGAAACTATTTTCTGGATCTTGGTGCCTGGAATCTTCTTTTTCACCTATTCCTATTATTCTTAGATTTTTGTCTTTTCATAGTGTCCTTGACTTCTTGGATGTTTTGTGTTTGGAACTCTTCTGATTTTACTTTTTCTTTGAGAGATGTATCAATTTCTGCAAGAGTATCTTCAGTGCCTGAGATTCTCTCTTCCATTTCTTGTATTCTATTGGTGATTGTATTCTATTACCTTTGTGGTTCCTGATCTTTTCTATAAGTTCCGCAACTCCAGGGTTTTCTCTGTTGTGTATTCTTTATTGACTCTAATTCTGTTTTCATGTCCTGCACAATTTCCTTCATCTTTTGCATGTGGATTCCTGTCTTTCCATAATGGCTTCTATTTTTTTGTTCATTTCTGCTCTATATGCCTCTACTTGTGCCTCTATTTCTTTGGCTTTATTTGCCTGTATTTCTTTGAGAGCTTTGTTCATTTCCTTTTTATGTGCCTCTAATAACTGGAAAAGCAGAGCTTTAAAATAATTTTCCTGTATTTCTGATGAATTAAAACAGCCAGTGATTTTGGGGTTGCTGGTGAAATCGTGATGTCCTGTTTTTGTTGGATATGCTCTTAAGCTGACCTCTAGCCATCTGCTTATGTGTAACCCTGGCTGTTTGTTCCTGGAGTCTGTACTTCAGACTTGGTCCATCTTTCTCTGGTGTCTGAGTATTCTTCAGGAAGATGAGATCTACTGATTTGAGAGTGGATGTTGGTGTTTTAGCTGCAGCTAAGGGAGGAAGGTTACAGGCACAAATGTGCAAGTGTGGGTGTGTGCATGGCAGTGTTCTTGATGGAGAGGGTGCTAGAGCATGTAGATGCCTCAAAGAGTGGAGCTTAAGTGCAGGACGTGGTGCTGGTGCTGTTTGGGGGCACAATCCACATGTGCAGGTGCCCTGAATACCTCAGTGGCCTACAGCCCTGACATACTGTATTCAGATCTTTCTGGGCTCCAGGAATTGTTTGCCTGGACTCCACTGGGATACCCACAGAACAGGGGCTTCAGTGTTGAAAAGGCTGTCCCAAGATTCCCTGTGTTGCCCACAGTGGGGGTTGGGGTGGGAGGGATCCGATGTCTGGCTGCTAGCATAGAGGACCCTGGATCTGGGGTTCTGCATGGACTCACTTGAAGGTGCACTCACTTCCTCACAGGCCTAATTGGAAAGCACAGGGGTTCCTTCTGTTCTCTGCTCTCAGATTTGGGCCCACAGGGGTAAATGAGAGTGTAGGAGATCCCTCAGCTCAGTGGTGACCACTGTTTAGCCACTGGGCAGGGAGGTCTGTGCTCGGGGTAACTGCCTCTGCAGTCTCAGTCACAGAACACGGAGGTACCTGCTTGGACTTGCTGCAGCCTGCCTCAGTGGCAGCCCTGGGAGGCCTGCCTTTGCTGTTTCAGTTATGGAGTGTGGAGGGTTCTACATGAGGCTACCACTGCAGCCTCAGCCGAGCAGGAAGGCCCACGCTTGGGGCAAGGGGAAGTGCAGGGGGTTGAATATTTGCCACTCTCAGTTCCCAGAGATGTCCATGGGTGACCTGGATCCAAACTGTCCCAGCACATGAATTGTCCCCTCTCGCCCAGGAAGCCTCAATATGGATGTTCTGGCTTCAGCTGCTCCTCTACTCAACAATTTCGGAGTTTTGGATCCTGTGCTCCTCAGATATGGTGGACTCTGGTTGCTGCCATCTTTGATTTTTTTTTCTTCATTTTTTGAAAGTTTTCTGGACAGAAGAGTAGAAGGAAAGATAAGCAAATAATGTTCCCTTTTGGAATAGCAGAAAATGAGTAATCAAATTTGTTTCACTCTGTCAAAATAGAAGAACACATTGATTTAAATAATAAAGCTGTGTTATTATTCTCTCCAAATGGCATCAGTTCAAATTTCAGAACCATACTTAAAGGTTTGAACTTAGAAAGTTTAAATTTTATGTGACATTAAATTGTTAACTTTTTTGTTTATTCATTTTATTAAGTTTATTTATTTACTTACTTTACATCCCAAACATAGCCCCTTTCCCTCTCCTCCTGGTCCCACCCTCCTGCCTTCTTTCCACTTTCCTTCTTCCCCTCTTTTCAGAAAAGGGGAGCCCCTGCTTTCCATATCAACTCACCCATCATATCAAGTCACTTCAGGACTGAACCCATCCTCTTACACTGAGGCCAGGCAAGGCAACCACTAGGGGGAAGGGATCCAATAGCAGACAACATAATCCAGCTCAGAAATAGCACCCACTTCACTTGCTAGGAGAACCCCTGAAGAATAAGCTGCCAATCAATTACATGTAGATCAAGCTGCCAATCAATCACATGTATGTAGGAGGCCCAGGTCTAGACTGTGCATGCTCTTTGAATGGTGCTTCAGTCTCTGTAAGTCCCTGTGGGCCTACATTAGTTGACTCAGTTGGTCTTCTTGCAATGACCTTATCCCCTCCCCCCACTGTTCCACAAAAGTCCATGAGCTCTGTACCATGTTTGGCTGCCAGTCTCAGTATCTGTTTCTATCCCCTGATGGCTGGAATTTCTCAGAGGACAGTTATTCTAGGGCTTCTATCTGCAAATATAGCAGAGTATCATTAATAGTGTCAGATGTTGGCTCTCTACCATGGCTCTCGGGTTGGGCCAGTCATTGACTGGACATACCCTAAATCTCTGCTCTTTCTTTATCCCTGCAATTCTTGTAGCCAGGGTAAATTTTGTGTTGAAAGTTTTGTGGGTGGGTTGATGTGCCCCTCCTTCTGCTAGTAGTCCTGCCTGGCTAGAAGGTGACTACTTCAGTCTCCATGTTCCCTGCTGATAGGAGTCACAGCTAGACTTACCCCATATCCTCCAAGAAGCCTACCCTGTTGGCGGTCTCTAGCTTGTCTCAGAGATGCCTTGACTTCCTTCTCCCAACCCTCTAATTTCCTGCCCCTGCTCTCCCCACATCTGATCCCCACCCTAGTTTCCCTTCACTCACAGTCTCCTACCCAGTTCCCCCTCTTCATCTGTTTTCAATGTCTATTTTAGTTCCCCTTCTGTGTGAGTTTCAAGCAATCTCCTTAGGGTACTCCTTGTTACTTGGCTTCTTTTGGTCTGTGGATTGTAATATGGTTATCCTGGACTATATTGATAATATCCACTTATAAGTGAGTACATACCATGTGTGTCTTTCTGGGTCTGGATTACCTCACTCAAGATGATCTTTTCTAGTTCCATTCTTTTGCATGAAAATTGCATGATTTCCTTGTTTTTAATAGCTGAGTAATATTCAATTGTATAAATATATCACATTTTCTTTATCCATTCTTTGGTTGAGGAACATCTAGGGTTTTTTCCAGTTCCTGGCTATTATGAGTAAAGCTGCTGTGAACACACTTGAGCAAATGTTCCTGTTATATGGTAAAGCATCTTTTGGGTATATGCCCAGGATTGCTATAGCTGGGTCTTGACGTAGAACTATTTCCAGTTTTCTGAGAAAGTACCAGATTGATTTCCAAAGTGGTTGTGCAAGTTTGCACTTCCACCAGAAATGGAGGAGACTTTCCCTTTTTCCACTTGAGTAAAACACTTGATTAAAAGCTCTGACTTGAATTTTTACTCTTAGCGATTCTGACAGGTGTGTGGTAGAGCCTCAGAGTAATTTTGATTTGCATTTCCCTGATGACAAAGACGTTACACATTTCTTTAATCGCTTCTTCGCCATTTGAGATTCCTCTTGGAGAATTCTTGGTTTAGCTCTGAACCCTATTTTAAAATTGCATTATTTGTTTTGTTGGTGTTTAATTTCTTAAGTTTGCACATACATATATATGTATATGTATATGTATATGTATATGTATATGTATATGTATATGTATATGTATAGTATATATATATATTGGATATTAGCTCTTTGTCTGATGTAGGGTTGGTGAAGATCTTTTCCCAATCTGTAGGCTGTAATTTTGTTCTAATGACAGTGTCCTTTGCCTTACAGAAGCTTTTCATTTTCAGGAGGCCCCATTTATTAATTGTGGATCTTAGAGCCTGTGCTGTTGGTGTTCTGTTCAGGAAGTTGTCTCCTGTGCCAATGCATTCCAGTCTTTTCTCAACTTTTTCTTCTAATGGATTTAGTGTACCCCGTTTTGTGTTGAGGACTTTGATCTCCTTGAACTTGAATATTGTGCAGGGTGATAAATATAGATTTATTTTCTTTCTTCTACTTGCAGGCATCCAGTTAAACCAGCACCATTTGTTGAAGATGCTTTCTATTTTTCATTTGATGATTTTAGCTTCTTTGTTGAAAATCAAGTGTCTGTAGGTGTGTGAGTCTCCATCTTTAGTCCAATTCTGTTGATCAACCCGTCTGTTTCTATGTCAGTACCATGCAGTTTTTATTACTATTGCTCTGTAGTACAGCTTGAAATATGAGATGGTGATACTTCCAGAAGTTCTTTTATTGTACAGAATTATTTAAGCTGTATTGTATTGTTTTTTGAAACAGGGTTTCTTTGTATAGCTTGTCCTTCATATAGGTTTCTTTGTATAGTTGTCCTGGATTCACTTTGTACTCCCAGATGGCCTTGAACTTGCAGAGATCCACCTACCTCTGTCCCCCTGAGTGATGGGATTACAGGCATTCAGCACCATGCCTGACTTTATCCTGAGTCTTTTTTTTTTCATATGAAGTTGAGAATTGTTCTTTCAAGGTCTGTAAAGAATTATGTTTGAATTTTGATGGAAATTGCATTGAATCTGTATATGGCTTTTTGTAGAATGGCTATTTTTACTATGTTAATCCTACTGATACAGGAGCATGGGAGATCTTTCCATTTTCTAAAATATTCTTCAATTTCTTTCTTAAAAACTTGAAATTTTTATGATACAGGTCTTTCCCTTTCTTGGATAGAGTTAGACCAAGATATTGTATATTATTTGTGGCTATTGTGAAGGGTGTTGTTTCTCTAATTTCTTTCTCAGCCCTTTTGTCACTTGTAAAGGAAGGTTACTTACTTTTTTGAGGTAATTTTGTATTCAGCAACTTTGCTGAAAGTGTTCATCAGCTATAGGAGTTATCTGGTAGAGTTTTTGGAGTCACTTATGTATATTATCATGTCATCTGCAAATAGCGATACTTTGACTTCTTTTTTTCCAGTCTGTATCCCCTTGATCTCTTTTAGTTGTCTTCTTGCGCTGGCTAGGACTTCAAGTACTATATTGAAGAGATATAGAGATAGTGGGTAACCTTGTCGTGTCCTTAATTTTAGTGGGATTGCTTTAAGTTTCTCTCCATTTAACTTGATGTTGGCTATTAGCTTTCTGTACATTGCTTTAATTGTGTTTAGGTATGTACCTTGTATCCCTGATCTCTCTAAGACTTTAAACATGAAGCGGTGCTGTATTTTATCAAAGGTTGTTTCAGCATCTAATGAGATGATCATGTGGTGTTTTCTTTTTTTTTCAGAGCTCAACACATAACAAACTTTTATTGAAACATAGCCATGCCCGCTGGTTGCACACATAATTGTGACAGGTTAGATCAGCGGTTTTCAACCTTCCTAATGTTGTGACCCTTTAGTGCAGTTCCCCATGTTGTGGTGACCCAACCATACAGGTTTTGTTGCTACTTCATAGCTGTAATTTTTATACTGTTGTGAACTCATAGGCATGCAGGTTGAGAACTCCTGGGTAAGATGGTCTACAAAGCCTACAACTTAGTGGGACTTTAAATTTATAGTTTAAACCTTGGCCAAGTACCACTCTTAGTGAAAATGCACTTTTAAAAAGAGATTCACTGTATTTCATAACACTTCATTAAGAAGGAACCTATATCAGCACTTCTATGTAAAACAATGACAAAGAATCAAGGGAAACACATCAAGGATCAGACAGTATCTTACAATCCTTATTAAGCAAACATTTTTGTATACACTACCTTCTCTTTATCTTTCTGTGCCTTTATAATTTGTTTGACTTTAAGCATTTTTGCCTGGATAACTTTATCTCCTGGGATCATCTCCTGTGCCTTCTTAAAATCAGCCCATGTTTGGTCATATTTTTAATCCTTGCCAACCTTGCACTTTGCTGTATAGTGCTCTGGTATTTGACGAGTCCGTTTCAAGAGCCTCCAAACAAATGCTCCCTGCCAATCTGACATATTCAATTTACAAGCACCAATATTCAGCACACTTAAGGCTATAGGTTGTGTCTGGATGTATCTGCTTTCTCAAGTTCTTTGGAAGAACGGCCAGTACTCCTAACCACTGAGACATCTCTCTAGCCCCTTAAAATTAAATTTTACTGATAGAATTATTCCATAAAGAAATAAATATCTCAAAATATATGCCAATACTTTCAAGTACATTTGATTTATAAATAACTCACTATGGTCTTTTCAACTTGGATTTTCTACAGATTGTTGGAAATTTTATTTGGGAGACTGGCTCAAAGAAAGAAAAAACAACCATAAAACATGAAATTATTAAAAAACAGTAAATATCATATACATCAGTGCTCAGTGAGTAAGTACTTAGATTTCCTAATATTATTTTTAAAATGGAGATTAATAGACATCTGGACCCAGGCATCAAGTTAGGCATTTTTAGGGCAGGTTCTCTATGTGAAGGTGCTTTTTAAGTGATCAGTCTCAAGACCTATGATAGCCTCAGTCTTGAATCTTAGAATGTAGACAACTGAAGGTACTCTTATGCATGGTTACAAGATTTTCTGAATTGCAACCGGTTTTATGATTACAAATTCGAAAAATAAAAAATAAAAAAAACCACTTATAATACATAGGGCTAGACATGGTGGTAAATATTGGTGATCCTAGCAGTCTAGAGGCTGAGGCAGGAGGACAGCTACTTCAAGGTCAGTCTTCCAGGTCTAGGTAGGAAGATCCTGTCTCAAACAATAAGTAAAGAAAACTATACAGGTGTTTACTCCATGACAGTTGTACTTCAATGAGAATCTAAAAGAAGGGGCTGGAGAAATGTTCTTAATTCAGCAGTTAAGAACACTTGTTGCTGTCTCTGACATGAACTCAGTGGCTGGCTCTTTGATCACCTCCCCCTAAGGGTGAAGCAGCCTTACCAGGCCACAGAGGAAGACAATGCAGCCAGTTCTGAGGAGACCTGATAGGCTAGGGTCAGAGGGAAGGGGAAGAGGGCCTCCCCTATCAGTGGACTGTGGGAAGGGTATGGGAGGAGATGAGGGAGGGAGGGCAGGACTGGTAGGGGACGAGGGAGAGGCCTACAGGTGGGCTACAAAGTAAATAGATTGGAATAAATAAAAAAATTAAAAAACACTGTAAAAAAAAAAAACCAAAACACTTGTTGCTCTTACAGAAGATCTAGGTTCAACTGTTGTAAGTGTTACAGCTCTGGGAAAAAGGGTTTCCCCAAAATGCTACAGCTTGGAGGGGAAAGATTTACCTACTGCAAGTGTTAGAGCTCTTGCAGTGCTCCAACTCCAACAAGAGGCGGAAGGTTTCCTCCACAAGTATTACAGCTCTGAATGGAAAGGTATCCTAGCAGGTGGGAGCCAAGAAATACAACAAAGTCACACTGCATAACAAACCTCACATAAGAGATTCATTGGGAGAGACACAAGAGAAGCAGGCAAGCAGTCCTCCATCACTAGAATTGCAATTCTAGAGGATCTAATGCTCTCTCCTGACCTCCATAAGCACCTGCACACCTCAACACAGATATGTACACACACACACACACACACACACACACACACACACACACACACATTTTTTAGCAAAATAAGTACATTTTAATTTATGCTGATAGGCATCTTTTATATGTATTGATTATAATGAAGTATAATGATTTGTATTTTTGTTAGCAAATTTGGACATAGGCATTTTAAAAAGTATATTTGGTATATTTTTGGTTAAATTAGTCTGATGGTTCTGTGGGAAAAATTAGATTATAGACAGATTTATTTAGTGGTATTTTGTCTTTTATATAAATAAAGTTTGTGTTTGTTTTTCTTTCAATTTCCTTTTTTTTTTTTAGAAAGTTGATTCAGGTAAATGTGACTATCAGATGCTGTAGCCTACCTTTTCTGAATGAAAAATCCTGTAAAATGGCTGGAAAGGAGGAGGAAATGGTAGAGAAAGTAGAAGAGACCATTCTATAAGGCACCAAACATTTCTGCTCATCTCTGAATAAGATATTTCATATGTGAGCCTTAGGTAGATATATCTCTAGGTACTTTCTTTCTTAGCTCTCAATTAGAGGAGCTGGGGACATAGTTTAATGGTAAAGTATGTGTTAGAGCCTAGATTTGTTCCTGAGCACCACCATAAGAAAGGAAGAAGGGAAGAGAGAAAGGAAGAAGGAAAGAAAGAAAGGAAGAAAGAGATAAAGGAAAGAAGAAAGAGAAAGAGGGAGGGAAGGAGGAGAGGGACGAAAAAAGGAAGGAAGAAAGGAAAGAAGGAAGAATGGAAGGAAAGAAGGAAGAAAAAAGATACAATTTTAAAGAGCATGACAACTGTCTGAGTTATTTATGTTTAAACATGTTACCATTGTTTTTGCTCATGTGTCTGTAAACTCTGTTATTACAGTTATAATATGTGACTTTATGTATTGGAAAGAGGAAAGCAGAGACTCCCTGTGAGGGGCAATAGTTGTTTAACAACTTCAAGCCTTTCATTTTGATTTGATTTATCACACACCTTCACAATTTTACTAGTGTCAGAAGGAGGGCTGTTTTCTCTCGGAATGTTACATTCTTGGGGGATGAAGTGTTCATTCTTTAGCACCGCATTGGAGTGCCCCTTGAGTGTTTAGCATCTGGATACAGCCGTCATCACAGCAATGAGAGATAGAACAGGCCAGAACTGATTCTTTCCAGGGGAAATAACAAGACCAACATCAAATCTACTGTAGCTTTTTGCAGTGTTGCAAGAGTAATGAGCCGATAATGCAGCTATGTGAAATACTTCTGCATTATTGCAGTTAAAGTGTGCTATTGCCACATAGCCTATTTCATAACCACATATACCTGTATTATATATATGAAATGTTTCCAGTAATGAAATAAATGTCTGTAAAACTTTAAAGGACTTACCAGTTATAATTTTTACAGTTATAAATTATTATTATAAACTCCTTTTTTTTAAATTCTCCTATCAGACATTATACTCTGCTGTTTTTCCTTCCTCTCCTCCTTTCAGCCCCTTCCCCCACCTCCCCTGTGGGTCTACTTGTCTATATTTCCTCAAATAAAAGATCAGTACCCCTTGTATCGTTTGAGCATGGTCTAACAAGTTACAATAAGACTAGGCACAAAGTCTCATACCAATGTTGGGTGAGTCAACTCAGTAGGAGGAAAAGGACTCCAAATGCAGGCAAAAGAGTCAGAGATGCCCCCACTACCACCCCTGGGAGTCCCACAAGAATACCAAGCTACAAACTACAAATTATTGCAGAGGACCTAACTCAGAGACATGCAGGGTCTCTGTTAGTAGCTTCAGTCTCAGTGAGCAACTGTGAGCCCTCTTAATAAACTATTTTCATTATATACACATGATATTATTTTTCTTTTTCAATACTAAGATTAATAACATTAAGACTTCTGAAATTTAATGAATGGTTCACATTTTCTCAAACTGACTACTTTAGCATTATGGAGATGGTGTATCTGACTTGCTTCATATGTATTTGAAAGTCTCTATTACTTTTATCACCAAAACTATAAATATGCATAATAAAGATAAAATGAGAAGAAAACAGTTAAAGTCCTGTGTGGAACAGCCACTTAAAGATCATCTTAGCTACTATACATATGAAAAGGTTTATCAGTAATGAGATTGAGAGGCTATTTCATTTATCTGGCACATTGACTAAACCTTGCTGTATGACTATTAGCCCAACCAGACAATACCATTAGAAACTCTATTTTACAGAGGAAGAAACTGATAAATAGAGTTATATTACATACCCAAAGCCACAAAACTAGAAGGCAGCACAGCTAGGAAGTCCAGTTTGGAAATTTTTCAATTACTTGCTAAACTAATAGATAACAAAATTTTTTCAACACCTTTATTGTGATTTGTGTGTGCGCGTATGTGTATGTGTGTGTAGAATGTTCATCAGGTTTTAAAAAACCATTTTAAATGTGAAGTTCAATAGGGTCAGTCTATATTCAAACTATCATGCAGAAGACTTCCAGAGCTTTGCAACCTTACAGAAATGAAACTCTACGCTTACCAGACAACTTGCCCCATTTGTCTTCCTCCACAGTCTCTGGCAAGCATCACTCTGCTCTATGATTATGTGAATCTGACGATGTTAGGTATTTCATGCAAGTAGAATCATTTAAATCATTTGTGTTTGGTTTTTATGGCTGGCTTGTTTCAAATCAGAATACTATCCTCAATATTCATCATATTATAACATGAGCCAGAATATCTTTTGAAGGCTTATTAATATTCACTTGTACATATATACTACATTTTGTTGACCAACTCATCTGTCAGTGACCAATGGGTTGTTTCTATTTCATTTAGTTTTTGTCAATGTTTGAGAATGACCCCAAGCATGCTTCCACCTTTCACTATTGATAATGCTGCAATGAACAAGTGTGCGCCAATATCTCTTGAATATCCAGCTTACCAAGTCTTAGAGGCATATAACCAAAAGTAGAAATGTTAGACCACATGGAAGTTCTATTTTAAATTTACTTTAATAGTAAAAAAATTCAAGGCAAGACCTCACATGTAGCCTAAGCTACTCTCAAACTCATAATCCCACTGTTTACTTTTCTTTTTGTTGTGATAAAATACTTGGAAATATCACTTTAAGGAAGTAGAGATTTGTCTTAGCTTACAGTTCCAGGTCACACATTCCTTCATGGTAGTGAAGGCATGGTGGCAGGAGCTGAAGGTTGGCTTGTTGCACTGCTTCTGTCTTCAGGAAACTGAGAGTGAGTGAGAAGTGGGGACAGAGCCAAGCTCTTAAACTCAAGGCCCACCATCAATGATGGACTTCCATCTCCCTAGGCTTCCGCAACCTTCCCAAACACCATTACCACTGGGGGCTGTCTTAGTCAGGGTTTCTATTGCTGTAAAGAGACACCAGGATCACAGCAACTCTTATAAAGGAAAACATTTACAGTCTCAGAGGTCTAGTCCATTATCACCTTGGTGGGAAGCATGGCAGTACGCAGACCTACATGGTGCTGGAGAGGGAGCTGAGCGTTCTACATCTGGACTGGCAGTTGCAGGAAAAGACTGTGAACCATTAGGCCTCATTTGAGCTTCTGAAACCTCAAAGCCCATCACCTAGTGACAGGTTTCCTCCAACAAGGACACACTTGCCAATAGTGCAAGTCCCTATGAACTTATGGGGCCATTTCCATTCAAACTGCCCCGTGGCCAAAGTGTTTAAACACACAAACCTATATACACTGGAGGTTAATATCCAGGAAATACACAATCCAACAATACCGTATAAACTGAATACAAAATGTTGATTCCATCGCCAATCTCTAATGTCAGACTAGGCCTGCAATATTCGGAGTTCTCAGTCAGTCCCTGTTGCAAGCATGCCCAATGCCCCCATTTCTTTATGGAATGAGAATATATACTGTGTGCTATTACATATTGGAGTTATATAACTTGGTTTTTTATTGTACAGATGCTCACTGCAAAGAGACTGCTTTGAGTCTCAGAAGAGATTCTGGACTTTTGAACAGTGAGTCTGGGGGGTTCACATTCAAATCACACTATTTCTACCTCTGCTTGCCTCCCGCCAGGCTTGTGGCCATCTCGTGTTGTCAGATGTATGCATTCCAATTTCTAGAGTCCCCATAGTCATTGACAGTATTAGCTTTCAAATCAACTACTGCAAAACTGCCTGAAAAGCACCAGATGACTCCAAAGTGGCCTACGGTTCCATAGCCCCAAGTGGTCCAAGTATACCAGGGCAGTGATCTAAACTGATGTCTCCCAGCCTTTTCTCCACCCATCTTGTTCTTTAATCATCATTCCAGCCTTCCTGGGCCCTAAACATGATGCCTTAATCTTAGCAGGAAGTAGTTTTGACATCACCCCTTATTGTCATCAAAAAGGCTGCAATGTTAGATCTCAAATAAATCCAGGACCACTCTCACTCAATACCCGAGGCTTCTTCCAACACTTCTCACCCTGCCCCTTACCCTAAACATTTTCCTCCCAGGGCCTGACCTTCTGCATTTCTTCCCCCATCTTCTAATTTCTATATAGATAGATCAGGCCTTTAGACTTTTACCCTCTTGGTTCTTTGGTCTCCTGGCTCCCTCCTGGCCTCTTGGCTCTTGGTTCCTCTCTTTTCTTCTGACTCCCTCCCCACTTCATGGCACAGCTTAGTATGGACATTTCCAGGTGCCTCTGGCTGTTTTCCCCCTCATGTTTACAGTAAGTCCTTTCTCCACCACGCCTAGGTATAGTTGTGTCCTCACTTTTTCATTCAAACAGTATCCACATTGTTCAAAAGTCAGGCTCTCTTCTGAGATTCAAGGCAGTCTCTTTGCAGTGAGTACCTGTAAAATGAAAAACCAAGTTTCATAATTCCACAAGTATTAGTGCATAATACACATTCCCATTACTTAAAGAAATGGGGGCAGAGGAAGGCATGCTTGTGCCAGAGCATGAAGGAAAACTCTGAATCTTTTTTTTTTTTTGAAATAAGGTGTTATGTTTCCCTGACTGGTTTCAAACTTGTTAGCCAATTTTGACCTGACCTTTGAATTTATCTTTATTTTAATTTTTCCTCCCTCTCTCTCTCTCTCTCTCTGTGTGTGCGTGTGTGTGTGTCTGTGTGTTTGTGTATGAGTATGTACACATGTGTTCAGGTATCCATGATGGTCAGTGGTGTCAGATAGCTTGGAGCTGGAATTCCAGATGGTTTTGAGTCTCTGGGATGGGTTCTGGGTCCTCTGGAGGAGCAATCACTACTTGCAGGACCCTGTCAGCCATTAGGAATTGGACTATTTTAGCCAGAGGGCTTAAATAGTCCTGCGTCTCCAGCTCTGATGGCTGCAGCACACAGCTCTTCTGTTGTGATCCAGCTGCCCTCCATGCATACAGCTATCATTATGAGATTGTAGGTGTGAACCACTACATTTACTCTTTAATTATTTCTTGAGGAACTGTCATGGTTGCTACATTTACATTCAGATTATTTTGTTGTTGCTGGGTTGTGTATTTCCTGGATACTAACCCTCAAGATATATGTTAAAACATGGAATTATGTTTTTGTAGAATGTCTTTTCATTTAATATATTTGGACCATCCATCTTGCTGTAAGATATATATTCTGTCATAGTGTTTTCATTGATATTGACCTCTTACAAACACATTTTGATTTTTTTTGTTATAAGTAAAACTAGACTCATAGTTATTGATTTTAAGTCAAAAACAGTATTACTTTCCTGTAATTTCTGTAAAAAAATACACTGCAAATGTTATGGCATAAACAAAAGTGGTAGGTTCTCTCATAGTTTTGTAGATAGAAACCTGAAAATCTGGGAGGACCACACTCACCTGACACCTCAAGGGAATTAAAAATGATATTGTATTTTCAAGTTTAGTGGCTGCTGACACTGACTGACGGCCAATTTGTTGCAATATCTATATCCTCTTTTATATTGCTTCCTTCTCTATCATCTCTCCCAGTGCATCAGTCATATAAGGACAACTTGTCATTGGGTTTAAGGCCCAATAGATTGCCTAAGACAATCTGTTATGATTGTCCCATCTCAATATCCTTAGCTTTACATTTTAAAATATTTTTGCATCGTATAATGTAGCACAGCTTCCAAAGGTTAAGTGAGCATGTCTTTATGAGGGAGAAGAGGGCATGCTTGGCCCACTACAATTATTTTAGAAGAATTACTAAAATTATAGTTATTAGTCAAAGTATGTGAAGTTTAAACATTTTTAGATGAATATTTAAAACTTGTATTTAAAATTTTAAATGTTGGTGTTCTTAGTAATATCTTACTTGTATATACGTATTTTCCATGTAAAAATACTGGGTACCTGCAAATTTCATGATTTCCATGTTTTTTGTTGCCAAGTAATATTCCATTGTGTAGATGTACCACAATTTCTGTATCCATTCCTCCACTGAGGGGCATCTGGGCTATTTCCAGCTTCTTGCTATTACAAATAAGGCTGCTACAAACATGTTTGAGCAAATGTCCTTATTGTGTACTTGAGCCTCTTTTGGATATATGCCTAGGAGTGGTATGGCTGGATCTTGAGGAAGCGCTATTACTAGTTGTCTGAGGAAGCACCAGATTGATTTCCAGAGTGATTGATTCCCACCAGCAGTGGAGGAGGGTTTCCCTTTCTCCACAACCTCTACAGCATGTGTTGTCTCTTGAGTTTTTGATCTTAGCCATTCTGATGGGTGTAAGGTGAAACCTTGAAATTTGCAGGTAAATGGTGGGATTTGGAAAAGATCATCCTGAGTGAGCTGTCTCAGGGGCAGAAAAACGCACACGGTATATACTCACTCATATAGACCTATAATATAGGATAAACCTACTAAAATCTGTACACCTAAACAAACTAATCAAGAGGGAGGACTCTTGCTAAAATGCTCAATTCCTATCCAGAAAGGCAAAGAGGATGGACATTAGAAGAAGGAGAAAAGAGGGAACAAGTCAGGAGCCTGACATAGAAGATCTCTAAAAGGCTCTGACCTGCAGACTATCAATGCAGATGCTGAGACTTATGGGCAGAGTGCAGGGAATCTTAGGAAAGAAGCGGGAAACAGTAAGATCTGGAGAGGACAGGAACTCCACAAGGAGAGCAACAGAACCAAAAAAGTCTGAGCACAGTTGTCTTTCCTGAGACTGATACTCCAACCAAGGACCATGCATGGAGATAACCTAAGACCCCTGCACAGATGTAGCCCATAGCAGTTCAGTATCCAAATGGGTTCCATTGTAATAGGAACAGGGACTGCCTATGACATGAACTAATTGGCCTGATCTTTGATCACCTCCCCCTGAGGGGGAAGCAACATTACTAGGCCTCAGAAGAAGACAATGCAGCCACTCCTGATGAGACCTAGAAGGAAGGAAAAGAAGACCTCCCTTATCAGTGGACTTGGGAAGGGGCATGCATGCAGAGGGAGGAGGAAGGGAGAGATTGGGATGGGAGGAGGGGGGATACAAGGTGAATAAAGTGTAATTAATAAAGAATTTAAAAAAACTTAAAAAAATACTGGGTGCTCTATAAAGTAAAAAGAGAAAGGGAATCAACACAAAAAAACAACAAAGAAAAGAAAAAAATGGAGATTAAAGGGGAAAAAGGACAAGGTTAGTGGGGACTTGTGATGACGATCTGACTAGATTTAGAGTTACCTGGGAGACACACCTCTGTGAGCACTAAGGAAGGCATTCCCAAAGATGTCTCATTGAATGAAAGAAGACACAGTACCACTATGTGGGTCTGGATTTCAGCCTGAATAGAAAGGATAGCCAGAGTGGTCATAATGGTTAAGAGTAGTGGCAAGAATCAGTTCTTGTCAGTTCTTGTCCCTGTCCTCATTACTATGGAACCCACTTGGCCACTGAGCTGCCATGGGTTACATCTGTGCAGGGATTCTAGGTTATCTCCATGAATGGTCCTTGGTTGGAGTATCAGTCTCGGAAAAGACCCCTGTGCCCAGAAATTTGGTTTTGTTGCTCTCCTTGTGGAGCTCCTGTCCTCTCCAGGTCTTACTATTTCCCACTTATTTCATTAGGTTGGAGGAGCAGCTTTACCAGGCCACAGAGGAAGACAATGCAGCCACTCCTGATGAGACCTGATAGACTAGGGTCAGAAGGAAGGGGAGGAAGACCTTCCCCATCAGTGGACTGGGGGATGGTCATGGGTGGAGAAGGGGGAGGGAAGGTGGAATTGGGAGGGGAGGAGGGAGGGAACTACAGGGGGGATACAAAGTGAATAAATTGTAACTAATAAAAACTAAAATTAAAAAAAAAAAAAGTAGTGGCTGCTCTTCCAGATGATGCTGTTTCAAACCACATGGTATCTCATGGTGTCAGAAACTCCAGTCCCAGGGAATTCAGTGCTTTCTCTGGCTTCATGGAGCACGAGGCATGCACATGTTATCCAGACATACATGAACGCAGAACAACCATATACATAAATAAACAATAATTTAAAAGAAGGAAAAAGAAAATGAGAAAAGCATACAGGCCAGTCCTCTTTCTGATGGTGGATGTGGTGTGGCCAACTGCCTCATGTTGTGCTACCATGGCTTCCTTGCCATATTGGGCCATGCCCTCAAACCATGAGCCAAAATTAACCCTTATTTTCTCCAATTTCTTGTTTTGCACATTGTCTGTGTAGGTCTGGAAATCCAACTGAAACCGATTGATTCATACACTGTAATGGTTTGACTAGGATCCCCGCTGTAGACTCCTATGTTTGAACGCTTCACTCGTAGGGAGTGGCACTGTTAGGAGGTGTGGCCTTGTTGGAGGGAGTGTGTCTCAGTCTTTTCCCTGCTGCCTGTGGATCCAAGTGTAGGACTCTCAGCTCCTTTCCAGCATGTCTGCCTTAGTACTACCATTCTTTCCTACCTGACAATAATCTGCTAAACCTCTGAAACTGTGAGTCAACCCCAATGAAATGTTTTAAGACTTTCTGGGCACAGGGGTCTTTTCTGAGTCTGACACTCCACCAAGGACCATGTATGGATATAACCTAGAACCTCTGCTCAGATGAAGCCCGTGGTAGCTCAGTAACCAATTGGTTTCCCTTGGTAAGGGAACGAAGACTATTTCTGACAGGAAATCAATGGCAGGATCTTTGACCTCCCCACCACCCAAGGGAGGAGCAGTCCTGCTAGGCCACAGGGGAGGACTTTGCAGCCAGTCCTGAAGATACCTGATAAAACAGGGTCAGATGACAGAGGACGAGGTCCTCCCCAATCAGTGGACTTGGAAAGGGGCAGGGAGGAGATGAGGGAGGGAGGGTGGGATTGGGAGGGAATGAGGGAGTGGGATACAACTGGGATACAGAGTTAACAAAATGTAACTAATAATAAAAAAATTAAATTTAATTTAAAAAAAGAGTTTCCGGAGGCATGGTTTCTAGTAATAGAAATTCTAACAAATATATTAATTTAATTCTGTTTATTTTTAATTGTAATTTTTTTTAAATCTTTGTATTTTAATGAGAAATAATATGTGGTGTGGTTAATTTTTTTACTAAAAACTTTCCTTTTACCTATTTTTATCTGTCACATAATCTTTAAAAGGCAATGTGTAAATATTAGACTTTTAAAATGATTCCATGGATAAGATATGATATAGCCAAACACTTACACACATAATACATCTCATACACATGAGTTTCTGCTGGAGATATAAAACTATAAGTATTAGATTTTTTTTTAAACAGAGTTTTTTAAACATAGTTGAAAAGTTCACTAAAAAAGAACCCTGCCTTGGGAGAAAAGTTATTTTCAAGAGCATTTGAGTAATAAATCACATGGAATTGTATTTTCAGTACTTTATCATGAATTTCCTTGAGTTGCTGGTTGCTTGATAGTGGGTGACCTTAAAACTTAGAGAATTTCCATAGTCAGTTGAGTATGAGTCTTTCAAGGAGGCAATAATCTTGTTCCAGGGACATGACCTTTGCTCAACATTACCTTTTAAACTTCTCTCTTAAAATTAACTGCTTTTAAGTGGTTGTTCAGGTTTCTAAAAAAATAGAACAATGCTGGTTATTAGAAAAATCCACTTTATTTAAGGCCAAAGTGTCTATTTATTTTATTTTATTTTTAGTTTGACTATGCATAGTTCTTGGCTCAGAATAAGCATTGGCTCCAAAAATCTTAATCCACCTTGATGAAAAGTAATTTGCCACGAGAGAAGATACACACAAGAACATATTACTACATTTCCTAAGAATGATTTAAGCAACAACATTTTCATCAGAATCAATTTACAGCTTTCTAGGGGACCCTGGAAAAGAGAATACTTAGACGTGGCATGCTCTCATTAATATCCTGCCATACTACTATAGAAGAAACATAATAGCATTACATTACAGTGTAGTTTTTGAGGAAGAAGCTACCCTGGAGTTTTGAAAATAGAACCTCCTTATTTTGCAAATATGGTTGGTGATGGAGATTTTAGGGCTTTGAACAGAAACTAGAGTCAACTTAATTTAACTAGAGTCAATTAATTTAAGATGATCCAAACACTGTGTTTGACATACACTAAAAAAAAAAAAAATCCCATCATTTAAAAATTGTTTTTTAATTTAATATATTGTATTCTGATTTGTGTCAGAGGGGGGGGCCAAGATGGCGGTGCCGGGAGAACACTGTGTCTGAGAAGCGGGACAGCACTCTCTGTGCAGCGACCAGGAGACTGAACTCTGGGCCCTAAAACTGTAGCGATCATGTTTCCCAGGTGAGGGGAGGCTCCCACGGTGTGGGAATCGGTCGGGTCCACTCTCGGCTGCCCAGCCAGAACCCAGAAGAAATCCCGGGTAACGCGGGCTTTGTGTCTCCGGGCTGGAGCCGCAAGCCTGTGTGTCCCTAGCACTTTCCCAGGCTGATCGGTGGGCACAAGGGTGCCTGAGACTGGGAGTCCCAGTCGCAAGAAAACCCCACGGGGGAAGGAAAATTGTGAGACTGATCACGGGACACCCAGTCTTTCCCTGGAAGGTCTTGCTCACCGCGGCTACCTGCCGCCATCACAACTGAGCTCCCGCCGTGCAGAGAGCGGCTGCTCGCCAGCTCAAAATCCCTACTCCCTCTTGGGAGGAGGCAGGAGGCAGCCAGCAGAATCTGCCACAGACCACATTGTCTGTACCCCAACCCGAGATTGAGGCTGAGAAAACCCAATCCTTTCAGGCACTCCCCCAAACACCGCCATAACCCTGCCGTGGTGGAGCAGAAGGATAAAGAGGCGCACAGCGGCGTCACAGTGCTGTAACTCCAGTGCTCTCGGCTGCTCCTAGCAAACAAACTACAGCTCGGGATCTGGGACAGTGATAATTCAACACGTCCTGAGACTCCCCCGGATTCAGCACAATAAGGTCTAGCACCAAGTCCTATCACTGGCACCTCCACCCCGACCCCTGGCAGAGAAACCCCGGCTCAGGATCTGACTGAGATGTTCCAACCCCTTCTGGCACTCCCCTGAGAGCACCTCCATAAGCTTGCCCTAGTGGAGGGGAAGGTCAGAGGGGAAGCACAGAGAGGCAGCCTGCCACAGGACACAGCACCCCCTCTCCAGCTCACCCAGCGGCCCCTGGCAGAGAAACTCAAGCTCTGGATCTGAGGACACTCAACCCTACCTGGTACTCTCTCGGGATCAGCAAACATGGGTTCTACCGCCAGGCTGCTTCTGGCAGAGAGATCTGGGCCCAGGATCTGGGATTGAGAACACTCAACCTAACTCTTTCTTGCACTATCCTGGGACCAGTCAACATAACCCCTCCAGGCAGAGGGAAAGGACAGAGAGGCAGCACACAGGAAAGGTGGACACCAAGTCCTGTGGCCACAGTGTCACAGAGCTGACTGTTAGCCTACCTGCGCATTTTCCACAGCAGGACCAAATCAGAGAGTAGAGAGCAAGGGGAACCCCTGTGCATTCCAACTGGTTCTGCAAGACAGTGAGCGAGCCTTCTAGGGAGAGTTTGCCCCAGACCCACGGCCTCTCCACAGAAGCAACCAGACGAGAACCCTGCCACCCACACCCCTAGCGTGGGCATCCTAGGGATTCTTGGGATAGCGACCCCAACGTTGAAGCCTCTGCCTTGTGGGTCCACCAGTGTAATCCAGGCAAACAATCCCTGGATCTCAGACAGAACTGCATAATAGTGGCCTGCAGGCCACTGCAATAGTCAGAGAATCCGCGCATGCACACTGCACCCTATAAAAGCGCACATGAATAGCTCCAGCGTCACATTCCTTACTTAGGCAAAACTGAAACCACAACGCACACTCCCAAACCAGTGAACCTCTCTCATCTTCCTGAAAAAACAGTCCAGAAAACAGAAAGAGATGATGATAGCCCGAACTGGAAACTCGAGGAACAACCAGTGAGGGTTATAAATAACCAGGTGGCTAGAGGCAGACGTAAGAACACACCCAAAAAACTCAGGACATAATGACCTCACCAGCAACCCCACAAACCAATGGACACTTCAATTCACTAGATATACAAGAAAACGACCTCAAAACTATGTTTCTCCAGCTATTAGAGGCCCATAAAGATGAAATGAACAAACCCTGAGAGAAATAGCCAAAGAAATCAAGACGAACAAAGGGGAAACAGAGCTCTCAGAGAAATGACCACGAAAATTGAGGCAAACAAAGAAGAAATGAACAAAGCTCTCAAAGAAATGTCCACACAAATGAAGGCAAATAAAGAAGAAATAAACAAAGCTCTCATAGAAATACAGGCAATTATAGCCAAAGAAGTAGAGGCACAATTAGTGATACATAGAGAGGAAACAGACAAAAAAATAGTAGCTGTCATTGAAAAGCAGGACTCCACATTCAAACAGATGAAGGAAATGGTGCAAGACATGAAAACAGAATTAGAATCAATAAAGAAAACACAAATAGAGAAAAACCAGGAGCTGGAGAACATAGAGAAAAGATCAGGAACTACAAAGGTAAGCATCACCAACAGAATACAAGAGATGGAAGAAAGAATCTCAGGAGCCAAAGATACACTTGCAGAAATTGACACGTCTCTCAAAGAAAAAATAAAATCAGAAAAGTTCCAAACACAAAACATCCAAGAAATCAAGGACACCATGAAAAGACAAAATCTAAGAATAATAGGAGTAGAAGAAAAAGAAGACATCAGGCTCAAAGGTCCGGAAAATATTTTCAAGAAAATTATAGAAGAAAACTTTCCCAACTTAAAGAAAGAGATGTCCATAAACATACAAGAGGCCTACAGAACACCAAGTAGACTAGACCAGAAAAGAAATTCTTCATGTCACATCATAGTCAAAACACTAAACCTACAGAACAAAGAAAAAATTCTAAAAGCAGCAAGGGAAAAAGGCCAAGTAACATATGAAGGTAGACCTATCAGAATCACACCAGATTTCTCAACAGAAACTATGAAAGCCAGAAGGGCCTGGACAGAAATCATACAGTCCTTAAGGGACCACAGATGCCAACCCAGACTACTATACCCAGCAAAACTTTCAATCAACATAGATGGAGAATTCAAAGTATTCCATGACAAAACCAAATTTAAACAATATCTACATAGTAACCCAGCTCTACAGAAGTTACTAGAAGGGAAACTCCAAACCAAAGAAAAGAACTACATGTAAGGAAACAGAGGAAATAGATAACTACACAAAAAAAAAAACCCAAAAAAAACAAAAACAAAAAAAACAACAAAAGAATACAAGCAATGAAATTCAGTGACACCACCAACCCCACATCAAAAGTAAGTAACAATTGTTGGTCACTAGTATCTATCAACATCAACGGACTCAACTCCCCAATAAAAAGACACAGACTAACAGAATGGTTGCGGAAACAGGATCCAACATTCTGTTGCATCCAAGAAACACACCTATGCAACAAAGATAAACACGACCTCAGAGTAAAGGGCTGGAAAAATGTTTTTCAAGCAAATGGTTCCAGAAAGCAAGCTGGAGTAGCCATCCTAATATCTAATAAAATAGACTTTCAACCCAAGTTAATAAAAAAAGATAAGGAGAGCCACTATATTTTCATCAAAGGAAAAATCCACCAAGAGGACATCACAATTTTGAATATCTATGCCCCAAATACAAGAGCACCTACATTCATTCGTAAATGAAACAATATTAAATCTTAAATCACACATTGATCCTAATACCTTAATAGTGGGAGACTTCAACACTCTACTCTCACCAAGGGACAGATCAACTAGACAGAAAACAAATAGGGAAAGAAAAACACTTACAGAGTCCCTAAATCAAATGGACCTAATAGACATCTACAGATCTTTTTATCCAAACTCAGAAGAGTATACCTTCTTTTCAGCACCTCATGGAACCTTCTCCAAAATAGACCATATAGTTGGTCATAAAGCAAGCCTCAACAGATACAAAAAGATTGAAATAATCCCTTGTATTCTATCTGACCACCATGGACTAAAGCTGGACATCAACAACAGAAATAACAAAAAGCCGACATGCGCATGGAAACTGAACAACTTGTTACTCAATGACAGCTGGGTTAAGAAAGAAATAAGGAAAGAAATTAACGACTTCCTAGAATTCAATGAAAATGAAGGCACAGCATACCCAAATTTATGGGACACATTGAAAGCAGTGCACAGAGGAAAATTTATAGCACTAAGTGCCTGCAAGAAGAAATTTATAACATCACATACAAACAACTTAATGGCCCAACTGAAAACCCTAGAAAAAAAAGAAGCAAATTCACCCAAGAGGAGCAGAAGGCTGGAAATAATCAAACTCAGGGCTGAAATCAATCAATTAGAAACAAATAAAACTATTCAAAGAATCAATGAAACAAAAAGCTGGTTCTTTGAGAAAATCAACAAGATAGACAAACCCTTAGCCAAACTAACTAAAAAGCAGAGAGAATCTATCCAAATCAGCAAAATCAGAAATGAAAAGGGGGACATAACTACAGACACTGAGGAAATTCAAACAATCATTAGGTCATACTACAAAAGCCTATATGCCACAAAATTTGAAAACCTAAATGAAATGGACAATTTTCCTGATAGATTCCATCTTCCAACATTAAGTCAAGATCAGGTAGAAAAACTGAATAGCCCTATATCCCCCAAGGAAATCGAAGCAGTCATTCACAGTCTCCCCTCCAAAAAAAGCCCTGGGCCAGATGGTTTCAGCGTGGAATTCTACCAGACCTTCAAAGAAGTGCTAACACCAATTCTCCTCAAACTATTCCACAAAATAGAAACAGAAGGTACATTACCAAACTCATTCTATGAAGCGACAGTCACCCTGATACCTAAACCACACAAAGACCCAACAAAAAAAAGAACTTCAGACCTATCTCTCTTATGAACATTGACCCAAAAATACTCAATAAAATACTTGCAAACCGAATCCAAGAACACATCAAAGATATCATCCACCATGACCAAGTAGGCTTCATCCCAGGCATGCAAGGGTGGTTCAACATACGAAAATCCATCAATGTAATCCACCACATAAACAAACTGAAGGAGAAAAACCACATGATCATCTCCTTGGACACTGAAAAAGCATTTGACAAAGTCCAACACCCATTCATGTTTAAAGTCTTGGAGAGATCTGGGATACAAGGCACATATCTAAACATAGTAAAGACAATATACAGCAAGCCTATAACCAACATCAAACTCAATGGAGAGAAACTTAAATCAATCCCACTGAAATCAGGGACAAGACAAGGCTGCCCACTTTCTCCATACCTCTTCAACATAGTACTTGAAGTCCTAGCCAGAGCAATAAGACAACTAAAAGAGATCAAGGGGATACAAATTGGAAAGGAAGAGGTCAAAGTGTCACTATTTGCAGATGATATGATAGTATATATGAGCGACCCCAAAAATTCAACCAGAGAACTCCTCCAGCTGATAAACAACTTCAGCAAAGTGGCAGGATACAAAATCAGAAGCCCTCCTGTATATCAAAGATAAAAGAGCCGAGAAAGAAATTATGGAAACAACACCCTTCACAATAGCCACTAATAACATAAAGTACCTTGGGGTGACTCTAACCAAGCAAGTGAAAGACCTATTTGAGAAAAACTTCAGGTCTCTGAAGAAAGCCCTCCTGTATATCAAAGATAAAAGAGCCGAGAAAGAAATTATGGAAACAACACCCTTCACAATAGCCACTAATAACATAAAGTACCTTGGGGTGACTCTAACCAAGCAAGTGAAAGACCTATTTGAGAAAAACTTCAGGTCTCTGAAGAAAGAAATTGAAGAAGATATCAGAAGATGGAAAGATCTCCCGTGCTCATGGATTGGTAGGATTAACATTGTGAAAATGGCCTTCCTGCCAAAAGCAATCTATAGATTCAATGCAATTCCCATCAAAATACCAACTCAGTTCTTTACAGACCTTGGAAAAAAAAGATTCTCAGCTTCATATGGAGAAACAAAAAACCCAGAATCCCTGTATCTGCCTAAGTTTTGGTCATGAGTTTTTGTATCTGCTTTGAAAACACTGCTAGTTAGAGTCTTTCAGATGCGCTCAGTAGACTCCTGTCATACGTTCAATGCGCATCCCATCTGTCTTTCTAAACTAGGATTGATAATCTTACCCCATGTCTGCTCTCTTGATTATCTTTTTTAAGTGTATAGATTTCATTATGTTTATCATATCTTATAGGTCTATATAAGTGAGTATATACCATGTTAGAAGGGGAGTTAGTATGGTGGGGAAAGGATAGGAGCTCCACAAGGACCAAATATATCTGGGCACAGGGTCTTTTCTGAGACTGACATTCAACCAAGGACCATGTATGGATATAACCTAGAACCTCTGCTCAGATGTATCCTGTGGTAGCTCAGTAACCAATTGATTTTCCATAGTGAGGGGAACAAGGACTATTTCTAACAGGAACTCAATGACTGGCTCTTTGACCTCCCCACCCCTCAAGGGAGGAGCAGTTCTGTTAGGCCACAGAGGAGGGCTTTGCAGCCAGTCCTGAAGATACCTGATAAAACAGGATTAGATGAATGGGGGGGAGGTCCCCCCCCATCAGTGGACTTGGAAAGGGGCAGGGAGGAGATGAGGGAGGGAGGGTGGAATTGGGAGGGAATGAGGGAGCGGGATATAGCTGGGATACAGAGTTAATAAAATGTAACTGATAAGAAAAAAATAAAATTTAAAATAAAAAAATATATTGTATTCTAGACTGGAGCATCTGAGACATATATAACCATTTGAATACTTCATGTTCATTATTTATAGAAAAGTATTTACTGTTCACAGAATAGCCTCACGAGTCCCCAGATTTGTGGTTTTCTGGAAGTTGGGCAGAACTATATGACTCACATTAGTTAATGTTCTATAGTTTTAGAAGTGTCATATGCTAGATAATTACAGGACTTCATAACCAAAACACAACACCTCAGGTCTCTCATTCCCTGCTATAGCAAGCTATATTGATGTCTTAAAGATAGCTAAGGATCATGGTGTAGATGTCCTTCGAACCCAATTCAAATACATATTTTATTTATTTATTATAATTTTTACTTTTTATATTAATCACAGGTTATTTACTTTGTATCCCAGCTGTAGCCCCCTCCCTCAATCCCTCCCAATTCCACCCTCCCTCCCTCATCTCCTCCCTGCCCCTTTCCACATCCACTGATAGGGGAGGTCCTATCAGGATTGGCACTTATTTAACATAGTGTGTACCATTAGATAAGTTAAATAATCTCTGCTGTTGTTAAATAATTGCTGTTACATAAGCATTGTGGAATCGTCAACAATTTAATAGATTTGCTTGGTTGACTAAATGAGGAATATAGGCAAAAAAAAATTAGCATGTCTCTTTTGTATGGTGAGCTGCAATGAGTGAGAATGATATTTTAAAATAATAACATTTTAAATAACATTCTTAGAATCAGATGGTATGGATATTATGATTGTTTCTTATAGCAATGTCATGAAAATGGTGTTATTACCATTCACTTTTTATAGCCACAGGTAAGGAAGCTTGGAGTAGTTAAGGCTTTTGCCAAAGATCATTGTAGAATTATAAAATATGGCAATTTCTATTCCAGTATAGTTTGAATTCCCAATCTGTTAATTTTTATTGTTTGTCACACAAAACTTCACCTGTGACACACATACAAAACCTGTGTCAGTGCCCCTCATTTGTTTTAAAGACATTTGTTGATTGCTGACCACATAAGATATCCTGTATTAGCATTAAAGGTAAATTATGGAAACAATTTTACTTTTAAGGAAATGCTAATCTTTCAAAGGCAAATAAATATGTCATTATACATTGGTACAGTCTGCACCAGATTCTGAGGAAAATGTGTTATAGATAGTTACAGTGGTACAGGGAGGCTTCAAGAAGGTGATGAATCTTTCGCTGAATCTTGGAAAATGAGTGTTGGGTTCTGACTCTTAGGTTATGTGATTGTAAAAAGTAATAAACACAAAAATTAACCGTTCTTAAGAACATCTGAGAAAAAATTACGTAGCTATTTTTGAGAGAGGGAGTACGTAGGCCAGCCCATAAATCTTACTTGGTATTTCTCCAAAATAATTTAAAAGCATGACACAGATTATTATTTGAGCAGACCTCTGTCTACACATAATACTAGCATAATACTAAGAATAAGGTCAAGGGCCAGCAAGATAGCTCAGTAGGTAAAAGCACAAACCAAAAAACCTTGGTCTGATTTGGATCCCATAGTGGAAGGCAAAGCCAATTTCCACATGTTGTCTTCTGGTTTCCACATACATACCATGACGCGAAAGCACTCTCTCCCACATGTGCTCACGTGCAGGTGAATATACCCACAGCACAACAGTAATAAATGGACTGTCTAAAAAGGGTAATATTAGTAGGGCTACTGTAGACCACTAAGCACATCTGACTACTCAGAGAAAAACTTTCCTTGTTTAAAAACAACTCTGGTGGATGCTGAGACTCATAACGAAACCTTCAGCAGAGTGCAGGGAATCATATGAAAGAAGGGGGAGTTAGTATGACCTGTACAGGACAGGAGCTCCACAAGGACCAAATATATCAGGGCACAGAGTTCTTCTATGAGACTGTTTCTCCAACCAAGGACCATGTATGGATATAACTTAGAACCCCTGCTCTGATGTAGCCCATGGTAGCTTAGTATCCAACTGGGTTCCCTATTAAGGGGAACAGGGACTATTTCTGACATGAACTCAATGGCTGAATTTTTGTCCCCTCTCCCCCTGCCGAGGGAGGAGCAACCTTGCTAGGCCACAAAGGAGGACATTGCAGCCAATCCTGAAGATACTTGATAAGCTAAGGTTAGATGGAAGGGGAAGAGGACCTCCCCTATCAGTGGATGTGGAAAGGGGCAGGGAGGAGATGAGGGAGGGAGGGTGGAATTGGGAGGGATTGAGGGGGGGGGCTACAGCTGGGATACAAAGTAAATAACCTGTGATTAATATAAAAAGTAAAAATTATAATAAATAAATAAAATATGTATATTATATTCATGTATATCTTATTGAAGTACAATACTACACAGATAAAAAACAACAACAACTCTGGTGTCTAGATAATGAACTCAGTTGCTGAGTCCAGACATATTACTGAATTTAAGACAGAAACAAAGGATGGTATCATGTATAAGTTTTGTTGTTTTTTTTTTTTTTGAAGAAAAAAAGAATCAAGTCAATCTCTTGTGAAATAGTTCAATTTGTGTGTGAAGAAAAGCCATGTTTATAACCAATTATATCATTCATCCAAGTAAAAGATGATAGAGAATTAGTGTCAGATGTTTAATTTTTCCTTCCAGCCAGACGGCAGCCCTTTGCCTTTACAGATTCATGCGCCATCTTCCAGCACTCCTTTAAAATACTAAAGTAACACACTGGAAACAGAACAAATCAGAAAACTAAAGCTTAGTGCTCACGGCGACATTAGCTCAGCTCACCGGGCACACATGCAGGACCATTTATCCCAAATCAGCCGCCGGAGGAGTTGATGTTTCTTTTGGGACTGAAACCTTGTGTTTTCCATTTTCTCTGAATTAAGATTAGAAAATAAAGACGAGAGTTTTCAGGACTGCCTTTAAAACATTGTCAAGATGTTTGGCTGACCTCTGGTTTTCTACCAGTATTTACAGGAGGGTATTAAATTGGAAATCATCTTGAGGCAAATTTAAAGACTGTGTCAGAAAACAGGGCTTTTATGTTTTGTATTTGTAATGTGATAATTTAATTTTTAACTGGTTTCCATAATATATTTCTATAAACTGAAAGAGAAAATATTTTACTTGAAAGAGTAAATCTTGCTTTTCACATTTTAAGCTAAGATATTGAGTAGAACAGACTTGTATATACAATTTAACATTTGATTTACTTTTTAAAAGTATCTTTTTCCTAATAATGTTTATTTTAAATTGTCCAAATACTTTAGAATGGCTTTGGTATTCTGGAAAGTTTACATGTTGATTTGGGAACTGATAAAATACTTCTGAAACTCCTCAAAATTGTATGTACATTTGCCAATGTGAAAATGAGCACCACAAAAATATCCCCAAATCAGTGGGTCTCAACATGTGAGTTGCAACCCCTTTGTTGGGGGTTGAGGAAACTGACGCTTTCACAGAGGTTACCTATGACCATCTGAAAACACAGACATTTACATTACGATTCATAGCAGTAGTAAAATACAGTTATGATGTAGCAATGAAAATAGTTTTATGGTTGTGAGTCACCACAACATGAGGAACTATATTAAAGGGTTGCATAATTAGGGAGGTTGAGCATCACTACCCTAATATATAAATGTTATTTTTATTCACTGAATTATAAACTAATATGATTTGTATTACTTGAGTAGCTATATAGAATATACCTCAGAGTTATCCTACTGAAGAACAGCTGAGGGGTGGTTCTCTTGTTCCTCGCTATGGTAAATATACACTTCCAGATTTATATGTAACTCAAAAATAGCTGAACAGGTTCCCACAAGTATTGTAGCAAAAATCCCTAATGTAGAAAATAACATTTCATTGTCATGGAAACAAGCTCTGTCACATTACATTTTGTACAGTTGGTTGTCTGAGCAACAGTTGGGTTAGAACTACATTAAAAGGAACAAAGGTGCCTAACCACAGTCCTGTGATGTTTAGGAAAAGAAAACATGACCTAATGAATAGATGTGATTGCCTGCAAATAGAATACTTACAATGTGAATACTTACAAGAATACTTACAATGTGTCAAGGTGACCATAAAGATACCTAACTGATTAATGATACTGTATTTGAGTAAAGAAAGGCTAAGATATAGCTAATCTGGGTAGGGTAAAAGGCCAGCTAAAGTTTTTGGGAAACATGCTTTAGGTATATAATGAGCATCTACTGTACATCAGAGATGCTTTTCTTTGTAATGAACAGTGGTGAAAGAGATGCTTGATTGTTCAAGGTGCTGAGAATACATGATTTTTGAGTACATAGCTGTAAACATGACATCTGAACAATCTCATCTAAGGCTCAAGGAACACAGTAGAAGAGGTGCAGAATGAATGTAAGGGCAGAAGACAGGGAGAAGGACTGTAAAATGTTATCTTCTGGGCATGAAACAGTCATTGTAACTAGGAAATCACCAGAGATGTTGTTACCCACACTTTAACAAAATTTGGCCTGTTAATAGTCTGTCATGGATGGAGGCAGGGCTCATGGGACCAAAACCCTTTCCTCCTAAAATATTGGCTACTGATGAATTCTTGGGGAGGAAGAGTCATTATCTTTGATTGTATTACCCACTTGCACTGGATACTTCCAAATCCATGGTCACACAAATGGCTCAGGGTAAACCCACTGGGAACAAAACAAGGCAAAAAAAAAAAAATAGGCCAATGAGATGTCTCCATGCATGAAGGTGCTTGCTGCCAAGCCTGACTAAATTGTATCAGCGGTATCAACATGGTGGACATTGAGAACTGTCTCCTGCAGATGTCCTCTGCTCTCCATGGGGGGTCCATGTAATGAATGCTTTTCCTCACACCCATGAATAAAAAAATGTAACTCAAAATATATAAACAAATAGACATGAACATTGGAAAAAGACTTGCAGGGAGGAGGGAGGTTTGACAGGAATAGGAGTGGGATAAGAAGTTGGGGATAAGAGTAGTCAGAATGTGTTATATGCTTGAATGAAATTGTCAAAGAACAAATTTGACTGGTAAAAAGCAATGTGTTGAGTATAGATGTGACAAGAAAGCCAAGACTGTAAGACTGGAAAAGAATTACAGTATGTTCCTGTGTGAAAGGCTTTTAAGTAAAAAGTTCTAGTGAAATAACAAATGGCTTTGAAGGACTGGAGGTGCTGATTCTTTTTGGCTCTGTAGGTAAGCATAAGGACATTTGGAAGGCAGTATAGTTTTTAATTAGGAGGAAGAAAGGGAAAAGAAAAAGTATTTGCAAAAAGGTTCAGCACCACAGCCTGGGATTGCAAACCAAATTATCAACTTTCAATTCTAATGTGGTAAAGCGCTACCTCCTCCTTCAGTTAAACCAATTCTGCAGTGGGTGCTCTAGTTTGAGGCTGTATCATAAACCTTCAGAGACTGGAAACAAAGGTACTTGCAAGAGCACTCGTAAACATAAATTAATAAAACCGCCAGCAAGTGTCTCTGAAGTAAGTGATGTATTTTGTGCAAAACTTCATAGAGTGGTTTCTTGATACATTAAAATGTTTTTCTCTTATTAGCAATGCTTCCATGGTTGGCTTGATTCACTTGATATTGATGATCTACACTGTAATAAAATTTAAGCAGAGAAACTTAATACCACTTGAATTAGGAACCGAAGCTTCACTGGGACCTAATGTATTGCATTGCAGCATAGCATTCGAATATACATAATTTCTTAAATCATACATTGACTTTGGGGAGTACTTAAATATTCAGCTCACTTTTCTCAGGGTGTCCAGAATCTACTTAGCAACATAATGTCCTACGCGTTTGAATGGTAGAAAAGCTTCCACACACAGATTTTTCTAGCAGAAACAGAAAATAAGGCAATGATATATATATATATATATATATATATATATATATACACATACATACATACATATATGTGTATATGTGTGTGTGTGTGTGTATGCTGGCAGAACACATTTCAGAATCTTATTGTATGCCACAGAAATAAGAAGATTCAAGGTTTCTTGATGCTAACTTGGGTAGTATTTTGATTTATTTAACCATTATAATGTATCTGCCAACATAAGTATTTCTTACTTTTATGGTACTTTTAAGGAAGATAGCTCAGAAAAGTTGCTGAAGTTAGCACAGCTGGTGAAGGAACTGAGAATGGAGCACAGTCCTATCTTTGCTCTATAAAGCACTTGTCTGGTGTTCTGTGGCGGAGTACAAATGCAGAAGGCCGAGAATACCATCGCAAGAACTTTGGCATCATTCCTTCACCAGACTTCTTTGAGTGCTGCCAAAGAAGGCATGAATTTGAGAAACGACCTCATCATGACTGCTTTCTTCAAGGCATGAAGGGAATTATCAACCAGTATTGGTTCTTGCTAGCATCAATAGAGAGTCAAGGAGCCAACTGATAATTTTTTTTTAATTTTTTTTCTTTTTTTTTATTATTTTTTTTATCAGTTACATTTTATTAACTCTGTATCCCAGCCGTGTCCCGATCCCTCATTCCCTCCCAGTCCCTCCCTCCCTCCCTCATCTCCTCCCTGCCCCTTTCCAAGTCCACTGATTGGGGAGGACCTCCTCCCCATTCATCTGATCCTGTTTTATCAGGTATCTTCAGGACTGGCTGCAAAGCCCTCCTCTGTGGCCTAACAGGACTGCTCCTCCCTTCGGGGGTGGGGAGACCAAAGAGCCAGTCATTGAGTTCCTGTTAGAAATAGTCCCTGTTCCCCTCACTTTGGGAAACCAATTGGTTACTGAGCTACCACAGGCTACATCTGAGTGGAGGTTCTAGGTTATATCCATACATGGTCCTTGGTTGAATGTCAGTCTCAGAAAAGACCCTGTGCCCAGATATATTTGGTCCTTGTGGAGCTCCTATCCTCTCCCCATCAGACTAACTCTCCTTCTTTCTTATGATTCCCTGTACTCTGCCAAAGGTTTAGTCATGAGTCTTTGCTTTGAAAACACTGCTAGTTAGAGTCTTTCAGATGCGCTCAGTAGACTCCTGTCATACGTTCAATGCACATCCCATCTGTCTTTCTAAATGAGGATTGATCATCTTACCCCATGTCTGCTCTCTTGATTATCTTTTTTAGGTGTATAGATTTCATTATGTTTATCATATCTTATAGGTCTATATAAGTGAGTATATCCAGTGTTTGTCTTTCTCCTTCTGGGATATTTCACTCAAAATGATCTTTTCTAGATCCCACCATTTGCCTGCAAATTTCATGATCTCCTCCTTTTTGATTGCTGAGTAGTATTCCATTGTATAAAAATACCAAAATTTCTGTACCCATTCCACCGTTGATGGACATCTGGGTTGTTTCCAGGTTCTGGCTATTACAAATAGAGCTGCTATAAACATGGTTGAGCAAGTGTCCTTTTTGTGTACTTGAACAAACTTTGGGTATATACCTAGCAGTGGTATAGCTGGGTCTGGAGGAAGCACTATTCCTATTTGTCTTAGAAAGTGCCAGATAGCTTTCCAGAGTGGTTGTACCAGTTTACATTCACACCAGCAGTGGAGGAGGGTTCCCTTTCTCCACAACCTCTCCAGCATGTGTTATCGCTTGAGTTTTTCATCTTGGCCATTCTGATGGGTGTAAGGTGATATCTCAGGGTTGTTTTGATTTGCATTTCCCTGATGGCTAATGAGGATGAGCATTTCTTTAAGTGTTTTTCTGCCATTCAATATTCCTCTGTCGAGAATTCTCTGTTTAGCTCTGTTCCCCATTTTTTAATTGGATTACTTGGATTGCTGCTTTTCAGCTTCTTTAGTTCTTTGTATATACTGGATAATAGTTCTCTGTCAGATAAAGGGTTAGTGAAGATTCTTTCCCAATCTGTAGGCAGTCGTTTTGTTTTGATGACGGTATCCTTTGCTTTACAGAAACTTTTCAGTTTCATGAGGTCCCATTTATTGATTGTTGCTCTTAGAGCCTGTGCTGTTGGTGTTCTGTTCAGGAAGTTGTCTCCTGTGCCAATGAGTTCTAGGCTGTTCCCCACTTTTTTTTCAATTGATTTAGGGTATCTGGTTTTATGTTGAGGTCCTTGATCCACTTTGACTTTAGTTTTGTGCAGGGTGATAAATATGGATCTATTTTCATTTTTCTGCATGTAGACATCCAGTTGGTCCAGCACCATTTGTTGAAGATGCTGTCTTTTTTCTATTGAATGGAATTGGCTTCTTTGTCGAATATTGAGTATTCATAGGTGTGTGGATTTATTTCTGGGTCTTCTATGCGGTTCCATTGATCCTCCTTTCTGTTTCTATGCCAATACCATGCAGTTTTTATTACTGCCAACTGATAATTTGTACACTGTAAACACCTGAATAGTAGAGAGAATGATTTGAACTTTCAATATCCAATTTATACCTGGCTTAAATGAATATCAGCCAAAAATCAAGCCACAATAGTAGGTAAGGTTTTATTTTGAGAATTTTTCTTTCTCTAAACCAAAGATTCAAGCCTCAAAATTACTTCAATCATGTATAAAATAAACCGATGCCCATGTTAATACAGTTCATTATTTATTTGATATAACTACAAGAGGAAAATATTTGAAAATTGCTCATTTCTACAATAAAACTGGGTTTGGCTTGCTGTCGAAGTGGCAAAGGATTTGGATACAAATATTTTATCAATGGCATTATACACATTAAAGGAGTGCTTTGTGGAATTATGCTAACAAACTTGGAAATCAAATCAAGGAAGAAATTGTAGCCTGTAACTTTCAGTGGAAGACAAAGAGGAGAATAGATGAATACATCTTCATTCTCAAAAGTATGAAACTTGTCAAGAGAGAGAAGCCTGTTATTTTGAGGCCAAAGTATATGCTTCCCATAATTTCACAAGCAGTTTGGAATTAATTTCAATTTCTTGAGGGGGTCCATTATCCTTAGCATTTAATTGCTATCAGCTTATTTCTTGTTCCTTAATCTTGTCTCCTCAACTACACTATAGGCTGCTTAAGAAAAGAAACATGCCTCCGTTGATAATCTCATCCCAACCACAAATTCTTTTTTTGAAATGTGAGTGCATATGGACTTATTTCTGTATACATTCTCTAAAGCCACAAAAATATTGGAGCACAGTATAGCAAGTGAGACTTCAAGTTGCCACCATCTTATCTCCAAGTGAGATCCAGGGTCCTCTGGGTCATTTACTTTCCTCACATTATTCCTCTCTGTTCTACACTTTTCTTATTTAAAGACTTGTTATTATTTCTTTTTTATTGGTCATTTGCACATGGAGCAAAAAATAGTGCTAGGTGTTGAGAGAACATATGTCACTGGACAAGACAGACTGGACACTGTTTTCCTGCCACTTAGTACTCATGGAATTTACATAATATCACCAAAGGTAATTAAACAGTAATATATTTATGGTGTGCACACTCCTAGGCATACGTGCAGGCAATGTCTATGTTGTATTGTGGTCTCCCACAACTGAATATCCAGGCTTAGAACTGACACTATGTACCAAGTGATGTTTCCTTCCAAAGAAGAAGTTTTGGGATGAAAGAGTTCATGTTAATTAAAGAATACAAAGCTCATGGATGCTGGAAAGAAAGAAGAATCCAGGATCCTTAAAAACAACAGCTGGCAATTGTCAGAGTGCATGGAAGACTTTTGAAAAGATTCCTAAGGGCTGGAGCTATATATAAATTAGTAAAGTGTTTGGCTGCAAGAACAAGAACCCAAGTTTGATCCTCTAAAAACCACATTTTAAAAAGTTGGGTATGATGATATATGTTTACAATTCCAGAGCAGCAACACAAAAATAGGTGGATCCCTGGAACTCTCTGACCAACCTTGCTATTCTCCTAGAAAGCTCCAGGCCAATGAAAGACCCCATCACAAAAACAAAGTGTATCACATAGGAGAAATAACAGCTGAGGTTAACATTTCATTTGGCCTCCACATCCATGCACATATATGCACACACACACACACACACACACACACACACACAGAAAAGAAAACAATTCCTAAAATTCTGGAATATAAAGCTTTTTGTTTGAATACATGGGTATATTTTTCAGAGACCTTTTTTTTTTTTACTGTATTAATTACAGTTTATTCACTTTGTATCCCCCTTGTACTTCCCTCCCTCCTCCCCTAGCAATCCCAACTCCCTTCTTTCCCACCCCTGTCCCTCTCCCAGTCCACTGAAAAGAGAGGTCTTCCTCCCCTTCCCTTTGATCCCAGTCTATCAGGTCTCATCAGGAGTAGCTGCATTGCAGAGACCTTGTTTTAATGTGTCCTAAATGATTATTTAAAAGGACAAATTTGGAATTTTTTAATTTAATTATTTTATTTTCATTAGTTACAGTTTATTCACTTTGTATCTCCCCCCTGTATCTCTCTCCTTCCTCTCCTCCCAATCCCCCCTTTCCTTTCGCCCCCCCCCCGTGTCCTTCTACCAGTCCACGGAGGTGTTTATTTAGATCTGTTTCTTGTAGGAACTCCTACTGTATAGCCAGATAGCTAGCTCCTTGTTCTATTTTTATTTATTTATTTATTTATTTATTTATTTTACTTATATCCACATTACAGTAGGATTTTATTTATTGATTTAGTTACTTAAAATGATTTTAAGATTATGAAAAGATTACATCTTTTTAATTTCTAGCCCTCTCCTATCTCCAAAATTTCAAATATACACCTCCTGGCCTTAATGTCCTCTTTCTTTTTAACTGCTTTTACAAGTATTATATATATATATGCGCAATCTATACTCTTAAATATAAACTTTTCAGTGTGTATAATTTTACTTTAACATACATTTATTTTCCCTACTTAAAGTATTGATACATATTGCCATATTATAGTTACTCATCAGTGTATGTATATTCTTTTTTTTTTTTTCAATGCAGTTTATTCAGGAACCTTGAACAATCATCTGACCCTGGGGAAAGCCAGCCCACAGCTTAAATAGCCTCTGGGTAGCCAACCCCAGCGTGCCATGTGGGCAATGCAGATAGGTCCACATACATGGAAGCAAGCCAGATCCTCGGCCTTAGCCAAATGTGGAGTTGTTTGTGACAGAGAGCACTCACCATCGGGAAGGTGGAAGGCAGAAACCAGCTCCATCTTTAAGGCATGGCATTACGTAGCTCTCTACAGTTCCCCCTTTTTGTTTTAGACGCATCAGGCAAGAGTAGAGGTCTGATTTCTGATATTAGAAATAAATTGGGACTTTGTACCAATGTTCATTTAGGTGTCATCCGCCCAAAGAGCATCAGACCCGTCTGATACCTTTTTCTCAGAGGCAAGACCTGGGGCATCAACCCGCATGCAATTGGAAGTCCCTTTAGTTATAATTACTTGTTTCTATTAATGAACTCTGGCTTTTAATAAAAGCTGTGATTTAGCTTTGTGCTGTCTATATCCAACATGTAAAAAGTGCTATAAGAGTATGTGTTGACTGAAGAAAGCAATACACAGTGTCAGCAAAACCATTCTATACTTCTTAAAAACTGGCAACTACATACATGCTTTCTTAAAATTGTGCCGTTATAAGAAACACAGCCAACATAGGCTTGTTAAAGAATCGCTATTGATAAGCAGTTCTAGGACCACAAACATTCAAAAATATTTTTCATTTATTTAATCACTTATTGATTTCATCCTCACTGAAGCCAGAGTTGTGATTGTCCTTTTTCAGCCTCTGAAACTTCCCCTTGAAACTCTTTCTTGGACTGGTCTTGACAGTACTATTCCTAGGATTTTTCCCCCTATCTTTAGAAGGGGAAGATTAGAAGATTAGAAGAGTCTGATATTAAATAGCCCCATCATGTTCAGACCCAAGAGCTCAACATTTTTGGACTTTATTTCACACAGCAGAATTTTATTTCTAGCCATGAAAAGTATATAAGAAAATGAGTACCTCTGTAAAGTAAAGTTCAGAAGATGCTTTTTGTTGTGAAGAGCAGAATGACTATAGCAGGGGACCTCAATCTTGAGTTCATATTTGAGGGGCTTAATAAAATGAAGTTTTATGTGATTTCTCAAGTGAACTCCACCCAAAGACCACCAGTATTATATGTATAGTTGAAGTCTGAGGGATTCTATTTGTTTGTTTGTATTTTAACTTCAAAGAGAGAAATCACACCACTGGAGAACAATGGAGGAAGTTATAAAGGACTTAGATTTGTATTACATTATGGAGCCAGGGAGCAGTGTTACCAGGCCCAGAGTATGAGAGAAGATGAGGAGTGTCCAAACCCTGAAAATCTTGTCTTGAGACCATCCTGAGTAGGACCATTTCATCCCTGCCCTAGGCCTGCATGTCCTGTTGCAGGTAGTCTTATGGCCTTTTCCTCTGCCTCTCTTGAGGTGGCCATGTAGCCTGGTGGCAAGGTTACGGGCAAAACGTCCTTTCTCCTTATCAGGTCTTGTTGAGCAAGCACCTGGAATTCCTCTTTATGCAAATAATGTGCTCCCAGCACAACCCTGGCGAATGATGTACATTCACCAGGAAACTCTCTAACCACTTCTCAAAGGTTTAAACAGCTTTTGTTCTCCCTAATTAAACAAGCTAGCTTACTGAGCTGTCTCCCGAGAAGGCTGTTTCTTGAGCATTCACCACCGATGGAAATTCTGTATTGACCCACTTGCCTCTGTTAAGTTATACTCCCTCTAGTGCAGCTGGGTGGGCAACAAGCCTGGATACCTCAAGGAGAGAAGCAGACACCAGGGTGGCATGACATGGTTGGGGAGGGTCTAAGGAGACAAACTGTTCTCCAGTTTACATGTTGCAGTAATTAGGGAAAATTCTATGAATAAGTTTTTAATAATTTCTATCTGGTAGGTGGAAGAACCCAGTATTATTAAAACTGTAATTGATAAAGGAAAAACCATCAATCACACTGGCCAGAATAGGAGCTATATGACATATCTAGTGGTCTGATCCTAGTTTTGCATGCTTATGGTTGATTGCAAATTGGCTATCACAATCTCTTGAGTGGTCATACTGGCAGTCTGTGGGATTGCTTGTGATTAATAGGAGAATACCACAGTCTAGCTATGAGTGCCAGGTCAGCTTTTGGATGTCAGCGACTGCTTTCCAGATTATCAAATTCATGCTTCATGCTGATTCATGGCAGACCAGAGATCCTTATCTCTGATAAAATACCTATTGACTCTGAAGGAAGGAATCTGAAGGCATGCTAGAGAGGCGTGGGTATGGCAACAAACAAGGCTGAAAAAGGAAAAGCAGATTACAGAGCCTAATAGGTCTGAACATGGTCCTTCTAGCAATAGAAAACATTAATGTCACATGAACAAAAACCATTTCATAGTAAGACTTGGGAGGATCCATAGTTAGTAGTTAGTGAGTTGATAAGAAGATGGTTAGGTAGAGCCTCAGGAATGGGAGAAATCTGAGGGGAGCAGAGAAGACAGTCAGACCACCAGATTGAGACTTTTGCCCAAAAAGACAATAAAATTACTATATTGACAGTGGGAATGGAAAATACTGGATGTGAAATATTTAAGGACTAAATCAAATTAACCAAATGAATAGGAATATGTAGCTGAAAGGATGTGGAGGAAGAAAAAAAAATCCACAAAAACTAAGATGCAGCTTGGGAAGGAAAAATATTTCAGAAGAAGTGGCAGCCCATGTGTGTTCTTGTGATGATATAGCATTAAGAAGAAAACAGCTAGCCAGAAGCCATCAATGTGATTTGGAGTTTGAATGCCAGAGAGAGCTAAAGGTAAGGATTACAGGATGAATAAGAGGAAAGACTGAAGTCATTAGAGCATGTAGAATTTTCATGGCTGGATAAGTGGGAAAAGAATTAAGGGAAGAGTTAGCTTTCTATTGATTTGCCATGGTAGTTTTTGTTTTCTATAAGGTGAACTGGCATTAATGAAAAAACAAACAAACAAACCAGAAACATCTAAGTTCATTATAAGAATACTGTATAGATCTTATGAACATGAGTTCTAGAAGATTGACATTCTACTCAGCATTTAACTTTTCATGTATTTAAACTTACTAAGTTTAATCTTCATTATCTATAAAAAGCTGATAATCAGTGTGAAGCTATCTTCTGAAAAGGGCCTGGAAATGAAAACACAAATCTTGGGCTGTTAAGATGCCTCCGAACATAAAAGCCCTTGCAAATGTGCCGTCCTGATGAGCTGAGTTTGAGCCTCAGAACACATGTGAAATAACATCCACCACTTTTAGGAAAGATGGGATTTGGAGACAGGTAGGAGAGACCTTATCTCACACATGGATTCTCACATGCATATGCATTCACACACATGCACACACACAACACGCTGAATAAACAAAAATAAAATTTAAAGGCCTCACAAAATTAATATGGGAATGCATAGAATGTATAGTGAAGCTTTTGTTTGCTGTTTAAAATATTTCTGGTTCCCCAAAACATGATTTTTTTTTTTAAAGCAGAAGTGGCCATGTTTAGTGGTAACAGTCCTGCGGGTCACAGGGAAAGGCCTGAGGATACAAACTTCTAGTCATTGCTAAAAAAGAGTGACACTCTCAGAGCATTTTCCATAAAACAAAAAAGCAGAAAATTATGGTTTGACCAAGATACCACTCCCCAACCACTAATGGATGTGTTAAACAAAAATACACACAGTAGAGATAGATTTCTCACAATTCATCCTCTGTATTTTGTATAAAAAAGTATTTCCAGATCAGTAAATAAAAGCATATGACTTTCTCATTAAAATCCAGCCAGAAGGAGATGGTATTTTATAGAAATATTCACCAGTCATTAACTAGTTCCTTATGTAAAGTAAATACTGCAACAACATGTTGAAAATCTAATTATTAAGGACCAGGAAAAAAAAAAAGCTATCAGGCTTCACTGGGGAATTTTGAGATTAAACATAACAAAAATCTTCAAAATTGATGCTGATCCCAATGGTGTGTTAAAACATTTATGTATTCTTGCTGTAATTCCCGGACATACTAGTGTTAGAAATACAAGGGGTCCTAGCATCATTTCTTTTAAATATATATTTGGACTCTTTACTTTGGACAGCTGTTTACCCTGCTGTCTATCTAACTTTCTGGGGGAAAAAGGCTTAAAAATAGATACATCTTTATTTCCTAGGCTTTTCCTAGTAGCCCTTTTGTTTTTTAAGCTGTGTTATCTATGGGGAAAATCGAGTTTGTAAATAACTCCCTGTATGACATAATTTCACTGAGAGAGTATATTATCACCGTTCATTATAGCTTTGTAATGCATTGGAGTGAGAACTGTTGAAAAGCCACTTTCCCTTCTTCAGTGTTTCCAATGAAGAAAATAAATAAATATTCGAAATGTCACTTTGGTGAGGTTATTAACAAGCTTAAATTGTGGGGAGGTGCCTCTGAAATGGGGGAAAAATCAAGATTTTAACTCAGGATTAATCATAAAGTGAAAAAAACAAAATCTACCAGTAATCAAGTTAAAACATATGAGATCTTACAACTCGTAAGGAGGATCAAAGCATAAAAATTCCACTTCATGGCAAAGAAAAACTGAGGTTTCAGAGAAGCTAATTAACACTGACCGACAACTAGGATGTAAAAAATCAAATGACTTTTGATATTCTCAATTCTTTCTACTATCTCAGTGTCTGTGTCTGGTTTTGGTTATTGTTTGATACTGTAATTGGGGGAAAAACTGGTTCAACTGACAGACACTTTCCAGGCTTTTGGGTGTTTTTAATGACATTTTTAAGAGTTTACGGGACTAGTTAGCTATGAAACATAAAGATCTGGTTGTATGCATCCTAATTAGTATGTTGCAATTACCCTGATATAAACTGGCTGCATTGTGACATTGCTCCTTGTCAATGAAAATTCAATTGCTGTGTCAACAGTGGGTTGATTTTTTTTTTCTTCTTTAACTTTTCTTTGCAACAACCTTATTTCTCTGGCATATTTTAAAAACAGTTCTTACCACTTCCTGTTGGGTGGGACATTCTGGCTATGCTATTTGCTTACACTATGAAGCCATTTCATGTAGACGTATTTTTTCATCCCTTTTCCCCCTTCAGGGGCACCTCCCCACAGTTTAAAGGTTGTTAATAACCTCACCAAAGTGACATTTCAAATATTTATTTATTTTCTTCATCAGCACCACTGAAGGAAGGAAAGTGGCTTTTCAGCAGTTATAACTCCAACTCATTGCAAAGCTATAATGAAAGGTGATTATATACTCTCTAAGCGAAATTATATCATATAGGGAGTTTTTTTTTACAAATAAACATAAAAAGCTAATAGACTTATATATATATACATATATATATATAGTTTTTTAGAGAATTTTATAATATATACAATGTCTTTTGATCATTTTTACCCCTTAAATTCTACCAAATTCATTCACCCACCTTTGCTTTCCTCCCTAATTCTTGTCTCCTTCTCCCCTTTCACCTCCTTCTTTTTCCTCCTTCTTTTTATAAGACACTGAGTCCAGTCCTTGCTGTTCATATACACATGGGTGTGGGATCATCTAATGAAGCGTGATTGACTTACCAGGAACCACACCCCTAAAGAAAACGGACTCTCCCTCTACTAGCTGCCATCAAGTGCCATCAACTCCTCAGCTGAGGGTGTGTGCTGGACTCTCCCTCTGCTAGCTGCCATCAACTCCTCAGCTGGGGGTGTGGGCTGGTAAGCCTCTCCCACCTCTATGTTGGAAGGTTGACTAGATGGATCTTGTACAGGCAGCCACAGTTGCTCTGAGTTCATGAGTTCAGTGGTCATATCTTGCCTAGAAGACATTGTTTCACCACAGTCCTCCCCAACCTCTGGCTCTTACTGTCTTTCTACCCCAACTATTGCAATGTGCCCTGATCCTTGGGGAGAGGGAATGTGATATCGATGTCCCATTTGTGGCTGAGCATACCATGGTCATTTATTCTCTGTATTCTGACGAGTTGTGAGTCAGGGCTAAGTACTCCCACCACACAAAGTAGTTTTCTGTTGAGTTCTAAGAGTGCTCTAATTGATACATAAAGAGACCCATATTTAGAAGACAGTTTGATACTATGTCATTTTGATGAAACAGCAGTTATAGGTTCATTTATAATGCCTATGAGGTCTCCAGCCAGAAGTTCTTGGTCAGATATACGTTACCAAGTTTGTGGAGTAGGCCTTAAATCCAATCAGAAAGTAGTCAGTTACCAGATAACCTTCTTGTTTCCACTCCACCCATGGTCATAGTTGACCTGGCCAGTCATCATTGTAAGTTTATCACCGAGAAACACTGTTGTTCATCCCCCTGACCAGCTGCCTGTAATGCACTTTCTGGTTGTGAGCGATAGCCAGCAGGGAGACAGTGTCCTTCTCATACCAGCTAAATCTCTCCATGTCCTATGCCCAAGTGTGTGGTGTCTCCAATAAGAGGGACTCACAATCAAGTTCTGGTGGAGGAAAAGTTATTGATCTCAAGGTATAGGGGAAGAATGGCTAGTAAGAAATGCCTTAAAATGTAGATCATCTATTTAGGGTTGAAAAACTAAACCACATTTCCAAAATTTCTTTTGGAGAGTAAAAGACACCATGAAAAAAACAAAACAAAACAAAACAAAACAAAAAAACAAACCCTTACATAAGTATTTAGAATACATTTGGCACTATCTTCCCCATCATCATTAGCAAGGCACCATAGTCACAGAAAGAATGTGGCATGTGTGCCAATTAATACTTCATCTAATTACCAACTCCAATACAATGCTCTTGGGGACCTTTTTAATGAAATACATCAACAATGACAACCAGGAAATACACTGAGCTATTGAAGGTGGAAGACACAGTCATTCTTTCCCTTTCAGGTACTCAAACTAGGATGCTATTTTACAAAATGATTCCAGTATTTTCTGCTTCATTGAGACTTACTATGTTTGGAGGAGAGGTGAACGATTTCTTCCCAGCCATAAAGGAGGAGCTATTTATTGGCAATTGATAGTTTCTAGGAGAGGAAGAATCAGTTTCCTTTAAGTGTGTTACTAATGGTAGGTTGACCCTACTCAGTGAAACACCTCACATTTATGCATATATGGGCAGTGAAAATTGGACTTCATGTGTGAAAAAAAAAGCAGAGTGCAAACTTGGATGGGTAAGAAAAAGAAGGTAGATGGGATGAGTTTGGAGAGGGGCTGAGTATGATATAGACATAGTAAAAATTTTTCAAATTAATAATAAAAATTTCCTTGCAGTAGTATCCTGACTTATTAACACATTGTTATGGGCAGCAAGCCAGCCTGATAATAGTGAAGGAGGATTAAATCATCTTCCATTGCGCTCTTTGGCTACTGTCCTGTGAGCGCTAATGCTCCACATCCATTAGAGCCATTAGATCAAAGAGTGTGGAAAGATTAGGCACCCTGGGAAAACAACTCATAGTGCATGCTATACTGATGTGAATGAGCAATACCTTACTCTATATAGGATACTGATCTGTCATCTGTGTGGTGCATGTGTGTTTGTGTGAGTATGTGTGTGTGCAGGCATGCTCGTGCACATGTGTAGAATAGGGAAGAAATTGTGACCCAGATGTCCTCAATTGCTTTCCCATCTTGTTTTCTGAGATAGGGTCTCAGAGTGAACCCTGAGCATGCCTATTCAGATAGACTGGTTGGATAACATGCTCTTGAGATCCAACCCCCACTGCTTGGATTAAAATCATGCTCACCCATCTCTGGCATTTTTTCCCCTTTATATGGATGCTGGGGATTCAAACTTAGGTTCTCCTGATTGTGTGGAAGATTTTTCATAGGCTTCTACTTCCCTATCCTCAGTATGTTCTTTATTTATTGCAAATGTAGCAACACCACTGGATATGCACTCAGTAAACTGACAAATTTAAACTCCATTTGTGACTCATTAAGCACAACTTGGCTTTTTGGTCTCAGTCTCCCCAAAGGACAAAATGAAAAGCTTTTACTCTTAACGGTTTCTAAGAAATCCACCTTTCAGAGTTAAGCCTTAAAACAGGCTCACAAAATTTGTATTTAATTTTAATGGAATAAGTATAAAATTTTGCAAGTACAATGCTGACTACTAGCAAGGGGGTCTTCATTCTCCTGCTGATTGATGCTTTGAAACTTTAAAGGTTTTGGCCTTATCTATATATGAGCAAAAATGTAACCTACATTCTATAGCATGACATACGGAAATGAGTGAAATTCCTGTCTATAAACTAGTTAAAATTCTTTGCAAGTTATCTATAAACATTCCATGTATAGCTAGACACCTAATAGAATAGCAAACCATCTTTTCTAATGATCTAAGAGAACTATAACATAAAAAAATAAAGACAAAAGACATTTCTATTTTAGAAAAGCTTCAAATGTTTTCATTGTTCTTTAAAATTTTTCCTTATTTATTATTTATTACAATTTATTCACTTTGTATCCTGGCTGTGGCCCTCTCCCTCATCTCCTTCTGATCCCACCCTCCTTCCTTTTTCTCCCCCCATGTCCTTTCCCTAGCCCACTAATAGGGGAAGACCTGCTCCCCTTTTATCTGACCCTAGCCTATCAGGTCTCATCAGGACTGGATGCATTGTCTTCCTCTGTGGCCTGGCACGGCTGCAACCCCCAGGGGGAAGTGATCAGAGAGCCTGATACAGAGTTCATGCCAGAGACAGTCCCTTCTCCCCTCACCAGTCAACTGGAGTCCCCTCACACCTGGAGGCTGAGTCTTTGGGTTACATATGAGCAGGGGTGCTATTATCTTCTTTAATTTCTTAAAAAGTTTAAAAAAGTTTATTGGCTTACAGAGAATCAGTTTATTATGGAATTTTTAAATATAATTTATTATTCACTGTTTTTCTCCCATCTCTTCCCTGTCTTTCCCCTCATCCTGTACCCCCCTCACCCCCAGTAGCCTTGTTTCCATATTCATATTACAGGGGACATTTTCTGCCACCAGCCATTTTCAACATCTATTCTTTCTCATCTAGATGCTGTAGACTGTGTTTGTAGGGAAGAACCAGGCAGTGAGTGCTTCCCTAGTTGGTGTTTGGAATGGGCTCATGGCCAATCAAGTGAGTTCTCTCACTGTCTTTACAATTCATAATAGGGACATTTCCATTAAAAGCAACAAAGTTAACAGCTTGAAAGAAAGAGATAGATACAGCACAAACAAAATAAAAACAAGGCAGATGGAGATGCTCACAGAGACACGGAAATAGGCAAAGAAGCTAGGAAACAGTTTGACAAGAGAATGTATCTTCAGAACCTCCTGGAAGTTAAGTGATAAAGCAAGTGTGTCACAGAGGAGCACAACATTCTAAGTGGAAGGTTTATGTGAAAAACATATTGGTAGATCATACCAGGGTTAAGTCATGACAGACACATATAAAATGGGAATCTTTTGGTCCTATTTTGGGCCAAATAAAAAATGTTTGCCCAGTGAACAGGGTCCACATTATTTTATTACTTCAATACTCATTTTTCAGTGATCTCCCTGATAATATTATGAAGTAATAAGAACAAATCACTAGTGTGTTCCTCTTTTACAAAGAGGAGGAAGAAGGCTATAATTAATTTAAAAAAATGATATTAAAGCTGGGCATGGTGGTACATGCCTTCAATCCCAGCAAGAAGGGAGGCAGAGGCAGGCATATCTCTGAGAGTTTGAGGCCAGCCTAGTCTACAAAGATAGTCCAGAGCAGTCAAGGATACACAGAGAAACCCTGTCTAAGAAAACCAAAAAAAAAAAAAAAAATCTATATATAAGCATTTTGTTTTAATAGCGAAATAATACATTTGAAATTTTATTTATAAGACATTTATCTAATATCTAATTGCTATCAAGTTCTTTTATTACAAAGAAAACAATTGTAATAGTAAGAAATACTCATTTCTTGTAGACAAAATTTGTCAAAATATTTGGATCTGTTAGATGAATACGAAAAGAATACGAAAAGACCAATAGTTTTATTTTCTTTATACATTTGAATGTTACATAAAATATTGAAGTATTTTTATTCAGTTAAGACAAATATATTTAAGTATTTCGTGCTGTCTAAAAGAAATCGCTATGGTTGCACATTCTCGTTTTCAGGGGTAGTGAATTTTGTCATAGCATGCTTTTGTGATCCCTTTTTTTACAGTGACTTCTACAATGTCATTTTTTTTTTTTTGCCATTGTCTAATTTTTAGTTTCAGCACATATAAACCATGTTTTACAGTTTCCACTTCAGGAGAGAGGAAATGCTAAGTGATGGATGGGAACCAGGTACTTTGTGCACGTTTTCCACTGTGTTTTTTTAAGCCAAGCCCCAGATTCTAAACGCAGAAGTGGAAGTGTCGGAAGTGTCTTTGTGCCTTGCGTAAAGAAGCCTAAGTTTTTCCATGAGAAATCTGGACAAAGTGTTCATTTGGAAGCTGTTTTGGCTATCATGTGAGGCTACTGTCCTCGAAGTGTAATGTGCGCTGTCTTCTATGGAGGAACACTTTCCCCTTACACAAGGTCTTCCCTATTGGCAAGTTGAAGGCTCAGAGGAACCTGCCTGTCTATCCAGCTGCAGAATGTGTATGCTCTGATTGCCCTTGTTGCCATGGAGACTGAAATAAAGCCGATAAACTATACACCCCAAACAGATTAAAACTGACTTAGGAGAGCAATGAAGGGTTGTTATAATATTTATGATTAAATTACCTGTTTACTACCAGTTTCTATACTTAAGTAATAGCTTAGGAAATACAGTTTTTTAATAGAATCCCTTCTCTAGAACAGTGTCTTGGTGCAGCAAGATTAACGACAAATACATTCTAAATCTGGTCTGACACAGTTGTACATTACAACAAACTTATGATCACTATAAAATGTAGATATTGAACATAAGAAATGACACATGTATGAGAAATTTAAGGTCCTAAAGTCCAGACCCAAATGTATGCAAATATGCTAACAGTACAACTGATCTCTATATTTTTTATTTTTATTTTTTATATTAATTACAGTTTATTCACTTTGCATCCCAGCTCTAACCCCCTCCCTCAGTGCCTCCCAATCACAACCCACCCTCCCTCATCTCCTCCCTGACCCTCTCTAAGTCCACTGATAGGGGAGGACCTCCTCCCCTTCCATCTGACCCTAGTTTATCAGGTCTCCTCAGGGCTGGCTGCATTGTCTTCCTCTGTGGCCTAGCTAGGCTGCTCCTCCCTTGGTGGAGGGAGGGATGTTAAAGAGCCAGCCACTGAGTTCATGTCAGAGACTGTCCCTGATCCCCTTAATAGGGCACCCACTTGGATACAGAGCTGCCATGGGCTACGTCTGAGCAAGGGTTCTAGGTTATATCCATGCATGGTCCTTGGTTGGAGAATCAGTCTCAGAAAAGACCCTTGTGCCTGATCTCTATTTTAACAGGATGTTTTTATTTTAAGAATATTTACCCATGTCTTGTTTAACTACTTAAGTGGCCTAAATGTAACAATAACTACCATTTATTCAACATTTTTCACTGATAGGAAAACATGTTAAGTATATCTCATTTAATTCTTGCTAATGTCTGAATATTTTCATATTTTGTCCCCAGTGTTGTAGAGAGCTGATCCCTTGAGAGATGAAACATGATAGGATGTATTGTGAAATTTGCGCCTTGGTCTGAGGAATGTTAGGTGGTAGCTGAATGAACCCAACTAGACTCTCACCTCTACTACTTTGGTAAAAGCATGTTTAAAACAGAAATATTTATAAATAGCTCCTACTAAGTCCACCTTACACACAGTCTCTTAATAAATCATAATGTAATTTCTTAGGACATAGGAACTAAAACTTTTGTAGTTCTTAATTAAGCACTAAGTGTTAAGTGATGAATACTCAAGATCAGAGCTATGAAAAAGCAAAAATCAGTATTCTATAAACATTGTCACATAAATGAAAATGTACACCTTCCACAAATGGGTTTGTCATGCCTAAGTAGCTAAAATTGGTTATTTAAAGAGTCTGAAACTATGGAATGATAGTTCTGTAGTTTATATGTGCTTGTATTATTTATTTATTCTAGTGGTCAGAATTAAAGTAATTTGACAGTAACAAAAAATAATTGTTTTAAATTTCCTAGGAAATTTTATGGTACTATATGCTAAGCTAAAGGAGGAAATGATAGAGAGGAAAAGAGAGGGAGAGAGAAAGATGGAGAGAAAGACAGAGATAAAGAAAAAGACACAGAGAGACAAAGACAGAGAGAGACCAAGATAGAGAGAGATAGACACCCAGAGAAGCAGAGACAAAGCACATGAAAAGACAGAAAACTCTCTTAATCAAACCCAGGGCTTCACCTGTGCTAGACAAGCACCCATCACAGATCTGCAGCCATAGGCAGTAAAGAGAATTGGGATTGCAGTGGAGCATATCAGGATTTTCATTGCCTATTGGATTCATTCTGAGTTGTAATTTGAAAACACACACACACACACAATCTTTTGTGTTACATAGAATAAGAAAACAACTCATGAAAGACATGTCCCATGGAAATTTTGAACAGATTATTTTGTAATCTTTCATAAATCTTGGTCTGTTTACCCACTAGCTATTCTGGAAGTTATTTTAGAGACAGAATTCTGTCTTTGGAGAGAGGGTGTAGTTGCTGAAACAGGTTTTTCAAATGATGCGTGCACAGATACATGAAATATGCAATATCCTAGAAATTCCAATAGTTGGCTCTTAGTCTGGACCCCGTTCTGCCATTATCTGGCTGAGTATCTCAGACATTGCTGGACCATGGTTTTCTCATCTGTCAGATCTTGGTAGGGGGTGCCAAATAATTTTTAATGTTCCTTTCGATTCTAATTAGTATCAAAAGTTGTGGAACAATGTGTCTGGCAGACCCAAAGTTTCTTTCCAGCTCCTCTCTCCTTAGCTACTTCCAAGCATTGGTCTTGGGGTAAATATGCATCCATTTCTAATCAATGTGATTCTATTAGTTTCATGGCAGAAGGTCTACAACATTGCTTTTTGTTCTTTTTGCCTTTAGGGCCTACCCTTTCTTCCTTCACTTCTTTCCTTTTCTTTTTTCTCTTGAGACGGGTGTTTTGTCATGTAACCCACAATGGCCTTAAACTCGAAGTCTTTCTGCTTCAGCTTCCAAAGGGCAGGGATTACAGGGATGAATCATCACACTTGATTTAAAATAATTTTTAAAAGGCATTTAAAAATGATACACAGGAGCAGAATGGTCTTTTGGGACTGTAAAATCGATTTACTTCTTGATTGCAAAATTTTTCAATGCTTAGAGAGGTGTAATAGCCATCTCTTGACAACAGAATGATAAACTAAAGACTAAGAATGACAGAAGTAACCAAACGTATCTGGGCACAGGGTCTTTTCTGAGATGGACACTCAAACAAAGTCCATGAGAGGATAAAACCTAGAACCTCTGCTCAGATGTGACCCATGATAGCTCAGTAATCAATTGGTTTCCCATAGTAAGGGGAACAAGGACTATTACTAACAGGAACTCAATGACTGGCTCTTTGACCTCCCCACCTCCCAAGGGAGGAGCAGTACTGTTAGGCCACAGAGGACTTTGCAGCCAGTCTTGAAAATACCTGACAAAAGGGAGTCATATGAAAGAGGAGGAGGTCCTCCCCTACTAGTGGACTTGGAAAGGGGCAGGGAGGAGATGAAGGAGGGAGGGTGGGATTGGGGAGGGAATGAGGGATACAGCTGGGATACAGAATTAACAAAATGTAACTAATGAGAAAAATAAAATTATGGAAAAAAAAAGAATGACAGAAGTAGAAGGATGGAGAGAGCATGTGTCTCCACTGGCTTTCTTGTAAACCTTCACCAACTTTGAACTGTCTATAATTGGAGCTTTTGCTTTTTGTGAGAAAAAATATGCAGTTTAAGCCAGTATTGTAGGGTTTACCATTATTTGCAGTCAAGCTTATGCCTGACTGATACAAACAGAAGACTGAGTTGCTTGAACTGAAGAAGGGTTTATACGAGAGGATTTTTTTTTTTTTTTTGGCTGTTAAATCAATTTACTAGAGCACAATCAATATTTTTATATTAACATTAAGTATAATGGATTTAAAACAATGCAGACTAAAAAACAGCAAATGTGTAGTATTTGGTTTCATTACATGTGAGGATGTGTGTGCTTTTAGAGGCTTTTTACAAACGCTTGTTGTATAACTGGAAAGGGTAGATTCAGCGTTACCTTTTCCTAGATCTTCTCAACAGTGTTTTACTTAGAAGAGTGCTACCAAATGAAGTAGCCCTGCTGTGTGGATTTGGAATAAGAGAGGGTTATCAGTCTTTCCTATAAAGATAGAAGAAAGCACAAAATAAGTAGTTCTGTCTGTCCTTTACTGATAAAAGGGGAAACTGTAGAGAGCTGCGTAATGCCATGCCTTAAAGATGGAGCTGGTTTCCGCCTTCCACCTTCCCGATGGTGAGTGCTCTCTGTCACAAACAACTCCATATTTGGCTAAGGCTGAGGATCTGGCTTGCTTCCATGTATGTGGACCTATCTGCATTGCCCACGTGGCACGCTGGGGTTGGCTACCCAGAGGCTATTTAAGCTGTGGGCTGCCTTTCCCCAGGGTCAGATGATTGTTCAAGGTTCCTGAATAAACTGCATTGAAAAAAAAATAAAAAAAATAAAAGCCCAATCCAATCCTGACATCAAGTAACCTGCCACTTGTGCTGAACTGTTGGCTCCAAAACAGTGCTGCTTTATTAAAAAAAGAAAAAAAAGTGTGTGTGTGTGTGTGTGTGTGAACATGCACACACATATTTCTATGACTATTTCTCTTTTTCTCAGCATCTGTGTCACTGCCTCTTTCTCTCCTTCTTTCCTTCATTTCTATGAAATACGAGAGGATTTTAAGGTGACTAGCATGTCTACTCTCTCAAAGAACTTATAAAATAAAAGGGAAGAGAAAAGCACTGTAATAGACACAGTGCAAGTCAGAGTACATTAAAGAACCTATGGAACAAACAGAAGCAAGATACAATCATATTTGATGTCAGGAAAATATACAGGGACATTATATCTCATAACTGTTAGAGATTCATGCTGCTTCGTAATAATTTCATTATTAATAAATAATTAAACTATTAATAAAAATAGTGACTAAAACTAGGCTTAAAATCATTTGCTTGATTATGTTGGTCTAACTTCTCACTCTTCTCACTGGGATCTTATATTTGTTTAGCTGGCTTCTGGTATTGAAATTCTAAAAAAACTCTTTAACAAAATGTCCTTCTAATTAAAGATTCACCTTTTGTTTTGGAATGAAATTGACTGTGATCATATTTTTCTTCCCCATAGATTAGCTACTCTTTTATACAGTTACTTCAGGACCATCATACATTGTTTTATTGAAACATTTACTAAACTCAGTTGTAGCCTCTCCTTCCTTCACTGATTGTCCATGCTGTTCATAGTGTCCCCTTAGCCAGGGTGTGCAATCAGATAAAAATTTTGATATGAATGTGTTAGTGAGAAAAAGTGACTTAGCTTGTGTTATCCCTTGATATTTGTACATTAAACATCTTGTCTAATCATGGTAAATTATGGTCCTATTTCAGTGAAATGTTACAAGATAACAGGGTCTAAGCCCTCCCATCCAACACCAATTGGATGTAACTGGACCACAGTAACTTGCATACAGAAAGAGCTGGAGAAGCATCTCAGCAGCTGCAAAGTTTACCAACAAGTACTAGACATATTCAGTCAATCTGTACCCATCAGGAGCCAAATATTTTTTCATTAAATTTTTATTTTTTAATATTAATTATAGTTTATTTACTTTTTATCCCAGCTGTAGCCCCTTTCTTCAGTCCCCCCTAATCCCACTCTCCCTCCGTCATGTTCTCCCTGCCCCTCTCTAAGTCCATTGATAGGGGAGGTACTCTTCCCCTTCCATCTGACCCTAGCTTATCAGGACTGGCTATAATGTCCTACTCTATGGCCTATCAAGGCTGCTCCTCCCTCGGGGGTAGGTAGTTCAAAGAGCCAGCCACTGAGTTCATGTCAGAGACAATCCCTGTTCCTCTTACTAGGGAACCCACTTGGATATTTCAAGTCTCTGTTCTACTCTAGGCTTTGAGGTATTAGATAATTAAGAAAATATTTTTTGTCTTGATCTGAGAAGAAGGTTTATTGAAAGAATACTGGAGTTTATGAGAAAAACTATAGGGAATAGTGGTTCTATCTGCATTAGGCTGTCAATCAAGCTAATAGAAAGCAAGATACTCTTTCTTTCTCTCGGTTGGACCCTGCTGTTAAAGCAGAAGTTTGCATAACCAGAAATCCCCTGAGATTGGTGATAAAATGATGGACTCCCTTCCTCTGCTGGGTTCCCTCCTCTCTGCCTGATGTGGGGTGTCATGTAACCTCAGGGAGACTACAGGCTCAACCCTTTCCCAATAAGACACCGGTTCAGTGTGTACCTGGGGATCCTGGAAACACTCTCCATCTAATGAGATGTTTTGGTGCCTTAGCTTTCAACAGATGACCTTTTCCCATACCTCTAATTATACCTGGAGTTCTCCCCTGCCCCTGCCCCATTGCCCATAGGATAATTAAGTACTGTGTTCTGCTTCTTATAATAGGACAGTGCTGCAGCATGTAAATGAAGTATCCCTGGCACTCCTAGCCCCAGTGACTAAAACACATTCCCCCTTGAAACCCTTTCCACTGCCCAAGGTTTATAATGTCCCTGAATCACAAAATAAATGCTTGCTGCTGCTGCTGCTGCCATTCAGGCTTGCTGACTGTTCCCAACCATCAGCCATCAGATTTGCTTGAGCCATTTGGCTTGGCCTGGTTGGCCTGGGGCACATAGCTTAGCTAAAAGAGCTGTAACCTTCCACTGCTAGCATGGCTGTCTTTTAAAAGAGCTATAATACTTGTTGTGGAGAAAATCCTTTTCTTCATCAACCTCAGCTGAACTGGCAATCTTGTGACAAGGAGGTCTCATTCTGTGTCTGGGCCTTCTGGGAGATGCAGAAATCACCCCTCCTCTCTCTATCTCCCTCCTTCTGCTTGCTCTTCTCTCCTACCCTCCCTCTCTCTCTCCCTTTCTCTCTCTTTCATTCTCTCTCTCTATCACACACACACACACACACACACACACACACACACACACACACACAAGCACTTAACCAGAAACTCTTCAACCTCGCTCTAGATTTTAGGCCTATTCTTGGTTCTCTCTTCATGTAGCCTGTTCTAATTGCATTGCTAGAATGCTATCCTACCCACATTTAACATTTGCATTTGTATGCTCCTTCTGCAACTGCAGCAAGATGGAGGAGCAAGATGGACTGGTTCCTTTTTTCTTTCCTTTTTTTGTTGATGAATTCTATCAAATGTTTAATAAAGAAATGATAGCAATCATGCATAAGTTATTTATTTTTAATCAAGTTTATTTTTTGAGAATTTCATGTTTAGATAATGAAAAATGATATTTATCCTGATTCCCCTTTCAGCTCCCACACAAATACTCTAGTATGTTTACTCTCCAAATTCATGTCATCTTCTTTTCTTTAAAAAATAATGCACTATGTCAAATTTGTTTTGTCTATATGTAATGGGGGTGCAACTACTCACCAGCTTATAAAAATGTACTAATGGTGACACCCAAATGAATGATTGTATATACCCATAGCAGTTTCTTCAGTTGAAACTTGTAAACTTCTGCCTATCTACACTGAAAATTTGGCAACCTTTATAGTGTATACATCTTGCACAGATAATCATAGATGTTATGTATTCATGAGTGCAATAGCCTTGTCATATCGAGAAGACAGAATTTCACAGCACCTCTTTTTTTTTATTTTATTTTTTTCTTATCAGTTACATTTTATTAACTCTGTATCCCAGCCGTGTCCCGATCCCTCATTCCCTCCCAGTCCCTCCCTCCCTTCCTCATCTCCACAGTGCCCCTTTCCAAGTCCACTGATAGGGGGGGGACCTCCTCCCCATTCATCTGATCCTGTTTTATCAGGTATCTTCAGGACTGGCTGTAAAGTCCTCCTCTGTGGCCTAACAGGACTGCTCCTCCCTTGGGGGGTGGGGAGGCCAAAGAGCCAGTCATTGAGTTCCTGTTAGAAATAGTCCTTCTTCCCCTCACTTTGGGAAACCAATTGGTTACTGAGCTACCACAGGCTACATCTGAGTGGAGGTTCTAGGTTATATCCATACATGGTCCTTGGTTGAATGTCAGTCTCAGGAAAGAGCCTCACAGCACCTCTTTCCATCTTCCAACTCTTGAATTATTTCTGTGTTGGTTTTTCATTTTCTTATTCATTTATATTTTATTAGTTACAATTTATTCAGTTTGTATCACAGCTGTAACCCCCTCTCTTATCTCCTCCCAATCCCATCTTCCCTCTTCTTCTCCCTTGCTCCTCCCCCAGTCCACTGATAGGGGCAATCCTCCTCCCCTTCCATTTGACCCTAGCCTATCAGGTATCATCAGGACTGGCTGCATTGTCTTCCTCTGTGGCCTGGTAAGGCTGCCCACCCCTGAGGGGGAGGTGATCAAAGAGCCAGCCCATGAGTTCATGTCAGAGAACTGTTGCCATTACTAGGGAACCTACTTGAACACTGAGTTGCTGTGTGCTACATCTGTGCAGGAGTTCTAGGTTATCACCATGCATGGCCCTTGTTTGGAGTATCAGTCTCAGAAAGACCCCTGTACTGAGATTTTTTTCTTCTGTTACTCTCCTTGTGAAGCTCCTGTTTCCTCCAGCCTTTCTATCTCCCCCTTCTTTCATAAGATTCCCTGCACTCTGCCCAAAGTTTAGCTATGAGTCTCAGCATCTGCTTTGATACCTTGTTGGGTAAAATCTTTCAGAGTCCCTCTATGATAGGCTCCTACCTGTTCTTTGTTTTCTTATTTCTCCGATGTCCATCCTATTTGCCTTTCTGAATGAGAATTGATCATCTTACCCAGGGTCCTTCTTCTTGCTTAGCTTCTTTAGGTGTACAGGTTTTAGTATGTTTATCCTATATTATATGTCTAATATCCACTTATAAGTAAACATGTACCATGTGTGTCTTTCTGCTTCTGGGATACCTCACTCAGGATGATCTTTTCTAGATCCCATCTTGAATTCTTTTATCTGTTCTTCAAAATGCTTCTCAGCCTTGGAGGAAGAGTTGCCACAGATATCCCATGTAGGGATGAGGACTCATAATCACTTATTTTCAGCATATTGACCAGTTATGACTCTCTTAATTGACTGCTCTCTACTACCAAGAGAAGTTTCTCTCATCAAGGTTTAAAATAATCTAGGCCTATGGGTAAAAACAAGAATATTTAGAGAGTAATTCACCAGCATGGTATTTAGCAAAATAACAGTAGCAGTTTATGCCATAGGACCTTTAATCTCTCCAGCCATGGGCCTTTCACATGTTTTAAAGTACCAGGAATAAATTTCTTCATGTAAAACAGATCTCAGATCCAAACAGAAAATGGTTAGTTACTCCATCACAGCCATGCCAGTACTGCACTGTCTAGCAGGCCATTATTTTAGCATTCAGGTACAGCATTGGGTAAGACCATCAATGACTGGCATTTTATCTATACTCTACTATTTCTCTTCTTTGTAAAATATAAAAAAGAGCTATTTCCACAGAGACAGCCTCACAATTAGATGAGAATTGGTTATGGACAATAGTTCCCAACTTCTCTATTGTTGGGGCATATTCAGGTTTAAAAGCTTTAATGTTACATGTACATAGTCTCTTGAGACAATCTATTATATTAGCATGGCTAATTGCTCATTACTGATCTAAGTATGTTCACAGTAAGAGGATGAAAAGGTAGTTGGTGACTTGTTCCTTTATGGAGAAGAAAAAAAAATAACAAAAGAGGATCATTTAAGAGGTGGGAATTTAGGAAAAGGCCTCAAGAATTAACTGTTGAATATAGGAACTAAGTTTTAAGTTCAAATAGTTTCCTATGCATTTATATCTTTGAAATAAGTATGCATAGAGGAACAAAACCATTTCTGACGGGTGCATTCTTGGCAATAAGCATGGGAGAAAATGACTTTTATAGACAGTGAAAAGAAAAGGGCAATTCAGAAAGATATAGACATTAAAAGAACAAAGGCATGTAGTGAGAAAAGCAACTATTTTAGACTGATTGGCCTAAATCAGAAGGGAGAAGATCACTTTGGGGATATATTTTGGAGATTTTTGAAATTCAGTCCAAGGAATAGATATTCTTTCTAGAAAATTATGGTTTTAAAACAGAATACATATATAAAGAATAGAATTTTTAAAAGATGAATCTTCTTCCAAGGTATACAGTTTTGTTTTTTTTTTTTTTTTTAAATAGGAAATAATTATGTAAGAAAGGATCTAAGCTTTGTTGGAGAAAACAAGAATAAAGAAAGAAAGCATCTTGAGAACCCTGGGGATGTCAGAGAAAATACTAGTGGTAAGAAGAGAGAATTATGAATTAGCATTTTATGTAATCCTCAGTGTTCCTGTTGTGGAGGTGTGGTAAAAATTAATCTTTTAAACAAGTTGCTTTTAAAAAGTACCCCACTGGGGTTATTTACTTAACTCCATTGCATCATTCATTCACTCAGTAAGCACTTTTGGAGCTCCCATTCAGTCAGATTTTATAGTATTCGATGATTATGGTAAAATGAACAAGACTGGTCTCTTGTAATGAAGAGATAGACGTGAAAACAATGAGTGAGAAGGCACTATGAAAAGTGCCACAGCTACCTCACTGAGCTGCTAGGTAGATTAAATGAGGTCATGTCTGTAAAATGCTTAGTTAGGCACAGTGCCTGGTACCTAGTAAGCGCTCAATAAATAGCAGTTGCTATTCCACATAAAATCCCATGAGAATGAAATGAGAGACTGATGAACTGCTGAGGATGTTGAAGACAGCTTCAGGAAAGAAATGAGATAATCAGCTAGGCAGAGACAATGATGGCTCTTCTAGACAGAAATACTCTTAGTAAAACTGTGATGTTCTAAGAGGATAGAGAAGTACTGTCCATAGGGAACATTGGATATGTAGTTTAGAATGGGTAGGTTAAGCAAAGACAGGGGAGGTGGTTGGGTATAGATTTTAGAGGTTTTCAACATACAGTAAAGATTAGACTTTATATTTTAGGAAAGCAGAACTAACAATTGGTTTCCAAGCAGAACATGTGAGGGCACATCGCTTACTGGAAAGATCATTCTGGGAACAGTTCAGAGACTCAGTGATGTATGGTTGAGTCATGAGAAATCGTCAGGAAACAACTAATCTACAACAACAAAACAAAATTGTTTTGGTAAATCACACAAAATATACCTTAATTTTTTTTTTTGCTTTTGCCACTTCACTTTGAAAACGCTTTTCCCCAAAAACATTTGTAACCATCTATATTCTTCTAAATTTTTAAAAGTTATGTGATTATGTTTGAAAACTTTTTATGTATTTCACAAGGTTTTGCACTTTTACCAGTTCATTATCATCATAAGAATATAGAAGTTAGAAGTCTAGTTACATATAATATGTAGTAAATGCTAAAGCCAGAATAACAACTTAATCATTGACTATTAAATAGTCTTGTTGTTTTAGATTGGCTTGTGTTGAAGGAGGGTCTTGTGCACCGTGTTTTCAATGCTTCTTTCAGTGTCCTGAAATCTGGTTACCACTCTGACATGGTCATTGTTATCTATGTTGAACCTTCTCCTGTATTCATGTGATGTAATGAATGCTCCTTAATTATCTCTGGTTGGTTAATAAAGTTGCCGACAGATGGGCTGGGCAGAAAAAGGTAGGTGGAGCTAATCTTCCTGGGTTTGAGAATCTCAGGAGAACCATGAGGTGAGGAGAAGGAGGAGGATAGAGTAGGAGAGGAGACAGGAGGTCGCCCTCGGGTATCTAGGAACACATGGCCAAGCTTTCTTCCTAGAGAAAGCTTGATGGAGCAGAAGCAGCCTAAGTAGAACATGTGTGAGTATTTGGGATTTTGGATGGGAAACAGACAAGATAACTTAGAGTGTTGATATTTGCCCAGCTCTAGTTCTTTAAGGTTTATTATAAATCTAACAAGTTTCTGTGCTTTAAATACATGCTTTATGAATAACTGCTGCTGTAATAATTTTTGTATTGATATATACAAAATAATCAATTCATTTTACATATAATACAGAGCCACTAACATTCAATGTTGCTATTTCTAGCTCAGTTAACCTAAGCTGGATAATCCTCACAGGTTTGAGCAGAGGCTAAACTAATCTAGGTAATTCCTTATGTTGTGTCCCAAGGCTCATATCCTAGGTGATTTTAAGACCTGTCACCTTGACAATATTAACCATCACACTGTATAACCATATATTATATACTTGTCATATACCAGCACTTCTCACTTTTCAAGAAAGTAATATTTTTTCTCTTTAATTAATTTATTCACTTTACATACCAATTGCAACCTCCTCCCATCTATCCTCCCAGTCCCATCCTCCCACCTTCTTTCTCCTATTTCTCCCTTCCATTCTTCTCAGAGAAGGAACTTCCTCCCACCCAACTTACCATCCTGTCCTGTCATTCATGTTACATAGGACTAAGCTCATGCTCTTCCACTGAGGTCAGCCAAAGCTGCCCAGCTAGGGGAAAGTGATCCAATAGCAGGCAACTGCATCCATGTCAGTGACAGTCTCTGCTCCTGTTGCTAAGGGAACCAAAGACTGAACTGTCCATCAGCTCTAAAAGTGTTGGAGGCCTACGTCTCTCCAGTCCATGCATGCACTTAGGAACTCCATCTTTGTGAGCCCCCACTGGCCTAGGCTAGTTGATTTTGTTGGTCTCATTATAGAGTTCTTGTTCCCTTCAGGTCCCTCTATCCTTCCCCCAACTTTTCCACAAAGTTCCTAGATCTCCATCTAATGTTTAGCTGTGGGTCTCAACAACTGTTTTGATCTCTTGGTGGGTGGAGCTTCTCAGAGGACAGTTAGCTTGGCTCATGTCTACAAGCATAGCAGAGTATCATTAATAGTAATAACTCCAACCAAGCAAGTTGCTGTATGACAAGAACTTCAAGTTTCTTAAGAAAGAAATTGAAGGGAGTAAGACTTTTTTTTTTTCAAAGCAGAAATGACACTATGGGATATTTCAAACAATCCCGAGAAGGAAGAAAGTATAAAGAAACTATTTAGTTACCATGAATTATGATAACAACAGTGATAATAGCTGGCATATGTGCTAAAGAACTTGCTAATCAGTGGGACAGAGTATAGAACTCAAATATAGCCTACATGATGCACATAGCCATATTGTGTTTGATATACTGTTTTTTTCTGGAAAGTGCTACCATTGGATATAGACACATTAAAACATTTGCCTGAGATCATTTCACACAATGTATAAATAGTTATTTCAATACAGAAAGTTATAATGAATAATATACTTGTGAAAGTTTATTGTATTGTGTTCTGTTTCTATGCTAAACGGTGGTATTTTCTATATTTTAGAAGGCATCATGATGGCATATAATTATATTTTCTACTCAGGGGGCTGAGGCAGGAGAATTGGCTTCCAGGCCAGCCTTGATAACATGGTACCAGCCTGTTGAGAGAATCTCTTGTGTCTGTTTGGAAGCTGTCAATAAAAAAGTTAGTGGCCTATAGCTGAGGCAGGAAACAGAAAATGAGACATCCAGCAGACAGAAGGCATTCTGGGATGAGAGAGGAATGGGACACTCAATGGGCAAGATGAGAAGAGGATGGATTCATGGTACCTGAGCTCAGGTAACCAGGCATGTTGCAAAATGTAGATTAGTATAATGGCTTATTAACTTAAAATCTACTTAGAGAAAAGCCTACCTACATGGCCTAGGTATTTGTAAATAATATTATGACATTATTCAGGGAGCTTGGGAACGAGAAGAAAAACCCACTGTAACAATTGTGGGCTGGGGTCTAGAGTGAGTTAAAAGGGAGAAAGCAAGCTGAGCACTAACAACATCATTCTGTTTCCTGACTGGGTGCAACATAATCAGCCCCTCAAACTCCTGCCACCAGGACTTCCTTTGTCTTGATGGACTGTACCTTCCAACTTTGAGCTAAAATAATCCTTTCTTACTTAAACTGTTTATCCAGTTATTTTATCTGAGCAATGAGTAAAGTAAATAAGGCAACCAAAGTGTTGTTAATTATTAATAATATTTTTTTTCTCAGAATTTAAGTACTTTATTTTTAGCTCTTCATCTTAAGTCAGAATTAATACAAGACAAATTTCAAAGCATGGCAAGGAATATGTAGTCATTTTTAAGACATTTATTCCAATTTTGATATGTCATGAATGTTCCTGGCCTAAACCTTCTAAGCTATTCATCCTTTAGGACAATTGTAAATGGCAGCAGTTTTAATATATTGAACAGGTGGAAGAGTCCTGTCAGAGTGTTCTGTTTTATTTTATTTTAGTCATATTTGCCTCTCTATACTCTTATAAAGTGGTTAATAACCTCAAGGAATTGGCATGAACAAATGCCAAGACCAGCTTGCTGAAATGCTACTTTGTATTTTAAGACTCTACTGTGTGGTTTAGTTGTGGAGAAGTAAGGCCACAGAAGACAACCATACATCAGGAAAAGGTACTGGAGTGTAGGGTGCATACCTTTAGTCATAAAAATGCATATATAACCATGGGTGGGTTTCCATAATTTCTTGTTTTAAGGTGAAGTGTTGGCTTGGAAAATGGTAAATTTGCAAAATGCTAATTTGAAAGCAGTTGGCAATATAAATCTTGATACAACCTTATCACATGACATTCCTACTATCTTTTTGAGGCAGAAGTTTTAGCTTACCTCAGCTCACTAATAAAAATATTTGTGATTATTTAAATAATAAAACAATCTTTTGGCAGTGTAATCTTTTATTGGTGCAAAACGAGACATCTAATTGTATTTAAAATGCCCCAGAAGGTTGGAGAGAGAGAGCTCAGAAGGTAACAGAACTTGATGCTTGTCCAGAAGACCCATGTCCAGTTCCCAGCACCTACTGGATAACTCACAATGTCCCGTTACTCTGAAAACTCTGGCTTCACGCCATTCAAAGCTCACTTCTAGCCTCCACTGGCACCAGTACCCACATGGCATAACACACGCACATGCATGCACACACACCCTTCCATCTTTAAAATTCATAGCATATAAGCAAAAGAAAGGAATATAACATATAAAAAGCAATCCTTCATATAACTAATGAAGTGTTTATTCAAGGAGCTAATTTTTGGAATTGTTGCTTTTAACAGGCTTTGGAGATAGAGTTTATTTGAAACAAACTTTACAACAAAGTGTATCATAATCTCAAATACTGTTTTAGAGAATTAAAAAGAGTTATGATGGTGACTTTTATGGGTCTTTATACCACTATAAAAATGTAAAGGTATGCAACTTTGACATCTCTGAAACTGTCACCACAAGCTATGTAATAACTATTTTTCCTTTTCCTTTTTTATTTTTATGTGCATGGGCATTTTTTCTGAACATCTATATGTGCACCATGAGTATATGCACAGGCCAGAAGAGAGCATCCGATGCTCAGGATTTAAGTTATAGATGCTTATAAGGTGTGATATGGGTGCTGGGATTATATTTTGATCATATTCATCCCAGTTTCCCATGTTGCTCCATGTATTAATAATTTTTACCTTTATGCTGGAGTTTCAATACCACTATTTGTTAATTCAAGTGTCTTAATGAGGCATTGGAGTTATTTCCAGTTTGTGGTTATTATAAATAAACCTACTAGGCACATTTGTTAATTTTTGTTTATGTGGAAAATTTCATTTTGCTTATCTAAATGCATAGATGAAGTAGAATGATGGATCACACAGAAGGCGTATCTTTAAATTTGAAGAAGTTGTATAAATGTTGGAGAGACTGGGAACTGAGATATATTAAGAGTTGTTCTACATTCTTGACAATATTTCGTACAGTGAATTGTTTTAACCAGTCTACAGTGTAGTGGTATATATATTATACTATACAATATATAGTGTAGTATACATAGTATAATATGTAGGAGGTCATTGGTTGCCAGGGAAAGAAAAGAGAGGAAAGGTTAAAAAGGAGAGCTATGGATTAGTTTTTTTTTTTTTCAATGCAGTTTATTCAGGAACCTTGAACAATCATCTGATCCTGGGGAAAGCCAGCCCACAGCTTAAATAGCCTCTGGGTAGCCAACCTCAGCGTGCCACGGGGGCAATGCAGATAGGTCCACATACATGGAAGCAAGCCAGATCCTCAGCCTTAGCCAAATGTGGAATTGTTCGTGACAGAGAGCACTCACCATCAGGAAGGTGGAAGGCTGAAACCAGCTCCATCTTTCAGGCGCGGCATTACGCAGCTCTCTACAGTTCCCTCTTTTTGTTTTAGACGCATCAGGCAAGAGTAGAGGTCTGATCTCTGATATTAGAAATAAATTGGGACTTTGTACCGATGTTCATTTAGGTGTCATCCACCAAAAGAGCATCAGACCTGTCCAATACCTTTTTCTCAGAGGCAGGACTTGGGGCATCAACCCACATGCAATCAGACATGCTCTTCTCTGGGTCCAAAGCGGCTGACCCTGAGTGCAGTGCTTAGCCTTGCATCCCGAGCGTAACATTTTAGCTTTTTGTGGTAGCCAACCATGCCTGGAGAGACTGTCCTGCTTCAATGGCTGTAAAGGCCTGAACGGTCATGGCTGCATTACGCTGTTGTGAGACTCTAATCTTGCATATACACCACAGGCAAACCAAGGAGACCAACACCAGAAGGCCTGCTAACGCTCCCATGCCCGCCCATTCCTTCAGATGATTTATGGCTGCAGCAATCCATGGTGATAATCCTGTGGCTAGTCCTGCGTCCACTCTGGTAGAATTTACTGTGATAATGGCCACTCTCAGCTGCTCCATCGTAGTATCGAATTCTCCAGTCCAATTACCTAAAATATAACTAGACAATTGTTTAGACAGATTTGCAGCACAGCGAAAATTCTCATGTTGTATGCTAGTGACACAAAGTCCAGCATACTTTCATTGACAGCCAAGTTGAGCGATTTGCCATAGGGTATCAATTTGCTCCTGCACGAGGTCAATCCTCTGATTGAACACCATCAAGCCTCCTTTTAGTTGAGCATTAATTCCTTTTTGTACATCTAAGGCATGAGCTACATTGGCTAAAAGGTTATTCAGGGTCTGAGCAGTCTGCACAGTATGACTCCTGGCTAATGCCGCGGTGGTAGCTCCAACAGCCACCAATGAGATGGCAGTAACAATGGCGGCTGTAATTCCAAGATCCCTTTTCTGTCTGAAGAGAGTCATAGTGTGAGGGGCATCCACGGGTACAGGTACCCAGCGAGGCATGCAAGTAACCAGCTAGTAAATTTACTAGCATTCCAGCATTGGGCAAAAAAGCAAGTATCATTACCACAATTACTTGGCTCTATCTGGCTAATAATGAATAGAAATGGGAGATATGAACAAACAGGTGTGGGCTTATAGGAAATATTATGAGAAGCCTTAACCCCCTCATTGGAACATCCTGCATCAGTTCTAGAACTAGCAGTGGTGGTGTCCGAGGTCTGAGTAGGTTCAGGAGACCATTGCCCCCAGGGGCGAGACGTGCTCCATGTAAATAGACTAACTCCATGTTTTCCTCCACTTTTAAAAGTCATTTAGGGTTCTTAAATTATTTCCCCCCTTTTTTTTTTAAATTGTTCCTCAATTACACTTTATTAATTCTGCATCCCCCCATAACCCCTTCCTCCTGCCCTCCCAATCCCACCCTCCCTCCTCCCTCTGCATGCATGCCACTCCCCAATTCCACTGATAGGGGAGGTTCTCCTCTCCTTTCTGATCTTAGTCCATCAATTCAAGTGGCTGCATTGTCCTTTACTATGGCCTGGTAAGGCTGCTCCCCCTCAGGAGGAGGTGACTAAAGAGCAGGCCAGTCAGTTCATGTCAGAGGCAGTCCCTCTTCCCATTACTATGTAACCCAATTGGACTCTGAACTGCCCTGGGCTACATCTGTGCAGGGGTTCTGGGTTATCTCTATGAATAGCCCTTGGTTGGAGTATGAGTCTCTGGGAAGTTCCCTGTGTTCAAATTTTCTGGTTCTGTTGCTCTCCTTGTAGAGACCCTGTCCTCTCCAGCTCTTACTATTTCCCAGTTCTTATATAAAATTCCATTCACTCTGCCCAACAGTTGCCCATCAGGCTCAGCATCTGCTTTGATAGTCTGTAGGACAGAGGCTTTCAGAGGCCCTCTGTGGTAGGTACCTAGGTTGTTTCTTGTTTTCTTCTTCTTCTGATGTCCATCATCTTTGCCTTTCCGGATGGGGATTGGACATTTTAGTTAGGGTCCTCTCTCTTGCTTAGTTTCTTTAGATGCACAGGTTTTAGTGGGTTTGTCCTATGTTGTATGTCTATAGGAGTGAGTATATACCATGTGTGTCTTTTTGCTTCTGGGACAACTCACTCAGGATGATCCTTTCCAGATCCCACCATTTACCTGCGAATTTCATGATTTCCTTATTTTTCATTGCTGAGTAATATTCCATTGTGTAGATGTACCACAATTTCTGCATCCATTCTTCAATTGAGGGGCATCTGGGCTGTTTCCAGCTTCTGGCTATTACAAATAAAGCTGCTACAAACATGGTTGAGCAAATTTCCTTTTTGTGTGCTTGAGCCTCTTTTGGATATATGCCTAGGACTGGTATGGCTGGATCATGGGGAAGCACTATTCCTAGTTGTCTGAGAAGGTGCCAGATTGATTTCCAGAGTGGTTGTACAAGTTTACATTCCCACCAGCAGTGGAGAGGGTTCCTCTTTCTCCACAACATCTCCAGCACGTGTTGTCACTTGAGTTTTTGATCTTGGCCATTCTCATGGGTGTAAGGTGAAATCTCAGGGTTGTTTTGATTTGCATTTCCCTAATTGCTAGTGAGGTTGAGCATTTCTTTAAGTGTTTCTCTGCCCTTCGGTATTCCTCTACAGAGAATTCTCTGTTTAACTCTGTTCCCCATTTTTTTTTAAGTGGGTTACTTGATTTGCTGCTTTTCAGCTTCTTTAGTTCTTTATATATACTTGATATGAGTCCTCTGTCAGATAAAGGGTTGGTGAAGATTCTTTCCCAATCTGTAGGCAGTCACTTTGTTTTGATGAGGGTGTCCTTTGCTTTCCAGAATCTTTTCAGTTTCATGAGGTCCCATTTATTGATTGTTGCTCTTAGAGCCTGTGCTGTTGGTGTTCTGTTCAGGAAGTTTTCCCCTGTACCAATGAGTTCTAGGGTATTCCCCACTTTTTTTTCAAGCCGATTTAATGTTTCTGGTTTTATGTTGAGGTCTTTGATCCACTTGGACTTTAGTTTTGTGCAGGGTGATAAGTATGATCTATTTTCATTTTTCTACATGTAGACATCCAGTTGGACCGGCACCATTTGTTGAAGATGCTATCTTTTTTTCCATTGTATGGTTTTGGCATCTTTGTCAAATATCAGGTGTCCGTAAGTGTGTGGGTTTATTTCTGGGTCCTCTGTTCGGTTCAATTGATCCACCAATCTGTTTCTATGACAGTACCATGCAGTTTTTAAAACTGTTCCTCTATAGTGCAACTTAAGATCAGGGATGGAGATACCTCCAGAAGATCTTTTATTGTAGAGGATTGTTTTAGCAATTCTGGGTTTCTTGTTCCATATGAAGTTGAGAATTTTTCTTTCCAGGTCTGTAAAGAATTGTGTTGGTAATTTGATGGGAATTGCATTGAATCTGTAGATTGCTTTTGGTAAAATGGCCATTTTTACTATGTTAATCCTGCCAAGCCATGAGCATCAGAGATCTTTCCATCTTCTCATATCTTCTTCTAGTTCTTTCTTCAGAGATTTGAAATTTTTTTCATACAAGTCTTTGACTTCCTTGGTTAGGGTTATTCCGAGGTACCTTATGTCATTTGTGGCTATTGTGAAGGGTGTTGTTTCCCTAATTTCTTTCTCAACCCTTTTGTTTTTTGTATACAGGAGGGCTACTGATTTTTTTTAGTTAATTTTGTATCCAGCCACTTTGCTGAAGGTGTTTATCAGCTGTAGGAGTTCCCTGGTAGAGTTTTTGGGGTCACTCACGTATACTATCATATCATCTGCAAATAGTGATAATTTGACTTCTTCCTTTGCAATTTGTATCCCCTTGATCTCCTTCAAGTGTCTTATTGCTCTAGCAAGGACTTCCAGAACTATGTTGAAGAGATATGGAGAGAGTGGGCAGCCTTGTCTTGTCCCTGATTTCAGTGGGATTGCTTTAAGTTTCTCTCCGTTCAGTTTGATGTTGGCTATATGTTTGCTGTATATTGCCTTTACTATGTTTAGATATGTGCCTTGTATTCCTGATCTCTCCAAGACTTTAAACTGAATGGATGTTGGATTTTGTCAAATGCTTTTTCAGCATCTAGGGAGATTATCATGTGGTTTTTTTCTTTCAGTTTGTTAATATGGTGGATCACATTGATGGATTTCCGTATATTGAACCACCCCTGCATACCTGGGATGAAGCCTACTTGGTCATGGTGGATGATATCTTTGATGTGTTCTTGTATTCGGTTTGCGAGTATTTTGTTGAGTATTTTTGCATCAATGTTCATAAGTGAGATTGGCCTGAAGTTCTGTTTTTTTGTTGGGTCTTTGTGAGGTTTAGGTACCAAGGTGACTGTGGCTTCATAGAATGAGTTTGGTAATGTTGCTTCTGTTTCGATTTTGTGGAATAATTTACAGAGAATTGGACGTAACTCTTTTTTGAATGTCTGGTCGAATTCTGCTCTGAAACCATCAGATCCTGGGCTTTTTTTGGATGGGAGACTTTCAATGACTGCTTCTATTTAATTGGGGTATATAGGACTATTTAATTGATTTGCCTGGTCCTGATTTAGCTTTGGTAAGTGGAATCGATCAAGAAAATTGTCCATTTCATTTAAATTTTCAAATTTTGTTCCATATCGACTTTTGAAGTAAGTCCTAATGATTGTTTGGATTTCCTCAGTGTCTGTAGTTATGTCCCCCTTTTCATTTCTGATTTTGTTGATTTGGATGGTGTCTTGCTGCCTTGTAGTTAGCTTGGCTAAGGGTTTGTCTATCTTGTTGATTTTTCTCAAAGAACCAGCTCTTGGTTTCATTGATTCTTTGAATTGTTTTATTTGTTTCTAATTGATTGATTTCAGCCCTGAGAGTGATTATTTCCAGCCGTCTGCTCCTTCTTGGTGTGTCTGCTTCTTCTTTTTCCAGGGTTTTTTTTTCCATAATTTTATTTTTCTCATTAGTTTCATTTTGTTAATTCTGTATCCCAGCTGTATCCCTCATTCTCTCCCCAATCCCACCCTCCCTCCCTCATCTCCTCCCTGCCCCTTTCCAAGTCCACTAGTAGGGGAGGACCTCCTCCCCTTTCATATGACTCCCTTTTGTCAGGTATTTTCAAGACTGGCTGTAAAGTCCTCCTCTGTGGCCTAACAGTACTGTTCCTCCCTTGGGAGGTGGGGAGGTCAAAGAGCCAGTCATTGAGTTCCTGTTAGTAATAGTCCTTGTTCCCCTTACTATGGGAAACTAATTGATTACTGAGCTATCATGGGTCACATCTGAGCAGAGGTTCTAGGTTTTATCCTCTCATGGACTTTGTTTGAGTGTCCATCTCAGAAAAGACCCTGTGCCCAGATAGGTTTGGTCCTTGTGGAGCTCCTATCCTTTCCACATCAAACTCCCCTTCTTTCATATGATTCCCTGCACTCTGCCGAAGGTTTGGTTGTGAGTCTTAGTATCTATTTTGGAGCACTGCTAGGTAGAGTCTTTCAGATGCTTTCTGCGGTAGACTCCTGTCATACGTTCAATGCATATCCCATTTGTCTTTCTAAATGAGGATAGATCATCATACCCCGTAACCGCTTTCTTGATTATCTTCTTTAGGTGTATAGATTTCATTATGTTTATCCTATCTTTTAGGTCTATATAAGCGATTATATTCCATGTTTGTCTTTCTCCTTCTGGGATACTTCACTCAGAATGATCTTTTCTAGATCCCACCATTTGCCTGCAAATTTCATGATTTCCTCCTTTTTGATTGCTGAATAGTATTCCATTGTGTAAAAATACCACAGTTTCTGTGTCCATTCCTCTGTTGATGGACATCTGGGTTGTTTCTAGGTTCTGGCTATTACAAATAAAGCTGCTACAAACATGGTTGAGCAAATGTCCTTATTGTGTACTTGAACAAATTTTGGGTATATGCCTAGCAGTGGTATAGCTGGGTCTTGAGGAAGCGCTATTCCTAATTGTCTGAGAAACTGCCAGATTGACTTCCAAAGTGGTTGTACCAGTTTACATTCCCACCAGCAATAGAGGAGGGTTCCCCTTTTTCCACAACCTCTCCAACATGTGTTGTCATTTGTGTTTTTCATCTTGGCCATTCTGATGGGTGTAAGGTGATATCTCAGGGTTGTTTTGATTTGCATTTCCCTAATGGCTAATGACGTTGAGCATTTCTTTAAGCGTTTCTCTGCCATTCTATATTCCTCTACAGAGAATTCTCTGTTTAGCTCCATTCCCCATTTTTTAATTGGATTACTTGTTTTGCTGCTTTTCAGCTTCTTTAGTTCTTTATATATACTGGATATTAGCCCTCTGTCAGATAGAGGGTTGGTGAAGATTCTTTCCCAATCTGTAGGCAGTCGTTTTGTTTTGATGATGGTGTCCTTTGCTTTACAGAAGCTGTTCAGTTTCATGAGGTCCCATTTGTTGATTGTTGCTCTTAAAGCCTGTGCTGTTGGAGTTCTGTTCAGGAAGTTGTCTCCTGTGCCAATGAGTTCTAGGCTGTTCCCTATTTTTTCTTCTAACAGATTTAGCGTATCTGGTTTCATGTTGAGGTCTTTGATCCATTTGGACTTTAGTTTTGTGCAGGGTGATAAATGTGGATCTATTTTCATTTTTCTGCATGTAGACATCCAATTAGACCAGCACCATCTGTTGAAGATGCTATCTTTTTTCCATTGAATGGTTTTGGCTGCTTTGTCAAAATTTGATTATTCATAGGTACATGGGTGTATTTCTGGGTCTTCAATTCGGTTCCATTGATCCTCCTTTCTGTTTTTATACCAATACCATGCAGTTTTTATTACTATTGCTCTGTAGTACAGCTTGAGATCGGGAATGAAGATACCTCCAGATGATCTGTTGTTGTATAGGGTTGTTTTGGAGATTCTAGGTTTTTTGTTTCTCCATATGAACCTGAGAATCTTTTTTTCAAGGTCTGAAAAGAATTGAGTTGGTATTTTGATGGGAATTGCATTGAATCTGTAGATTGCTTTTGGCAGGATGGCCATTTTCACAACGTTAATCCTACCAATCCATGAGCACGGGAGATCTTTCCATCTTCTGAGATCTTCTTCAATTTCTTTCTTCAGAGACTTGAAGCTTTTCTCAAACAGGTCTTTCACTTGCTTGGTTAGTGTCACCCCACGGTACTTTATGTTATTTGTGGCTATTGTGAAGGGTGTTGTTTCTCTAATTTCTTTCTCGGCCCTTTTGTCTTTGGTTTATAGGAGGGCTTCTGATTTTTTTGAGTTGATTTTGTATCCAGCCACTTTGCTGAAAGTGTTTACCAGCTAAAGGAGTTCTCTGACTGAGTTTTTGGGGTCACCATGTATACTATCATATCATCTGCGAATAGTGACACTTTGACCTCTTCCTTTACAATTTGTATCCCCTTAATCTCCTTTAGTTGTCTTATTGCTCTGGCTAAGACTTCAAGTACTATGTTGAAGAGATATGGAGAGAGTGGGCAGCCTTGTCTTGTCCCAGATTTCAGTGGGATTGATTTAAGTTTCTCTCCATTGAGTTTGATGTTGGCTGTAGGCTTGCTGTATATTGCCTTTACTATGTTTAAGTATGTGCCTTGTATCCCTGATCTCTCCAATACTTTAAACATGAATGGGTGTTGGACTTTGTCAAATGCTTTTTCAGCATCCAAGGAGATTATCATGTGGTTTTTCTCCTTCAGTTTGTTTATGTGATGGATTACATTGATGGATTTCCGTATGTTGAACCACCCTTGCATGCCTGGGATGAAGCCTACTTGGTCACGGTGGATGATATCTTTGATGTGTTCTTGGATTCGGTTTGCAAGTATTTCATTGAGTATTTTTGCATCAATATTCATAAAAGAGATAGGTCTGAAGTTCTCTTTTTTTGTTGGGTCTTTGTGTGGTTTGGGTATCAAGGTAACTGTCGCTTCATAGAATGAGTTTGGTAATGTTCCTTCTGTTTCTATTTTGTGGAATAGTTTGAGGAGAATTGGTATTAGCACTTCTTTGAAGGTCTGGTAGAATTCTGTGCTGAAACCATCGGGCCCAGGCTTTTTTTGGAGGGGAGGCTGTTAATGACTGCTTCAATTTCCTTGGGGGATATAGGGCTATTCAGTCTTTCTATCTGATCTTGACTTAATGTTGGTAGATGGAATCTATCTAGAAAATTGTCCATTTCGTTTAAATTTTCAAATTTTGTGGCATATAGGCTTCTGTAGTATGACCTAATGATTGTTTGGATTTCTTCAGTGTCTGTAGTTATGTCCCCCTTTTCATTTCTGATTTTGCTGATTTGGATAGAATCTCTCTGCTTTTTAGTTAGCTTGGCTAAGGGTTTGTCTATCTTGTTGATTTTCTCAAAGAACCAGCTTTTTGTTTCATTGATTCTTTGAATAGTTTTATTTGTTTCCAATTGATTGATTTCAGCCCTGAGTTTGATTATTTCCAGCCTTCTGCACCTCTTGGGTGTATCTGCTTCTTTTTTTTCTAGGGTTTTCAGTTGGGCCATTAAGTTACTTGTATGTGATGTTATAAATTTCTTCTTGCAGGCACTTAGTGCTATAAATTTTCCTCTGAGCACTGCTTTCAATGTGTCCCATAAATTTGGGTATGTTGTGCCTTCATTTTCATTGAATTCTAGGAAGTCTTTAATTTCTTTCTTAACCCAGCTGTCATTGAGTAACAAGTTGTTCAGTTTCCATGTGCATGTCGGCTTTTTGTTATTTCTGTTATTGTTGAGGTCCAGCTTTAGTCCATGGTGGTCCGATAGAATACAAGGGATTATCTCAATCTTTTTATATCTGTTGAGGCTTGCTTTGTGACCAACTATATGGTCTATTTTGGAGAAGGTTCCATGAGGTGCTGAAAAGAAGGTATACTCTTTTGAGTTTGGGTGGAAAGATCTGTAGACGTCTATTAGGTCCATTTGATTTAGGGACTCTGTAAGTGCTTTTATTTCCCTATTTGGTTTCTATCTAGTTGATCTGTCCCTTGGTGAGAGTGGGGTGTTGAAGTCACCCACTATTAGGGTATTGCCATTAATGTGTGGTTTAAGCTTTAATAATGTTTCATTTATGAATGTGGGTGCTCTTGTATTTGGGGCATAGATGTTTAGAATTGTGATGTCTTCTTGGTGAATTTTTCCTTTGATGAAAACGTAGTGCCCCTCTATGTCTTTTTTGATTAGTTTTGGTTGAAAATCTATTTTATTAGATATTAGGATAGCCACTCCTGCTTGTTTTTTGGGTCCATTTGCTTGAAAAACTGTTTTCCAGACTTTTACTCTGAGGTAGTGTTTATCTTTGTTGCTTAGGTGTGTTTCTTGGATGCAGCAGAATGTTGGTTCCTGTTTCCGCACCCATTCTGTTAGTCTGTGTGTTTTTATTGGAGAGTTGAGTCCATTGATGTTGATAGATAATAATGACCATTGAATGTTATTTCCTATTATTGTGGAGTTGGCGATGTTACTGTGAATCATTGCTTGTTTGCTTTTGACTTTTGTTGGAAATTATCTTTAACCTATGTTTTCTTGGGTGTATTTGTTTTCATTGGATTGGAATTTTCCTTTTAGTATCTTCTGTAGGGCTGGGTTGCTGTTCAAATATTGCTTAAATTTAGTTTTGTCGTGGAATATTTTATTTTCTCCATCTATGTTGATTGAAAGCTTTGCTGGGTAAAGTAGTCTAGGTTGGCACCTGTGGTCCCTTAGGGCCTGCATGATCTCTCCCCAGGCTCTTCTGGCTTTCATAGTTTCTGATGAGAAGTCCGGTGTGATTCTGATAGGTTTGCCTTTATATGTTACTTGGCCTTTTTCCCTTGCTGCTTTTAGTATCTTTTCTTTGTTCTGTAGATTAAGTGTTTTGACTATGATGTGGCGTGAGGAGTTTCTTCTCTGGTCTAGTCTATTTGGTGTTCTGTAGGCCTCTTGTATGTTTGTGGACATCTCTTTCTTTAGGTTGGGAAAATTTTCTTCTATGATTTTCTTGAAAATATTTTCTGGACTTTGTAACCTGGACTCCTCTTCTTCTTCAATTCCTATTATTCTTATATTTTGCCTTTTCATGGCATCCTTGATTTCTTGTATGGTTTGTGTTTGGGATTTTTCTGATTTTATTTTTGCTTTGAGAGAAGTATCAATTTCTGTGAGTGTATCTTCAGCACCTGAGATTCTCTCTTCCATCTCTTGAATTCTATTAGTGATGCTTACCTTTGAGATTCCTTCTCTTTTCTCTAAGTTCTTCAGTTCCAGGGTTTTCTCAGTTTGTGTTTTCTTTATTGATTCTAATTCTGTTTTCATGGCTTGCAACATTTCCTTCATCTGTTTGAGTGTGGATTCCTGTGTCTCCAAGATGGACTCTATTTTTTTGTTTGTTTCCTCTCTTAGTGCCTCTGCTTCTGCCTCCAATTGTTTGGCTATATTTGCATGTGTTTCTTTAAGAGCTTCTTCGTTCACGTCGTTTGTCTTTGTTTCTATTTGGGAGGCCAAATCGTTAAGGGATTTTTTTGTATCTTCTTTAACTGTTTGAATCTCTATGACTATTTCTCTGAGAGATTTTTTGGTTTCCTCTTTATGTGCCTCAAATAACTGGATAATCATAGCTTTAAAATCATTTTCTTTTTCTTTTTCTGCTGAGTTGGAGTGTCCAATAATTTTGGAGGTTGCCGGTGAAGCCATGATATCTTGATTTGCGTTGGTTGTGTTCTTTCGCCCACCTCTGGCCATTTGGTTATCTGTCGTGTTCACTGTCTGTTCCTGGATTCTGCAGGTCAGACTGGTTTTTCTCTGGTATCTGGAGAATTCTTCAGGAGAATGAAGGTCTAGTGAGGTCTAGTGGTTCTAGTGTGTGCGTTGGTTATTCAGCTATACCTGTAGAAGGAAAGTTCGCAGGCGCAGAAGGGCAAATGCGGGGTAGCGTGTGTTTGAGCGTGTGCTTGTGGGTGTGTCCTAAGGTGAATGAAGAGGCCTTCAGTGTGTGAGAGGGGTGCTTTGCAGGCACTGAAGTTGTTGCAGGCGCTAAGGGATCGCAAGCGCTGTTGAAGAATGCGCGCACATATTGATTTTAAGGTCTGCTGGTCTTTGGTGTCTATTAAGCTGGTTTTCTGCCACTGAGGGGTTGGATGGCCCATACAATCACTGGCTGGGCCGCCCTGTGTAGTCTGTGCTGCCACTTGCAGGCTTGGGATCTGGGAAGGGTTGTACTGTGGGTCTGAGTCTCTGTGGCTAGCACTGTATTGGGCATGCGCTCTGGTGGGATGGAGTTTTGGCGGTGCGTGCACTCCTGCAGAGCCGGGTGGTGGTGGTAGTGGGGGGGGTGTTCCGTGGGTCAAGAGCTCGGTGAGAGGGCCCTAGGTGGGGTGTGTTCTCCTCTGAGTGGTGGTGTTCAGCAGGTTGTTACTGCTCTCCGCTGAGGCAGTGGGGTCTGGAGCTCTGCCTCCCTGCCTCCACCCTTCTTGGGTCCCAGGCACTGAGCTTTGCGGCTTTGGTATCCAGGAAGAATTGTATTGTGGATCTGAGTCTCTGTGGTTAGCGCTCAGTGGTTGGAGCTCTGTGATTGGGCCTGCGCTCCTTCTGTGAGGAGGTTTCTGGGGTTATTGCGCTCTGGCCGCTTGGGGCGTGAGCTCGGCTGCACTTCCTGCTGCGGTCTAAGCCATGGGATCACATCAGTGGGATGGGGGAGGGGACGATCCTCGAACCGGAGGGCCCCAAGCAGGACGTGTCCCAGGAGGGGGCGGGTGTTCAACGGGTGGTTACAGCAGACCACTGCTGTAAGGGGCCCGGAGCACTGTCTCTGCTGCCTTGATCTCCTGGATGTGAGTTTTGTGCTCAGCTGCCTGGTGCTGTGTGCGGGTTTCCCCGCGGGAGGCCCGGACAAGGGAAGCGCCCTATTTCCTTCCCAGAGAAGTCTGCGCCCGATCCAAAACTACTAGCACTCCACACTTCTGTGGTGGCCCCTCTCCTTTAGAAAGCCCCACAGTCCAAATTCTAGCTTTGGTTGACTCTCCACTCACCAATTACGGAGATTCATGTCTTCTGCCTCTCTAAAACGGTGCGCTCTGCTCGCTGCCATCTTGGAGTCTCCAGGGGTTTTAAGTGAGCCATTAAGTTGCTTGAATGCGCTGTCTCAAATTTCTTCTTGAAGGCACTTAGTGCTATGAACTTTCCTCTTAACACTGCTTTCATTGTGTCCCACAATTTTGGGTATGTTGTGTCTTCATTTTCATTGAGTTCTAGGAAGATTTTAATGTCTTTCTTTATTTCTTCCCTGACCCAGCTGTCTTTTAGTAGCAAGTTGTTCAGTTTCCATGTATGTGTAGGCTTTTTGCTATTTTTGTTGTTACTGAGGTCCAGCTTTATTCCATGGTGATCAGACAGGATACAAGGGATTATTTCAATCTTCTTGTATCTGTTGAGGCTTGCTTTGTGACCAACTATGTGGTCTATTTTGGAGAAGGTTCCATGAAGTGCTGAGAAGAAGGTAAATTCTTTTGTGTTTGGGTGTAACGTTCTGTAAATGTCTGTTAGGTCCTTTTGATTCATGACCTCTGTTAGAGATATTGTTTCTTTGTTTAATTTCTGTTTAGTTGACCTGTCCTTTGTTGACAGTGAGGTGTTGAAGTCTCCCGCTATTAGTGTGTAGGGATCTATGTGTGGTTTAAGTTTTATCAATGTTTCTTTCACAAATGTGGGTGCTCTTGTATTTGGGGCATAGATGTTCAGGATTGTGATATCTTCTTGGTGGAATTTTCCCTTGATGAGTATGAAGTGTCCTTCCCCATCTCTTTTGATCAATTTTGGTTGAAAGACTATTTTATCAGATATTAGAATGGCTACTCCTACTTGCTTCTTGCATCCATTTGCTTGGAAAGCTGTCTTCCATCCCTTTACCCTCAGGTAATGTCAATCTTTGTGACTTAGGTGTGTTTCTTGTATACAACAGATTGCTGGGTTTTGTTTATGCATCCATTCTGTTAGTCTCTATCTTTTTATTGGAGAGTTGAGTCCATTGGTGTTGAGAGAGATTAATGACCAGTGGCTGTTAGATCTCTTGATTTTGATGTTGGCTGTGGTCATCAGGTTGTGTGCTTGGTTGCTTTTTGTTTTACTGTAGTGGGGTTATTTATTTCCTGTGTTTTCTTGACTGTAGCTAGCTTTCTTGGGTTGTATTTTCCCTTCCAGTGTCTTCTGTAATGCTGGATTTGTTTGTAGGTATTGTTGAAATTTGTTTTTGTCATTGAATATCTTGTTTTCTCTGTCTATGAGGACTGAGAGTTTTGCAGGGTATAGTAGCCTGGGCTGACATCTGTGTTCTCTTAGGGTCTGCATGATATCTGTCCAGGCCCTTCTGGCTTTCATAGTCTCTGTTGAAAAGTCAGGTGTGATTCTAATGGGTTTGCCATTATATGTTACTTGGCCTTTTTCCCTTGCAGCTTTTAGTATTTTTTCTTTGTTCTGTATACTTACTGTTTTGATTATTATGTGGCGGGAGGATTTTCTTTTCTGGTCTAATTTATTGGGTGTTCTATAGGCCTCTTGTATTCTTATTGGCCTCTCCTTTAAGTTGGGGAAATTTTCTTCAATGATTTTGTTGAAAATATTTTCTGGGCCTTGGTGCAGGGAATCTTCTTTTTCCTCTATTCCTATTATTCTTAGGTTTTGTTTTTTTTTTTATGTTGTCTTGAATTTCTTGGATGGTCTGTGTCAGGAATTTTTTAGATTTAACATTTTCTTTGACAGATACATCTATTTCTTCCATTGTATCTTCCACACCTGAGATTCTTTCTTCCATTTCTTGTAGCCTATTGGTTATGTTAACCTCTGTAGTTCCTGCTCTCTTCCCTAAGTTTTTTCTCTCCACAATTTCTTTCATTTGTGTTCTTTTTAATTTTTCCAATTCTATCTTCCGGTCTTGAGCTATTTTGTTGGTTTCCTTCACCTGTCTGACTGTATTTTCATGTTTTTCCGTCAATTTTATATGAAAGTTTTATTCAGAGGAAGGGAAGCAGAGAGAGGCCTGAGTGAGCCATGAGGGCATAGAGGCAGAGAGGCTAGGAGTAACCGAGGTGGGGGACAAAGAAACAAAAGTATAGAGAGCAAGAGAGCAGAGAGAGAGAAGGGGCAGTGGTCACTTTATCCGAGGCCCCTGGTGGTAGTGACTGATGATGACATCACAGCTGCCTAAGCAACCTGGGAATGGGCTAGTGCATTGAGATTCGTGAACTAACAGATTGTCATATACAATTCCATTAAAAGCTCTTCAGGACTGAGCTCCATTATCCTACATGATTCTATGTAAGAGAGAAGAAATATTTTTAATCAAACAGTTTCTTAAGCTAATCCTAGGTAGTCTTTACTGTCTGTGATGGTAAGTTTTGGTTATCAATCTGGTGAGACACAAAATCAGTAGGGTTACAAGTCTCCAGGCACACCTGTACGAGACATTGGCCTCTGTATATGCTTGTGCCAGATACCTTGTTTGGGTTAACTGAGATAGAAAGATCCACTCTGAAGGAGAGGCCAGCGCCTGTCTGTGTGCTTTCGTACTGTCTACATAAAAGGAAGAAGCTAGTTGAGCACACACATTGATTACACTCTGCTTCCCAGTTGCTGACGAAATGTGACCAGCTGCTGTGACTTCCCCACCATGATGGATGTACCTTCAAACTGTCCACCAAAACTGACCCTTTTTCCCTTAACTTGCTTTTGTCTGAATACATTATAAAAACAACAAGAGAAGCAATAAAACAAAGCTCTTTCGTTTTGACCATGTATTCTAAACTATTCTGAGATATGTGGTTCCTATAATATATCAGGCATGTACTATTGGAAACTCAGGTGCCTTAAAACCTTTTCTGCATTCTTATTTGTACAAAACTGAAATTCTCAGTATGCTATACTTAACTAAATTTGTAGAATTTATATACAGGAAGCTCACTTGGAACCAAAGAACATTATAACTGAAAGCTAGGGCTTTGGACTTAGACAAATTGTGTTTACATCTTGAGTCGACTGGCTATCTGGTTCTGATTTTTGTTACTAAAAATCTTGAGAATTCTTTTTATCATTAGAAAATTAGGAATAATAAATATAATGACTGGCTCTTAAGATATTAAAACATGAAGTTAAATTATGTATATAAAAGTATATAAGTATACTACTATTAGTAGTTGTATGTAAGCATAGTCATGCATAGTCATGAGCTCACTGTGTCTGTGAGTCCTAAACTTGTCTCTATACCAGCATCATTTAAGGTTCTTCAAAAAATTTCAAACTCCAAAGTGTATCTTTACCAAGTAAGTCACACTGTCTGCAAAAGGGACACACGACCATATTTTTAAATTAAATCTTAAAAACTAATCATTAAATTATTTATATAAATTGTGTTTACAGAAATTATACAAGCCTATGTGGTGTACTTCTGATTTGTAGATGAGAAAGCTGAGGTTAATCTTGAGAATGCTGAGAAAAATATCCTAAAGAATCCAAAATCAAGTTTGTCTAGTTCAAAATCCGATTTCTAACTACTTTGCCATATTTAGGCAAAGTCCTTAAAGACCCCCAAATTCAAACTTAATAAATGAATGCCTAAATAGAGCAAAAGTACATGGCTATAACTGCCCCATATAATACAGGAGTATGCTCTTTATTGAAAACGTCTGACACACTGATGTGAAGAAAGAATTAAAAGAACTAGCGACATTTTGATGTTATTTGTGAAGGAGTATGCTATAACGCATTTGTAATTTATAAAATCAATGAGACTTCTTAACTGAGTTTCCACTTTCACATGTCAAGGACTTAACTTTGGCATATGATCCACCATACTCTGACATGTACCTTATTGTTTTCCAAACTTTGGAATAGCGAAACAATATCCAAACCACTACTCAGAGCTTCCATTCAATGTTTTCCTGAGACTAATTCCCTTTGTGCTGCATGTACACTGGCCAAGATAACCTGATGACTGCTCTCTGGAACATTATGCTATTTTCTATAAAATGCATTCCTTAGTCACATAATTTACTCTTTATGCACCCAATTCAAATTGTAGTTTAACTAGCACCTCCGCTCTAGTGGGAACACTACAGCATCATCTGATACCTAAGTGGCTTTGGATGTCATTGGCTATTGCTCTTCCAGGCTTATAAACAAGCCACAAGAACTGAGCAACAGAATGACACTTTTGTGGACACAATGACATAATTATGGGTGTAGACCTAATCTTAGAGAAGAATTCCCAAAGAATTTCTGTCAGTGTAAATTATAAAGACACTGCCATCAGAGTATTTTTAGGATTTCTTTACTCCCACAGTCATTTCAAAACCTCAACATCACTTGAAAGATTGTAAAAACTTTGGACTTGACTTGTAGGCAGCTATTCTTCAGTCCTACCTGAGAATTTTAGGCTGAGGACTCTCCAGACTTCATCTTCTGAAATAACAGTCATCTGTATTTAGTGTAACACACTGATGCAAATCAAAAAGTTAGAACTACTTTGACATTCTCAAAAGGGTTTTTCCTACATCACTAAGCATTATTTTTCAGTAGGCAGTAAAGTAGTCAGCAAGGCTAATTTTTGGTTGGGGGAGTTAGGGAGGTAGGAAAAGTCTTAAACAGCCCAGACTAATTTAAACTTGCTATGAACTTCTGATTCTCTTGCCTCTTGTTCTGGGAATATAGGCATGAACTATGGTTCATAGTTTTATGTCATGCTGGAGATGGAACTCAGGGTTTCAGGCAAAGAATTGCATCCCTAGTCACTTTTATTTATTTATTTATTTTGAAACAGACTGTCTATGTTGCCCTGGCTTGTCTCAAACTCACTATGTAGATTTTGTTTGGCCTTGAACTCACAGAGATCTACCCACTTCTGCTTCCCCGGTGCTGCTATCGAAACTATACTATACCATAACTAGCCCCACTTTTTAAAAATAAATTTTATTTTGATCAAAAAAGAAACACATTAATTTGTATTATAAAAATTGCTGCCTACTCATTGAAAATATCTGCATCTTGCATAGAGGAGAAATAAAGAGATTTCCTGAAACTTTACTGAATAAAAATAAAGAAAAAGGAGAGGAAAGGGCATGACTGCTCCTAGGAATGTGGAGGAGAAAGTTTATTATAGATACAAGGGAGACACAGCCAGAGGCAAACACATTAGGGAGAGTCCACAGTGGTCATAACCCTGAACCCTGTGCGGAGCAGGGGATGAGAAGAGGGAGAGGGGAACCAAGTACATCAGTCAGGAGGTCAAAGGTACAAGAGCAAGGAAAAGAGTGGGTGACCAGAATGTCTGGATTATTTAGGGAAAAGTTTCTAGGGAAAGAGCAGCCCAACCTGGTGGCTGGAGAGTTCAGTGTAGAGAACAAAGTATGCCAGCCACACTCTGTAACAGGTAGTGACTGAGGGATGTTGGGAGAACCTGGAGGCCAGGTCCACTTTTATATTTTAAATAGGCATGCACCTCAGCCACTTGTCCTGGGTGTGAAACTTAACACCTACTATGCATAATAACCTCTATTTGTGTAGACTTCCCTTTCTCTAGCTTCTCTTCCTTCCCATTACCCATGTATTTGCCCATCTACATATAAAACACGGAAATGCACATGCAAACATAGAAAAGTGAAATATTGTCATATGGACATAACAAACAAGTAAAGTTCTTTTTTAAATATAATCCTAAGCTAGATTCCCAAAGATCAAATACTGTTTTTTACTTATTTAATTAATGATGCATATAATTCTAGATAACATGCTTTACTGCTATTTTATATTTTGTTAATTTAGGATATTGTTTGTTGATTTCTACCTCAAATGGAGAAGAATTTAGTTTTACTTGTATTACTTTTTTGTTTCTTTTTTTATCAGTTTCAATAATATTATGCTTTTATTTCTTTGGCAACTTTCTCATTTTAAATACTATCTTAAATCATCAACTGTTAGATGATGTTAACAAATATTCATACCTCCATTTCTCTTGCCTATTTTTAAATATGAATTTTCTGATTTTTACAATATCAGCACTTTTAGTTCTTATTCATTCAGGGCTCAAAATCAAAATATTAAGCCATTATCTTTATTAGAGCACATATGTGTAATATAATTGTGCTAGGCTTTAGAAGTGACTTTAGAATGTTAGACAAGAAAAGGAAAGTGAGGTAACAAGAGCCTTATAATCCACCACTGTAGGGGCCTTGATGGCAGTAGTGCATAGATCATTGTAGACTATGGAGGCCCATTTCAAAAGATTTCAGAAGAGAGCAGTATTAGCAACTGGGCTAGAGGTCATTGGTATGATATTTTGGCAAATAATCCGTCTGTCTTGTGCCCATGTTCTAAGAACTTGTTTAGGATTAAAATTAAAAGTAGTGGACTAATTTATGAGGTAGAGGGAATTTCAAGGCTGTGTAATGTTGACTTTGTGAAATGGCTATTATTGGCAATGCTTATGCAGGTCTATAATGAAGAAGCACTTGGGTGTTGGAGGAAGGTCCAACAGTGTTTTCAAATGCTGATTTCATCGCCTTGAGAACTGGTTACCACACTGTCGATAGTATTGCTATAATGTTGAACTATCTCCTGCAACCAATGAAGAGAAAGAATGTTCCCCAATTATCCCTAATTGGCCTGTACCTGGGCAGGGCTGAAGGAGGTAGGTGTGGCTAAGGTTCTCAGGCATGAGGGAAAGAAAAAGAGGAAGAGGAAGGAAAGAAAGAGCCACCATGGATTAGGTGGAGAGAGAAGCACATGGCTGATGTGGATGGAGGAAAAGGCTCAGATGAAGAATAAGCAAGTATTTATGGAATTATAGATGGGAGGGAGCATGGAATGGGGCAGGGGATAAAGGTAGTTTAGAGGCTTAATATCTGTGCTGCCACAAGTAAGGTAAGGTGCCCTCAAGGAAAGTCATCTCCTAGTTAAACCTCTGACTTGTAAAGAAGAGTAAAAAGCAACCAAGTAAGAAAGCTGCAGCCAATATGATTTAAGGGCCAGTGTCCGTCCCCAAAGTGGTAGTGTTTTCCACATGGTGCTAACTTTAGAGGAATAAAGGATGAAAGAGTAAAAAGGTCCTGGATTCTTTTTAAGAAATTTCTGAGAGTGGCTGAGGCCTGGCAGAGTATAAAGTAAAGCCCTGTTGTGAAAGCCCTGAAAGGCTGTTATGTGGAAATGAAGACTCAGTTAAAGTGGAGGACCTAAGATGTTGGAAGTGCCAGAACTGTAGGATGCCTGAGAAGGAGCTGTGTATCAGAACTGGATCCATCCCTAAAAATAGATGTTCAATGCAGACAGAAAAGCTGGAAGAGCAGTCATCTAAACTCTTTGAAATTAATGTGTCAGACATCAGCTATGGAGCTACAGGATTTGGTGTTTGTCACACTCACTTCCAGACTTAATTTGCTCCAATATTCTTCCACTATGTTCTCATTCTTTCCCTTTGGAATGGTAATGTATATTTGGTGCCAATATATATTCGAGTATGTGAACTGATTTTTTATTTTATTGGGATTACAATTAAGCAATTGCTTTTAGGCTCAGAAGAGACTTTGAGTTTTCAAATAACTTCAAGACTGTGAATAACTATGACTAAATGAACTTTGCATTACAACATGGCCATGAGCCTACATAGGACAAGGAGTGGAATGTGGTAGTCTGAATGAGAAATATTCCCCATAGGCTCAGGCATTTGAACACTCAGTTCCCAATGTTGTTGCTGCTATTTAGGGAGCTTTAGAAAGTGTAGCCTTGTTGAAGGCAGTAGGTCACCTGGGGTGAATATTTATAGTCTCACTCTACTTCCTGTTCACTCCTTTCTGCGATTACATGTGAAGATGTGAACTTTCATTCAGACCTTTAAAGGATGTCTTCATCAAACCCTGTGGGACACATGCACTGTGCCATCAGGGAATCCGGCATCAAGCTAGAGAGAGGTGGTGACATGTCCAAACCCCAGAAATCTCAATCTTGACATTGGCAGGAGTAAGGATTGCTCACTGATTGTTTTGTGTCAGCATGCCCTGGTGCATGTAGTCTCAACTCCATACCTTGGCAATTCTCAGAGTAGGCATGTGGCCTGGCACCCAAAATGTCTCTCCATGTAAATAAAGCATCACCAACATCTTAGCCCCAGTCAATGAAATGCACTCACACTAAAAAATCCCTTCCAAACCCTCAAGGTTCATATTAGCCCTTGTTTACGCCAATAAAGAGCACAAACTGTTTCACCGACATTTGCCTAGGAGTTTCTGTTGCTGTTTCACTGGGAGAGCTCCGAGCTAAAAGGTTGTAACACTCAAAGAGTTGCTTTGGAGAAGGCCTTCTCTCCCCAACATGCACCACAGGACTGGGCCCCTCAGACCTGCCAGCCTGGCTAGGCTTTGTTTCTTCATTCTGTGCCTGCACACTCAGGTGCTTGGATGCTCTAAAGAGAAAGAGTGGACCCTGGGCAGCTATCACCCAAGAGAGCTGTAACACTGAAAACTTCGGAGAAGGACTTCTCTCCCTGGCCTCCACTCCAGCCGGAATCCTCCAGACTCACTTGTTCTGTCTGTGCTTTATCCTTCCCAGCCTGGTGTACAGCGGTTCCTGGACATCCTTAGGAAGGAAGCAGAGTGCACAACCACAAAACCCCTGATCTCAGGTTCAGAGATCTATGCAGAAGAGGAAGTGGGAAAAATTTAAGAGCTGGAGGTGATAGATGACTCCAAAGAAATATGGTATTGCTATGGCAGGATTGTTACACATATGAACTCAAAGAGACTGTGGCAGCATGCACGGGGCCAGCACAGCTCAAGCCAGGCAGGGTCTCAGCACTGATAAGGGGGGGTGTACATGGGCTCTTGCCCCTAACCACAAAGCTATGGGCAAATAACATCTACTGGTAAAGGATACAATAGTTTCCCACAGTTGAATTTCACTGGGTACATTAACAACACTTGAGGGCAACTTCTATGCCCAGAAGCACCTTGCCAACACAAAACTTGATATTTTTATAGACTTTTAAACTCACATTGTTTTGTTTGGGCATCTTTTGTCTTATTGGTCTTTTGCTTGTATATTTTGGATTTGATTTTTGTGGGATTTTTCTCTTGAGTGTATGCTTAAGTTTATTTATTTGTTCTATAAAGAGAGAAAGATAGAAGAGCTGCGAGGTTGAGGAAGTGGATCTGGGAGGAGCTGGAAGTGGGGAAAGTGTGATAAGAATATAATGCATGAAAAAAATTCCTTTTCAGTTAAAAATAAATAAAACGAATTTGAACAAACAGATGTGAGCTCCCAGCTTCCTGATACTACTATCATGCCTGCCACTTGCTGCCATGTCTTTCTACCAGATGAACTCTTGTCTCTGGAACAGTAAGCCCAAACAAACTCTTCTCTTGGTCCTGGTGTCTCACCACAGCAGGAAAGTACCTGAAACACACCTCACCCTTAAATATCAAGGCTGAGACTTTAGAGGTTTCAGAGGTTTAATCAATTATCATCATGATGTAAAGCATGGTAGCAAGCAGGCAGACATGGTCCTGAGGGAGCCAAAATTTCTACATTTTGATTCACAGGCAGCAGAAGGAGACTGTGTACCACACTGGACATAGCTTGAACATATATGAACTCAAAACACACCTCCATACTGATACAACTTCTTTCAACAAGGCCACATCATCCCATGGGCTAAGCATTTAATATGAATCTACGGAACCATCCCTATTCAAATCACCACGTACAGCAAACACTTTTACCTGCTGAGCTGCCTCCATAGCCCCAGACGTTTTAAATCGATAAAATTCCATTTATTCTCCTGCCAAAAGACAGCTTCGATAGGTCCAGGCAAACTGAGGTGAAGCATAAAGTCTGTGAATGATCACGCAGCAGACTTTTCTCTGAGGGTATAAAATTTGATTCTCTGGATCTGTATTGCTTATAGCATTGGGGCAGGTGGGGGGAGAGGAAGAAGGAAAAGAAACACACTCATACACACACACAAACACACTTGGTGGATGAAACAAACTGCAACAAGCTCCAATACTCAAACACCAACAACCTTTATTTTTTTCTCCCAGGGCTTACGTATCCCAGCTAAATCTTTTAATTGGTATAAAAATTACAATATGATTGCATTTTTTTTCTCTGTTAGTGACTGATCATGAAAAAAGAGTATGTTCCTGCAATACCTTTATATGAAAAACATTTTACTTGTTATGGGTGAAGAAAACAAATTATTCTCCAAAACCCATATACATTTGTAACTAAGAAACTAGTTATTAGATTAACAAAGTGTAAGCAAGCAAGGTAATTTTTTTTCAATCAGTTTCTCTTATTAGCAGGCAATATGCAGTTATAAAGAAAATTATTTTATTTTAAAAAGTAATCTTATAGAAGTCTTTAAAATTTTTATTTTGTTTTCAAAATTTATTCATTGTATATCCTGATTAAAGCCCCCTCCCTTAACTCCTCCCATTCCCACCCTCCCTCCCTCTTTCCCCTATTCCCTTCCCCTGAAAGTAGTCTACTGAAAGGGGGAGTTCTCCTCCTGTGCCATCTGCCCATAGCTTATCAAGTCTCATCAGGACTGCCTGGATCCTCTTCCTCTGTGGCCTGGCAAGACTGCATTGCCAGGGGGAAGTAATCAAAGACTTCATGACAGAGGCAGCCCCACATGGAGACTCAGCTGCTAATCCACTGCATCTGAGCAGGGGTTCTAGGTCCTCTCCATGCCTGGTCCTTGGTTGGTGCATCAGTCTCTGCAGACCCCTTAGGCTCAGCTGTTTTATATTAGCTGGTCTCTTTGTGGAGCTCCTGTCCCCTCCATGTCCTTCTTTCCCCCACCTCTTCTTTCATAAGACTACCTGCGCTCTGCCCAAAGTTTGGCTGTGAGTCTCCACATCTGCTTTAATCCCCTGTTGGGTGGAACCTTTCAGAGGACCTCTATAGTAGGCTTCCATCCTATTTCCTCTCTTCCACGGCATTTGGTGTTTATCCTGTTTGACGTTCTGAATGAGATTTAAGCATCCTCCCTAAGGTCCTCCTTAGTGTTTAGCTTCTTTAGGTCTGTAGATTTTAGTATGGCTATCCTTTATTATATGGCTAATATCCACTTATAAGTGAGTGTATACCATGCCCGTCCTTCTGTTTCTGGGTGACCTCACTCAGGGTAATCTTTTCTAGGTCCTTCCACTTGCCTGCAAATTTCATGATTTCCTTGTTTTTAATTACTGAGTAGTATTCCATTGAGTAAATGAAGCACAATTTCTGTATCCATTCCTCAGTCGAGGGACTTCTAGGTTGTTTCCAGATTCTGGCTATTACAAATAAAGGTGCTATAAACATAGTTGAGCAAATGTCGTTGTTGAATGGTGGGACATCTTTTTGGTATATGCCCAGGAGTGGTATAGCTGGATCTTGAGGTAGTGCTATTCCCAATTGTCTGAGAAAGCACCAGATTGATTTCCAAAGTGGTTATAAAAGTTTATACTCCCACCAGTAATGGAGGAGGGTCCCTCTTTCTCCACATCCTCTCCAGCATGTGTTATCACTTGGGTTTTTGATCTTTGCCATTCTGATGGGTGTAAGATGAAATCTCAGAGTTGTTTTGATTTGCATTACCCTGATGACTTAAGGACATTGAGCATTTCTTTAAGTGTTTCTCTGTCATTCGGTATTCCTCTGTTGAGGATTCTCTGTTTTGCTCTGTACCTAATTTTTAAATTGTATTATTTGGTTTGTTGGAGTCTAATTTCTTTTCTTTTTTTTTTTTTTTTTTCAATGCAGTTTATTCAGGAACCTTGGACAATCATTCGACCCTGGGGAAAGCCAGCCCACAGCTTATATAGCCTCTGGGTAGCCAACCCCAGCGTGCCACGTGGGCAATGCAGATAGGTCCACATACATGGAAGCAAGGCAGATCCTCAGCCTTAGCCAAATTTGGAGTTGTTTGTGACAGAGAGCACTCACCATCGGGAAGGTGGAAGGCAGAAACCAGGTCCATCTTTAAGGCACGGCATTACGCAGCTCTCTACAGTTCCCCCTTTTTGTTTTAGATGCATCAAGAAAGAGTAGAGGTCTGATCTCTGATATTAGAAATAAATTGGGACTTTGTACTGATGCTCATTTAGGTGTCATCCACCCAAAGAGCATCAGACCCGTCCGATACCTTTTTCTCAGAGGCGGAACCTGGGGCATCAACCTGCATGCAATCAGACTTGCTCTTCTCTGGGTCGAAAGCGGCTGACCCTGAGTGCAGTGCTTAGCCTTGCATCCCGAGCATAACATTTTAGCTTTTTATGGGAGCCAACCATGCTTTGGGAGACTGTCCTTCTTCAATGGCTGTAAAGGCCTGAATGGTCATGGCTGCATTACGCTGTTGTGAGACTCTAATCTTGCATATATACCACAGGCAAACCAAGGAGACCAACACCAGAAGACCTGTTAACGCTCCCATGCCCGCCCATTCCTTCAGATGATTCATGGCTGCAGCAATCCATGATGATAATCCTGTGGCTAGTCCTGCGTCCACTCTGGTAGAATTTACCGTGATAATGGCCACTCTCAGCTGCTCCATCGTAGTATCGAATTCTCCAGTCCTACCTAAAATATAGCTAGACAATTGTTTAGACAGATTTGCAGCACAGGAAAAATTCTCATGTTGTATGCTAGTGACACAAAGTCCAGCATACTTTCATTGACAGCCAGGTTGAGCGATTTGCCATAGGGTATCAATTTGCTCCTGCACGAGGTCAGTCCTCTGATTGAACACCATCAAGCCTCCTTTTAGTTGAGCATTAATTCCTTTTTGTACATCTAAGGCATGAGCTACATTGGCTAAATGATTATTCAGGGTCTGAGCAGTCTGCACAGTATGACTCATGGCTAATGCCACGGTGGTAGCTCCAACAGCCACCAATGAGATGGCAGTAACAGTGGCGGCTGTAGTTCCAAGATCCCTTTTCTGTCTGAAGAGAGTCATAGTGTGAGGGGCATCAACGGGTACAGGCACCCAGCGAGGCATGCGTTACTACCAGGGCATATCTAAATTCACTAGCATTCCAGCATTGGGCAAAAAAGCAAGTATCATCACCACAATTACTTGGCTCTATCTGGCTAATAATGAATAAAAATGGGGGATATAAACAAACAGATGTGGGCTTATAGGAAATATTATGAGAAGCCTTAACCCCCTCGTTGGAACATCTTGCATCAGTTCTAGAACTAGCAGTGGTGGTGTCCAAGGTCTGAGTAGGTTCAGGAGACCACTGCCCCCAGGGGCGAGATGTGCTCCATGTAAATAGACTAACTCCATGTTTTCCTCCACTTTTAAAAGTCATTTAGGGTTCTTAAATTATTTTTCCCCCTTTTTTAAAAATTTTTCCTCAATTACACTTTATTCATTCTGCATCCCCCTATAACCCCCTCCCTCCTTCCCTCCCAATCCCACCCTCCCTCCTCCCTCTGCATGCATGCCACTCCCCAAGTCCACTGATAGGGGAGGTTCTCCTCTCCTTTCTGATCTTAATCCATCAGTTCACATCAAAAGTGGCTATATTGTCCTCTACTATGGCCTGGTAAGGCTGCTCCCCCCCAGGGGGAGGTGATCAAAGAGCAGGCCAATCAGATTATGTCAGAGGCAGTCCCTCTTCCCATTACTATGTAACTCAATTGGACTCTGAACTGCCCTGGGCTACATCTGTGCAGGGGTTCTGGTTTATCTCCAAGAATAGACCTTGGTTGGAGTATGAGTCTCTGGGAGGTTCCCTGTGTTCAAATTTTCTTGTTCTGTTGCTTTCCTTGTGGAGACCCTGTCCTCTCCAGCTCTTACTATTTCCCAGTTCTTACATAAAATTCCATTCACTCTGCCCAACAGTTGCCCATCAGGCTCAGCATCTGCTTTGATAGTCTGTAGGGCAGAGGGTTTCAGAGGCCCTTAGTGGTAGGTTCCTAGGTTGTTTCCTGTTTTCTTCTTCTTCTGATGTCCATCATCTTTGCCTTTCCGGATGGGGATTGGATATTTTAGTTAGGGTCCTCTCTCTTGCTTAGTTTCTTTAGATGCACAGGTTATAGTGGGTTTGTCCTATGTTGTATGTCTATATGAGTGAGTATATACCATGTGTGTCTTTTTGCTTCTGGGACAACTCACTCAGGATGATCCTTTCCAGATCCCAACATTTACCTGCAAATTTCATGATTTCCTTATTTTTCATTGCTGAGTAATATTCCATTGTGTAGATGTACCACAATTTCTGCATCCATTCTTCAGTTGAGGGGCATCTGGGTTGTTTCCAGCTTCTGGCTATTACAAATAAAGCTGCTACAAACATCGTTGGCAAATGTCCTTTTTGTGTACTTGAACTTCTTTTGGATATATGCCTAGGAGTGGTATGGCTGGATCATGGGGAAGCACTATTCCTAGTTGTCTGAGAAGGTGCCAGATTGATTTCCAGAGTGGTTGTACAAGTTTACATTCCCACCAGCAGTGCAGAAGGGTTCCCCTTTCTCCACACCCTCTCCAGCATGTGTTGTCACCTGAGTTTTTGATCTTGGCCATTCTCATGGGTGTAAGGTGAAATCTTAGAGTTGTTTTGATTTGCATTTCCCTAATGGCTAGTGAGGTTGAGCATTTCTTTAAGTGCTTCTCTGCCCTTCGGTATTCCTCTACAGAGAATTCTCTGTTTAGCTCTATTCCCCATTTTTTAAGTGGGTTACTTGGTTTGCTGCTTTTCAGCTTCTTTAGTTCTTTATATATACTGGATATGAGTCCTCTGTCAGATAAAGGGTTGGTGAAGATTCTTTCCCAATCTGTAGGCAGTCGATTTGTTTTGGTGATGGTCTCCTTTGCTTTGCAGAAGCTTTTCAGTTTCATGAGGTCCCATTGATTGTTGCTCTTAGAGCCTGTGCTGTTGGTGTTCTGTTCAGGAAGTTTTCTCCTGTACCAATGAGTTCTAGGGTATTCCCCACTTTTTTTTCTAGCCGATTTAATGTGTCAGGTTTTATGTTGAGGTCTTTGATCCACTTGGACATCAGTTTTGTGCAGGGTGATAAGAATGGATCTATTTTCATTTTTCTACATGTAGACATCCAGTTGGATCAGCACCATTTGTTGAAGATGCTATCTTTTTTCCATTGTATGGTTTTGGCGCCTTTGTCAAAGATCAGGTGTCCATAAGTGTGTGGGTTTATTTCTGGGTCCTCTGTTCGGTTCCATTGATCCACTATTCTGTTATTATGCCAGTACCATGCAGTTTTTAAAACTGTTGCTCTATAGTACAACTTAAGATCAGGGATGGAGATACCTCCAGAAGATCTTTTATTGTACAGGATTGTTTTAGCAATTCTGGGTTTCTTGTTATTCCATATGAAGTTGAGAATTTTTCTTTCCAGGTCTGTAAAGAATTGTGTTGGTAATTTGATGGGAATTGCATTGAATCTGTAGATTGATTTTGGTAAAATGGCCATTTTTACTATGTTAATCCTGCCAAGCCATGAACATGGGAGATCTTTGCATCTTCTCATATCTTCTTCTAATTCTTTCTTCAGAGACTTGAAATTTTTTTCATACAAGTCTTTGACTTCCTTGGTTAGGGTTACTCCGAGGTACCTTATGGCATTTGTGGCTATTGTGAAGGGTGTTGTTTCCCTAATTTCTTTCTCAGCCCTTTTGTCTTTTGTATACAGGAGGGCTACTGATTTTTTGAGTTAATTTTGTATCCGGCCACTTTGCTGAAGGTGTTTATCAGCTGTAGGAGTTCCCTGGTAGAGTTTTTGGGGTCACTCAGGTATACTATCATATCATCTGCAAATAGTGATAATTTGACTTCTTCCTTTACAATTTGTATCCCCTTGATCTCCTTCAAGTGTCTTATTGCTCTAGCAAGGACTTCCAGAACTATGTTGAAGAGATATGGAGAGAGTGGGCAGCCTTGTCTTGTCCCTGATTTCAGTGGGATTGCTTTAAGTTTCTCTCTGTTCAGTTTGATATTGGCTATAGGTTTGCTGTATATTGCCTTTGCTATGTTTAGATATGTGCCTTGTATCCCTGATCTCTCCAAGACTTTAAACATGAATGGATGTTGGATTTTGTCAAATGCTTTTTCAGCATCTAGGGAGATTATCATGTGGTTTTTTTTCTTTCAGTTTGTTAATATGGTGGATCACATTGATGGATTTCCATATATTGAACCACCCCTGCATACCTGGGATGAAGCCTACTTGGTCATGGTAGATGATATCTTTGATGTTTTCTTGTATTCGGTTTGCGAGTATTTTGTCGAGTATTTTTACATCAATGTTCATAAGGGAGATTGGCCTGAAGTTCTGTTCTTTTGTTGGGTCTTTGTGAGGTTTAGGTACCAAGGTGACTGTGGCTTCATAGAATGAGTTTGGTAATGTTGCTTCTGTTTCTATTTTGTGGAATAGTTTGAAGAGAATTGGAGTTAGCTCTTTTTTGAATGTCTGGTCGAATTCTGCGCTGAAACCATCAGGTCCTGGGCTTTTTTTGGATGGGAGACTTTCGATGACTGCTTCTATTTTTTGGGGGGATATAGGACTATTTAATTGATTTACCTGGTCCTGATTTAGCTTTGGTAAGTGGAATCGATCAAAAAATTGTCCATTTCATTTAAATTTTCAAATTTTGTTGCATATAGACTTTTGAAGTAAGTCCTAATGATTGCTTGGATTTCTCAGTGTCTGTAGTTATGTCCCCCTTTTCATTTCTGATTTTGTTGGTTTGGATGGTGTCTCTCTGCCTTTTAGTTAGCTTGGCTAAGGGTTTGTCTATCTTGTTGATTTTCTCAAAGAACCAGCTCTTGGTTTCATTGATTCTTTGAATTGTTTTATTTGTTTCTAATTGATTGATTTCAGCCCTGAGAGTGATTATTTCCAGCCGTCTGCTCGTTCTTGGTGTGTCTGCTTCTTCTTTTTCCAGGGGTTTTAAGTGAGCAATTAAGTTGCTTGAATACGCTGTCTCAAATTTCTTCTTGAAGGCACTTATTGCTATGATCTTTCCTCTTAGCACTGCTTTCATTGTGTCCCACAATTTTGGGTATGTTGTGTCTTCATTTTCATTGAGTTCTAGGAAGATTTTAATGTCTTTCTTTATTTCTTCCCTGACCCAGCTGTCTTTTAGTAGCAAGTTGTTCAGTTTCCATGTATGTGTAGGCTTTTTGCTATTTCTGTTGTTATTGAGGTCCAGCTTTATTCCATGGTGATCAGACAGGATACAAGGGATTATTTCAATCTTCTTGTATCTGTTGAGGCTTGCTTTGTGACCAACTATGTGGTCTATTTTGGAGAAGGTTCCATGAAGTGCTGAGAAGAAGGTAAGTTCTTTTGTGTTTGGGTGTAAGGTTCTGTAAATGTCTGTTAGGTCCATTTGATTCATGACCTCTGTTAGAGATATTGTTTCTTTGTTTAATTTCTGTTTAGTTGACCTGTCCTTTGTTGACAGTGGGGTGTTGAAATCTCCCACTATTAGTGTGTAGGGATCTACGTGTGGTTTAAGTTTTATCAATGTTTCTTTCACAAATGTGGGTGCCCTTGTATTTGGGGCATAGATGTTCAGGATTGTGATGTCTTCTTGGTGGAATTTTCCCTTGATGAGTATGAAGTGTCCTTCCCCATCTCTTTTGATCAATTTTGGTTGAAAGACTATTTTTTCAGATATTAGAATGGCTACTCCTGCTTGCTTCTTGCATCCATTTGCTTGAAAAGCCGTCTTCCATCCCTTTACCCTCAGGTAATGTCTATCTTTGTGACTTAGGTGTGTTTCTTGTATACAACAGATTGCTGGGTTTTGTTTACGCATCCATTCTGTTAGTCTGTGTCTTTTTATTGGAGAATTAAGTCCATTGATATTGAGGGAGAGTAATGACCAGTGGCTGTCAGATCCTTTGAATTTGATGTTGGCTTTGGTCATACGGTTGTGTGCTTGGTTGCTTTTTGTTTTACTGTAGTGGGGTTATTTATTTCCTGTGTTTTCTTGAATGTAGCTAGCTTTCTCTGGGTTGTATTTTCCCTTCCAGTGACTTCTGTAATGCTGGATTTGTTTGTAGGTATTGTTGAAATTTGTTTTTGTCATTGAATATCTTGTTTTCTCCGTCTATGAGGACTGCGAGTTTTGCAGGGTATAGTAGCCTGGGCTGACATCTGTGTTCTCTTAGGGTCTGCATGATATCTGTCCAGGCCCTTCTGGCTTTCATAGTCTCTGTTGAAAAGTCAGGTGTGATTCTAATGGGTTTGCCATTATATGTTACTTGGCCTTTTTCCCTTGCAGCTTTTAGTATTTTTTCTTTGTTCTGTATACTTACTGTTTTGATTATTATGTGGCGGGAGGATTTTCTTTTCTGGTCTAATTTATTGGGTGTTCTATAGGCCTCTTGTATTCTTATTGGCCTCTCCTTTAAGTTGGGGAAATTTTCTTCAATGATTTTTGTTGAAAATATTTTCTGGGCCTTGGTGCAGGGAATCTTCTTTTTCCTCTATTCCCATTATTCTTAGGTTTTGTCTTTTTATGTTGTCTTGAATTTCTTGGACGGTCTGTGTCAGGATTTTTTTAGATTTAACATTTTCTTTGATAGATACATCTATTTCTTCCATTGTATCTTCCACATCTGAGATTCTTTCTTCCATTTCTTGTAGCCTATTCGTTATCCTAACCTCTGTAGTTCCTGCTCTCTTCCCTAAGTTTTTTCTCTCCACAATTTCTTCCATTTGTGTTTTTTTTTTTTAATTTTTCCAATTCTATCTCCCGGTCTTGAGCTATTTTGTTGGTTTCCTTCCCCTGTCTGACTGTATTTTCATGTTTTTCCGTCAATTCCTTCAGCTGTTTGTTTGAACAATCCACTGTTTCTTTTATTTCATTCAGTGATTTAAGCATTTCCTCTCTAAAGGCCAAAGACTGTTTGGCTGCAGCTTCCTGTATTTCTTCACGGATGGCCATAATCTCCTTGTCTTTAATTTCCTCCATTTCTTTACAGATAGCCATGATCTGTTTGTTTTTATCTTCCTCTAATTCTTTTCATATTTTATTTGTTTCCTCTGTTATCTTCTTCATGAGCATAGACGTTAGGTCATCTCCTTGAATTTCATTTATGCTGGGGTGTCTAGGGCTATTTGTCCCTGGATAACTGGGTTCTGGAGATACCATATTGCTCTGGCTTTTGTTGGTTGAACTTTTACGCTGTCCTCTACCCATTGGGCTATCTTAGTTGTTTGAATTTAGTTCTGGTTGTTCCTGGCCTCTTGTAGTGGAGAGAATCCCTTTGGCAGGAAGATGGTTTTTCCTGAAGGATGCCTTTCCAGCTTTTTGGGTATAGTCACTGGATGTCCGGTGTTTTTCAGGAGTTGCTACAGCTCACCTCAGGCATAGAGACCTGCGTAGTAACTGTGGTCCTGATTAGTCGAGAGGGCTCCCCTCTCACTGGGAGAAGTCCTGGAGACAGCTGCCCTCCTTCTGGCTTTCTTGCTGTAAATTTAGTGATCAACTGCTGTAACCTGTGTGTCCCGTGGTTTGGTCGGTTTTGTTAGGGATAACTGGTTGCCCCTCGGAGCAGTATCTGGGGTTTGATCTCAGGGTTCCCGGTCTTTTGTAGGTCTGAGGTTGGGGCTCTGTGCCCCAGAACCCAAGAGGTAATCTGTGGCTGGTGAGTACTGCTCTGGTGTCTTGGGGCACACAGTTCTGCCTGTAAGGTGTATTTGGTACAATGCAGGCCTCTGGGCTGGTGGAGCGTGCCCCTGCCTGCTAGTCTGCGGGAGCTGAGTTTCAGATCACTCTGTGCTCCCTGTTTGGGCCCAGATCTGTGATGGCTGGGCGTACGTACTCACCTGTCTGCGATCTGCAGGCTGCTAGACTTTCCCTAGGTGACCCCAGCAGAATGGTTTCTTCCTTCTCTGTGGGGTTCTCTCTGGACAGGGGTTCCCAGTCCCTGTTGTACTGGGGCACGCAGCTTGTCTGTATGGCTGAGCTGAGCATGTAGCTCTCTGTACGGCAGGAGCTCAGTTGTGTTGGGGGTTGGTACCTGCTGTCCTAGAGACCTTCTGGGGAAAGACTGGGTGACCCATGATTAGTCTGGCAACTTTGCTTCCCAGTGGGGTCCCCCCCCCCGCGACTGGGACTCCCAGGCTCAGGCACCCTTGTGCTCACAGATCAGCCTGGGAAAGTGATTGGGACAGGGACGTTTGCGGCTCCAGCCTGGAGACACAAAGCCCGCGTTACCCGGGATTTCTTCTGGGTTCTGGCTGGGTAGCTGTGAGTGGACCCAACCGATTCCCACACCATGGGAGCCTCCCCTCACCTGGTAAACAGGATTGATGTAGTTTCAGGGCCCAGAGTTCAGTCTCCTGGCCTCTGCACAGCAAGTGCTGTCCTGCTTCTCAAATGTGGTGCTCTACCAGCGCCGCCATCTTGGCTCCTCCCAGTGTCTAATTTCTTAAAGAATCACAAACCTGAACTTTTAGATAAAAAACAAAAAAACAAAAAAACAAAAACATGCCATTTCTACTTTAATTTCTCAAGGTGTACATCTACTCATTAACAATTAAATAATATCAGGAAGCTGAGGTTTGATTTTGTTCTGTCAGGACAGCTCTGTGATTTAGTTTGGATGCTCCTCTGAAGCAGGTACTCCTAACTCAATGGAAATAGCTTAGAGGGTTGATATATGTTGTGCCTTAAAGTTGTTTTTTTTTTTTTTTAGAATTCTTAATCTTTTATTTTATTTTTTAATTCTTTATTAATTATACTTTATTCACTTTGTATCCTCCCTATCGTTCCCTCCCTCCTCTTGTCCCAATCCCTCCCTTCCTCCACCCTCTGCATGCATGCCCCTCCCCAAGTCCACTCTTAGGGGAGGTCCTCCTCTCACTCCTTCTTATCTTAGTCTATCAGCTCTCATCAGGGGTGGCTGCATTGTCAATCTTCTGTGGCCTGGTAAGGCTGCTCTCCCATCAGGGGGAGGTAATCAAAGAGCAGGCCAATCAGATTATGTCAGAGGCAGTCCCTCTTCACATTACTATGTAACCCACTTGGACACTAAACTGCCCTGTGCTACATCTGTGCAGGGGTTCTGGGTTATCTCCATGCATGGTACTTGGTTGGAGTATGAGTCTCTGGGGAGACCCCTGTGTTCAAATTTTCTGGTTCTGTTGCTCTTCCTGTCCTCTCCAGATCTTACTATTTCCCACTTCTTACATAAGAATCCGTGCACACTGCCCAACAGTTGGCCATAAGTCTCAGCATCTGCTTTGATAGTCTTCAGGGCAGAGCCTTTCAGAGGCCCTCTGTGGCAGGTTCCTAGGTTGTTTCCTGTTTTCTTCTTCTTCTGATGTCCTTACTCATTGCCTTTTGGGATGGGGATTGAGCGTTTTAGTCAGGGTCCTCTCTTTTGATTAATTTCTTTAGATGTACAGATTTTAGTAGGTTTATCCTATGTTACATGTCTATATGAGTAAGCATATACTGTATGTGTCTTTCTGCTTCTGGGTCAGCTCACTCAGGATGATCTTTTCCAGGTCCCACCCTTTACCTGCAAATTTCATGATTTCCTTATTTTTCATTGCTGAGTAATATTCCATTGTGTAGATGTACCACAATTTCTGCATCCATTCTTCAATTGAGGGGCATCTGGGCTGTTTCCAGCTTCTGGCTATTACAAATAAAGCTGCTACAAACATGGTTGAGCAAATGTCCTTATTGTGTACTTGAGCCTCTTTTGGATATATGCCTAGGAGTGTTATGGCTGGATCTTGAGGAAGTACTATTCCTAGTTGTCTGAGAAGGTGCCAGATTGATTTCCAGAGTGGTTGTACAAGTTTACATTCCCACCAGCAGTGGAGGAGGGTTGCCCTTTCTCCGCAGCCTCTCTAGCATGTGTTGTCACTTGAGTTTTTGATCTTGGCCATTCTGATGGGTGTAAGGTTTGTTTTTCTTTTTAACATCATTTTCTTGTAGTGATTTTGAACCTATCAACATTATATCTTCAAAATTCTTTGCCAAACTCTCAAATTTACTAGCTATATTTTCAACATTATATCTTCAAAATTCTTTGCCAAACTCTCAAATTTACTAGCTATATTTTTTAGCCTTCCAAATTGCTTTAGGTAACAAGTTTATCTTACTAAAATTTTTCATCTTTTCTCAGCCTATATCTTGATTTTCTCAGCCTCTTGTAACAACAGAGTTCATGAAACAGACATTGTGCAATTGTCATCTATTGTAATAGTTGCAGTAATAATAACAGCTTTTTCCTTCCAGCTACTAATCTCATTAGTTCTCTTTTACTGTGGCAATCTCAGGTACAACATGCTAATCATCAAATCGCAAGGACATGTAACACATGCTTGCTACTAGATGTTTCTAGACACCGTTGGGATCTTTTTGGGCTTGGCTTATGTCTTGTCTCTTCAGTGTATGAACAATGTCTGAAAAGTAGCCATGTTTTGAAACATTTCTGATGACAGAAGGCAGGAAGAAGAGAAAGATAGTATTTAAAGCGTCTGTGTTGGCATGGTACAGGTTATACCTACTTGCATCCTACCATCAGTCAATGCCATGTGACCAAACATGTACCCAAACTTAATAGATAAAGGGAAGATATGATAACCATCAGATAGGAAAGAATATAATGGCTATCAACAACAAAAAAATGCTCTTTAGTTATTAAAACCCAACTGTGTCCTTTTCTTCTGATGACATTGTAAGCAAAGTAAGCATCTCTCACTGATATCTGGATATTCAGGCTAGTGGAAAATACAGAGAGGGAGAGAGAATTGCAGTGCAAGGTGAAGTGTGCATGTGCATAAAAATACTCAGAATTAAGTCATTAGGACAACCTTGGAGGAAGTACTATCCTTTTTGAGACCCTGATGACCCGAAGAGTTGGGTAGGAGGTCGTTGATTCTCTGTATTTTTCTTTTTGTTTCTAATTTATTGATTTCAGCCCAGAGTTTGATCATTTACTGCAGTCTACTCCTCTTGGGTGTGTTTGCTTTTTTTGTTCTAGAGCTTTTAGGTATGCTTTTAATTGCTAGTATGAGAACTCTCCAGTTTTGTTATAAAGGCACTTAGTGCTATCAAGTTTCCCCTTAGTACTGCTTTGTGTCCCTAAGTATGGGTATGATGTGCATTCATCTTCATTGAATTCTAAAGTCATTAATTTCTTTGACCCTGTGGTCATTGAGTAGAGAGTTGTTCAGTTTCCAAGAGTTTGTAGGTTTTCTCTTCTTTCTGTTGTTGTTGAAATCTAGCTTTAATCCATGGTCTTTTGATAAGATACAAGGTGTTATTTCAATTTTCCTGTAACTGATGAAGTTTGCTTTGTGACCAAGTGTATGGTCAATTTTCGAAAAGGTTCTGTAAGGTGCTAAGAAAAAGGTACATTATTTTGTGTTTGGGTGAAGTGTTCTCTAGATATCTCTTAAGTCCATTTGATTCATGGTGCCTATTATTTCTCTGTTTAGTTTTTGTCACAATATGTCCATTAGTGAGAGTTGGGTATTAAAGTCTCCTACTACTCTTGTGTAGGGTTTGATGTGTGATTTAAGCCTCAGTAATATTTATTTTATGAATGTTGTTGCCCTTGCATTTGGGGCTCAGAATTGAGATATTACCTTGATGGATGTTTTCCTTTGATGAGTATGAAGTGTCCTTCCCCATCTCTTTTAATTAATTTTGGTTGAAAATCTATTTTATTAGATACTAGAATGGCTATTACAGCTTGCTTCTTGGGACCATTTGCTTGGAAAACCTTTTTCCAGTCCTTTACTCTGAGATAATGTATCTTTGTTGCTGAGGTGTGTTTCTTGTATGCAACAGAATGATGGATCCTATTTTCACATCCATTCTGTTAGCCTGTGTCTTTTTATTTGGCAATTGAGTCCATTGATATTGAGAGATATTGATGACTAATGATTGTTAATTCCTGTTATTTTGATGTTGTTGGTGGTAGAGTGTATGTGTGTAGTGTATGTGTACTTTCCTTCTTTTGGTTTTGTTGATGTGGAGTTATTTCCCATGTTTCTCTGGGTATAGTTAGCTTCCTTGGGTTTAAGTTTTTTTTTTCCCTAGTATCTTCTATAGGGCTGTATTTGTGAATATATATTATTTAAATTTGTTTTTGTTGTGGAATATCTTGCTTTCTTCATCTACGGGAATTAAAAGTCTTGCTGAGTTCGAAATTTTTTTGTGTGGCTTAGTGTAAGATGTGCAGTGATAAAAATAGAGTAGACAGAGCAGTGACTGAGGTAATGCTCAACTAATGCCTGACCCAACAAAATACCCACTATCTGAGAATGCCAACCCCTGAAACTATGAACAAAGTTCTGCTAAATGTGCAGACAGGAGCCTGACAGAGTTGTTCTCTGAGAGGAACTACCTAGCAGTGCCTCAAACCAGATGCTGAGACTTACATCCTAACATTAGGTGATTTGTAGGATGTCTTGTGGAAAAGTGGGAGGAAAAGAAAATGACCTGAAGGTGACAGGAGCTCTATAAGAAGAACAATAGAGCCCATTAACCAGGGCCCAGAGAGTCTTACTAAGACAAAAGCATCAACCAAGAACCACACATGAACTGGACCGAGACCCCCCCATACAAAGATGTAGCAGATGGGCAGCTTAGGCCTCATGTGGGTTCTCTAGTAAGGGAAGTGGGGAATGTATTGGACACAGACTCCCTTGCCAGCTTTTTGATCACTTTCCCCTGGTGGGGGTGCTTTGCCAGGCCACAAGGGAAGAGAACAGGCTCAGTCCATGTAACTTAATGAATTGGGCTGGATGGGAAAGGGATCTCCCCTTTACTGAGAAGGGGGAGAGGGAAGTAGAGGGAGAATGTGCCCAGAAAGGGAGGAAAGCTGGGGCTTCAACCAGGATGGAAAGTGAATAAAACAAAAAATAAATTCTGCTGCGTATAGTAGTCACGGCTGACATCTGTGGTCTCTTAGAGTCTTTAAGAGATTTGCCCAGGCCCTTCTGGCTTTTAGAGTTTTTGTTGGGAAGTCAGGTATAATTCTCCTTAGGTCTGCCTTGTTATGTGACTTGGCATTTTTCCTTTTCAATTTTTAATATTTTTTCTTTGTTCTGTACATTTACTGCTTTGATTATTATGCAGCAGGAAATTTTCCCTTTCTGGCCCAATCAATTTGGTGTTCTATAAGCTTCTTATATGTTTCTTTAGATTGGAAAAGTTTTTCTATGATTTGTTGAAAATATTTTCTGTGCCTTAGACCTGGGAATCTTCTCTTTCTTCAATTCCTATTATTCTTAGGTTTGGTCCCAGATTACTTGGAAGTTTTATGTCAGGAACTTTTTAGATTTAACATTTTTTATATGTATGTATGTATTGATTCTTTCAATTGTATCTTCTACACCTGAGATTCTCTCTTCCATCTTTTGTATTTTGTTGTGATGCCTGTCTGTAGTTCCTGTTCTCTTCCCTAGGTTTTCCATCTCCAGGACTGCCTCAGTTTGTGTTTCTTTCATTGCTTCTATTTCCATTTTCAAACCTTGGAAAATTTTATTCATTTCCTTTACTTGTTTAATTGTAATTTCCTTTATTTCATTAAGGGATTTATTAATTTACATCACCTGTCTGATTGAATTTTCCTGTATTTATTTAAAGGATTTAAAACTAACAAGATTTATTCATATCCTCTTTTAAGGCCTCTATCATCATTATTAGGTTGGCTTTAAGGTCATCTTCTTCTGTTTCAGTTGTGTCAGAGTGTCTGGGGTTTGTTGTAGTAGGATAGCTGGGTTTTGATGGTGCCATATTGCCTTAGCTTTTGTTGACTGTGTTCTCACGCTGGCCTTTAGCCTCATTGACCCTGTTGCTAGCTGGATGATCCTGATGCTGACAGGATGCCTCAGTGAGGCATTCAGAGCCTTGAGCTTGATAGTAGAGCTCAGGGAAGAGCAGTCTGCTTACTTCCACTGGCTGGGTGTTCCTGGGTGTTCCATCCTGCAGGCATGGATGTTCCTCTGTTGGCTATGTTCAAGGAGGACAGAAGAAAGCCTGTGCAGGCTCTAATCTGGCTGTTCCTGGGGTCCTGAAGGCCTGGATGATCCTGGGTCTAGCAGGCCTTCTCCTGAGGGGAGGTTATGAAGCTCTGTGGCTGTGTCTCCTGGCAGGCATGAGAAATTGACACAGTTTTTTTAAAGCTTAAATGGGAAATCAGTTATTTTTCATAAGTTTACTCTATTAAGCAGACACTGGAGAAAAAGCAGCAATGGCAATGCAATTGCACTCTTTCGGTTCTTAGAAGCACGGATTTAAGTTTGACCCAAGCAAAATAAAGAAATCTTAAGAACGTCTCTTTTCTGTCTCTTAGTCTGCTGTGTTACCCCTCAGCACATTTACAGTGTGGACAAGCCCCTTTGTCCCTTTGAAATGGACAGATGGGAGATGTTAACATACTGATGCCAAACACACACACACACACACACACACACACACACACACACAACTATAAAAAACAAAAACAAAACCCACTTCTGGCTAAGTTTGCAGTGTTGAGAGTATATTCTAAAATGTCAAATCTTTTAAATATCAGCTATAAACTGCTTTCAGAACATGATCAGGAAAAATATGTCTTACAAAGTAGGCTGGCTGTGGTGAGGACTTTTCAAGTATTCACTGTTAAGGCACACTGTTGATTTTCTCAAGGACTATTGCAATGCTATCCATTTTGGGAAAGTGACCACAGGACTGGCCACAGAAAGAAAAATGTCTCCCCTTCTATTATTAGCTACATGATAGATGTTAATAGCTAATTGATTGTTTGACCAAGACCTGAATATTTTGATAATTGATGAGAATATATCATATAACCAGAGAAGGCAAGTGTCTTAGGGTTACTATTACTTTAATGAAACACCATGACTAAAGGCAACTTGAGGAGGAAAGGGTTTATTTCCCTCACAGTTCCATCTAAAGGTTCATCATCAAAAGCAAAGAGGTCAGGAATTCATGCAGGGTCAGGAACCTGGAGGTAGGAGCTGATAGGCCATGGAGGGCTGCTGCTTACTGGCTTGCTCCCCATGGCTTCCTCAGACTTATAGAACCCAAGACTCTCAGCCAAGGGACAACACAACCCACAATGGTCTGTTCCCTCCCCAGTTAACCATTAAGAAAATGCTTTATGGGAGCTGGAGGGATTGCTCAGTGGTTAAGAGAACTGGCGTCTCTTCCAGAAGACCTGGTTCAATTCCCGGCACCCACAAGGCAGCTCAGACCTGTCTGTAACTCTAGTTTCAGGACTTCTGACAGACCTACATGCAAAAAAATCACCAATGAACATAAACTAAACATCTTTAAAAATATTTTTTTAAAAAATAAAGAAGAAAATGTCTTACAGTTGTATTCTCATGGAAACATTTTTCAGTCTTCCAATGGAGGCACCCTCCTCTCTGATGAGTCTAGCTTGTGTCAAGTTCTCATAAGACAAGCTGAGACATTAAGTAGGTTTCTTTCTTTTTACAGATGAGGAAATGCAGACAATACAATGTAAGTTTTGTCAAGGGACTAAAGTCAGTAATGCAGTAGGGGCAGCATTGCAAGCATAGACTGCAAATATAGTCTGGCTACACTCCAACTCAAAGTACATTTGGTATATTTTTAACATTAAATTAAGAATGAAGACTGTGGCCAAGTACCATGCATGGAGATAACCTAGAACCCCGGCACAGATGTAACCCGTGGCAGTTCAGTGTCCAAGTGGGTTACATAGTAATGGGAAGAGGGACTGCCTCTGACATAATCTGATTGGCCTGCTCTTCGATCACCTCTCCCTGAGGGGGTGGAGGGGGAGCAGCCTTACCAGGCCACAGAAGATGACAATGCAGCTATTCCTGATGAGATCTGATAGACTAGGATCAGAAGGAAGGAGAGGGGGACCTCCCCTATCAGTGGACTTGGGGAGGGGCATGCATGAGGAAGGGGGAGGGAAGGTGGGATTAGGAGGGGAGGAGGGAAGGGTTTATGGGGGGATATAAAGTGAATAAAGTATAATTAATAAAAGTTAAAAAATAAATATATAAAGCAAAACCACAAAATATCAAAAGTCATTTTGCATGTTATAAGCATGGTCCATAATTTGCCAATGGTCATCTTAGTTATTACTGATAATGATATCCTGTATGATACCCTATTTGCATTGGAACGAAACGACCTAACCCTATACCTTTATGGGTAAGTGACACATGACTACATATGTACTTGTACTTCCTCACAAGTCATGAATTATAATAGAAAAGTGTGCTCTGATAATAAAAACCTTCCACTTGACAATAATACAATACAATAATACAAATACAGTAATACAAAAAAAAGAATGAAGACTGTCCAGACACACTGGTGCATGCCTATGATCCCAGCCAGCACTCAGGGAGGCAGAGATAGGTGGATCTCTGTGAGTTTGAGGTCAGCCTGGTCTACAAAGTGAGTCTAGGACAGCCAAGGCTACACAGAGAAACCCCGTCTCGAAAAATAAAACCAAAAAATAAACAACAACAACAACAAAAAAAAAAAACCAAAAAAACAATGAAGACTGGAGAAAGATCAGTGATTTGTTCTAAAAGCTGGTATTTTAATGCACAATTTTATTTTCCTGAGGAGGCATACAAGATGTTAGTGATAAAGGCTAATATATTAATTCACTTAATATGAATTTACTCTCTGATGTGACTGTAAGATTTTCACATGCTCTCATTCATAACTTTTTAAGTAACAACCTCTACTTGCCAGTGTTTTTCTAGCTCTGTCTTTATTTTCCTTTTCATTATGCTGAATCCAGAATCTTATATATGTTAAGTAATTAGTTCCCTTAAGGAGAACTTTTCTAATCCTTTTAGTACTCCTATTCATTGGAAACATGAATTTTATTTTGTTTTGTCTTCCTGTAGCACTTATCTCCTCATACATAACAGTTCCTAAACCCTTCATTATATTTTTACATATTAAACAAAAGAACTTCAATAATTACTCAGAGTCTACACTAACTTATAGACTTTTTTTTTTTTCAATGCAGTTTATTCAGGAACCTTGCACAATCATCTGACCCTGGGGAAAGCCAGCCCACAGCTTAAATAGCCTCTGGGTAGCCAACCCCAGCATGCCATGTGGGCAATGCAGATAGGTCCACATACATGGAAGCAAGCCAGATCCTCAGCCTTAGCCAAATGTGGAATTGTTCGTGACAGAGAGCACTCACCATCGGGAAGGTGGAAGGCTGAAACCAGCTCCATCTTTAAGGCACAGCATTACGCAGCTCTCTACAGTTCCCCCTTTTTGTTTTAGACGCATCAGGCAAGAGTAGAGGTCTGATCTCTGATATTAGAAATAAATTGGGACTTTGTACTGATGCTCATTTAGGTGTCATCCACCCAAAGAGCATCAGACCCGTCTGATACCTTTTTCTCAGAGGTGGAACCTGGGGCATCAACCTGCATGCAATCGGACTTGCTCTTCTCTGGGTCGAAAGTGGCTGACCCTGAGTGCAGTGCTTAGCCTCGCATCCTGAGCATAACATTTTAGCTTTTTATGGTAGCCAACCATGCTTGGGGAGACTGTCCTGCTTCAATAGCTGTAAAGGCCTGAATGGTCATAGCTGCATTACGCTGTTGTGAGACTCTAATCTTGCATATATACCACAGGCAAACCAAGGAGACCAACACCAGAAGGCCTGCTAATGCTCCCATGCCCGCCCATTCCTTCAGATGATTCATGGCTGCAGCAAACCATGGTGATAATCCTGTGGCTAGTCCTGCGTCCACTCTGGTAGAATTTACTGTGATAATGGCCACTCTCAGCACTTATAGACTTTTAATGAGAGCATCTAGCATTGTCTAGAACTGATTAAATGATGAATAAATAAAAATATAATTTCTGAGTCTATATTTTATATTTAAAAAAGTATCACCAAAAGTTCAGAGTAACCTAAAATAGGTCTTGACAACACCTAATATTTCTCCTAACATTTCTTTTTCTCTTTGACTTGTTCACTTACTCCTTCATCTACTGCTGATACTCTCACTTTTCTGTATTGTTCTCCCTCCCCCTCTAACTCTAACTGTTTCTCATTACTGTTTGTCTCTGCTCAGTGTCATTCTGCAGACACACTGCTCACTGACACAGGAGGATAGCCACTGGCATAAGGTTGAAAATTTCAAGCTTAGAATCTGAGCAAAAAGGAAAGTTGTTTCTTTTGGCATTTTGAATGCATTATTCTGCTTGAGTGTTACTTTTCATGGACAGTATTAAATATGAGAATAAGTCAGGAAGATAGATCTTACATATCTAGAGTTGTACCTGTTATTTTCTTGGTGGATTAACTGGGTTTTGCAAATGTACTATATCACTAACAACCTCTAAAATTCAGCTCCAATCTTCAAATCTTCTGCTTGCATTCCAGGCTGTTGCCAGCAGTTCTCAAGACTATAACCATCATTCCTTATCAGCAAACAGCACTTCTCCTATTCCCTTCACCTTTGATTTAAAGTCTTAGGATTTATTCTCCTTGCAGCAAATTACGTCATGTCACGATCTCTGAACTGTTTCTGAACTCGTTACAGTTCAGGCTAACTAATATAGACCTATACCACATTTGTCACTCACAGAAAAGAGGTAGAGACAAAGTTCCCTGAAGTACAGGAAGCAGGGTGGAGGTGGGGAGTTTAGGGTGGTGGTGATATTTGACTGTCCACTGACCATCTGAATCCTGCTCCCCCATCAATGTGATAAAAGGAATGAAAGCTTTTCAATACAGACTATTTTTTTAAAAAAACAAGTAAACCACCCCTCCAATAAAAGTTCATCTACATTTCCAAGGCATGATACTTAATAAAGATTGAGAAACATTAATAATTTTAGCAATGCTGAATTCAAGAGCATTATTACTTCTTGGATCATACCTAAATAACATTTTATTTTTAGGATTTATTTTCATTATTTATTTGTGTGTGCCAGTCTGTGTATATCTGTAGGAACATACATGCTTTCACACGTGAGAACAGAAAAGCGAGTTGTATGCCCTGAAACTGGAGTAACAGGTGTTATGAGTCCCTGCCAATTATGAGGTCCCTGCCTGTGAGCTGAGCACCAAATTCCAGGCCTCAGGAAGAGCAGCAAGTAACCTTATGCAGTGAGCAATCTCTCTGGCCTCCGCCTCCTCGAGAGTGTGTTACGGGATTGCTATGAATTAGCATTGAAGACTTGGCTCTATAAAATTCATTGAAATTCTAAGGTTTCTCATCTATATTTTTTTTTCCTCTTAGAAACAGGATTTTAATAACAAACAGACAGACAAACAGACATACACACACACACACACACACACACACACACCTCCAGTGTAAATGCATTTGGGTTTCATCAGTCTTTTGTTGTGTTAGTGAGAAAGGAGATTTTTGAACTACTTTAAGGATTAAGAATATTGTTTACAACTATTCTTGGACTTGTGTGAAGAAGGCCACACCTTTCTACTTGTTTATAGTATAGAGATGAAATTAAATAGTTACTGAGATATGGTTAACAATAGTCTTGAATTTCTGGAAAGTGCTCAGAAAATGGTGTAGCCAGTTATTTTTGTCATTGCTACTGTTCATTTGCCATAACATTTAGACCATTTTCTTCTGCAGAAGAAAATTCTACATATAAGTTTCTGCTCCGAAGACGAGGTGGAAGGAGACACCATGGTGTCTCTGACTGACCTTAGGAGGCAGCTTGCTTCTACTAACACTTTGCTTGACAGTGCTTGGTGCCACCAACACCGCACCCCACAGGCAGCTGTTACTATTGGTGGCTTTTGAAGACAGAACACTTGGACATTTCTTTTTTTTTTTTTTACAATAATATCCATGTGTCTCAAAGTGAAAATTAAATCCAAACTTTCTTCATCATGAAACACTTGCCATTCCTCTTTGAAAACTCAATGAATCTCGTACTCATGAAAACACAGGTTAGTTAGGATCAGTTTGAAAGGGCAAGTAACACATGTCTTCTTCCTCTGAAGGGCTTCATGTTCATGGCTCAAGAAAATTTCCCGAAGGAAGGACAGCAAACAGTGAAACACAAAGAACTAGAAATGATGCTAACAGAGCAGGGAGCCCACTCCAGCTAGCCGCAGAGGAATGCTAGTTTAATGAAGCACAGATTACATAGGTAAGAATAACATATCACTAAGTACAGTTTACAAGTTCTCATCCTCGCATTCTAAATACTCACTGTGTGTACTAGTTGAGTTACATGTTTTAGCTTCATTGCTGTATGAGAAGCAGCAAGAATAACTACCAGTCTTTACTTTGAATTTTTTAAAAACACCGCTATTAAGGTTTTAAAGATTGCGCTCAAAGTGTGAACTTGAAACTAGAAAGTAATAAATATTTTTGATATTTACTCATTCATGTTAATAAAAGTTAAAATTCACATAAAATTTATGTTTATGTCAAAGTAGCCCAACATGGAATAACAGAGGATATGGGGATAAGTAGTCCAGTGTTTGAAGGGTGAGCCATTAAGATTTGTTGAAGGATGGGATGAGTGTGAAAATAAAAAAAAAGACTCAAGGATGGCTCTGATGTAATTAGCTTGAGCATGTACAGGAAAATTAAATTAGGAAAATCAGGAATACAGCAGGTTGAAGTATATATGAATTCAAAGTGTAACATGGTTTTTGTTCTCTTTTACATCATAAATAGCTTAGCATTGGGTATGAAGATACACATCTGTAATCCTAACATTCCAAAGTCAGAGGCAGGGAGACTAGGAGCTGAGCTCTACATTAATCAGTTCAAGTCTAACCTGAGCTGCAAAGCCAGCCTGCATCTTAAACAACAAACAAACATTAGTCCAAGTAGTTTCATCCTAATGTTATTTTGAACACATCTTTTGGATTCCAGACAACAATATTTTTCAAGTCTAGCTTTTCCCAATGAGGAAAGTTTGTGTTTAATGAAAAATTGAGCTTTCTGAAGTTTAAAAATCATTAAAATTTTTGGAATTGTCACTTTAAAAAATGTGGCCATTTATTTGATAGATTCCACTTACCAAAGTTAAGTCAAGATCAAGTAAACAAGTTAAATAGTCCTATAATTCTTAAGGGAATTGAAATAGTCATTAAAAGTTTCCCTTTAAAAAAACAACAACCCAGGGCCAGATGATTTCAGCACAGAATTCTACCAGGCTTTCAAAGAAGACCTAATGACAATACTCCTCAAACTAGTCCATAGTAGAAACAGAAGGAGAATGAGGCTACAGACACTCTGATACCTAAACCACACAAAGACCCAACAACAACAAAAAAAAAATAATTTCAGACCAATTTCCCATATTAACTTTGATGCAAAAATATTCGATAAAATACTCACAAACCAAATCCAAGAACACATCAAAAATATCTATCATGATCAGGTAGGCTTCATCCCAGACATGCAGGGGTGGTTCAATATACAAAAATCCATCAACATCAATCGCCATATAAACAAACTGGAAAAAAAAAAAAAACCACGTGATCATCTCATAAGATGCCAGAAAAGCATTTGACAAAATCCAACACCCTTCATGATAAAAGTCTTGGAAAGATCAGGGATACAAGGCACATACCAAAATATAATAAATGCAATCAATATACCGCAAGCACATTGCCAACATCAAATTAAATGGAGAGTAACTTAAAGCAGTCTCACTGAAATCAGGAACAAGACAAGGCTGCCCACTCTATCCATATCTCTTCAATATAGTACTTAAAGTCCTAGCCAGAAAAATAATTCAACTAGAGAAGATCAAGGGAATACAAATTTGAAAGAAGTCAAAGTATTATTATTTGCAGATGATATGATTGTATAGATAAATGACCCCAAAAATTCCAACAAAGAACTTCTACAGCTGATTAGCACCTTCAGCAAAGTGGCTGTATACAAAGTTAACTGAAGAAAAAAATCAGTAGCCCTTCTTTATAAAAATGACAAATAGCCTGAGAAATAAATTAGGGAAATAGCCACAAATAACATAACATGGTGTCATAACCAAGCAAGTCATAGATCTGTTTGACAAGAATGGCAAGTCTCTGAAGAAAGAAATTGAAGAAGATATCAGAAGATGGAAAGATCTCCCACGCTCAAGGATCAGTAAGATTAACATAGTGACAATGGCCATCTTACCAAACACAATCTACAGATTCAATGCAATTCCCATCAAAATACCAACATAATTCTTTACAGACCTTGAAAGAACAATTCTCAACTTCATATGGAAAAACAGAAAACTGAGACGAGCTAAAACAATCCTATCTCATAAAAGATCCTATAGAGGTACCCTATTTCAAGCTGTGCTACGGAGCAATAATAATAAAAATTTCATGCTACTGACATAGAAACAGATTAGTTGATCGATGGAATCAAAATGAAGAGGCAGAAATAAATTCATACACCTATGAACACTTGACTTTTGACAATGAATCCAAAATCATGCAATGAAAAAAGAAAGCACTTTGTTTTTAATTAAATTTTTTATTTTTTACAGTTTATTAACTTTGTATCCCAGCTGTAGCCCTGTTCTTCATTCCCTCCCAACTTCACCCTCCCTCCCTCATCTCCTCCCTGCCCCTTTCTAAGTCCACTGATGGGGGAGGTGCTCCTCCCCTTCCATCTGAACTTAGCTTATCAGGTCTCTTCAGGACTGGCTGCAATGTCCTCCTCTGTGGCCTAGCAAGGCTGCTCCTCCCTTGGGGGGCGGTGTCAAAGAGCCAGCCATTGAGTTCATGTCAGAAAGATTCCCTGTTCCCCTGACTAGGGCACCCACTTGGATACTGAGCTGCCTTGGGCTACATCTGAGCAGGGGTTCTAGGTTATCTCCATGCATGGTACTTGGTCTCAGAAAAGACCCCTGTACCCAGGTATATTTGGTTCCTTGTGGAGCTCCTGTCCTCTCCAGGTCTTATTAACTCCCCCTTCTTTCATATGATTCCCTCCACTCTGCCCAAGGTTTGGTTATGAGTCTTAGCATCTGCTTTGATACACTGCTAGGTAGAGTCTTTTGGAGGCCCTCTGCTGTAGGCTTCTGTCCTGTTACTTGTTTTCTCCTACTTCCAATGTCCATCCCATTTTTCTTTCTAAGTGAGGATTGATCATCTTACCCCAGGTCCTCTTTCTTGTTTATCTTCTTTAGGTGTACAGATTTTAGTATGTTTATCCCGTCTTATAAGTATAGTACCCACTTATAAGTGAGTATATACCATGTTTCTCTTTCTGCTTCTGGGATACCTCACTCAAGATGATCTTTTCTAGATCCCACCATTTGCTTGCAACTTTCATGCTTTCCTTGTTTTTAATTGCTGAGTAGTATTCCATTGTATAAAAGTACCACATTTCTGTATCCATTCCTCAACTGAGGGACATCTGGGTTGTTTCCAGGTTCTGGCTATTACAGATAAAGCTGCTATGAACATGTTTGAGCAAATGTCCTTATTGTGTAGTTGAGCATTTTTTGGATATGTGCTTAGGAGTGCTTTAGCTGGATCTTGAGGAAGCACTATTCCTAATTGTCTGAGAAAGCACCAGATTGGTTTCTAAAATGGATATACAAGTTTACATTCCCACCAGCAATGGAGGAGGGTTCCCCTTTCTCCACAACCTCTCCAGCATGTGTTGTCACTTGAGTTTTTGATCTTAGCCATTCTAATGGGTGTAAAGTGAAATCTCAGGGTTGTTTTGATTTGCATCTCTCTGATGGCTAACATTGTTGAGTATCTCTTTAAGTGTTTCTTTGCCATTCTATATTCCTCTACAGAAAATTCTGTTTACCTCCATATTCCAATTTTTAATTGGATTGCTTGATTTGTTGCTTTTTAACTTCTTTAGTTATTTATATATTTTGGATATCAGCCCTCTGTCAGATATAGGGTTGGTGAAGATCCTTTCGTAGTCTATAGGCTGTCGTTTTGTTCTGAGGACAGTGTCTTTTGCTTTACAGAAGCTTTTTAGTTTCATGAGGTCCCATTTATCGATTGTTGCTCTTAGAGCCTGTGCTGTTGGTGTTCTGTTCAGGAGGTTGACTCTTGTGCCAATGAGTTCTAGGCTCTTCCCCCCTTTTTCTTCTAATCGGTTTAGTGTATCTGGTTTTAGGTTGAGGTCTTTGATCCACTTGTACTTTAATTTTGTGTAGGGTGATGGTGATAAATATGGATCTATTTTCATTTTTCTGCATGTAGACATCCAGTTAGACCAGCACCATTTGTTGAAGATGCTGTCTTTTTTTTCCCATTGAATGATATTGGCTTCTTTCTCAAAAATCAAGTATTCATAGGGTGTGTGGGTTTATTTCTGGGTCTTCTTTTCAGTTCCATTGATCCACCTTTCTGCTTCTATGCCAATATCATGTCGTTTTTATTACTATTGCTCTGTAGTATGGCTTGAGATCCAGATGATCTGTTGTTGTACAGGATTGTTTTGGAAATACTGGTTATTTGTTTCTTTATATGACGTTGAGAATTTTTCTTTCAAGTTCTGTAACGAATTTTGTTTGTATTTTGATGGGAACTGCATTGAATCTGTAGATTGCTTTTGGCAGAATGGCCATTTTTCACTATATTAATCCTACTGATCCATGAGCACAGGAGATCTTTTCATCTTCTGATATCTTCTTGACAACACATGCTGGAGAGGTTCTGGAGAAAAGGGAACTTTCTTCCAGTACTGGTGGGAATGTAAACTTGTACAACTATTATGGAAATCAATCTGATGCTTTCTCAGACAATTAGGAATAGCGCTTTCTCAAGATCCAGCTATACCACTTCTAAGCATATAGCCAAAAGATCTCAAGTATACAATAAGGACATTTGCTCAACTATGCTTGTTGGAGCTTTATTTGTAATAGCCATAAGCTGGAAAAAACCCAGTTGCCCCCCAATGGAGGAATGGTTACAGAAATTATGGTACATCTACACAATGAACTACTACTCAGCAATTAAAAACAAGGGGATCATGAAATTTGCAGGTCAATGGTGGGAACTGGAAAAGATCATCCTGAGTGAGGTATCCCAGAAGCAGAAAGAGAAACATAGCATATAACCACTTATAAGTGAATATTAGACATATAATATAAAATAATCATACTAAAATCTGTACTCCTAAAGAAGGTAAGCAAGAAGAATGACCCTGGGAAAGATGTTCAATCTTCATTCAGGAAGCCAAATGGGGTAGACATTGGAAGAAGGTGAAAATAAGAAACAAGATAGTAGCCTACCATAGAGGATCTCTGAAAGACTCTATCTTGCAGGGTATCAAAGCAGATCCTGAGACTTATGGCCAACCTTTGGGCAGAGTACAAGGAATCTTATGAAAGAACAGAGAAATAGTAAGAGGACAGAAGCTCCACAAGGAGAGCAACAGAACCAAAATATCTGAACACAGGGGTCTTTTCTAAGACTGATAATCCAACTAAGGGCCATTCATGGAGATAACCTAGAACCCCTGCACAAATGTAGCCCATTGCAGTTCAGTGTCCTAGTGGGTTCCATAGTAATGGCAACAGGGACTGTCTCTGACATGAAGTGATTGGCCTGCTCTTTGATCACCTCTCCCTGAGTGGGGAGCAGCCTTACCAGACCACAGAGAAAGACAATGCAGCCACTCCTGATGAGCCCTGATAGACTAAGATCAGAAAGAAAGAAAGGAAGACCACCCGTATCAGTGGGCTTTGGGAGGGGCATATGTGGTGAAGGGGGAGGGAGGGTGAGATTGGGAGGGGAGGGAGGAGGGAGCTACAGGTGAGATACAAAGTGAATAAACTGTAATAAATTAAAATGTAAAATATTTTAAAAAATGAAAAAAGAGAGAAAGCATTTTGAACAAATGGTGCTGGTCTAACTGGATGTTTACAGGTAGAAAAATGCATATAGACCTGTATCTACCACCCTGCAAAAAAAAAAAAAAAAAACTCAATTCCAAGTGGAACAAAGACCTCAACATAAAACCAGAAATACTAAATCTGTTAGAATAGAAAGTGAGAAAGAGTCTTAAACTCATTGGTAGTGGAGACTATTTCCTGAACAGAACACCAACAGCTCAGGGTCTAAGGTCAACAATTAATAAATGGGACCTCATGAAACTGAAAAGCTTCTGTAAAGCAGAAGAGAACAATGACCGCCTACAGATTGTGAAAAGATCTTCACCAACCCTTCATCTGACAAAGGGCTAATATCTAAAATATATAAAGAGCTTAAGAAATTAGATTCGGCAAGATGGCAGCGCCAGGATGATGCTCGTTCTGAACAGCAGCACAGCAGGATCGGCACAGTGACCAGCAATCAGAACTTGCTGCCCTAAAACACAAGTGATTGTGTTTACCAGGTGAGAGGATACCCCATGGTGGGGGATTCAATCAGCTTTAACTCACCTGGCTAAACCACGGAAGAGATCCCGGTTCTGTCAGGTGCTTGGTCGCCAGCCCAGAGACACATGCCAGCGTGCTCTGGTCACTGTCCCAGACTGAACTGTGGGCACCATAACATCAGAGACTGCGATTTCCAGTCCATGGTGCAGGAAACGATTGAGACCAACCTTAGGTCACCGAGACATTCCCTGGAAAAGACCCAGGGTTCTGAACATGCCCAGGAGTCAGCCCAGAGCCAGAGCTGGGACCCAGGCACCGGCACAGTCCTGCCTGCGCATCTGATTCGCTGCCCCAGATAGAACTGTGGGCCCCAGGGCACCAGAGACTGAGTTTCTCTGTGGAGTGCAAACCCACAGGGAGGGGAACACCTGATCTAATCTCAGAGCACTCAGCTGATACCACCACTGTAAAAAGGTCTCAGGAAAAATTACCCAGTTCCAGCAGACACCCAGGCACCCAATTGCCACACAGGCAGAAAGGTGGAGCCATGCAAGTCTGTGCCTATGGGTTCTACTCGTCATCACAGACAGAACGGCTGACCCAAAGCAAAGACTGGGTGTCCCTGTCAGGAGGAAACCCCACAGCTGGGGGATCATAAGGTCCAACACTCAGGACACCCAGATCCAGAAGACTTTCTGGATCCACGCAGACTCTAGGCTCTAGCCTTCTACTGTAGGCAGGAGCGCTGTGCTTCCCCACCATTGTTGAGTACCGCTAGGGCACTGGGGCACACAGCTGCATCCTCAGACCTACAAAAGCCAGAGAGTCTTAGAGCAGCCCTCAGATACTGTTCCAAGGATCAACCAGTTATCCCTAGCTAGACTGACAAAACTGTGGGAATCCCTGGTTCTTCAAGAGGGCTGTAATCAACTATTACACCTTCAGAGCAACAGCTGCTGCTCAATAAATTCAGAGCAAGAAACCCAGCAGTAGGACAGCCATCACCAGGACCTCTCCTGATGAGAGGAGAGCCTTCCTGAACATGACAGTTACCACACAGGTCCATACTCCTGAAGTGACCTGTGACAATTCCTGAGAAGCACCACTATTCAGTTGACCATACCCAAAAAGCAGAGGAGAACTTTCAGAACCCTGCCAAGTGGATTCTCCCCACCCCAGGACCCAGCAGGCACCCGAAATTAATAGACTACACCTGATACAGAGAGATGGGTAGAGGCCAGTGAAAAAGCACAACCAACAAAAGGCAAAGCAATATGACATCCCCAATACCCAGTTATCCAGGGGCAAGTAGCCCTGGACACCCTAACCTAAGTGAAATTCAAGAAGATGACCTTACATCTATGCTTATGAAGAGGTTAATGGAGGAATCAAATGAAATACATAAAGAATTAGGGGAAGATATAATAAAACAGATTATGGCCATCTGTATAAAGAAATACAGGAAAATTCAGCCAAACAGTCTGTGGTGTTCAGAGAGGAAATAATTAAATCACTGAAAGAAATAAAAGAAACAGAAGATTGTTCAAAGAAACAGGTGAAGGAATTGAAGGAAAAACAGGAAAATACAGTCAGACAGGTGAAGGAAATCAACAAAACGTTTCAAGATCTGAAGATAGAATTGGGAGAATTAAAGAAAACACAAATAGAGGAAATCATGGAAAGAAAACAGGAACTACAGAGGTAAGCATAACCAACAGACTACAAGAGATGGAAGAAAGAATCTCAGGTGTGGAAGATACAATGGAAGAAATAGATGTATCCGTCAAAGAAAATAATAAATCTAAAAAATTCCTGACACAAACCATCCAAGAAATCCAAGACAACATAAAAAGACAAAACCTATGAATAATAGGAATAGAGGAAAAAGAAGATTCCCTCCTCCAAGGCCCAGAAAATATTTTCAACAAAATCATTGAAGAAAATTTCCCCAACTTAAAGGGGAGGCCTATAAGAATACAAGAGGCCTACAGAACACCTAATAAATTAGACCAGAAAAGAAAATCCTCTTGCCATATAATAATCAAAACAATAAGTATACAGAACAAAGAAAAAATACTAAAAGCTGCAAGGGAAAAAGGCCAAGTAACATATAATGGCAAACCCATCAGAATCACACCTGACTTCTCAACAGAGACTATGAAAGCCAGAAGAGCCTGGATGGATATCATGCAGACCCTAAGAGAACACAGATGTCAACCTAGGCTACTATACCCTGCAAAACTCTCAGTCCTCATAGATGGAGAAAACAAGATATTCAACGACAAAAAACAAATTTCAACAATATCTACACACAAATCCAGCATTACAGAAGATACTAGAAGGAAAAATACAACCCAAGAAAACTAGCTACTTTCAAGAAAACACAGGAAATAAATAACCTCACTACAGCAAAACAGAAAGTAGCCAAACACACAAACACACTACCATAGCCAACATCAATATCAAAGGATCTAACAGCCACTGGTCATTAATCTCTCTCAACATCAATGGACTCAATTCTCCAATAAAAAGACACAGACTAACAGAATAGATGCGTAAACAAGACCCAACAATTTGTTGCATATAAGAAACACACCTAAATCACAAAGATAGACGTTACCTAATTGACTAGGATCAGAAGGAAGGAAACGACTTCTCCTATCAGTGGACTTGGGGATGGGCATCCATGCAGAGGGTAGAGGAAGGGAGGGATTGGGATGGGAGGAGGGAGGAAAACACAGGGGAGATACAAAGTGAATAAAGTGTAATTAATAAAGAATTAAAAAAAGAAATTAAACAACAACAAACTAAATAATTCAATTAAAAAATGGGACACTGTGCCAAACAGATGGAGCAGGAAGAAAAACGAGGATCAATATCAGACTTGGGGAGAGCAGGGGCAGGAAGACAGAAGGTTTGATTGGAGAAGAGAAACCTTGGTCTGGGAGTTGTCTGTGACAAGCTGGAGATCTACGACAGGGTAGGCTCCTGGGAGGATATGAGGGTGACTATAGCTGAGACTACTAAAAACAAGAGTTATGAAAACTGAAGAAGCCACCTTCTAGACTGGACTCCTAGTTGAAGGAGAGGAACATCAACCCACCCACAAATTCTTTGACCCAAAATTTACTCTGCCTACAAGATGTGCAAGGCCAAAAATAGAGCAGAGATTGAGGTAATGTCCAACCAGTGACTGGCCAACCTGATACTCATGAGAGACTGCTAACCCCTGACACAATTAAGGATACTCTGGTATGCTTACAGAGGGGAGCACAGCATATCTGTCTTCTAAGTTGCTCCACCCAGCACCTAATGGAAACAGATGCAGGGGCCCACAACCAAACATTGGGCAGAGCGCATGGAAAAGTAAGGAGAAAGATAGAAGGACCCAGAGGGGACAGGAGCTCCAGAAGAAGACAGAGACAGTTTTAGTATTGATCTATATACATATATTCATAAGCATATCTACCATGAAACTTTTCTGAGCATGTTTTATTAAGTTTCATGCAAAACAGAAGAACAATATATTCAAATGTCAATCATAAAACAACATTTAACATATTTAATGTGACTGGTTACAATTCAACAAGTTATTTGATGTAAGGAAACCAGACTACAGAGCTATCAGAATGTTTTTAAAATAAATGCTAACAGAGCTAGAGATACAGCTCTGAGAGTTGAGTACTCAGTGATTTTTCAGAGGATCTGGGATTAGTTTCCAGCCCCCAAGTTGGCTCACAACCATCTATGACTATAGATCTAGGGGATTTGATGTCATCTATGATATCTGCAGGCATCAGGCATGTGCATATTATGTATGTATCCATGTAAGCAAAATGCTCATACACATGAAATAGAATTAAGGGAATAAATGCTTATAATATTGCTGATAACTTGAAAAAATACTTCAATTATTAAACTAGGTAACTTCCCCCCCCGAAAATCAAATAGGTGAGTAGTATTTTGAGTATGTATGTGGGTACATGTATGTTGTATGTGTGTGGCTAAAACAGATCTTGTTGTACAACTACACTCCAAGGATGGATTGCTTGTGACAGTTCTTTGATGTTGCCCACCTGTCCTCAGTTTTGATCACTACCATAAAGGCCAGAGACTACTATCTCTCTGCCATTAGGCCCGATGTCTAATTCATTGACATCCCTTTGTTATAGTGTTTTATTCAGATAAAGTTATATCAAAAGGGTCATCACTGGAACCCCTGTAAAACATCAGCGGTGAAAAAGGCAGGTTAATACTCGTTCAGGGCCTTTTAATGCCCTGTTCTGGTGATAACGTAGTTACAAGCTAATTCTCTAAATACATTTTTTATTGTGAAAATCTTTATATTGTGTATGAATTATAGAATTTGTTTTGAAAAAATATTTCTTGTGTCTGTGACACTTATTATATAATCAAAAGAAATGCAAGAAACTATCCCAAAGAGTGAATGAACATACAGCTAACATGATGCCAATGTTTTAGGCACACGTAACTGAGCATGGCTATGAGGACAGACTGCACTTGTGTCTCCACCTTTTGGCTTATGCATATACTCTCCTGCGCCTGTTGGTAATGGAATTTTTATAACCAGGCAGATTATTCAAGAGTTTATCCTTGCAGCAACCTCTTCATGAAAAAATATTTATTTACTTATGAATATATTTTTGTATCTATGTTTATATGTTTTATTTTTTTTAATTTACTTTACTTATTTTGCCAGCTTGTCACCTGCCTTATCCCTTTTGAACTGGCTACATCCAGTCAAGTGTGTCAAAATAGAATATCGCCTCCCTTCTCTCATAGTTTCCCAGCCTGTCAGTATATTGCTGTGAAGTTAGCCCATCAGACATGATGAAAAATCTTTTTTTTTTTTTTTTTAGTGAAGAAAGTGATTATATTATAACCTTATTCTTATGCATTTGTAAGTAGAGAATTAGGGAAGTCTGTAAAGGAGATTATTCCCTTTCAGGCTCCAATTAACATTAATCAAGAAATCCTAGTGTGCTTGACTCATGCAAAATCCCATGTGATTATGCTTTTGTTCAGATGAGTGAAATCAGTCATGAAACCAAACTCTGTTACTCAAATTGCTAAGACCTGAGACAACCATATTTTTTTTTCTATGATCAAGGGGTCTCACCCTTTTGTTTCTGGTTGATATAAACTGTTCCAATCAACTATTACCTGACATTAATCTTCATATGTAATGCATGTATATATATATTTTTTTTTTCCTTCTTTCTCCCTCCCCCCTTTTTAAAATTGAATGCATCTGGGAAAGTATTGTTTTTTTAATGATGAATTGACATACATTGGGATTTTGGAGGCAGTATGAGTTTTCTTTCTTTTTTCCTTCCTTTCTTTCTTTCTGTTGAATTCCTTTCCCTGCCCAGTGTGTGTGTTTGTGTGTATGTGGTATACACATGTGCCACATACGCCACAGTGTACATGTAGAGGACACAGGCCAACTTCATATGGTAACCTTTACCCTCTACTAGGAGACAGGGTTTCTTGTTGTTTGCTTCTGAACGTGCCAGGTTAGCTGGCCCTTGAGCTTTTGAACAGTCTCCTGTCTCTGACTTTCTGTTCACTTTGGGAGCACTGGGAGTACAAACAGGGACTACCAAGTCGAGTTTAATATGGGTTTAGAGGATCTTTGATCCCCATACTTTGGTCCCCACACTTGCTTGGCAAGTGCTTTACTTACTGAGCCATCTATCATGCCAAACAATTATCTTTATATCTTAACTATGTTTAAGTTGAAATGGTGAGATAAAAGGAAAATCCTATTTTCTCTCTTAGAAAGAAGTTACTTTAGAAATTAAAAAGAAAAACAAATTAATGATAAACAGCAGTTAATAAAATCCTCTTTGTCATGTTTTTTTAAATTTCTTCTTGAATATTAATATGGTGAATTTTTAGTTTATTTTTTAAAAGAAGGATGGTAAAGAAGAGAGGGACGAAGGAGGAGGGAGGGAGAGAGAAACATTCTTATTTAATGCTTACAGAGCTAATTTATTTTGGAAATGTCACTCTCTGGTTTATTTTTCCATTTCCTATTTCAATTGTTAGAATAACTGTACATTTCTATTCTTAATTTAAAAATAACTCATGATTAAAAAAACCTAGGCCAATGCACATATTAGAAATCTGGTGCCAGAGAAATGCTATTTGCTTCCTTATAAGCTATCCTTACTTGATCCCCTTTTGAAGTTTTGCTGCTTAGGATGATTTACTGCCATCCTCAAGCAAGGCTTGGGACTTGTAGACAAGATTTATTAGCATTAACTTAGCGTAAGGCCGTAATTATCCCAGAGAAAACACTTGCCTCTATAAACGCTTGCTTTCTGGTGCCGGACACTTTCCATAGCTTCAAGAAGAAAAGAGAGTCAGTCTAAACGCTCTACAGCAGCATTTCTCAAATATCACTTAAGTCCCTCATTTCTATGGATTTCCTAGGTGTACCAAAGTCATGCTTCTGCAGCCCTGAGACTGGAGAGGGAACTACAACTGTGCATCAAACAACGGTCCTACGAGATTCTGCGCAAGACCGAGATACACTGGGAAAGAAGCATGCAGATCTGTACAGAAATTTGGCTTCATGTTTTTATACATAACTTTGATTGAGTTAGATAGCCCCTCTATACATTGATTTCCTCCTGCATATTTCCTCATGTTCTTTAACTGGACAAGTTAAAAAAAAAAGGTTTTGTTTACAAATAATAAATAATGTACCTAACGTGACGTATGTGCGCAAAGCATGAGATAGTCTCAATTCTCTTCTCTGAATTTATGGAAAAGAAAAAAAATGTATAAACAAAATTCAATGTACATATAAGGTCCTCTAAGAATCTTGATTCAATCTCTTGATCAGAAAGGAAGACAAGGCCACAGTGTGCCGAACAACCAATACCAAGAGACAGAAGGAGAGGTTGATGTTTATAAGACACTGGACAGTCAAAGTCCACTCACAAAGAAGACTAAAAAGATGAAAACACTCCTGAAGTGTCAATGACAGGTCCTCAAATTTGAACAGAGTTTAAAGCGCTCAGTGCACTTAAGGTAGCCTCAAATGGCTGTCTATTTACCATATTCGTTAACTTGTCAAGATGTGGAGACTTTAAAAACTGCTCACAAATTAATTAGCCCATCGTTTATTCTTATCTGTGTCTCAAATCAGAGGAGTTCAAAAGTCACTCTAATGGCACTCATGGCTTCAATTGATTCCAAATGTTGGGCTATTATAGCATTGGCTTTTTAATAAAATAATTTATGGCACACATCCTTTGTAATGCAAATTTGTGAGACTTAATTCAGGTCACTAATTTATAGTGAGTAAACATTTATTTTATTTGTTGTAATTTGGAGATCAGATAAACAGTCTACCACTGAGCTATATATCCTTGCTCTAGGTTTTAATATTTATGTCATTGCTGTATTCTGGTTCTGAAATTTAAAACAAATAAACTTCCATTAGTCAGATTTAGATTTTTTTTAAAAATCGCCTAATTTATAGTGAAGAATGTAAGATATAAAAACATACTGGGTAAAAGTGAATAGGGAGCTGTTGGGCTGGACATTATGAATATGATATTATGGATGAAAAATGGTTTTACAAAAACTCAATTCCATGGAAAACATTCCTTGCAAGAGAATAAGCAATTTTTGGATGAATTAAGAGGGAAGTAGAGTGTATTAGGAGTGGAGAACTTGAACTAAGCCACGGAAATACATGCTTTTCCATTCACACCAAGCAGGTCTCCAGTGGCCACAGTCGATGTCCTATAATTGAGTGCAGTTCTCACATTCTCTGATATTGGTTGGTGTCAGGGCTCACAAGTTAAGAGCTCAGTCCCATAAGACTGTGCTTACTTTAGATGTCATTATGCAGTCTGGGCCTCCGCTATTTCTCAGTGATAGGTTATAAATCATGTTTCCATGTTCTCCCCTAGATAATTTGCTAGGTTAGCTCGCAAAACTCAGAGAAAAGCCTCACTGAATGTTCACCAGCTCACTGGGAAGGGTTTAGCTAAAAAACAGCAGATAGAATGGTTGCACGGGGCAAAAAGGAGGGAGGGGTTGGTGCTGCAGTGTTGGCTCAGTAGAGGCATTTCTTAAGAGCACTTGCTGCTCTTCCAGAAGATACAGCTCAATTCAGTCACCCATATGACTGCTAACAACACTCTGGCATGACAGTTGCGAGGGATCCAGTGACCTACCTCTTCTGGCTGCCACAGTCACAAAGCATGCAATGGTACACAAACATACATGGAAGCCAAACATCTACAAAGATAAATAATAAAATAAAATAAAATAGTGAATAGGAGAGGGCAGAATTGCCATTCCCATCCTTCTCTGTGGTATTGCATCCTAAAGCTCAACCACATTGTATGTGATAATCTTTGCAGTGCTTAATCTCTCACCTATTCCTGAGGTCAGTCAGTAGGGCTCTAATAACTTGATCTTTCTGGTCAAATAGCCTCATCATAAAGTTATTTAGGCACCTTACCGTAAGTTGTCTCAGTATTAAGACTCCAGAGTGATCAGTTGATATGAATAATGACTAACAAAAAGAACTATTACTCTCAGAATTTTAATTACCCTGAGACCACCAGACAAAATAAATTTCATATCAAATTTATGACACCATCACATTTACAGTTCATTGTCAGTACGCTGATTAAGTAATTAAACCTGGTGTCACATATCTATCTATAAGGGCATGATTCTATTATCTATCACCAATGGGTTAGAAGGAAATACACAAATCATTTAAAAATTCTATTTCCCAAAAGACAAATGCTGTATATTCTTGCTCATATGTCTGTGCTAGCTTCACATATTGTGTTTTGTGTCTTTAGGCTGGAGTACATTTAAAAGTCAGGAAACTAGTAATGGGCCAGTGGGTTGGTTGCATGCATTTTGGAAGGGAAGTACAGATTTTGAGTGAGATGAAAGTAGAGGTAAAATAATGGAGGAAGAAAAGTTTAAACAGATAACAAGTGACAGGGTTGGGGAAGCAAGGGGCCTAGCGCAAGCTTAAACAAAGTGAAGTTTGCATAAAGAAGCCACACAGTACATATGAACTTTCAGCCCAAGTGAAAAAAAAATATGTAAGAAGAGGACAGTAGAACATATGGGATATGGATTAATGGTAGGAGAAATCCTGGGAAGTGAAGATTTATATTGTCATGGGAAGAGGAGATGTGAAACCAAAGCTAAGGAAGCATAAAGGAGCCTTATATAAATGAACATCAGTACAAAGTCCCAATTTATTTCTAATATCAGAGATCAGACCTCTACTCTTGCCTGATGCGTCCAAAACAAAAAGGGGGAACTGTAGAGAGCTGCGTAATGCCGCGCCTGAAAGATGGAGCTGGTTTCAGCCTTCCACCTTCCCGATGGTGAGTGCTCTCTGTCACAAACAACTCCACATTTGGCTAAGGCTGAGGATCTGGCTTGCTTCCATGTATGTGGACCTATCTGCATTGCCCACGTGGCATGCTGAGGTTGGCTACCCAGAGGCTATTTAAAGTGGGCTGGCTTTACCCAGGGTCAGATGATTGTTCAAGGTTCCTGAATAAACTGCATTGAAAAAAAAAACAAACAAAAAAAAGAACCCAAAAAAAACCCCACTAGCTTATAAGATAGTTAGAGATTGTTTTTTAAAAGGAGTTTGAACAGAAATATTCCACATGGGCAAACAATGCTAATTTCAGAAGACATGCGTTTATTAAATGAAAATCTCATTGTCAGACACTGATTATCTCTCTACTAATTTCTGCATAGAAAGTTCTCAGAGACACACAAAACAAGAAAGACTGTCACCATTGCTCCTAACTGCTTATTATAACTAGATGATAAGACCATATTGATGAAGACAACACACACTTTTGTGGCAGGGCATAGAGGAATCAGTCTTGAACTGACCAGGAAACTTTCTCCTGGCTGGCAAGCTTTCTCAGTGCTGGAAGGTGCTATGTAGGCTGCTAGAAGAGAAAAGACATTAGCAATCTTACACAATGTTGGACCTGCATGCTGCAATCATGACCTGCCAGGCAGAATGTGTCCAGTGGTACAATAATGGCAAGACTGCTTATGGAGGCAAGCAACCACTCTCCTGACTGGATTTCAGGTCCTTTCCACAGGACAGAAGTCATGATTGGTGAAATAAACATGGTTAACAACCATGGCTATGGAAGCCATCTTAGGGGAGAACTTATTGCTGTTTTGTTCAGTGGTCATGTTGTCAATCCCCTTTCTAAGTATTTATGGTCACGTTCACACAATGTGTGTTGCTCTCAATATTGCAGTTAATGCAGACTTATAACTGACCAAAGCAAGGCTCAGAAAACACTGTAGAAGAAAGTGGGCAGAAAGAATGGATGAGATAGAGGATGACGAAGAATGCTGGGAAGTGCTGACTGCTGGACACGGCTTGGCTGTTGCTAAGAAAATAACTATGGTTATCTATAGTAACTATAAAAAACCTTCACAAGATCGGGAGAGTTCAGTGGCTGGCTCTTTGATCACCTCCCCTGAAGGGGAAGCAGCCTTACCAGCCCACAGAGGAAGACAATGCAGCCAATCCTGATGAGACTTGATAGGCTAAGGTCAGAGGTAAGGGGAGGAGGACCCCCTCCATCAGTGGACTTGGGAAGCAGCATGGTAAGAGATGAGGGAGGCAGAGTGGGTTGGGAGGGGATGAGGGAATGGGAGATGCACTCTCTATACTCTTCTCCTACATGAAGAGCTTCTAGGTGAGGGCCACTTTTCTTCCATCAGGTAAGGCCTTTGGTAAGCTACCCAAAGCCAGTGACCCACACATATGTATGTGGACAGCACTAATTGTACTTATTGTGTTATTTTATTAAAAAAATATAAGGCTAAGCACTGCACTCAGGGTCAGCCACTTTGGACCCAGAGAAGAGCATGTCTGATTGCATGCGGGTTGATGCCCCAGGTCCCGGCTCTGAGAAAAAGGTATCGGACGGGTCTGATGTTCTTTGGGTGGATGACATCTAAATGAACATCTGTACAAAGTCCCAATTTATTTCTAATATCAGAGATCAGACCTCTACTCTTGCCTGATGCGTCCAAAACAAAAAGGGGGAACTGTAGAGAGCTGCGGAATGCTATGCCTTAAAGATGGAGCTGGTTTCCGCCTTCCACCTTCCCGATAGTGAGTGCTCTCTGTCACGAACAACTCCACATTTGGCTAAGGCCGAGGATCTGGCTTGCTTCCATGTATGTGGACCTATCTGCATTGCCCCCGTGGCACGCCTGGGTTGGCTACCCAGAGGCTATTTAAGCTGTGGGCTGGCTTTCCCCGGGGTCCGAGGATTGTTCAAAGTTCCTGAATAAACTGCATTGAAAAAAAAAATAATAAAATTAGAAGTGGATAGGAGTAATATTGGGGAGTAGATAGAGGGAGTGGGAGGGAATGAGTAAGGGATAGAATGACAAGATACATTGTATACATGTGTGAAAATGTCAAAAATAATTAAATTAATATTACTATATTATTATTTAAAAACAATTAAATTAAAAAATTAAAAATAAAACAAGACTGAGAATTTTCTTTAAACAAACAAACAAACATGACTCTCCGTTCCCCAACCCAAAACAAAGAATCTAAGAACCAAAACACTTAAATAGGAAGGAAAGGTAGCTTTATTGACTTTTCTATTTTTCCAAATATCAGACTAATTATCTTTATTGGTCACTCACCTAGCCATTTTAACAGAGGTGATATCTAGTAAAAGCAAAATAAAACCAAAACCAAAACCAAAACCAAAAACTAAAACCTAAAATCAAAAACTATGAGTCCAGTACCATGTGCTGTTTTTTTCTTCTGTAAATGGACTTAGAGGCCCTGGTAGAACAGCCCTGAACATGAATGAGTCAAGGCTTGTGTCAAGGAACACATTCTCCAGAATCAGATGCATTTCTTCTTTCTAAACTTTAAACAGCTTACATATCATCCTTTCTCTGTGTCTTAGGCCAGATGTAAGAACACAAACAGGGAAGTGCTACTAATTTTATTTCCTGAAATTATCATTTACTGAAGCAAAGGAAGTTGGTTTTCAATCCATATTCTCCATGTAATTTCTGGAGTTTCCTTTCTTGTTGTTTAAATTATCAGCACATTTATAAAATGACTTATATTTTATTTCCTTGAAAAAGTTATTTCCCTGAAAGATGTTAATGGTATCAAGCTCAAAGTACTTCTAAAACCTGCAGTGTACAATTTCCTGTATTAGAATACAATACTCGGTCTCTCTATTGATAAGGAAGATAGTTTTTGGCTTATTTTTAAACATCTAAATATTGTTTAAAAACCCACAGTACAAAAGCAACATGAAATATAACAAGAAACATTGTCTAATAAACATGCTATATTTGACCAATTTTTTTCTTTATTTTTAATTTTTTTTTCTAATCAGTTACATTTTATTAACTCTGTATCCCAGCTGTATCCCGCTCCCTCATTCCCTCCCAATCCCACCCTCCCTCTCTCATCTACACCCTGCCCCTTTCCAAGTCCACTGATAGGGGAGGACCTCCTCCCCATTCATCTGACCCTGTTTTATCAGGTATCTTCAGGAATGGCTGCAAAGTCTTCCTCTGTGGCCTAATAGGACTGCTCCTCCCTTGGGTGGTGGGGAGGTCAAAGAGCCAGCCATTGAGTTCCTGTTAGAAATAGTCCTTGTTCCCCTCACTTTGGGAAACCAATTGGTTACTGAGCTACCATGGGCTACATCTGAGCAGAGGTTCTAGGTTATATCCATACATGGCCCTTGGTTGAATGTCAGTCTCAGAAAAGACCCTGTGCCCAGATATATTTGGTCCTTGTGGAGCTCCTATCCTTTCCCCATCATACTAACTCTCCTTCTTTCATATGATTCCCTGTACTCTGCCGAAGGTTTGGTTATGAGTCTTTGTATCTGCTTTGAAAACACTGCTAGTTAGAGTCTTTCAGATGCCTTCAGTAGACTCCTGTCATATGTTCAATGCACATCCCATCTGTCTTTCTAACATCTTACCCCATGTCTGCTCTCTTGATTATCATTTTTAGGTGTATAGATTTCATTATGTTTATCATATCTTATAGGTCTATATAAGCAAGTATATACCGTGTTTGTCTTTCTCCTTCTGGGATATTTCACTCAGAATGATCTTTTCTAGATCCCACCATTTGCCTGCAAATTTCATGATTTCCTCCTTTTTGATTGCTGAGTAGTATTCCATTGTGTAAAAATACCACAATTTCTGTATCCATTCCTCCGTTTATGGACATCTGGGTTGTTTCCAGGTTCTGGCTATTACAACTAAAGCTGCTATAAACATGGTTGAGCAAATATCCCTTTTGTGTACTTGAGCAAACTTTGGGTATATACCTAGCAGTGGTATAGCTGGGTCTTGAGGAAGCACTATTCCTAATTGTCTGAGAAAGCACCAGATAGATTTCCAAAGTGGTTGTACCAGTTTACATTCCCACCAGCAGTGGAGGAGGGTTCCCCTTTCTCCACAACCTCTCCAGCATGTGTTGTCACTTGAGTTTTTCATCTTGGCCATTCTGATGGGTGTGAGGTGAAATCTCAGGGTCGTTTTGATTTGCATTTCCCTGATGGCTAATGAGGTTGAGCATTTCTTTAAGTGTTTCTCTGCCAATCGATATTCCTCTTTGACCAATTTTTAATACTTCAATTTACTCATACATGTTCGTCCAGCCATCTGTCCATCCGTCCATCCTTCCAATATAAATTTGCTTGAGCATCATGGCATATTGTAGAAGGAATATCTTGCATATTATATGGATGCAATACCTTTTCATTAGAAAACCTATAGCCTATAATTTAGGCAGGAAATAAAAGGGGGAACATCAGCTAAGCAAAGGATTCTGAGATAGAGCCAGACATGAGAGATTCAGCCGGTAAGAAATGAGGAAGATGGATTCAGCCTACACTCAGGTAACCGGCCATGTGGCAGAATGTAAATTAGTATAATGGGTTATTTTAAATGATGAGCTAGTCATAGAAGAGCCTAGCTATAGCCCTACGTAAATAATTAACTTGAGTCTTGTGAGTCATTATTCTCGGTGTTTAAGGATGGAAGGACATCCTACAAGGGCAGGGTTAGGATTAAGGTAAACCACCTATTTTCTAACTTTCCCTTTTCCTCTTTTCCCAAGCCTGTGATTTTGTTTTACAACTGACATTCTCACACAGTTCAGTATGTCTGTTAAATATCTATCTTCAGATATGACTAGAGAAAAACCAAAAATTTCAAAAGGGCTCCACTGATTCAGAAGACCAGTGGGAGACAGTGTGGGGTGAGCATCAGAATCCAGGCAGAGCAAAATCTGGAGGAATTCATTTCTGTGGTCATCAAGTTTCTCTTGTGAAAATGCCACTTAAAATAAGAAATTCCGACTCCACACAATCATTTCTATTGTATAACTTTAAAACTGACATGTTAAATTTATCTAGACTGGCATTCTGGTTCCAAGAAAACAATATCTCCACAAGATCAGTATCTAAACGTGGCTACAGGCTCTTTGTTGTGTCTGTGCTGCTCTTGGGATTCTGCTCTTCCCCGGCTACAAGCACTATTCTATTCACACTCAGAATGTTAGGAAACAATTGGCAAACCAAACAGTCTTATGGAGTTGGAGTCACTGTTATTAAATCAAACCCAACTGGTCAATTCAGCATGACAAGAGAGGCAAACAATCTCTAAGCAGAATTATTACTTTTATTGCACTCTTACAATGGCCATTATTTTATTTTTTAAAAAAAGAAGAGTGAAAGCAACTTATGTAATTTCTAGCTCTAGGCACTGACCAACATGGTGTGTCAACTGTTGTTTGAAGTATCGTGGTGAAGTTTTATTTCCTGGTAACTGAGGGAGGATAGGCTCTTTAAATTATTTTGATATGCTACTTGAAACATGTTCAACTGTGTTGCCTGCACTATACCAAAGCCTTTGAAAGATTATGATACAAAATTTTAGAGCCCAGTCAGTTTCCTGTGTCACATAATGCTGTTTAGCAAAGCAGTCAATATGATGAACGAAGCATAAGAGGCTGGGGGAGATGGTTCAGTATGTAAAAACGACTCCACGCAAATGTGGAGTCTGATCCTCAACAACCATGTGCAAAGGCTGGCATGGCTGCCTGTGTCCATAATTCCAGCCCTGCTGGGACAGAGACAGCACAGCCTGGAGCTGCTGGCTAAGACACAGGGTGCCAAGCTGTAGGGGAAGATGTTAACAACTCTAGCATCTATGTGGTTTTAAACAGGCATACACACACACACACACACACACACACACACACACACACCACACTATACACACTATACATATACACACCACACACACCATACTACACACACACAGAATGAGGTCTGAGTTACATGAGTGGTTATGTCTGTTCTATCTCACTCACATTTTCTTCTCCCTAAGCTTGATTTTTCTCACTGGAAGGCAAAGAAGCAAAGAAAACACCAGAAACTTAGACATACAGATCCTTATTCATTTGGAAGTGTTTTGTTCCTATATTAAACAACTCTGACAGCATATGTTGGTGAACTGTGTGAGAAGAGAGGGGCTGCATGCTAGTAAATGCTACTTGGAGAAGATTCCAAGGGGCAAAGATGTTTTGACAGAACGAATAATCCCCTTGGTTACTAAATTATCTCTGGAATAAATGAGCTTGCAATTAGAATGTCACTTATGGGTATCTAAAAGCTTTTCTAAAATATTAGGAAAACCTATTTATAAAATAAAACATTTCAGAGTATGGCCTTCTCTTCTGTGCTATGACAGTATGGCAGAACATTTGCAGGTCTCTGAAAACTTCATTACACTATCATTTCTTTATTTGAAAATATATCCAGAATATTGTGAGGAAATTAAATTACTATGAGACTGGAGATCCAGTTGGCTTCTAGGGTACTAAAATAAATAAAGTTGAGCAAGATGTGAGCTTGGTACACATAGTACATTTGAATTCTGTACATTTGTGGCAGCAGAAATGGTTACATGTGTTTTTGCATGAGTGAATTTTAAGTATTTTTCCTTCTAGTCAGATGCATGGAACTGGGTCACCTACTCAATCACAATCCCTTTTTGTACATAGTAAAGCATGTAGGTTGCTACTTTTAATAATAGCAAGAGCAGCCATGAACAATCACAAGTGCTCAAAACCAAACCAAACTAAAACAAAGAACAAAAGCTAGAAGCTTTCATTCGACTCTGAACTACGTATTAACCAAAGAGAAGGGCGGGGGTGGAATCAAATCAGAAACATGATTTTCAATAATTGCAAAATAATGACAATGACAAGGATTGTCTTTGATGTAGATTTGGGAAGATTTTCCTCCTTTTATTGTACAACCAGGATGTTGAATTTTCCTGGAAGCTGAGTAGATTGATTATACAGCAGCCACTTAACTCTCAATGTTGCTTTTATCTCTTAAGCACTTAGCTTCTTTTCTTTTCTTGAAAATTGGTTTTTTTCATACAATGTATTCTGAATATAATTTCTCCTCCCCCAATTCCTCCCAGTTCCTCTTCCTTCCCTCCTCATCTGGATCCACACTCTGTCTCTTCTTAGAAAATAAACAGGTGTCTAATTAGGACTAATAAAGTCAAGTAAAGAAACAAACAAACAAATGCAGAGGAATAGCATAAAACAAACAGAAGAAAAAGAAAAAGCACAAGAAACTCATATGACACCAATACACAAATGCTCTCACACAGGTCTATTTTCAACACGGTGGCTGGAGTGCCATGTCATAAAATTTCATGTATTTGAAATTTCGTGTATTTGAAGTCCTCCTGGGTTGTCCTATTGTAAGGGAAAACTAAAGATGTCTTAAAAAGCATCTGGCAACAATTTAAACCAAAAAATCTGGTCACAGGGATCTTTTCTGAGACTGATACTCCAACCAAAGATCATTCTTGGAGATAACTTAGAACCGCTGCACAGATGTAGCCCATGGCAGCTCTGTGTTCAAGTGGGTACCCGAGTAAGGGGAACAGGGGCTGTCTCTGACACTCAGTGGCTGGCTCTTAGATCACCTCCCACTGAGGGGAAGTAACCTTACCAGGCCACAGAGAAAGACAATGCAGCCAGTCCTGATGAGACCTGACAGGCTAGGGTCAGAAGGAAGAGGAGGAGGACCTCCCCTATCAGTGGACTTGGGAGGGGCATGGGAGGAGAAGAAGGAGATAAGGTGGGAGGGGATGAGGGAGAGGACTACAGCTGGGATACAAAGTGAATAAACTGTAATTCATAAAAAATAAATTAATTAAAAAGCAAAAAAATTAAATGGGGCTTTTATTTTGTTAATTTTTGTTTAAGTTTAAAGGAGCTTTAATTTGGTAATTCTTTATTTTTAATTGACTTTAAAATTTAGTTTGTTGTTATAATCCCTTTGGTGAATAATTTATCACTATCTAATGAACTTGAAAAAAAAAGACCCTCTGTCAAGAATTTTGTTCTTATATATGTACCTAAAAAAATCATAGATAGAAAGTGACATAGACAAAATTTTCATCATAACACTGAGTGTAGTTTTTATGAGATGGATAAATAAGTCTTTGTGTGTTTAAGCAGTGAAGCTGGGTAGTGAGGTGACGAGATGACACAGTGGGCAGGAGCACTTGCTGTGAAGCCTGATGGCCTGAATTACATCTACAGTGGGTGGAGAAGGGACGGGACTCCTGGAAGTTGCCCTCTGAGCTCAACACACGTGCTAAGGTTTCCAGCAGTGCTGATGTCTCATTTCCAAAACTCTTAGGGAGTTTAGGGGTGCTCATTATATTAGGCTTTAGAGCCTTCAGATGTCATAAAGACATCTTATTTTTTAAAGGAAGTAAATGAAAAGTTTGCAAAATATGTGAGCAATTTGAGGGAGAGCTTGTTGGGAAGGGTGTGATGAGTACAGGGCTGGGCTCAGTGCTATCTTGACTTCCCCTTCCCTTCCTCTCTGCATGTCCACTGCTCTGTTTTGGCTGTTGATCAGTCTTCTTCTTCTCAAAGGCGACTGTTTGCTTTTCTTCAGTGGAGTCTTGTTCTCTACATGTTTTTGTGTAAACATAAATTTTTATCATGTCAACTTTTCTACATATCCTAGAAAACTTTCCATTGGCTGAAGTGAAAGCAAGGGTTTTTACATGACACAGAGAGCTGTGGGTCTTCTTTTCATGGTGGGGGGCTGTTGGTCACTGGCTCATGAGGACAGGAGGAGGTGGGTGGGAGCAGGGCTCAGAAGTCAATGAGCACAAAATGACAGACTTCCAGGACCAGCTACAGGGAGACAGATGAACTTTATTCCAGGGGTGAGGGGAATATATAGGAAAATGGAATCAGCCTGGAGTACTCTGATAGGTGCCCACAGTGTGCTTTGTTTGCATTTAGCAGCATGGTCCTGTGGCTCCTACAGGGGCTACTTCTATGGTAAGCCAGGCATCTAGCTTGGGAACATCTTCCAGATAAGGACAGGCAGAGAATGGGAAGCTCCACTGGGGCAAGTCCTCCATCTTGCACAGAGCTCAGCGAGCTGTCCGGTCATGGATGCTGCAACCTCCAGCAGCAGCACCCTGCAACATAGAACCTTTTCAGTGTGGGCCATGCTACACTGTCTCATTCCAATTATCTGTGTTCATAGTTTTGGGCTTCTGTCAAGGTCCTCACTGTGCCAATACTTTTTTCTCACCTGGGAATGCCGGGATCTGGCACAGTTCATGTTCTAGTTCCTCAGGCAGCAAGCTCTTCCCACTCTATTTTTACGGTCATATGCATATTCTGTTTGGTAGCTAAGCTTCTTCCTCTTCAATACGAGCAACTAAAAGGCACGGATGTGTGAGTCCCTTCACACTGTGATTTATTTTCTTTTAAATATTTACATTCATTGTACCTGGTAACTTGTGAAATAGAAAATGCCAAGAGCGTATTTACAGACTTCACTGAGTGACATCGTTAGTAATATGATAGGTTACAAGAGCAGACCATCAGATGAGAGAGAAACCTGCCTTCAATGTTTAGATATCTAGTTGCCCCATTCCATTCATTAAAAATACTACTTCAGCTTACTTACACCTTTGGTGCTCACTAGTACTAAGAGAGAGTTTAAAAAAAGCTCCAGGCATTATTTTGTTAGTGTAAGTGGGCATTAGCTAAACGGGTAATTCAAGACTGCTATATTGATGGGTGACAAGATACTAATTTTGCTGAATTAAAATTAACACTAGCTTTTGTTGTAGAAAGACATACAAGATAACCTGGCTCCCTCACAGTAGGTAAGATCTGGCAATATATACCCTAGCACAAAGCTGATGTACAATAAGGGGCATCTGAGAACCAACACACCTGTGCAGAAAAGCCTTGATCACTTATTGTTTTATTTTAGACCACCAAATTACTTTGTGATTTGAAACACAAAAATCCTGGCTTTTCATTGGTTGTAAGGACAATTGAATATGGTAATTTACATTTCTGAAAACATGTCAGGCCGGGTATTTACTTATAACTGGACAAATTCCATGTTTTAAAGAAGCACTAGCTATTATTCTAGCTCCAAATTCCAAGTATTCTGAGTATTAAGAAGTAGTTTTAAAATCCAAACCCACAAAGTACTCCAGGAATTGTAAATCATTTTTCAATTGTTCAACCACCAAGGCGTTTGAAAAATAAAATCGAGATACTTTCCAGTTATTCAAGTCAAAAATGTCTTAACCCAGCTTCAGGCTGAGGAAATAATATTCCAAAGAAAGAAAGAAGATAGATAGAGAGAGAGAGGTTTTTTCTGTTTCTTGAAGAGAAATACTCTCAACATTTTTAAAATAATAATGTTATAAACTCGAGTTCCTACTCATTACTGCTAGAGAGGCAAGCTGCTGACCCAAGCAGAGGAGGAAATTTGTTCAAGGTCTCAGAACAACAGCTCTCTCTACATTGTCAAGGCTACCTCTACATTATCTTCTGCATTGTTTTCAAAAGCATTATGATGTCACTGTGAGTTTTTTTTTTAATTTTTAATGTCTTACTGTTTTTATAATCTCCTTTGGTTGAAACATGAGGCCATGAAGTACCGCGTGGCCCTGGCTCATTGTTCTCATTTAACTTTACACATCAAGCATGGAATGGCCCCATGCTGATTTCTGTCACACTTTGTAGGAGCCCCCCAGCTGGCAATCACTCTTTGTGTCTTGCAGACAACCGCTAGCTAAACTTTTACTTTGGATACATAGAGTAGTTTAGAAAGTGCTAATGAAAAGTATGGGCAACATGATTTTTCAGCACCTCAGCCCCAGCACAGTGAACCACACCAGTAAACATGATACTTCCAGCACCATTTTGATGCATTTTCTTTTTAAAACTTTCAAAATGTCTTAAATAGATCACTTGAGTGAGGTGAGAAGTCCATGATTACACTGTAACAACCAGTATTACAAAGGACTATTTATTCATTGTGAAAAAGTACAGAATGCTAAATGTAACTTAGAGTAAATTTCAATATTCCCACTTGAAGATGCCATGAGCTCTCAGAACTCTCATTTTAACAATGGCTGCTAGTGAACAGGAAAGTTTTGGAAAAGACTGGAGAAAATACAGTTCTTTACTAAAACTTTTGTACTGTTACAGTTTCTTGCTATGTGGAAGCAACATCTTAAATGGTTTTATTTTTTTCCAAACTGTTCTATATCTACTAATTGTAGAACATATTTTCTCCTAAGAAAAGTAGAAAGAATGGCTGATCTAAAGATCTCAGACATCAGAGACAGAAAGAGAATCGAAACAAATCTAATATTGTTTGTGTATATGTTTTTAAATCAGCACATTTAGCATCAGTTGAAATAAAATTTTTACATCTAGCAACTATTTATAACTTTGTTTGCATTCTATTCCTAGATAGCTAGTCAATATTTATTTTGTTTTAACTATTCTTGATTATATTTTTAAATGATTTTCCCTAGTGACAAATGAAATTCAAGTGATGATTACAACAAAAGAGATTTTAAGAGGTTTTCCAGAACCAGAGTCATTGGTGACATTTCCATTAATCACACACAATCTCAACACAGGCCATCTTACAGAGAAGCCTCACTCTAATAAGCATAATATACAGAGGTTAAAATAGCCCCGTTATATTTATCTTTTACTACACAGCTTACCCAAACCAAATTTCTGTCATCAACAATTATTAATCATCCATATGCCCTGCAGAGAATTTTAATAAAGCATATTATGAACCCGAGGGTGGTGGTGTTGTAAGAAAGACACAAATGTGACTCGAATTTATAAAAGGAGATGAGGGTCCCCATTATTCCACCACATCTGTTTGCCACATGTTCATAAATCACATCAATGTTTTGAACATTTCTCCTAGCACCTTCCTGTCACCTTAGTTTTATAGTTCATAATTCTATCCTTCACACATACATACCCAAACACACATGAAAGTAAAGAAAGACAGACAAACAGTAAGAAAAAAAGAGAGAAAGACTGAGAAAGAAAGAAGGAGAAAAGAAAATAGGAAACAAAAGGGGGTCATTATATTTGGGCTTTTAAGTAACATTTGGCTAGGTAATGTCTGGTATGAAAAGAATGTCCATTTCTGGAGATTTGGTCATAGAAAGCAAATCTGATAGATAGAATCATTTCTTATTTATTCCAAAAGTGCCCATTTGTAATATAAAGCCAATAATGACAACCACTGCCAAACCAAAAGGAAAGCTGCATCAAGTTTGAATCCATGAAATTATGTTTCCAAAAAGAAAGCTGCCAACATAGAAACAGACCGTTTATGCTCTGTTTTGTGCATGATCACTTTCCAGTGTTGCTAATGTGCGTCTATATGTGCACGTGCTATTCCTTTAGAAAGCTGGCATCTGCAAACAGCGAGCAAATGTAAACACAGACCAATAAGATTCAAGAGCACATTTTTCAAAAACAACCAAGGTAATCTATTGATCTATTTAATTGAAAAATGAAAATGATCAGATTGAGGAGACAGATGAATTGAAATTCCACAGTGAAACTGAGGGTTCTAGTTAAAATATGGTAGATTAGAAATTTCTACTCATTGCTCTGAACATCCATTATTTCTGAGTAAATAAATAACCACAAAAAGTGCATATGCCATCTACTTTTGAGAAGACAGAAGCCACACATTAGTGGGAATAAAGAGAGTCACTGAAGCCGGAATGGGAGCTAATCTAATGCCAAGTGGCCCAGCCTGGATATTATCTGAGTGGACATGGGTGTGAGACTAGTAATAAAATGTTAGCAAATAAAGGCATGGGTTGCATCTTGGTTCAGTTATAGAGAAATATACTGGTAGATTACCAATTTAAAGGCAAGAGCCTGGGGCTGGGTGTATTGGGCACATCTTTAATCCCAGTCCTCGAGAGGCAGAGAGAGATGTGTCTCTTAAGTGTGAGATGAGCGTGGTCTACATAGTAAGTTTCAGGCTAGTCAGAGCTAAAACAAACAAAAGAAACAACAACAAAACCCAAAGCAACAGCAACAAAAAAGTTGTATCTGGTTTTATGTTGAGGTCTTTGATCCACTTGGACTTTAGTTTTGTGCAGGGTGATAAGTATGGATGGATCTATTTGCATTTTTCTTCCTGTAGATATCCAGTTAGATGAGCCAGCACCATTTGTTGAAGATGCTATCTTTTTTTCCATTGTATGGTTTTGGAACCTATGTCAAAAAATCAAGTGTTCATAGGTGTCTGGGTTTATTTCTGGGTCTTCTACTCGATTCCACTGATCCACCATTCTGTTTCTATGCCAACACCATGCAATTTTTTATTACTGTTGTTCTATAGTACAGCTTGAGATGAGGGATGGAGATACCTTCAGGAGATCTGTTGTTGTACAGGATTGTTTTAGCAATTCTGAATTTTTAGCCTGCAGAGAGAAGGTCTCACAGTGCATTAGTGATCTGGCAAAAAGAAAAAGAAAATGGGCTGCTTATTATAGGTCAAGGTTGAAAATGAATTATGTGTGAGATATCTATGTGGAATATGAGATGAAATTTACATGTTAAACTTGGTGAAAAAAACTAGAGTGCAGGAGCTGCTGCAAAAGTGGATGAGACATAGAGGAGTAGGAGGTAAACATGAAATCACCCATGATAACAATATCATAACCTGAAACTAAGGCACATCCTTCAGAAATGATTCCTCCAAAGACTGTCAGTACCTAAGACTTAAAGCATTCAAAGAAATCGACTTTATTTGAAAATGTAGGAAGCATAAGAAACAGGGAAATATAAAGCTAAATCTGATAATATGAAAACAAGTTTATTTTTAAATATTCAAAGATGTAAGCAAATTTTTAAAAAGTCTTGAGGGCAGCTAAAGAAGAAGACACAGGGTTCGAATTTATTAGCCCATGGGGGCAATTCTTCTCAAAACCACCATAGAAGGAAACCAAGAGTCTCTGTTTTCAAGAAATAGACAGATTTTAGTAGATTAAATTAAAAAAATCCGTAATACACATGCTGAAGCAAAATTTAAAACATCAAAAATACATTTTTTAAGCTCATAAAAGAAACTAGAGAAATTATAGTTTATCTACCAAGGAATGGTTGTAGACTTGACATGCACAAAAGTTGCCAGGATACAATTCTGTGCTTTTGAGGGAAAGTTAAGTTCACACTTAATATGCTCTAGTAAATCATCAATTAATAGCAATGGCAAAATTAAAATAAAAATTCAGATGTACAAAGTGAAAAAGTTATATTTACAAATTCTTGACAGAAATATTAGCAAAATATATAATTCAGCAAGAAGGGAATTGCAGATAGAAAGAAATAATGTGGAGAACCAATGCTGAACAACAACAAAAACAAAAAGAAAAACATTCAGACACATCTAGCTTTAAATATTAAATAATATGCTGTAGTTTTAAGCTAGAATAAAGTGTGACTCTGTGCTGGGATAGGAGAAAGGGCAGCATGTATGTGTGGTGCGTATGGATGTGTATATTCGTGTGGGTGCTGTGAGCGTGTGTGTATGTACATGCGTGGAAGCCACACATTCATGATAAGGGTCCTCACTTGTCCTTTTTGTTTCTTTGTTTGTTTTGAGGCAGGGTTTCTCTGTGCAGCTTTGGACTCCTTTTCTAGACCAGCCTAGCCTCGAACTCACAGCAATTCACCTCCTCCCTGAGTGCTGGGATTACAAGCATGTGCCACCGTGCCCGGCTCTCTTCAGTTGTCCTTAACTTTAGTATATGATGCATGGACTCTTACTCTACCTGGATCTCACTGACTGAGTCAGGCTGGCTGGCCAGTGAGCCCCAGAAATCTGTCTGTGTTCACCCCCTAGTCCTGAGGTTACAGATGAGGGCTAAAGATCTGATTTCAGGCCCCCTACATGCATGGCAAGCACTTTACTGAATGAACTATCCCCCACCTAAAAGCACAGAACTTGAAGTAATGGGAAAAAACAACTTTAAGAAAATGATGGAAAACATTAAATTTTTTCAACTTGAAAACATTTTCTCTATTCCTTATCGTTGTATATAAGTATTGTTATACATTAAGTGAGAAGTTATTTTTCCTCAAAAGTATGGAATTATATCCTTGCATCTCTTGGGCATACCAATGATAGTACCATTATGGTTGATAGACCATAATTTCCCTAGTTTCTTTTATGAATTAAAATAATAAACAACACTTTCATATAATTTTTCATATTTTAAACTGCTTAATAATATTTAAATACTTGTATTTACTTTTTGGAAGAAAAAATTTGACTGCTTCAATAACATCATTCACCTTTGGTTTTCTCATGTACTTACCATGTTGTTTCGTACACAACTGCAATTCATTAAAAAATGGTTTGTAGATGAAGAAATGGAAAAATCTTTGTAAAAATAACTGACATTGGGGAGAGTTATCTATTTAAATTCATTAATTATTTCCCTCTGAACACAGAGAAAGCTAATCATTCTTTTGACATCAATTCTCTCCCCAATAAAAGAGTAAAACGGAATTTTAAGATTTATAAAGGCACATATGCTTTCACAGTTTTAAGGTAAAAATCTTCAGATCCTTCAGGAACAGACCTTTCTGCCTGAGACCAAATGTCTTAAACTTGAAAGTATTAGCTACATAAGGAGCTTCATGACTGAACTAGGAAGTTGTTTGCTTTGTTCATCATTCAAAAGGCGTGTTTCTTTGCTGTAAAATCCAGAATCATATGATTTAATATATCTAGTGTTTTTTTTTCCATATTCTGGAACCAAAGGCAATAGATAATATGTGCTGATTCTCCACTTTACCAAGGACTTCTGTGTTTGACTTTTTTTCTCCTTTATCCCTATATTGTTCTTGTGAATTTTACATTACCATGCATCTGAGTGCTACATGACAAATCATTGTCTAAAAAGTTTATCCATTAAGCCAAAGACAGCTTTATTTTAAAGAGAGAGGTTTAAACTACACCTTACTCTGGGTACAAAGCTCCGTAAATGCCAGATGGTTTTGTTTCCACATTAAGTTGCTGATCTTCAAATGACACTTGCCAGGAGAAAGTTTGGGACACCTTGTCACATGTTTCTTGAAGTAGCCTCTTGATTCCAAGGAACACTCTCCAGATGTAACTCGGTAAAGATAATACCTTGTGAACCATAAATAAAATGACCTCGACTAAGCTTGAGTCAGGAGACCGTCATTCTGCAGAAAGACATTTTTCCCCTTCACAAAACTCAACAAATGATCACAAAGAAGGAAGTTATAGAATGAGTTCTGCACTCTGCCTCTACATTAGAACCACCCGAAAGCAGTTAAACATGACATTTTCAAGAAGAGCAGGTCCAGGCATTGGTAGCTTATAAAAACCATCTTCAGAGCTTGTGTTTGGTTAGGTTGAGAATCAGTGGTGACAGAGTCTAGAGGTAGGAGCATAACGCTCTTTAAAATTAGAGAAAAAATACACACAGTCATTGTTTTTTTTTAAATAGTCATAAATAAACAAAGAACATAAGAAAGGCTCACATGTGGTGACGATTTCTAAAAATAAAAAGTAGTGACCTTGGTACATTTTCTTGTAGATCTTTTGCCTGTGAAAACATGTTGTGCATAAAACTGCTTTGTTTCTTACAATTTTCCACTTCATATATCATAGCTACATTTAGAATCATTATTCTATGGAGAAGATGGCAAAAAAAAGTACAAAGATTTTACAACATCACTTAGCTTGTATTTATATGTTTCACCCCAAATGGTCTATCCCACCAGTAGAATGACTCTGACAGCAGATTGATCTGTTTCCTTCTTCCTTCCTTCCTCCCTCAATCCCTCTTTCTCTCCCTTCCTCCCTTGCTCCCTCCTTTTTTTCCTTCTTCCCTCTCTCCCCTACCTTCTCCTTGTTCTTCAGAATGTGAATTTATTTTCTTTATTCTTAAGATATAAATTTATTTTTAAAATGATTTAATTTGGGAAGACTGGAATCCTCACAATTGGCTGGTGAAAATACAAACTGGTGGTGCTCCTTAGGAAATAGCTTGACAGTTCGTTATGAAAATAAACATAGAATTATTTGTCAGTTTTCTGATATTGCAAACATACCTGGAACAATAAACTGGAAAAGAGGAAAAATTTGTTTCGAAGTTTTTGAGGGTTTCAGTTCGTGCTCTGTCGTCCGATTGATGTGTGCCTGTGGTAGGTAGAGCAGTAAATGATAGTGACAGCCGTGACAAAATCATATGCTCCATGAGCAGATTTCAAAAGGGATATGGGAGCAGCAGCATGACTGGCTCAGTAGGCAAGAGTACTTGCTACTTAAGCTTTATGACGGGACCTAGAGGATGGAAGGGGAGAGCTTATTCCCTTAAGTTGTTTTGTACACGTGTTGTGGCACACATCCATACACACACACTCACAAATTTTTCTTATACAACATGGAAAAGGAGTGGTATCACAATGCTATTCAAGGGCACAGCCACGCTTACTAGGACTTCCTTTGAGGCTCTGCCTTAAGGTTCCACCATTTCAAAATAATGTCATTCTAGAGGAAAAACTCTTAACTCATGAGACATCAAGACACATTCTAGATCCAAATGTTAGCAAGTGACTACATGATACACCTCCATTCTGAGCCTATAAACAAGACAAATTATAACAAATGTTACCCACAAAAAATATGTACATATTCAGATTGGGAAACTCAGATGGAAAGAGTAGCTGCTCATAATGGAACAGAAGAATGGATAGAGGTTGGTTTCTAAGAGGCAAGGGGTTCTTTTAGGTTAGCATGCTTTCCTGGCTAACCAGTGCTTTGAAATTTTCCAAAATCAAACAGCAGACCTCAAATGAGTGAATAAGGTGGTGTGTGCAGAATAGATTAATGCAATTATTTAAATTACAAGTTTGAAATCCTTATTTTACAACTCAGTGTTGTGAGGATTGGAAGACACGCATCTTCCTTTTCTACTCTTCCCCTCCCTTCTTTTTCTTCTCTCTTATTGGACCTTCTCCCAAGATTCCAGCCTGTGGGTGACAACAGGGGGTTCAGGCCAAGGAAATGAGGCACACAGAGTCTTGACACAGACTCCAGGAGTCCGCTGAATGTAAACTGAGGACCAGTGGCTGTAGACTCATTTGTTCCAGTAGAGAAACCAGGTTACATAGCTTTGGACAACCAATCTGGTTCCTCAAGCTTTCCATTGCTTGTTTGTCTCTGGGCAGACTCTCCAATGTAAGGTCACCAGGTGACAGTACTTTTCTGCCCAACTACTTCCGTAATCGCACCAGCAGTAGCTGGCCCCGGCTATGAGCCCTAATGGACCTTTGCTGGGAATGCCCACACTATCTGTAACTCATAAGTGCAACTTGGTAACAAATCCTTTACCTCTTGCAGGAGCCAGGTAAGGATGATACTACCCTACTATTAGTATTTGTTAATGCTTGGTTCTTGTTTAAATTTTTAATATTGCAAGTTGCCATTTCTTAACAGTCCCACTCAAACTCTGCAGAAAGAAAATCGGAAGTGAAGTCTGTGTCACTAAAAGACACTGGCAATATTCTTTCAATATCAAAAGAACTACTGTGTGTGTGGGGGTCACACATATGTGGGGGACTGAGGTTGACATCTAATATCCTTCTCTATCATTCTTTTCCTTTATTCTTTGAAAGTCTTTTACTGAACCTGGATCTCACTGATTGAGCTAGGCTGGCTGGTTGACCTAGCTTCAGTAATCTGTCTGGCTCTGTGTGTGCTCTCCAAAACTGGGTGACAAGCATGTTCCAACATTTCATGTGGCATTTCATGTGCATTCTAGGGGTTTGAGATCAAATACTTCTGGCTGCATGGCAGGTAACTTATTAATTAAGTGATCTCCCTTCAACAACTTTATTTTAAGATCTGAGTTATTACACATCCAGGTAATTGTGTTTCTGGTTTGTTCTTATCATCTCTATACATACACTTTCAAATGAATTCCATGCTCTTTCCATTTTTTCCACTTAAAAACTTCATTCTCATGGTTTATCCTCTGAAAAATAGAGATATAAGCTAGACTGGCAATGGGTTGGAAAGTGGAAAAGACAAAACTGGGGTTGTTGAATGTATTGTGGAGAGTTATGAAGCTGAGTTTCATTTTATACTGATTAGCAGGTACTCAATAACAAATTCCTATTCCTTTCCTATGTGTTGTGTCTTAAGAAGATTAAAGACAGGTTTATAGTCAGTGAAAACACAGGGTTACTCCAAACTAGACAAATTTGACCGTCTCTTGAAGTTGTTCTTCGATACTTGAGATAGCAATTTGGGAGCTATTTGGGGATTTTTTTTCTTCCATTTGGCTTTCATGTGGAGCAAAATAATGTCAAAATTTCTGGCCAATTATTAATTGATAGAGTATGTATAGTAAAAAGTCAACCACCAGCTAATCTCCCAGGCAGACATCCCAGAACTGGTGGGTACATTTCCCCAAATTAAATTACTAGTTGAAGATCATGGAAAGAGTGACATAGGACTCATTAATTTAAATGAAAAAGCTTGAAGTAGCTTTCAGTTGTATTTAGATTGGAAGTGATTTAAAAGAAACTGTGGAAAGAAAAGGGATAAGCCTGCACTTAGTAAACTACTCCATATCACAGTTGCATACCGGATCCACTCAGGATGCAAAATCCATAAAGGAAATGAATGGCACTGAACATAATTATTACACTATGATAATATTGTGACATGAGCTATCATTATTTCTTGGAGAACCATATGCCTTAATTCAGGATGGGGCCATTACTTTTGAAATGAAATGTTACAAATACTGCTTCTGACCAAAATATAATTCTAAATATTAATCTGTCTTTCGAATTTAGTTTTCAGAATAGCTTATAATGTGCAGAAAGCATAAGGAGGAAATACATAGACTTCCCTCATGGCAACCATCCTACCCTATACTACACACAGTTTTTCTTGTTTTTAACATTTGTTGGTTATAACTGATGAGCCAATACTGATATAGATGGGCCACCCCCTTTGGGGTTCATTCCTTATGTTGTGTAGTTCTGCAGGATCTACTAACCATTCACAATAGTTTCATAGCCCTACATACACCCCTATTTCCTATCATTATTCCTTACCCTGATTACTTGACAATCATTTTTTTTCACTGATTTTTTGTTGGTTCTCTGAGAATTTAAGTTTCTTAAGTTTTGTCTTTTTAAGAGCATCGTATAATTAATTGTACCTTGGATAAACTATTCTGATCTTTTTTTTTTTTTTTTATCAATCAGTACTATGTACTTGGATTTCTTCCTTGTCTTTCTCATGGCTTAACAGCAGAATTTTATTTATCAATGAATAATACTCCATTGATCACATGTACGATTTGTTTCCCTGCTAAAGAGCACCTTGGTTGCTTCAAATTTTTGATAATTATAAATTAAGTTTTTATAAGAATTTATATGCAGATTTATGTGCATGTACATGCGTCCAACTCATTTAGGCATAGCAGATAGCAATTTCTGGGTTGTATGAAATTTTTCTTTATTTTAAGTCACTGATAAACTGTCTGTCAAGTGTCTATGCCATTTTGTATGCTCACTAGCAATGAAGGAGATTTTTCTCCCACTCTATGCCACTGACAGCATTTGATATAGTTAGGGTTTTGGATTTTAGTCATTCACATAGTAATATGATTTTAAAAATGTACAGGGGGGCTCCCCTTTTCTGAGGATAAGGGAAGGGAGTAAGGTGAAAGAAGGTGGGAGGGTTGTACTAGGAGGAGAGGAGGGACAGTATGAGCTCAGAATGTAAAATGAATAAATAAAAATTTAAAAATATAATCTTATTCTTTTTTCCCATTAAGTAATTTATTTATTTACTTTACATTCAAATCACAGCTTCCCCTCTTCTCCTCCAAGCCTCTCCCTCTTACCTTCCCTTCTCCTATCCCCTCTCCTTTCCTCCTCAGAGTAGTTTAGATCTCCCATGTATGTCAGCCCACCTTCGCATATCAAGATGTAGTAGAACTAGGCACATTGCATCCTCTACTATTGAGGCTAGACAAGACAGCTCAATATGGGAAAGGGATTCAAAGGCAGACAACAGAGTCAGAGACAGCCCCCACTCCACTTGTTAGGAAACCCACATGAAGAACATGCTGAACTTCTGTTACACATATGTAGGGTGACTTGGTCCATCCCATGCATCCTCTTTGGTTGATGGTTCAGTCTCTGTGAGTTTCTATCAGCCCAGATAAGTTGATTCAGTGGGTGTTCCTGTGATGTTCTTGACCTCTCTGGCTCCTTCAATCCCACAAGGTTCCCTGAGCGCTGCCTAATGTTTGGCTGTGGATCTCTATCTGTTTATATCAGTTGCTGGCTGAAGCCTCTCAGAGGACAGTTATGCTAGTCTTCTGTCTGCAAGTATAGCAGAGTATCATTAACAGTGTCAGGGATTGACTCTCTCTCTCATGAGATAGGTCTTAAGTTGGGCCAGAAATTGGCTAGCTATTTCCTGAAATTCTGCTCCATCTTTATCACTGCATCTCTTGTAGACAGGACAAATTTTGGGTTGAAGTTTTTGTGGGTGGGTTGGTATCCTCATCCCTCCTTTGGAAGTCTTGCCTGGTTACAGGAGGTGGTCATTTCAAGTTCTATATATCTTGTTGCTAGGAGTCTTAGCTAGGGTCACCCTCCTACATTCCTGGGAGTTTTTCTTATCCTACGTTTCTGGTTCTTCCCAGAGATGCCCCCCATTTCCATTCTTTCTCTTCATTTTCTCTCTTTCAGTTCTCCCCACAATTTATTTTTCTTGTTCCTCCCCCTGGCCCCTCTTCATCCACCTCCAATGTTTATTTTATCTACCATACTTTCAATACTGGATCCTCACCAGGATTCTTCTAGGATACCCTGTTGTTGTCCTGTGTCATGGAGATCCGACAACTTTAGTTCTCCAGGACAGGACCCTTCTTCATAGGCTCTGGAGTTCATAGACAGCATAGATGTTGGGGTGGGCTAACTCAAAGTCCTGGAACTGAGCCTAGGTAGTAGCTGAGTTTGTCTGCACACCAATTCCTGCATCCAAGCCACCATGGCCAAGTCTCAGGCTTTACCCAGGTGAGGGGTGGGGTCAGCAGTCCTGTAGCTGGCAAAGGTTGGGAACAGTTCTCCAGCACCAACTCCACCAGGGGCAGCCTTTCTGAACTTTCCTGATGAGTGGTGGGGCCATCTCTCTGGCTCTCATGCCCCTGGATCTGGTCACCAGCACCCTCTCCACCAGGGCAAGTTCTACTGTGCTGCCTAGGGGAGGTAAAAGGCCCACTGTCATGAGTTCTCAGCTGGTGAGGGGACCAAGAGGTGGGACCAGCTCTCCCATGCTCATGCCTTTGAGGCCAGATAACCTGCACCCATGTACCATGGCCAGGTCTGCACAATTTCTCTTTTTGGTGCTGCAGTGGGTAAGAGGTGGGGTTAGCTTTCTTGCCTGCCACAGTAGCTCAGGGTGGGAAAAGCATATTTCTCCCTCACTCAAGCCTCTGCATGGCTAGCAAAGGGCCCAGCCAGCTTTACCATGCCCTGATTATACTTTAGTTAGTATTGCTGCCTTCCCTCTGCTTAGTATAAATTTAATTTGTTCTTTTTGTATTTTTATGGTAAAATTTAGATTATTAATTTCGTTCTTCCTTCTTTAATATATGCACATATTACTGTAACTTTCTCACAAAACATTGCTTTTTCTAAATTCCAAAATTTCCATTAAGTTGTATTTTCTCTTTTAAAAACGTAGTATTTTTATTAATTCTTTGGGAATTTTACATCATGTATCTTGATCACACTCATTTCCCAGGCCTTCTATGTTCATTCCCACTCCTGGAACCTTGTGACTTTTCCTTTTCAAAAAAAATTAAAAGAAGAAGAAAAAGAAGAAGAAGAAGAAGAAGAAGAAGAAGAAGAAGAAGAAGAAGAAGAAGAACAAGAGAACAAGAAGAACAAGAACAAGAAGAACAAGAACAAGAACAATTAGAAACAAGTCCAATTTGTGTTTTCTCTAAACTTACTGGAGAATGGTCAAACTCTCAGCAGCCTATCCCTTAAACAGAAGTGAGTTCTTCCCCTCCTGTGACTCCCCCCATCCAAAGCCATCAATTATAGAGAGCTACACTTCAGCATCCTTATCATACCTTTTAAGAGTTTTCATTGCTGGCTTCCTGTTTAGGCTGTTATTTTTGGGAAGGGGGTCCTTAAGGGGGCTTCAGGCTGCAACAGAGACTATGGACACCCATATGACAAAGGACATGGACATCAACAGAACCAGGTTTAAGTGGGACCACAGACCCAGACTTGGCCCTCAGTGGCAGCACAGGCCTAGACATCACCATGGCCTCAGCTGGTAGTGCAGGGCATTCATATCACTATGGCTTCTGCGGGTGGCATAGACCATGGACATCATCATGGCTTCTGGCAGCAGCCCAGACCACAGATTTTTGGATGGCCTTTGGTGATAACATAAGTCACAGACATCAACACAGTCCCTGGCTATATCAGGACCACAAACTCACTAATGGTCCTCAGTGGCAGCATGGACTACAGGCCTCAACATGGCCTCAAGTGCCTACAGAAGGCACTTACACCCCTCCCCCTAGCTGCAAAGTTTTAGAGAATCACCTAGGTTTCAGGCAGCAACACAGAGCAAGTGCATCCACTTGGATCTTGGCTTCCTCACAGCACAGGGCAGCAACATGGGCCACAGATACCAATATGGCCTCTGGTGGCATCACGGACCTCTTGGAGCTTCAAGGAGGTCCAGTCCAGAAAGTAAATTTTTCCCCATCTCATGTCTCTGTTGTTGCCCAGAGCCAGGGTGAGACCGTGGCCTGGTGGCTGGTTTGGGTAGTGAGTTTGCATCTGTGTTACCTCCAGGTTGTTGCACACCACGCTATTGACACTACTAGACAATGACAACAAGTCAAACTCAGCCCTCTTTCCTACCTGTCACCACCATCGCCATCATGTCTCTAGTTTTGTCTCTCTCCACAGTGCACATACCACTCCATTTTTCTATCTTTCCCACGTCTTCATAACCTATTTATTCAGTGTAGTAGTGCCCATCACTTGTACTGTAAGGTAGGTGGTCTCAAGTTGTATTTTAATTATCATTTATTTTAAAATATTTTAAAAGTTTTCTTTGACAGCCAAGTTGAGCGATTTGCCATAGGGTATCAATTTGTTCCTGCACGAGGTCAATCCTCTGATTGAACACCATCAAGTTTCCTTTTAGTTGAGGATTAATTCCTTTTTGTACATCTAAAGCATGAGCTACATTGGCTAAAAGATTGTTTAGGGTCTGAGCAGTCTGCATAGTATGACTCATGGCTAATGCCACGGTGGTAGCTCCAACAGCCGCCAATGAGATGGCAGTAACAATGGCGCTGTAATTCCAAGATCCCTTTTCTGTCTGAAGAGAGTCATAGCGTGAGGGGCATCAATGGGCACAGGCACCCAGTGAGGCATGCGAGTAACCAGGGCATACCTAAATTCACTAGCATTCCGGCATTGGGCAAAAAAGCGAGTATCATTACCACAATTACTTGTCTCTATCTGGCTAACAATGAATAAAAATGGGGGTTATAAACAAACAGGTGTGGACTTGTAGGAAATATTATGAGAAACCTTAACCCCCTCGTTGGAACATCCTGCATCAGTTCTAGAACTAGCAGTGGTGGTGTCCGAGGTCTGAGTAGGTTCAGGAGACCATTGCCCCCAGGGGCGAGACGTGCCCCATGTAAATTGACTAACTCCATGTTTTCCTCCACTTTTAAAAGTCATTTAAGGTTCTTAAATTATTTTTTCTTTTTTTTTCTTTTTTTTAAATTTTTCATCAATTACACTTTATTCACTCTGCATCCCCCCATAAGCCCCTTCCTCCTCCCCTCCCAATCCCACCCTCTCTCTCCTTTCTGCATGCATGCCACTCCCCAAGTCCACTGATAGGGGAGGTTCTCCTCTCCTTTCTGATCTTAGTCCATCAGTTCACATCAAAAGTGGCTGCATTGTCTTCTACTATGGCCTGGTAAGGCTGCTCCCCCCAGGGGGAGGTGATCAAAGAGCAGGCCAGTCAGATTATGTCAGAGGCAGTCCCTCTTCACATTACTATGTAACACACTTGGAGACTGAGCTGCCATGGGCTACATCTGTGCAGGGGTTCTAGGTCAATGCTGGACTTTGTGTCACTAGCATACAATATGAGAATTTTTCCCGTGCTGCAAATCTGTCTAAACAATTGTCTAGCTATATTTTAGGTAATTGGACTGAAAAATTCGATACTATGATGGAGCAGCTGAGAGTGGCCATTGTTACGGCAAATTCTACCAGAGTGGACGCAGGACTAGCCACAGGATTATCATCATGGATTGCTGCAGCCATGAATCATCTGAAGGAATGGGCGGGCATGGGAGCGTTAGCAGGCCTTCTGGTGTTGGTCTCCTTGGTTTGCCTGTGGTGTATATGCAAGATTAGAGTCTCACAACAGTGTAATGCAGCCATGATCATTCAGGCCTTTACAGCCATTGAAGCAGGACAGTCTCCCCAAGCATGGTTGGCTACCATAAAAAGCTAAAATGTTATGCTCAGGATGCGAGGCTAAGCACTGACTGCACTCAGGGTCAGCAGCTTTCGACCCAGAGAAGAGCATGTCTGATTGCATGCGGGTTGATGCCCCAGGTCCCGCCTCTGAGAAAAAGGTATCAGACGGGTCTGATGCTCTTTGGGTGGATGACACCTAAATGAACATCGGTACAAAGTCCCAATTTATTTCTAATATCAGAGATCAGACCTCTACTCTTGCCTGATGCGTCTAAAACAAAAAGGGGGAACTGTAGAGAGCTGTGTAATGCTGCGCCTTAAAGATGGAGCTGGTTTCAGCCTTCCACCTTCCTGATGGTGAGTGCTCTCTGTCACAAACAACTCCATATTTGGCTATGGCTGAGGATCTGGCTTGCTTCCATGTATGTGAACCTATCTGCATTGCCCATGAGGCACGCTGGGGTTGGCTACCCAGAGGCTATTTTAAGCTGTGGGCTGGCTTTCCCCAGGATCAGAAGATTGTTCAAGGTTCCTAAATAAACTGCATTGAGAAGAACAAAAAAAAAAAAAAAAAAAAAGATCAGAAAGAAGGAGAGAAGGACCTCCCCTATCAGTGGACTTGGGGAGAGGCATGCATGCAGAAAGGGAGGGAGGGTGGGGCCGGGAGGGAAGGAGGGAGGGGCTTATGGGGGGATACAAAAGGAATAAAGTGTAATTAATAAAAGTTAAATAAAAAATTAAAAAAAAGTTTTCTTGCTTTATCTTTACTAAGCTATGAGTTATTTAAAAGCAGGTTATTTTCTCTACCTTTTTCCTGCTGGTTTTTAAGTTAATTTCATTGTTTTCTAAGAGCATACATCTTGTGATTAGTGATTTCCACTTAAAAAAAAAACTGTTAATTTTTTTGTGCCCAGAATGAAGTCTATCTTGATGAATGTCAGATGTTTCCAAATCCAAGAAGAATGCATATTCTGTGATTGTTCTGTGAAAACATTTGTAAATGACAATCACCTTCAATTGATCCAAATCATCCATTTCCAATCTCAGTGGATTCTTGCCTGTTAGGCCTGCCAGTTCCTGGGAGTTGTGTGCTTGGTACTAACTATAGAAGTGGATTCATTTACTTCTTGCAATATGTTTAAGTAATAAAGTTGTGTTTAACCCATGTTCCTGGAGATTGAGAAGTAGCCTGCTTCTGATACAAGCCTTCCTGCTAAATTATGGTAATATCTTGCTGAATTATTGTACTATCTTTCTGAGTAAGATCTTATCCCTGTATACATGTTTTATAAACTAATAATAAATAAACAACTGATTTGAAAATTCAACTCTTAAAAAATTTAAAAAAAGTCTTAAGTTAGCAAATAGTAATTGTACCTATTTTGGAATATTGTGTCACCTTTGGTACATGTATAGTGTGCAATGATCAGACTAAGATAAGTATCATAGGCAAATCTTAAATGACACTGGGCTTATGGAATAACTCAAAAACTGCATTGGCTTTCTTTAATTCATCTAAACAGAGAACCTCTATTTCCTTTTGGAATAGACCTGTAGTAAGAAGACAGTAACACTTTATTTGAGAAAAAGGAAGAACATGTTTTTAAAGAAATGGTTCACAGAAAACACTAAAGAGTTTGAATAACTTGTTACTAAAAATATCTTTTTAAAATTTTTATGAATTACAGTTTATTCACTTTGTATCCCAGCTGTAGCCCCCTACCTCATCACCTCGCAATTCCACTCTCCCTCCTTCATCTCTTCCCATGCCCTTCCACAAGTCCACTGATAGGGAGGTCCTCCACCCCCTCCCTCTGACCCTAGCCTATCAGATCTCATCAGGACTGGCTGCATTGTCTTCCTCTGTGGCCTGGTAAGGCTGCTCTCCCCTCAGGAGGAGGTGATCAAAGAGCTGGCCAATCAGTTCATGTCAGAGACAGTCCTTGTTCCCATTTCTATGGAGGCCACTTGGACACTGAGCTGCCATGGGTTACATCTGTGCAGGGGTTCTAGGTTATCTCCATACATGGTCCTTGGTTGGAGTATCAGTCTCTGAAAAAAAAAAAAAACACAAAAACCTTTGCCCAAATCTTTTGGTTCTGTTGCTCTCCTTGTGGAGCTCCTGTCCCCTCCAGGTCTTTCTATCTACCCCTTCTTTCGTAAGATTCCCTGCACTCTGCCCAAAGTTTGGCTATGAGTCTCAGAATCTGCTTTGATACCCTGCTGGGTAGAGTCTTTTAGAGGCCCTCTGTGGTAGCCTCCTGTCCTGTTCCCTGTCTTCTCCATCTTCTGATGTCCTTCCTGTTTGCCTTTCTGAATGAAGATTGAGCATCTTACCCAGGGTCTTCCTTCTTGCTTAGTTTCTTTGGGTGTATATATTTTAGTATGTTTATCCTATATTATATGCTAATATCCTCTTATAAGTGAGTATATACCATGTGTGTCTTTCTGCTTCTGGGATACCTCACTCAGGATGATCTTTTCTAGTTCCATCCATTTGCCTGCACATTTCATGATTTCCTTGTATTTAATTGCTGAGCAGTGTTCCCTTGTGTAAATGTATCACAATTTCTGTATCCATTCCTCAGCTGAGGGACATCTAGGTTGTTTCCAGATTCTGGCTATTATGAATATAGCTGCTATGAACATGGCTGAGCAAATGTCCTTGTTGCATACTCGTTGTGTACACTCAAGTAGACAACTTAAAAAATCTTAAGAGATTTTTTCCTGGTTTCTGTATAGAAAATACACTTAAATTTTATTCCTCTTTTCTACATAGACTTCTTTTCCACAAATTCAAGCTTTTCTGGGAATCAGCTATTCAAATCCACATGTTTAAGTTTGCAACAGCTATAATGATGTGCTATAAGACTCTAAAATAATGTTTAATTCCATTTTCAAATGGTATCTAATTTCTAATTCATATCTAGAAAAAAAACATGCTCTTTAAAAAATAGGACCCACATCAAATTAGCCTTGGAATAGTTTATGTAATAGGTTACTTTTGCTCTAAAGAATGTAATAACATATTATAACATATTATAGCCGTTAAAACTTTGCAAGACATTAACTGGCTAATAAGTCCTTCCCTCACTTATTTCCTCTGACATCAATAATCATCCCATAAAACATACTTTGAGACATGAACTTAAATTTTTTTCAGCATCACATTTTTAGAAATACTAGAAAGTCAGAGCTGAGTTAATAACTAACTTTATGGTTTAGTGAGTGTGTGTGTGTGTGTGTGTGTGTGTGTGTGTGTGTACTAGATGCCATAGTTTTGTGAAGGAAGGTAAAAAAAAGGGACAAAGTAATCTACAATGGAAAGGTCAAAAGACTCAGTCCTTTAAAATGGATTTATAAGTTTACCTGTTGTCTATAATGAATTAAATATAAGATTAAGTGAATATTCTAGAATATAGGTATAAAAGAAATATAATTAATAGCAACAACTTGCTAGGTTTAAACATGTACTTTGACTGTTTCTATTTAATATGTCTGTACTCTTGAATCTTTTACCCTAAAAACATTCAAGAATCTGTTTCATTTTATGTTTGTTTTCATGGAAATATACAACATGTACACAAAAAATTAAGGTATATAATTGAGCGATAACTTGGGCCTTTAGTAAAAGAAGTAAGCATATTATTTAATCACAACTACAATGAAGTTTAATTTTACAATTTTGCTGTTTGTAAATGGACTGCACTGCATCTTGTCAAAATGAAAAACTATGTACTAAGGTAGCTGCCACTCTGAGCCATTGATTTTCTTCTGGATGTCTTTAGTGATTTAATATCACATTGGACATAAACAGTTGAAAGGAATAGAAGACATGTTTAACACTCCTTATAAGAAACAAGTTATATTTAGTAATATCTGAGGAACCAGTTTGAAGACATTAATGAATGTGGAACACACTAATATAACAAAGTTAACCTCTGTGGCAATTAGAACGTTTTGTTTGAAAGAGAATTCAATTTGAAAACGTACAACAAAACAACAGTGTACAGACTGGGAAAGGATCTTCACCAACCTTATATCTGACAAAGGGCTAATATCCAGAATATATAAAGAAATAAAGAAGTTCTAGCCCCCAAGGGAGGAGCAGCCATGCTAGGCCATAGAGGAGGACTTTACAGCCAGTCCTGAAGATACTTGATAAAACAGGGTCAGATGAAAGGGGAGGAGGTCATCCCATCTCAGTGGACTTAGAAAGAGGCAGGAAGATGAGGGAAGGAGGGTGGGATTGGGAGGGAATGAGGGAGCTGGATAGCTGGGATACAGAGTTAATAAAATGTAACTGATAATAAAAAAAGTTAAATTCTGATACGCAGTAAGTCAAACACACACACACAAATAAAAAAAGTTAAAAAGCAACAAATCAAGCAATCCGATTAAAAAATGGGATACAGAGCTAAACAGAGAATTCTCTGTAGAGGAATACAGAATGGCAGAGAAACACTTAAAGAAATGCTCAAAGTCCTTAGCCATCAGAGAGATGCAAATCAAAATGACCCTGAGATTTCACCTGACACCCATCAGAATAGCTAAGATCAAATACTCAAGTGACAAGACATGCTGGAGAGGTTGTGGAGAAAGAGGAACCCTCTTCCATTACTGGTGGGAATGCAAACTTGTATAATCACTTTGGAAATCAATCTGGCGCTTTCTCAGACAATTAGGAATAGTGCTACCTCAAGATCCAGCTATACCACTCCTGGACATATACCCAAAAGATGCCTCACCATTCAACAAGGACATTTGCTCAACCATGTTTGTAGCAGCTTTATTCGTAATAGCCAGAACCTGGAAACAACCCAGATGTCCCTCAGTCGAGGAATGGATACAGAAATTGTGGTACTTTTACACAATGGAATACTACTTAACAATTAAAAACAGGGAAATCATGAAATGTTCAGACAAGTGGTGGGACATAGAAATGATCATCCTGAGTGAGGTATCCCAGAAGCAGAAAGACACACATGGTATATATGCACTTATACAGACCTATAAGGTAGGATAAACACACTGAAATCTATACACCTAAAGAAGATAAACAAGAAAGAGGACCCAGGGTAAGATGATCAATCCTCACTTAGAAAGACAAGTGGGATGGACATTGGATGTAGGAGAAAACAACTAACAGGACCAGAGCCTACCACAGAGGGACTCCGAAAGACTTTACCTAGCAATGTATCAAAGCAGATACTAAGACTCATAACCAAACCTTCTGCAGAGTGCATGGAATCATAAGAAAGAAGGGGGAGTTAATATAACCTGGAGAGGGCGGAGTTCCACAATGACCAAATGTATCTGGGCACAGGGGTCTTTTATGAGACTGTTTCTCCAACCAAGGATCACGCATGGATATAACCTAGAACCTCTGCTCAGATGTAGCCAATGGTAACTCAGTATCCAAGTGGGTACCTTAGTAAGAGGAACAGGGAATATTTCTGACATGAACTCAATGGCAGGCTCTTTGACTGCCCCCCATCTTCAAGGAAGAAGCAGCCTTGCTAGGCCACAGAGGAGGACTTTGCAGCCAGTCCTGAGGATACCTAATAAACCAGAGTCAGATGAAAGGGGAGGAGGTTCTCCCTTCTCAGTGGACTTGGAAAGGGACAGGGAGGAGATGAGGGAGGGAGGATGGGACTGGGAAGAATGGGGGAGCAGGATATAGCTGAGATACAAAATTAATAAACTGTAACTAATATTAAAAAATAAAAAATTAAAACAAAAGAAAACTTAGAATGACTAACATATAAAATAGAGTATTTGAAAAATGATTTATTTATTTTAGTTCTCATTGTCATTGGGTTGTGTCCACAAATAGCTACTAACAGGCAGAAGTATTTTCTATCAGACTTAAAAGTTTGAAACCTCTCCTATGCACCAGTGCATTGCCTCAGAGAAGAAACTGTACTTGGAGTTAGTAAAGGGGTAAGAACTACAATGAATCTCTAGTATAAAAAAACAGTTGGCATGAACTAATTGGCTGCTCTTTGATCACGTCCCCTTAAGTGGTGAGCATCCTTTCCAGGCTACAGAGGAAGACAATGCAGCCACTCCTGATGAAACCTGATAGACTAGCATCAGAAGGAAGGAGAGGAAGACTTCCCCTGTTAGTAGACTTGGGGAGGGAGATGAGTCGAGAAGGGAAGAGTGGGTGGGATTTGGAGGGGAGGAGGGAGGGAGCTACAGGGGGGATTCAAAGTGAATAAACTGTAATTAATAAAAAATAAAAAGCGGGGGGTAGAGAGATGGTTCAGAGGTTAAGAGTACTCGATGCTCTTCCAGAGGTTCTGAGTTCAATTCCCAGCAACCACATAGTGGCTCTCAACGATCTATACTGGCATATACAGGTGTATATGCAGATAGAACACTCATAATTTAAATAAATAAAATCTTAAAAAATTTAAAAAAGAAAAAAGAAAAAAAACAGTTGTACTAAATGAACTATAAAAGCCCCTTAAAACCTTAACTATCATATAAAATAATGTAAAATATACACAATTTTAAATTAGATAGATTTTGTTTGAATTTTGTTTCCAGTAGCTAACTGTTTGGCTACAGTCTGCTTAACTTCTCTCTTGGTCTCATAATCAATAAGACAAGATGAAAAAATATCCATTAAACAACACGAGTTTAAACATATGAATTCAAGAAAGAATCCAAAAGCTTCTAGTAAAGTATCAAACAAAGCATGCACTATCCAAAGAGTCAAAAGTCCAAATGGCAATAGCTTTCTTAGAAACAAGACACAAATATGCTCCCTAAATGCTAAATGAGAATTATATTTATTTAAAACTCTCTATCTCAGCCAAGCATTTGTATAACACAGAAACCTTTGTAAAATATAAACAAAATCTCCTGTACTGTTTTAGGAAGATATTCCTGAGTAATTTATAGCAAATAAGCTAGTAAAGAAAGAAAGAGTCATCAAATATCTTGCTAACCAGGCAAACAAAATGTTTATACGCAACAGGAAACTGTTTTTATGCTTTTAGTGTGTGTTTCTCGTGTTTTTTCATTGTTTTTAATAATTCTGGAGATTTTTTGGCCTGTGTTCTAAGGAAAGAGAGAAGTGAGGATGTTGGGTGGGTGGGGAGGTGGGGAAGATATGGGGGTAGTTGGGGAAGAAGAAACCATAATCAGAATATATTGTATAAAATAATTTGTTTTCAAAAAGAAAGAATGAATGAAAAAGAAAGGAAGGGTGGAAGTAAGGCAGATAGATCTGTATCATTATACACTGTCCTTAGCACAGGCATAGGAGATACAATTCATCCCCAGGCTGTTTGCCTGCACATATGAATCAAAGTAGAAAAAGACATTCTTTGAGGCAATGTGCTTTGGTTCACTGTCAGGTGCCTATGTTCCACTCATGACTGTGGTGGAAAACATGATAACTAACATCTTCCTTTGATTTGTTATTCATTCTATGCTAATCCAACACCCTTTGTGCTATCATTCATTTTATTAGCTAGAATAATTTGGAGAATTGTTGTTTACCTTTCTTGGATGGTTTCCAAAATATCTTTAGACATATATTTAAAAACTGTCTTTCCAGACTAGATTACTTTAATAATTCAGTGATTATATTTTATTCTTGCATTCTTCAATCTAAGAAGATGATTTCATTTCTAACATTTTAAGTCATTTCAACATATCTTTTAATATACATTATATTTGTGTTTAGGATGTCTATTTATATCTATATTGCATATCTGAAAGAGACTGAACAAAATGATCAGATTTTGAAAACAAAGTCATAAAAGGGATTTGTAGTTAGGAATCTTCTCAGCACTCATCTTATTCCAAATATATCCCTGGTGTCAGTAAATAGAAATTTACCCCAATAAAAAATAGTAAATTACATTGACATACGGTAGAGCAGCCAGGAAAAATCTACAGAATAAAAGCTGAATGCATAAGACTGTTGAGGATCTAGGAAGCAAAAAGGTTTTTTGCTGTAATTATAAGGATATAACTTCTAGCTATGCGATATTATATTGCTTCAACACCAATATGCCTCAGACGTACTGCATGTGGCTGTTATTTTATAATTGCTTTGATTTTAGAACATGTATTTTTAATATTTATACACACATATGTATATTGATGGAGCAGACCTAATGCAAGCTTGAACACACACACGCACACACACACTTCCACTGAAACTCAGCCCCAATATTAGCAAAGATAAGCTGATTTAAGGGTGTTTCAGAAAAAAGGGCAATGTTTGACAGTATTTAAGTCTCAGGTTAGAGAACATTAAGTACAATGTCGATCCAAAGTTCTTATACAGGATCATTAAGTTTGATCTATTCTATAACCACTCATGCTTCCATTAATTCCAGTCACCTTGATCCTTTGAGTCTATTACTCACAATGGAAACCCTATTGTAATGTGAGTGGATCTATGCAAGCCCACTCCATTACCAGAAGGTCTTGTATTGAATATGGGTTAACAGCTTGATAGTGAGGTTAATTTGCACTGTCATTAATTCAAATCAAGAATGTTGTTAAGAAAATCTGTTTAAAAGGTAAATACAGATGAGATAAAAAGAAAAAAAAAGAAAATCTAAAAACAATTAAACAATGTGGAAAATTAAAGAGCAAGGCAGCTGGAACAGAATGCTAGTAAAAAAGTAAAAAGGAAATTCAGTGTCTAAACAAGAAAGTAGAGAGATCAAAGAAAAATACAATATTGTAGATTCCCTGCACTTTGAAAACTTGAACATGGTTGAGCAAGTGTCTTTGTATTATGGTAGAACATCTTTTGGGTATATGCCCAGGAGTAGTATTATCTGGGTCTGAAGGTAGAACTATTTCTAATTTTCTGAGAAAGCACCAGATTAATTTCCAAAGTGCCCATCAGCAATGGAGGAGGGTTCCCCTTTCTTCATATCCTCACTCACATCCTTGCTATCAGTTGAGTTTTTTTATCTTAGTGTAAGATGAAATCTCACAGTGGTTAGGTTGCCTACACAGATGTAGCTGATGGACACCTCAGTTTTCATGGGGTCTCCCAGTAAGGGGATTGCAGGCTGTCTCTGAAATGGACTCTGCTGCCTGCTTTTCAATCAGTTCCTCTTGGTGGGGTGGCTTCGCCAGGCCACAGGGGAAGAGGATGTGTTCAGTTCTTGTGTGACTTGATGTGCTGGGGTAGGTTGGTAAGGGAGGGCTCCCCTTTTCTGGGGACTAGGAGAGGCCAGATAGGGGGAAGAAAAAGGGAGGTGGGACTGGGAGGAGAGGAGAAAGAGGGCTAAGTTTGAAATGTGAATGAATGAATGATTGAAAAACAAAGTTGAATTGAATCTGTTTTTTTTTACATTGCTATAAAATGGAATACTACTCAGCAATTAAAAAGGAGGAAATCATGCAAATGGTGGGATCTAGAAAAGATCATTCTGAGTGAAATATCCCAGAAGGAGAAAGACAAACATGGTATGTACTTGCTTATATAGACCTATAAGATATGATAAACATAATGAAATCTATAAACCTAAAAATGATAATCAAGAGAGCAGACATGGGGTAAGATGATCAATCCTCATTTAGAAAGACAGATGGGTTGTGCATTGAATGTATGACAGGAGTCTACCGCAGAAGGCATCTGAAAGACTCTACCTAGCAGTGTTTCAAAGCAGATACTAAGACTCATAACCAAACCTTCGGCAGAGTACAGAGAATCATATGAAAGAAGGGGAGTTAGTATGATGTGGAAAGGATAGGAGCTCCACAAGGACCAAATATATCTGGGTACAGGGTCTTTTCTGAAACTGACACTCAACCAAGGACCATGTATGGATATAACCTAGAACCTCTGCTCAGATGTAGCCCGTAGTAGCTCAGTGACCAATTGGTTTCCCATAGTGAGGGGAACAAGGACTATTTCTAACAGGAACTCAGTGGCTGGATCTTTGACCTCCCCACCCCCAAGGGAGGAGCAGTCCTGTTAGGCCACAGAGGAGGACTTTGCAGCCATTCCTGAAGATACCTGATAAAACAGGGTCAGATGAATGGGGAGGAGGTCCCCCCCCATCAGTGGACTTGGAAAGGGGTAGGGTGTAGATGAGGGAGGGAGGGTGGGATTGGGAGGGAATGAGGGAGCGGGATACAGCTGGGATACAGAGTTAATAAAATGTAACTCATAAGAAAAAAAGAAAAAAGAAAGAAAAATAAAGAAAAGAAGCAGAAGTCAAAATTTCTGTTTCACAAGGAATGAAAATAAGAATATTTGCTACAGTCAACGATAACTGTGTGTCCACATATTCCTGACAATAGAGAATGAGGTGACTAAGATTACTGTGTAAGAACTGTACACAAGTTATTGGGTGTGTCTCCAGGAAATGGAATAAAAATTCAACCTAACCTACATTTTGTTATTGTTTTGTGGGTTTACTTTAATTTTTAATAAAAATATTTATATGTAAAAAAAAAAAAAAAAAAAAAAAGACTATTCTCTATCCATCCCCTTGTCAAACAGCTCCAGTGTGAATCTCTGCTGAATGAGAGAAGATAGTCTCGGCTCTAAAATCTCATAATAAAACTGTTAACTCCATCAAATTCCCCTAGAATGTTCTTCTCATAGAACTAGTAGTGCGTCCTGTGTTTTAGTCATTTTACATTTAATACGCTCAAAATTCCTCATTGAATTATCCCCTTCAGAACTACTGAACCCAATGTAAATTCAATATGTAAAACCTTATTGGTACTGTCTGCTCTGGGGAAGCTCAATTTGCAGGTAGATAGTGTACACAAATCCATCCTTTGTCTCAGCTGCATGCTGGAAAACCTGGCTATACATGTATGTAGGTGGGTGTTTGCATATTTATACTTAGAAACAAAAGAGAAAAACTAGGACTCTAACTTACAGGCTGACATCTGAAAGAAGCTTGTACTTCCAGCGCCCATGTGCCTTCCTCGCAGAAGGCCTTGGGGAGAAGCTCCCTTGGTGCAGATCTGTTCAGTTACCTGAATCAGCCCCAAGAATTCTCTAAGCTGCAGAGATAACATTTTTCTCATTTCAATCAAGCAAACATTTCTTTACGTTTTAAGATAGAATGCACGGAAGAGTTGTCTCTAGAATCCAAATGAGCAGATCATTATCTGCACGTGCTCAGACTGTTGTACTTTTAGAATTTGTCCCATGATTTCTACAGTAAACTGAAAGCTTGCTATGCTGCACTGTGTTATCTGCAACAGCTCGTTTGACCCCTTGCATTTCATTTGATCTCTAGAATATTGAGACATCACATGTGATCTGAGATCGTATCCACTATAAAGAAAGGTATAAACATACTGTACAGAATAGATATAGTGTGTGATTTACCTCAGAACTAAAAATCATTGCTTTGTTTGCCAATAATATTCCTTTATAACCAAGTGTTAGAGGAAACACTTTGTAAAACTTGTCCATATATACATCTGGAAAAATCCTTTAAGCAATATAAATAATGAAAGCATGTAAATGTGAAAAAGAAAAGAAACAACTCTACACTGATACACCAACCAAGGACTACGTATGGAGAGGACCTAGGCCACCTGCTCAGATGTAGCCAATAGATAGCTCAGTGCCCATGCAGGCTCCTGAGTAAGGGGAGCAGGGACTGCCTCTGTCATGAACTTGGTTGCCTGCTCTTTGATCACTTGACACTGGTGATGTGGCCTTGCCAGGCCACAAAGGAAGAGGATCCAGGTAGTCCTGATGAGACTTGATAAGCTAGGATCAGATAACAGAGGAGAACTCCCCCTTTCAGTGGGCTAGGAGAAAGGGGATAAGGGGGAAGGAAGGAGGGTGGGACTGGGAAGAGAGGAGGGAAGGGTCTACTATTGGGATATAAAATGAATAAATTGTTAAAAGAAAAGAAGCAACTCTATTACTGTGTTATGGATATTTGCCTTTCAATATTTTTATGTCTGTTATTATCGGCTTCTTTTGTGCTCCTATGTATTTTATCTCATACATACAAAATGCATTTGGAATCAACATTTCTATCCAAAAAAATACGATAAAAGTTTAAGGCTAGTAGTTAAGGAGATATAAAATATTATCAATGTAAGAAATATTTTCTTGTCTGTAGGTTTTTATTTTATAAGCATCATGTGATCATTTTAATACAGACATGTCTGAGTAAAAGCCAAGTGTCATGTGTTATTTGCATAGACTCTTCACTGCCCAGGTGATTTGTTATGAGATTTTCTAGATATGTTTCAAATCTTGTCAAATAAATCTATTTAAATATTTAGACACAGACGAACACAAAGTTCTACAGCCAAACATTTATCATTTCATTGCAGACATTTCTCCATATGATTGCACATAGATTTGCAGTATTTTTTATTTTACAGTTTTTGAAGACAGGGTTTTATGTAGTTTAGGAGAGCCTACACAGCTGTGGAGAAATGTGAAATCTAACCTGTGCTGCTTCTTTCTACAGAGTTGTGGGGTGACGGCATCTACAACCATACCCAGTTTATGTGGTGCTGGGGATCTAATCCAGGCCTTTGTTTATACTAAGCAAGCTCTGTCCACTAAGCAATGTCCCCAGATGTCTTATTAGCTTGTCAATTGATGTCCAATCCTTCCGAGTATTGTTATAACTGCACAATGTGTGTAATTTATTTTCATTGTCCATGGCAGGCTTTTTATATAATTGATATAAAAGTATTTTAAGATTCTTATGTCATAGGTACTGATTGATAAACATGGATCTCCACTTTAAGGGCAAAGGTAGGTTCTAATGGCCTCCAACAGTAGGGGTGTTATGAATTCTTTATTTTCTGGATCGAAGAGAAGCCCAATACAGAGAGCTGGATGGCTGAGATATAGAAAGAGACACTCAAGAAGCTCAGTATTGTAACTGTTTCAGTGGGCATAGAAGTGTTTTAATATCCCTATGGCTACAAGCCTATATTTAGCATATGTTTGTATATGTATCTTTGGGCAGCTCTGAATTCATCTGTTGCTGAAATCGCTATAGTGGACTTGCTAACTTCAGCGGAAATTTATATTGTTATACTTAAATGTAAATTACATTTGGATGTAATTTATATTATATTGTTATACTTAGACATATATTATATTAAAAAAGCAGACCATTTTGTTCTCCTCAGATATCATCAATGTTCTTTTTCTTTTTTCCTGTGTGCAAATCATAATGCCAAATAGTAATCATTTCTTATATGTTTAGAGAAACTTTAATTGTTCTCTTTAATTTTGCAGTTGTAAATCTATGAGTGGACTTGGGTGTCTTTTCACAGGTTTATGTAATAAGAACTTTCTTCTGAGGCCGGGAACTGAGTTCTTTATTCATTTGCTACTGAGTTCCCAGGAATTAAAAAATGTAATACATCTTTAAGATTCTTATTATTTTTTATTAAAAATTAGGCTTCTGACTACCATATTAGTTTTGTTCATTTTAACCTTATACTTTTTGATTTTATTAGTAAAACTTTCATTTCTATGTGGCTAGAATGATCAACCTTTTCCTTGGAACTCTAACTATGCATCACCTCTCAAAGCCTTTTCTTTTGTAAATTTATTAAAGACAGTTATCAAAGTTCTTTTATGGACCACTTTTATGGTTTATTATAATATTTTATCCATCTGGAATCTATTTTAGGATAACGAGTTAGGTAGGACTCTAGCTTAATTAGTTTCCAAATGGTTAGCCAGTCGTCAAAACACAATTTATTGACTAATCAGTGTTTCCTCACCAGCTTATGCTGAATTCCCAAATGTACTCAATACTTTGAAAGTATTTCCTGACATGTGACACTGATCTTATATTTCTTTCAGTATTGTACTATTTTCACTACTGTGGATTTGTAGACTATTTTAAACTTAGCAATGTTAGGTGCTTTATAGTTTTAATTTAGACTTTCCTTGATAATACAATAGATATAATCATATGCCACATAAAATTTTGATTTTTATTACATTTCCTAATTGACATTTCAGTTAAATTTATAGATGTAAATGAAACAACAATATTTAATCTTTTTAGAGAAGAAAACATGTCTTCCTAAATATTGGTATCTTCACCAGAATTTAACATATTTGTTGTTTTTTTTTTTTCAAACAGAGTCTTTGAGTCTTAGTTTCTATTGAGAGTTGCATTTTTCGCTGTATACTCTTAAACTACTTTTAAGTATGTATAGGGAATCTATTTTTGTTATTATTATTATTATGTTAAAATAATAGTTCAGTTGTCATTGTTGACTTGGCCTTTTCGGAGCCTACTAGAGAGGTAACTAGACCACTTGTAATGTGCCTCCACATTTTACAGTAGTTTATTTTTTATTTCATTTTCTTGCTTAATTACATTTTTCCAAAGTAGGAAAACCATCAGAGTGTAAGGAAGTAAATGAGGAAATTTTCTGAGGACAATATCACATTAAAACCCTTAAGTAAAATGAAATGCTAAGAGCACTTTTTATCCAGGGAAGTCACTTTTGTATGTAGTTTTCACTATATAAATCATTTGGAGGTCATATTTTCAAGCTCAGCATTTGCCTTCTGCTCATAATTACTTCAATAATTTTAACATAAAAATTGATAGTTGTGGACAGCTATGAATAACCAACCTGGAAGGCACTCACTCACATCATGTTTTTAAACACTTGTTTAGCTTTATTTTGCCAGTAACTTAAACCATGTGTAAAGGACAATTTTTTTTCCTGCATGTGCACATTCTTCAGATTGCCTCAATAGTAAATGATAGCATTGGATATGCATTTATTAATTTATGTATCTTCAGAGGTAGAAAAGTCAGTTTTTTAACCAGCATAAAGTTAAAACAACAACAAAAACCATATACCTTCTTAAATCAATGACTGATTTTTTAAGACTGTGTTAAAACATGGTCATGCAAGAGAAACTTTATTGCACAGATTGCTGTGCATTCAGTTCTATCTCATCTGCTGAAAACTAATGTGTGAATGACACAACATATCTATTAAATACCATTCTGTGATGACTCTTGGGACCTTGAAGTTGAATTCATTGACAGATTTCCAAATATTCTGAACATCAGACTCATGCTATAAAAACACACTAGTTTAGTCTGCTTGACAGAGATGGAGTGGGGCAGCCACAGGAGTTGAGAAGAGTCATACACAGAAATCAGTTATCAAAAGGATTAACAACCTAATCTGATTGGGGGTGGGAATGAGAATACCTCAGACCACCTGACCTTGTAACAAAAACATTTATATCTCATAAAAGTCTGTGTGTGCTAATGGGTATCATGGCCCTTTTCTGATACACTGAATACTTGTACCTAGAGCATTAATAAACAGAGATGAGATGACAAATATTATATGTTAGAGGTTCCATGAATCCAAGGTGGTGACTGCTTAAAAAATAATAAGTTTAATAGCTAGCTAATTCTACTACTATTCCAGGCTCTCATCTACACTAAGAGCAATATTATGTTTCCCCAACATTAGGGAAGAATTTGGTTGGTGATATATTTGTATTTGTCATTTTATTTTGTTTTCATTGAAAATTTGGTCCTCCCTAAGGTTAATATATGAGAAAATGTAAAAATGTCAGGAATTGCTGTGAATGGTCAAGATTGATGTTTAAGGAATCTTGAATTCAATTATAAACAGAAGGATTTTCATAGGACTAGGAGCATGGGAAGAGGAAATATAAAGACATAATAAAGTAGAAAGTTGTAGTCTAGGCTTTGTTTTATTAATTAATTTATTTTTTATTAATTACAGTTTATTCATTTTGTTTCCCAGCTGTAGCTCCTTCCCTTGTCCCTCCCAATCTCACCCTCCCTCCCTTTTCTCCTCCCATTCCCCTCTCCAACTCCACCGATAGGGGAGGTCCTCCTCCCCTTCCTCTGACCCTAGTCTATCAGGTCTCTTCAGGACTGGCTGCATTGTCTTCCTCTGTGGCCTGGTAAGGCTAATTTAGGCTTTGAAAGCTAAATAGCTAAAGGTAATGACGTGAGTGCTGAGACAGTACTACATCAGCCATCATATATGTCACCTATGCTGTAGACACTGAGACAAAAGTATTTGGAATATTAGTTCTAGAAATTTGAAAACATAGAGATTACAAGACAATTATTTTTAATAATTTTAGTATTCTGTCTATGATCCTCAAATAGATATATGTGTTGTCATTATATAATCAGGTTCATTTTAATTATCAATGTGAGACTGTGTTAAAGGTATGGGGATTTATAAATCTCAAAATTGCATAAAATTTCTGATAAAATCGTATGTCTGGAAAGAAAAATACATACATGTAATACACACATACACATGTAAACACACACACACACACACACACACACACACCATGGAGACCCTAGAGACCCAGCTTTTCAATTTACTGTAATGACAGACTGCTGATTGAGTTGCAATTCTGTAATTTCCTGACAAACTATTTTGGTATCTGCTAGAAAGATTAAAAAAAAAAAAAAGCAAAAATCATGATCTTGGAAATGAGTTCTAGAAAATTTTAATTTCAGGAGACTGTATTCCTTACAATTATTTAATGGGAATTTGAATAAGAGATAAAATTTTGAAATAGAGGGGATTGATTTTTAAATGCAGATAAATTCTGCAGATGGACCCCATAATTATTTAGTTTATTTAGGGACTGTGTTAAAACAGTTTTTGTTGTTGTGGAAAATAAGCAAGAAGCCCACCTTAAAAAGAAAGATTTATTTTGGGTCACATTTTCAGAAGTTTTAATATAAGGCTATCTAGATCCCTTTCTTTGAGCCTTGGGTAAGACAGATTACTTTGGTAGTTAAAGTGTGTGTTTAAAGAGTCTACTTAATTCATATAAACCGGGAGTTAGAGAGAGATAGAGGAAAAAGGGGGGAAAGACAAGATGTAGTCCTTGAGGACACAGTCCCAGGAACCTACTTTGTTCTGTGAGGCTCCACCTTTTAGTTCTCTTCATGCTATGATATCCTGAACCTATAAAGGCACCAGTCCACTGATTAAATCAGGACTCTCAATATCCATTCACCTCTCAATGATTGGACCGATCACTTGGCCACCAAGACATTAACACATGAGCCTTTGGAGGTGACACCTCATATCTAGACCGCAATAGTCTATGCTTTTGCAGGATAAGAAATACCAAGGTTTTATTTTTAAATAGATAAAATGTCCCTATAATTTCTGAGGCAATTAAAATATTCATTCTGATCATGTTGAGGAAAATCACTCCCTTATTCTTAGTACCAGAAAGCTGTTTGTAGTTTATGGAATTAACCAGAATGGTTTCAGTGCTGAGAGACAGAAATTCAATTTAACTGATTTTTGGGAAAATCGTAATTTATTATTCATACATGTAGCTGGGGAGCATATAAAGTTAATTCATGGAGTAAAGGAAGCATTGAACTGCTACCAGGAATCTGTTTGTTTCTCTGCTTTTAATTGATTTTTTCTTCCCCCAACTCTGCAGCCTTTCCTTTGTTTATGTTAAAAACAAATGATCCATGTAGAGTAGAGAAGTAAGTTACTGATTAGTAAGCTGCTCTGTCTTTCTTTCCATTTATAAAGGTGCCTAGTGTCTTCAGTGTACAAAGTTTATTTAAGTCTCAAAGTTAATCTTCTAAGGATAAAGAATTAAATAGTTTATGGAATCAGATAATTTGGATAAACAGAAATAATGTGAAAGGCTTAAAAAACCTATTACATTATCCATTATTTTATGAGGTTGCTCTGAGGAGGATAGGAACTCCATCTGGATCTAGGCACACTGGCAAACTCGAAAATGGCATTACTATTTTCAGCTAAAAAGGAGATGAATGGATGAATATCCAATTTAAGCTTGACCTCAGCTCCACCAAAAAAGATGAGACAACAAATTTGTGTTAAATAATAGACCCCATATAAGAGAAAGCTGAGGAGAAATAAAATTAGTATAGGATCCTTGAAACTGTTAAATGGATCATTAGGTGGTAATGATTTAGCAAACTTGGGGGAGGGGCATAGGAGAAGAAGAGGGAAGGAGGGTAGGATTGGGAAGGGGTGGTAGAGGGGGCTACAGCTGAGATACAAAGTGAACAAACTGTAATAACTAGTAATAGAAAAAGAAAAAAGAATGCTAAATATCAAGCCAGTTGCAGAAATAATAAAGTAGATACCCTAATTTGCTTCATAGAATTCCAAAACTGTTTGGAATTAGAAGCTTGAAGGTGAAGATTATTGGCAGAAGGGTGTCTGAAAAGTAATTAGAGGCTCTGCCTCTTCTCTGTGCAGCTGGCAGATTGTAGCAGCCCACTATAAGGAAAATTCTGAGGTTTATTGCTTCATGAGGAAAATACACCAGGACTCTAGAAGACAGTTTTGGAAAATGTTCATCCTCAAAAATTGTGTGTAAACTCATGAAATTGGGAGCATATGAACAAAATATCCTCATGAAGTTATCCTATTGTGAAAACAACAGTTGGTTACATCTCATACCCAAATCTTCTTGTCTAATGTTAAGTCTTCTGCCTTTTAACATGAGCAGATATACAAGAATCTAAACATGTGAGAGAGAAAAGACTTTCTCTGTGGGTATAGAGAAAGACAGAAAAAGAAAAAGATGCCAGGTGTTGGAGAAAGCAGAGCATATTCAGTGAGAAGAAAGATGAGACAATCATTAATAGCCTCAAGAGATATGAAGATGGTATAAACTGAAAATAATCCAGAGTTCTTAGAAAAGAAATGTAAGCAGAAAGGGTTAAATGGGGTGGGACATGGGAGAGCAGGGAGTAGAAGGAGCATGTGATTAACCAACATTAAAGACCTTTGAAATGCCATCTGAAAGCCTAGTACTTAAGAAGCTTCCTAAAATATATACTTATATCACCCAAGAAATGGTTTAAATGAAGTTATCCTATAATAGAGATACAATACCCCCACCCTGACATTATACACTTTAACAGCCTCCAATTTTTTTCCATATCTCATCACCATTCCTTTCCAAATTCATGTGTGCTCTTAAAAATATGTTCTTATATTAATTTTCTGAAAATTGCATAGAACTTATATATATATACATATATATATGCAATTTTCAGAAAATTAATATATTTGCCTCGCCTCCTAAGCTCTTCTACATCCACTTCATCTTCTTATCCCTTAACTTCGTGTCTTTTATTTTGGAGATTTTTTGGTGCTACCCATGTAGATACTGTCTCAGAGGATGGCTAACTTACCTCACTATTAAAGAAAACTGACTCCCCCTCCCCTACAATCCATGTGCTGTTCCCAGTTCCTTAGTTAAGGGTAGGAGCTGGTGATCACCTCCCTGAGATAGAATGTTGTCTGACTTGATCTTGTGCAGGCAACTATGGCTGCTGTGAGATCAGAACTGTAGCAGTCATATCCCCAAGGCAGGAGCATAATTAAGCAGTCCTGGGCTTGGTGTAGTCCCACCCAACATCATGGTCTGGGTTGCAGACTCTGGCAATCTGATATGTTGTTATAACTGTAAGATTTCTTTCTTTCTTTCTTTCTTTCTTTCTTTCTTTCTTTCTTTCTTTCTTTCTTTCTTTCTTTCTTTCTCTCTCTCTCTCTCTCTCCCTCTCTCTCTATCTCTCTCTCTCTCCCTCTCTCTCTCTCTCTCTTCTTTTTCTTCTTCTTCTTTTCTTTCTTTCTTTTTTTTTTTTTGGTTTTCAAGACAGGGTTTCTCTTGTGTAGCATGTACCTGTGTCTGTCCTGGACTCACTTTGTAGACCAAGCTGGCCTCAAACTCATAGAGATCTGCCTGCCTATGTTTCCCCTAGTGCTGGGATTAGAGGTGTGCACCACCATGCCTGGCTCAAGCAAACCATCCTTTTGCATGAGATTCCTGGGTAAATTTCAATTTGGGGGGAGTCCATTATTTCAATTGCTTGATAACTGGAGGGGCCCAAATGTCTTACTAGAGTATATTCATTCTTGCCACATAAATTACAAGATAGTCTTTCCATCTTAGTCAGATTTCTCTGAAAGCATCCTCATAGCATGTTCATAGATTTCCCTCCACCAGGCGATATAAGTCTAATCAACTCAACAATAAAGATTAGTGATCTTAAATCCACCCCTTGTCAACTTGAAATCCAAATATACCACTTATATTCTACTTCTCTTCCCTAAAGAGACATGTTCATGTCATAACACACAGACAAAATAAGTTTTATCCATCTCTAAAAGTCTCCAACATATTTTTTTTTAATTGTTGCTCTTGATGTTTATTTTAATTATGTTACATCCTATTCTTTCCAAGCTGAGACTTTGGTCTTGTTGACATGTGTGGCTCCAGCATACTGCTTCTTCTTTTTTTTTTTTTTTTTAATTACACTTTATTCACTTTGTATCCCCCCATAAGTCCCTCCCTCCTCCCCTCCCGATACCAGACTCCCTCCCCCTTCTTCGCACATGCGCCTCCCCAAGTCCACTGATAGGGGAGGTCCTCTTCTCCTTCCTTCTGATCTTAGTATATCAGATCACATCAGGAGTGGCTGCATTGTCATCTTCTGTGGCCTGGTAAGGCTGTTCCACCCTCAGGGGGAGGTGATCAAAGAGCAGGCCAATCAGATTATGTCAGAGGCAGTCCCTCTTCAGAGCCATTACTATGTAATAGTTTCAAAATTATTCAGAATTTAAGTTCAGAATCTTGTCTGTGACTCAGACAAACTCTGATCAGTGAGCCATGAGATCAGTGAGATTGTATAATTTCTACACATGACACAGGATAAATATTTACAATCCAGAATGAAGGAATGGGAGCATTCCAGTTGAAGACTGGACCAAGGCTAGAACAAAACCCCAGCCAGGTACACACCAAACCTTGCTTCTCTGTGTTGTCATCCAAGACTTGTGATGGTAGCCTTCCATCTACTATGGGCTCAGAGAGCCCCAACTCTGCTTTGTTTTTACTGTCTGTGTACCCCTAACCTCTTTCTAGGGCTAGCTCCACTCCACACTTGCAGTTTCCTCATCACACACCTCACAGTCCTGCGATCACCAACAGACTGGGGACTCCATTGCAGTTTAGGCTTCGCTGTAGTAAGGCAATGGGCTCTTAGGGTTCTCTTGAAGGAATCTGGCCTTCCTCACGTTGGCTGGTCTCAGCAGCTTTCTGGAACCTTGGTTCAAGTCTCCATCATCCTTGCACTTTTTCATTGTGAATGCCTGCAAAATGAGCACTATGTAGAGCATGCTGCCAAGTTCTTTGGCAAGCTCACAACATAATCTGGCCCCTGTCAATCCAGCTGTAGTGCTCTCTGGGCACTTAAATGGCTGAGTTTGAAAAAAAAAATGCCTAAGCAATTGGATTTTTTGAAAACCAGAAAAGCGCTTCCGTGGCATTTTTTTTTTCAGCTTAGGTGTCTTCCAAATGAATTTTCAGTATCATAAATTGGAGCCTTTCACGGGCAGAGTCTTATTCTTAGGGTACCTTTCCTATTGTTCCAGTGCAGAATTGGGGTGTGTGTGTGTGTGTGTGTGTGTGTGTGTGTGTTGACACTGACTTCTTTAACAATTACAGCTGCCTTCTCCAAACCTGCCATGTCTGTAGCTTTAAACTCGTATGTACTCCTGTTCCTCTCCAAACTACACAGTTTTTCTCTCTCTCCTGTCCGTTTGCTGTTCTCTCTCACTAATAAATTTGGAGATCAGCAAGCTAGAGTCATGCTGTAGCTTGAATGCTTGTGTCTTGAATCCCCTCCAGTGAATAAATTACATTTCTTTTAAATGCAATATAACTAAAGCACTCCAGGGCATGGCTGGAATGAAGTAAATTCTGATGTGAGAATGTAGCTTTAATGGTCTCTAGTACTGTTCCCGATGTGCATCCTTGTTCTGCTCTGAAATACCATGAGGCAAGCTTTCAAAGCCTGTATTAAACTGTGCTCTTCCAAACTCCCATAAGAAGGACAACTTCTCTTTTATGTTCTAAGACTTTTTTAGACTGTCATGCCAAGCTTTTCCACATTCTTTCCTCACACAGCAGTTCCAAAGGTCTAAGAACCAGTCAGGCACTTCACAGCAACAACTCAATTTTCGGTACCAACTTCCAGTATTAGTTACTTATTCCATTGGTGTTGCCACATATGTGACAGACCCTTCCTTTTGTAAGATTCTTTTGTTTGGCCAACAATTTGAGAGTGCAGTCCACCACAGTAAGGATTATGCTCATGCATGATAACACCGTGTCCAAATTCAGTAAGAACAAGAGTGGAATACTGGTGCTTACTCTCTTTTATTGAGTCTAGTACCATCTACGTTCAGGATGTATCTTCTCACCTCGCTGTCCTCATCGACAGACCTGAAGTTAATCTTGTAGCTGATCTTATTGAGCCAAGTTGAAAATCAAGATTGTCCACAATAAATCTTTGAAGAGCCTCCACAAAGTTACAGTGAGTAAACAACAAACAAGGGATAGCTGAAATGGTATCATATCTATAGCAGAAAGGTTAGGGGTAAGAAACAAATGCATCTCGAAAGAGATGGTAAGACAAAGGAGATTTGCTTAAGGACAACAGTGTATCAGTAGATAATGTTTAATTTTTAAAAAGCAGTATATAGAAATCAAGAACAAAAAAAATCCCAAACATTGTTTTCTATAATAATGCTTTTTTAATCTCTATAGAATTTATTTATCTCTATTAACAAGTGAGGCATGGTGGAATATGTCTTTATCTTAGTACACAGGAGACAGAGGCAGGTTCATTTCTGTGAGTTCAAGGCCAGGTCTACATAGCCAGTTTCAGGCCAGCCAGAACTACACAGTGAGATGCTGTCTCAAAATAAACAAACAAACAAACAAAACCCCTACATTAATTATTATTAGTCAGTAGCATTATATCATGACTAAGATTATTTGGGGTATAAATTAAGGAAATTGTACACAATTATGTCTATATACAATAGTTTTGATTTAAAATAGTTCATACTAATTTTCTGCTTTATAAAATAGAGCCAAAAAACATTTAGAATCCCAAGCAAAGCTTCTCTTCCTTAATGTATTCAATATTCTGATGTCATATTATCTTCTCTGAAGTTTCAAAGATTGAGAAAAATTTTCAAAATTTTCAATACCTCTTTAGAGATTTAGACAATGTAACACGATCAAAACATAACATTCCAAGTTCTTTGTCCTTATGCCACAAAATCTTGATGAATTTCTTCAAATATTTAAAAAATAGCAAACATCCCTCCCCTGAGAATCTGAGAAAGAAGTAAGAATCAACAATGGGCACCACAAAAATCTAAAATTTAACATTGCATATTTGACAAAGACTTATAAATTCTTGTTATGTATAAAATAGAAGAAATCAATTCTTCCAAAGCTGTGGCTGTTATGATAGAACAAAGATTATTATGAATTAATATGTAAAACAGATTGAGTGAATTACACATAAGATCAAGTATATATCCAGTAACTATGTAATGGCATGAGGCAAATTATGCTAAAGCTATGAAAACAAAGAGGAGAGAGATGAACACACACAGGCACATTTATTCCAATTACTTTTCATCAGCGGAACTGATTACTTCTGTATTTACTTAGTGTTTTGGTTCATTTGTTTTAGGTCAGGATATTATTTAGGTCTAGATTATGTAAAATGTTAGAAAAGCAAACCAATAGTTTTAAGATTGATCTGAGATGCTGCATATGTAGAGTATCATAACAGGACACACTTAAGACAGGTGAGGTGGCAAAGGGAGCATGAAATAACAATGGGAAGCAACTGTACAGCATTTCAAGGCATCTAAAATGATGAACTCTAAATCAATGCTTCAGCTTAATTCTTTTTCTGTTATTTAGACAAACATATTAACAGATATATTATTTTCCCACAGCCTCTATTCTCTGGATCCACTCTCTCTCCCTTTCCTCTTCAGAAAAGAACAGACCTCCAAAAGACAATAGCCAAACTAGACAGAAATAAGACATAGTAAGACATGGCAAAAAGCCCTCCAACCTTGATACATTCATTTTTTAACATTAAGTTTGGTATATGTAAATTTGAAAGAGAAAATTATGAGACAAATGTTCTTATAAATATGTTATGCATATTTATAAGAACATTCAATTGTTTGGGCATACATTTGGGATTTGAAATACTAGGACAGGTAGAAGAGAAATGTAGAAGAAAAATAATAAGAGATTTAAAGATGGAGAGGCAAGCTCAGTTCAAAACAACGTTCTAATGATTACTTTTCTATTTTTTCTTGTTTTGTATTGGCATATACTCTCTGTCCAAATATTTTGCTTAATATAAAGTTAGTTAGTAACCTAATGGTCTTTTGTTAGTAAAGCTCTGGGAAGTGAACAGAAGATGAAGTGCACAGAAAAAGAAGGGCCACAGAGGTAAGAGTGAATAGGGACAGACTGGGAGATGACTAGATTCTGAAGACTTTCCCCATCCCCCATCCATCTAAGGAATACCAAATAAACTGGAGGAGCCTATTTTTTCCAGTGTATTTAAAATGTGGGGGCTAACCAACTTCATTTGCTCACCATACTAAGCTGAGAATTTTAGGGTTCTCAGAATGACCATCAGTACTTCTTTTCTTCAGCTAGAATAACTCAAAACAGAAGTCATGAGCTATGATAGCCAGCCGTGAGCGAATGATGTCTTTGGGTAACAACATATCACAGATGCATTTTGAGTAGACGAGGGGACTAGACTTGGATGTTTAGAATAAATAACCAATATTCTATGCAAGTGTTGCACAACTATTAGCTCATATAATTGTATATACACTCAGAGGCCATGAGCTGTTTTATTATTTACCAGGAAAGTAGACTCACAAATGCCAGACCACTTCCCAAGTGACTGAAGTGAGTAAAAGTGTCCATCATACCACAAACACAATCAAATCTTATGGGGGGAAGAAATGTTACTCAGCTCTCTGTCAGCATACTAAATACCAGTGAGTATACTAAATCTATAAAAATGAATAGATTCACCTTTTGGTGTAAAGTTTTAGAAGGCCTCCTTTGTGATTAATTAAAACTTTTTTTTTCTTTTTTTCTTTTTTTTTTTTTTTTTTTTTACTATTCAGTGCGAGTGCAATGGCAGAAACCATGTGATGGAGCCAAGCTGCTTACTTGTACAGACAGGAGGAGCAATGAGGTGTCTCAACAGAGAAACGTACCTGCCCCGACCCACGGGACCTAGTTATTCGTGGGGGCGAAGGGGGTCAATCCTGGAAAAGATGGGCGAGAGAGAGAAAGGACACAAGCAGACAGTTGCCGGTCAAGTGTCAGCTTTATTGAGCTTCAGTGTTTCTTTTAAAGCACGGTTCTGGCAGGGCAGGGGAGCGGGGCGAGAAAAGGGGAGTAGTAGTGGAAAAATACCAAGGCCCTTGGTGGGGAGGTGGGAAGTTCCCAAGGCTAAGAAAGTGGGTTAAAGAGTTACAAGGCCCAAAGATAATATCTGTGGTCACGGATGTGTCCCAAAGCAAACAGTTTCGGGAACAATGGGTCGTAAGAAACTATGGCCTGCTGACCTCCGGTGCTTATCTGGCAGGCCAGGCTCTTAGGGAGGGTCCCAGGGCTTAGTTCCCAACATCTCCTCCCTTTTTATCTCTTTAAAATGAGGGGGCTCTTTAGGATTCTCAATGAGCATAAAAAAGGCATTTTGGAAGAGCCAATTTGTATAGCCTACTCAGGGTTATCCACACAAGCAAGTTTTGGAGGCCGCGTTCCCCAAAGCAGGATGTCACCACCATTGTCGACAGTCTATGCCACTTCTGGTGCAATGGGACAAAACCCTCAGAGTGCTAGGGCCATAGACAGTGCATATCAACAAGTATGGCGGGCATAAGTCCTCATTATGATCAGGGGCACAAACGCCTGGTGGAAGGCAATGCTTGGCCGTTACCCGTCATTGGAGCAACCTCCTCTTATTGCGAGGCTGTCCTGTCTTAGGTGGGCGAAGACTGACTTGCACACAACCGTCACTGACTTACCAGATCGCGCAGTTTGTGAAACTGTAACGCATTAACTCTCCTCAGAAAGAATGAGGGCCAACCCCGAGTTAAGAGCTACAAGACATTTGTTAAATATGTTTGAATTAATTTTAACAAAATTGGTCAGCCAATTGTGAGAATCATAAAGGGTCCAGATCTAGTTGGGAGAGTGGCCCCAGAACTTCCATCTTGGGCCAGGGGATATTAGGGTGGAGAAATCGAGGGGGCAGGAAGCTGGGGCATCAGGTGGAAGCTCTACGGCAGATTCTTCTTCCCCAGCCAGGCGATGGTAGTGGACTCCAACGGGCTTGATTGCGGAGCTTACCTGGTTCTTAACAAAGTTTGTGAGACAATTAAAGGCCCAAGGGCCAAAAGAGAGGAGCAAGAATAGGCCCATGAGGGGGCCCAAGAGACTGGGAAGGAGGGTGGAAAGCCACGGAGAGGTGGCGAACCAATTTTGATACCAGGATTCTTGTAGTTCTCGAGCCTTTTTGTGTTCTTCTAGGCTCTTTTTGGCCTTATCTAAGCTGTTTTGTACCAATCCAGTCTTATCAGAATAAAAACAGCATTCCTCTTTAAGGGTGGCACAAAGGCCTCCCTCTTTTAGAAAAACTAAGTCAAGGCCTCGCCAGTTTTGAAGAACTACTTCGGAAAGGGAAGCCACAGAATCTTTAAGATTTTGAACTCCCTCTCGGAGTTCACTCAAGTCTTTGTCAATAGTCGATTGGAGCTGGGAGAAATGTTGTTGAGAGGTGACCATAGAGGCAATACCAGTTCCAGCTCCTGCGGTACTCAAACCCAGAAGTACGTAAGGGTAACAGCAGTTAGGGGCTCTCTTTTTTTTATAGGTATGCCATTATCATAGAAAAATAAAAAATTATCGGGGTCATGGACAAAAAATCGGGGAAGAATAACAACAACAACACAATAGTCTTTTTTATCTATAAAATCCTTATTAATAATATAGGTAGTAAGTCCTGTGGCGCAAGCAAGGTAAGTATTATTTGGGGCTTTTGTATATGAAAATGTTTGATTGATAACAACTGTTTGATTACAGACCGATTGTAATGGTCTCGGGGGGAGCATGTTGGGCCCAACAAGGCAGTAGCCGAATCCTGAGACCAAACTAAGGGTAAGGCCTCCCTCAGGGGGGGCATGCCAAAGTAAGTCAGCAGTTTCATTGGTGGGGATAGGGCCACTCATCATGGCTATCCCCTCATAGAATGGTGGAGTAGGAGAAAAACAGATCCAACATTCATCATAGGCAGGGTTACTAAGTGACTAGAAATCACAGGATGGCCCACCAAGATGTGTTAATAATGGTAATTTGGAAAGTTCCTCAGAAGAGTTACTTAGGAAGCCCTGAGGGAGATTAGGATTTAAGGTATTTCAGGAAGATGATCTTATCTAAAGCTCCAGGTCAGCCAGGAATGCACTATTGTATCCGGGCAGTAGTCCGGTCAAGCAAGATGCCAAAATTTAGGGGGCAGCAAGTTGCCAGAAGGTCCCCATTTATTTTACTTTTACAAGGCCATAATCCCAAGGGAACTGTGCCTGTCTTAGGTGGGAATCTGGGGTCTTCAACCCTTGCTAAGCTCGTCACTGGATACATCAGCAGCAATTGGCTGAGCTCCTGTCTTAGGTGGCAAAAAAAAAGGGGGGGAACAGAAGACCACTGTGGATTCTCTTACCCGTCACTGGCTAACCGGTTCAGCTCACTGGGATGATTAGCATTAGGCCTATTCATAGTCTTGGCTGACCATCTCTAGCCTTTGATAGTGTACCTGGATGGGGTGTACCTTTAGGGCCTCAATCTGTTGTTTAATAAAAGTCGTAATTTTGTTGAAGAGAACTGGTCCTATTGAAAGAATTATTAATAAGATAAGCAGGGGACCAAGGAAAGGAAGGAGATAGGGAAGGAGCCCATTCCTGTGCTGCTTAAGTCCACCATGAACATATATCAGCTGGAGGCAAAGGATCACAGTCCATGGAAACAGTTGTTTTTCTTCCATCATTTCTGTAAAGAGATATAAAAGGAATATGGTCTCAGGGTAATTTTTTTACCCTGGACTGATGAGTGTTATTATTATTATCTATATGCTTTACTAATCGTTCTGGCAACCATCTGGCTGCATCCATCTCTTTAGAATTGATGCAAACTGCTTCTCTGCCCTGTATCAGCACAGGACCTGGACCATGCCATTTGTTGTCCAAAGGATCTTTCCATGGGACAGTAGCAAACTGTCTTTCTGTATCCATATGCCAGAAACATTCCACAGCTGAATGTCCATATTTTCGAGTTTCAGGCCCTTGTTAATTAAAGTGTAAATTAAAGCCTCACAGTACTTTTCCAGAGTACGGAAGAATGTAACCGCCCCAGACCCTGGTCCTCTGCTTGGGCAGAGATAAGGAAGTGAGCAAGCAAAGACCTCCACTCTGCAAAGAAAATGACCAGATCTATGCTTGAGAGATAACATCACCTAGCAATCAACCCAAATGGACTCAATTTTTCTCCTGAAGAGCCCCTGACCTTCTCTCAGGCTCACTCCTCAGAGAAGACACAGGTTGAAGCTAATTGCTCTTCCATCTTTGGCTGTAGCCACATCCCTGCTAGCAGGAGATTCTGAACGTGAATTAAAGATCAGATATTCCTCAGGTGTCTGGCCAGGACTGACCAGACCTGAAAGTCAGCTACCTAATCCCTCATCCAATTATTAGTAACCAGGACGGCAACCCCTGAACTTCCCTGTGCCTCATCCCCTAACAACCTGAGGCTTATTTCTCTGGGGGGCCCGCTCTTAAAATTTTGAAAACATATTTCCAACATAGCCAGGGCTATTATCTGTTTTACTTTGTGTTGGAAGTTTTAATATAGCAATTGCTGACAGCGTATGAGCAATAACATTTTTTCCAGCTTTACCAGTTTGGAGTGTGGAAAGTATAAACCCACTATAAGTGTCAACAAAAACATGAACATATTTTAAATTACCAAATTTAGGAATATGTGTAACATCCACTTGCCAAATAACATTAGGTACAAGGCTACAGAGATTGACCCCAAGATGGGAAGTAGGCAAAAGGACAACACAAAGACATTGTTTAAACAAGTCAGCTTTACAATCACCTTAGTTAAAGGTCCTGGAAGGTTAGAATGAGCTTGTAAATGTCCAATGTAAAAAGAAAAGGTTTTTTTTGTATCAAATTTTGAATTTGTAAAAATAATTTTAGCAGGAGAAGATGTCTAAATTTAATTTGCAGTCTCTAACCTAGGCAAAGACTAAGCTACATAGGCACTATATGTAAAAATGTTTAAAGACTGTTTATTAAAACTTTAAAACACAGCCAATACTGCAGGTAACTCTGTTATTTGCACAGATGTGCTAGACACTTGAAAAGATGCATCAACAGGTTGGACTTTGTCATAATAAGCTTACATATGTTAAAATGCCATATTTAGATCTCTGACAAGCTTGAGGGCCAGCGTATCTGAGTTACTGTTTTTATCATCTGTTCTAAACTATGTCCTATAAAAGAGAATGCTATCTAGAACTATATTTTAAGTAGATTTATAAAGGCAACTTTAGTTACCTATCCTAGGCTTAACCTTAAAAAAACTAGACAAAGACACTAGGTATAGCTCAACATCTTAACCAACTGTTGTTGTTAGCATAACTTTAAATCTGCTCTTTCTGTACTAAAATTAAAGCAAACCTTTTAATCAGATACAGTTGATAGAGAGGATAGTAAATCTTGCTGCTCCTACCACTTGTATTGAAATTGAACAGTAAAAGTTTGGCATTTAGCACTAATCAGATGACTGAACATACCTCAAACCTAAAAAAAAAAAAAATGATCGTAAATTCATGGCTTTACCCTCTTTATCTCCGGACCAGCATGGCGGCTGGCCACGTGTAACTGAACTCAGCTGTAAGCCCCGAACAAATATGGCGGCAAAACTATAGCTCCACACACTCTCTATCCCTGAACGATCATGGTGGCTAGCCACGTGTACAATCCCCCACAGCCAAAAGTTCAGGGTCATCTTTGGCTATATATGGAGCTCAAATAAGTTTTAGAACCAACTGCATAACAGAACAGTACAGAACAATCTTAAACTGTATAAATTATTTTAGCCATACCAAACCTATTAGCCAGAATTTTTTCCCCTTAAAAGAGCATAAGAAAACATTTTGCAATGAGGAATCACCAGCCTTTTAAATGAATTATAACAATACAGTTTTTGTCCTCTGGTTACATACATTTATTAACCTTTTGCAATGTTCTATATACCTTCAGGTTCCTAGCTTTCTTTTTCTGGCTTAACCAGACATGCTTACGTTTTTAGACAACATAAAAACTCTCATCAAAATCCTTTCCATCCTAACATGATCCTGCTGGAGCCCAGCATCCACAGTTTGCTTTTTATAGGCAAAGCAAAAACAAATTACATTAATACAAAGAGGAGTTCTGAGACTGCCAAATTCTTTTTAAAATAACTTCCCTGTAGCAGACAAGATGGTCCAAGGTCACATAAACTGTAAGGAACTTAGAACAAATTTTAAGGAACTTGGTGAAACTTCCTCTTTTCTTTGTCTCAAGGTAAAGAACAGGGTGGAAACGTTTTTACATAAAGCAGCTTAACAAACAGCTCTCCATAAGACACATTCTAAAAACTGCAATTTTCTCAATTAGCACAAACAATACGGCAGGGTTTCATTTATTAAAATTGATAAAATAAATACCCAAAATCATTCTCATACCCAAATGCCTGATAAACTTTAAACATTTTATTATAGCCTTAAACATTTAAACAATTTTTAAAACCCTTTTTTGCAATATCAAAACAAAGTATCCCTTTTGTAGGAGAGAAGTCACAAGGCATAAGCATAATTTTAAAAGTTAAAACCAGATTTTAAAACCAGAATTTACCAGTACAAACAATTTAATTTTTAAAACCAATACCAATTTAAAATAACTCATCCTTTTTATCCTAGAAGGAAATGAAAATTATCTGACTAAGGTTTCCTTTTTTTTTTTTTTTCATACCAAGATGGCGGTTACATTATAAACCATATGGTAAAGTCAAGATGGCGGCGAGGCACTGAGGCACCTCATACACCACGTGGCAACCCACACACATGCATTCATAGACCCCACAAACACATAGGCACACACTTCATGAGGCCTTTTAGAACAGAAAACAGAAGGTAGACACGAAAAAATACTGCACAGAGACATTCAGATAAGAAAAACATTAACCAGCTGGCCAAATTTATTGAAAATATTGATGAAGTTAGGGGCGTCTCCCTGAACTTTGGCAGCTGTGACCACCTTGATCACGTCTTGCTACCCAGATACAGACACCTCGAGCTCAGGAATTTTAAGAACAGAGAACAGAAAATACTACACGCACAAACATTGCACAGAAACATTTAGACACTTACGGCCGGCACACAAAAACTAAACACAGAGACAAAGACAAAGAAAAACAACTGCGGTACCTGCTTTTTAAACATTTAAATATATAGAGAGAGCATAACCATGATTTTAAGTCAGAACTAGAAAAATTCAGAATTTATCAGTGAACACAATTTAATCTTTAAAACTAGAAGTGGCTCTATCTTTCTGGTTTCTGTTCAAGAGCTGGCTGAAGCTGACACTGGCTGAAGCCGGTGGGAGGGGACAGGGTAAATTGCAGTCCTGCTAAGCTCTGCAGCTGGCAGAGGCAGGTCTTAGGCCTCCGAGGGTTTGCGCTTTCTCATCCACCCAGTTCTCCGCAAGCCTGGCCCTCGGTAGGGGAGTGGGAAGGAGACAAGTAGAGTCCCCGTTCCTCCTGCTCACTGTGCTACGGCTACAGCTCCGATCCATGCCCTTTGCCCCAGCCCACCTAGGGGCCTTTTTTGTTTTGGGCAGAAGGGAAGCAGCGCAAAGGAAGTAGGCTATGAGACTTAGCAGTTTCTTCCCCTGACTCTGTTTCATCCTCACTTTGTAATGAGATGAGGTCTATCTCTTCTTTAAGAGGCTTTTTGGTACCAGCTCTTTTTCCTGTACTATCTCTTAACATTTGCTTGCACTGCCAAGTGTAGGAGGCCAGTCAGGGTTATGGTACCTGGAAGCCTCTTCTTTCAAATCACTCTCCTCTGAGGGGTCTAATTGTTCAGGGCCTTCTTTGGGAAAAACGGGGAAAGCTAGGGAATTAACAGTAATGACGGGGGGATAATTATTATCTTTATCTCGACCTCTTTCTCTAAGGTCCTCGAGAGGGCAGGCTCCAACCTGATCCCACTTTTCGGCCTATCTCTGGCCCATCAATAGCAAACCATGGACAAATGTCCAACACAAAAACAAAGAACTTAATTAAACCCTTTTTCTTTTAACGCATATTCTTCTCTCTCTGAGGGAGGCCTTTAATTCCTTAACGAATGATGCCTCCTTAGACAAAGAGTGGCCCATCTCTATAGGACGGAAATGTAAAGTTTACCAGGTCGTGTAGTCTCTCCGGGTCAGAGGGCGCTGATCACGCTTGTGTGGTTTCGAAGGCCTTCTTCCTCGCTTCAGGGTCCGTCCGTAGAGACCCGTACTTCGAGCCCCACGTTGGGCGCCACTCTGCCCCGACCCGCGGGACCTAGTTATTCGTGGGGGCGAAGGGGGTCAATCCTGGAAAAGATGGGTGAGAGAGAGAAAGGACACAAGCAGACAGTTGCTGGTCAAGTGTCAGCTTTATTGAGCTTCAGTGTTTCTTTTAAAGCACGGTTCTGGCAGGGTGGGGGAGAGGGGCGAGAAAAGGGGAGTAGTAGTGGAAAAATACCAAGGCCCTTGGTGGGGAGGTGGGAAGTTCCCAAGGCTAAGAAGGTGGGTTAAAGAGTTACAAGGCCCAAAGATAATATCTGTGGTCACGGATGTGTCCCAAAGCAAACAGTTTCGGGAACAAGGGGTCGTTAGAAACTATGGCCTGCTGACCTCCGGTGCTTATCTGGCGGGCCAGGCTCTCAGGGAGGGTCCCAGGGCTTAGTTCCCAGCACGTACCTGCCACACACGTCTGCTGACTGGAGTTTGATCTCTGCAGAGACCCATGTAAAGGTGGAAGGAAAGAAACAACTCTCTAAAGTTGTCCTCTGATCCCCAACCCCTAACATGATTAAAGATACTCTGCTATGCTTGCAGACTGGAGCCTAGCATAGCTGTCCTCTGAGAGACTTCATCCAGCAGCTGATGGAAAGAGATGCAGAGACCCACAACCAGGCATTGAGTGGTGTGCACAGACTCTAGTGGAAGAGTAGGGTAAAGCATAGAAGGACCCAGATGGATCAGAAGCCCCACAAGAAGACCAACAGAGCCAACTAATCAGGACTCAGGTGTGTGTGTGTGTGTGTGTGTGTGTGTGTGTGTGTGTATGTAGATTGAAGCACCAACAAAGGACCATGAATGGAGTGGACCTAGGCCACCTACATAGAGGTGGTTGATGGGCAGCTCAGTTCTCATATGAGCTACCTAGTAAGGGGAACGGGGACTGACTCTGACGTGGACTCTGTTACCTGCTTTTCAATCACTTTACCTGGAGGTGCTACCTTGCCAGACTACAGGGGAAGATGATGCACTCAGTCCTCATGTGACTTGAAATGCTCAGAAGGTTGGGTGGATGGGAGCTCCCCTTCTCTGAGGGGAGGGGAGAGGTGTTAGGGGAAACAGAGAGGGAGGGTGGGACTGGGGAGGAAAAAGGGTAGGGGCTAAAACCTGGATATAAAATGATTAAATAGAAATTAAAATTTTAAAAAATGCATGACACTACCTCAAGATCCAGCTATACCACTCCTAGGCATATATCCAAAGTATGCTCAACTATACTACAAGGATATTTGCTCAACCATGTTCGTAGCAGCTCTATTTATAATAGCCAGAAGCTGGAAACAACCTAGATGTCCTTCAACAGAGGATTGAATACAGAAATTGTAGCACATTTACACAATGGAATAGTATTCAGCTATTAAAAACAAGGGAATCATGAAATTTACAAGCAAATGGTGAGAACTAGAAAAGATCACCTTGAGTGAGGTAACCCAGAAGCAGATAGACACACATGGTATATAATCATTCATAAGTGGATATTAGCCATATAATATAGGATAAACATACTAAAATCTATACTTCTAAAGGAGCTAAAAAACAAGGAAGACACTAGGGAAGATGATCAATCCTCGATCAGGACAAACATGATAGACACTGGAAGCAGAAGACAGGGAATAGGACAGGAGCCTACCACCGAGGGCCTTTGAAAGACTCTACTGATCAAGGTATCAAAGCAGAAGCCAAACTCATAGCCAAACTTTGGGCAGAGGGCACAGAATTTTATGAAAGGAGGGAGAGATAGAAATACCTGGAGGGGACAGAAGCTCCAAAAAGAGACCACCAGATCCAAAACAAAACATACAAACAAACAAACAAACAAACAAAACAACAAAAAACAAAAACCCAAAAAACAGCTCTTGAAGCCCTGCAGAGACTGATACCCCAACCAAGGACCATGCAGGGAGAGGACCTAAAATCCTGGCTCAGATGTAGCCCATGGACTCAGTATCCAAATGCAGTCCCTAGTAATGGTAACAGGGACTTTCTCTGGCATGAACTCAATGGCTGGCTCTTTTATCACCTCCTCTGGGGACAGGGGGTGGGGGGTGGGGGGAAGGATGCAGCTTTGCCAGGCCACAGAGAAAGAAATGCAACCAGTTGCGATGAGACCTGATAGGCTAGGGTCAGATAGAAGGGAAGGAGGACCTCCCCTATCAGTGGACTAAAGGAGGGGCACAGGGGAAGAACAGGGAGGGTGGGTGGGATTGGGAGGAGATGAGGGAGGGGGCCACAGCAGGGATACAAATTGAATAAATTGTAATAAATTATAATAATAATATAATATATAATATAATATAATATATTATAATAAATATAATAATAAAAAAGGGAAAATGTAAGGGAAGGAAGCAAAGAGAAGTTAGAATAAGTGGCTGGAGTTCCACAATCTCTTTCAGAGAGCATTCTTAATGATCTTAAAGATGTTAGAATCATCATTTTCCTTAGTAAGCTTCAACACATGGGCTTCTGTTGGGCACTTAAGACCTAAATTATTGAGAAGACAAATCTGACAACACTTCAAATTTGTGTATCTTTCAAATAGAAAAACCAGCTTAACATACTACATGCAAAAATGCAACTATTTCAAAAATCCAAGTAAAATTTGGTAATGTAGATGGTATAAAAATTGCAAAAAAATTACTGTTCATGCTTAAAGACATTATCTCCCAGAACAATTCTTTTAGCAGTACTTTTATGGGGAGATATACATCTATATTCACAATCATATTGTACGTACTGTTTCTTTTTTCTATGATAGTCAAAGAGAACTGAATTTCATAATTCCAGTTCTATAAAGAAATCTTTAAGTCAAAGTTTAAAAAAAAACTAGTCAATAAATACGTCATTTTATTATCAAAGTAATGATGAAAGTATAAACCCTAAATACAAATGGGGAAGAAGTTTAATGCCATTAAAAGAAAATATTCTGGGGAATGGAAACTGGACTTAGTAACTGAACCACTAAAGAGAACAATTATAGTTTCTAAATGGGATGTCCGTATTAAAATTGTTAGCTTGTTATATATCCAAAAGTCTATGCAGGAATCAGTGCCAAATGTGGATCTCTCAACCATAAAAATTTAATTTTCCCATAATGACCCATTTGAAGCACAGAAAAGTCAGTTTTGTGCTGATTTATATTTCCCAAGCATGCAATTCTCCCTGATACATTGGTGATAATTGCTGTTTTTGTATTGTTGGTGTTGAAAAATGCAATTTAGCTTTGCTTTCTGTATCTACTTATAATCAAAATGAAAATCTATTGATTGAAAGTGGTGATGGCAAAGCCTACCTAGTGTTTTTATTTTTCCTAGGTTTCATTTTAAATTGTTTGGAGTAGCAAGTCATTTTATGTTTAATTAACTCATTTAATTATAGATATATACATATATATTATACATGGAAAAGGTTCTCAGTACCTATGCTTTACCCAGATTTAATGCTATTGAATATAAATCACAGTTTGTCATAATTTTCATTAAAAAATATAATATGCAAAGGAACCAAAAGCCAATGATCACAGTAGTACATTTTCTGCTTAGATTTTCTTTTTTGCACATCACAGTCTTATGAGTCATACACTATGATTATCTTCATTTATCAGCATTTTTGCTGAAGAATAGAAAGGCTAGCAACACATTTGGTAAATGAAAGAAATGTGTGACCAGCCATTTTACCATATTAAACTGATAAGATCACTTTAACTCACCAGAGACCAATCAAAAGATTATTGATGAAAGCATGCAAGGAGAATGTCACAGAGGAATCAACTTTAACAATGGCACAATGGTTTCCTCTGTAGACATTCCTCTTTCCAGACTGTATTTGTTCTTCATTAGCGTTAAAAGAAAGGGCTTGGCATGTGCTGACTCAATCTATATTTGTTCTTTTTGGCTTCTGGTTTTCTTTTTAACATAAACCCCAAACTTGAAGAAGTTGGCAGATACTTTACCCAAGGAGAGTCTCCTTATGTCTCATTCTCTTGCCAGCATTGTATGCTCACCTGCGGGCCCAGAGGGAATGAGATTCATAGGCTCTACAAAGACTACTACTAAGAGTTTAATCCCTTGGGCCTGAGGTTGGGAGATTATCAACCAAACAGTTCTGTAGCATTGTTTGCAAGACAAAAGAGTAGAATGTAGTTGGCAAGGCAAACAACAGAGTGGGACCAGTTTTGTTCAAAGCTTCTCTCTGACTAAGAGTAATTGACAACATGAAGCTGATTTATCACTGACTGGATAGTTCTTGTTATTTCAACACGGAACAAGATAGTCAAGGATTATCTTTTGCTATTGGATTCTTAACAATAAAATAAGGAACTTTCTTATAGAATTATATAAACAAATAATTCTGTATAAACTCTTGTCCTTGGTGGTGTTTTGTTAATTTGCTCTAACTTATCCAGGTGTTTTTACTCCTAATTTTATTCTGAGTTTATCCATAGTTTCACAACATAAATTTATTTTATTAATGAGTATATTAAAAAGTAGACAAATAATCATCATTAACTAGTGTGAGTTTTATATATAACTAAGAAATACTAATTTTTCTATTTTGTTTTTGTTCTTTGTGGAGTACTGCTCTTGAAGAGAAGTATTTGGTTATAAACGTCAAGTAAATAGAAATGTAGGCAATAAGAATCAGCATGAAGTCATACCTTTTTAGAAGTAACATAATTATTTTATTCGAAGACTTTGATCTTTATGTTTTAAAGACTTTGATCCTATATATTAAGGAATTTTATTATATCATGAATAATAGCCAAACATGAGAATGTCTTACAGAGTAAAATTCTCTTGATGGAATTATCCTTAGACTTTGTATGTATTTTACTTCCCCTAGGCAGTATTTCAATATTGGTATCCATATTTCTCTTTTCCCACTGCTGTCTTCTATAATGCACATCCCGAGTCTACCAATTAGATGAATGCCTGTTTATACTGTTTCTAAGATATCAAAGCAACTGGTAGTTATACAGATATTCATAAGAACATTGCTCACCTTGAACTACTTTGGCTTTTCCAACCCTTCATTGCTAGTAATTTATTACGTGTTACCAAATAAATTTGATACAAAGAGTCAAGAATACCACAATTTTTAAATAATAAAAACAGGACTTAAAATGTGCCCATATAGAAATGGAATTAAAAAAAGAGCAATTTTATAGCCAGAAAGTCTGTAAGCTTAGAAACATAATTCCCCTGAAAGATTCCACAAATACTATTTTTAAACAATGATCTTAAAAATTCTAGTAATATAGTTTCTGATAAGTATGTTCATTAGTTTGTTCAATTAGTAGTTCAATGGGTTGGATAAACCTAGAAGAAAGCTGCATGAGCAAATCACATGAGATGATACAGTTAGAAAGATGTATAAATTCAATATCTAGGCAATCTTTTTGGGGGTGGGGTGGGGGAATACTCAGTTACAAAATTCCTTTGCTGAAAATGAAACCAAACCCCATGTATAAGTAACATCCAACCCCAGCTTCATTTCTGATGAGGAGAGACTAGAAAGAAAACATCATGGCCATAAGCCCTTAGAGGTGTGGCAACAGTATTCAGAGACTGTCATCTGTGATCTCCTAGCTTTAATTGACCTCCAGAGGCACTTAGAATGCTATGTGTTTGTCACACTTGTCAGGATCTTGGCATAAACTATTTACAGCTGTTTGGACTCTTAGCCTATAATACAAAGGGCCTGCTAGGTCTGGCATTTGCTGACAGAGTCTCGGGGTCAATGCAAAGGTCTGGCTTCTTTTCTGAGGTCTCCACAGTGTAGAACTTGCATACTGTAAAGTATACAAGAGGTTAAGAATCACCCTTGCCACAGCCAACTCTTCTCCAAAGGGACTCTAGGGCTCTGGTTAATAACACTTCTCTCTGTCTTTTTTATTAAGAGCTCTGGAATATTTTCACCTTCTGGATTTGAGTAATGCTTTCCACAATACAAGTCCTACAATATTGCCTTAGATTTGTAGTGTGAATCCTACAGCAGAGGTAGCAGGTAAATTGTACAGTGATTCCAGTGAACAAGGATTTGATGTTTTCTCTTTTTCTTCCCCCTCCTCCTTTCTTTGTCCCTCTATTTGTATCCTCATAGTGTTTCATTTTACTTGTTTAGTTAATTTAAATTCATTGCCAACTCTTTAAAATTGGGACATTTCACATTTGTAAAGAAAAAATAGACTTTTAAATTTTCTGACAGCACAAAGTATGAGTTCCTATCTGGCAATACATGAGGCCTGAGTTGTAGCTGCCCTCGTTATAGTTACTATGAGTCCTGCATGCCAAAGACTCATTGAAAGGTACTGCTTATACATTTCCCAACTGGTTTTACTGGACCCTTCTACTAGCAATCGTTATTATGAGAAGGACATGCTTTTAAATACATATTTTTAAAAATAAAGAACAATTGCTCTAATAAAGAACAAGAAAGAATATTATGCTGAGCACATCCTTCTTATTTGAATGGCAATACGTTCTTTATTTTACACATTTTCCTTTTAAAGAGCAGGTTATTATATACAAATCCAAGATGTCTTTCTCAGTTATCTCTCTGAATGTATATTGACAACTATGACCTTGATTCTAATTTGTTTGTTCACTCTACAAAGTTGCTCCTACTTTTGTCTCTATATAAGTGCCATTCATAAATGGAAATAGAATCACAACAATTCTTTGTCTAAATTTCCACAAGGATATTCTGTTGAATCTTATAACGAATTATGAACTGTCTTCAATGCAGAATCTCTCATCTCAGTTTTTACCATTCTCCCTTGGGTATTAATGAGTTGGAGCGTTTTATCTCTTGAGAACCTTCTGAACCTTCTTTCTAACTAGTCCTCCACCTCATATTGTCCCCTTGCTATTGTTTCAGTGTTTTCATTTGACCAGAGGTCATCATACTCAGAAATAAGGCTCTTTATTTGATTTTGTCTCGTTACTGAGGTATAAACTCTATGAAGGCAGGGTGCTTCTCTGTCTTAATTTTTATAATATCCTTATTACTTACAGTGGTACCTGACAAATAGACAGAATTAATGTTTTGTTAATGAATAGAATTCAGGCAAAGCAAAAAGTGTGACATAAGAAGCAGGGAAGAGAGAATGCAGGCTTAGTAGTGAGTCTGAAATAAAGGTAATGAATAGATGAAAATTAGTCTTTCTTTTCCCAGAAGAATGTTTCCCAGTGTGTGAGCTCTGCATTCCATCACTCTTTACTGAAAAGAAGAGACTTACTATCTAGTGTTGGAAAAGAGAACAAGAATAAGAATATGGCCAGGCTTCTCTTGGCAGCTGTGCACAAATAAGTACAACTCCTCCATAATTTTCCGGAGATAAGCTAGCGCATACCTCCCCCATATACCCACATTGTGCAACTTTCCATGTAAGCTTCCCCATGGACATCGGCCTGTATCAATGTTCTCTGTGAGTATACAGCATGCCAGTATTAGACTATGACCATCCCTGTGTTGCAGCAAGAGGTGAAATAGGTCTAGGGCCTTCCTTGTATACAAATAATTGAAGAGGGTAGAGTTCTGTTATCACTTGAGGAGACAGTTCCTTTTGCAGATTTGTGGACTTATCAAAAGAATTTAAAAACAGATTGAGAAAGGAATTCAAAGATAATGGCTTCAGAGTTCTAGAAAGAAAAACAAGAGAGATAAGAATTACCAGAATATAGAAGTTACATTTTTTACTTATTATCTGAATTCTTATTTATTAAAATACTTTATAGTATTTTGATACAGAAGTCAGGCAAGCTGTGAGGTTCAGTAGTGAAGGCATGGAGTCCCTGCATGGAGACAGTCAGGAAGCTGTGAGTAAGGAGAGATTTTAGAGAGAATGGGAGTGCATGTGAAGCAGCACAAGCAGTATCGGGCAAAGAGAAAAGTGTGATATAGGAATCAGGGAAGGGAGAACACAGACCTAGTAGTGAGTCTGAAAGAAACTGTGCAGAAGAAAAGCCTTTGGGGAATGTATTTACATATCTCATTAAAGAAGTTGTTATTACTCCCATTTTTGTACCAATCTTTAGATACAACATATTCATTTTGCCCCTTGGCTTTAGTTTGATCTTCTTGTGGTTATAAACCAGGAGTTTCTTCATATTGCAAATTTCTTGCTCTTCTTGGGTAAGGGAAGCAGCTACTGTTCACATCAAAAGGGTATTATTGTCCAGAGACCAAGCTATTCATATGGAGCTATGGGGATTACTGACCATCAACCATGCTATTTGTGTCAAAGATTCTTAATATATTTGTAATCATAGCCTAAAAGAGGCCTCTCCAACATGCAAGAAAAGATGCTTTTGAGAATGGAGCCTGCCATTTGTGCCAGAGGAAGCTGACATACTCACCTATGCCAAATGGTGCCTGGGAAGCAGATGGCTGTCAATGACCTCTTCATTACCTTTCTTCCCACCTAGCTTTCTCTCCTGAATGCTTCCTGAATCTTAGACTTCTTGGTCCCTGTCATTTTACCCTCTTCCATCTGTGCCTTTACGGAAGCACCTCTTACATCTCATGGGATCTTCTCTCCCACAATTATTCAAGTTATTCATTTTCTAAAAAAATTCTCTCAGAAAACGGTAGGTCTGCTGTTTTTACCCTTAAAATGTAATGCTTGCATGCTCTATCTTTATACTCTAGAAAACCTATCAAGTCAGCCTTGATCCCTTCCTCTGCCACATGCCTTTAAAACAGCCAGTGGACTCAGCTTATTTCAGTGTTAAAGAAGTCCAGAAACAAATATTTCTAAGTTTACAAATACAACAGTTTAGAGAAGTTATCTAAAATGGGTTTTCCTTCTTTATCCTTCATCATCATTAATCCTTCAAAACATGGTGTCATTCACTTCTCTTGTGGAGCCTTCCAGATTCTGCTGAGAATGCATACTTGTTTGTAGGGCAAATTGACCTGTGGCCTCTATGATGATAGCTAGTGTGGATGGGAAAGAAGCCAAGCTTCCAATGGGGACTGAAATGAAAAGTGACTCAGCAGCAAGATTTTAAAGGCTCAGTCCAAAAATCACTATTATTGCCCTGGGAGTCATTCTGTCTATTCCAAATCTAGAAATGGGGTTGGTTATATGTCCCAGAACACAATGGATGCTTAACCTCATAGAATTGTTAATGTTTTATCTAGTGAATGGTAATTGTTTGGAAAGAATAGATGAACATTAGATAGACATCAATAATCCATATCCAAGTAGGTCAGCAAGTCAGTCTTTAAAAAAGTCAGTGAGCTCAGTCTCCTTTTCATGTTCAAGGAGTCTGGGTATTTCCAAGGTTACAAACTCAGCAGCTTAGAGAAATGATACAAACCTGGGGTTTTGCTTCTTTATCCTCTGTCATTGTTAACACACTGGCTCTCATCTGCAGACCTTTCTATCAGTTTCAAGATGTCTTTACTGCAGCTCTAAGCTTTACATTTTCCTATTTCTCCATAACATGTCAAAAACGACACAAATCCGCATTTCTTTCACATTTTAAATTAAGTGAAATGCCCTCCAAATCCCAGAAAATTTCCTATCATGTTTGGCTCTGTATTTCCTCCTTTAAAAGGTATCAATGAAAAAAGAAGTGGGATAATCATTACTGATTTACACTAATCAACACTTACTATGGGAGTCTATTGGTTGTCATATTGTTAAATACCTGAACAAAATGAGTTCTATTTGGAAGGCATGGAATGAAATGAAGACTAAGTACTGAGTAGAAGTATTAGCAATTAAAAGTGAATGTCACAATGACTCCCTTACACACCCATGGCTCCTAGTTTTACTCTAGTTTAGTAGTGTTCTCTGCCGGTGAGAGTGCCCTCCAGAGAAATTCTCAGGTAATGAAACAGGAAGTGGATGAGTGCCAGTTTCATGACAAGAACATTTCTGAGACAGCTCTCTGTGTCTCACCACTACAATGATGCCAGGTACCATAGTGATTATGTACTCATCTCTGTAATTTTCATTATCTCCATTCCTCATACTATATCCTGAGATTATACCAAAATCTTGGATTTAAATTTTGATTTCAGGAAAACTAAAGTCACCAATGAATAGTGGCTGCCACTTGAATTCAGGTGCTTATCTTCTCATGTCTTCTTCACACTCAACTTCTTAAGAGTTACTTATTCTTTTGTATAACTCTTATATGACATACAATACAAAAAAAACATACTTGGAGTAGACTTATTTTCTATCACATTGTATGTTTTCTAAAACCAGAAATTTTTTTGTTACAGTATCTGGTATATCATAAGTACTGGCGCAGTGTTTGACACATGGGCACAGCCCACAGGACTCTGTGTTTACTTTCCTACCTAGAAACTCTGCTTAAAGGATTGAAAAGAAAACATAATTCTTGGATACCCAAGTCATCACCTTTACTGTCATCACTTCCATTACTCTCTGCTTCAGCTATTGCCTTAGAAGTAAAATATCTGGGTTTCCCCAGCCACACACGACATTCATGTGGGGTAAAAATGCTCTCTGTAAGTTAAAGTCCCTCAAGACATTTATTTTCTTTGCCCGTGTTTCAACATTCCCAATCTGTGATGCAGAGCCTTTAAGCTAAACATTTCTTCACAGATGGCAGATCGTCTCCAGACACACTGAACTCCTCACTGTGAAAGCCCATAAGTCACTGGCCTAAAATATGAGCAGCAGGGCAGAGGGCTCAACTGCTGCTGCTGAGAGGAAACTTTATTTGAGAAACTCTAATTCTTAGTGACATATTTAGTATATTTCCATTTTTTTCTCTTAACTTTATTGTCTCATCAGTAAAACTGAAGCTGCATCCAACTATTGAAAGAGAGTAGTTGGGAACTAAGAGTGCAGTAGGTACTGAAGGGGCCAGTGTGCATGTGTTTTACCTTTAGTTTAAAATTTTAAATCCCATATAACAAAAACAAAGGAAAATAGTTTTTAATAAAATCAATAGTAGTTCCTGATGTAAATAACAGTGAAGAAAAAGAAAAGTATGAGATCGTGAATAAAATATTTCCAGACTAGTTCAGACTCAGAGACATGCACCCATAGGGTCACCATTGGGTTGGTACTGGCAAAGTCATGGCTGTTGTGATGACACTGGGTTCTCATACTGATACCCAGTTGGCATTTTGTTTCATGAAGTAAACAACAGTTATGGTAGTGTGGAGAAAGTATAAGGCTGTATCAAGGGTCATACAAAATAAACTGTGAGACGAATAGCTCCCTAATGTTATGTCTTGCAGTCCCTGGGCATGAGTCAAGAATTAAGAGTGAGGTGTAGTTAGTAGAGAACTTATGGTAGACTTACATGCACATCAAATTTTAGGTATCTTTCATCCATAGAGGTTCTGTCAAAGGAGCAGTACTTTATTTTTATTCCTTTTTTTCTCAAAACATTCCTTCGGGAAAGTTCTCAAAAATTTAACATATTTTTTAAACAGACAGAATAGTGTAAGTAAGACATCATGATGAAGTTCATAAATGGAACTATTGCCACTTAAAAAGTAGAAGATATTTATTTAACAAGATCTATTAATTGTAGTCTATGTGCAAACAACTGAAACAGACAATGGTTATCTACAGTTAGCAAAACACCACCACAAGTCTTCCAGATGCCTCCCATCCAATTGGAATGAAGCTTAAAAAGTAAACAAATGAATACATAGAATCATTAAAGGATACGAAAAGTTGGCAAAGGAAGCATTCCAGTTGTTAAGACAGATTAGCACTGAAACTTTTTTAGGTTGGGCAGTACTCAACATTTGAGGTGACATACCTGAAGTTATGAAAAGGTATGAACTGTGTTCTGGGTCAGCACATAAGGAGTACAGGAGGGAAATAGTTTGATTTTCTTGAGCAACAGATGAGAAGACAGTCTAGGTAAATTCAATGAGTAGTCAGGGCCAGGAGATGAAGCAAAGGCCTGATGAATTCTACTTTCATATTTGATTCATTATAGATCTTCCCTCACCTGAAAAAGTGATTGGATGAAAAACTGACATTTTTAGGAATGTCAGTTTTTAGGAATGCTAATGCAAGAACCATCTAGTACATTCAAATAGTTCATAAGAGTTATAAAGTTAAGTGTATTTTTCTAGAAAATTCTTGTATTTCATGTCGGAAGGTCTATGCATAATGATTTGTACTTTTATGCATTAGAAAATGGTTAAAGCTTTCGTCTCAGAGACTGTATACAATAACTAATATAACTGGATTTGGGGGGAAGTACTTGGAATTATACCCCAGGGCCTTGTATGTGCTAGGTAAGCACCTCATGACTGAGCTATCTACCTCTCCAGCCTTTCTTTTATGTTTTATATTGATATCAAGTTCTCTAAGTTGCAAAGTCTGGCCATGAATTCATTCTGCCATTCAGACAATTCTTGATTTCATAATATTCCTTTCTTAGCACTTAGAATAGCTGAGCTTACAGACTAGCCACAAAAGCCTGGCTGTAATTGAAATATAAAATTATTATTCATATCAGTTATGAAAGAATAGTCACTGAATCAACTAACCTGTGTTCAAAGGGACTCACAGAGATAAACTGACAATCGGGGGGCTTGCAAGAACCGAGTTGGGCAGCTTGGTCTTTTTATGGAACACCTCACAGTGTGAACGGGGCCTATCTCTAACTCTTTTATCTTCTTTTGGGACCCTTTTATCCTCCTGGGTTGCTTCTTGTAGCATTAATATGAGAAGGTGGTGCCCAGACTTATTACAGTCAAATATGCCATATTTGGATGATAAGAGGCATGCCCTTTTCTGAAGGGAAATAGCAGAGGAGTGGGTTGGAAGAAGAGGTGAGGTCAGGGGAGGGACTAGAAGGAGATGAGGAAGGAGAAACTACAGTCAGGATATAATATCTAAGAGAATACACAAATAAAAAAAAGTTGGCATATTGACAACATTTTCAATATGCACATTAAGCCAAGTATATATATGTACTTCAGTTAAAGTTTGTTAAACATATATGCATAGTATATATGAGCATATATGTAATTTACTAGCACAATTATTATATTATCATATAATAATTTAAAGTTCTAATGTTTTGAAATTTCTTCATGATTTTATCAGTTATAATTCAGTATCTTTGGATGAAAAGTAAATTATTGGTATGTAATCAGATATGTGACAAACTTTTGTTATCCAAGGTGACCAGTCATGTTAAGCTGAGATCAGGTTGTTGAAACAAAAGTTTATGATAATCTTAAAACAGTTTCCTCCCTTGAAAATTTATGAAATTCTGTGTAACAAACAAACAGATTTATAACATGGTGTATTTGCTCCAGCTATTTCCACAAATGTCTGAATACATAAACAATAATCATGTATGTTTTTTAAAGGTATTTAACTTAAAATGGTATCTTCAAAAAAGAAAGAAAAATGAAATAAAGAATAGTTAAGGCTGTAGCACACTATTACCTTTGGAAGTTGATAACTATGTTTACAGAAATTTATTATGAAGAATCTTATCTCCCCTGTTTCATCTGGGGGATGAAAATAGCAACTGCAATGCAACAAATGTTTTAAAAATACTTCATTTTGAGATCCAAGATGGCAGCGCTGGGAGGACACTGTGTCTGAGGAGCAGTGTCAGCACAGCGACCAAAGACTGAACTCTGGGCCCTAAAACACCAGTGATTATGTGTCCCAGGTGAGAGGAAACCCCACGGTGTATGAAGCAATAGGGTCCATTCTCAGGTCACTCAGCTAAAACCCAGAAGAGTTCCCGGGTCCTGGCAGGCACTCATTTGCCAGCCCAGAGCCACATGCCTGCGAGTCCTGATCACCTTACCAGGCTGAACTGTGGGCACCAAAACACCAGAGAGTGGGATTTCATTTGTGAGAAAACCCCACAGGGAAGGAAGCAAACAGGACAGACCTCATGTCACCCAGCTAATCCCAGGAAAAGGTCCCAGTTGGCAGGCACACAACTGCCAGCCCAGAGACCTGCTGCACACTGGACTCACCATCCCAGGCAGTACTATGGACCCGAGGGCACCAGAGACTGGATTTCCCTATCCGGAGGAAACCCCACAGTGAGGGGAATAGAGCTTAGAGCACTCAATTGACCCCTCCCCGACACCCCCACACACACACACATGGAAAAGCTCTCAGGAAAAGTTCCTGGGTTTCTGCAGGTGCCCAGTCACCAGCTTGGAGACACCATGCTCTACATGCCACCTCAGACAGAACTGTGGACCTCGAAACACCACAGACTGAGTCTCCCTGTTGGGAGGAAACCCCACAGTGGGGGTTAAACATCTGGTCCAACCTCAGGACACTCAGCTCCAGAAAAGTTTCTCCAGGCTCTAGCCTCCTGCTGTATGCATGAGAGCTGTGCTCACCTGCCACTGATTACTACTTGGGTACTGAGGCACAGAGCTCCAATCTCAGAACTATAGAAGCCTGGGATACCAGAGATAGAGATCAGGCCCCAGATTCTGCTCCAAGGGACAACCAGTTCTCCCTAACTAAACTGACCAAAATGCGGGGCTCCCAGGTTCTTCAAGAGGGCTGTGCCTAGAAAACAGTATAAAAACACAAGGACATTTGCTCAACCATGTTTGTAGCAACTTTATTTGTAATAGCCAGAACTTGGAAACAGCCCAGATGTCCATCAACGAAGGAATGGATACAGAAATTGTGGTATTTTTACACAAAAAAATACTACTCAGCAATCAAAAAACAAGGAAATCATGAAATTTGCAGGCAAATGGTGGGATCTAGAAAAGATCATTCTGAGTGAGGCATCCCAGAAGGAGAAAGACACACATGGTGTATACTCACTTATATAGACCTATAAGATATGATAAACATAATGAAATCTATACACCTAAAGAAGATAAACAAGAAAGAGGACACGGGGTAAGATGATCAATCCTCACTTAGAAAGACAAATGGGATGTGCATTGGACATAGGAGAAAACAAGTAACAGGACAGGAGCCTACTGCAGAGGGCCTCTGAAAGACTCTACCTAGCAACATATCAAAGCAGATACTAAGACTCATAACCAAACCTTCGGCGGAGTGCAAGGAGTCATATGAAAGAAGGGGGAGTTAGTATGATGTGGAACGGATAGGAACTCGGCAAGGACCAAATATATCTGGGTACAGGGGACTTTTATTAGACTGATACTCCATCAAGGACCATGTATGGATATGACATAGAACCTTTGCTCAGATGGAGCCCGTGGTAGCTCAGTAACCAATTGGTTTCCCATAGTAAGGAGAACAGGGACCATTTCTGACAGGAACTCAATGGCAGGCTCTTTGACCTCTCCCCCGCAAGGGAGGAGCAGTCCTGTTAGGCCACAGAGGAGGGCTTTGCAGCCAGTCCTGAAGATACCTGATAAAACAGGGTCATGGAGGAGGTCCTCCCCAATCAGTGGACTTGGAAAGGAGCAGGGAGGAGATAAGGGAGGGAAGGTAGGATTGGGAGGGAATGAAGGAGCAGGAAACAGCTGGGATACAGAGTTAATAAAATGTAACTAATAATAAAAAATTAAATTAAAATAAAATAAAGGAAAAAAGAAAACAGTATAAGAGCAATAACAGCCACTCAATAAAATTCAGAGCAAGAAACCCAGCAGCAGGTCAGCTGTCTCCAGGAATTCTCATGGTGAGGGGAGGACCCCTCTGATTAACAAAGCCCCCCCTGACTAACCACTCAGGTCTATACACCTGAGGTGAGCTATGGCAATTTCTGAGAAACACCAGCCATTCAGTGACCAAACGCAAAAAGCTGAGGAGGCCTCCCTCAGGAAAAACCATCTTCCTGCCAAGGGGATTCTCCCCACCCCAGGATTCTAGGAAGCACCAGAAACTAACAGCCAACACCCAAGATAGCATAATGGGTAGAAATGAGCATAAAAGCTCAACCAAGAAAAGACAGAGCAATATGGCTTCTCTAGAACCCAGTTATCCAGGGGCAAGCAACCCTGGACATCCAAGCATAAGTGAAATTCAAGAAGATGACCTTACATCTATGCTTATGAAGAGGATATAGAGGAAACAAATAAAATGTGTAAAGAATTGGAGAAAGATAAAGTCAAACAGATTATGGCCATCCATAAAGAAATACAGGAAGATGCAGCCAAACACTTTGTGGCCTTTAGAGAGGAAATAATTAAATCACTGAAAGAAATAAACAAAACAAAACAGGAATGTTCAAACAAACAGCTAAAGGAATTGAAGGAAAAACACAAAAATACAGTCACACAGATGAAGGAAATCAACAAAACAGCTCAAGACCTGAAGACAGATTGGAAAAATTAAAGAAAACACAAATGGAGGGAATCATTGAGTGGAAAAACTTAGGGAAGAAAACAGGAACTACAGAAGTAAGCATAAGCAATAAACTATAAGAGATAAAAGAAAGAATCTCAGGTGTGGAAGATACAATGGAAGAAATCGATTTATCCTTCAAAGAAAATCTAAAAATTTCCTGACATAGACCATCCAAGAAATCCAATACAACATGAAAAGACATAACCTAAGAATAATAGGAATAGAGAAAAAAGATTTCCTTCTCCAAGGCCCAGAAAATATTTTGAACAATATCATAGAAGAAAATTTCCCCAACTTAAAGGAGAGGCCTATAAGAATACAAGAGGTCCACAGAACACCTAATAAATTAGACAAGAAAAGAAAATCCTCCCACCAAATAATAATTAAAACAGTAAGTATACAGAACAAATAAAAATACTAAGAACTGCAAGGGAAAAAGGCCAAGTAACATATAATGGCAAACCCATCAGAATCATACCTGATTTCTCAACAGAGACTATGAAATCCAGAAGGGTCTAGACAAATATCATGCAGACCCTAGGAGAACACAGATGTCAGCCCAGGCTACTATACTCAGCAAAACTCTCAGTCATCTAGATGGAGAAAACAAGATATTCAACGACAAAAACAAACTTACCAATACCTACCCACAAATCCAGCATTACAAAGGATACTAGAAGGAAAAATACAACCCAGGAAAACCAACTACATTCAAAAAAACACAGGAAATAATTAACCTCACTACAGCAAAACTATAAGCAGCCAAGCACACAAAGACACTACAACAACCAACATCAAAATCAAAGTATCTAACAGCCACTCGTCACTAATTTCCATCAGTATCAATGGACTCAACTCTCCAATAAAAAGATACAGACTAACAGAATGGATACCTAAACAAGATCCAACACTCCATTGCATACAAGAAATATACCTAAATCACAAAGATAGACATTACTTGATAGTAAAAGGCTCGAAGACGATTTTCCAAGCAAATGGACCCAAGAAGCAAGCAGGAGTAGTCATTCCAATATCTAATAAAATAGATTTTCAACCAAAATTAATCTAAAGAGAAAAAAAGGTCATTTCATACTCATCAAAGGAAAATTTCAACAAGAAGATATAACAATTCTGAACATCTATGTCCCAGATACAAGAGCACCCACATTTGTAAAAGAAATATTAATAAAACTGAAACCACACATAGAATCCCACACTTTAATAGTGGGAGACTTCTACACTCTCCTCTCAAAAACAAGTCAACAAAACATAATTAAAGAAACAAAGACTCTGACAGATGTCATGAATCAAATGGAACTAGCAAACATCTACAGAACCTTTCACCAAACACAAAAGAATTCTCAGCACCTCATGGAACCTTCTCTAAAATAGGTGGTCACAAAGCAAGCCTCAACAGATACAAGATTGAAATAACCCCTTGTATCCTATCTGACCACCATGGACTAAGCTGGACCTCAACAACAGAAATAGCAGAAAACCTATACTCACATGTAAACTGAACAACTCGCTAACTCAATGACAGCTGCGTCAGGGAATAAAGAAAGAAAGAAATCAAAGACTTCCTAGAACTCAATGAAAACGAAGGCACAACATAACCAAACTTATGGGACACAATGAAAGCAGTGCTAAAAGGAAAATTCATAGCACTAAGTGCCTTCAAGAAGAAATTTGAAATATTTCATACAAACAACTTAAAGGCTTACCTGAAAGCCCTAGAAAAAAAAGAAGAAGCAGACATACACAAGAGGAGTAGATGGCTGGAAATAATCAAACTCAAGGCTGTAATCAATAAATTTGAAACAAAACAATTCAAAGAATCAATGAAACCAAGATCTAGTTCTTTGAGAAAATCAACAAGATAGATAAACCCTTAGTCAAACTAACTAAAAGGCAGAGAGACACCATCCAAATCAGCAAAATCAGAAATGAAACGGGGACAATTATTAGGTATTACTACAAAAGCCTATATGCCACAAAATTTGAAAATTGAAATGAAATGAACAATTTTCTTGATAGATTCCACTTGCCAAAGCTGAATCAAGAACAGGTAAATCAATGAAATAGTCCTATATTCCTTAAGAAAATATAAGCTGTCATCAAAAATCTCCCATCCAAAAAAAGCCCAGAGCCAGATGATTTCAGTGCAGAATTCTACCAGACCTTCAAAGAAGCACTAACACCAATACTCTTCAAATGATTCCATAAAATAGAAACAGAAGTAACATTGCCAAACTCATTCTATGAATCCACAGTCACCTTGATACCTAAAACTCACAAAGACCTAACAACGAAAGAGAATTTCAGGATTTGGAGAAAGAGGAACCCTACTCCATTGCTGGTGGGAATGTAAACTTGTACAACCACTTTGGAAATCATTCTTGCCCTTTCTCAGAAAATTAGGAATAGTGCTACCTCAAGATCCAGCTATAATATTCCTAAGCATATATCCAAAAGATGCTCAAGTATACAACAAGGACATTTGCTTAACCATGTTCATAGCAGCTTTATTTGTAACAACCAGAAGCTGGAAACAACACAGATGCCCCTCAGTTGAGGAATGGATACAGAAATTGTGGTACATTTATACAATGGAATACTGCTCAGCAATTAAAAACAAGGAAATCATGAAATTTTCAGGCAAATAGTCATACTAGAAAAGATCATTCTGAGTACAATATCCCAGAAGCAGAAAGACACACATGGCACATACCCATTTATAAGTGGATATTAGACATATAGTATATGATAAACATACTAAAATCTGTACATCTAAGGAAGCTAAACAAGAAGCAGGACCCTGGGTAAGATGCTCATTTTTAATTGAGAAAGGCAAATGAGACAGACATCAGAAGAGGGAGAAAACAGGAAACAGGTCAGGACCCTATCACAGCGGGCCTCTGAAATACTGTACACATATCATAACATATGCTAAGACTCATAGCCAAACTTTGGACAGAGTGCAGGGAATCTTTTGGAAGATGGGGGAGATAGAAAGACCTGGAGGGAACAGAAGCTCCACAAGAAAAACAACAGAACCAAGAAATCTGGCCCCAGGGGTCTTTTCTGAGATTGAAACTCCAACCCAAGACCATGCATGGAGATAACTTTGAACCCCTGCACAGAAGTTGCCCATGGAGGCTCAGTGTCCAAGAGGGTTCACCAATAATAGGAACAGTCTCTGACATGAACTCATGGGCTGACTCTTTGATCACTTCCACCTGAGGGGGGAGCAGCCATACCAGGCCACAAAGGAAGACAATGCAGTCAGTCCTAATGAAACCTGATAGACTAGGGTCAGATGGAGGAGCAGGAGGACCTTCCCTATCAGTGGACTGGGGAAGGGGCCTCAGAGAACAAGAGGGAAAGAAGGTGTTATGGGAAGGGGTTAGGGGAGGGGGCTTCAGCTGGGATACAAAGTGAATAAACTGCAATTAATATAAAAATAAAAATTAAAAATACTTCATTTTTATAATTATTGTGTGTGGATATAATTTTATGATGTGTGAGCATCCATGCATGTGTATGTGTCTGTGTATGTGTGCGTTCATGCAGATCAGTGTGGGCATAAAACACCAAGTTCCTTTGGAAGTCAGAGTTCAACTGTGTGGAGTCAATTATCTGCTTTTACTACTAAGTTATCTCATTTTCTCCAACCTTCTGATATAAGTATATATATATATATATCTGAAGTCTGAGGAATCATGTAGATAAAATTTCACTACTAACTTAGATTTTAAAAAAACTTTATTATTTTATTTTTGATGGACATATTTCCTTAAAAAATAAATGAATTTCTATGTAACTCTTAAAGAGAAAACAATTAATTATAGTTTGATATAAGGTGTGTATATAGAGAAGTCCGATTATACCTGGGTTTGAAGTCAATATTTTTGAAATTTTAATTTGGACAAAATCCAATAGATAGCCATTGATAATCCTGTAAAACTGTGGTTAAACTCCTATTTGGAGAAGCAGTACATTTTAAGAGGTAGTGCAGGCAGTAAGTTCCGTATGTATGCTGTTAATGTATGCTAATCATGGGGTAGGACTGCTGAAATGAAATAAGAATGAGACATTAAAGGATGAGTGAAATTAGATATGCAGAGGAAAGCTAAAAAGGGATATCCTCTCCTCTCTTCTCCTCTCCTCTCCTCCCCTGCCCTCCTCTTCCCTCCTCTTTCCCCTCCCCTATTCCTTCCCCTTCCCTCCTTTCCCCTTCCCTCCTTTCCCCTCCCCTCCCCTCTCCTTCCTTCCTTTCCCCACCCCTCCCCTTCCCTCTCTCCTTCCCTCCTCTCCTTTCCCCTCTCTTCTCCTCCCTTCCCCTTCCCTCAGCTTCTCTTTTCTCTTCTCCTCCTCTTCGTCCTTTAGTTAAATCCCCAAAAAAGCTTTACTAAGGTTGTTATTCTTTTTAGTAGCAAATGTGTAAGAAACAAAGGGACTTCAGTATACATTTATCTGGAGCTAGAGCTAGCTGTAGGATAGTCCCTTGAGGAAAGTGACAGGAATCAAAATTACTTTGAATATTTCTACTTGGGAACTTGGATATGGTTCAAGCTGATGTTTCATGAAAATGGTTAAAAAAGGTGGAATATGGTGACTTTGTGTCATGCATATAATCAGTAGTCAAATTAATGTTCTTAGGAGTCTGAGATGTAGGGAATGCTGAGGAGGGGACGAAAAGGAATGAAGAGACTGACAGGTTAGACTATTATTAAAATCTAAGATAGAGAGTAAGCAATTTAATATAACTCAAATATACACTAGCATTCAGTGTTGTAGTTTGTTGTTACAGATTCCAAGTAGGTAATGAACCAATTAAATAATACCTCTGAGGGAAAAGGAGGATCTCTAATACAGTGAAAACCCTGATAATCATAGTGTAAGACCTGCACAGATGTGAGACTTACTCTATTAGCAAGGAAGTAATTGTATAATGCAGAAGAGTCCCAGGTCCTGCCTCATAACCTCAGTTCTGTTACTTGGTATCTGGGTGACAAGTGTCAATCACTCCAAGTTTGCCTTTCCAAAATATACAGATATTATTAAAAGCTGAGTTTGGTGGTGCAGCTGTAGACTTAGCACTTGGGGAGCAGAGGAAGAAGGAGGATCAAGAATCTGAGACCATCTTAGAATACATAGTTAGACCCTGTCACTTAATTACAAACAAATAAAAAAGCAAGTGCACTTGTGATACCTCAGGGCCTAGTTGCTGCAATGTTTTAAAATAGTGGTTCTCAATGTTCCTAATACTGACACACTTTAATACAGTCCCTCACGTTGTGGTGAGTCCCACAACCATAAAATTATTTTTGTTGCTATTTCAGAACTGTAATTTTGCTACTATTATGAATCATAATGTAAACATCTGCATTTTCCAAAGTTTTAGGTGATCCTGTGAAAAGGTTATTCAACCCCAAAGGGTTTGCACCCCACAGGTTGAAAACTACTGTTGCAGCCAGTCCTGAAGATACCTGATAAAACAGGATCAGATGAATGGGGAGGAGGTCCCCCCATCAGTGGACTTGGAAAGGGGCACGGTGGAGATGAGGGAGGGAGGGAGGGAGGGACTGGGAGGGAATGAGGGATCGGGACACGGCTGGGATACAGAGTTAATAAAATGTAACTGATAAAAAAAATAAATAATAAAAAAAAAATCTTGATGATGCTGAGCCTGATGGCCAACTGTAGGGCAGAGTGAATGGAATTTTATGTAAGAAGTGAGAAATAGCAAGAGCTGGAGAGGACAGGAACTCCACAAGGAGAGCAACAGAACAAGAAAATTTGATCACAGGGAACTTCGCAGAGACTCATACTCCAACCAAGGACTATTCATAGAGATAACCTAGAACCCCCTGCACAGATGCAGCCCATGGCAGTTTAGTGTCCAAGTGGGTTACATAGTAATGGGAAGAGGGACTGCCTCTGACATAATCTGATTGGCCTGTTCTTTGATCACCTCCCCCTGAGTGGGGAGCAGCCTTACCAGGCCACAGAAGATGACAATGCAGCCACTTCTGATAAGAACTGATAGTCTAAGATCAGAAAGAAGGAGAGGAAGACCTCCCCTATCAGTGGACTTGGGGAGGGGCATGTACGCAGAAAGGGGAGGAAGGGGAGGATCGGGAGGGGAGGAGGGAGGGGCTTATGGGGGGATACAAAATGAATAAAGTCCAATTAATAAAAAAAAGACAAAAAAATTCTTGATAAAAAAGAGATTCATCTCTTTTTAATAGAATATTACTGTGATTCATAATAGTTTTTAATTCATAATAGTTTATATATATATGTTGTTTATATACAATATATTACTAATATAATGGATATTAATAGCTACTTAGCAAAAATCTTGAACTTTTCTGTTTTTACTCTTTTGAGATAAGGTCTCACTATGTAGTTAAGGCTGGCCTAGAACTCTCAATACTGTTCAGCCATTCAAGTGCTAGGCATCACAGGTATATGAAAGAAAATATAAACATATACATTTTCATATGAAGTAAAATCATAGCACAGCACATGAACAGACATGTCCTATTAACACACAGGACATCAGCTTCTCTAAGACCCATGAGAAATAAAGCAAAGAGATAAGAGGTAATCTTAGTTATTCGCAAGACTACTCTGGGGGCTACTGTGACTAGAAATAGATTTTATGTTAATTTATAGAAACATTGATATTTTATTCAGGTTTACTGTTTTAAGGTAAATGCCATTGGTTGTTTTAAAGAGAATCCAGTCTTGGCAAGCATTGTTAGAGCCTCATAGAATAAAATTCAAATATAATAAAAATACTGAAAACAGTGTGATTATTAATTTAGCACTGAAGAAAATGAGATTCTTGCTCCAAATATTTTGCAGACCAACTCTGACAAATGAGACTGGGGGGAGGAGAAATAGGAAGAATCAGGAGGTGTTGGGACGGAGGCAGCCATCCCTTACTATGTTATAGCTGGGTGATTCCAGATATCCCAAAGCTAACGTATACCACCAGAAATCAGAAGCCCCCTTGAGGACCATGTATACTTGTTTAACAATTACAGAGTCTGAACACAAGTGTTTGTACTTCATCAGTTAGTTTGAAATCCAATTTTATTCATTCAAGTCCATAGAAATGTGCTGTATTAGCAAGAAATATCTTAGCTCTAGAAGCAAATTGTTAGTATTACCATAGATGTGCCGACTTCCGTAGGCATTCTCCATTTCAGATGTTCTTAACAGAATTTTGACATTGCATCTAATCAATCCATATTAAAGGGCTAGCAATAGGACTTGACATTCTTGCAGAAAATTACACATGTCAGTGTAAAATCTGGGAATTTGCCACAGAGTTTTTCTGTATTAAATAAAAACTGCTGTTTAAGAAAAACAACAAAATATTTCCTGAAGAAGATTTGGAACTTTTTATCCAACTTAATTTGATATAGAACTGCCAAAAAATGAGGCAGCAAAATAGATTTTTTAATGTTGGTGTTTATGCAGCAAATGAAACTACTTTTGTTGTATGTGTCTTTATGTTGTCCTTGACAAAGTTTTTCCCATATTAAATATAATTTTAAAACAACAAACTTTTTTATCTTTTATTAATTACAGTTTATTCACTTTGTATCCCCCTCTCCCTCCTACCCTCCCAGCCCTACCCTCCCTCCCCCTTCTTCTCGCTTGCCCCTCCCAAGTCCACTGATATGGGAGGACCTCCTCTCCTTCCTTCTGATCTTAGTCTATCAGTTCCCATCATGAATGGCTGCATTGTCATCTTCTGTGGCCTGGTAGGGCTGCTCTCCCCTCAGGGGGAGGTGATCAAAGAACAGGCCTATCAGATTATGTCAGAGGCAGTCCCTCTTCCCATTACAATGGAACCCACTTGGATACTACGCTGTCATGGACTACATCTGTGCAGGGGTTCTAGGTTATCTCCATGCATGTTCCTTGGTTGGAATATGAGTCCCTGGGGAGACCCCTGTGTTGAAATTTTCTGGTTCTGTTGCTCTCCTTGTGGGGTTCCTGTCCTCTCCAGATCTTACTACTTCCCACTTCTTACTTACTTCCATGCACTTTGCCCATCAGTTGGCCTTAAGTCTCAGTGTCTGCTTTGATAGTTTGTAGGGCAGAGCCTTTCAGAGGCCCTCTGTGGCAGGTTCCTAGGTTGTTTCCTGTTTTCTTCTTCTTCTGATGTCTATCCTCTTTGCCTTTCATGATGGGGATTGAGCGTTTTAGTCAGGGTCAGCTCTTTTGATTAGTTTCTTTAGATGTTTAGGGTTTTAGTAGGTTTATCCTATGTTATATGTCTATATGAGTGAGTATATACCGTGTGTGTCTTTCTGCTTCTGGGACAGCTCACTCAGGATGATCCTTTCCAGGTCCCACCATTTACCTGCAAATTTAATGATTTCCTTATTTTTCATTGCTGAGTAATACTCCATTGTGTAGACGTACCACAATTTCTGCATCCATTCTTCAGTTGAGGGGCATCTGGGCTGTTTTCAACTTCTGGCTATTACAAATAAAGCTGCTACAAACATGGTTGAGCAGATGTCTTTATTGTGTACTTGAGCCCCTTTTGGATATATGCCTAGGAGTGGTATGGCAGGATCTTGAGGAAGTGCTATTCCTAGTTGTCTGAGAAAGTGCCAGATTGATTTCCAGAGTGGTTGTACAAGTTTACATTCCCACCAGCAGTGGAGGAAGGTTCCCCTTTCTCCACAACCTCTCCAGCATGTGTTGTCACTTGAGTTTTTGATCTTGGCCATTCTCATGGGTGTAAGGTGAAATCTCAGGGTTGTTTTGATTTGCATTTCCCTAATGGCTAATGAGGTTGAGCATTTCTTTAAGTGTTTCTCTGCCATTTGATATTCCTCTACAGAGAGTTCTCTGTTTAGCTCTGTTTCCCATTTTTTAATTGGATTACTTGTTTTGTTGCTTTTCAGCTTCTTTAGTTCTTTATACATACTGGATATTAGGCCTCTGTCAGATAAAGGGTTGGTGAAGATTCTTTCCCAATCTGTAGGCAGTCATTTTGTTTTGATGACGGTGTCCTTTGCTTTACAGAAGCTTTTCAGTTTCATGAGGTCCCATTTATTGATTGTTGCTCTTAGAGCCTGTGCTGTTGGTGTTCTGTTCAGGAAGTTGTCTCCTGTACCAATGAGTTCTAGATTTTTCCCCACTTTTTTTTCTAACCGATTTAATGTGTCTGGTTTTATGTTGAGGTCTTTGATCCATCCACTTGGACTTCAGTTTTGTGCAGGGTGATAAGTATGGATCTATTTTCATTTTTCTACATGTAGACATCCAGTTAGACCAGCACCATTTGTTGAAGATGCTATCTTTTCCCCATTGTATGGTTTTGGCATCTTTGTCAAAGATCAGGTGTCCATAGATGTGTGGGTTTATTTCTGGGTCCTCTGTTCGGTTCCATTGATCCACCATTCTGTTTCTATGCCAGTAACATGCAGTTTTTATAACTGTTGCTCTATAGTACAGCTTAAGATCAGTGATTGAGATACCTCCAGAAGATGTTTTATTGTAGAGAATTGTTTTAGCAATTCTGGGTTTCTTGTTATTCCATATGAAGTTGAGAATTTTTCTTTCCAGGTCTGTAAAGAATTGTGTTGGTAATTTAATGGGAATTGCATTGAATCTGTAGGTTGCTTTTGGTAAGATGGCCATTTTTACTATGTTAATCCTGCCAAGCCATGAGCATGGGAGATCTTTCCATCTTCTGATGTCTTCTTCTATTTCTTTCTTTAGAGACTTGAAATTTTTTTCATACAAGTCTTTGACTTCCTTGGTTAGGGTTACTCCATATCTCTTCAATATAGTACTTGAAGTCCTTGCTAGAGCAATAAGACAATTGAAGGAGATCAAGGGGATACAAATTGGAAAGGAAGAAGTCAAATTATCACTATTTGCCGATGATATGATAGTATACGTAAGTGACCCCAAAAACTCTACCAGGGAACTCTACAGCTGATAGACACCTTCAGCAAAGTGGCCGGATAGAAAATTAACTCCAAAAAATCAGTAGCTCTCCTGTATACAAAAGACAAAAGGGCTGAGAAAGAAATTAGGGAAATAACACACTTCACAATAGCCACAAACAACAAACTTTTGAAAACAATAAAAACCTATTCAAAGGAGAAAATGCAGTTAAAATTTGGGTAGGGTAGGCTAATTGGATAGCTAGACACACCATCTTTCTAGACAGTCTGAAGTTGCAATGTGGGTAGCTTATACCTGTTCTTGAGATAGAAGTATTACATAATAGTGAGAGAAATGCAACTCTTATTAATTTTATCCTGATAGAATATTGTTCTTAGTACTAGGGTCATCAGTTTCAAGGACTCACTATTTAAGAAGACATTGTGTATAGACTGTCCTTCCCTACTATACACTGACTAGTATTGTGCAAACGATGATCACTAACACCCTTAATTGAATCTGCATTTATGCAATTTTTATAAGACATAAACACAAGTTCAAACTAAAATTTGATTTGGCTAAGTTACACTTAATGACAATAGTTAGACGGGCAGGAATATGACAAAGTCATAGGCATCTGCAAGTTGTACTTCTCAAAAACTAAGTCTGTTGGCCAGACAGAGTCTAAGATTTTCTTTGATCTCACTATTCTCTCCTTTTCTGCACAGCTTGTGTATAGATAACGTCGGGTAATAATCCTGGATCCTCTTCTATTTTCTTTTTAGACCCTATTCCTAAACTATGCATTATAATCATGGGGCTCCAAATAGGACCTGTAGGACCCACCACTCAACTCCAGGTGCCTTTTCATTCCCACTCACATATTTGTCCATATAGGGATCTAGTTGTCATAGCATTCTATTTTACCAATTTGAATGTGCTCATCCCTCTTTTCTGGTTGAATATCTTCATTGACTTCCATTTTTTGTCAGAATTAAATTTGATTTTTTATCTTATTTTAAAAGATGTTGCCTTACCATTTCTTAATTCTTCACTTGCTTTCTTTCTCACAGGTCATAGCATTTTACAGTCTTCCAGTTACCTGGAATAAATAATAAGATTTGCTTTATTCAGGATTTTACATGATCGTGCTACTTCCTCCCAACAATTATTCCCAAGGACTTGATTGTCTAACATCCAGTGTCAACATGACAAGATTAAGATCCCGACTTCCTCTGAAAACTTTTTAAAAACTCTTTTCCTGTTTGCTGAAACCTTTCACACAAATTATTGTTTCAGTTATTATTTTCTTCTTTTCTCCCTCTTTTTCCACTCCTCTTTGCTTCATATTCATGACAGGCTCTATTTTGTTTGTTTTCTATATACTTCTTTTTTTTAAATTAAATTTTTATTTTTATATTAATTACAGTTCGTTCACTCTAAATTCCAACTGAAGCCCCCTCCCTCACCCCCTCCTAATCCCACCCTCCCTTCCTCATCTCCTCCCATTCCCCTCTCCAAGTCTACTGACAGGGTAGGTCCTCCTCTTCCATGTGACCCTAGCTTATCAGGTCTCATCAGGACTGGCTGCAATGTCCTCCTCTGTGATCTGGCAAGGCTGCTTCCCCCTCAGGGTGGTGGTGATCAAAGAGCCAGCCACTGAGTTCATGTCAGAGACAGCCCCTGTTCCCCTTACTAGAGAAACAACTGGGATACTGAGCTGCCATGGGCTACATCTAAGCAGGGGTTCTAGGTTATATCCATGAATGGTCCTTGGTTATCAGTCTCAGAAAAGACCCCTGTGCCCAGATTTTTTGGTTCTGTTGCTCTCCATGTGGAGCTCCTGTCCCCTCCAGGTCCTACTATCTCCACCTTCTTTCCTAAGATTCCCTGCACACTGCCCAAAGTTTGTTCATGAGTCTCATTATCTGCTTTTATACAATGCTGGGTAGAGTCTTTCAGAGGTCCTCTGTGGTAGGCTCCTGTCCTGTTTCCTGTTTTCTCCTTCTTCCAATGTCTGCCCCATTTGCCTTTCTGAGTGAAGATTGATCATCTTACCTAGGGTCCTCCTTCTAGCTAACCTTCTTTAGGTGTACAGATTTTTGTAGGTTTATCCTATATTATATGTCTAGTATCCACTTACAAGTGAGTATATACCGTGTGTGTCTTCTTCTTCTGAGATACCTCACTCAGGATGATCTTTTCTAGATCCCATCATTGAGCTGCAAATTTTATGATTTTCTTGTTTTTAATTGCTGAGTAGTATTCTGTTGTGTAATGTGTTTTTGTTTTTCTATAGTGCCTAGGTAAACCCTACTTTTCCTTCAACTACACCCTAAAGACTCATTTAGTACTAGACCAGAGTCACGCTAACCAAGAGTGTAAGGAAAAGGGGAAGATCTTCCTACTTCAATAATAACTAGAGATGTCATTTGACTTACTTTTATCACTTAACTTTGACCCTTTAAGGTCACACTTATTCAAGGCCAGATAACTTCCGGGAATGTTGGGGGTTGTGGTTCTTGTAAGACAAACAAGTTTGTTTGACAGATCTTCATGAAATTTGCTTGATTGGGTGTAGGTGGGAGGTATGTAGGCAGGAAGTACATCAGGATACAGGCTTGCCCCTGCTGAACCTGATGGGAAGGACAGTGAGTGGCCTTTGGTTTTGCCTTTGTAAGCCTCTTCAAAATGTGACTCATGGCCATTTTCTGAGAACCCAGGAATAGAGTCAGGAATAGAACCAGGAATAGAACCCAGGCTAGAGACCAGTATTTAATTAATGCTTGGTTAAAATTTACCTCAAAAAATTGTGGCACTGGGGTTTCACTTGCAATTCTCGGGTTTAACATACCTTTTTTTTTTAAGTTTTTTTTTTCAGAGATAAGTGTCTTTTTTTTTTTAATGAAGATACTATCAGATGTAGGGGTGTTGAAGATCTTTTCCCAGTCTGTAGGGTGTCCTTTTGTTCTGTTGACATTGTCCTTTGCTTTAAAGCTTTACAGTTTCATGAGGTCTCATTTATTGATTGTTGATCTTAGAGCCTGAGCTGTTGGTGTTCTGTTCAGAAAGTTGTCTACTGTGCCAATGAGTTCAAGGCACTTCCCCAATTTTTCTTCTAACAGATTTAGTGTGTCTGGTTTTATGTGAGGTCTTTAATCCATTTAGAGTTTAATTTTGTGCAGAGTGACAGATACGGACCTATTTGAATTTTTCTAGATGTGGACATCCAGTTAGACCATTTGTTGAAGATGTTACCTTTTTTCCGTTGTTTTGTTTAGGCATCTTTGTCAAAAATCAGCTGTTTGTGTGTGGGTTTATTTGTGGGTCTTCAATTAGATTCTGTTGATCCACCAGTCTTTTTCTATGCCAGTACCTTGCAGTATTTATTACTGTTGCTCTATAGTACTGCTTGAGATAAGGAATGCAGATACCTTCAGAAGATTTTTTATTGTAGAAGGTTGTTTTATCTATTCTGGTTTTTTTTTTTTTTTGTATCTAGAATATACAAAGAACTCAAGAAATTAGACACCAACAAACCAAATAATCCAATTAAAAATGGGGTACAGAGCTAAGCAGAGAATTCTCAACAGAGGAACATAGAATGACAGAGAAACACTTAAAGAAATGTTTAACATCCTTAGTCATCAGGGAACTATAAATCAAAACAACTCTGAGAGTCCATCTTACACCCATCAGAATGGCTAAGATCAGAAACTCAAGTGACAACACATGCTGGAGAGGATGTGGTGAAAGGGGAACCCTCCTCCACTGCTGGTGGAAATATAAACTTGTACAACCACTTTGGAAGTCAATCTGGTGTTTTCTCAGAAAACTAGGAATACTTCTACCTCCTGATCCAGCTATATCACTCCTGGGCATATACCAAAAAGATGCCCACTATTCAACAAGGACATTTGCTCAACTATGTTCATAGCATCTTTATTTGTAATAGCCAGAATCTGGAAACAACCTAGATGTCCCTCAATGGAATACTACTCAGCAACTAAAAACAAGGAAATCATGAAATTTGTAGGTAAATGGATGGAACTTGGAACGATCATCCTGAATGATGTAGCTCAGAAACAGAAAGACAGGCATAGTATACACTTAACTTATGTGTTGATATTAGCCATATAATGTAGGATAGCCATACTAAAATGTATAGACTTAAAGAAGCTAAACACTAAGGAAGACCCTTGGGAGGATGCTTAAATCTCATTCAGAATGTCAAAACAAAAGCAGTGGAAGAGAGGGAAAGCCTACTATAGAGGGTCCTATGAAAGGCTCCAACCAACAGGGGATCTAAGCAAATGCTGTGAATCATAGCCAAACTTTGGGCAGAGCACAGAGAGTCTTATAGAAGAAAGGGTAGGGGGATAGAAGTCCCACAAGGAGACCAACAAAGGTAAAAACTCTGAGCCCAGGGTGTCCTGCAGACTGATGCACCAACCAAGGACCATGCATGGAGAAGACCTAGACCCCTTGCTCATATGTAGCCAATAGGTAGCTCAGTCTCCATGTGGGTCTGCCTTTCTCATGAACTTGGTTGTCTGAACTTGTCCCTGGCAATGTGCCCTTTCCAGAGGAAGATGATCCAGGCAGTCCTGATGAAACTTGATAAGCTATGGGCAAATGGCAGGGGAGGAAACGACCCTCTTTCAGTGGAGTAGAGGAAGGGGATAAAGGGTAAAAGGGGAGGATGTAGGGTGGGACCTGGAGGAGTTGAGGGAGGGGGCTACAATCGAGATATATAGTAAATAAACTATAAGAAATATAAAAAATTTAAATGAAGGTAATTCCTTTTTATATACCTGTTAATATATTTTTTCAGAAATAATTTTTATTTATTTTTTATTATTAATTATACTTTATTCACTTTGCATTTCCCCATAAGCCCCTCTCTCCCCTTTCTTCATACATGCCCCTCCCCAAGTCCACGGATAGAGGAGGTCCTCTTCTCCTTCCTTCTGATCTTAGTCTGTCAGATCACATCAGGAGTGGCTGCATTGTCATCTTCTGTGGCCTGGTAAGGCTGCTCCCCCCTCAGTGGGAGGTGATCAAAGAGCAGGCCAATCAGATTATGTCAGAGGCAGTCCCTCTTCCCATTACTATGTAATCCACTTGGACACTGAACTGCCATGTGCTACATCTGTGAAGGGGTTCTAGGTTATCTCCATGAATAGTCCTTGGTTGGAGTATGAGTCTCTGGGAAGACCCCTGTGTTCAAATTTTCTTGTTCTGTTGCTCTCCTTGTGTGGTTCCCATTTTAAAAGTAAACCTAAAGGTAAAGATTGTTTCAAATGAGTTGATAAATAAGAGCATGCAGAAGTTTCACTTTGGGGCAAGACTCTGTGGCTTAAGAAGCTTCATTTGATCACTTCCACAATGAATTTATCAAAGCAAGAGCCTGAGCACCATTCTCCTCTGGCTTTAAGAGACTGAGAGTCAAAGTTTACGGGACAGCATTTTGGCCTACTACCTACCAGTCAGACAATGAGCCAGATGCATGAGTCAATCTTCATATCTACAGACTGAATTATTTTTTTAATCTCAGAAAATCTTGAGGATAAGAGTAACTAATACTTGTGCAGCAATAAGAACAGGGTCTACTAGGAAGAGGTCAGTACTAGTTATTATTTCACTATCTGACCATCTCTCACTCAGTGTTTAAAGTTGTAGGTTAGGCTTCATTACCTCTTGGAAGTCGTGAAGGTTATTCTGTTTCTAGTCTTGTTTTCCTTGTGTCTCTATGCTTCCAATTAACTTTGATGACTCAGGAAACATTCATTACCACTCCAAAATTGTTGAGCTCAATAAGGATGGGTGATACCCTGTTGAAGAACTTCTCATTGCTCTTAAAAGAGTAATGTTTTCTGTGCTGCAAGTTTCTATACCAGATGTGTTTATATAAACTGTACAATTATAAAATTTTACCTTCCTGATAAAATTTATTTTCTCTAAGGAACTTTATCAGGCATACTGTTACCTTACTTTTTGAAAGATCTCAAGAGGAGTTTATATGCTATTCTCAAATGTTATTCTTCTATAAAATAATTTTTTTTCTAAGTGATTTATTGTTGGAAGAGGCAATACACTCTTCTTATGTTCTGAGCCTGATGTGAATGTCCTCATCTCATCTTATGGCATCATTATTATAACAACATGAATTCATAGCCTAATTATTCTCAATTGCATGTTGTTATGTCCTTTTCTTTCTGTGAAACTGCTTTACTTAGAAGAACATCATATCCATTTGTGGAACTTTTGGAAATCATACTAATTAGGAGCACATGGACTAGTTACTTTCTACTCCAGACTTGCTATACAGGTTATCATTACCTAATATACTATCAGAAACAGAACAAGGACAATTAAATAAACCTTAAGTCAAAGGAAAAACAAATTTTAAATTTGTCTTAAAGAAAATTATTTGATTAATTAATTACCTCATGCAATTATTACTGAGCAGTTATTCTAGAGAAGCTTTTAAAAACAAGACATATCAATACTACAGCTTCTGGAAAGCTTCCTAAATCCTGTCAAGGAAATTGTTACACACACACACACACACACACACACACACACAAACACACACACACACACACACACACAAAACAAGACACTCTGGGTTAAGTTTCCACTGATCAATGAAACTGATTCAATTTATTTCTTCAAATATTTCCTCTATTTTTGCTAGAGTTTTGAATTTTATCTTGGTCCTAAAATCTACTGAATAGTTGATCTAGATATTTGTGTTAAAATACTCAGACTCCTTCTTCTCTGTTTATGAAACCTTCCTTCTCTCACTCACCTCAGTGCCACTGTTGAAAATGTATTCCTTTTCTGTGGGACCCTACTGCAACCCCAGTGTTTAAGCATGACTTTTTCTTTTTTTTTTCTGCCCGTAAGAATATCTTATTTCTCCTTGCCTTCTGTCCTACTAAATACATGTAGCTTTATGCACCAAGTTGTCCCTAAGTCTCACTTTATCCACAGGATTTACTAAATGCGAAGAAAGCTACAGTGCCTTTTAATATTAATATTAATGTTTTTATTTTTATTTTAGTTTTCTAATCAGCCCTATTCTTCTTTATCTCAATGACCTCACTCAAACTCTTTAACTCTACATTTTAATAGCCCTTAGTTCTTATTCTCACTAGTCTTTACCATTTTATTAGAACTTTGTTGAGAAACTAATTTGAGCTAATGTGTGAAAATGGTCATATGATAAGATAGATAGAAATCATAGAATTTGAAGATGTGAGCTCAGAGAAGGCAGAGAATATTTGCTACCAGACATGGGAACTAGGATCAACCACCAGGGTTGTCACAGTTTAAAAAAAAATGCATTGTTTCTGGCTCTTTTGTGTGTGAGAGTGTGTGAATGGTACCCATCTTAAGTTTTGTTTCTAGAAGAAAAATAAATCAAGTTTAATGACTACTAAAAGACGTTTTAGAGACTACAGTGCTTTTAAAGTGCCAATAAATAGAACTTATTAAACCCACAATTTATTAACTTAAATTAGGTAAATGGCAATTTCACAACTTATGTACTGACACATGGACTAATGTAAGGGCCAAGAGACTCCATTCTTCCTAGAAGGACATTTTACCAGCATGGAATGTATTATTGTGGTTTTGAAATAGACTGTGTAGTACATTTGTCACAATTAAGATATTTTGAAGGCAATAGCATATGTCTTAGTAAGGGTTTTATTGGTGTGAAGAGACACCATGACCATGGCAACTTTTGTAAAAGAAAACATTTAATTGGGGCTGGCTTATAGTTTCAGAGGTTCATTATCATCATGGCAGCCGAATGGCAACAGACATGGTACTAGATAAGTTGCTTAGAGCTCTACCTCCGGATCCACAGGCAGCAGGCAGAGAGCTGAACTACTAGACCTACCTTGAGCTTCTGAGACCTCAAAGTCCACCCACCTAGTGACACACTTCCTCCAACAAAGCCACACCAACTTCAACAAGGCCATACCTATGAATAGTGCTACTTCCTATGAGCCAAGCATTCAAACGCATGAGTCTGTGGGGTCGCTCCTATTCAATCGAGGACTATATGTACATATATATAAAATATAATAATATATATTTAATATGTATTAAATTACTATGTATAACTTGTTAACTAAATGTTGAGAGATTTTCAAATATTAGTATATACAATGTAAGCATATTCATAATCATGGCATAATCATATTCAGCATATTAATCCAGGTAGCCTTTACTTTTTATTAGTCATTCTATTTTATGTATACAGGTGTTTTTCCTGTATGTATGTTTGTGCAGCATGTGATTAGGGTGTCAGACCCCATGGACATGGATTAATAGCTGGTTATGAGCTTTCATCTTGGTCCTAGCAGTCAAACTCTGGAAGAATAATCAGTGTTCTTAACTGGTTAGCCATCTCTCCAGTCCCACCAGCACAATATATTAATATATTATTAAAACAAAGTATGTCAGTAGATACAGGGATAGAATGGACATTGTGAAGGTAGGAGAATGTTTGAAGACAACACATGGAAAAATATTTTCCCGCAGGAAAAAAAATGCACTTGGTTATTCAATACTAAATATTTATCTCTGAAAATATACATACAAGTAACATTATACAGACTGAGCAGGTTACATTAAGAAATATATATATGTGTATATAAATATATGCATGTAACAAAAATTAATGAAAAAAAGGGCATGAATTTGAGAGAGCACAAGGAGGGTATAAGAGAGGTTTGAGACTCAACTAGCAGTGTTTTCAAAGCCAAGACTCATGACCAAACCTTTGGCAGAGTACAGGGAATCATAAGAAAGAAGGGGAGTTAGTCTGATGGTGAAAGGATAGGAGCTCCACAAGGACCAAATATATCTGGGCACAGGGTCTTTTCTGAGACTGACATTCAACCAAGGACCATGTATGGATATAACCTAGAACCTCCACTCAGATGTAGCCTGTGGTAGCTCAGTAACCAATTGGTTTCCCAAAGTGAGGGGAACAGGGACTATTTCTAACAGGAACTCAATGACTGGCTCTTTGGTCTCCCCACCCCCGAAGGGAGGAGCAGTCCTGTTAGGCCACAGAGGAGGGCTTTGCAGCCAGTCCTGAAGATACCTGATAAAACAGGATCAGATGAATGGGGAGGAGGTCCCCCCTATCAGTGGACTTGGAAAGGGGCACGGTGGAGATGAGGGAGGGAGGGAGGGACTGGGAGGGAATGAGGGATTGGGACACGGCTGGGATACAGAGTTAATAAAATGTAACTGATAAAAAAAATAAAAAATAAAAAAAGAGAGGTTTGAGAGGGAGGAAAGAGAAGAGAAAACAATGTCATTATAATCTAAAAAATAAAATTTAAACTGATACAAAAATCAGCTCATATGGTAGGTTAGACATTGGCTATAAGAAATGGGAACAATGGTGGCTGTAGTTCCAAGATCCCTTTTCTGTCTGAAGAGAGTCATAGCGTGAGGGGCATCAATGGGCATAGGCACCCAGTGAGGCATGCGAGTAACCAGGGCATACCTAACTTTACTAGCATTGGGGCTTAAAAAAAACCAAGTATCATTACCACAATTACTTGGCTCTATCTGGCTAATAATGAATAAAAATGGGGGATATAGACAAACAGGTGTGGGCTTATAGGAAATATTATGAGAAGCCTTAACCCCTCGTTGGAACATCCTGCGTCAGTTCTAGGATTAGCGGTGCTGGTGTCCGAGGTCTGAGTAGGTTCAGGAGACCACGGCTGTTGGAGCTACCACCAGGGCATTAGCCATGAGTCATACTGGGCAGACTGCTCAGACCCTGAATAATCATTTAGCCAATGTAGCTCATGCCTTAGTTGTACATAAAGGAATTAATGCTCAACTAAAAGGAAGCTTGATGGTGTTCAATCAGAGGATTGACCTCTTGCAGGAACAAATTGATACCCTATGGCAAATCGCTCAACCTGGCTGTCAATGAAAGTATGCTGGACTTTGTGTCACTAGCATACAACATGAGAATTTTTCCTGCGCTGCAAATTTGTCTAAACAATTGTTGAGCTATATTTTAGGTAATTGGACTGGAGAATTCGATACTAAGATGGAGCAGCTGAGAGTGGCCATTGTCACAGTAAATTCTACCGGAGTGGACGCAGGACTACCCACAGGATTATCAACATGGATTGCTGCAGCCATAAATCATCTGAAGGAATGGGCGGGCATGGGAGTGTTAGCAGGCCTTCTGGTGTTGGTCTCCTTGGTTTGCCTGTGGTATATATGCAAGATTAGAGTCTCACAACAGTGTGATGCAGCCATGATCATTCAGGCCTTTACAGCCATTGAAGCAAGACATTCTCCCCAAGCATGGTTGGATACCATAAAAAGCTAAAATGATACGCTCAGGATGCGAGGCTAAGCACTGCACTCAGGGTCAGCCGCTTTGGACCCAGAGAAGAGCATGTCTGATTGCATGCGGGTTGATGCCCCAGGTCCCGCCTCTGAGAAAAAGGTATCGGACGGGTCCGATGCTCTTTGGGTGGATGACACCTAAATGAACATCTGTACAAAGTCCCAATTCATTTCTAATATCAGAGATCAGACCTCTACTCTTGCCTGATGCGTCTAAAACAAAAAGGGGGAACTGTAGAGAGCTGCGGAATGCTATGCCTTAAAGATGGAGCTGGTTTCCGCCTTCCACCTTCCCGATGGTGAGTGCTCTCTGTCACGAACAACTCCACATTTGGCTAAGGCCGAGGATCTGGCTTGCTTCCATGTATGTGGACCTATCTGCATTGCCCCCGTGGCACGCCTGGGTTGGCTACCCAGAGGCTATTTAAGCTGTGGGCTGGCTTTCCCCGGGGTCCGAGGATTGTTCAATGTTCCTGAATAAACTGCATTGAAAAAAAAAAAAAACTAAAAAACTAAAAAAAAAAAAAAAAAAAAAAAAAAGAAATGGGAACAGACTCAAACTGGTTGAGCACTAATGAAGAAATGTTAAGGAAAAGTTGCATGAGGCCAGAACAAGAAAATGGAGTATTCATAGTTACTTCCTGTTTTAGTCTCTGTGTAGGAACACTTCTTTCTACTCTGTACCTGAGAGATTACTCTTTCTCTAAGGAGAGATTTTTCTTTATGTCACTTATAGAAGGCCAAACACCCACTACAAAGCCACTTTTTTGTGATGTCCTAAGGTACCCCAAGTTGTTGCCTAAAATATCTGAGTCTAAAGTTGAATGGTTGGAAAAGAGGATCTGAGCAGCTCATTATGACAGAAGTGTCTAGGCTTAATTTAATCAAGTGTGTGTGTGTGTGTGTGTGTGTGTGTGTGTGTGTGTGTGTTGGTGGGAGGACGGAGGATGATATAATACTTTTAGAGACCATGAGAAGTAAAGAGTACATGAAAAGATAAGGCACAATGATGAATAAGTTTGCTATTTAAGCTCATTTGATTTAGACAAAATGGTTTCTTTCCATCTCTAGGTCAATTCTTCAACAAAGTGAAGAATAAATAAATATGGAATGATAGATGGGAATTCTAAATGAGGTGGCAAAATATAAAACATATACAGCAGAATGTACAGCTCTCCTCTCATTCTTGAATTATTTTTTTCATGTGTATGCACTGGGATTTTAAATCAAGGATGCTACAGGAAACTGTCCAGTCCTGTGTTTTCTTCTCCAGACATTACCATAACTGACCAATATTTTAGGACAAAATGAGTTCTTGGTGAAGCGAGTTTTTCCCTGTGGATTTTATGATGGTTGCCACTGGTATGAGAAAAAGTCTTGTATCTTAGGTCATCATCAAGAAGTTCATATTCATTCTGTTACAGCTTTGTTTATTATTAAAGGAGTAAATTTACATTTGTATTTCCAAGTGTATGAAGCCATTTCTCATGTTTCCACATGTAAGCAGCAAGGAACAAGACCAGGAAGATGAGTGATGGAAAGTGCAGACCCTAGAATATAAAATACTTGAACTAGCATGTGTGCTGTCATAAAGGAACCTTTTATGTCCACTTATTGATAATTGTTTTCATTTCCTTTTTAAGCTGTAAATAATTAAAAGAATTAAAGTTGTTTTATTTTACACCTGTATTATGGCTTTTTATTGTTAAAAACATTAAGGGAATAATTTAAACAGAAAGACAGAAAAAAAAGATCTATCATTGGCATTTCTTTTTCTTCTTCTTGTTTTGTTTTAAGATTTATTTATTTACTTATTATTTATATAGCATTTTGCCTGAATTTGTGCCTACAGACCAGAAGAGGGCACCAGATCTCATTATAGATGATCATGAGCCATCATGTGGTTGCTAGGAATTGAACTCGGGACTTTTGGAAGAGCAGAGAGTGCTTTTAACCGCTGAGCCATCTCTCCAGGCATCTTATCATTGGTATTTTTATGGCCAAAGAGGTAACATTTTGGGATATGTACAGACAGAGATGGAAGAGATAGGAGTGACTATTGCCCCTCTGCATCTGAAATTTTCATGGGTTTCCTTGATGATTTTCTAAGTTTATGGAAATATTTGGGATTCTTTGATCTCATGATAAATATTCAAGACAACTGTCTATATACTTGAAAAATTAAAATATATAGACTGGTAAGGTATAGATGAAGAGGTAGCAAATGAAAATTGTCCTTGTTTTTTTCTGGGATGTTTTTAAATCTACATCAGTCATCTATTTAACTGTCACCAAGCAAATATTACAGTTTTTAGATCATCCTGTACCAGAACTAAATGATGAGTGGAAAAGAAAATAGAAATAGTCCAAGAAATGATGACTTCATTACAGTGATTACTTTAACCATTTAAGACTTATTCATGTGTTAAGCATTGTGCTAAATTTTTAGACATCTTATACATTTAATTTTTTTCAAGGATCTTCTGAGGTGATTGCGATTACCTTCTATATAAATGGATAGTTAGACTCATATAAGCTTATGTTTTAAAATAACAATAATGCCAGAAGGTGAGCCAAGTTTTAAGATTCAGAAGAACAGCAGTGCTGGAGCATACCAGATGCAACTAAAAAACAAAACCAACTGAAGAGTTTCTTATAGACCGTGATGGTGACGAATATCATGTACCCATATTTGTACCATGTGTTTGACCAGTTAATTTGTGTGATTATAATGTCATTTGATTATTTAATTTTAATGACACTTCATAAAAAAAAACTCTATGTATTTGTCTGCTGGTAAGCCAAGGATATACTTCAGAATATGAGCTACCCAAGTTTTTCAGCAAATATTTTTATTTTAAATAAAAACACCTTTCCCCCCTCTGAAATGTAAAAAAAAAAAAAAAAAAAGTCTTTTTCTAGTTTCAGGAAATTCTCTATTCAATTTAGTTTCATGTAGCTTAATCTTACATGGCTATAATCTGAAAAGACAGAAAACCACTCTTAAAATCCAACCAGCGCACTCTGCTTGAACTGTTGTTTTCATTTAATTGTGCTTAGAATGCAGCTTATTGTTGATAGTCTTGTCTGTGTTGACACTTCAGTATTTATTCAGTGATAATACGTTGCCAGTTATGACTATTTCATCAGTCAGTACCCAAATTTAGTTCCTGATCGTGCAAAAGTATTTAACTATTATCATTAACACTTCTCAAAAATTACTTATACACCCTTTCATTTTTCTAATATTTTTAGAATGTAGAAACTTATGAGAATTTTTTAGTCTATTTTATGAACTAAATAAAAAATTACAAGACCTATTCACATTGTAAAACTATACAGCACAAACTTGTTTTCTTATGTTTTTTACTCATGTTGAGTAAATACCATTCATGCTTGTAAATACCACTTTAGACTATTGAATTATCTGTTAAATATAAATCAGGTAGTTCCTTAATTACTAGAGTCAATATATTAAAAAAAAACTCTCAAAAACTGTGATTGTACATGTCATTCATTTTAAAATGCAGTCAAATATATTTTCAAAGAATTTTGATATGGTAAAATTCAATATAATATAGGATAAACCTACGGAAATTTGTACACCTAAAGAAACTAATCAAGAAGGAGGACTCTGGCTAAAATGCTCAATCCCCATGGAAAATAGGGAACAAGATAGGAGTCTGCCACAGAGGGCCTCTGAAAGACTCTGCCCTGCAGACTATCAATGCAGATGCTGAAACTTATGGCTGAGACTTATGACTTATGGCTGAGACTTTGGGCAGAGTGTATGGACTCTTATGAAAAAAATGGGAAATAGTAAGATCTGGAGAGGACAGGAGCTCCACAAGGAGAGCAACAGAACCAAAATAATCTGAGCACAAGGGTCTTTCCTGAGACTGATACTCCAACCAAGTACCATGCATGAAGATAACCTAGAACTCCTGCACAGATGTAGCCCAGGCAGTTCAGTGTCCAAGTGGGTTCCATCTCTCTCTGACATGAACTGATTGACCTGCTCTTTGATCACCTCCTCCTGAGTGGGGAGCAACCTTACCAGGCCACAGAGAAAGACAATGCAGCCACTTTTGATGAGACCTAATAGACTAGGATCAGCAGGAAAGAAAAAAAGACCTCCCTTATCAGTGGACTTGAGGAGGGGTATGTGTGGTGAAAGGGAAGGGAGGGTGGGATTGGGAGGAGAGGAGGGAGGGAGCTACAGGAGGGATACAAAATGAATAAAGTGTATTAAAAAAATAAAAAATACCACATCATCAAAAAAAATGAAAGAAAATAGCAAGATATTTTCTCCTCCTCTTCCGTAAAGATAGCAAAGAAGTTACAATGAAAACTGGAATAAAAACAAGGAGAAAATATAGATTTTTAATGATAGAGTCAGATTTGAATAATTACAACAGGCACTACATTGTAGGCAGGATTTACAAGGGAGTTTCCTGTATCATCAAGTATCTAGCTGAGCTCACATCATTGATTTAATCTTTTCCATCTCCTAATTTTAATGGCTCTACTTTCCCAAAGGCTGCTGTAATTTATCCCACAGTGCTTTTTTTAAATAAATGAAATTTGAAATAGAAAAGCTGTTGCTGCATTTCATTGTGTTTTCCATTTGTTAAAAACATCCCCAATTTGAAGACATAACAGCACCTGCTCTTAGTCTAATGAAAATGTTTTTTATAAATTCACTGTTTTATGAGCCACTTTTATGTTTGTGAATAATGTATAAGATACTTTCTCTGATCCAGTGTAAAATTTAAGAAACTCAGTTTTGTTGAATTTATGAGACAAGAGCTAGATTCAAATTAAATTTGCCACATTTATTTCATGAGATACTTGAAGTATAATTTTATTTCTCTTCTTAGATCAGACAGAAGCAATACTTCTCCAAACATGTTTTTAAAATACACGATGTTACAGTAAGTAGCTCTTGATTTCTAATATGGTCACTCCTTCAGAAATTTACATAGAAAAGAGAGAGAGAAAAAAAACTTAAATGTCCCACCTGGAAGGCATGTGCTAACATGTTCAGTGACATTTTTCTTTAAATATAAAGAAAATAAGAACAAGAATTAAGTCTGTTTATTTGGAAGTCTTATCCGGAGAAAGTTATTCTAGAAATTTTCACTTTGATGAACAGGTAAGATGCCATTTCATATTATCCCAATTCATCTATCAAATATCATTTAGAAACTTTGTCATCATTTCTGTAAGTGTGCTGTGATGTCATTCCAGATAGAAGTTGGTACCGTTTTCTGGTAAAGTTAAATTTACTCCCTTTCCAGGAATTTTCTAGTGAATCCTTATAGCTCCCCTAGTGTTAAAAATAGCAATTTTAAGATACAATGATCAGAGGGTAAATGGTGACAATTACTTTTTTAAAAAGTTGACAAGTCCCTTTGAACCTATTTCTTATAACTCTAGTAATCCAAAAAGTCCCCCCAAAATGGCAAACAAATTTTATGGAGCTTCTGCTGTTCAACAAATACTCAAAGTCTCTAGAGCCTAAGTATTGAACATGACATGCCAATGTCAGGAAGAATTTACAGTTTACTGAAAAAAAAATTTATAGAAAGGAGGATAAGTACTGGGAGAAGAGACTTATTTTCCTCTTTTACCTTGTCCTTTACACTGTAGGGTTGGCGAACAAGGTAATCCTGAAAGATGACTTTACAGAGACACTCAACAACTAGTATCTAACATTTAAGGTATTGAGCTCAGTGTGGTTATACATCCCTGTGACCTCGGTGTCTAAGAACCTACGGTGGGAGATCTAAGGCTAGCCTGGACTACATAATTAGACCGTGTCTCAGAAAACACCTAAAAATATAAAACAAACAAACAAACAAAAAAGAATGCTGCCATGCAGAATGAGGAACTGTGTGCTTGCTATTTATTATACTTGTCATAATTAACAAATGTCACCAGTCTTTCAGGAAAGTAGGCCTCAGCAAACACATTGTTCTATTTACTAAATTTGTCATAGCTAGAATGTGTGAACTGGGTTGAAATGCACAAGCTCTGTAGATGAGTAGTATGCTGACAAGCCATTGCTAGTCTCTAGAATCTAAAGAAGCCATATATATTTGGCATGCTATGCAGAGTTGGTAATGAGTTAGCATAAACTAGTTCATAAGTGTAAGTCTACAACCTATCAACATGCTTAACACTAACTCTTTAACTAAAAGCTTCAAAGAACAGAATGCAACTGTGTTGCCACTCATGATGATGACTAGTTACTAATTTTTGAAGGATGACTACATATTTGAGTTTGTTCAATGCCCTCTCATGATTAGATTGAACTTACAGTTCAAATCTCAAAATATTGCCATTATTACAAAATTATAGAAACTGAAGCCCTTCCTATATTATTTCTTCTTCTTTGGTGGACAAATGTTCTAGTCTATTATTGTAAGATTCAAAATAAACATAATTCAGAAATACAAAGAACACAAGGAAACAGCAACATTATAGTGGCAAACTAATTTCTAATGAGGTTGAAAAAATATGAATTACATGGTAGCATTTAAAGCACATTTATGTTGGTCCTCTCTTTATAAATTTATAACATAGAATTTTAAATAAAAATTATGCTGCATAAAAATGCCTAAAACTTGAAAACATGTTGTTTCTTCAGGAGAGACTGTGGTGGAGTATCAAAGGGTTGATGAAATGGACTTAGAAGGTGGGCTCACTTTCTGGAAATATTTGACCAAGAAATTGGCCTTTTACCTAAATAAATCCATGGAGTTGACTAAGTATTACTCTCTTATGTGCAAAATGGCATATGATTTATAAGCTGAAAGATGAGACTTTATGCTCAGTGTGGCTATTGGCCTTTAAGCTAATTCTAGGCAAAAGTGTGATCAGTGAAAGAAAAAGATGACCAGTAAAATAAGTGGTTTGTGGCTGGTGGCCAGGGTGGACAGCTCACAATTATAGGTCTTAGAGAATGATTTAGTCACTTGTAGGTAGAATGCTACTACCAAGCCACTAATAAGAAGGACTACTCAAAAACGAAAATTACATCTGTAACATAATAGCATATAATTATTAGCAGATGTATAAACTAATATTTAGTGTTTACTGAAATGAGTACTTTTATGGGCATTTTTCAAGTTATGAAGCTATGATTTTATTGTGGAAAGTAGAGTCAGGGTTTCTCTAGAGACCACCAGGTTACAGCACTAGTACTGAGGAACTTCTGCATATTTACTATTCAAAATGGATATTTATGAAAAATATTTTTACACAAGGACTGTTACATTCACACAGATGTATGCATGCCTCTGAACAGAATATGCACTATGGGGAAATTAAACAAAAATTGTTATAAAAAGTGGACTCTTAAGTATGGTTATAAATCTCAAAGAGAAGAAACAGCTCTAATTTATGAGCCACATGGGAGAGGTTTCTGGGTGTATTCTTTCTGGACGTACTTTCCACCTCACTCTTACAACTGTGGCACAGAGGGGTAATCACCAATGTGAACTCTACTGTGAAAGACTGAAATGACCTCACTGAAAATGATTCCCAGAGACTCTGCTTTCTGAAGTAATTGGATATGAAATCTATGGCTAGTGCATTTAAATCCATACACATTTGCAAAAGACAGAAAACATGAAAACACTAAAAGTGGCCATAATGTTACATTTCTTCCAGAAAAGGGAGTTGGGCTATTGTGTTTTAAACGATAATACCGAACTATATGCAATCTTTAAAAATGAAATAACAAACAGTGTTCAATATATTCCTCCAATAATTCCATGTGTATTTGACTTTGGTAAATAAAGCTCTAAGGGGATTTTCTTTCCAAATATTTTGTGTCTTTCCAAATAGAGTGAAAATCTATTGATATAAATGAAGACTAACTTGAAACTGTTCTCTTAGATACAAAATGAATTATGATTTGAAATAAATATAGATGGTTATGATTCACTAATCAAAAATTATATCATGACATAAAAATTATGGTAAATTTATACATGGATGTTTTAGTGAGACAGTTTACATTGACAAATAATTGTAGTGACAAATATATTTTGCTATGGAACATGAGGCATATTTATTCACTTTGATTAAGATAGAACATATCAATGAATGGATTTTACATAAATATTTTGAAGAGGAGGATGGGCATGACAAAATCGACTAACACAGTATTGTATTCTGTAGTATTAAATAATGAATGCTAAATAAATGCCTTGAAGAATATTAAATTTAAGAAGTTGCTTTAGCCAGAAGGGCCTGGATGGATATTATGTAGACCCTAAGAGAACACAGATGGCAGCCCAAGGTACCATACCCAGAAAAATTCTCAGTCATCGTAGATGGAGAAAACAAAATATTCAGCTACAAAAACAAATTTAAACAATACCTATCCAAAAATCTAGCATTACAGAACATGCTAAAAGGAAAAATAGAACCCAGGAAAGCTAACTACATTCAGAAAAACACAGGAAATAAATAACCTCATTACAGCAAAACTAAAAGCAGCCAAGCACAAAAACACACTAAAACAACCAACAGAAAAACCAAAGGTCTAAAACCTACTTGTCATTAATCTCCATCAACATCAACGGATTTAACTCTCCAATAAAAACACACAGACTAACAGAATGGATACCTAAACAAGACCCAAAAATCTGTTGCATACAAGAAACAAACCTAAATCACAAGGATAGACATTACCTGAGAGTAGAGGAATTGAAGACCGTTTTCCAAGCAAATGGACCCAAGAAGCAAGCAGGAGTAACCATTCTAATATCTGATAAAATATATTTTCAACCAAAACTAATCAAAACAGATAGAGAAGGTCATTTCATAATCACCAAAGGACAATTCCACCAAAAAATATGACAATTCTGAACATCTATGTCCCAAATACAAGAGCACCCACATTTGTAAAATATATATTAATAAAACTAAAACCACACATAGAACCCCACACACTAATAGTGGGAGACTTCAACACTCTACTCTCAACAAAAGACAGGTCAACAAAACAGAAATTAAAGAAAGAAACAATGACTCTGACAGACGTCATGAATCAAATGGAACTAACAGACAACTACAGGACCTTTCACCCAAACACAAAAGAATTTACCTTCTTTTCAGCACCTCATGAAACCTTCTCTAAAATAGACCATACAGGTTGTCACAAAGCAAGCCTCAACATACACAAGAAGATTGAAATAATCCCTTGTATCCTATCTGACCACCATGGACTAAAGTTGGACCTCAACAAAAGAAATAGCAAAAAGCCTATACACACATGTAAACTGAACAATTCTCTACTCAATGACAGCTGGGTCAAGGAATAAAGAAAGAAATCAAAGACTTTCTAGAATTCAGTGAAAATGAAGGCACAACATACCCAAACTTATGGGACACAATGAAAGCAGTGCTAAAAGGAAAATTCATAGCACTAAGTGCCTTCAAGAAGAAATTTGAAACATCACATACAAGCAACTTAAAGGCTCACCTGAAAGCCCTAGGAAAAAAAAAAAAGCATACATACCCAAGAGGAGTAGATGGCTGGAAATAATCAAACTCGGGGCTGAAATCAATAAATTTGAAACAAAACAATTCAAAGAATCAATGAAACCAAGATCTGGTTCTTTGAGAAAATAAACAAGATAGACAAACCCTTAGTCAAACTAACTAAAAGGCAGAGAGACACCATCCAAATCAGCAAAATCAGAAATGAAAAGGGGAACATAACAAGAGACACTGAGGAAATTCAAACAATTATTAGATCCTACTACAAAAAGCCTATATGCCACAAAATTTGAAAATCTAAATGAAATGGACAATTTTCTTTTTTCTTTTTTTTTCCAATGCCGTTTATTCAGGAACCTTGAACAATCATCTGACCCTGGGGAAAGCTCTCTACAGTTCCCCCTTTAAAAAAAATTTAAGAACCTTAAATGACTTTCAAAAGTGGAAGAAAACATGGAGTTAGACAATTTTCTTAATAGATTCCACTTGCCAAAGCTGAAACAAGAACAGGCAAATCAATTAAATAGTCCTATATCCCCTGAGGAAATATAAGCTGTCATCAAAAATCTCTCATCCAAAAAAAGCCCAGAGCCTGATGGTTTCAGTGCAGAATTCTACCAGAACTTCAAAGAAGAGCTAACACCAATACTCTTCAAACTATTTCACAAAGTAGAAATAGAAGGAACATTAACAAACTGATTCTATGAATCCACAGTCACCTTGATACCTAAACCTCACAAAGACCCAACAAAGAAAAGAGAATTTCAGGCCAATCGCCTTTATGAACATTGATGCAAAAATACTCAACAAAATACTCACAAACGGAATCCAAGAACACATCAAAGATATCATCCAGTATGTCCAAGTAGGCTTCATCCCAAGTATGCAGGGATGGTTCAATATGTGGAAATCCATCAATGTAATCCACCATATAAACAAACTGAAAGAAAAAGACTACATGATAATCTCCTTATATGATGAAAAGGCATTTGATAATATCCCACATTCATTTATGTTTAAAGTCTTGGAGAGATCAGGGATACAAGGCACATCTAAACATAGTAAAGGCAACATACAGCATGCCTATAGCAAACATCACACTAAATTGAGAGAAACTTAAATCAAATCCCACTGAAATCAGGGACAAGGCAAGGCTGCCCACTCTCTCCTTACCTCTTTAACACACTAGTGAAAGTCCTTGCTAGAGCAATAAAACAATTAAACGAGATCAAGGGAATTCAGTTCAGAAAGGAAGAAGTCAAAGTATCATTATTTGCAGATGTATGATGGTATACATTAGTGACCCCAAAATTCTACCAGGGAACTCCTACAGCTGATAAACACCTTCAGCCTAGTGGCTGGATACAAAATCAACTAAAAAAAATAAGTAGCCCTCCTGTATACAAAAGTCAAATAGGTTGAGAAGGAAATTAGCGAAGCAACACCCTTTACAATAGCCACAAAGTACATAAAGTTATACATTTGTTATAATGCTAACCAAGCAAGTCAAAGACTTGTATGAAAAAAAACTTTCAGTCTTGGAAGAAAAAAAATAGAAGAAGATAACAGAAGATAGAAAAATCTCCCATGTTCACGGCTTAGCAGGATTAACATAGTAAAAATGGCCATCTTACCAAAAGCAGTCTACAGATTCAATGCAATTCCCATAAAATTGCCAACAAAATTCTTTACAGACCTGGAAAGAAAAATTCTCAACTTCATATAGAATAACAAGAAACCCAGAATAGCTAAAACAACCCTATACAATAAGAGATCTTCTGGAGGTATCTCCATCCCTGATCTCAAGCTGTACTGTAGAGCAACAGTAATAAAGACTCCATGGTACTGGCATAGAAACAGACAGGTCGATCAATAGAATAAAACAGAAGACCCAGAAATAAACCCATACACCTATGGACACCTAATTTTTGACAAAGATGCCAAAACCATACAATGGAAAAAAAGATAGCATCTTCAACAAATGGTGCTGGTCTAACTGGATGTCTACATGTAGAAAAATGCAAATAGATCCATACTTATCACCCTACACAAAACTAAAATCCAAGTGATTCAAAGACCTCAACATAAAACCAGCCTACTAAATCGGTTAGAAGAAAAAGTGGGGAAGAGCCTAGAACTCATTGGCACAGGAGACAACTTTCTGAACAGAACACCAACAGCACAGGCTCTAAGAGCAACAATCAATAAATGGGACCTCATGAAACTAAAAGCTTCTGTAAAGCAAAGGACACTGACATCAGAATAAAACGACAGCCTACAGATTGGGAAAGGCTCTTCATCAATCATACATCTGACAGAGGGCGATTATCCAGAATATATAAAGAACTTAAGAAGTTAAACAGCAAAACTATCAAGTAATTCGATTAAAAAATTGGGTACAGAGCTAAACAGAGTGTTCTCCGTAAAGGAACATCGAATGGCAGAGACACACTTAAAGAAATGCTCAGCATCCTTAGTCATCAGAGAAATGCAAATCAAAATGACCCTGAAATTTCACCTTACACCCATCAGAATAGCTAAGATGAAAAACTCAAGTGACAACACATGCTGGATAGGATGTAGAGAAAGGGAAACCCTCCTCCATTGCTGGTGGGAATGTAAACTTGTACAAACACTATGGAAGTCAAACTGGTGCTTTCTCAGACAATTAGGAATAGTACTTGGTCAAGACCCAGCTATACCACTCCTAGGCATATATCCAAATGATGCTCAAGTACATAACAAGGACATTTGCTCAGCCATGTTTGTAGCAGCTTTATTCATAATAGCCAGAATCTGGAAACAACCCTGATGTCCCTCAATGGAGGAATGGATACGGAAATTGTAGTACTTTTACAGAAAGGAATACTACTCAGCAATTAAAAACAAGGAAATCATGAATTTTGCAGGCAAATTTTTGGATCTAGAAAAGATCATCCTGAGTGAGGTATCTCAGAAGCAGAAAGACATGCATGGTATATACTCACTTACAAGTGGATATATAATATAGGATATAATAGACATATAATATAGGATATTATATAGACATATAATATATAAACATATAATATAGGATAATCATACTATAATCTGTACACCTAAGGAAGCTAATCAAGAAGGAGGACCCTGGGTAAGATGCTCAATCTTCATTCAGAAAGGCAAATGGGATGGATATCAGAAGAGGGAGAAAACAGGGAACAGGACAGGAGCCTATCACAGAGGGCCTCTGAAAGACTCTACCCTGCAGGGTATCAAAACATATGCTGAGATTCATAGGCAAAGTTTGGCCAGAGTGCAGAGAATCTTATGAAAGAAGGGTGAGATAGAAAGACCTCGAGGGAAGATGCACTCCAAAAAGAGAGCAACAGAACCAAGAAATCTGGCCGTAGAGGTATTTTGTGAGACTGATACTACAAACAAGGACCATGCATGGAGATAACCCTTGAACCCCTGCACAGGACTATCCCATGGTAGCTCAGTGTCCAAGAGGTTCCCAGTATTAAGATCAGCGACTGCCTCTGACATGAATTCATAGGCTAGCTCTTTGATCACCTCCACCTGGGGGAGGATCAACCTTACCTCCCCTATCATTGGAATGGGGAGAGACATAGCAGAAAAAGAGTGTGTGGTGGGGGGAGACAGCTACAACTGGGATAGAAAGTGAATAAAGTATAATTAATCAAAATAAAATAAAATTTTAATAAGAGAAAAAAAAAGATGTTGTTTTAGTCTTCCATAATGTCTGGAGACAGCAAATTGATTGAAAAAAAAAAAAAAAAAACACAAAACAGGTGTGTTTGTAAAACTCTTTGGATCCAGTTTGATAAATAATAAAAAGTTATCGTATTTCAAAGATTATTAGCCCATTCAGGCCTTCATGTCTGATTCATTATCATTGTGACTCATTATCATTCTAATACTTAAAAAATAATCACCTAGACAAAGAACAAAACGAAATATAGCTTTCCCAAAAAGGAATAATGTAGATTGTAATAATTTGTTCTTTTCATTGTGTTGAGATAATCAAGTGTTCTAGTGCCTGACAAATTGTGTGTATAATAATTCAATATTTAGATGTTTAGGTAGTTTATTCATATTCATTGCCATTATGGACCAGTGTATAGTCAAGTAAAGTAAATATTCTTAACATGAATAAAGAAAAACTCATTTTCAAATAATGAGAAATTAGTAGGTAAAACTGAGAATACTCTATATAGATGGAATTATTACAGGTAAGACATGTCTGTTCCTTAATGTTCGTGATTTATCTACAGAATGACAAATTTTTATTTATAGTATAGTTACATTTATAGACTATTATGAAATATAGAATTACTGTTACTGATGTGACAGGTTTTCCCTCCGTGTACCTAATATGGCAAATATTAATAGATATATGAAATGTTACAGACTATAAACAATCACTTTCCTTACAAGGAAAATTGTATCACTCATAATTTGTTATTAGTTATATTGTTATGAATAATAACAGGTTGCATTATATTTTCACCCACACACAAAGCATTATATTTGCTCATATTCACTTCCCAACTACTCTCCCTTGTCTCTCTTACTGTTACCTTTCTAAGCATAAATAGTGTACTTTTCTGTTTTCATGTCACCTCTATTCTAAATATTAGAGAAAACCTGTAATATGTATTTCTACCCATTTTCTTCTACTGTTCCTCCTCTGCCTTCCTCTTTGAACCTTCTTCCCTTGTCATATAGTCTTTCTACTTTCATCTCTCTCTCTCTGAGACACACATGCACAAAGTATAACACAGATATTGCAACTTGTATAAGTAATATAGAAAAGCATCTTTATAACCTTGCTATGAATAATCAAATTTCCCTAATTTCAGTAGTGCAAATTTGGACATATCATTTTATTTTTGGCCTAAATAAAGAAACAGATACAATGTTCATTAGAATACTTTGAAGTATGTACCCTGGAAGTAGCAAACTAAAAAAGTAAGTAAATAGAAGAGAAAAATGTTAAATAGTGATGTGTATGATTATGATAGTCATTAGCTAGAAACCATTTTTCATGGGGTAGGCAAGAAAGTCCTCTCTACAGGTAGATGCACTTCAAAATGAGATCTGAATGACAAAAGATAGAGAAGGACTATTTAAGGAAAAGACTTGAAACCAGCAGTTCCATGGCACATATTTAAGGAATTAGAAGCAGCTAAGAATGGCTGAGATTTAATTAAAAAAGATAAAATAGAAAGAAAGATTCATGCATGTTACATTAAGCAAAATCCCATTACATCCATATAAAACTTTTGAAGTAAAATTTTTAATGCTACAGGAAACTATTTGTTAAGGGCTTCAAATAAAGAACATAGAATATCTGATATACATACCGACATACAAACACACACATGTATATATCATAGATTTTGCACATTCAGAATGAAACAAATTTAGTTACGAGATGTGAGTTACTCAGGTAAGAGACAGTGGTGGCTTAAATTAAGGTAGAACCATTTAAGAAGTCATTTTGGGGAATGTTTGGGATGAGAAATGTAAAATTTGCTGACAGAGTACATACGGAGGAGGTATTAAAGAAGGGAATTAAGCCAACTTCCTCTTACTTTCTTTTAGTTTCTGACAGCAAGTGAGTAGTTAAATCAACTGTGATGAGGAATACTAAGGTAGGTAGGGAAGGTGGCAATAGGAATCTTAAGTTCCTTTTGGGTTATATACTGTGAGTACATATTAGCTAACATTCCAAATGAATACATTAAGTAAGTACAACTAGGATTGGAAGATTTATGAATTTAGGAACATCACATTATAATAGAACTTTTAGAAGTAGCCTTAGCACCGAAAACACGGAATTGTTCTGGAAAGGCACTGGTCTTCAGTCCACATGAAAAGGCCAATGGAACAGAAGATGGCAGCAACACAGAGACAGGACAGAAGCATTCATAAGTAAGAAGTGAAAGTGGACACTTTTTCCCTCTAATGCTTTGTGTCTGTGAGGCTCTGGGAAGGTGTTTCTCACACCAGAGAAGGGTCTTTCTCCCTACGTTAGTCTTCCCATTAACACATTCACATATCTTTCCAAAGCACTGTCTCTTAGATGATTTAGCTGATTGTAGAGCCAAGCAGTGTTACAATCATTAAGCCTAAAAGTGTTTCTTTACCTAAGTTACATATGAGCATCTTTGTTGCTCAAGAGAGATATACATGCTTAAAGTCATCTAGCTTGGAATAAGATCTAAATCTTATTTTAAAAAATGATTTTCTTCTACCTTGAAAATTTTGTACATGTAAACAACAAAATAAAAAAAATAAAGAAGAGACAAAGTTCCCTAGTTAGAACTGGGAGGAATCAGGGGAGAGGTAAATATGTTCAAAACACATTGTACAAACTTCTGAAAGATTAAATATAAAAATACCATCTAGACATCCCCACATCCATCCCATTTCCCCCTTCCAGTACCCTCTTATTCCCTACTATGTACTCATTACTTAATATTTTTTTTCTTGAGTTTTCTTTTTTGGATTTTATTTTTATGTGTATGGGTTTTCTGTATGCATGTATGTCTGTGTACCATGCATGTGTAGTGCCAAAGAGGACACTGGGTCTTCTGGAACTGGAGTTATATGTGATGCCATGTGTCCTGGGAACTGAACCCAGCTACTGTGGACAAATAGTACTCTTGACCCTGAATCATCTCTCCATCCCCTTTCTAAGTGTTCTTGTTTTTCCCATTATAACCTTTTTTAAACTTTATATAATAGCTAGTATTAGTTTGTCACAGACAATGTTTATTATTCAGATATTTTCTCTCTGTCTATGAAGGATTTTCTCATGAGAAAATGATGGGGTCGTGTTAGGGCCATTTCTGAATCAATTGAAATGATCATATGATTTTGATTCTTGAGTCCATTTATATGATAAATTACATTTATTAATTTATGTATGTTGAACCCTCCATGCGTCACTGGAATAAGCTAACTTCATTATCAACTTGCATAATATTTGGATAGGTACTTGGATATGGTTTGCAAGTACATGGTTGAGAAATTTTGTATCAATGTTCACCAGTGAGATTAGTCTATGATTCTATTCTCTTTTGTACCTTTTTCTTGTTTTACTATCAGGATAATAGTGGTTTGATAAAAAGAGTTTGGATGTGTTCCTTCCTTTTCTATTTTATAGAATAATATTAGGAGTGTTACTGTTACTTCTTCATATTGGTTCAATTTTGAAAAGTTATAAAATTCACCATTTGTCTTTCTAAGTGAGGATTGATTATCTTACCCTGGGTCCTCTTTCTTGTTTATCTTCTTTAGGTGTACATATTTTAGTATATTTATCTTATATTATAGGTCTATATAAGTGAGTATAAACCATGTGTGTCCTTCTGCTCCTGGGATACTTCACTCAGGATCTTTTCTAGATCCCACCATTTGCCTGCAAATTTCGTGATTTCCTTGTTTTTAATTGTTGTGTAGTATTCCATTCTGTAAAAATACTACAATTTCTGTATCCATTCCTTCATTGAGGGACATCTGGGTTGTTTCCAGATTCTGGCTATTATGAATAAAGATGCTACAAACATGGTTGAGCAAATGTCCATGTTATGTACTTGAGCATCATTTGGATATATGCCTAGAGTGGTATAGCTGGATCTTGAGGAAGGGCTATTCCTAATTGTTTGAGAAAGCGCCAGATTGATTTCCAAATTGGTTGTACAAGTTTACATTCCCACCAGCAATAAAGGAGGGTTCCCCTTTCTCCACAACCTCTCCAGCATGTGTTGTCACTTGAGTTTTTCATCTTAGACATTCTGATGGGTGTAAGGTGAAATCTCAGGGTCGTTTTGATTTGCATCTCTCTGATAGCTAAGGACATAGAACATGGGAAGTAGAAGAAAACAAAAACAAAAACAAAAAACAAAAACAAAAAAACAAAAACAGACAGGAGCCTACCACGGAGGGCCTCTGAAAAACTCTACCTAGCAGCTTAACAAAGCAGATGCTGAGACTCATAACCAAACCTTCAGTAGAGTGCAGGGAATCATGTGATAAAAAGGGGAGTTAGTATAAAAGGGAGAGGACAGGAGCTCCACAAGGACAAAATATATCAGGGTACCGGGTCCTCTATGAGACTGTTTCTCCAACCAAGGACCATGTATAGATATAACCAAGAACCCCTGCTCGAATGTAGCCAATGGTAGCTCAGAATCCAAGTGGGTACTGTAGTAAGGGGAACAGGAAATATTTCTGACATGAACTCAATGACTAGCTCCTTTACCTCTCCTCCTCCCCGCCCCCAAGGGAAGAACAGCCTTGCTAGGCCATAGAGGAGGTCATCGCAGCCAGTCCTGAAGATACCTGATAAGCTAGGGTCAGATGGAAGGGGAGGAGGACCTCCCCTAGCAGTGGACTTGGAAAGGGGTAGGGAGAAGATAAGGGACGGAGGGTGGGATTTGGAGGGAATGAGGGAGGGGGCTATGGCTGGGATACAAAGTAAATAACCTGTAATTAATATTAAAAAATAAAAATTAAAAACATAAAAATTAATTAAGAAAAGAAATTCTCAAAGAAGTAATTTTTAGAAAGTTCCTAGGACACTCACCTTGGAATACAACTTCATTTCCCTCTGTATCCCTCAGCTGGAAGTGCTTTTAGGAAAAACTAGAATATATAGGAAGGATATGATTAACTATAAGTAAGACCCCATGATGCTATTATAAAATAATAATCTAAGATGGGGTAGTCTTTGGGATAATGCAGCTGTTTGGAGGACACTCACATACCCATGAAAGCCTTTCATCCAGTCCTATAAGTAAGCCGAATAACGTCATTGTTCTGTGAAATCCTTACTTTTGTCTGTCATAAGAGCCATATTTGGGGTGAGTGGACATTTATTCACTTCTTTCCAAGAAAAGTTAATTTAATGATACTGAAAAAAATAAACTATAGCTGAAAAAACAAAAATAAAAATAAAATTCAACCATATTTTTTAGATTTTCCAATTTGGTGAAATATATATATTTTAAAGTATGTCTACAAGAGTCCTGGAATTTTCTCAGTGTCCCAACAACATCTTAGTATTTGTTGAAATTTTTCTTGGTTCTTTTATTTTTTCCTTTTTATCTCTACTTTTATTTGGATCATCTCTTTTTTTGCTTGTATTGGGTAAAGATTTGTGAATCTGATTTATCTTTTCATATAACTAACTGATTCATTGATTTGCTTTATTGCTTTCTTCATTTACATTTCATTAAATTTTGCCTTGATTTTCATTACTTCTTTTCATCTACAAATCTATACTGTTTATTATTGGATTGTTCTTGATTTTCCAATTCTTTAAGGTTTATCATGGTTGTCTGTTTCTACCTTCTCTGATTCTTTTTTCTATAGGTACTTAGAGCTATAAACTTCCCTCTCAGAACATCTTTCATTCTATTCCATAGGCTTACATATGTCTTTCATTTCTATTTAATTCTAGGATATTTAATCCATCATTCAATGCTATGTTATTTAATCTCTATAAGTTTGTTTATTTTCTGAAGTTTTTTCCCACTGTTAATTTCTCATTGTATTCCTCTGTGGTAATATAAAATATTGCATGAGTTTTCCTACACTTTTTGAGACTTGCTTTGTGTCATACAATGTAAGCTATTTTAGAGAAAGTTCTCTGGGATGCTAAAAAGAATTTGCATTCTTTGTGTTTTGAGTGTAATGTTCTGTAAGCATCTATTATGTCCATTTGATGCATGGTGCTATTTAACTACAGTCTTTCTTATTAATTTTTGTTTTTTTAATGTGATAATTTCTTAAGAAAAGAAAAAAAAGCATGATTATCATAGGTGACATTAAAAATATTCCCCATCGTAAAATCACTCAACATATTAGATTAAAAGGTTTCCTCATTATAACAACAGCTAACTCAATCTTACTAAGAGTAAATGCCTAAAGTCTTTCAGAAAGTATTAACTATTTACAGAGAAATACTAAAAACTATCAGAAATGATCCAGGAAGCCTGCTTTTACAAGTTCTATTGGGCATAGTAGCAGAAGTTCCAGATGGATTACTTCGGTGTGGTAAGAAATTAAAGCATCCAAACTGCACAAAGAAGTGAAATTAGCTCAGGCTCACAAAAGACACAATAATATGCCGAGAATACCCTAAGCACCCCTCCTACACATACAACACGCCTCAACAAATTACCTGCTTTGCAAAGCTTCAGGGTAAATATTCAACACATAAAATTTGGTTATATTTTTATGCACCGTGAAATCTGAAATAAAAGTAAGTAAAAAATAATCCTGTCTAGGCATAATGGCGCACACCTTTAATTCTAACACTGAGGAGAAAGAGGCAGGCAGATCTCTGAGTATGAGACCAGATTCATATGCAAAGTAAGTTCTAGTGCAGCTAGAGCTACATAGTGAGACCCTGTGGCAAATACAGAAATAAAGAAAGAGAAAGAGAGAGATAAAGAGAGAAACTGAAAGAAAACAACTGCTACTAAAGTAATATCTGTTAGCATTTATGCAGCTTGCTTCTTGGTTGCCTAGTAATCTATGATGTTATCGTGTGTCACCTGCCTCTTATCTCTCTCTCTCTTGCTCTTGCTCTCTCCCTCTCTCCTACTCTTTCCCCTTTCTCTGTCAGGGTGTCCCCTCTCCTCCCCCGTCATGTCTCTCTCTCCCTCTTTCTTTTTCTCTCCATATCCATTCAATAAACCTCTTTTATATAATATCTGTTGTGCTCATCATCATTTCGATATCTAAAAGAATAGATATATTTTACTGAATAGATATATTTTATTTTAGGATATATTTTACTGAAGAGGCAAAAGAATTGTGCATTCAAAACTACCAATCACTACTGAGAAATACTGAAGATTCCTGTACAATGAAAGAAGTTCTGGAGGTATCTCCATCCATGTTCTCAAATTGTACTACACAACAGTAATAAAAACTGCACAATACTGGCATAGAACCGGTCTGGAGGATCAATGGAGTTGAACTGAAGACCCAGAAATAAAGCCACACACCTACGGACATCTGATTTTTTACAAAAAAAAAAAAAAAAAAAAAAAAAAAAATTACAATGGAAAAAAAAAAACCAGTATCTTCAACAAATGGTGCTGGTCTAACTGGTTGTCCATATGTAGAAAAATGCAAATAGATCCATACTTATCGTCCTGCATGAAATTAAAGTCCAAGACGCTGAAAGACTTCAACATTAAACCAGATGAGAGATGTGCAGGGGCTCAAGAATAGGTGTTGCAAATTCAGATGCAGCTAAGGAAGGGAGGGTATTCTGTTGAGTTCACTGTCTCTGCTGGTTCACTGTTTGTGACCCAGGTAGGCCAGGCATCTGGGGAGCAGAAAGACAGATCTCCAAGCCTAGAGCTGTTCTGGTGCTCCACAAACTTCCTCAATATAGTGGCCCTCCCCTACCTCAGCTTCACTGGGTTCAATGTCTCTTGGTTCACTGTTTGTGACCCAGGTAGGCCAGGCAGCTGGTGAGCAGGTAGAAAGATCTCCAAGCTTTGAGACGTTCTGGTAAAGATGAGATTTGTTCTTTCAAGTTCTGTAAAGAATTGCACTGAATCTGTAGATTGCTTTTGGTAAGATGGCCATTTTTACTATTTAATCCTACCTATCAATGACTGTGGGAGATCTTTCCATCTTCTGATATTTTCTTCAATTTCTTTCTTCAGAGACTTGAAATTTTTTTTATACAAGTCTTTCACTTGTTTGGTTAGAGATACACCGAGGTACTGTATGTTATTGTGGTTATTGTGAAGGGTGTTGTTTCCTTAATTTCTTCTCAGCCTCTTTGTCTTTTGTTTATAGCAGAGCTACTTATTATTATTATTTTTTTAGTTAATTTTGTATCCAGTTACTTAGCTGAAGGTGTTTATCAGGTGTAGGAGTTCTCTGGTAGAATTTTTGGCCAACTTTTGTATACTATCATATCATCTGCAAATAGTGATAATTTGACTTCTTCCTTTCCAATCTGTATCCCTTTGATCTCATATAGTTGTCTTATTGCTCTGGCTAGGACTTTAAGTAGTATGTTGAAGAGATAGGGAAAAAGTGGGCAGCCTTGCCTTGTCCCTGATTTCAGTGGGATTGATTTACGTTTTTCTCCGTTTAGTTTGATGTTGGCTATAGGCATGCTGTATATTGCCTTTACTATGTTTAGGTATATGCCTTGTATCCCTGATTTCTCCAAGACTTTAAACATGAATGGGTATTGGACTTTGTCAAATGATTTTTCGGATCTAAGGAGATGATCATGTGGTTTTTCTCCTTCAGTTTGTTTATATGGTGGATTACATTGATGGATTTCTGTATGTTAAACCACCCTTGCATGCCTGGGATGAACCCTATTTGTTCTTGGTGGATGATATCTTTTATGTGTTCTTAGATTTACTTTGCAAGTAGTTTATTGAGTATTTTTGCATCATTGTTCATAAGAGAGATAGGTCTGGGGAGGAGGGGCAAGATGGCGGCGCCGGGAGGACTCTCATTCTGAGTACCAGCAGCAGGATCAGCACAGCGACCAGTAATCAGAACTCGCGGCCATAAAACACAGTCATTGTGTTTCCCAGGTGAGAGGATACCCCACGGTGGGGGATTCAATCAGCTTTTAACTCACCCAGCTAAACCGCGGAAGAGATCCCGGTTCCGCCAGACGCTTGGCTGCCGGCCGCCAGCCCCAGCCCCAGCCCAGAGCCACAAGCCAGTGTCTCTGGTCATGGTCCCAGACTGAACCGTGCGCACCACACTATCAGAGACTGGAATTTTCAGTCGAGAGATAACCCCAGGGTACAGGAAACCACTGGGACCGGCCTTAGGTCACCCAGACATCCCCTGGAAAAGGCTCAGGGTCCACGGGCACCCCAGGAGCCAGCCCGGAGCCAGAGCCGGGGACCCAGGTTCCAGCACTGAGCCCTGCCTGCCTGCGCGCTTGAATCGCCGCCTGAGATAGAACTGTGGGCACCAGGGCACCAGCGAATAAGTTTCACTGTCCTGTGCAAACACACAGGGAGGGAAACCGCTGGTCTGATCTCAGAGCACTCAGCCGACACCCCCAACCTGAAAAGGTCCCCGGAAAATTACTCAGCTTAGGGAGGCACCCAGGTTCCCAAAGGCCGCAAAGGCAGACACAGGCAGTTTCTGCACACCAGACAGCTGGCAGAGACTGAGCCGCCATCACACAGCTGTGCTCCAGGCACAGGCAGTTTCTGTGGCCAGCCAGCTGGCAGACACTGAGCAGTGTGCACCAGGGCAAAAAAAAGACACTGGGAGTCCGTGTCTCCAGAGAATCCACAGGGAAGGAAGGAAACTGTACTGACCTAAATCACCCAATCCTTCCCTAGAAAAAGTCTAGCAGACTAGTGGGGCCAAGGCGCCAGCACTCAGCTGTGCTCCAGACACAGGCACAAACAGTTGAGGCGCGCCTGATGTCCAACTGGGTCACAGCAGCTGATCATTAAATTTACAACAAGAAATCCAGAACAGGGCAGCTGACCTCAGGACTTCCCTGGGTGAGAGGAGAACCCTCTCGACTATCAAAGACCACAGTTACCACTCAGGTCTATATCCCTGAGGTGAGCAACTCCTGAAAAAACACCAGCCATCCAGGGACTATACCCAAAAAGCTGAGAAGACATCCTTCAGGAAAAACCAACTTTCTGCAAAGTGGATTCTCTCCACCACAGGATCCCCAGGAACCACCAGAAAATAACCCCAAACACCTAAGATAGCACAATGGGTAGAGGCCAGCGTAAAAGCTCAAGCAACAAAAGACAGAGCAATATGGCATCTCCAGAACCCAGTTACCCAGAGGCAAGTAGCCCTGGACACCCCACCATAACTGAAATCCAATAAGATGACCTAACAAGTATGCTCATGAAGATGATAACAGAGGAAACAAATAAGATTCGTAAAGACATAGAGGAAGATAAACTAAAACAGAATATTGCCATCCGTAAAGAAATAGAGGAAGCTACAGCCAAACAGTTTATGGCCTTTAGAAAGGAAATGCTTAAAACAATGAATGAAATGAAAGAAACAGAGTTGAAGGAACTAAAAGAAAAACAGGAAAGTACAATCAGACAGATGAAGGAAGTAAACAAAACAACTCAAGATCTGAAGATAGAATTGGAAAAATTAAAGAAAACACAAATGGAAGAAATAATGGAAAGGAAGAATCTAGGGAAGAAAACAGGAACTACAGAGGTAAGCATAACCAACAGACTACAAGAGGTGGAAGAAAGTATCTCAGGTGTAGAAGATACAATGGAAGAAATCGATGTATCTGTCAAAGAAAATGTTAAATCCAAAAAATTCCTGACACAGACCGTCCAAGAAATGCAAAACAATATGAAAAGACAAAACCTAAGAATAATAGGTATAGAGGAAAAAGAAGACTCCCTTCGCCAAGGCCCAGAAAATATTTTCAACAAAATCATTGAAGAAAATTTCCCCAAGCTAAAGGAGAGACCAATTAGAATACATGAGGCCTACAGAACAACCAACAAATTTGACCAGAAAAGAAAATCCTCCCGCCACATAATAATCAAAACTGTAAGTATACAGAACAAAGAAAAAATACTAAAAGCTGCAAGGGAAAAAGGCCAAGTAACATATAATGGCAAACCCATTAGAATCACACCTGACTTTTCAACAGAGACTATGAAAGCCAGAAGGGCCTGGACGGATATCATGCAGACCCTAAGAGAACACAGATGTCAACCCAGGCTACTATACCCTGCAAAACTCTCAGTCCTCATAGATGGAGAAAACAAGATATTCAATGACAAAAACAAATTTCAACAATACCTACAAACAAATCCAGCATTACAGAAGACACTGGAAGGGAAAATACAACCCAAGAAAGCTAGCTACATTCAAGAAAACACAGGAAATAAATAACCTCACTTCAGTAAAACAAAAAAGCAACCAAGCACACAACCTGATGACCACAGCCAATATCAAAATCAAGAGATCTAACAGCCACTGGTCATTAATCTCTCTCAACATCAATGGACTCAACTCTCCAATAAAAAGACACAGATTAACAGAATGGATACATAAACAAAACCCAGCAATCTGTTGCATACAAGAATCACACCTAAGACACAAAGATAGAGATTACCTGAGGGTAAAGGGTTAGAAGACAACTTTCCAAGCAAACGGACCCAAGAAGCAAGCAGGAGTAGCCATTCTAATATCTGATAAAATAGACTTTCAACCAAAATTAATAAAGAGAGATGGGGAAGGACACTTCATACTCATCAAGGGAAAATTCCAGCAGGAAGACATCACAATCCTGAACATCTATGCCCCAAATACAAGGGCACCCGCATTTGTGAAAGAAACATTGATAAAATTTAAAGCACATAGATCCCGACACATTAATAGTGGGAGACTTCAACACCCCACTCTCAACAAAGGACAGGTCAACAAAACAGAAATTAAACAAAGAAACAATGTCTCTGACAGAGGTTATGAATCAAATGGACCTAACAGACATTTACAGAACTTTACACCCAAACACAAAAGAATTTACCTTCTTCTCAGCACCTCATGGAACCTTCTCCAAAATAGACCATATAGTGGGTCACAAAGCAAGCCTCAACAGATACAAGAAGATTGAAATAATCCCATGTATCTTGTCTGATCACCATGGAATAAAGCTGGACCTCAACAATAACAGAAATAACAAAAAGCCTACACACACATGGAAACTGAACAACTTGTTACTAAATGACAGCTGGGTCATGGAAGAAATAAAGAAAGAAATTAAAGTCTTTCTAGAAATCAATGAAAATGAAGACACAACATACCCAAACCTGTGGGACACAATGAAAGCAGTGCTACGAGGAAAGTTCATAGCACTAAGTGCCTTCAAGAAGAAATTCGAGACAGCTCATTCAAGCACCCTAATGGCTCAGTTAAAAACCCTAGAAAAAGAAGAAGCAGACACACCAAGAAGGAGTAGACGGCTGGAAATAATCAAACTCAGGGCTGAGATCAATCAATTAGAAACAAATAAAACAATTCAAAGAATCAATGAAACCAAGAGCTGGTTCTTTGAGAAAATCAACAAGATCGACAAACCCTTAGCCAGGCTAACTAAAAGGCAGAGAGACACCACCCAAATTAACAAAATCAGAAATGAAAAGGGGGATATAACTACAGACACTGAGGAAATCCAAACAATCATTAGGACTTACTTCAAAAGTCTATATGCCACAAAATTTGAAAATCTAAATGAAATGGACAATTTTCTTGATCGATTTGACTTAGCAAAGCTGAATCAGGACCAGGTAAATCAACTAAATAGTCCTATATCCCCCAAAGAAATAGAAGCGGTCATTAAAAGTCTCCCATCGAAAAAAAGCCCAGGACCAGATGGCTTCAGCGCAGAATTCTACCAGACCTTCAAAGAAGAGCTAACACCAATTCTCTTCAAACTATTCCACAAAATAGAAACAGAAAGAATATTACCAAATTCATTCTATGAAGCCACAGTCACCTTGGTACCTAAACCTCACAAAGACTCAACAAAAAAAGAGAATTTCTGGCCAATCTCCCTTATGAACATTGATGCAAAAATACTTAATAAAATACTTGCAAACTGAATCCAAGAACACATCAAAGATATTATCCACTATGACCAAGTAGGCTTCATCCCAGGTATGCAGGGGTGGTTCAATATATGGAAATCCATCAATGTGATCCACCATATTAAAAAACTGAAAGAAAAAACCACATGATAATCACCCTAGATGCTGAAAAAGCATTTGACAAAATCCAACATCCATTCATGTTCAAAGTATTGGAGAGATCAGGGATACAAGGCACATATCTAAACATAGTAAAGGCGATATACAGCAAGCCTATAGCCAACATCAAACTGAACGGAGAGAAACTTAAAGCAATCCCACTGAAATCAGGGACAAGACAAGGCTGCGCACTCTCTCCATATCTCTTCAACATAGTGCTGGAAGTCCTTGCTAGAGCAATAAGACAGTGGAAGGAGATTAAGGGGATACAAATTGGAAAGGAAGAAGCCAAATTATCACTATTTGCAGATCATATGATAGTATACGTGAGTGACCACAAAAACTCTACCAGGGAACTCCTACAGCTGATAAACACCTTCAGCAAAGTGGCCAGATACAAAATTAACTCAAAAAAATGAGTAGCCCTCCTGTATACAAAAGACAAAAGGGCTGAGAAAGAAATTAGGGAAACAACACCCTTCACAATAGCCACAAATGACATAAGGTACCTCGGAGTAACCCTAACCAAGGAAGTCAAAGACTTGTATGAAAAAAATTTCAAGTCTCTGAAGAAAGAATTAGAAGAAGATATGAGAAGATGGAAAGATCTCCCATGTTCATGGCTTGGCAAGATTAACATAGTAAAAATGGCCATCTTACCAAAAGCAATCTACAGATTCAATGCAATGCCCATCAAATTACCAACACAATTCTTTACAGACCTGGAAAGAAAAATTCTCAACTTCATATGGAATAACAAGAAACCCAGAATTGCTAAAACAATCCTCTACAATAAAAGATCTTCCGGAGGTATCTCCATCCCTGATCTTAAGTTGCACTATAGAGCAACAGTTTTAAAAACTGCATGGTACTGGCATAGAAACAAAATGGTGGATCAATGGAACCGAACAGAGGACCCAGAAATAAACCCACACATCTATGGACACCTGATCTTTGACAAAGATGCCAAAACCATACAATGGGGAAAAGATAGCATCTTCAACAAATGGTGCTGGTCTAACTGGATGTCTACATGTACAAAAATGAAAATAGATCCATACTTGTCACCCTGCACAAAACTGAAGTCCAAGTGGACCAAAGACCTCAACATAAAACCAGACACATTAAATCAGCTTGAAAAAAAAGTGGGAAATGCCCTAGAACTCATTGGTACAGGGGAAAACTTCCTGAACAGAACACCAACAGCACAGGCTCTAAGAGCAACAATCAATAAATGGGACCTCATGAAACTGAAAAGCTTCTGTAAAGCAAAGGACACCCTCATCAAAACAAAGCGACCACCTACAGATTGGGAAAGAATCTTCACCAACCCTTTATCTGACAGAGGACTCATATCCAGTATATATAAAGAACTAAAGAAGCTGAAAAGCAGCAAACCAAGTAACCCACTTAAAAAATGGGGAACAGAGCTAAACAGAGAATTCTCGGTAGAGGAATACTGAATGGCAGATAAGCACTTAAAGAAATGCTCAACCTCACTAGCCATTAGGGAAATGCAAATCAAAACAACCCTGAGATTTCACCTTACACCCATGAGAATGGCCAAGATCAAAAACTCAAGTAACAACACATTCTAGAGAGGTTGTGGAGAAAGGGGAACCTTCCTCCACTGCTGGTGTGAATGTAAACTTGTACAACCACTCTGGAAATCAATCTGGTGCTTTCTCAGACAACTAGGAATAGTGCTTCCTCAAGATCCAGCCATACCACTACTGGGCATATATCCAAAAGAGGCTCAAGTACACAAAAAGGACATTTGCTCAACCATGTTTGTAGCAGCTTTATTCATAATAGCCAGAATCTGGAAACAACCCAGATGCCCCTCAACTGAAGAATGGATGCAGAAATTGTGGTACATCTACACAATGGAATATTACTCAGCAATGAAAAATAAGGAAATCATGAAATTTGCAGGTAAATAGTGGGATCTGGAAAGGATCATCCTGAGTGAGTTGTCCCAGAAGCAAAAAGACACACATGGTATATACTCACTCACATAGACATACAACATAGGACAAACCCACTAAAACCTCTGCATCTAAAGAAACTAAGCAAGAGAGAGGACCCTAACAAAAATGTCCAATCCCCATCCAGAAAGGCAAAGAGGATGGACATCAGAAGAAGAAGATAACAGGAAACAACCTAGGAACCTACCACAGAGGGCCTCTGAAAGCCTCTGCCCTTCAGATTATCAAAGCAGATGCTGAGCCTGATGGGCAACTGTTGGGCAGAGTGAATGGAATTTTAGGTAAGAACTGGGAAATAGTAAGAGCTGGAGAGGACAGGGTCTCTACAAGGAGAGCAACAGAACAAGAAAATTTGAACACAGGGAACTTCCCAGAGACTTATACTCCAACCAAGGACTATTCATGGAGATAACCCAAAACCCCTGCACAGATGTAGCCCAGGGCAGTTCAGAGTCCAATTGGGTTACATAGTAATGTGAAGAGGGACTGCCTCTGACATAATCTGATTGGCCTGCTCTTTGATCACCTCCCCCTGGGGGGGAGCAGCCTTACCAGGCCATAGTAGAAGACAATACAGCCACTTTTGATGTGAACTGATAGACTAAGATCAGAAAGGAGAGGAGAACCTCCCCTATCAGTGGACTTGGGGAGTGGCATGCAAGCAGAGGGAAGAGGGAGGGTGGGATTGGGAGGGGAGGAGGGAGGGGCTTATGGGGAGATGCAGAATGAATAAAGTGTAATTGATGAAAAATTTTTAAAAAAAGGAAAATAAATAATTTAAGAACCTTAAATGACTTTTAAAAGTGGAGGAAAACATGGAGTTAGTCAATTGGCATGGAGCACGTCTCGCCCCTGGGGGCAATGGTCTCCTGAACCTACTCAGACCTCGGACACCACCACTGCTAGTTCTAGAACTGATACAGGATGTTCCAACGAGGGGGTTAAGGCTTCTCATAATATTTCCTATAAGCCCACATCTGTTTGTTTATATCCCCCATTTTTATTCATTATTAGCCAGATAGAGCCAAGTAATTGTGGCAATGATACTTGCTTTTTTGCCCAATGCTGGAATGCTAGTAAATTTAGGTATGCCCTGGTTACTCGCATGCCTCACTGGGTGCCTGTGCCCGTTGATGCCCCTCATGCTATGACTCTCTTCAGACAGAAAAGGGATCTTGGAACCACAGCCACCATTGTTACTGCCATCTCATTGGCGGCTGTTGGAGCTACCACTGGGGCATTAGCCATGAGTCATACTGTGCATACTACTCAGACCCTGAATAATCATTTAGCCAATGTAGCTCATGCCTTAGTTGTACAAAAAGGAATTAATGCTCAACTAAAAGGAAGCTTGATGGTGTTCAATCAGAGGATTGACCTTGTGCAGGAGCAAATTGATATCCTATGGCAAATCGCTCAGCTTGGCTGTCAATGAAAATATGCTGGACTTTGAGTCACTAGCATATAACATGAGATTTTTTTCCTGTGCTGCAAATCTGTCTAAACAATTGTCGAGCTATATTTTAGATAATTGGACTGGAGAATTCGATACTACGATGGAGCAGCTGAGAGTGGCCATTTTCACAGTAAATTCTACCAGAGTGGACGCAGGACTAGCCACAGGATTATCATCATGGATTGCTGCAGCCATGAATCATCTGAAGGAATGGGCGGGCATGGGAGCATTAGCAGGCCTTCTGGTGTTGGTCTCCTTGGTTTGCCTGTGGTATATATGCAAGATTAGAGTCTCACAACAGTGTAATGCAGCCATGACCATTCAGGCCTTTACAGCCATTGAAGCAGGACAGTCTCCCCAAGCATGGTTGGCTACCATAAAAAGCTAAAATGTTATGCTCAGGATGCGAGGCTAAGCACTGCACTCAGGGTTAGCTGCTTTGGACCCAGAGAAGAGCATGTCTGATTGCATGCGGTTGATGCCCCAGGTCCCGCCTCTGAGAAAAAGGTATTAGACGGGTCTGATGCTCTTTGGGTGGATGACACCTAAATGAACATCGGTACAAAGTCCCAATTTATTTCTAATATCAGAGATCAGACCTCTACTCTTGCCTGATGCGTCTAAAACAAAAAGGGGGAACTGTAGAGAGCTGCGGAATGCCGTGCCTTAAAGATGGATCTGGTTTCCGCCTTCCACCTTCCTGATGGTGAGTGCTCTCTGTCACAAACAACTCCACATTTGGCTAAGGCCGAGGATCTGGCTTGCTTCCATGTATGTGGACCTATCTGCATTGCCCACGTGGCACGCTGGGGTTGGCTACCCAGAGGCTATTTAAGCTGTGGGCTGGCTTTCCCCAGGGTCAGATGATTGTTCAAGGTTCCTGAATAAACTGCATTGAAAAAAAAAAAAAAGAGAGATAGGTCTGAAGTTCTATTTTTTGTTGTTGTTGGGTCTTTGTGTAGTTTAGGTATCAAGGTGACTGTGGCCTCATAGAATGAGTTTCGTTATGTGTTTTCTGTTTCTATCTTATGGAATAATTTGAAGAGAACTGAAGTTAGCTCTTCTTTGAAGGTCTGGTAGAATTCTGCACTGAAACTATCTGGCCCTGGGCCTTTTTTTGGAAGGGAGACTTTTGATGACTGCTTCAATTTCCTTGGGGGATATAGGACTATTAAATCTATTTACCTGATATTGATTTAATTTTGGTAACTGGAATCTGTCAAGAAAACTGTCATTTTCATTTAGAGTTTCAAATTTTGCATATAGGGTTTTGAAGTAGAACTTAATGGTTCTTTGGATTTTTCTCTGTGTCTGTTGTTATGTCCTCCTTTTAATTTCTGATTTTAGTTAGTTTGGTTAAGGGTTTGTCTAACTTGTTGATTTTCTCAAAGAACCAGCTCTTGGTTTAGTTGATTCCTTGAATTGTTCTCTTTGTTTCTAATTTATTGATTTCAGCTATGAGTTTGATTATTTCCAGCTATCTACGCCTCTTGGGTGTGGCTGCTTTTATTTTCCCTAGGGCTTTTCAGGTGTGCTGTTATGTTGCTTGTATGAGATGCCTCAAATTTCTTTCTGGACACAGTTAGTGCTTTGAACTTTCTTCTTAGCAGTGCTTTCATTGTGTTCCATACGATTGGATAAGCCTCTTTTTTTTCATTGAATTCTAGGAAGTTTTTTATTTTCTTTATTTATTCCCTGACCAGCTATTGTTGAGTAGAGAGAACTTCAGTTTCCATGCATGTGTATACTTTTTGCTATTTCTGCTATTGTTGATGTCTCACTTTATACCATGTTGGTTTGATATAATACAAGGAATTATTTCAATCTTCTTGTATCTGTCGATGCTTACTTTATGCCCAACCACATGATGAATTTTGGAGAAGGTTCTGTAAGGTGTTGAGAAGAAGGTATACTCTTGTGTTTGGGTGAAAAGTTCTGTAGATATCCATTAAGACCTCTGTAAGTGTCATTATATCTCTGTTTAGCTTGTGTCTATGACTGGCCTTTGGTGAGTGTGGGGAATTGAAGTCTCCCACTATTACAGTGTTGGGATCGATGTGTGATTTCAGATTTAATAATGTTTCTTTTACCTTGTGTTTGGGACACATGTTCAGGATTGTGATGTCCTCCTGGTGGATTTTTTTTTTCTTTGATGAGAATAAAGTGCCCCTTCTCATCTTTTTTGATTAGTTTGGTTGAAAGTCTATTTTATTATATATTAGGATGGCCAATCCAGCATGCTCCTTCTGCTTGGAAAACCTTTTTCTAGCCCTTTACTCTTAGGTAGTATCTTTGTTGCAGAGGTGTGTTTCTTGAATGCAGCAGAATATTGGATCCTGTTTCCTCAACCATTCTGTTATACTGTATATTTTTATTATTTTTATTGCATAGTTGAGCCCACTGATGTGGACAGATATTAATGACCAATTACTGTTAGTTCTTTTTACTGTGGAGTTTGTGGTGATTGTATGTTTGTGTGCCTGTTTTTTTTTTCTGTTTTTTTTTTTTTGTTGTTGTTGTTGTTGTTGTTGTGAAGGTATCTTTACTCTGTATTTTCTTGGTGTAGTTGATCTCATTGGGTTGAAGTTTTCCTTCTAGTATTTTCTGTAGGGCTGGGTTGTTCCATATATACTGTTTAATATTTAGGTATATCATGGAATATTTTGTTTTCTCCATCTATGTTGATTGAACGTTTTGCTGAGTATAACAGTCTGGGTTGACATCTGTAGTCTCTTAGTGTTTACACGGTATCTGCCCAGGCCCTTCTGGCTTTCATAGTCTTATTGAGAAGTCTGGTGTGATTATGATACATCTGCCTTCATATGTTACTTGGCTTTTTTCTTTTGCCACTTTTAATATTTTTCTTTGTTCTGGAGATTTAGTGTTTGATTATTATGTAGCAGGAAGAATTTCTTTTCTGGTCAAGTCTATTTGGTGTTCTGTAAGCTTCTGGTATTTAAGGACATCTCTTTCATAAGACTGGGGAAATTTTCTTCTATGATTTTCTTGAAAATACTTCCGGACCTTTAACCTGTAATCTTCATTTTCATCTATTCCTATTTTTCTTAGCTTTCTTCTTATCATGGTGTTCTTGTTTTCTTGGATATTTTCTGTTAGGAACTTTTCTCTTTTTTATATTTTCTTTGAGAGATATATTGATTTCTGCAATTGTATTTTCAGTGCCCGAGATTCTCTTCTCCATCTCTTGTATTCTGTCGGTGATGCTTACCTTTGTGGTTCTTGATCTCTTCTCTAAGTTCTGCAGTTCCAGGGTTTTCTCTGTTTGTGTTTGCTTTATTGATTTTAATTCCATCTTCATGTCTTGAACAATTTTATTCACTGATTTCACCTGTTTTATTGTAGGTTCTTGTCTGTCAATGATAGCCTCTATATTTTTGCTGATTGCCTTTTTATGTGCCTCTAACAACTGCATAATCAAAGATTTAATATCATTTTCCTGCATTTGAGCTTCATTAGAATATCCATTGATTTGGGGGATTCCAGTGAATTGTTGATTGTACTTTCATGCTAGCCTCTACCTATCTGATTGTTTGTAGCCTTGACTGTTCCTGGAGCCTGTAATGCAGACTGGGTTCACCTATCTCTGGAATTCGTAGTAGTCTGCAGGAAGATGAGAGATGTTCAGGGGCTCAAGAATGGGTGCTGGAGATTCAGATGAAGCTAAGGAAGGGAGGGTGTTCTGCTGAGTTCACTGTCTTTGCTGGTTCACTGTTTGTGATCCAGGTAGGCCAGGCAGCTGAGGAGCAGGAAGACATCTCCAAGCCTAGAGCTGTTCTGGTGCCCCACAAATTTCCTCAATATGGTGGACTTCCCCTAGCTCAGCTTCACTGGGTTCAATGTCTCTGCTGGTTCAATGCTCCTGACCTAGGTAGGCCAGGCAGCTGGAGAGCAAGCAGACAGATCTCTGAGGTTAGAGCTGTTCCATTGCCCCACAGTTCTCCTCAGAAGGCACGACAATGAGGCTTTGGTACCACACCAACTTCACATCTGCGGGATTCACTCCTTTTTGCTGGTTCACTGTTTGTAACACAGGTATGCCAGGCAGCTAAAAGAAAGACCTCCGAACCTAGAGCTGCTCTCCAGTGCCCCACAGGCTTCCTTTAGATGGCAGACAATGGGACATGGATCCAGGGCCTAGCTCAGCTCTGCTGAGTTTACTTTCTCTGCTGAGCTCATTGTTTCTGACCCACGTGGGCTAGGCAGCTTGAAAGCAGGCAGAATGGAGCTATGACACATCCCCCCTCCCACACACACACATACATACAGTACCAAAAGGTATCCCCTCCACAGGATGGTGAGAGTGAGTGCCACTAGCCGCTGCGACCAGAAAGGTGTCCACAGGACAGTGAGAGTAGGCCCTCAGGTTTGAAATCAGGAGCTGTTGGTACCCAGAAGGTGTCCAAAGGATTGTGAGAGTGGGTGCCCAGACTTGGAGCTTCACCCTAAGTACAGGAAAGTATTCACTCCAAGGACTGTGAGAGTGACCACCCAAGGTTGGAGCTGCAAGCCACTGGTTCCAGGAAGGAATCCACAGATGGTGGGCTTGGGCAGGTGGCCTAGGGTTGCATGCAGTGCTGGGTGGGAGCCCTGAAAAATTTCCCAGTATTAGCTGAGCAGCCTGAAGCTGAACCCTGGAGTTTCCCCATAGATTCTCCTCTTACCAGAGAAACATAGACCTCAGGGTTTGGGGGTCTCCAGTATGGCCTGCCAGTCACTCTGCTCTCACAGCTGAGCTGCTGTTCAGACACCCTTGTGTAGTCAGCACCGCCATCTTGGATCTTCCCCTCTTAATCATTTCTTATACTTATCTGTGCAATGGTGAAAGTAGTGAAACCACCCACTATTATTGTGCAATATTAAGTCTGTGATATTAAATTTAATAATATTTTCTTTACAAAATGGAGGTTGACATGTGGGACACTTGGTTAATTGCACACTAAAATGAGGAGGTAAATTGTAAGGTTGGTCTGCCTTTGAGGCTAGGGAGATACCATAGTAACAGGAATGGGTATAAGAAAAGAGAAAGATTTTAGTATGTTTGTCCTATATTATATGGTTAATATCCACTTTTAAGTAACTATATACCAAATGTGTCTTTTTGCTTCTGGATTACCCCACTCAGGATGATTTGCAGACAAATAAATGATTTGCCTGCAAATTTCATGGTTTCTTTGTTTTTAATTGCTGAGTAGTATTCCACTGTGGAAATGAACCAGTTTCTGTATCCATTCCTCCATTGACGGACACCTAGGTCGTTTTCAGATTCTGGCTATTACAAATAAAGCTGCTATGAACATAGTTGAGCAAATGTCCTTACTGAATGGTGGGGTGTCTTTTGGGTATAGGAGTGGTGTAGCTAGATCTTGAGGTAACACTATCCCTAATTTTCTGAGAAAGTGCCAGATTGATTTCCAAAGTGGTTGTATAAGGTTACATTCCCACCAGCAATGGAGGAGGGTTCTCCTTTCTCCACATCCTCTCCAGCATGCACCATACCTTGAGTTTTTGATTTTAGCCATTCTGATGGGTGTGAGGTAAAATCTCAGGGTCATTTTGATTTGCATTTCCTGACTAACTTAGGACGTTGAGTATTTCTTTAAGTGTTTCTCTGCCATTCCATATTCCTCTATTGAGAATTCTCTGTTTAGTTCTGTACTCTATATTTTAATTGGATTTCTTGGTTTGTTGGTGGTTAACTTCTTCAGTTCTTTCTGTAGTCATAAAGAAGCTAAACAAGAAGGACCCTAGGAAAGATGGTTAATCCTCATTCAGAAGGGCAAACAGGATAGACATAGGAAGTATGAGAAGACAAGGAACAGGACGAGAGCCTTCCATAGAGGACCTCTGAAAGACTCTGCCCAGCAGCGTATCGAAGGAGATACTGAAACTCATAGCCAAACTTTGAGTTGAGTGTCGAAATCCTTACAGAAGAAGAGGGAGATAGAAAGACCTGGAGGGAGCAGGAACTCGACAAGGAGAACAACTGAGCCAAAATATCTGGGCCCAGGGTGGTGCTGCAGAGACTGATACTCCAACCAAGGACCATGCATGGAAAGGATCTAGATCCCCTGTTCACAGGAAGCCCATTGGCTGCTCAGTTTCCAAGTGGGTTCCCTAGTAAGGGATACAGGGACTGTCTCTGTCATGAACTCACTTCCCTCTAGGGGGTGCAGTCTTGCCAGGCCACAAAGGAAGATGATGCAGCCAGCCTTGATTAGACCTGATAAGTTAGGGTCAGACAGAAGGAGAGGAGATCCTCCCATATGAGCGAACTAGGGTAAGGGCATAGGGGAAGAAAAGAAAGGGTGGGTGGGTCTGGGAGGAGAGGAGGGAGGGGGCTGAAGTGGGGATACAAAGTGAATACATTGTAATAAATAAATAAATACCAAAAAATTAAAAGACAAGCAAATTAAGCAAAAGCCCATAAAACAAAACAAAACGAAAACAAGGAGAAAGAGAGAAATGGGAAAAGGGAGGGAAGGAGAGAGGTAGGGAAGGAGGGAGAGAGGGAGAGACAGAGTAGGATGGTAGAGGACAATGTTCCACACTACATTGACTTATCAGAGCATGACTATGAATTTGACTGAAACATTTCAATTTTTTGAATGATATTTTTTAAGTCTACTTAGTCTGAGGAGAAACTCATTCAGAATTTAATCCAGGTTTATAAGTTTCCTAGCCTTTTCTGTCCTTTCATGACCCATTGGTAGCAGGTGGCAATGGAAATAAATTGCCACCCCTCAAAAATGTTTGTCAAGGGCTGGTAAGTGAAAGGTGTTGATGAAAGATGTAATTTTTTGTTTATAGGAGGAAAACCTATGGGAATCTAATGAGTAGCATGGAGATTTTAGTCAACAATAGTATCACATCATATATTTAATATTTTTGTAAAAGCTATTAGGTGTTCTCCATTTCCCAACATGCTAACTATTACAGCAGATGGATGAGTTAATTAATTGTGGTAATAATCTCAAATCATTACATACACTGTAGACATATAGTTTTGTCAATGATACTGTAGTAAGGCTGGGAAAAAACAAAGAAACAAAAATCCTTCAAAAGCTGGGCTGTGGGCTACGGCTCTCTAAGTCTCAGTTCTATTGACTAGTCTGCACCAAGTCCCAACTGTGTGTTATTTGCAACATATTTTCTCATTTATCCATCTCACCTTACATATCCCCTTTCTACAATGTAATATCTTCATTACTTGAAATACTAAATACATGGTTGGGGACCCTCACATTTCTTGCTCACAATCCAGCCATTTCACCTTTGCTGAAGCAAGTTTTTGGTGGGAAGTTCTCCCTGAAGGACTGAACCGAAGCAAAGATTAGGCGCCGAACAATCTTCATTCTTATCATTATTCATTCTTTATAAGTACTCAGACATTGGCTGTTCTCATGAAGATTCCAATCTAGGCTGTGCCTGAAGGATAAAGAAAATAAATACAAGATGGGCATTAAGTACGGATGAAGGTCTGCAGCAGGGCCTTCCTGTGAACATAGAATTACTTTGGGGACAGAAGATGCAAATAGAGACTACCACTTGATCCTTCTAAATCATTCATAAAACTTTGCTGTTGTTTTGTTCAGTTGAACATTAACAGCCGATAGAAAGCCAATCCTATTTTGTATAGAAAATAGTTGAGAGTGAGGCAAATATTTGACCAAAATGTTGAGTTTCAGGGACTGGGAATCGTGAGTCAATTAATACATCTTTGTAAAGGAAAGTAAAAAACCGGGAACTTCGAACTTACATTTGTTAAAATCTCAGAAAAGAAAACAAGAAAAAAAAAAAAAAAGGAAAAAAGAAAGTTACCTCAGGCTGTGCCAGTTTTGTCAGCCCGGGAGCAGAGCCTCAGCAGCCCTCACAGCTCCCCGCCGGTCCCTCCCTCCGGCCTCGCCCCGCCGGCCCCGCCCCGCAAGTCTCGCCACACTGGCCCAGATGGCTCCGCCCTTCTCCCCGCCCAGTGTTCTAAAATGCCTATCGGATCCCGCCCACTGCCCTCTATCGACCAATAAAAAACGTCTTCGTCATTTGCCACCGCCAGGTTGCGGGTGACGCGCGGCGTCTCCCCGCCCTCTCTCCCCGGCGCCTCAGGGTTCTAGGAAGATGGCGAAGGTCACAGAGCGTTACGATGTGACTTGGGAAGGTAATTTCGGGCGGGGAGGGTGCAGGACGACCCAAAGCCCTGGGAAATGGTTCAGAAGGACCCAGCGTCCCGGGAGAGATTCGTAGTCCGCTAAGTCCTCCGCCGGGTTGCTCTCCCTGCACGGGCCAAACCGAGCGGAGACTGAGGCCGGTTCCTTCCTGGGCCTAGCCCCGGGGCTGTGGAGTGCCCTGTCGCGTTTCCTTGTCCTTACACAGATCCACCTGCCTCTCTCCGCACTGGTCCTGTCATCTTCTATGCAGGAGGCAGGAGGAACGCGGGGCTGCGACTGTCACACTGCATGTGGTTTCTGGGAGGCGTGGAGGAGGCGGGATCGATGTGTTGAAGCTTCTTTGAAGCCAAGAAATAGGTCCACTGAGGTCTGTGCTAAGTGTTTGGAAGAGTTGGAGTTATAGAAAAGGTGTGTTGGAGATCCATTAACAAATGTGATCCTTCAACATGCACGTTCTGTTTTGTTCTCGTTTCAGAACCAGGTTTTGAATGTCTCCCCTCCTAATTTCACTGTTCAAACCTACTCAAAGCACACACAACCTAGCTTCCTACTTACGTTCTGCCAATTAATTGTTTTCTCTGAACTCTAACTGGTTGATTTGGACGCATGTGTTCACATGTAGTCTTTTCCTTTTGGTTGATCAAAAGTAGAGAATCTTGTAAATAAAACACCCAAATCTTAGATCAGCCATTTGCCTCTCTCAGAAACGTTGGTGGGAGTCATGTGTAAGAAAATAAGTGAGTTTTATTAAAGCTTGGAATTTGTGTTCAAGGGCAGTCCCAGCAGTTAGCACAGGGTCGTGTGCTATAGTTGCTATTTTGGCCATAGAACACTTTCGTGGCCTCTTTAACCCGTAGAGTAAAATTTACATTTATTGTTTGATCGTGAATAATTCTCAAATATAAAAGGGAAAAGTTTATTATATTGAATAAAAATCTTAAGTGCTAGTTCTTCTATATGTCAAGTAACACACTTCAAAGAGCCCCAACCTTCAAAGAATTTAATGGAGCAACAAACCTATCAATTCATTTTGAAAAAGTTTGTATCAACAAGTACCCTTCAGCTGTAAAGTAGGTACGTGAATGGGTATTCTTTTCAGTGCTTCTGAAAATGTTATAAATATTTCATAGTATTTCAAAAGTGAAATTATGAATGTATGTGAAGGATAGCGTTTAAAAGCTGTTAGCCTGTGTACAATCAATGGGCAAGTAGTTATGTCACTGTCAGCAAGCAAAATGATTGTATGTAGCTTGGTACTTTCCTGTAGGCATACTAACGTGTAGTGGTGTACCTAGATTTGGAATAGTTACTTCTGTACAAATTTGTTGAGCAACAAAAGAAGAAATAATTTTAAATTAGTCAGTCAACTCTTAACATGGGAGAAAAGGTTGTGCTATTGGTTGATAGTATTATGTCACTCTGCTGAAAGATCTGGCTCTTGCTGGTGTGTAGCCTGAGCCTCTGCCTGTCCCTAATTTGTGAGGTGGCTCTGCTTGTCTTTCCCAAATTTCGCAATTTGCCATGCTCTTGTCTTAGGGGTAGGTACATGCCATTCCTTCCACATTGAACTTGCTGAGTGACCAGATTGATTGGCCAGTGGGTCTCCAGGATCCACCTGTCTGTTCCCATTATTGAGATTAAGGGAGGGTGTGGCCATGTCCAGCTATTTGCAAGGGTTCTTGGGATTGGAACTAAGGTCTCTATCCTGCTGTAGCAAGCACTTTACCAGCTGAGCCACCTCTCTCCCCAACCTCTTGCTTTTGTTTCTTAACATCCTTGGTTCATTTCACATTCTTCTCACTGTTCTTTTTATGAGTTCTCTGCATCCATTTGCTCCCAAATTCTGGAACACACTAGATTGTTTTCACATCTCAATAGTGCATTGCAGTACATAATTGGAAATGTACTTCTAAAGTTTATATACATTGAAAGAGATTATTTTTCCCTTCAAATTTAGTACCCACCCCATCCCTTAAACCCATGCAATTTTCATTATCTTCTATCTGACTTGATGCAAATTTGTGGGACAGTAAATAATTTTTAAAAGGCAAGCTGCTTTATATAAGTGAATCTCTGATGTAGTATTCCAGAAGTCATATTGGAGTAGAGTAAATACAGGGCTGGAGAAAGGAGTTTGAACAAAAAGAAGCATAGTTGAAAGAGGGCTGTTTCTTCTGTTCCCAAGGTCAACAATGAGACCCAGTCCTTAGGAAAAGATGAACAGGATAGCACCTTTGAAATCTCTCATATTGATATTAACTCCAGTGCAGAGACAATAGTTAAGAGCATGTACAAGAGAGTGGTGAGTAGCTTACATACACAGTGTGTAATAACATGACTTTGGCTTTGAAGAGCATGTCTTCCTGGGGAATAGCCTAAGATGAAAAGTATATTCAAGAGAAGATTTCCCCCAAATTTGATTTCTAGACAGAAGTTGTCTCTTATCTTACTTACAGTTAAAGTAACCAAAATTTTGTAGTATTTTACACTTTCTAGAATATTCTACGTAAATTACTTGGTATAAGGAACCCTAAACTCGGACCACATAAATGGGGGCAATGTATGTGTGAAGTTGGATAAAAGACTGTAATAATGCCTATTAGGAGTTCACAAGTGCATAACCTTTTAATAGAAATCAAAATGAGTTTAGACAAAACACAAAAGCCTAAACCACAGCAGTGTCCAAATGTGTGGGCTGTTGGTTTTGCTGCCTTTCATGAGAGACCTATAACGCTTGTGTTTTTTTTTTTTTTTTTTAACAACCACAGTGGTAGAAATGTTAAATGATAAGTCCCAAATCACTACTTTTAGGTTGATGAGGTAGAGTTGATTTAATACTAGTCCTCTGACGAGATCTTTTGCTCTTTCTGCTTCCTAGTGCTTGCAGCCAGGCATCAGCATACTTTTTCCAATGAAGAACCAGATAGTAAATGTTAGTGGCTTTGTCTATTATTTGGTTTGTATTGGCTCTTCTTGTAACATTGCAGCACAGGGGCGGGGTGGGGAGAAGGAGTAGGTTTTAATAAAATTTTGCTTGCAAAGCAATTGGCTTCAAATTTTGGCCATGCAGTGGTAGTTTCTTGACTCAAGTTAACATCCTCTGATATAAATACAAAATGAAGAGCAAGCCAGAGATGTTGTAATTAGAACAAGATAGTATTTGCAGTTATAATTGAATACAGACTAACCTAGGGAGAAACTTCAAAATCTGCTGGCTCAGGGACCTTAAGAGAATTAGCAGTATGTATAAAATCTGAACAAACTGTTGAAATATTAGCAGTAGCCATTTTTTAGAAGTTCTTACTGTGTCAGGTCCTGTTTTCAACACATACAATTAAGAATGCTCACTACAGTAGCCAAATTATATAAGTATTGTTTTTTTGTTTTAAATTTTATTTTATTTTATTAAATACATTTTATTCACTTTATATCCCCCCATAGGCTCCTCCGTCCTCCCCTCCTGGTCCCACCCTCCCTCCATCTTCTTCACGCATGCCCCTCCCCAAGTTCACGGATAGGGGAGATCCCCCTCTCCTTCCTTCTAATCTTAGTCTATCAGATCACATCAGGAGTGGCTGCATTCTCATCTTCTGTGGCCTGGTAAGGCTGCTCTCCCCTCAGGGTAGGTGATCAAAGAGGCCAATCAGATTATGTCAGAGGCAGTACTTCTTCCCATTACTATGGACTCTAAACTGCCATGGGCTACATCTGTGCAGGGGTTCTAGGTTATCTCCATGCCTGGTACTTGGTTGGAGTATGAGTCTCTTGGAAGACCCCTATGTTCAAATTTTCTGGTTCTGTTGCTCTCCTTGTGAAGTTCCTGTCCTCTCCAGATCTTAACTATTTCCCACTTCTTACATAAGATTCCATGCACTCTGCCCAACAGTTGGCCATAAGTTTCAGCATCTGCTTTGATAGTCTGCAGGGCAGAGCCTTTCAGAGGCCCTCTAGGTTGCTAGGTTGTTTCCTGTTTTCTTCTTCTTCTGATGTCTATCCTCTTTGCCTTTCAGGATGGGGATTGAGCGTTTTAGTTAGACTCCTCTCTCTTGATTAGTTTCTATAGATGTACAGATTTTAGTAGGTTTATCCTATGTTATATGTCTATATGAGTGAGTATATACCTCGTGTCTTTCTGCTTGTGGGACAGCTCACTCAGGATGATCCTTTCCAGGTCCCACCATTTACCTGCAAATTTCATGATTTCCTTATTTTGCATTGGAGAGTAATACTCCTTTGTGTAGATGTACCACAATTTCTGCATCCATTCTTCACTTGAGGGGCTTTTGGGCTATTTCCAGCTTCTGGCTATTACAAATAAAGCTGCTACAAACATGGTTGAGCAAATGTCCTTATTGTGTACTTGAGCCTCTTTTGGATATATGTCTAGGAGTGGTATGGCTGGACCTTGAGGAAGCTCTATTCCTAGTTGTCTGAGAAAGTGCCAGATTGATTTCCAGAGTGGTTGTAGGAGTTTACATTCCCACCAGCAGTGGAGGAGGGTTCCCCTTTCTCCACAGCCTCTCCAGCATGTGTTGTCACTTGAGTTTTTCATTTGGCCATTCTAATGGGTGTAAGGTGAAATCTCAGGGTCGTTTTGATTTGCATTTCCCTAATGGCTAATGAACGTTCAGCAGTTTGTGTATTGCATTTCCACTCTTGACCTTTGTATACAGATAAGAATAAGAAAGCATGTGTGTACTCAGCTGGATTGTTGAACCTAAACTATGTGTCTTAGATCAGGCCAATACAACAGATATACCCCACAGTGAATTTTTCTCTTTTTTAGTATTATCATTTATTACAATTTATTCAATTTGTATCCTAGCTGTGGCCCCTCCCTCATCTCCTCCTAATCCCACCCTCCCTCCATCTTCTCCTCCTATCCATCTCCCTTAGTTCAGTGATAGGAGAGGTCCTCTTCCCCTTCTATCTATTCCTAGCCTATCAGCTCTCATGAGGATTGGTTGCATTGTCTTCCTCTGTAGCTGTACTGCCCTTCCCCCACAGGGAGGTGATCAAAGAGGCTGCCACTGAGTTCATGTCAGAGACAGCCTCTGTTCCCCTTACTAGGAAACCCACTTGAAGATTGAGTCTATGGGCTACATCTAAGCTGGGGTTTTAGGTCCTTTTTTTTTTTTTTTTTTTTTTTGACTCTGTTGGTCTCCTTTTGAAGCTCCTGTCCCCTCCAGATCTTTAGTCATTAGGCAGATGCAAATCAAAATAACACCCATCAGAATGGCTGAGATCAAAATCTCAAGTGACAGCACATGGTTGAGAGGATGTGGAGGAAGGGAAACCCTCCTCCATTGCTGGTGGGAATGCAAATTTGTACAATCACTTTGGAAATCAATCTGGCACTTTTTCAGACAATTAGGAATAGTGCTACCTCAGGATCCAGCTATACCACTCCTAGGCATGTATCTGAAATATGCTCAGCTCTACAACAAGGATATTTGACCATCCATAGGAATCCAGTTTTCTTCTCTAATGTGTACTCAGTGCTATCAGTTAGGGAAAAAAATATTTTTTTTTATTATTTTATTTTTTTAATCTTTTTTTAACTTTTATTAATTACACTTTATTCACTTTGTATCCCCCCTGTAGCTCCCTCCTTCCTGCCCTCCCAATCCAACCTGCCCTCTTCTTCTCCACTCATGCCCTTCCCCAAGTCCACTAATAGGGGAGGTCCCCTCTCCATCCTTCTGATTTTAGTCTCAGATCTCATCAGGAGTGGCTGCATTGTCATTCTCTGTGGCCTGGCAAGGCGCTCCGCCCTCAGGGGGAGGTGATCAAAGAGCAAGCTAATCAGTTCATGTCAGAGGCAGTCATTACTTCCCATTACTATGGAAGCCACAAAATGAATTAAACCCGTGTCTTCCATATACACAGACTTTTGTCCTTCCTCCAAGACTTGAGAGCCAGAATGCCTTTACCAGAACCACTAGGAAAAAAAAAACAAAAACAAACAAACAAAAAAACTGATTATAAAACAAAAACAAAATATTTTAAAAACATATCTCATCTGGTTCCTTTTATGTATTACCTAAAGTGGTGATGGGCCTTTGGGAGATGATCAGTGCCCTCACAAGATATAAGAGGCTCTCTCTTTTTATTGCTTTCTGCCATTAGTTGTCTAATCCTCACTAGACAATGGAACTGCCAGGACCTACCTCCCACTTCCTAATCTCCAGAATAGTATGGAAACAACTTATGGTTTAAAACTTCCACTGTGCTCTAAGTCTCAGCCTCTGCTTCAATATCTCAAACAGGAGAGTCTTTCAGAGGCTATCCTGTCCTGTTCTCCTGCTTCTGATGTCTATTGCATTTGCCCTTCTCAATGAGGATTCAGCATCTTCCCTAGGGTCTTTCTTGTTGTTTAGCTTCTTTAGGCTTATAGATTCTGGTAAGTTTATCCTATATATGTCTAATAATCACTTATTAGTGAGCATATGCTATGTGTCTTTGTGTTTCTGGGTTACTTCACTCAAGATGATCTTTTCAAGTTCCCACCAGATTTACCTAAAACTTAGATGTTGATTTCATTAAATTAGTATTTTGTCATCTAGCATATGTTCATATGTATATATGGTAAAGAGCTTGAATATTACATTTTTTTCAGAAATGCGAGATAAAATGAGAAAATGGAGAGAAGAAAACTCAAGAAATAGTGAACAAATTATGGAAGTTGGAGAAGAATTAATTAATGATTATGCTTCTAAGCTTGGAGATGACAGTAAGTTTTCAGTTATGTGTAGGCTCAGCATGTCTTAAGTAGGAATGTTCATTTTTTAAATGTGTCTTTTGTAGCAATTTACCTTAACCTGTTAGTTACATCACTTCTTTGTTTCAGGAAATGTAATGAATGGTGCTTTAGTTTAAGGAGGATTTATAATTGTTGGTAGTAATATCAGTTACTTTTCTGTTGCAACATGACTGTGACAGCTAATATAAGGAAGAGTCAATTTGCAAGTTTTATTTCAGCTTAACACAGGCTAGCGTCTTTATAGAAAAAGAACCTCAGTTGAGAAAATGCCTCCACCGGTTTGTCCTGTGGGCAGTCCCCTGGTGCATTTTCTTCACTGAGATGTATATGGGAGGGCCCAGTTCACTGTGGGTGGGATCACCTCTGGGCTGGTGGTCATGGGTTATAGAAGGCAGACTGAGGGAGCCAGTACAATAAGCTGCACTCCTCCATCGCCTCTTTATTGTTCCTGCCTCCATGTTTCTATGTTGACTGTCTGCTCTGACTTTTTTGGATAATAAATTTCAAGCTGTGAGAGAAAATAAACCCTTTCTTCCCCAGATCGCTTTTAGTCATGGTACTTTATCACAGCAACAGAACCTCCAGCTAAGACAGTTTATTTGGATTTATGGTTCCAGGAGATAAGAGTCCGTAGTGTTGGTAGAAGCAGGAAGCTGAAGACTCACTTCTTTTTTTTTTTTTTTAATAATTTAATATTATTTATACATTTATTTATTACAATTTGTTCACTTTGTAGCCCCGCTTCAGCCTCCTCCCAGTCCCACCCACCATCCTTCTTTTCCTCCTATGCCCTTTCCCTAGTCTGCTGATAGGGGAGGACCTCCCCTTCTATCTGACCCTAGCCTATCAGGTCTCATCAAGGCTGGCTGCATCACCATCCTCTGTGGCCTGGGGAGGTGATCAAAGAGCCAGCCACTGAGTTCATGTTAGAGTCAGCCCCTGTACCCCTTACTATGGAGCCCACTTAGAAACTGAACAGCCAATGGGCTTCGTTTGAACAGGCAGTCTAGGTCCTCTCCATGCATAGTCCTAAGTTGGAGTATCAGTCTCTGTATGACCCCCTGGGCCCAGGTATTTTTGACTCTGTTGTTCTCCTTGTGGAGTTCTTGCCCCTCCAGGTCTTTATCTCCCTCTTCTTCCATAAGGATTTCAGCACTCTGCCCAAAGTTTGGCTATGAAGACTCACTTCTTGAACCATAGTCATGATTGAGACGATTTGATACCTCACATCCTACCCCCAAAGATATACTTCTCCAGTAAGATCATTTCTCCTAGGTCTCCCCAAACAAATGGTAACTGAGTTATCTAGGGCCAGGGACTGTGGAGGACAGTCTTACTCAAATCCCCACTGTAGTAAGGCCATTCAGCTGGCACTTTTGTTTTAAAGGCTCACAAAACTGGTAAATGTTTGGCCAGTATAGATTTCACAGTGACATTTTCATCTTGTCAAAATGTGTTTCATAGAGATTTTTAAATTTAGTACGTGTTAAATTATCTATTTTTACTTCAGAGGATTTTATCTTGCTGAATTCAAATAAAGATGTATTCTTATTTTATAAATAATATTGCTAATTTTTTAAAAATTTATCTTTTTATTAATTACAGTTTATTCACTTTGTATCCCAGCTATAGCCCACTCACCCCTCCCCTCCCAATTCCACCCTCCCTCCCTCATCTCCTTCCATGCCCCTTCCAGGGGAGGTCCTCCTCCCCTTCCAGCTGACCCTAGCCTATCAGGTCTCATCAGGACCAGCTGCTAATTTTTAGTAATCAATAATGTTCTCTAAAATTTTGAAAGTAGGAGAATTTATTAATTTCTGTTTTGGATATTTCTATATTAAATTCATTTTTTTTTCTCATCTCATATCTAGTTTGGATCATATATGAGCAGGTGATGATTGCAGCCCTAGACTATGGTCGAGATGACTTGGCATTGGTAAGTATTTAAACTAATTATATTTTACCCTATATTTAATTTGTTTTTATGAATTATACATTAGTAAGTAGTTACAGTTTTGAATTCTTTTTTAAATACAAGGCTTGGGTTGTAACTCAGTGGCAGAATGCTTGGCTAGGTTATATAGAAGGTTCTGAGCTCACTTTCTAGCATCATGCACACAAAGAAAAACAATAAAACACCATACTGATGAAACACTAGATGATACTGCATACTTTGAGGCACAGTAGAAACTACTTAGAGCTTTTTTTAAAAAGTAAATCGTTATGAGATGTAATTACAATTGCTCTTTTTGTTTTGTTTAACCCATTATGTTTTCAGTTTTGTCTTCAGGAGTTAAGAAGACAATTCCCTGGTAGTCACAGAGTTAAGCGGTTAACAGGAATGCGATTTGAAGCAATGGAAAGGTAAACATAACTAATGAACAATATAATTTCTCTTAAACATGTCAGACGGATGCTGAAGCTATGTCCACAGTACATCATTGATGCAAAAGGCCTTTGTGCTTCTGAGTGCTGTTTAATATAGTGCTTCTCAATGTAGATCCTATCCGTTCCTCTAGGAGTAGCATTTGGCATGAAGTATAACCCAGTTGCGAACTTGTGGCTAGTGAGATTAGATCATGCTTTACCATAAGAACTGATTTTAGATCCCAGTTCTAACATTGTCTAGTTTTTGACTTGACAAATGAATATTAAAATTTTTCAGCTTTAATCCTATAAAATAAGGGTATTGTCAAGTTCAAATAGGGTTTGAGGGAAACACACACATACATACACTCTCACAGTACATGGAATGCATAATCATCAATTAGATCAAGAGTTTTTAACCTTTTGGAAAAATAACTCCAATTTGAAAAATAAATCTAGCCCTGAAACTGAGAAGAGATGGTTTGTTTCAATTGAACAGGTAGGGACCCATTTAGATCTAGTATCAGAATCATGTTTATGGGGAAGTCCAGGAGAATTAAAGAGTTCGTTGTGGCTAGAGTATAATGTGAGATGGATCTTTTGGCTAGGCTTGAAGCTAGAGATGACAAGCAATTAATGGTTATGTGCCACTAATATGCCCTGGTAATGGCTGTCTATTGAAGATATGTAGAAAACATTTTAGATTATTTAAGGAAAGCAACAACCTTTGGATTTATCTGTAAAAACATTTTATGTAACTTGTATAGTCTAACAAAGAACAGGTTTTTTTTAGCCTCTTGCACTATTGTTGTAAACTGTAAAGTACATAGAGGATGGATAAAAGGAATTAAGAGAGAAAATAGACTATCGCATTTTAGAAGTGAAAGAAAAAAATGACTAGATTTTTTTAAATCTTTTATGCTGAATTGTCTTCAATCTAAGAAAATAAAAGTTAAAATAAGAAATAGTAGGTTTTGGTAGGAATAATTGAGTTTGGTGTATCATCATAGATATCAAACTGAATGAGCAATATGAATATATATTCTTGAGAGAAATATCCATGGGACCAAACTGAAGACAACAATTTCCCTTGGTCAGCTTCTAGCGATAGGACACTGTCATCCATGTAATAGGGAATGAGAGTGTCAACCAGTGCTACGTGTCCCTGTATGGTCAAGAATTTTGAATGTGTTTTTGCTTTTTGACATTTTTGAGTAATCCTATTGTTTTTCTGATCATTAGAAACAGATATGAGTATTGGTCCACATGTTTTGTGTTTTATCCACTTTCCCCATGCACAGTCTGCTAATACCAGTGTGCCTGCTGTACTCACGTCTGCTGCTGTTCTTAAATCCTTTCTCTTTACTTCCAGGATGTAGCTGATGGCTTTAGTTTCTCTTATCCATTGTATTTCTGTGTTCTCTGCTGCAGTTTATGACTTTTAATGCAGTCTCAAAATTCCCCTCCCCCCCAAAAAACCCCGCAAAAGATATTATTTCAGCGTTGTTTTCTAGGTTTTACCTTTGTATGTAGATGAAATTAATGGGTTTTGTGAAAAGTTTTTTTTGTACATACTTTATGTTTATTTTAAATAGACTAAGTATACGTTTACTGATAAATGAAAATGGGAAGATTTGCATAGCAGTTATGAATACGTTAAAGCCCTGTTTAAAATATTCTATAATTATGGCATTTTTTGATATATCTTTCTGTTTAAATAGATATGATGATGCTATACAACTGTACGATCGAATTTTGCAAGAAGATCCAACTAACACTGTAAGTTTATACATTGTCCTGAAGGTGACTTAAAGATTAATGTAAGGTGAAATGAATTGGTTGAGAAAACAACTGAACAGATATTCATGAAACCAGATTGTTTCTTTTTCTTTTATATAGTTTATGCGAGCCAGGATATACGTTAAAGATATTTGATGCTTTTCAGTAAGATTGACTTTTCTCTTATTTAAAAAATAAGTTAGTTAAAACTTGGGGAGGGCAGATTGTGCTTACATGAAAGCCAAGCAAGGCTTGATTTCTATAATGTTAAGAAGCTTATGAAGTACCAGTTCATTTAGTGTGTATGGATTTTTTTAGTTATCTTAACTAAAAATGAAAGAAGTCATCTAAGAGATTGTTATATGGGGTTATTAAACCAATTTCATTTTGTTTTTGCCTTTTTTCCTATTTACTACTTGAATTAAAAATAAATGTAGATGTAAATAATTCTTTATTTTACAAATTTCCATTTGTCGTTCTTACTGTGGTAATGTTTAACCTAATATGCAGACATCATAACTTATCTCAGTCTTTCACTAAATGGAAAGTTACAGGGGAGTTGTAGATAATAGTTATCGTTATGTCTTTATTTCCATGTACAAGTGTGACCGCAAAAAGAAAATATTTTTAGAACTAAAAAGATATTTTAAAAATTGCTTTATTTTTTGGGTGTGGGTGTTTTGCCCACATGTAAATCTGTGCCCAATTTGTGGCCAATGCCTGTGGAGGCTAGAAGAGAATATAACATCCCTTAGGACTGGAGTTACATACAGATGGTTGTAAGTCACCATGTGGTGCTGGGGATTGAACCTGGGTCATATGGTAGAACAATCAGTACTGTTAGTGGCTGAGACATCTCTCCAGTCCCTATTTTCGGGATTTTAAAACAAACATCAGGTTCTCGTTTTATAAAAGGAAAAGTGGGGTACAGAGCTAAACAGAGAATTCTCAATAGAGGAATATCAAATGGCAGAGAAACACTTAAGAAATGTTCAACGTTCTTAGTCATCAGGAAAATGCAAATCAAAATGACCCTGAGATTTCACCTTACATCCATCAGAATGACTAAGATGAAAAACTCAAGTGACAACACATGCTGGAGAGGTTGTGGAGAAAGGGGAACCCTTTCATTGCTGGTGGGAACCCTTCATTGCTGGTGGGAACCCTTCATTGCTGGTGGGGAACCCTTCATTGCTGGTGGGAATGTAAACTTGTACAACCACTTTGGAAATCAATCTGGTGCTTTCTCAGACAATTAGGAATAGTAATTCCTGAAGATCCAGCTATACCACTCCTAGGCATATATCTAAAAGATGCTCAAGTATACAGCAAGGACGTTTGTTCAGCCATGTTCGTAGCAGCTTTATTCGTAATAATTAGAAGCTGGAAACAGCCCAGATGTCCCTCAGTTGAGAAATGGATACAGAAATTGTGGCACATCTACACAATGGAATATTACTCAGCAATAAAAACAGGGAAATCATGAAATTTGCAGATAAATGGTAGGAACTGGAAAAGATCATCCTGAGTGAGGGATCCCAGAAGCAGAAAGACACACAGGGTCTGTACTCACTCATAACTTGATATTAGACATAAAATATAGGATAAACATACTAGAATCTGTACACGTAAGGAAGCTGATCAAGAAGGAGGACTCTGGCTAAGCTGCTCAATACCCATTCAGAAAGGCAAGGTGGATGGACATCGGAAGAGGGAGAAAACGGAACAGGACAGGAGCCTACTGCAGAGGGTCTCTGAACGGCTCTACCCTACAGGGTTATTGAGGTAGATGCTGAGACTCATAGCCAAACTTTGGGCAAAGTATAGGGAATCTTATGAAAGAAGTGGGACATAGTAAGACCTGGAGATCAACAGATTCAAAAAGTCTGGGCACAGGGGTCTTTTCTGAGACTGATACTCCAGCCAAGGACCACTCATGGAAATGGCCTGGAACCCCTGCATAGAGGTAGCCCATGGCGGTTCAGTGTCCAAGTGGGTTCTATAGTAATGGGGACAGGGACTGTCTCTGACAGGAACTGATTGGCCTGCTCTTTGATCACCTCCCCCTGAGGGAGGAGCAGCTTTACCAGGCCACTCCTGATGATACCTGATAGACTAGGATCAGAGGGAAGGGGAGGAGGACCTCCCTTATCAGTAGGGGCACAGATGGGGAAGACGGAGGGAGGGTGGGATTGGGAGGGGAGGAGGGAGGTTTCTACAGGGAGGATACAAAGTGAATAAACTGAAATAAATAATAAATAAATGAAAATGCAAAACAAAAAAAGGAAAAGTGTTACAATGGTTGATATGTATTTTCTTCTCTTAGTGTTATATTAGGGAAATTTCCTATAGAAACTTTCAAAAGGTTTTGCTTTTTGTTTGTTGTTATTGTAGGTATATGAATGAAATTATTTCATTTTTTTTGTGATGGTTTTCAAAATTTGGAAAACTGAGGGAAAAGTTCAGATTATGACAAACCTATCATTAAAAAAAAAACAAAAATAACATTCATTAGTTTGTCTAGATATTGTTAATATACAGAGAAAAAACTATTTTTAAAATAGTTTTCTAAACTTAACATCTTAATAGTTTGCCATCTGCCTTAGAAAAAGTTACTTTAAAAAAGTGCCCATTAGGACTAGACAAAGTCTCCGCAGTTAAGAGCACTGGTTGTTCTTCCAGAGAACGCAGGTTCCATTTCCAGTACCACATAGTGACTCACAACCATCTGTAACTCCAGGCTCAGGGCATCTGATGCCTTCTATTGACTTTGCAAGCTCCAGGTACAAGCACAGTACACAGACATGTGTGGCATGCAGACAAAACACCCATACACATAAAATAAATTATAAAGTACCACTTTTCTATTGCTAAAGTACTTCTATGAGTACTTTAAGAATTTTAAGAATTTACTAGTTTTCTTTGCTTTGTCATATTTTGACAAAATTAAAATCAAGTTTTTGGAGTTTCTCAGTTTCTTATGCTGTTCACACGTAAGTTAAGTTAATATGAGTTACTAATAATTTGTTTTCTTGAAATCAAATATGTTACTTCTGCTTTGGTTTAAGTAGGGGCATTTTTAGTAAATTACTTCCCTTAAAGACAAGAACTGAAGATGTGGCTTAGTGGTAGAGTACTTTTGGGATCCTGGTTTTCATCTCCAAAATGAAAAGAGTTGGTAGTTTATTATTTAATATGACTTTATCTTTGTCCTGCTTTTCATAGTTTATGGATTTTTGTAGTTTTTAAGACTGGCTCAAAGAGAAATCCACCTCTTCTTTCAGAGTAGAAATGAGGTGACATCAAGTAGATCCCATTAATTAGACCGGTTGAACAAGGTGCCTGGATTCAGGTTTTTCAAATATATTATTGCTTATGAAATCTTATCAGATCTTCCCAAGCTCTTCTTTTTTTCCCCAAACATCTCTTGAATATTCCTCAGAAGACAATAAACAGTTTTATGATATAATAATAAAACCCAGCCCTGTTCTTTTACATGTAGGACGCAGTGTACTAGGCATTGAGGGGCCCTAGTACACAAGCCATTGAGGATTTAAAGCTAACACGTCTATTAGAAGACTTCACTTTAGTATTAAACAGTTGGGTTACTGTGTTGAGGTATCCCTGTTTCTTTTTATAAAGCAAATTTGAGGTATAACCGTAAGGATGAAAGTCCCGCACTGTCTAAAAGTGATCAGCTGAACCTTTTTGGTCTTGTGCTTCTGTGTTTAATGAAGAAATGGATCTATACATCCAGTTTTAAAGACTCATTCTCATTCACACACATTCATTATTCCTTCAATGAATAAAAACACTATTTGCACTCGGTGCCAGACAGAAGGGGGCATTACATACAGTGTTGCCTTGTCTTTGTTTTTCAGAGGGTTTCATTATATGACAAATATCTTTTGGACCTTGAAATCAGTTTATTAAACTTTGATTCTTTTGTGACTTTCTATGTGAGTTTTGACCCTCAGAGGCTGTAAAGAGTGAATATGGCTTAAATGAAACAAAGACAGTGAGTTGGAGAAAGACATTAAATCCCAAGTGAATGGTGCAGGGTTTCACATTAAATACAGAGGGAAGGGAAGAATGTGGTGATTAGAATTAACTTTTCAGGCTTTTGATAAGACAATAAATGGGATACTTTCTCCTTATCTAATTTTTAAGATTTGTACAATATATTTTTTAAAAGTTTTGATACTTACATTAAAAACTATAAATAGGAAAACAATACATGGAAAAAAAAATAAGTCATGCCCTTGTGCCCAAGTCCTCGTTGGCTTTCTCTGGTTTGCTTTCTGAGAAGTTTTTTTTAATGCATTGACAAGGTGCATAAGGGTGCATGTCTCTCTCCATGTGTACGTGTATGTGTGTGTGTTGTTGATCAAGTACTTTAAGTTTTATTTTGGATCTAGCTAGAATTGCCTTCGTTTTTTGTGAGGGTACTTTGAGGTCACACTTTCTTTGTGGCAGGAGAACCTGCAACTCCTCTCCTTTGCTAAGCAACTCTTCTTTCCTTTCTGGGTCCTGAAATCTAGAGTTTGGGGAATAATAGATTGTGTTTTATTGGATAATCCTTTAATCCATTTCTAGACGTTATTTCTCAGCAGCCTATTTTTAGAAGATGTATCCTGTATCCTGTCTTCTACAAAACTTGCTACCTAGCCCAATTGTGTATAAAATTTTAGACAACTTGTGACTATTTTGAATGAAGATTTATGAACGATCTTAAAATTTAAAGCTGTATGCATGTGTTTTGTTTGTTTGTTTTAGACAGGGTATCTGGACCTGTCCTAGTTAGAGTTACCATTGCTATGATGAAACACCATGACTGACAGCAGCTTGGGGAAGCTCAAGACTTTATTTGGCTTATATTTCCATGTTACTGTTGATCATTGAAGGGAGTCAGGGTAGGATTCAAATAAAGTGGGAACCTAGAGGCAGGAGCTGATACAGAGCTCATGATGGAGAGCTACTTACTGTCTTGATCTTCATGACTCTTTCAGCCTCCCTTCTTATAGAACCCAGGACCACCGGTAAGCTGGGACCTCCCATCAGTCACTAAGAAACTGCACTTACAGTTCGCCTACAGCGGATCTTTTGGAGGCATTTTCTCAGATGAGGCTCCCTCCTCTCCGATGACTCTTGTTTGTGTCAAGTTGATATAAAACTAGCCAGCACGGTAACATAGGCTGACCTGGAATTCACTTTGTGTTCAAGGGTGGTCTTGGACTTTCATCTTCCTGCATCAGCCTCCAATGCTTGGGGAATATAGACATGTAAAACTGTGTCTAGACATAGCTTCTATATGGTCTGAATTGGAAAATCTTACAGGAACAATTCTGTTCAAATTACGTTCATTTCCAAGTATGGCTTTCCTGTACCCACTTCTCTCTTTACTAGTTCAACAAAAATAAGAATATCCTGTATGCTCTATTGAGGTGCTGAAGGATGTATATTATTTTTGCTAAACAGATTTAACCTAGAAGAGTCAATTCTTTGAAACCAGGTATTGAATATTATTAATTTGGTTTCTTTTGAAGAAAACAGAATCGGATATAGGATATGTTGTTGGCCAGTTTATTCTTTTTTGAGCAGTAAATTGTTTGTGATGTGTTCTGTTTTTCAGTAGAATAGTTTCCATTGTTGCATGTAGTTTCTTCAGAACTATTATTATATTTTATAATGTAGCTAGATTGTTAAATCAGAATATTGATTTAGGTTAAGGGATAAATTATTGGTGTTAGCATAGGCGAAAATTCCAATTTTTTTCAAAGGTTCATTCTTAATTTTTAAGTGTGTGTGTGTGTGTGTGTGTGTGTGTGTGTACTTAAGTTCAGGAGTCTGCAAAGGTCAGAGACAACAGGTCATTGTAGCTGGAGTTGCAAGTGGTTGTGAGCTACCAGATGGGGGTACTGGGAACTGAACTTAAGTCCTCTTGAAAAGCATCAATTACACATAAGAATTGAGCCATCATACAGCCCCTAAAATTCTAATCTTTGTGAGGACAAACTTGAGGTGTTAGACGTGATTGAAAAAAAGAGATTACTTATTTAATCTGTTCTGGTTTTGTTAATCCTGATATTAAGTAAATTATGTATATATAGAAAAATAACTTATGTTATTTTTTTCTACTGTATCGCCAACTTAAAGTCACAACTTTCTGCCAAATAAAGGTATGATAAGTGAAAATAGATGACAGGAGGATAATAGAATTGAAAAGGCCAAGGATGATGAAATATAGTGTTTCTTGAATATTTACTATGGGTCCTCATGGAGCTGAGCACTTACATCACCTCATAATTCTTACTGTAATCCTATAATTATGTCAGACGTTACTATATTAATGAGGGAAGCAAATCATAGAGAAGTTAAAAGACCTAACCAACATCATACAGTTAGTGAGTCACAGACTTTGGAATGGCAGTTCGAGTCTAGAGACAGCACTTGATTATGATCAAATAAGCCTCGACAATGTGTAGAGTTGGGAATCCATTTTGTCCTGCTTATGAAAATTTCATTCTTCAAATATCATTCAACTAGACTGTAATGTTTTTATCCCTTCCTAGTTCCTAAGCATAGTTTCTAATGAGTTTTCTACTAGTGAATAGTGAAATCATGATAGGAAAAATAAATCTCTTTTCTTTACATACATTTTGTTTTTTTACATGCTCTGAGTCACATTCAAAAGCCAAAAGAAACCTTTTTTGAACCTTTTCCTGGTTTCTTGGTAATCATTCAAATCCCACACAGTCTTTGTGGCTCTCTGAAGATATATTGCATTACTCTGAGCTAGAGTTTGTAAATTGTAGTTGGACAACTGAGTGTTTAGTGTCCAGAAAGCAAGAACCTGCAGCAGAGCAGAGTGAGAGTGTACAGGAGCCTTAAGCTTTGCTGTGTAAGCTGAGACTGGCTTTTGTTTATATAAAGTGAAGAGATTTACTTATCACTGCCCATTTTTCAGGTTCTTTCTAGTTGTAAAATATATAAGGCAGCTGCTTTCTGTCTCCCCTGCGTATCTGCATGCTTTCTCAGTGTCTAGCTCTGTTCAGTGTGAATGAGCATGCTGACATGTGTGCTTAGTTTCCCTTTTCACTCTGTGAAGCACTGTTATTACAATTAACTGAATATTTTATGTTTGATACAATGTATATTCTCTATTAAAATTTAAAGCAAATGACAATATTTTAAGATCTGAATAGCTTTCCTATAGCAAAAAAAAAAAGTATGTTTTGAAGTTTTCTCTTTTTTTTCCAGAAATTTTAATATAGATATTAAAATCACTCAGGAGATAGTGAACACATTTTAAGACTTCAATTGACTTTTGCCAATATTTATCCAAATAAAATTTTTAGAAAACCTCAAAATATTTTATATTATTGGATAAAAATGGTACAAGCAAGAAATACAAAAAGATAGTGGATGTTTAGTCTGCTTGAGTACTTATCTTCTGTCTGCCCCAACCCTTCCTTTTGGTTCTCTGGCTGTGGTTCATTGCCTCACTGATGTGCACAAAGCAGTGCAAAACTGGGTGCTTCCCAGAGTACCTGCAGCCACTCATTCCTCTTCTGTGTTTTCCCTTTGCAGTGCTGTGTCTCATGCACTCTATGACATTTGATCTTCCTGGAAACTTAGCCTTTTCCCTTGAACTCAAGCATTCCTTGGTCTTACTCTGGTTTTTCCATCTATACCAGCAGTGTTAAAACTCTCTCAAGAAAGTCAGGACAATAAATGTAACCTTGTTCCTATGCCTCAGGAATCAGGTATTTAATTATGTCCTGTCTTTTAAAAACATTTAGTTGATATAGTTGATCTAGTTCTTTGGCTTTTTTCAGGCAAGAACGTAATTTTGTATCTTGTGCTTCCTTTTTGCCCAGAAATGAAGCATCCTTAACCACAGGATGGTTTGGAGGGAGGAAAAGTGTGTGTGTGTGTGTGTGTGTGTGTGTGTGTGTGTGTGCACGCGCACGCGTGTGTGCGTGTGATGTAACTGTAATACCAACAAGGTAGCAAGATTTGAAGCAGGTAAGAAAGTTGATAAAGGACAGTTTAGAATCAGCTTGTCATTTTAATTTCAGAGTCTAGAATTTTTGCTCTATTATACTGCATATGGAAGAAATAGTGTGAAAAAGTAGGCTAAATTGTATTTCAAACTTAGCTGTATTTCAAATAATGTGGGTATTTTTATTTAAAACTATGCTAGCTCCTTAAAAAAACAAGTACCTTATCTAGGCTTGGTAGTTCTGTCCTATAATGCCAGGGTTTGGGAAACTGAAACAGTGGGATGAATTCAGTGCTCACCTGGACTAGATTTTAAGACTCTTGTCTCAAAAAAGAAAAAAAAAATATTAATAGTGGCATGGTGGGAGTTGTGATGGGGGCAGAGATGAGAGAGAAAGATAAAATGAATTGGGTTCCCCCTGTGTGATATTCTTCTAATGGCCTCAGGGTTTGACTTACTTTCAAAGCTTTAAGTTGTGAATTCTTGAGATTTTATCAGTTTATATTTATTGTGATGCTTTTGTTTTACATAATAAATCAACCCCTCCCCAAGAAAAAGGTAAACAGTTGAATGTACCTACTCTGTGGCTTTGTGTTCTCAGCCTTTACCATGAGCTGAATAATCAAGTTATATTTTCTTACATATGTCATTTCTAAAGTATTATTAGCAGCATTATGGTTTTCTTAGACTTAATAGTGAATCTCTTCTAATTTTTCAGAGCAAAACATGTGAACTCCAATCCCACTATATACAACTCCTTTAGTTTAAAGTTTTGCCTTTCTGCCTACATCTTGTGGAGCATGTATTCTATAAAACAATAAATGATGTTCATAATAAATAAGGTCCATTGGTCCTAGTCATCTTTTGTTTTGTTTATCCTGTATTTGAATTTAACAGAGTTCAAGCCGACCCACATGTAGCCCTTTGTGCTGTGTTGTCTGTTCCTGGCCACTTACTGTGGTCTTAGCTCAGACTTGTATAGTGGTGCTCTTTCTTCTACCTTTGCTTATTCGTTTCTGCAAGGGTGCAGGGTCCCACCGTGGCTCCCTGGCTTGCTCTGTTTTGGCTGCCTACTTTTTCTATTTCGGTATGGCTGTCTCTGTCCAGAATCCTCTTTGCTGCCTTTCCTTTTACTTTCACTGTGCCACAGTTTATTGGGAATCTTCTCACAGGACATCCTAGATATCTCTGTCATTGCTGTCACTACATTAAAATTGTACTAAATGCATATTTCTCATGAGATAGAACCTATGTTATAGATAGATCCCTTTTTATCATTTCATTGTCTGACCCAGTAGCTGACAAACAACAGTTATCTAGTAGTTATTTAAAGAATGCATAAATTATAACATTAATTTTGATTTTTATTATTTTTATTACTTTAAAATAATTTTAGTATAAAGTATTTTTATCAATACCTGTTTTTATTAAAGGTTCATAAGTAATTTTTTTTCTTTTAAAATTGTGAAAAAGTTGTCAGAAGCAAGATTTGTATAATGACATTCAAGTGTCAATTGTGTGGATTTTCTTTTCCCCCTAATCGCCACTGCCTCTTAAGATACCGATCCTATGAATGAGGCAGAGTAAAGAACATTAGGTTGGGTGGAGATTAAGATTCCCTGCTGGCTTGTAATTACAGGACTCTGGATGGTTATTTATTTGGATGAAATGATGCATACATTTTTGCATGCATCAAAAGTAAAGCATGTGTGATTGTTGGAGGAATGTCTGAATTCCCCAGTGGGATGTCATGGGGTATGTTTATAAACTCTCACTAAAGCAGTTCTTCTACAATGGAATTTCATTGGTATTGAGATAATAATTTGCACAGTCAAATTACTTTCTTTACAAAACCCAGGGAATCGTGAGGACCTAATCCTTTATTAATGTCAACCCATAGGCTGCCAGAAAGCGTAAGATTGCCATTCGAAAAGCCCAGGGGAAAAATGTGGAGGCCATTCGAGAGCTGAATGAGTATCTGGAACAGTGAGTGTTTTACAAGAGGATTGTGTTTTGTTATTCTGATAAATCTTTTTTAATTAAAATGGAATTTGCATTTGATTTTCTACCGTGTTCATTTATAGAACATTTACACATACTCTTTTTCCTTTTTCCTCCTATCAGGTTTGTTGGAGATCAAGAAGCTTGGCATGAACTTGCAGAACTTTATATCAATGAACATGAGTAAGTTGTTAAAAACACAGAATTTTAAGAATGAAATTGTAAAGTTCAATAGACTTGTTTCCAGAAGATTGAAAAGGAGTCACTTGTCATTTTAGATGAAGATCTAATTAAATGATGATATAAATAAAAAATAATAAGTAAAAATTGGTAGTTATAATATGTGAATATTTTTAACTGGCTCATTTGGGTTTATTAAATTATTTTTGTTCAGGAAATAAATTTTTCTTTCAAATAGGGATGGGATCCTTTGGAATCTGAAAGGCTCTTGTAAAGCTATTACTTTTGGGGAATCAAAATTGTGAATTTTAAAGTTCAAATTGTTCTCATACACAAAGAGTGTTATGCTCCCTGCTGTTTAAAGATTCAGTCAATTGTATGCATTTATTAGTCTCAGTATGAAGAGAATCAGCTCCTCCAGAGAAGTGTTCTGTTGCCTGGGTTAAAAACCAAGTGTAATCAAGAATGTTGAATGCTGCAGGAACTTGGTTATTGGATATTTCATGTTTTTGTTAGCTTTTTTATTGCTGTAGTAACAAGAGGAAATCCCAGTGTGAAAGGATTAGTGCAGAGTCCTAGTGGAGGTTTGCAGATAGCACAGCATTAGCACCAGCCTCCCTCTAGGATGTGAAGGTTTACTTCTCTTCCCTCTTAAGTCTGAAGTCTGTCAGTCACAGTGTATCTTTCCTTCTTTTTGAAAGGACAGACTTAGATTCCCATGCATATTTTCTTATTTATGTCAAAGTTAACTTTGTTCTCATACCACACACACGATAACAGAAATGAAATAGGATGAAGACATTTGTGTGTGACCTTTGCCCAAGGCTATACATTCACAGTCTATACAAAGGAAATCATGTTCATGATTTTAGTGAAACTGGTATAGCAGTCATATAATGAAGCACATATTGCATCCAAGAGCCATTCTTCCATTCTGTCAGAGTCTGCCATGATCTCTAATCTCTTAGAATGGGATCTATTTACCTAATTATGTTCAAAATCAGTGCATATAGGCTTATATATGGTCAGGATTCTCTCAGACATGTGAGAGTACGTGTAATTGAATAGAAAACTAGATTTTCAGCATGTGTTTTACAAATACATTAGATTTTTTTTTTAATACAAAGGACAATCATTTACAATTTCTTTGTTCTTTCTGGAAATCTCTATGAGGAAAAACATTTTAAAAATTTCAAATTATCAAGGAAAATTTTTTCAAGGGAAAGAAATACCAAATGCAGAAAACTTTGAAACTTCAATAAGACATAAAGCTATGACAAAATATACTTATAATTCTGTCCACCTAACTTCAGTGTTGCATGCCTTACCTTGTTTTATGTTTCGTCAGAACCAGAGTCCAGTAAAACCCATTTAAATCTCATAAGGACATTTCCATCTTAACTTTAATCTGAATTGTTAGTGACATCGTCAATAAAGAGACACTTTTAGATATTGAATGCTTAAGATAAAGACTGCTTTCTCCTTATCTTTTAGATAAACAGATACTAAATGAGTCATTCATGGTTTTGTTTTAGATTTGTATTTGCTCATTTGTTCAGCTACTAATTGAATGGATATGTTTTCAAGAACAAATGCTAAGTTTTAGGTATAAAAGTAAGAAGTGCTGAAAAGCTGCAAATGTTGGGTGGGAATCTGTATGTAACATCCTCCTCCAGAAATCTAAAAAAAAAGAAAAAAAAAGAAAGAAAAAGAAAATTTGGCAATTTCAGGATGAATTTGGTTTCTTTGGTGTCGTTGTATTTGACTGCTGTACCCACTGATAGTCATTACTAAGTCAGAGTAGCTCTTTTGTTGTGTGTGGAGCTATTCACAGGAGAGACAGGTAGTGGTGATACAGTGGCTCTCTGCAGTGGAACAGCCTGGGTTGTTGATGTCTCTGTGCCACTGATGTTGGCTAGGGATTTATAATATTAACTTTCTGCTCTTTAGGGTTTTAGCAAAATAAAATAGGTTGATACACTATAATATTTTGAGTAGTGCAGGATGCATAATGCTTTATAAAATTTACATATTGCTCTGTATGGAGGTGTGATTTTCAACTGTATATATTTCAGAAAAGATACCAAGTGTTAATATTGATAACAAATACTAAAAGTAACCTTACTTAGCCTTGTTCTGTTAAGTAGCCTCACCATCTCACTGAAAATAAATCTTGCAACATCTAAATATTCTTTAGTATTTTCCAATAAATAGTGGGGATGAGTACATAGCTCCACGAATTACTTTGAGATTTAAAAAGATTTGTCTATTCACTTTAATAAAAGTTTTAATGTTACTAATATTTTGAATCAGGAAATGCTTTAAATCTCTTTAAATAGTCTTAGAAATAAAATACCTAATGTCACTAAAGGTTTAAAATTATTTTAAGGTATATTTATGAAAATTTGTGACATAAAATCAGTATAACCTACCAATATTTTGCAGCTATGGTAAAGCAGCCTTTTGCTTAGAGGAGCTAATGATGACAAATCCACATAACCACTTATACTGTCAGCAGTATGCGGAAGTAAGTATTTGCAGGACAACACTGGGCAAGTTGACTTTTGCTGCTTTTGTTATGGTACTAAGTCTGCATTCATCATGTTAGACAAGCCTATTTAATGAGTGATGAGGGAATAGAAGCTAAAAATTTGAATTATTGAATTGAAATACTAATTTTCAATTAAAAGTTGTAGATAAACTGAAATTCTACGTAGATTAGTACAGTATTTATGTTGCTTTCTTTACTAATTATGAATCAGTTACATCACAGTTGTCAATATTTAATTGCTTCTATTGCTTCTGAGACAATTATAAAGATAATGGCATTTAAATATGTATTCTGGATATTCATGAAAGGTAGGAAATACCTGTTTAATCTACACACTTAGGAATTGTATAACTGAATGCTGTGAGGTTACAAATACCTCATTATAAAAGAATCTAAAAGGACTATTGTTTTCATTACTAAAGTGCAGCTGTAAAATGGGAAACTCCATGTTTGGAGTCTGTGTTTATAATTATAAGTAATAGGAAATACAGTGTTGTGTAGCAACAAGGCTTTGGAAACAAAATGTGCTACACCTTTTAGTGTGACGACATTTTGCTTATAACAGCCACTTAGTGATCTTAATGTTCAAAGAAGAGAATAGTTCAGCAAGGGTGAAGGTGTGATTTCCATTTTAGATTAGCTACCTTAAGGTGAATTCTTTCAGCTTGTTGCATTTGTTTAAAGAATATCTCTTCTCATTACATAGTGCTTATGTATGATGGTGCATGCTATATTTCAAAGTAGTAAAATAAACAGGTTTCAGCAATCTGCAATATTTAACAGGTCAAATACACCCAAGGTGGACTTGAAAACCTTGAGCTTTCAAGAAAGTATTTTGCACAGGCACTAAAACTCAACAACAGAAATATGAGAGCTCTGTTTGGACTTTACATGGTGAGTTGATGTGTATGTTCAACGTTACTTTACAGAGTCTACTGTCATTTGAAATGCATTTATCCGTCCTTCCAATCTCTCCCTGCTTACTTTCGTGTTCTACTGATGAGCATAGGTAATTATGTCAAGAAGGTGCAACGTGCTTTGATTGTGATGTTTTAGTACATCCTTGTGCTTTGCCATTTCATTTGAGATATATTCGGCATATTAGAAATGAGCAGTATTAGAGTATTAGTATATCAAGTATGCATATTGTTCATTTGTTTTGATATTCTTAGGTTTGGGCCCTTGTTATTTTACTTCTTTCTTAATTACAGGTACCAAAGATATTTTAAGAATAAAATCTCTTGTATGGCAAATTTTTAACGGTTTTTAAAGGTGTAAAATAGTACTTTGGAAATTATTTGTGGGATTCTATAGTTACCTTTTAGACATGCCCAGAAAGAGCTTAGAAAATCAATTAATAAGAGCTATGGGAAACAGGAAAACTTGCAGAGCTTTAGAATATTTTTAAAATGAGCACCTTAACAGGTCCTTTAGTTCTTTGAAATTGTGATTTACATTTTTTTCTTACTTTTTGAAACTATCATTTGAGAATTTCAAGCATGAATACAGTGTTTTAGTAAAAATTTACCTTATACATTCTCCCAATTCATTCGATATCCTCCCCATTACCTTGCCCTCTCAGATTCATATACTCTTAAAAAAATCTATGGAATCCAACTACTGTTGTCAATATTTTCGTTTTTTTTTAATGTGTTTGTGGACTCTTTGATGAAAATCTTCTTATTAAAGCTAGTGAAAGAGAATTGATTAAAAATACAGGGATAAGAAGAAACAAACAAATAAAAATGGAAGTAACAAATGAAAGAATATTTTAAGAAAGAAAGTATGCCTCAGAAGAATGTGTAGAAAATTATCTTTGAATCTACCAGAAACAATAGCAGTGGCTTGGTGATGCACCATTGTTAACAGTATCTAATAAAAAAGCCACCTTTTTTAAAGCTCCATGGCAGTTACTAACAGTTGCTTGCTTATACACAACACCATGTATATTGAACATTACTCTGAGCTCTACTTTCCATTTTAAATCAGTAGGTTTCACATCAACCAAGTAGTCTCTTCAGTTGCTACCTGAAATTCACAAGTGGTGCAACTGTGACACAAACATAGTTTCCTCAAAACTGATTATAAAGCTCCTATGTTTAGCTGGATTCCAGTCCTAGATCTAATGATTCAGTCTGTCAGCCACTGCACTTGCTGGAATTCATACCCAAAATGTGATAATAATTCATAGAGGTATAAAATTTGCTACAAGAATACAGATGACACACTGTTTGAAGAAGAAAGAGCAAAGACTCTGAAGGAGACCAGGTGTAAAGAAATCTTTAGCCTTTCCTAAGTCTTATGGGCAGATCCTTATAAGGACCAGGTATATTTAGGAATAAGACCAAAGTTCAACCTCCCTCTTCCCAGAAATATAAACATATTTTTTACAATCGGCCTATTATTTTTGAGGTTTATAGGTTGTTTTAAAGATATTGGATTAAGGATCTCATTAAACTACATTGTTTTTAAATGTAGATTAAATTGTAGTAGCGACTCAGTTTTATAGAATATAATTTGAAAGCTCTTGGTATAGTGTGAAAACAATTTGACCACTTTTATTCAGAGACTTTCATTAACTTGTTTTGTTCAAGTTTGATGATCTCTATTGTCCTGAATATTTTTCACCTGTTAATACAAGAAGTTGTGCTCAATTGTTTTTGATATCTCTCTGTTAATGTTTCATAATTCTGACACTGGAGATTATTTTATATTCTTTAGTAGCAAGAAATAACAATAACCTAAGTAAAATGCTTGTGTTTTATAAAGTACATTTCCATACTGATAGAGATTTTAACTTTAAGAGCTGATGCACATACATAAATTAATTTTAAATATACTTTAAAATGTTTGTTGTTTTGTTATTTTGGATGAGGCCACATTTTAAATTATATTTTAAGTTTTGAGCATTGCTTTTATTCAACACTTTTTTTTTAATTGTTTCATCTCAATATTTTAAAACTCATTATCAACTCCCTTACAGCTATGACTTTTCCATGTTTTTATTATCTTAATTAGAAAAGAGTTTTGTTTTTGATTTTTGTTTTGTTTTGTTTTGTTTTTAGTCTGCAAGTCATATTGCTTCTAATCCAAAAGCAAGTGCAAAAATGAAAAAAGACAACATCAAATATGCTAGCTGGGCTGCTAATCAAATAAACAGGGCTTATCAGGTTAGTATTGACAATTTTGTTATGTAAATTGCTTGATGTATTTCTTTGTCATGTTGGTCTCTGTAAACTACAAAGCCAAATATTTATTATTGGAAGTTTTTTTCCTAGTGCATTTCTTTGTCATGTTGGTCTCTGTAAACTATAAAGCCAAATATTTATTATTGGAAGTTTTTTTTCCGAATGCCTTGGTCCTTTAACAGATGTTTCCATTATGACCTTTCCCCTACAAAGTATTCTGTTAATTTTATGACATAATTAACTTTTAATTTATAAATCTCATCTGTTAAATATGAAGAAATTAAAAAACCTAGAAGTTAAACTAGAGAATGCAGCTTAGAAGCATATTGGACGTGAGAATGAATTTTGATTGAAGATGTCTCAGGAAATAAAAAGAGGCAAAGGAGAGTCCTAATGGCAAACTAAGCAGAGCTCATATAAAACCTTGCACTCTCTATGTATAAATCCAAGCTTATGTCAGACTTCTCAGGATAATTTTTTGGAGCTTCTTTCTAGGGGATATTTTTTTTTTCAGGGAACTTTTTTCATGAGGAAAATACCTGCTTGTATATTTTTGACAGCATTTATATTTACAAGACCTAGGTATTATAACCATATCTTCCCCAGTGGCTTTTGGGTAGAATGTCCAGAAACCCAGTGCCATCTGACTGTGATAAGTGATTTAGACTTCTGCTTGGTTGTACAAAGGAAGTTTTTCTTTATCTTTAAATTCAACAGTATGTGGCATATTTTGTTTGGTTTTCGATCAAGTGCACAGTTGTTTATAGGATTCAGTTCTGTTATATTAGAAAAGATGCTCTTAGAATTACTATTTCTTTCCTCTTTCAAGACTGCAATTATAACTACATTGCTTTTTTTTTCCTGCCTCATACTAGTTTTCTTTTTCCTTTCTCTGTCAGTTTGTAGTTTTTAACATAATAATGTGCCATGGAGTTTGGCTACATTCTTTTCCTTGTTTTCTACAATGGAATGAGGTCCTGGGCTGTTTGGAAGTGTGTGTGGGATGGGCATTGAAGACGCGATAGGGCAGTTTTCCTGTATTTACTCTGGCTTCCTCTCTTTGTTGCCAAGTACTTCTTTATAACCACTCTGCATATCTGGTCTTTGTCCCAGTTACCTTGGCTTGGATTTTCTGGCTGCAGTCTTCTGTTACACTCCACAGAGTTCTGTTGGCCTGGAATTCTCAGGTGGAGCTCTGAGCCTGACATGTTCTATGGTGACCACCTCTGCTTTTTCTCTACAGTTAGTCCCTCTTTAGTCTCCTTGTACCATTTCTTTCTCTTGTCTGTGTTTCTCTCCTATTCAGTTTGGATTTTAGTATTTTTGTTCATGCTTTGAAGCATTTATGCTTCAGAAAAAGGTGTTGGCTGCATGTGTGAAGTCTTACATAGTTTAATTTGTTTAATCACATTTACATACAGCTTTCAGATGTGCCTGTTTGGAAGTAAAATTTAGGCTGTGTGTTGATTCTTCAACCCAGGTCTAACTCCATGGGGTATTAATGTTTGTTCAAAAAAAATTTTTTTTTAAATAATACTTTTTTTAATTAATTACACTTTATTCATTTTATATCCCCTCCCGATCCTACCCTCCCTCCCCTTTCTGCATGCATGCCCCTCTCCAAGTCCACTGATAGGGGAGGTCCTCCTCTCCTTTCTGATCTTAGTCTATCAGTTCTAATCAAAAGTGGCTGCATTGTCCTCTTCTGTGGCCTGGTAAGGCTGCTCACCCCTCAGGGGGAGGTGATCAAATTTGTTTTTGATTTAATATAAGGAGTTCAAGTATTCTCTTCTCTTCCTCTTGCTCCAAGCTAGAGCTGGTTCTGTGTTGCAGTCCTGCTGCCATTGACCACATGATCACATTGGAATGTTTAGAAAATTGTTTATGATCGAGTTTTTTGAAATACGTCATTTGAGAGCTCGTTTTCTCTTATGTTCATTTGGTTTTCATGTTGTTTTAGCATTCCTTGGTTGGAGAAGATTAGGGCCATTAAAATAATTCTGTGCCCCCTAATTATATCACTGAAAATAACCTTTATTTATGTATATTATATATTATAGGAAATCTTAGTTCTGTTAGCATATTAAGACTCAAAATGCTCATAAATAGCTAGTCTGTATTTCTTCAAATGCAGTTAGCTTAGCCCAAATCTGTGTGCGTGTGTGTGTGTGTGTGTGTGTGTGTGTGTGTGTGTTTTAAAAATAGGACCAATATAACAACACAAACTAATAGTATGTCTAATTCTGTTTAGGTTTTTATTAGAAACAACAAACTACTGAGAAATTGATCTTTTGACATAGCATGAATATATTTTTTATTAATTTATTTTTTATTAATTACAGTTGTACACCTGTATCCCCCCTGTACCTCCCTGAATATATTTTTTAAATCAGCTAAGCTATTATTAAGTTATTTCATATATGGAAATAAGAACCCAAGTTATAGATAGGCATTTCAGTAAATAATACAGAATATGTATATTAGGCTAGTAAGTCTAAACATTATGTCTTGGTAGGTCTTCTCAACTTTCATTCCTTCTGTCCTTTTCAGGAGTACTGCTTATTCCCTCCTAGGTTATGGATTCATACTGTATTTGTTTTGCCTTTTTTATTTTACTCACTGCTAGGTTTGAGGTTACCCTTACATATGTTTGTGGTCTATTCATTTTGTTGTGCTAGACTCTTTCTCTTACTTACATATTTGTTAAGAATAAGTCTACATTTAATTTCCTGTCACATTTTTTTGGTCTGTGTATACATGCGCATTTGCTAACACTGATTTAGAATACATGTATATTTATTAGAGAAGACAATTTTCTAAATGATATACTCCCCTCCATACTTTTAGAGAAGTATGTCATCTTACTAACAGGTCTTCTTGTGTGTGCCTAGTACTAGTTCATTTTTTTATATTACATTGCCCTAATGTGCAGTCAAGTTGAACATTTTTATACATGTCTTATCTACTTAGATATCTTCTTTCATAAAGTCTGTCTTTTTATCTGTTAATATGACTTAATTTTTGATGTCCACCTTTTGGATTATGTATGGCAAATATTTGTAACTGCTTATTTTCTCTTTCAAATGACTTTGACAAATAGAATTCTGAAATTCAATGTGTTCAAATTCATTAATCATTTATTTTTATTCATAAATTTATTTATTTATTTATTGTGCTGTGTATTTTGTATAAGAACTCTGTGGATACTACAAGGTCAAGAGTGATACTCTTATAACTTCCATTTCCCATTTAAATCTTCTATTCACTAGGAAATTTTTATTTATACTATGAAGGAGGATCAAATTTTACCCATGTTGATGTCTAGGGTTTTTTTGTTTATGTCTGTATTATATGTCATGAGTCTTGTTTCTTGAAAATTAGTTTACAGTAATAAAGAGAAAAATCATAAATGGTAGGTCCATATTTTCGAGGTTCAAAATTTGACTCTGACATATACTGCGTACACAGAATTGATAAATTACATACCACTGAGCTGTATCCCCAGCTCTCCTGTTTTACAAACAAGGAAATGAAAGTACAGAAAGATTAATCTTCTTAGGTAGCATACTGGTTAAATGGCATGTCTTGTCAACCTGGGAATTCTGATACCTTCAAGGTTGCTATTCTAAAAGCAAAATATGAACCTCTAACAAAGATCGATGCTGTTATAGTTTCAACACTGTTTTCAATTATAATTTCATGTAAGCCATTGATATCATATCTGTCTCTACTTGGTTCTTTACTTTAGATTTAAAATACTCTATACCAGTTAAAGAATCTGATTTCTTTGGGCTCCGCTGTCTCATCATGTCAGTGAGAGAAAGCCCCCTAAATTTCTAAGAAAATGTTTTCCCTGCTTTGTGAGAAACACTTTACTAATTGACATCATTTTGGTGTTTGAAGCCAGTTTTTATAAACCTAAACCATGTTCTTGGAAACATTTGCCCTTTCTTCAGTATTCATTTTCTCCCTTCTGCCTCCGTCCTCTTTCCTCCTGTCTCTTTTTAGCTCCATATCTCCTTCCCTCATTTATTTTGTTATTAGATCCATTTTATTTTTATAAAGTTTTATAAATTTTCACTGATCTATAGAAAGAACTGTGGGAGAATTGCTTATATTTTTTTTTTACTTTACATTATTTTTAAAATTTATTTTTAATTAAAATTTTATTTTTTATATTAATTACAGTTTATTTACTTTGTATCCCAGCTGCAGTCCCCTCTCTTTTCCCCCTCCCAATCCTACCCTCCCTCCTTCATCTTCTCTTATGCCTCTCTCCAAGACCACTGATAGGGTAGGTCCTCCTCCCCTTCCATCTGACCCTAGCTTATGGGGTCTCATCAGAACTGGCTGCATTGTCTTCCTCTGTGGCCTGGCAAGGCTACTCCCCCATCCAGGGAAGGCGGTCAGAGAGCTAGCCACTGAGTTCATGTCAGAGACTGTTCGTGTTTCCCTTAATAGGGAAACCACTGTGATATGGAGCTGCCATGGGCTCCATCTGAGCAGGGGTTCTAGGTCATATCCATGAATGGTCCTTGGTTGGAGTATCAGTCTCAGAAAAGACCCCTGTGCCCTGATATTTTGGTTTTGTTGCTATCATTGTGGAGCTCCTGTCCTCTCCAAGTCTTACTATCTCCCCCTTCTTTCCTAAGATTCCCTGCACTCTGCCCAAAGTTTGTTTATGAGTCTCAGTATCTGCTTTGATACAATGCTAGTCAGAGTCTTTCCAAGGCCCACCATGGTGGGTTCCTGTCCTGTTTCCTATTTTCTCCTTCTTCCAATGCCCTTCCCGTTTGCGTTTCTGAGTGAGGATTGATCATCTTGCCCAGGGTCCTCCTTCTATCTCACCTTTTGGTGTACAGATTTTTGTAGGTTTATTTTATATGCTTATGTTCTTGGGACTGTAAATTCCATAGTAACCAAGATGGGTTTTGTTGTTGTTTTGCTTTTGTTTTTGTAGAAGTCGTGATTTGGGATTTTCATTTGTAGCTCTGACTGGCTTGTGAAGGCCATGCTGTGGCCTTGCCTGTGTGACAGTCCTCCTGACTTAGCCTCCAAAGTGCTGGGTTACTAGTTAAACCTCTATTTCTGGCTCAGTTCTCTCTCTCTCTCTCTCTCTCTCTCTCTCTCTCTCTCTCTCTCTATTTTTTATTTTTATTTTTATTAATTACATTTATTCACTTTGTATCCCCCCTGTAGCAACCTCCCTCCTCCCCTCCCGATTCCACCCTTCCTTCCTCTTCTCCACCCATGCCCCTCCCCAGTCCACTGATAGGAGAGGTCTTCCTCTCCTTCCTTCTGATCCTAGTCTATCAGGGCTCATCAGGAGTGACTGCATTGTCTTCCTCTGTGGCCTGGTAAGGCTGTTCCCCACTCAGGGGGAGGTGATCAAAGAGCAGGCCAATCAGTTCCTGTCAGAGACAGTCCTTGTTCCCATTACTAAGGAACCCACTTAGATACTGAACTGCCATGGACTATATCTGTGCAGAGGTTCTAGGTTATCTCCATGAATGGTATTTGGTTGGAGTATCAGTCTCAGAAAAGACCACTGTGCCCAGAATTTTTGTTCTGTTGCTCTCCTTGTAGAGTTCTTGTCCTCTCCAGGTCTTACTATTTCCCCCTTCTTTGATAAGATTCCCTGCACTCTGCCCAAAGTTTGGCTATGAGTCTCAGCATCTGCTTTGATACCCTGCAGGGTAGAGTCTTTCAGAGGACCTCTGTGGTAGGCTCCTATCCTGTTCCCTGTTTTCTCCCTTTTCTGATGTCCATCCCCTTTGCCTTTCTGGATGGGGATTGAGCATTTTAGCCAGAGTCCTCCTTCTTGATTAGTTTCTTTAGGTGTACAAATTTTAGTATGTTTATCACTTCACACTCTTACTGAGTAACACACCAGTACATTTGAGAATGAAGTTTTTTATTGTTGATTGTTTTTCTGTTGTTTTTTTTTTTTTTTTTTTTCCTGGTAAGTAATTGTTTGAAGATCCACAGGACAGGCATGAATAGTTTGCTCAAGCAAGTATGACTAGGATAAATATATATTTGTGAATGATATCAGAAATACAGCTTCCGGACTCACATTTTGAAACTTGGTAAATCTTTAAGATCTATTTGAAAATAGGAGCTCCACAAGGACCAAATATATCTGGGCACAGGGGTCTTTTCTGAGACTGACACTCTACCAAGGACCATGTATGTATATAACCTAGAACCTCTGCTCAGATGAAGCCCGTGGTACCTCAGTAACCAATTGGTTTCCCATAGTAAGGGGAACAGGGACTATTTCTGACAGGAACTCAATGGCAGGCTCTTTGACCTCCCCACCGTCCAAGGGAGGAGCAGTCCTGCTAGACCACAGAGGAGGACTTTGCAGCCAGTCCTGAAAATACCTGATAAAACAGGGTCAGATGAAAGGGGAGGAGGTCCTCCCCAATCCGTGGACTTGGAAAGGGGCAGGGAGGAGATGAGGGAAGGAGGGAGAGTTTGGGAGGGAATGAGGGAGCGGGATACAATTGGGATACAGTTAATAAAATGTAACTAATAATAAATAAATAAATAAATAAATAAGCTAAAAAAAGAAAAGAAAATTTAGGAACTTGTATCTAGGCTTATAAATGATTGTAAGGCATAAAATAAATCATCTTTACTGCGGTGTTTTTTAAAATATTTGTAAATTTTACAAAATAAGGTTTTATCATCAAATTTTCTTTGCTTCCACTTAATGAAACAAAATGTGGCCACTGCCTGCTCTTTAATTAGGTAATGGGTCTATCATGTTGAGTAGAACAGTCAGTGATTTGGTACTCAGGAAAAGTTTATTGTAAACTTACTGATGTTTTTCCAGATCAACACTTATTTTTTACACTGTTACATTTGCCTGTCAGCCTTTCATATGTTATCATGACTGGAGAAGTGAGTCTGTAACTGTCTTTTGGAAAATGGAAACCTAAATCTTCATTTGGGGGGAAAAAATGAGATCCTGGCCTAATCAGTTCAATTGCCATATAATTCTGAAATAGACAGAAATAATTGCATGTCAGGCAGAATTTGAAATGATAGATTTATATTTGCAGCTTTTTAAGTTTGGTCTGACATGAATAAACTGGCTTGGTTTATACCAAATTGTAGTGGTTATCAGTAGTGGTGACAGTATCCAGTATGTGTATTTTCATTAGTTAATGTTGAAAATCGTAGTTTTACTTCTAAAGGTATATTTACATATACATTTTTAAAATCCTATACTTAAAAATAGATTTTAAGGCTTCACAAAATTTTTATTTTTACTTTACACTTGTTTTATTCCTTTGTCCCCAACCCATCAAAGCTTTTCCTCAAAATTATTCCATAAATTATTTGACTAGAGTCATTGCTCTTACACTGAGTAGGCAGTGATGAAAGGAAAGCCCTTCTGTCCTTGGTAAACACCATGAAGCTAAGTTTATGAGCTGGATGACAGAGTGAGAACATGCCTTTCCTGTAATCTTTACTTGCCAAGAAAATCATTTTCAGAAAGGTATAAATATGGTGTTTTCATTATTTGTAAACATATCCACTATTTTTAACATTTCTGTCTCAGTCAGTGATGCCTTATGAAAGGCAAGGTGCCTTGTGCCTCCACACTGTCTCCAAGATGATCTCGTATTGTCTCCTGTGAAATGGTCACTGAGCTGCAGCTAGTGTTGTAGGAATTAGTGTGTTGAGCGCAGTCAGGTTAGAGGAGGGAGGTCCCCAGTCATGAAGCCTGTGTTCCTGTTACCTGAGCTCTTATTCTGTCTTCTGAACAGGTCATGAGTACGTCAGTTAATTACAAAAGAAAAGAAAAACATAGTAAATCAGGTATTTCAGGTATTTCTCAGTCAGATCACTTAAGTACTTATTGCCATAAGACAGTTGCTGAAAAATATGCTAACTAGAAATACTAGGTGTTGCTAATACCATATTTTAATAAATACTTAGGCCATGGGAAAATAAGTACTACAGATAGAACAGACTTTGCCTCACAGGGAACACTCACTTATCGGTTAAATCTGTTGTGTTAAATCAGCCCTGCTGCAAATGATGGAGATTGTCAGCATAGTTAGAACTCATTTTGAAACCAGTGTGGGGGTATTCTACAGTGATTCCCAAGTGATTAAGTGTGTGAGTTTTAAATTTAATAGTTTTGAATTTGCTTTTGTATACATAAACCCAGGATTTGATATATTATTTTTGGTTTTCCATTATAAAATTTAATCCCAAATAGTTGTATAAATTGAATTAGAACTTAATAAACAAGTAGTGTGTCATCCACCTAACAAATCTGAAATCTTAAATATGTGACCTATTATAAATAATGTCAAAGTATGTACATTTTGTACTCTAATTTTTATTGCACCTTGCTTGAAGTTCCAAGTATCCATTTACAGGGTAAACATATAGATATTAATTCTATTCCTCTATATGCATATGCTTAAACTTTATCTAAGTTATCCAGTCCTTCATAAATGTTTTGGACTCTGAATCTAGGGTAGTTTTAAAATCCAATCTAACCTTTGTAGGTTAACATACTAATTAAAATCAGGTTAAAGTTCCCAAAGAAACTTCAACCGAAATGAAACCCTAATACAAATGTCCATAAAACTCCGAGTTTGCTCATGTTGAAAAGCATGTGTGATTTCACACAAATGATAAAATAATATTTTGTTAGCAATGTGAAGGTGAGGTATGATGTTTAAACTTCCCAATCAAATTGATCCTAATTGACTGTCTTTTCTTTTTAATTAGTTTGCAGGCCGAAGTAAGAAGGAGACCAAATACTCTCTTAAGGCAGTTGAAGACATGTTGGAAACGTTGCAGATCACTCAGTCTTAAGGTCTCGGAAACTCTTTGGCATTAGACTTCAAACTATATAGTTGAACTTGGCCTGTGATATTTTTACTACATGTCAGTGCTATTTGTATTCTCATTTTTTTGAAGGGGTCAGTTATAAAGAATGTGTTAAAATAAACCTCAACTTGCCTTGTATGCTGATAATCAGGAAGATGGAGATAGTCTGTGGAAGAGAGATTGAAGACCTATTGATTGTACATCAGTCCTCATATTACCCCTGCACCTTATTAAATAAACCATGATTTAGTAAACCCATGCATGAAAATTCCAGTTTCTTTTGTCATATTGTAACTAGTATGTTGTTTTAGAGCTCATTTATCACCTAAAAAATCTCCCTTTGGTGAGTGGAAATATACAAAATATATAGCTTGCAGAAACAAATTATTTTGAGTGTTTTATAGTTGTCAGGCTAGATTTTGTTCTACATTTCAGTAGACTGTTTGGATTTTTATTCTTTCAAGTTGTTCTAATAATGTCTTGCTTAAATTATGTCATTCTTTAAAATTGGTGATACCTCTGAAATTTTTGTTTGATGTAGACATTTTTATCCATAAAATACTTTAAAGGTAATATGGACAGAACATTTAGCATTAACTTTTTACATGTTATATATAATTACATAAAATATATTTAGGATCATAGAAATATCAATGAAAGACATCACTCAGATCTCCTTAGGTTTAGGGAGAAAGAAACAATCTAAACTATCTTTAGAAATAAAATGATTATAGTTCTCATATACAGCCACCTCCTTACTACAGCTTCTTGTCTTTTTCTTTGTGAGTACACTGCCACCACTCTGCCTTCAATAGTAGTTTGCATGTCTCAACAGGTTAGAAAAGACTGAACACTTAAGCACGAGGCACCTGTCTACTCAGGGCTGATCATTCTCCGACTATGAGCAGAGATTATGGGAAAAAATTGACACCTGCTTTCACTATTAGCCACTTTTAACCATTTAAGTAATTCTTTGTACCAATAAATTGTCTTTGATGTTTAATCTTTCATGTTACAGATATTTTCATTTTCTTAGCTTATGGATCACAAACAGAAGTTTGCTGTCTTGTTTGCTAACTCTGCCCATGTGAAGATCATTTTCCACCACCAAACCGTTAGCTCAAAGACATACTTTTTGTGTACACAAAACTACTAACTGCATTTTTAGCATTTTGAAACATTTATGTTTGTCATAAAGAACCTAGTGCCTGCACATTGTCCCACTACCTTTTCTCCCTCTAACTTCCTCTTCACCAGTCACGAGATAAGAATTTACTTCTGAAGTTGTGTTTGTATAGTAAGTAATTTAGTTCTTCCTGTAGCTGCTAACCCTGGTTTCCTTTTAATTTTTTAAGGGAATTTTTAGTAGTAATTTATATATTTTAGCTTCAGTACACTGATGATTTTTATTTCTTCTTTATTGACAGTGAGCTGGTTTGTTGAGACAGTGACTGAATTTCCTTTCCTAAGATTAGAACATAATCCAGGGGATGCCTAGTAATTGATAAGAAACAGGAATGGTTCATTCCTTATGGTCAGCAGTCAGTTAAAGTCAGCTTTTGCTGTCTAGTATGGCACAATTAGACATGCACTTACTGAATGCTGGAAATGATCCTGGACTCCTAATGCAACTAAGAAATTTGAATTTTAATGCTTTTAACATTGATGTAGGCTCAGATGATGTGTGGTAACATTCAAAGGTGTGAGATGTTGATGAGTTTAGGCCAGTGCAATAAAGAAGCTTACTGAGAAACCCCTTATTTCAGATGGAAAAGTTGAAGCTTTGTGACATGAAGATTTTGACCCTTTTTCCTGATCATGAATGTCAGAAAAATGCCTTGAGTTTTACCTGTTTTGAAATGGTAAATATGAAAATGATGGTTCCAAGTAAGAGGGAGCACAATGGCTAGAAAGATGACCTTAGGTGGTACTGCCACTCCTGACCAGAACCAACAGCTGCAACTACTGTTCTTACTATTGCACAAGAACAGGACACTTGTTTCTCTAAGACTCTGATCATTGGAGTTCCTGTCTGACATGCCCACTGCTCATGGAAACTTGTGTTTGACAAAGAAGAAATGCTGCTTCACAGTACAGTGTCTTAAAAGAAAATGGTTGCACATAACCAAAGAATATCTCATTGCTGGTCAGCACTTAGCATTCTAATCCAGCAGGTAGGGTTATTTTTAAGGGCATATCCCTTGAACTTTAATCATAAGAACACCAACTCTCTCCTACTCCCAATCTTTACTAGGGAATCCACTTGGATACTGACCTGTCATGGGCTACATCTGAGCAGGGATTCTAGGTTATATCCATGAATGGTCCTTGCTTGGAGAATCAGTCCCAGAAAAGACCACTGTGCCCAGATACTTTGGTTTTATTGCTCTCCTTGTGGAGCTCCTGTCCTCTCCAGGTCTCACTATCTCCCCCTTTCATACGATTCCCTGCACTCTGCCCAAAGTTTGGTTATGAATCTCAGCATCTGCTTTGATACATTACTGGGTAGAGACTTTCAGAGGCCCTCTGTGGTAGGTCCTGTCCTGTTTCCTGTTTTCTCCTTCCAATGTCCATCCCGTTCTGAATGAGGAATGATCATCTTACCCAGGGTCCTCCTTGCTTAGCTTCTTTAGGTGTACAGATTTTAGTATGTTTATCCTATATTATATGTCTAATATCCACCTACAAATGAGTTTATACCATGTGTGTCTTTCTGACTCTGGGATATTTCACCCAGGATAATCTTTTCTAGATGCCATCATTTGCCTGCAAATTTCATCATTTCTTTGTTTTTAATTGCTGAGTAGTATGCCATTGTGTAAGTCAATGGCTGGCTCTATGATCACCTCCCCCTGAGAGGGGAGCAGCCTTACCAGGCCACAGAGGAGGAAAATGCAGCCAGTCCTGATGAGACCTGATAGGCGAGGGTCAGAAGGAAGTGGAGGAGGACCTCCCCTATCAGTGGACTTAGAGAAGGACATGGGAGGAGATGAGGGAGGTACTCCCCCAGAACTGGCCAACATAAACCTTCCCTGGAAGAGGGGAAGGGCAGAGAGGCAGCCTGTGGATTCCATCACAGACCACAGGGCCTGGGACCCTGGTCTTGGGATCTGGGAGAGAGGAGATTCAGTCCCCACTCCTCCCACCTCCCCCCACCTCAGCACTTCCCTGGGTCTAGCCACCAAAATCATTCCCTGGTGGAAGTGAAGGATACAGAAGCAGCCTGCAGAGTCCACCACAGACCACACTGCTTGGGCCCCAGCTTGGGCTGTGCCCAGCACAACACAGTGTAGGTGGACACCAAGACCTGCTGGTACAGCGCCACTGAACTGACTGTTAGCCTGCACCTGCATTTGCCCCAGCAGGATCAAATCGGAGAGTACAGAGCAAGGGGAACACCTGTGCATTTCAACTGGTCCTGCAAGGGAGTGAGTGGGCCTTCTAGGGAGTGTTTGCCCCAGATCCAGGGCCCCTCTAAGCAAGCCACCAGACAACAGATCCCTACCACCCACACCCCTAGTGTGGGCGTCATATGGATTCTTAGGACAGTGATCCCAACACTGAAGCCTCTGCTCTGCGGGGCTACCAGTGAATTCCAGGCAAACACTTCCTGGATCCCAGACAGAACCGCATGCCAGTGGCCTGCAGGCCACTGCCATATTCAGGGGATCCTCGCATGCACACTGCGCCAGCTCCTGCAAATAGTGCCAGCATCACATTCCTCACTTAGGTAAAGCTGAAACCACAACCCACACTCCCAAACCAGTGAACATCTCTCATCTTCCTGAAAAACAGTCGAGAACACAGAAAGAGACATCCCTAGCCTGAACTACAGACTCCAGGAACAGTGAGGGTTACAGATAAGCAGATGGCCAGAGGCCAACATAAGAACACACCCAATAAAAATCAGGACGTCATGGCTTCAACAGCAACCCCCCAAATATATGGACACTTCAATTCACTAGATACACAAGAAAACGACTTTAAAACTGTTTTTCCAACTATGAGAGGCTCATAATGAGGAAATGAACAAAGATCTTAGAGAAATTGCTACACCAATTGAGGCAAACAAAGAGGAAATGAACAAAGTTCTCAAAGAAATACAGGCAAATACAGCCAAACAAGTAGAGGCATGATTAGGGATACATAGAGAGGAGACAGACAAAAAATTGAAGCCATCATTGAAAATCAGGACTCCACATTCGATCAGATGAAGGAAATGGTGCAAGATATGAAAACAGAATTAGATCAATAAAGAAAACACAAACAGAGAAAAACCAGGAGCTGGAGAACATAGAGAAAAGATCAGGAACTATGAATGTAAGCATCACCAACAGAATAGAAGAGATGGAAGAGAGAATCTCAGGTGCCAAAGATACACTTGCAGAAATTGATACGTCTCTCAAATTAAAAATAAAATCAGAAAAGTTCCAAACAAAAAAACATCCAAGAAATCTCAAGGACACCATGAAAAGACAAAATCCTATTATTAATAGGAGCAGATAAAAAAGACATCAGGGTCCAAGGTCCGGGAAAATTTTTTCAAGAAAATCATAGAAGAAAATATTCCCAATTTAAAAGAAAGAGATGCCTAAAACATACAAGAGGCCTACAAAGCACCAAATAGACTAGACCAGAAAAGAAATTCTTCATGTCACATCATAGTCAAAACAATGAACGTTCATAACAAAAAATTTTAAAAGCAGAAAGGGAAAAAGGCTAAGTAACATATGAAGGTAGGACCTGTGTGGTAACTGTCGTGCTCACGAAGGCTCTCCTCTTCATATGGAACAAGAAACCCAGAATTGCTAAAACAATTCTCTACAGTAAAAGGTCTTCAGGAGGTATCTCCATCCCTGATCTCAAGCTGTACTATAGAGCAACAATACTAAAAACTGCATGGTACTGGCATAGAAACAGACTGGTGGATAAACGGAATCAAATAGAAGACCCTGACATAAAACCACACACTTGTGGACACCTGATTTTTGACAAAGATGCCAAAACCATTCAATAGACAAAAGACAGCATCTTCAACAAATGGTGCTGGTCTAACTGGATATCTACATGTAGAAAAATGCAAATAGATCCATACTTATCACCTTGCACAAAACTAGAGTCCAAGTGGATCAAAGACCTCAATATAAAACCAGACACACTAAACTGCTTAGAAGAAAATGTGGGGAAGAGTCTTGAACTTACTGGCATAGGAGAGAACTTCCTGAACAGAACACCAACAGCACAGGCTCTAAGATCAACAATCAGTAAATGGAACCTCATGAAACTGAAAAGCTTCTGTGAAGCAAAGGCACTGTCGTCAGAACAAAACAACTGCCTACAGATTGGGAAAGGATCTCACCAACCCTATATCTGACAGAGGACTAATATCCAGTATATATATATATATATATATATATATATATATATATATATAACTCAAGAAATTAAAAAGCAACAAATCCAGTAATCCAATTAAAAAATGGGCTACAGAGCCAAACAAAGAATTCTCAATAGAGGAATATCAAATGGCAGAGAAACACTTAAAGAAATGTTTAATGTCCTTAGTCATAAGGGAGATGCAAATCAAAATGACCCTAAGATTTTACCTTACACCATCAGAATGGCTAAGATCAAAAACTCAAGAGACAACACATGCTGGAGAGGTTGTGGAGAGAGGAGTACCCTCTTCCACTGCTGGTGGGAATATAAGCTTAAACAACCACTCTGGAAATCAATCTGGCACCTCCTCGGACAACTAGGAATAGAGCTTCCTCAAGATCCAGCTATACCACTCCTAGGCATATATCCAAAAGATGTTCAAGTACACAATAAGGACATTTGCTCAACCATGTTTGTAGCAGCTTTATTTGTAATAGCCAGAACCTGGAAACAACCCAGATGTCCCACAACGAAGGAATGGATACAGAAATTGTGGTACATCTACACAATGGTATATTATTCAGCAATAAAAAACAAGAAAATCATGAAATCTGCAGGTAAATGGTGGGAACTGGAAAAGATTATCCTGAGTGAGTTGTCCCAGAAGCAGAAAGACACACACTATATACTCACTCATATAGATATATAATACAGGATAAACCTACTAAAATCTGTACACCTAAAGAAACTAATCAAGAAGGAGGACTCTTGATAAAATGCTCAATCCCTATTCAGAAAAGCAAAGAGGATGGACATCAGAAGAAAGAGAAAAGGGGGAACAAGTCAGGAGCCTGACACTGAGGACCTCTGAAAGGCTCTTTCATGCAGAATATCAAAGCAGATGCTGAGACTTATGGCCAACTGTTGGGCAGAGTGTAGGGAATCTTATGAAATAAGTGGGAAACAGTAAGATCTAGGGAGGTCAGGAGCTCCTCAAGGAGAGCAACAGAACTGAAAAATCTGAGCACAGGTCTCTTTCCTGAGACTGATACTCCAATCACAGACCATGCATGGAGATAACCTAAGACCCCTGCACAGATGTAGCCCATGGCAGTTCAGTATCCAAGTGGGTTCCATTGTGATAGGAACAGGGACTGTCTCTGACATGAACTGATTGGCCTGCTCTTTGATCACCTTCCCCTGAGTGGGGAGCAGCCTTACCAGGCCACAGAAGAAGACAATGCAGCCACTCCTGATGAGACCTAATTGACTAGGATCAGAAGAAAAGAAAAGAAGACCTCTCCTATCAGTGGATTTGGGGAGGGGCATGCATGCAGAGGGTAGAGGAAGGGAGGTATTGAGACGGGAGGAGCGAGGGAACCATAGGGGGAATACAAAGTGAATAAAGTGTATTTAATACAGAATTAAAAGAAAAACATATGAAGGTAGAGCTATCAGAATGACACCAGATTTCTCGACAGAAACTATAAAAGCAGAAAGGCCTGGACAGAAATCATGCAGACCTTAAGGGACCACAGATGCCAACCCAGACTGCTATTCCCAGCAAAACTTTCAATCAACATAGACGGAGATTTCAATATATTCCATGACAAAACAAAATTTAAACAATATCTACTCAGTAACCCAGCCCTACAGAAGTTACTAGAAGGAAAATCCCAACCCAATGAAAACAACTACATCCAAAGAAACATAAGACATAGATAACTACACAACAACAACAAAACCAAAAGAATACAAGCAATGAAACACAGCAATAACACCAACCCCACAACAAAAGAAAGTGACACTGGTTGGTCACTAGTATCTATCAACATCAGTGGACTCAACTCTCCAATAAAAAAAAAAAAACACAAAAAAAAAAAACACAGACTAACAGAATGGTTGTGGAAACAAGATCCAACATTTAGTTGCATCCAAGAAACACACCTATGCAACAAAGATAAACACTACCTCAAAGTAAAGGGCTGGAAAAATGTTTTTCAAGCAAATGGATCCAGAAAAAAAAGCTGAGGTAGCTATCCTAAAATCTAATAAAATAGACTTTCAACCCAAATTAATCAGAAAAAGATGAGGGGCACTACATTCTCATCAAACGAAAAATCCATCAAGAGGATATGACAATTCTGAACATCTATTAGCCAAATACAAGAGCACCTACATTCGTAAATGAAACATTATTAAAGCTTAAATCACATATTGATCCCAATACCTTAATAGTGGGAGACTTCAACACCCCACTCTCACCAACGGACAGATCAACTAGACAGAAACCAAATAGGGAAATAAGGGCATTTACATAGTCTCTAGATCAAATAGACCTAATAGACATCTACAGATCTTTTCACCCAAACTCAAAAGATATACATTCTTTTCAGCACCTCATGGAACGTTCTCCAAAATAGACCATACAGTTGGTCACAAAGCAAGCTTCAACAGATACAAGAAGATTGAAATAATCTCTTCTATTCTATCTGACCATCATGGACTAAAGTTGGACCTCAACAACTATAGAATTAGAAAAAAGCCTACATGTACATGGAAACTGAAAAACTTGCTACTCAGTGACAGCTGGGTTAAGGAAGAAATAAAGAAAGAAATTAAAGAATTCCTAGAATTCAATGAAAATGAAGGTACATCATACCCAAATTTATAGGACACATTGAAAACAGTGCTCAGAGGAAAATTCATAGCACTAAGTGTCTTCAAGAAGAAATTTGTAACATCACATGCAAGCAACTTAATGGCCCAACTGAAAACCCTAGGAAAAAAAAAAAAAGCAGAAAAACCCAAGAAGAGCAGACAGCTGGAAATAATCAAACACAGAGCTGAAATTAATCAATTAGAAACAAATAAAACTATTCAAAGAATCAATGAAACACAAAGCTGGTTCTTTGAGAAAATCAACAAGATAGACAAATTCTTAGCCAAACTAACTAAAAGGCAGAGAGAATCTATCCAAATTAGTAAAATCAGAAATGAAAAGGGGGACATAACTACAGACACTAAGGAAATCCAAACAATCATTAGGTCATACTACAAAAGTTTACATGCCACAAAATTCGAAAATCTAAAAGAAATGGACAATTTTCTAGATAGAGTCCATCTACCAAATTTAAGTCAAGATCAGGTATAAAGATTGAATAGTCCTATATCCCTCAAGGAAATTAAAGCATTCTTCAACATTCTCCCTTCCAAAAAGACCCTGGGCCACATGGATTCAGTGTAGAATTCTACCCGACCTTCAAACAAGTGCTAAAACCAATACTCCTCACACTATTCCACAAAACAGAAACAGAAGGAACATTACCAAACTGATTCTATGAAGCCACAGTCACCTTAATACCTAAACCACACAAAGACCCAACAAAAAAAAGAGAACTTCAGACCTATCTCTCTTATGAACAATGATGTAAAAATACTCAATAAAATACTGGCAAACTGAATCCAAGATCACATAAAAGATACCATCTACCATGACCAAATAGGCTTCATCCTAGGCATGCAAGGGTGATTCAACATATGGAAATCCATCAATGTAATCCACCATATAAACAAACTGAAGGAGAAAAACCACATGATCATCTCCTTAGATGCCAAAAAAGCATTTGACAAAATCCAACACCCATTCATGTTTAAAGTCTTGGAGAGATCAGGGATACAAGGCACATACCTAAAGATAGTAAAGGCAATATACAGCAAGCCTATAGCCAACATCAAACTCAGTGGAGAGAAACTCAAACCAATCCCACTGAAATCAAGGACAAGACAAGGCTTCCCACTCTCTCCATATTTCTTCAATTTAGTACTTGAATTCCTAGCTATAGCAATAAGACAACTAACGGATATCAAGGGAATACAAATTTGAAAGGAAGTAGCCAAAGTTTCACTATTCACAGATGATATGATAATATACATGAGCAATCCCAAAAATTCAACCAGAGAACTCCTTCAGCTGATAAACACCTTCAGCAATGTGGCTGAATACAAAATTAACTAAAACAAAAAAATCAGAAGCCCTCCTATATACCAAAGACAAAAGGGCCGAGAAGGAAATTAGGGAAACAACACCCTTCACAATAGCCACTAATAACATAAAGTACCTTGGAGAGACTCTAACCAAGGAAGTGAAAGAGCTGTATGAGAAAAGCTTCAAGTCTCTGAAGAAAGAAATTGAATAAGATATCAGAAGATGGAAAGTTCTCCCCTGCTCATGGATTGGTAAGATTAACATAGTGAAAATGGCTATTCTGCCAAAAGCAATCTACAGATGCAATGCAATTCCCATCAAAATACCAACACCATTCTTTATAGACCTTGAGAGAAAAATTCTCAACTTCATATGGAGAAAAAAAGAAACCGAGAATTTCCAAAATGATCCTGATCATCTGGAGGCATCTGTCTCCCTGAACTCAAGCTGTACTACAGAGCAATGGTAATAAGAACTGCATGATATTGGCATAGAAACAGAATAGTGGATTAATGCAACCGAATAGACGACCCAAAAATAAACCCATACATCTATGGATACTTGATTTTTTACAAAGAAGCCAAAACCATTCAAAGGAAAAAAGACAGCATCTTCAACAAATGGTGCTGGTCCAACTGGATGTCTACATGTAGAAAAATGAAAATAGATCTATATTTATCACCCTGCACAAAACTAAAGTCCAAGTGGATCAAAGGCCTCAACATAAAACCAGACACACTAAATGGGTTAGAAGAAAAAGTGGGGAAGAGCCTAGAACTCATTAGCACAAGTAGACAACTTCTGGAACAGAACACAACAGCACAGACTCTAAGAGCAACAATCAATAAATGGGACCTCATGAAACTGAAAAGCTTCTATAAAGCAAAAGATGCTGTTGTCAGAACAAAATGACAGCCTACAGAGTGGGAAAGGATCTTCACCAACCCTACATCTGGCAAAGGGCTGATATCCAGAATTTATAAGGAACTAAAGAAGTTAAAAAGCAACAAATCAAGCAATCCAATTAAAAAATGGGGTAAGGAGCTAAACAGAATTCTCATTAGAGGAATACAGAATGGCAGAAACACTTAAAGAAATGCTCAAAGTCCTTAGCCTTTAGAAAGTTGTAAATCAAAATGACCCTGAGATTTCACTTTACACCCATCAGAATGGCTAAGATCAAAAACTCAAGTGACAACACATGCTGAAGAGGTTGTGGAGAAAGGGAACCGTCCTCCATTGCTGGTGGGAATGTAAACTGGTACAACCACTTTGGAAGTCAATCTGGTGCTTTCTCAGACAATTAGGAATACTGCTTCCTCAAGATCCAGCTATACCACTCCTAGGCATATATCCAAAAGATGCTCAAGTACACAACAAGGACATTTGCTCAACTATGTTTGTAGCAGCATTGTTTGTAATAGCCAGAACCTGGAAAAAAACAAAAACAAAAACAAAAACAAAAACAAAAACAGATGTTGTGGAATGGATACAGAAATTGTGGTACTTTCACAGAATGGAATACTACTCAGCAATTAAAAACAAGAAATCATGAAATTTGCAGGCAAACGGTGGTGTGACTTAGAAACGATCATCCTGAGTGAGGTATCCCAAAAGCAGAAAGACACACGTGGTATATACTCACTTATACAGACCTATAAGATAGGATAAACATAATGATATCTATACACCTAAAGAAGATAAACAAGAAAGAGGAGGACCCGGGGTAAGATGATCAATCCTCACTTAAAAAGAAAAATGGGATGGACATTGGATATAGGAGAAAACAAGTAACAGGACAGGAGCCTACCACAGAGGGCCTCTGAAAGACTCTACCCAGCAGCGTATCAAAGCAGTTACTAAGACTCATAACCAAACCTTCAGGAGAGTGCAGGGAATCACAAGAAAGAAAGGCGAGTTAATATGACCTGGAAAGGACAGGAGCTCCAGAAGGACCAAATATATCTGGGCACAGGGGTCTTTTATGAGACTGTTTCTCCAACCAAAGAGCCTGTATGGATATAACCTAGAACCTCTGCTTGGATGTAGTCCATGGTAGCTCAGTATCCAAGTGGGTACCCTAATAAGGGGAACAGGGACTGTTTCTGACATGAACTCAATGGCTGGTTTTTTGACTACCCCCCACCCCCTGAGGGAGGAGCAACCCTGCTGGGCCAGAGAGGAGGAATGTGTGATTCCTGATAAACCAGGTCAGATGAAAGGGGAGGAGGTCCTTCCCTATCAGTGGACTTGGAGAGGGGCAGGGTGATGAGGGAGGAGGGTGGGGTTGGGAGGGAATGAGGGAGCGGGATACAGCTGGAATACAAAGTTAAAAAATTTTAACTAATATTAAAAACAAAAAACAAAAAAACAAAAAAACTCAAGTGACAACACATGCTGGAGAGGATGTGGAGAAAAGGAAATCCTCCTCCACTGCTGGTGGGAATGTAAACTTGTACAACCACTCTGGAAATCAATCTGACGCTTTCTCAGACAGGAATAGAGCTTCCTCAAGATTCAGTTATACCACTCCTAGGCATATATCCAAAATATGCTCAACTATACAAGGACATTTGCTCAACCATGTTTGTAGCAGCATTATTTGCAATAGCCAGGGGCTGAAACAGCCCAGATGCCCCTCAGTCGAGGAATAGATTAAAAAATTGTACATTTACACAATGGAATACTATTCAGCAATTAAAAACAAGGAAATCATGAAATTTACAGGCAAATGATGGGAATTGGAAAAAGATCGTTCTGAGTGAGGTATTTCAGAATAGTAAGACTTTAGACGCGATTTAGTTGTGCTCCACTTGAAGAAAGAATTTTAGTGTCTGGAGAGTTGGCTCAGCACTTAAGAATGCTCCCTGCTCATGTAGGAGATCTCAGGTTCAGTTCTAGGGGCCACATGGTGGCTCATAGCCCTCTCTAACTCAGCGCCATGGGATCTGGTGCCCTCTTCTGGCTCCTGTGGGCATCAGGAATGCACATACATACATGCCAGCAAAGCAGCCATCATATACACAGAATAAATTTAAATTTAAAAAAAAAGCTAAAGAGAAAATTGAAGCTCAGAGAAATTAATGTAACCTGTGACAGAACACGGTATCCTAAGTTCTTAGAACACCGCTGTTTATGATATCTGATGCATGTGTTTCCCTGGTATTGCATTTCCTAGTCTAGAGTGAAAAGAAATGGAATCTAGGTGTGTGTATGTGTGTGTTTTCATTGAAATCCAGATTTATTTTTATAACTTGTAATACAATTTTTAGTTGAGTAATAAAGTCACAATTCCAATTTAAATAGATTTTAAACTAAATATTCAATAAACTATTTCACCAGTAGTCAAGTAGTTCATGTTAGAACTATTCTAATCCTTCTTTCCATTGAGCCTCTAATAGTTCCTATTTTCCTGCTCACCCCTGACCTCTTGTTATAACCTCCTTATTATAGTAAATTTTCTTCCCCCAAGTCCATTTTTAATCCATATGCATTTCTTCCATACCTTATCATTCTAAGATACAATGGAGAATGAAGCCTTCTGTTGTCTTAGATTTTTCAACAAACCTACTTTATTTAGGGTTCCTAAAATCTTCTGCTCCCCTTCCACCCACTGACAAGAGGTAGGAGAGAAAAGGGTTATTAGGTAAATGGGGTTGTAGGCACTTTTAGAAGTACTTCTTCGGGATGAGTTTGGTCTTCATTGTCCAGATACCAGCAGTCTAGTCCAAAGGCCAACACCAAACAGTAACACAAATCAGCACGATTCGGAAGATGGGGACTAGTCAGTGAAAATCACAACACTAAGCAAGTAGCTTTTTAGGATGAGTCCACTCTTCATTGTCGGATACCAACAGTCTAGTCCAAAGGCCAACAAACAAGCAGCAATACAAATCAGCATGATTCAGAAGGTTGGGACCAAACAGGGAAAGCTGCAAGACTCTTTTGCATTGCTCCGAGAAGTACTCTGGAACATTTCTCTCTCTGACGTCAAGTGTCAAAGCATGAAGATCAATCAGCACAGCGACGTTGATGCCAAAAAGTGATGTCACACTGTCCTTGGGCTTCTCTGTATCTCTTCTCAGAGTCCACCCACGGATGTTCTCAGCTAGCCAATGTCATACCCCTCGCATATGCAAAACATCACGCGCCCTCTCACAAGCCAGCCTCCAGCAAAACATCACATGCCCTCTCACAAGCCAGCCTCCAGCAAAACATCACATGCCTTCTCAGGAGACAGTTTCTAGCAAAACATCACATGACTTAGCTGAAGCTTCAGAGAAACCAGAGGCTTCCACTTCAGCCTTTCTCAATTCTTCTAGAATGTCCCCAGGCTCATCTGTTTTAGACTGTTGTTTGTTTGTTTTCTTGCCTACTTGTAATTTTTTAGTAGTATTTCACGGTACTTTAAGACTTACAAGAAATTGTGGAAAAATAGAAATAAGTTAGAGAGATTTTTCCCTATTGTGGAGTCACAGCAGATTTTTCTACCAAGAAATTGATATTGCAACAGAACAATCATTAATTCAGGTACAGACCTTACATTTTTACAATTCAAATGCTTTTTTTTTTATTAGAAAGTAATACATGTAGGTTTTTGTTACCATTATTTCCGTTAGGATCCAGAACTTCCACATAAAGGACTTGTTACTCTACAGTTGTGCTTCATCTGCCACTAATATTTAATAATCTCATATTTTAAATTAGATCATCTTAATGTAGAGTCATAAAGTAGGTAACATTTTGAAACTGCCTCTTTTGACTCATCATATTCGTTTTAGAAACTCAGCTTGTTCATTTGAATGACTTGTTCCTTTTTGTCTCCCAGCAACATTCCTTTTAATGACTGTACCACCTGTCAATCTGCTCACCATGGATGAACAGTTGTGTTGTTTCTAGTTTCTGCCAATGACGGACAGCATCCCTGTGAACACTTATTTAGCAATTGTGGAACCAACATTTTTTTTTTTTTTTTGTAGAGTAAATACCTGAAATGTGATTTGGGGTTGTGTGATAAATGTGTGACTAGTCCTACTAGAAACTGCCAAATCCCTTAAGTTCTAAGTGATTGTTTTTTTCTAAAAACATGATGGTGACTATCTTCTAATTGTTATATAAAGCCAGAAATTTTCTAACAACAAAATTAGAAAACAAGAAAAAGCCACTACCATGGGGGAATTTAAGTATACATACAGAACATGAGTACAAACTATCAGAAATGTGTGATTCAGTGTTTAAAAATCAATATATTTTGTTATAATAGAAAAATATTAGATCAATAGAGAAAACAAATCTGACAAACTTCAGTGTTAATTTATGATACAGACTAAAGCCTCAGACACAGAAGGAAACTTTCCCAACATGGTGAACAGAATCTACAGCAACTTAATAATGAAAAACTAAATATATTTTCTGTCAGATTGGGAGCAAAGACAAATTTTCTTCAATGAGGAAAGACAGATTTTCTTCCATTAAACTATGTACTAGCATAGAAAAAGAAAATAAAAGGCTTATAATGAAAAGGAAGAAAAAAGTTGCACCTACTTCCCACTAATAAGATTGCTCATCGAAAAGTTCCAGACCACCTCCAAAAATTTACTGAACTCACGCATGAATTCAGTAAGTTCATAGATCAAAGGTCATTGCCCCAAATCATTTTTTTCTTTAGTTAAACAAAATATTTATTTGGTGAAAATATTCGTGCTAATAAAATGTAGAAGAAACAAAAATCTTTATTTTTTATTTTTTTATTTTTCTGTGACCTCAACATACTAACAGTTTTCCAAAGGTTGTTTTATAGATTTAACATCATTTTTGTTCAAGATTCTACATTTATTGTAGGTTGAAAGATGAGTCCAAAATACATGAATGGCCATTGAAGCAGAGGAGCATAAGCACATGAAGAAAGCAACAAAATTGAGGGATCCTGATACTATAAATTAAGATAGAAGACCACAGTGAGCAGGACTGTTAGAGTGGTAAGCATGTGGTTCAATGAGGTAAGACAACCAAGAAAAGAGCCATAGCCATATGGATATTTGATTTTTTTACAGTCAGTACTGTTCAAAACTCATTCTGTTGAAACAAATTTAAAAACTATATTGAAACAGCTAGACAACTGAAAAAAACAACAGCAAATACCTCTGTGCCCAAACATATTTTATAAAAAACATTAACTCAAAATGGGCCATAAGAAAAACATGAGACTAAAAAACTTTTAGAGGAAAATAAGGAAAAATATTTTTTCATTTAGTTTTTTTTAATTACTTTACAGCCTAATACCAGCCCTCTCCACTCCTTCCAGTCCTGCCCTCACTCCCCCCATTCTCCCATCTCCTTCTTAGCAAAGAGGGGGTCCTTAAGGGGTACTAACCCATCCTGGCACTTCAAGTCTTAGCAGGACTAAGCTATCCTCTCCCACTGAGGCCAGACAAGGCAGCCCAGCCAGGGGGAAGGAATATAACAGAGTCACAGATAACTCCTACTCCCATTGTTAGGGGACCTACATGATGACCATGCTGTGCATTTGCTACATATGTGTGTGGGGGTCTAGCTCCAGCCCATGCAAATTCTGTGGTTTGTGGTTCAGTCTCTGTGTGGCCCCATAGGCTCAGGTTAGTTTATTCTGTAGGTCTTCTTGTGGTGTCCTTAACCTCTCCAGCTCCCTCAATCCTTCTTCCCACTCTTCCACAAAACTCCCCCAACTTGGCCTATTGTTTGGCTGTGGGTCTCTGCATCAGTTTTCAGCATCTGCTGGATGAAGCCTCTCCGAAGTTATACTAGGCTCCTCCAGGCAAGCATAACAGAGTACCTTTACTAGTATCAGGGGTTGGCTCTCTTCCTGTGAGGTGGGTCTCAAGTTGGACTAGTCATTGGTTTGCCATTCCCTCAATCTCTGCTTCATATTTATCCCTACATTTCTTGGGTCGAAGGCTTTATGGGTGGTGTCCCCCTCCTTCCACTGGAAGTTCCACCTGGCTATAGGAGGTGGCAACTTCAGGTTCCTTATCCCCTACTGTTAGGAATCTCAATTAGGGTCACCCCTAAGACTCCCAGCATACTGCAAGGACACTTGTTCAACTATGTTCATAGCAGCTTTATTCATAGTGGCCAGAAACTGGAAACACCCTAGATGTCCCTCAACTGAAGAACTGATAGAAAACATGTACTACATGATAGAATACAATCCAGCTATTAAAAACAAAGACATCATGCAATTTGCAGGCAAATGAAATGGAACTAAAAAAGATCATCCTGAGTGAGGTAACCCAGACCCAGAAAAACATGCATGGTATGTACTCACTTATAAGTAAACAATAGCCATTATGTACAGGATAACCATGTTATAATCCACAGACCCAAAGAAGCTACCGAGGACCCAAGGGAGGGTACTTGAATCTCATTCAGAAGAGGAAATAAAAAGGACATAGGAAGTGGAAGGAGGGAGGGATCTGTGTGGGAGAAAGAGTGAGGAGGGGAACCAGGTGTGGGGAGAATGGGGGTGGAGAGGAAGGGGAGGGGAGGAGCAGGAGAGAGAGAGAATGGAAATATGTGAAGGGAGCCTTTGGGACAGAAAAAAAAATCTTAAGCAAGAAGTAAGCTAAGATAGTTAAAAGTGATGGCAAAGTTATTATTTTTTAATTTAACTTTACTTTTTGTATTAGTTCAATTTACATCTTAGTCATAGGCCCCTTCCCTCCTGTTTTCCGAGTCCCACCCTTTCTCCAGAATTTCCTCTCCCCTATTCCTGAGAATAGGAGAGTTCCCATTCCCAGACAGCCCAGCTCATCTATTCACATGAGGAATGAGTTCATCTTCCTTCCCTGTGGCATGGTAGGCAGGTCAATCAGAGGGAAGTGATCAAAAATTAGGCAACATAGTACATGTCAGAGATACCCCACTCCCCTAACTAGTAGGCCCACATGAAGCCTAAGATGCCCATTGGCTATTTATAAGAAGAAGACCTAGGTCCAGACCATGCATTGTCTTGATGCTTCAGAATCCATAGGGCCCTGGGCCCTGGTTAATTGGCTCTGATGGTCTTCTTGTGGAGCTTTTGTCACCTCTAAGTCCATTTATGTCCTTCCCCCCTCTTTTCCAGTAGACTCCCTATGCTTTGCCCATTGTTTGGCTGTGAGTCTCAGTACCTGTTTTGAACTGTTACTAGGTATAGCCTCTAAGAGGACCACTCTCGCAGGCTCCTGTCTAAAAGCATATCACAGTAGCATTAATAGTGAAAAGGGTTGGTTTTCTTCCGTGAGGTGCATCTTAGGGTTGGGCCCGGCATTAGCTGGACATTCCTTCAATCTCTGCTCTATCTGTTGTATTTTTGCCCCTGCAGATTTTTAATGCTCATAGTCTTTAGTTATCAGAGAAATTCAAATCAATACAACTCTGAGATCCCATCTCATACCCATCAGAATGGCTAAGATCAAAAACTCAAGTAACAACACGAGCTGGCAAAGGTATGGAGAAAGGGGAACACTCCATCATTGCTGGTGAGAGTGCAACCACTTTGGAAATCAATCTGGCACTTTCTCAGAAAAGTGAGAATAGCCATTCCTCAAAGCCCAGCTATACCACTTCTAGACACACAACCAAAAGATGCTGCAACATACAACAAGGACATTTGCTATGTTCATAGCAGCTTTATTTATAATATCCAGAAACTAAAAACAACCTATATGTACCTCAACCAAAGAATGGATAAAGAAACTGTAGTACAGTTATAAAATGGAATACTACTCAGCCATTAAAAACAAGGAAATCATGGAATTTGCAGGCAAATGGATGGAGCTAGAAAAAGATCATCCTGAGTGAGGTAACACAGACCCAGAAAGACTCACATGGTATATACTTATAAGCAAATTTCAGTCATAAAGTACATGCACAGACCTCAAGAGGATAAGTAACAAGGATGACCGAAGGGAAGACATATAAATCTCACTCAGAACGGAAAGTAGATTAGACAGACATAATGGTTGAAGAGTGGGAACAGAGTAAAAAAGGAATCACAGAAATAAATAACGATGAAGATCAGACCTGGGGAGAATAGAACAGAAGGCCTGCAGAGAAAAGAAAAACTGAGTATGGGCATCTCTGTGACAAGCTAAATCAGAACAGGCCACTTCAAGGATATGAGGGAGAGTCTAGCTAAGAATCCTAGTATCAGGGACCATGGAGACTGAAGAGGACACCCTTTATCTAGACAAGATTAGATTCCTAGTAGACAGAGGAGATCACCAATCAACCCACAAAAAAATGAACCAAAAAGTATCCTAGCTGCAAAGTTCTTTTAAAAAATTGAACCTTATCAGAATTAAAAACTTGATCTGTAAAAAGACCCGAGTAAGTAGAATGATAATGAAAGGTATAAACAAAAACTATTTGCAGACATACAGTCAAGATGCTTGTGTCTACATGTCTAAAGAACTCTTGACAACTTATGAAGAAGCAATCCAATCAGATGTCCAGAAGAGTTTCAGTTTTGGAGCATTTACACCTTAATGTTTGTGGATATTATCTTGATATCAAGTATTGTCAGATTCCGTGAGTGGGAGAGAATCTTTATTTTTGTTCATGATATTCTCCCAGCATGATGTCTGTGTATAGGGCATATATAAGTGAATTAGGAAAATAACATTGGAAGTGGAAATGGGAGAATCTTGTGTTCAAGAGCAGCCTGAGCAAAGTAATAAGACCTCTCACAAAATAAAGGACGGGGGAGGCAGCTCTGCTGTATTGCTTACCTAGCATGTGCAAAGCTGTGCACTCAATACACAGCACACACAATAAAATTCATTATTCACATTTAGGTATAGTGTAATAAAATCTCACTTTACTTTGTTCCCTAGCAAAAGAAGTAGCAGGGATAAGTCACATCTCAAACTCCATCTGCTTAAAAAACATCTTAATTGATGGCTCTTAGGTGGATTTGTAGTTACTACACAAGGACCAAACATATCTAGGCACAGGGTTTTTTCTAAAACTGTTTCTCTAACCAAGGACCATGTATGGATATAACCTAGAACCTCTGCTTGGATGAAGCCTGTGGTAGCTCAGTAACCAATTGGTTTCCCATAGTAAGGGGAACAGGGACTATCTCTGACAGGAACTCAATGACTGGCTCTTTGACCTCCCCACCCCCTAAGGAAGGAGCAGTCCTGCTAGGCCACAGAGGAGGACTTTGCAGCCAGCCCTGAAGATACCTGATAAAACAGGGCCAGACGAAAGGGGAGGAGGTCCTCCCCAATCTGTGGACTTGGAAAGGGGCAGGGAGGAGCTGAGGGAGGGAGGGTAGAATTGGGAGGGAATAAGGGAGTGAGATACAGCTGGGATACAGAGTTAATAACATGTAAAATAATAATAATAATAATAATAATAATAAAAAGAAAACTACACAGAAAAAAAAGAAATAGTTAGAATGCAGAAGGGACTCTACCACCTTGATCTATTAGATGAGAAATACAGTCCAGTAGTTTACATGTTTTATCTGGGGAGTTGAGTGGGGAATCAAAGCCAGAGGCTTGTCCTTGAACACATTAGGCAAATGCTTTATCAACCGAGCTATACCCAACAAATACAGCAATACAGATGCCTATAGTTTTTATATTTAAGCTTTTTAATGAAGGGAGTAAGGGTAGTGACAAAATGTATGTGTGTGTGTGTGTGTGCATGTGTGTGTGTGTGATATGCACATGTGTGCATGCTTGAACACACATATACACATATAAATGTCTTACTAAAAAGAATTTCAAATAGTACCTTGTACAGTGTGACAAATAAATGGTTGATCACCAGTGGCAATCAAGAATGTGGGTTTCAAACATACTCTACAGTGTTGGGAGCTCTGGTTAGTGTGTCTGACAACCAGCTCTCTATCTTTATGTGGACATGCAGAATAATTTTAAAATGGAGCAATTAATGGAGTAAACTCCATATAACTTCAGTGCCTGTACAAAAGCGCTGTAGTACATATCAGAAAGAACTCTTAAGATAGGACAATTAAAGGTGTTGAAATATATACTTGTTTTTATTTTGAGGAGGGAACTGTTATAGGCATCACATATTTTATCACATTCTTTAATTTCTCACAGGAAAATATTGATTATTTTATAGCATGTCTGTAGTATTAACTTAGGTTATGTCATTTATAGCCTAATCAATTATAACCTAATTAATTAGGTTATAATGTATTTATAACCAATGGATTTAATTATAAATTAATGTATTAATACATTAATGTAATTAATGCATTATTGCATTTCAATTTCAGTTGATTAGTTTAAATTCTTAATTTAACAGTCATTAGAAATAATGAAACCTTGATGTTCAGTTCTATACGTTTTCCTTCACAAGCCTGTAGAGGTGTGCCACCTAGAGTTTAAACTTTTGAAATTATAGAATTCACAGGCTAGGTCGGTGTTACTTTAAACTACAAGATGTGGCCATGTTTTATTCAAAATCATGCCAGATGCTAGAATAATTGTGGAATATTGTTATTTATGTATTATTACTTTTTAACACAAAACTTTCTTAAAATTGTTATATATTTGCTGGATATTTTTCTTATTTACTTATTCCAGATTCAGCAATTCACTTAATATACCCACTTGAAAGAAATAACAAGTTCAAGAATTATAGGTTTTAAGGCCTGTTTCAATAAACTTAGGACTAATTTTAATACATGATTATTTGTTAAATAATGTGTATAAAACAATACACATGAGTACGCCTAACAAATGCAGTGTCCTTTATCCTTAGTGTTCAAAGGATTTATAAGTGTAATTGCATTAATTGAGGGCATAGCCATTAAATAAGCTGTGATGAACATTGCGTTTTGGATGCAGATTAGCTTGTATCCCAGTAAGAAATGTTTTCAAATGCTTATATAATGTAAATTTAAAACCCTTTTATTTGATCCTTGTGGCTTTTTAAGTAGTGTTGTGGTTTAATTTCGGAATAACCCTCATAGGCTTATGTGTTTGAACATTCGGTGCCCAGTTGATGGTGCTATTTTAGAAGTTCATGGAATGAACTGTAATGGAGGCCTCCCTGAAGGAAGTGGCTCCCTGGGGGCAGGACTTGAGGGTCCACGGACAGGATCAACTTCCTGCCCATCCTTGGCTTCCTATGTTCCTGCTGGCATGCCTTTGCCAGGATCGACTATATTCATTTTTTTGAAATTACTATTATTATTATTATTATTTACAATTTATTCACTTTGTATCCCAGTTGTAGTCTCCTCCCTCCTCTCTTCCAGGTCCCACACTCACTCCCTCTTTTCTCCCTATGTCCCTCCTCTAGTCCACTGATGAGGAAGTCCTCCTCTCCTACTATCTGACCCTAGCTTATCAGGTCCCATCAGGACTGCCTGGATCCTCTGTGGGCTGGCTAGGTTACCCCACCAGGGAGAAGTGATCAAGGAACAGGCAACCAAGTTCATGTCAGAGACTGTCACTTCTTCCTTTACTAGGGAACCCACACGGAGACTGAACTGTCTATGGGTTACATCTGAACAGGGGGTCTAGGTTCTTTCTATGCTTAGTCCTTGCTTGATTTACGGGTATCTGCAGGCCCCATGGTCCCAGATATTTTGACTCTGCTGGACTTCCTGTGGAGCTGCTGTCCCCTCTGGATGGGAATATATCCATTATTAAAGTATGAACATAAAAAAAAAAAAACTTCTTTGAATTTTCTTTTATCAGTAAGAAACGTTTTCTCATCACAGCAATGAGAAAAGTAACCAATATACACGCAGACATGATGATACTTGGGTTAACTTGGAACAACAACAACAAAAGGAGAACTTTTTATTTTCCAGACAGGGTTTCTCTGTATAGCCCTGGCGATCCTGGACTCACTTTATAGACCAGGCTGGCCTCTAACACACAGAGATGTATCTGCCCCTGTCTCCCAAGTGCTGTGATTAAAAGCGTGAGCCACCACTGCCTGGCTGGTTTTAAATTTTATTCATAGGAATAAAGATCTTTAATGGAGACACTGTTCCTTAAATTGAGGTCTCTAGGCTGTTCAACTAGACAATAAGAAAAAGTATTGATATTTACTGGTGACTGTGATAGAAATTTCAAAACCATCAATGAAAAACTTTTAAAATTTTAAACCTAAACTCTTCACAACTGCTAAGAGCCTCAGTCCTATCTTTAAAAAAAAATTCCTATTCCTCATAGTTCTTGAAAATGACACTGTGTAACAACTGGGATTTTTTTTTTACTTTGAGATTGGAATGTTTGAGGGCAAATACTATTTCTTACAAGATGATCCACACTGAGTTCAGATCCTTGCTGAAACAGTGCTTTACCTCACTGGTGTTCAGTATCCGTGATTTTTACAAATTAGAGCAAGAGCTCCTAGTAAGAATGTCTCTTGTTTCAATTTCCCCTCTCTGTTAACATATACTGGTCCTAAAGTGAATGCTTAGGAAAATGTGCTGATTGCATATTTTGTCTCCTTGCCAACTGATGTCCGTAAGGAGTATCAAAGAAGTGTTAAACTTCTCAACACTCAAGATGAGGTTATCAGACTATGAATTTAATTAGCAACATTTGAAAGTTGTATGTTGGGTTTATTTTTAATTGGGTGGGACAAATTTTGTTTAAAATATAGCAGGGACTCCTTGACAGCAGCTATGTTTTACAGAAATTCAGAGTGAAAGATTTATGAAATTTCCCAATCTGCTCAGAATATGAACCAGACAGAAAAATTATCCACAAAGTTACAGTAAATGTCAGTGGTTAAAAAAAAAAAAAACCTTAAACCCAAACTTATTTTTCAGGATATATACATTTTATTTATAATGTAACCTTAAGGCTTTATGCTACCCAGACTGTCTTGCAGTTGCCCTGAGGAGCTCTGTTGTTCCTCAATGTAGGGTTTTCTGCTTGGCGCGATATATGTTTATGATGGCATCTGTGTTTGCTGGTTGTTGCATTTGCAGTGGAACTTGTGTTTCAGCCAGTTGAAGAGAAGGGAGAAGAAAGCAAATTAAACTTGACTTCTTGGCAGTGTAGCTGAAGCTTCTTGTTACTTGCATCTATTCATTCCAAGAACACAAAAAGTAAGTGCAACCGTGTTCTCTTGTTCTATAATATGGCAGGCTTATATAATTTTTAAAAACTCAGAAGGTAAAGAATGCTGCACTCTGTCAGTTGACAAGACACTTTCATTCCTTCTTCCTTTCTTCTAATTCTTTTTTTTTTTTTTTTTTTGGACAGGACACTTTCTTTTAATTGAAATCTTAATATGTGAAATTAGCCTACAAAATATGTATATAGCCTACATAGAATGTTCATAGCCTACATATTGAGGAAGAATCATCAATATCATATAATGCATCTTTTACCTAAAACGATTGAGATTTTTTTTCAGATTTTTGTGGCAGTATTTTACTATCACTGATGTTAGCTTTGAATTCATGATACTTTTCCCACAACCTTCCAAGTGCTGGGATTGCAGCCATGTGCTACATCACCCAACCACAGCTGAAAATCTAAATGAACTAACTTAAAAATTTTGCCTTTGGTTTTAATGAAAGAAGGAAGATAATAGTTAAAATATTATGTAGTTATAACAGTTAAATTAATAGTTAATTTATTAGTGACTGTTATTTTTTTTCTTAAAAACAAATTCTACTGTGTGTTTTAGATTTATCATACATTGTAGTTCAATCCAGTTTTATAAGTCTGTCTTGTCTAATACATAGACTTGTTTGATGTTCATTGTATTACCATTAGGCATTCCAAGAACATAGAAACCCTTTAGCATGGGCCCTTAATATAAGGAACCAATATATTGGCATATAAATTATACCTATAATTGTAAATTTTATATATTGTATATATAAATAAAAAATATACACATGTATGTATACATGTATAATATAAATGCATAATATATAAAATATAAATATATACAATATTTTACATATTGTAAATTGTATAATTGTAATTCACTGTAATTTTTATATTTTTTATTTTAATGTTTGTAGTATTGGAGACAACATTTGATTAAGCATGTACTCAGAATGCTTTATGTCCCAGTTATGGTGGTACATATGTGTAAAAAAGGGTGATTGATAGTTTATGATCTCATTCTTAGATCTTGCCCTCAAGAAGCTTTCATTTAATTTGAAAGATAGTTAATAAGAAATAAAATTCTTTATTATAACTAAACAACTTTCCAGGACATCAATGTAAGAATGAAAGTCCAATGTCCCATAAATTAGTGTTTAAGGCATGTAACGAGTCCATTCAGATGAAGATGAAACTTAAAGTTGGGAGGTTTTGTGATCACTCGCATTCAGTGTAGAAAGTTATGTTTGTCTTTTTCATAGACAGGGTCTCTCAGCCCTGGCTGTCCTGGAACTTGCTATGCAGACCACGCTGGTTTTGAACTCAGAGAACCTTCTACCTCTGCCCCCAACCCAAGTGCTAGGATTAAAAGTGTACATCACCATACCCAGCATGCCCCAGTCATAAGGAAGAGAAAACAAAACATATTTGAAAGGCTTGTATCTTGCTAGGATACAACATTTAGAAAACCAATGTACAGGTGAGGTTGAGGCATAGCATTTGTATAATAAAACATATTTCCAGTACACTTTAAAGTGTATACCGGGTATCTGTGTAATTTTCGTTTAATCTATACCTGAGATACAGTATCTTTAATACTACTATTTTTAAAATGTACAACTAAGACAAGTGGAGATTATTGTTGTAGACAATAACAGCTAAGCCTTGACCTAACGATAAAGTTAAATAAGGGTGATACGCTTTCTTTTAAAGGTAAAACACATGATTTCAAAGTGACATCAATTCCTACATCTTTTCCCTTATCTTAGAAGAATGATTTACTGTGAGTAGGTCTCTGAGGAAATTTCCAGGGAGGATTATCTGAGGAGGAAGACACTCTGCATGAATGGACGGCTCATTATAGCGGCAGCCCAGATACAAAGAGGGTAGGCTGGAGGAAAAAAGTCAGTTTCCTGCCTTGCCCCTCATTACTGAGAGCAACTATCCCACTGTTCTTATTGCTGCTGATACCCTTCACTGATATCAAAATATAGAATCTTGGTTCATCTGCAGACTGAAGAACGTTTCTTCTGCAGTAATCTTCTGGGCCTTCAAAAAACCATCTGTGGCTTGAGCTGCTACTGGGGTCTGAACCTGCAGTAAGCAGCCATTCTGATTACCCAGTCCACAGCATGTAAGCAATTCCAGGAAGTCATCTTTTCTAAGGCATGCACTCTCTGTCCTATTCCTCTAGATAACCCTGACCAGTAGAGAAAGGTTGCTACTTATCAGTGTATCTCCACTATAAACTAAACATAGCAGCTTTTACTTCTATGTAATTGATAGAATTGTCACTCTATTTAATCAGCATCACTTTTTATACAAAGAAGTAGTGATATACTTTTAAAAATTATGATCAGACAAACAAATGGTTCCAAGGCAGATTGAGGTACAATTTGCACATTTATTATATTTCAGTGTTTTCCTGTATCATCTGATTATGCATATAAATTCCATTTTAAGGGACCAGAAGTAGATTCTTTAAAGCTAGGTAATGATCAGTGCCTTTGTGATGGTGAGCAGTTAGTTCACAAACTGGCTGTGATGGCACTTGAGGTAGTTGTCACTGATTCGTGATGGTGATTCTCATTCTTTTTTTGTTTTGTTATGTTTTTAGCGTTCTTTCTTTCTTATTCTTCTCTCACACAATATATCCCAACTGCAGCCTCTACTCCCCTCTTCTACCCCAAATTTCCTCTCTCCCCTAGATCCACTGCTCCTTTGTTTCCCTTGGAAAAAAAAACAGGCCTCCCAAGGATATCAACTGAATATGACATAACATGAGACAATAAGACTAGGCACAAACCCTCATATAAAGACTGGATAAGACAACCAAATAGGAGGAAAGATTTCTACAGCAGGCAAAAGAGTCAGAGATAACCACATTCCCCCTGTTTGGAGTCCAACAAAAATCCTAAGTTAAACAACCACAGCATATATGCAGAGGTCCTAGAACAGCCCATTGTAGGCTCTGGAATTCCCACTTTAGTCTCCATGGACCCCTACAAGCCCTGCTTAGTTAATCCAGTGGGCCTTGTTTTCCTCATGTCCCTGACCCCTCTGCCTCCTATAGTCCCTCATCCTCCTCTTCTTCATGGTTCCCAAATCTCTGCCTAATGTTTGGCTGTGGGTGTCTGCATCTGCTCGCACCAGCAATTGGAGGAAGTCTCTCTGACAATGACTAGACAAGGCATGCATCTATAAATATAGCAGAATATCATTAAGAACCATTTCATTGAGTTTTTTTCTTGCTATTTGTGTCTGGTTCTACCCTAGGTCTCCGAGCCATGCAGCTTATGAATCCTGGCCATTCAGGCAGTGTCAGGCATGATCTCTCACTATGTGCTTGGGTCTCAAGTTAGAACAGTCATTGGTTGGCTACTACCACAAGCTCAGAACCACCATTGTCCCAGTGCATCTTGCAGGTTTTGGGTCATTGGTTTTGTAGCTGGATTAGTGCTCCAGTCCCATCACTGGGAGGCTTGCCTGGTTACAGAAGATGGCTGGTTCAGGCTCCATGTCCATGTTATTAGGAGTCCTTGCTAGAGTCACCCTCAGTTCCAGGAAGTTTCCACTGCACTAGGTTTCCACGTTGCCCTCTAAATCTCCCCTATTTCAGCCACTGAATGTTCGCCTATTCTCATTATTCTCTCCTTCTCTCCCCTTATTCCTACCTTCCCTGCTTCCCAACATAATCCCTCCTGTTGCTCCCTACCTGTCCTCAGTAGACTCACAAAATCTGTTCTATTTCTCCTTTCCAGGAGATCCATGCACCATTCATCCCCTGCCCCCAAGACCTCTGTCTTTATGTAACTTCTCTGGGTCTGTGGATTGTAGTGTGATTATCCTGTACTTAACAGCTAATATGCACTTACGACTGAGTAAGTGTCATGCTTGTCATACTGGGTCTGGGTTGTCTCTCTCAGGGTGATTTTTTTCCAGTTCCTTCCACTTGCCTACAAATTTCATGGAAACTTATAATGGTGAAGAAACACTTAAAGAAATGTTCAATGTCCTAATTCCACTGTCCAATGTCAAATTTTCCTGATTTGCATCAGGGAAATTCAAATCAAAATGACTGTGATATTCTATCTTACAACCAGTCAGAAGGCTAAGAGCAAAACCTCAAGAGACAGCACATGATGTCTAGGATGTAGAACAAAGGGAACATTCCAACATTACTGGTGGGTGTGCAAACTTGTAAAACCACGTTGGAAATCAATCTGGCACTTTCTCAAAAAATTGGGAACAGTTCTACCTCGAGACTTATTTATACCACTCCTGAGCATATACCCAAAAGACGCTCCCCCACATCACAAGGACACTTGCTCAACTATGTTCATATCAGCTTTATTTATAATAGCCAGAAACCAGAAACAACTCAGATGTCCCTCATTTGAAGAATGGCTAGTGAAATTGTGGTCCATTTACACAATGGAATATTACTTAGCTATTAACAACAAGGAAATCATGAAATTTTCAGGCAAATGGATGGAACTAGAAAATATCATCCTGAGTATGGTAACCCGAACCCAGATAGACACATTTATATGTGGACTTTAGCCATATAGTACAGAAGATCATACTACAATTCACAGACCCGAAGAAGATAAGTAACAAGGAAGACCCAAGGCAGGATGCTTAATTTCCACTCAGAAAGAGAACAGACAGCAGAAATGGGTGAAGAGAAGAGACAGTGTAAGAGAAGGAGCAATGAGAGAAATCAGGGTCAACATCAGACCTGGGAGAGCAGGGGAGGGAAGATGCAGGGCTTGCAGAAAAAAGAGAAACCTTGAGTAGGGACTTCTCTGTGACAAGCTAGAGATCTACAACAGGGTAGGCTCCTGGGAGGATATGAGGGTGACTCTCGCTGAGACTCCTAGAAGCAGGGATCATAGATACTGAGGAGCCACCCTCTAACTAGACAGGATTCCTAGTGGAGTTAGGGAAATACCAACCCATCCACTAAAACTTCCTACCCAAAATTTACCCTGCCTACACGATAAGCAGGGACAAAAATACAGCAGGGATTGAGGGAATATTCAACCAATGACTGGCCCAACCTAAGACTCACCCCATGGGAGAGAGCCAACCCCTGACATGATACTCTTCTATGCTTGCAGATGGAAACCAAACAGCTGCCCCCTGAGTGCTCCACCTAGTGCTGATAGAATCGCATGCAGAGATTCACAGCCAATCATTTGGTAGAGTGCAGGGAGTCCTGTGAAAAGTTGGGGAAAGGATAGAAGGGCTCAGAGGAGACAAGAGCTCCACAATATCAACAAAGACAACTAACCAGGGCCCAGGGGTGTCTTTGTAGTGAAGCACCAACCAATGACCATGTATTGGCTGAACCTAGGCCTCCTACACAGATGTAGCTGATGGATAGCTCAATCTCATATGGGTCCCTAGTAATGGGAATTAGGGTTTATTCTGACATGGACTCTGATGCTGGCTTTTTTGATGACTTTCTCCTGGTGGGTTACCTGGCCAGACCCCAAGGGAAGAGGATGAGTACGGTCCTAATGTAACTTGATATATTGGTGTGTGTGTGTGTGTGTGTGTGTGTGTGTGTGACTCCTCTTCTCTGAGGAGTAGGGGAAGGGAGAATAGGGGACACAGGAAGGTAGGGTGGAACCAGGAGCTCAAAAGACCAAATAATGATAGAAATGTTGAGATAAAAGCTGAGTTTAGCTCTAGGAAATGGCTGTCAAATACGTATAAGAATATCAGTTTGGATGTCCAGCATACATGTTTTAAAAAGCTGTATGTTATGGTATACACCTGAAATTCCAGTACTTGAGACACATGGACTATCTGCCAATGAGAGCTGCAAGCAACAGTCAGGGCAAGAGAGAGGCCATGTGGGCCGATAATAGCAGACTATACCACTCAACCACATGCTCCAGTACTGGACAGGAAAGTACAGAATTTGCTTGTGTTAATGTTATTATTTTATTTGTTTATTTTTTCTTTAGGGAAATAGACCTGGATTGAAGATCATAGGATAACTTTCAAGAGATAGTTCTTTTCTTCTGCCATGTATTTTCTGTGGATTGGACTCAGGCTATGAGCTTTAGCTATAGGTATCTTTGCTGACTGCGCCCCTTGTCAGAATTTAATACTTGGAAGAATATAATATTTGACTTCTGTTGCAGTCTTGATTTGGTCCAATCTTCCTTCCTATTCTATGGAAAACAATACCTAGTGTACTTCTTGTAATGGGAAAGTCTCTTCAGTGCCATTGTATGTTGGAGAGCTAGAACTGCCTTTTAGATTTTACAGGGTGTGCAACTTTCACTAACTTGCCTTAATTTTCAGAGGTGGCTTTGAACTTGCACTTCTGAACAATACTGGAATTGTTATTACTCTGGGTACTCTTACAGATTAACCTAATGCATTATGAGATGAAAACAGGACTTTGGGCAGTCTACAGCAGAACATGGGTTTTGATTTCAAGTTGACTTGTGATGCCCAATGTTGGGGTCATCTGGTTTGGACTGAGAGATGCATAGATTAGGAAAGTTCACCCCTATGTGTCTGAAAATCAGTTTCCAAAGACGATTATTTCCCTCAGGTATTCTGTCATGGTGCTGTCAAGACAGTAAGCTTAGACAGTGGTTACTCTGTTGTGTCTACTTAAGAGAACTTCAGTTCCTCAGTTTATTCTCCAGTCTTCAAATGTGAAGAGATCCTACATACTGGATGCTTGGTTAACACTGGTTGGCATGGGACTCAGCGAGGAAGACTGGGAACTGAAGGTGTTTTGGATATTGCAACTTTTATTAGTTTTTGTTCTGAGGGTAGACAATGAAAGAGTAGAGTTGATAGTGATTTTTGTAGCTCTGAATTGAGCTCTTTTTTTTCTCTTCTACATAGAATTCTTCTAGGGCTCATATGGTAGGAGAAAATCCAAAAACCTGTCTGTAGTTTATAGTATGCATTGTGATACAGAATAAAGTTCCAGGTAGAAATAGTTTAGTATTTGTGAACCACACAGTCTTCCACACTTATTCAACTTTGTCCTTACCACCATGAGGAAATCACCACAGGCAGTACCATAACATGTGATTCCCTCCCAAATGAAGCTTTCTTTTCAAAAACAAATGGTAAAACATAGTTTATTAAACATAGATCTAGACTTTTCACAATAGTGGCCTACATTCCTTGTTTGCGCCCCAATTTTGTAGCAAATGAAAGTTCTTTTTCAAGATTCAAATCTTATGACACCGTACAATTTTTAGAATGTTTTTTTCCTCTGCACAGATGTAGCCCATGGCAGTTCAGTATCCAAGTGGGTTCCATTGTAATAGGAACAGGGACTGTCTCTGACATGAACTCATTGGCCTGCTCTTTAATTACCTCCCCCTTAGGGGGAAGCAGACCACAGAAGAAGACAATGCAGCCACTCCTGATGAGATCTGATAGACTAATATCAGAAGGAAGGAAAAGAAGACCTCCCCTATCAGACTTGAGGAGGAGCATGCATGCAGAGGGTGGAGGAAGGGAGGGATTGGGACAGGAGGAGGGAGGGAACCACAGGGGGGATACAAAGTGAATAAAGTGTAATTAATAAAGAATTAAAAAAAAAAGAAAAAAGATCCGGGGGGGGGGAATTTTTTTTCTTACTTGCATTCTGAGTGCCCCATATCATTTATAAAATGTGAAAACTCTCAATATATAGGAAGACTTGAATAACAACAAAAGATATTTATATTAATTTTATATGTATAGCTTATAAAGTATGCAGTTTTAGTTTATTCTTTTTTAAATGCTTTGATCCATAGATTCTGACAAAGATGTTCATTTCAGATCTAGAGATGTTTTTCTATGCTAAAAGCTCCAGAATTTGGCTCTTACAGCATCTGGAAATGTTCTTTCAGAGAGTTATGTGAAACATTTTTGAAAAATCCACTTAATGCCATGATTACACATGCTGAAAACGATATTTCTTTTATGTGAGAATAGCTACTTGCCAATATTTAATACGAAGCTAACTCTTAGAAATTTTGTTTGTGAATATTCAAGTTTGACTTGATGCATAACACTGTCCAATAGATTAGCCTGAGACCAAACCAAACCAAACAAAACCAAACCAAACCAAACAAAACAAAGAGCACTTTTTTTTTTGGCACATCAATAAATAATGACATTATTTTACCCACTTAGCACACAGTTGTATGTGAGACTTAAAACATCACTGAGGCTCAACAAAATTACTAAACCTTTGCAGCAAGGAAATGAATGAGATTAGCAGCACAGCAGCTGAACCCTGGATTAAAATATCTTTTGGAGAAACAGGAGACTAGCCATATGCAAGAGGTGGGGAGAAGTTAGACACAACTGTTCCACAGAGGCTTGCATTTGAAAATGAAGCAAAGGAGGCAGTTCATTATCATACAAAATGTTGCCTTATGCTTATCAGCCCTTCATTTCTTTTTTTAATTTTTCTTATTTTTAAATAATTTTATACATTCACTTGTATCCCAGCTGTAGCCCTTCCCTCCCTCCCTCCTTCCTTCCTTCTCTTCCTCCCTCCCTCTCTCATCTCCTCCCTGCCCCCTTCCGAGTCCACTGAGAGGGGGTGTCTTCCTCTCTTTCCATCTGGCCCTAGCTTATCAGGTATCTTCAGGATGGTTGCAATGTCCTTATCTGTGGCCTAGCAAGGCTGCTCTTCTCTCAGGGGGGAGGGGGAGCTCATGAGTTCATGTCAGAAACAGTTCTTGTCCCCCTTACTAGGGAACCCACTTGGATACTTAGCTACCATGGGCTATGTCTGAGCAGGGGTTGTAGGTTATATCCATGCATGGTCCTTGGTTGGATAAACAGTCTCATAGAAGACCCCTGTGCTCAGATATATTTGGACTTTGTGGGGCTCCCTGTCCCCTCCAGGATTCCTCCTTCCTTCATAGGATTCCATGCACTCTGCCGAAGGTTTGGTTATGGGTCTCAGCATCTGCTTTGATACCCTGCTAGGTAGAGTCTTTGAGGTGCCTTCTGTGGTAGGCTACTGTCCTGTTACTTGTTTTCTCCTATTTCCAATGTCCATCCCCTTTGTTTTTCTAGATGAGGATTGATCATTTTACCCCTGGACCTTTTTCTTGTTTATCTTCTTTAGGTATACATATTTTAGTATATTTATCCTGTCTTATAGGTCTACATAAGTGAGGATATACCATGTGTATCTTTCTGCTTTTGGGATACCTCACTCAGAATGATTTTTTCTATATCCCATCATTTGCCTGCAAAATTCATGATTTCTTTGTTTTTAATTGCTGAGTAGTATTCCATTGTGTAAAAGTACCACAATTTCTGTATCCATTCCTCTGTTGATGGACATCTGGGTTGTTTCCAGGTTCTGGATATTATGAATAAAGCTACTACAAATATGGTTGAGCAAATGTCCTTGTTGTGTACTTGAACATCTTTTGGATATAAGCCTAGGAGTGGTATAGCTGGATCTCGAGGTTGCATTATTCCTAATTGTCTGAGAAAGAGTCAGATTGATTTCCATAGTGGTTGTATCAGTTGACATTCCCACCAGCAATGTAGGAGGGTTCCCCTTTCTACACAGCCTCTCTAGCATGCGTTATCTCTTGAGTTTTTGATTTTAGCCATTCTGATGGGTATAAGGTGAAATCTCAGGGTCATTTTGATTTGCATCTCTCTGATGGCTAGGGATTTTGAACATCTCCTTATGTGTTTCTCTGCCATTATATATACTTCTACAGAGAATTCTCTGTTTAGCTCCATACCCCATTTTTTAATTTAGTTACCTGAAGTACTGCCTTTTAACTTCTTTAGTTATTTATATATTCCAGATATCAGTCCTTTGCCAGATGTTGTGTTGGTAAAGATCCTTTCCCAGTCTGTAGGCTGTCGTTTTGTTCTAAGGACAGTTGTCTTTTGCTTTACAGAAGCTTTTCAGTTTCATGAGGTCCCATTTATTGATTGTTGTTCTTAGGACCTATGCTGATGGTATTCTGTTCAGGAAGTTGTCTCCTGTGCAGACCTTCATTTCTTAAAAATAAATGATAAAATAACATTTGGGATTTTGTAGGCTGGGAATAGAAGCTAGTTGTCTCTTTAATATTATTTATTTTTTGTCACATTGTGTGAATACATGTGTATGAGCATGTGTACGTGCATGCATGTGTGTGTAGCATGGGTACACTGGTGCGTGGGCGCACGTGTACACATGTGAATGGAAGCCTGAGGTTGATGTTGCATGGCTTCCTCCATTGCTCTTCTCCTCTGTTACAGAGATAGGCTCTCTAACTGAACCTAGTACTTAACCAATTAAGATAGACTGGGCAGGCCAGCAATGACTAGGGATCCTCTTCTCTCTGCCTCTCCAGGGTCATCAGGATTGTCAAGCTCCATGAATTCATTCATGTCTTACATGGCAAGCATTTTGTTACTGAGGCATCTCCTCAGTACATCCCCCTTTTGAAAAAATATGGATATATCTATTCTTGGTACCTCAGTCTAGGCAAGTTTTTAAATTAAAAATTCAAGAGGAAAATCTGAAAGAATAAATTATGTTAAAGGAGGGCTGGAACTGATAAATGACTTTTAGAGCCTGTTAACATATGTTTTAAAATACTAAGCTTATGCTTTTACATATAGCAAAAGCCACATTCTTCCTTTCAAAAGGAACAAGGCAGAAAAATTTTTGTATGTTAGGGCCGTGGAGTAGCCTGAATAGAGGAACAAACTCAAATCACAGACAAACATATTCTACCATCTGGCAAAAAGCCTTATTCTGTAACAAACAACTGCAGGTTGTATAGACAATACAATAAAGAATTGCATTAACAATTTGATTAACTCCATTAACAATTACCCCCAAATAATTCACAAGAAAGTAATTCCACAGAATCAAAGTCATGAGAACTTAGGTGAAATCTGATTTGTATCCACAGGCAAATCTGGTCTCCCTAGCTTATGGGTTGTTTATTTTTCTCTTCAAAACTCACTGAGTACAACTTGTTTGCTTGCTGAAGTCTGAGGATTGTTCGGCTTCTTCCTTGAGCTCAAACTGAGGACCTTCAACACGCAAACAAACTCCTTAGCTTCTTTTTAGTCAAATCCACTGTTTGTTCCATTGACATGTCAGTACCTAGTTCTTGATTCTGTAAAGCTGAGAGCTCTGTTATTTTGTCATTTCCTTCCTCGCAGATTTTTTTTCACACTATGACTTAGCTAGAAGAATGTTGAGCATTATGGCAGATTCAACGGTCAAACCTGTGCCTGTTCCTGTTCTGTGAGTTTCCAAATAAGACTCATATAAAATATCTTTTGTAGATGGCGGGTGATCTCAGAAGGCCTGAGTCTGAAGTTCCTAGAATTTTCCTCTTCATTTCATGGCTATTGTAATTTTTCTTTTGTCACCATTCTAGTGGTGGTGGGACTGGGATAGCGGAGCCAATAAATGAGGCAGACTAAAGTCTCATGCAATAGCTGACTTTATTCAGCTCTCAGACAACTTACACTCTGAATGTCAAGAAAAGTCACATGAGTAAAGTTCTCATGAGTTCAAACTATATACAATCACAAGGACAAGCTGCACATGGGAAAATCATGTTTTTCCATAGAGGCATATAAAGGATAGTTTACACGTTGAATTCAATAGCAACAGCAAGCAATAATGAGTAATCAGAATAAACTCACTCCTATCCACTATACCTGTAAGGAACGTGAAAACATATTCCAAGAACAATTCCACATTTTGAAGAAACTGAGGTCCCAAGACACGTGCTTGGAGTGTTCTCACAAACACTCAGAATTCCCTTCACATGACTCCATTTCTAGATTTTGTTCTGACATTTTTGTATAATACTTGTACAAAAGCTGTTTTTATTTAAAAACAAATTCAGAACAACCTTTTTATTCATCTTAAAAATACAGAAGACGTATCTCTAGGTATGGTGATACATGCCTGTAATCCAGCACTTGGATAGCTCATGTAGAAGAATTATGAGTTTGAGTCCAGATGGGGATATGGAACAGGATCTTGTATCAAATCAAAATGTTAAAAAAACAGGCAACAAACAAAAGGAGACATTTATTAGCAAGGCTGGTTTAAGAATAATGTGTTTTCTAATATGAAATTTTACCCTAAACATACAGAGTTTTTGTGGTTATTATTTTTCAGGCAAGGTCACACTGTATAGCCCAGTCTGGATTCATAATCAGAAAGTTCCTGCCTAGTCACCCAAGTGTTATGATGGTAGGCATGGACTATCACACCTGGCCAAAACAAGTTCTGATTTTTTAAATTGCTAATGATACTGCATAAATATAGGAAAATTTTTCAGTAACATTTCCAATAATTATTTGCTCTTCTACTGCATGTCTGGGAAAATCACCCAGCTTTATTCTGTAAAAAGCATAGACTTTCTCCATGGTTGTGTTGATAGCAATGGCACCCTGCCACATCACTGTGTCTTTCAATGACATCATGTACCCCTCATACTTCCCAGGTGGCAGATGTTTCCTCATTTTCTGGTTGTTTATTTTTTAATTCCTTTCCAGCTGCTTATCTTTTCTAGTCTCCAAGCCTTGCCTTAATTCTGAGTTAACAATGTGTTGACAGAAATTAGTTCCTTTAGTAGTTACTACAAAATAATACTTACCAGAAATTAACACATCTTCAGCTACATGCAACTGCATTTACTGATATAAATCTATCATGCTTTAATTAACACACCTGGTTTAAGTAAATAAACATTTAAAATGACAGCTATCTAAAGAAACTAGCTTATGAACTTGCTTTATATGTATATAATATTTATTTATCTAAAACTCAACCTTCTAACATTATTTGACTCAGGAAAACATTGGCATAGAAATAAAGGAAAGTATAGTATCTCTCAGAGATGCCCCCCCCCCCCAAATCCATTCCATTTAGATTGATTGGTTCTTAGTTTGTTGGAATATACCTGCTGTGTCTTTTACCTGAAGTGATGCCCTTGTAAAAATGTCAATCTAGACTAGTCAGGTGGTCCTGGTTTAGCTGCATGTATTAGTTTTAGCTTTCACTTTAGAAATGCAAAGAACAGAACTGAGGCTTCATTTGAAAAACATGCCTGGAGAGGACAGGAGCTCCACAAGGAGAGCAACAGAACCAAAAAATATGGGCACAAGGGTCTTTTCTGAGACTGATACTCCAACCAAGGACCATGCATGGAGATAACCTAGTACCCCTGCACAGATGTAGCCCAGGGCAGCTCAGTATCCAAGTGGGTTCCTTAGTAAGGGGAACAGGGACTGTCTCTGACATGAACTCACTGGCTGGCTCTTTGATCATCTCCCCTTGAGTGGGGAGCAGCCTGACCAGGCCACAGAGGAAGGTTATGAAAGACAGTCCTGATGAGACCTGATAAGCTAGGGTCAGATGGAGAGGAGGAGGACCTCCCCTCTCAGTGGACTTGGGGAGGGGCATGGGAAGAATGAGGGAGGGAAGTTGGGATTTAGTGGGAGTGTGGGAGGGGGCTACAGCTGGGATACAAAGTGAATAAACTGTAATTAATATAAAAATGTAAAAAAAGAAAAGCATATAAGCCCTAGAACAAAGAAGTAAGAGGCAAGCTGGGAAGCTAAATAATTTTTACAAACTAAATAAAAATAAATTTAAAAAAATAGGTTGACTATTGTGATGAGTAGTTTTGTTTCCTTGACCGAATCTAGAACCATTTCTGAAGAGTGTCTAGATGAAGTTGGCCTGTGCCAATACCTATGAAGAATTTTAATTGATTGGATTAACTGAGGTAGGAAGAAGAACCCAGTTCATGGGCTGAATCCTGGACTAAATGACAAAGAGAAAAGCCAATTGAACCCTGGCAAGCATAGATGAAAACATTCTCTCTCTGCTATTGATTCTGGATGTGACTAACTTAACTTCCTGGAAACATAAGCTAAAAAATAAACCCTTTCTCCTCTAAGTTGCTTTTGTCACATTTAATCACATCAACAGAGAGGAAACTGAGATAACCACTGAAGATGGATTGTATTTATTTAGATTATATTTGTTTATATTTGTTTAGCCACTTAAATATTTACTCTGAGAATTGTGGCTGAATGCTGAAATGCCCGGTTTCTATTTTTGCAGCTCCTGGGAATGTGGAGAATAAACTGAAGTTCCACTCTTGGTATAGAATATAAAAAGGCTGTCTACACAATACAGAAATCTGAAAGAATGAGAAGAACAAAATATGGAAAATTGTCTATATTAGAACTAATGTGAGCTAAGTGAAAAAACAAAATTAAGAACTTCCTTGAAAAACATATCAGCACAAGTTAGCCCTCAGTTAACTTAGAAAGAAAGAAAGAAAGAAAGAAAGAAAGAAAGAAAGAAGAAAGAAAGAAACTCTTTAAGTAAATAACAAATTTAGTCTTAAATGGACCTAGGTGATGGTTACTTTGGTCATTTTGGTGACCAATAGAAACATGAGTCATATTGAAGAGTTCAATTTAAACCTAGATTTCAACCACAGTCCACAGAAAGAGTTACAAGAAGATAAGAACTCACAGTCAAAAATCATACAACACCAGGAAGTCAAGACATCACAAATAAGAATGAATGAAACACAAGGACTTATTATAATTTACAGGAAATATAAACATCAGTTATCAAACTGAACATAAAGCAGTATTTCATAAGATTGAAGAAGTGAAATGGAACCTTGAAAGTGGGTTTTAAGCACCTTTACAGACCTTCTAGAAACTGATGGTTAAAATTTAAAAGTCATTGGGAAGGAAGAGTAGCCAATAACCAGGTTAGGTACAGCAGAATCAGTGGAAATAATCAAAACCATTGTCTAGTGACAAGCAATTATCACAGAGAAGATAGTAATTGTGGAGAATTAAGATGATTATAAAATATTATTAATTAGAGAAGTGGAAGGACATTATAAAACTAATAAGAACAAAACAGTATTATGAAAGTGTTTCCCACACAGAACTAGATGCAAACTGCATCATCACAAATGCATATACATATTCCAACAGAGAGCTTTCCTAACTCTACAAAGAATTTCTGTGTCTTAAATTATAATATAAGAAAAACAGTAATTTTTGTATCTAGAGTTTTGTAATCATCATCACCATGTAAAGCTACCTTATCTTTTCTGAATTTTCAATGGGTATATTCAATTTTTAAAAATGAGATAGTAGATTTTATACCTAGAACGTAGATATCTTTCTCTATGTTATTCTACTTTATTCTAAATAGGAGCAATCATCAAATTTCAGGCATATGTCTCTTTGGTCTTTTACTTGAAATGAACAGAGAGAAAGCAAGGATAGCTGTTAATAGGGAACTAAAACAGCGACATCTCAAGCAAAGTCCGCACTACTCTAATTCATTGCTGAATTAATTTCTTGGGTCAGTAAGGTCATATACTAGTTCATTGGTTCTCAGTCTGTGGGTCATATCACATGTCCTGCATATCTGATATTTACAGTACAATTCATAACAACAACAATATTATAGCTATGAAGTAGCAATGAAATAATTTTATGCTTGGGGGTCACTACAACATTAGGAACTGTGTTAAAAGGTAGTAGCAATAGGAAGTTTGAGAATCATTGCACCAGAGACTAATTATTTTAGGTTATCCTGAAGTATCTGAAAATACTTTCATGTCAATAAGGATATGATCCATCATTGATTGTTTACAATTCCACACCAGTGGAGTTGCATGAGAGAGGAGGCAGTAGACTTCAAGAAACTATTCAGGACAACACAACTTGTAGATGAACAAAAGAAGATAGAACATAAGCTCAGAATAGTTTAACCATTTGCAAGGGCCTGGTGGGTGGTTAAGATTGCCTTTTGGGGAAAAACCCTTTTAAATAGTAGGGACTGTAGCTAAAATATTTGGAAGACAATTTAGTAAGTTTTTAATAACTTGGTTTCAAGCATAACACTGCACCTGAGTTGGGGGCTCCTGAGGGAAAGGATGTGTTAGGCAGAGGTTGTATCAGGTTATATCAGGGAGTAGAATTTGAGAGCACAGCAGGCAAACGGCAGAGGTGTTTCTAACATCGCATTGCACATATTAACCCATCTTTCAAGTAGAGTGATATCACTTCTTGTTCTAGTTCATTTTCAAACAATATGAACAAGTAGATTCTTATCATGAAATTCACTTTTAGATTTTCAAGATTGAGTCTTTTTTTTTTTTAAAAAATGTGTCCTGAGATTTTTTTAGGCACACTGAAAGTTGAGAATTCATAGAACATTCTTGAATTACTCTGTTGACTTTCTGCCACACTGTTCTGAACAGGTGAGGTCGAACATGGATGGAGCTGGAAGGTAAAAACCTACCCTGTCGATGTCTCTCTGTCTTCTTTCCAAGCATTAAGCAGACCCAATTCTGCTTCACTTCCAAGAGTGCAGAACTGTCAGATAGAAAAGAAAAACAAAGTACATGCAGTTTCTTTTAAGGTACAGATGTGGAGCAGTGTTTCCTTTCTCGGCTGTTAGAAGGCGCCTTCATCACGGTACAAAGGAATTTTCCTGGTACCATGGGGATTTATTGGCACAAGTTATAATATGCCACAGAGGCACCACTCCCCTCAGCAGAGTTTTGTCTGATAGATGACAACACAAATACACAGCAGGCCCCTGACACATGATGTACAGAGCCTGAAAAGGAGGGGATGGGAAGTTTGAAAAGTAAGGCAAGAAAACAAAACAGAAACGTAAGTTTGCTGCTTGACTTAAACCTTTCTTCATTATAGAAATCAAAAACTTCAAACAGCAAAAAGAAAAGCAGCATTGCTCACACTATTAGCTTTTTGGCTAGAAGATGAGAGGTGCTCTATTTAGCAGAGAGTTAGCTAGAAGGTGTAGAAGAAAAATGAGGTTTAACGAACTGCCTAATCCCACAGGATTCTGGGAACATCATTCATTGGGTGTACTTAAGATATCAAATTGGTAGGCCTTTAGTAATAAATTTATACACCTTTTAGTATGTTTGATTAAAATTTCACCCTTGTAAATTCAGGCTTATATTCAGACCTTTAAATCCACAACAAAAACACAGTTCTCACCACAATGATAACAAATACAACTGCTCTACCAAAAAAAAAAAAAAAAAGGTAGCAATAAATGACTTCTAATGACCTTCTGCTATACTAACTCCTAGTGATATTCTGCTATACTCATAGATCAGTGCCTAGTTCAGATATCATCAGAGAAGCTTCCCCCTGCAGCAGATGGGAGCAAATACAGAGACCCAAATCCAGACATTCTATACAGAGAATCAGAAACCTTGGAACACTCAGCCCTAAATGAGATGTCTCCATCAAATTCCTCCTCTCAAGGCCTAGGGAACCCTGTCAGAATCAGAGGGGATAAAGGACACTAAGAAAACAAGACCGTATAAATAAACATTATCCAAGTACATAGGAACTCATAGAGACTGAGACAGAATGCACAAGGTCTTTCATGGTTCTGTAATGGGTCCTTTGCATAAACATTAAGGCTTCTTGTTTAGTGTTTTTATGGGATTCCTGAGTGTATGAACAAGAGGGCCTCTGCTTCTTGTGCCTTCTCTCAGGCTCGTTTACTTCCGACATAGAAGTACCTATACAAACTTTCTTGCATAAGGAGAATCTTGAGATATTTGTATATATGCCAACATACAAAAAAAAAAAAAAAGCTTGTTAAGAAGGGCTAGCTCTGGGCACAGGGTCTTTTCTGAGACTGACATTCAACCAAGGACCATGTATGGATATAACCTAGAACCTCTGCTCGGATGTAGCCTGTGGTAGCTCAGTAACCAATTGGTTTCTCATAGTGAGGGGAAAAAGGACTATTTCTAACAGTAACTCAATGGCTGGCTCTTTGACTTCCCCAACCCCAAGGGAGGAGCAGTCCTGTTAGGCCACAGAGGAGGGCTTTGCTGCCAGTTCTGAAGATACCTGATAAAACAGGATCGGATGAATGGGAGGAGGTCCCCCCCATGAGTAGACTTGGAAAGGGGCACGGTGGAGATGAGGGAGGGAGGGTTGGATTGGGAGGGAATGAGGGAGCGGGATACAGCTGGGATACAGAGTTAATAAAATGTAACTGATAAGAAAAAAATAAAATTAAAAAAAAAGAAGGGCTAGCTCACCTATTGTGCTTTTGTTTTGGGGCGAATACATACATAAATAATTGAGTAATTAATATGCAGGAAATACGGCCTTTCTGCCAGTATAGATGTTATACTTGTAAAGGACTAGGCCTTGCATGCTTATAAAAACTTTATATTCCCTGATTACTTTTAAAAATGTTCCTGCTTAAGAGCAGAACTTTCAAGAAAATAGAACAATGTTGCCCAAAAACTTGTTAATTTCCATATAGGTCTCTTGGGCTTCATTCATTTTGGAGATGCTTACTGTGTGCCAAGCAAATTCAAAGTATTGGCAATACAATGAAAATATGATGGACATGGCTCTCATTATTAAATATTCATTGTCTGAGCTCTGAAACTTGTAGACAATTTTGGATCTGGTTATAATTTAATATAATTAGAAGAAAGAATCCATTGTATAAATCTAGATTGTTAACAAAATTATTTGTAATTGAAAAGGACTTATGATACACTTCTAGTCTGAACCAGCAACACATTTAAAAGTGACTAGCAGTTCTAGATAAATCAGATTTTCCAATTTATGCATGATGTGGTGCAATAGAACATATTTTCCTAGATCTACAACAGCAGCACTGGGAAGAGAGGCATGCAACAAAAACACAACTGTAAATTTTGCTTTCTTTTTCTAAAATGGGTTTCTGTCATAACTCTGAAAAGGCATCACCATGTAAATTATCACTAAATAGCTCTGGCATAATTTATGTTAAGAGGTTTTGGCCTGTTTATGTACCCTAGAATTTGCTAAAATTAGTAATGTGATATTCCATATTTAGCAAACCTACAGAACAATGAATAAGAACTCATGTCTATTGGGGAGTGCTGTTTGTTTAAATTCTTTCTGTGGCATTCATGAAATGCAAGGGGCTTCCAACTCAAATTCTGTACTATTAGGCAGCAAGTTATACTCTGAACCAAACCAGATGGTGATCAGCTCTGTTCCTATTATCAGCTAAGTGCAGGGATGGTTACCAGACCTTACTTGCACTGTTAACATTTGGAACAGATTAGCAGCAGTTAGGCTGAAATGAGAAACCTTCGTTTTACTAAAAGGTTCAGAACATATCATGCCATAAAATCTGAAATACTAGTAAGAAAAATTATGAGGGAAAGAGTTCACTGTCTACCTTGGTTTCGTCTTGCAGAATGTGTTATTTTCCTTCTAAAAGAATGCTGATCTGGAGTATTGGGAGATTAGGGTCTATAAGACCATCAGCCTCCTGAGGTGTCCATTGCACAATTTGTTGAATTTATTTCTATAGCCATGATCAATACAGGTCTTGAGAAACAGGATTGATTACACTTTGGGTAAGATTTTCTTTACAAGAAGTTTGTACATAACACACACACACACACACACACACACACACCTGCACCACATAACACACACATTCACACATGCACACACCATATATAGACATACATACATACATACATGCACATACCAAACACAGGTACACATGTGAATATTATCACATACCACCCCACAATACAAGCACACACTTACAGCACACACACTTATGCATACACATAGAAAAACACTTTCATCACAGAGACACACACATGCCATACAAACATGCAGATACATACACATATCACACATATACCCACATACCACACACATGCATGTGCATACACAACACAATACAAACATACACATACATAAACATAGGTAATACATAACACTCCAAATACACACGACACAAAACATACAAGTAAATACATATACATACACCACATGTACACACACCCCCACAAACATACAGCATATGAAAACATAAATCATACACACAAAATACACATACACAAAACACATACCACATGTACAAAAATACTAAACATACCACACACACATCTATACATGCATACACCCATACTATACCACATGTTCATACTCATTGACACACACACACACACATAAACCCTATAGAAAAGTTCAGAGTTTCACCTAGCTACTGAGATTCATAAAAGATTTTAGCTACTAGAATTTTCCTGTGAATTTAAATATTTGGTTAAATGCATTGCTATCTGGGAGCCTTGACTTCTGCACACATTTTACAATCTTTTTTTTTTCACGGAATAATTATTTTTTATTAATTAATTCAATTTACACCTTGGTCATAGGTTCCTCCCTCCTCTCCTCACAGTCCCCTCCTCCCTTTTGCATTTCCTCTTACTATTCCTCAGAATAAGATTGAGTTTGTCTTCCTTCCATGTGGCCTTGTAGGGGAGTCCCATCAGAAGGAAGTGATCACAAAGCAGGGAACATAGTCTGTGTCAAATTACGTTAATCTAATCTCTTAACTATTGGGCCAAAATGAAGTTCAAGATGTCCATTGGACTTGTCTTCTTGGGGTCTGTGCCTTGTAGTATGTCTATCCTGTACTTTATGGTTAAAATTGGCTTAAATTAGTATATATCATTTGTATCTTTCTGGGTCTGTGTTATCAAACTCAGGATGATCTTTTTCAATTTCATCAATTTGCCTGCAAATTTAATGATTTCCTTGTTTTTAATGGCTGGGTAGTATTTCATTGTGTAAATGTTCTACAGTTTCTTTATCCATTTTTCAGGGAGCTCTAGGTTCTTTCTAGTTTCTGACTATGACAAATAAAGCTGCTATGAACATGGTTGAGCAAATGTCCTTGTTGTATAGTGGGCCATCTTTCAGGTGTATGCCCAGGAGTGGTATAGTTAGGTCTCTAGGTATGGCTATTCCCAGTTTTCTGAGAAAGCACCAGATTGATTTCCAAAGTGGTTGTGCAAGTTTGCGCTTCCCTTTTCTTCACATCCTCCCCAGCATGTGCTGTCACTTGAGTTTTTGATCTTGGCCATCTGGAATCTCAGAGTCATTTTGATTTGCATTTCCCTGATGATAAGAATGTTGAGCATTTCTATAAGTGCTTCTCCATCATTCAAGCTTCCTCTGTTGAGAATTATCTGTTTAGCTCTGTACCCCATTTTTTGATCAGATTTTTGGTTGATGTTTAAAAAGGGTTAAAGAGGGGCTAATTCTGGATATTAGCCCTGTGTCAGATGTAGAGTTGGTGAAGATCTTTTCCCCATCTGTAGATTGCCGTTTTGTTCTATTGATAGTGTCCTTGTTTTACAGAAGCTTTTGGATTCCTTGGACAGAATCCCAAACTTTTACAATCTTGTTTATATTTTAAGCAACATATATCAGTTGCACATATTAAAGGGGATTAATGTTATTTTTCAACACATGCTTGCAGTATGCACAGATGCAATGAAGGTAACTGGAATTTCATTTTCAAAATTTCCCTGTGTTTGACATTTTCAAATTTATCTTTTAGATCTTCACAAACTATATACTACATTATGCTACATTACAGTTATTCCACAGTGCTATGGAATATCAGAGCTTATTCCTTCTATCTAAATGTCAACCTATACAGAGATAGCTAAGTATTGAATCAATTTAAGTGCTCTTGGATAACAGGACAAATAAAATAGGGTATATGTTATATATGCATGTATAATATATAAATAATTCAGTTCAACAGAACATAATTTACATAAAAATGGGAAAACTGGGGCCTCTTTTTAATTTTTTAATTATTTTGTGTTTTTTATTAATTACATTTTATTCATTTTGTATCCCCTCATAAACCCCTCCCTCTTCCCCTCCCGATCCCACCCTCCCTCTCCCTTCTTCACGCATGCCCCTCCCCATGCGTGATAGGGCAGGTCCTCTTCTCCTTCCTTCTGATCTTAGTCTATCAAATCACATCAGGAGTTGCTGCAGTATCATATTCTGTGGCCTGGTAAGGCTGCTCCCCCCTCCAGGGGGAGGTGATCAAAGAGCAGACCACTCAGATTGTGTCTGAGGCAGTCCCTCTTCCCATTACTATGTGACCCACTTGGGCACTGAACTGCAATGTGTTACTTCTGTGCAGGGGTTCTAGGTTATCTCCATGAATAGTCCTTGGTTGGAGTATGAGTCTCTGGGAAGTTCCCTGTGTTCAAGTTTTCTGGTTCTGTTGCTCTCCTTGTGGGGTTCCCGTCGTCTCCAGCTCTTACTATTTCCCACATCTTACATAAGATTGCATGCACTCTGCCCAACAGTTGGCATAAGTCTCAGCATCTGCTTTGATAGTCTGCAGGACAGAGCATTTTAGAGACTGTGGCAGGTTCCTAGGTTGTTTCCTGTTTTCTTCTTCTTCTGATGTCCATTCTCTTTGCCATTCAGGATGGGGATTGAACATTTTAGTCAGGATCCTCTCTCTTGATTAGTTTCTTTAGATGTAAAGATTTTAGTAGGTTTATCCTATGTTATATGTCTATATGAGTGAGTATATACTGTGTGTGTCTTTCTGCTTCTGGGATAGTTCACTCAGGATGATCCTTTTCAGATCCCACCATTTACCTGCAAATTTCATGATTTCCTTATTTTTCATTGCTGAGTAATACTCCATTGTATAGATGTACCACAATTTCTGCATCCATTTTTCAGTTGAGGGGCATCTGGGCTGTTTTCAGCTTCTGGCTATTACAAACTGCTATTAAACTGTATTAAAGCTGCTACAAACATGGTTGGGCAAATGTCCTTGTTGTGTACTCGAGCCCCTTTTGGATATATGCCTAGGAGTGGCATGGCTGGATCTTGAGGAAGTGCTATTCCTGGTTGTCTGAGAAAGCACCAGATTGATTTCCAGAGTGGTTGTACAAGTTTACATTCCCACCAGCAGTGGAGGAGGATTCCCCTTTCTCCACAACCTCTCCAGCAACTGTTGTCACTTGAGGTTTTCATCTTGGCCATTCTGATGGGTGTAAGGTGAAATCTCAGGGTCGTTTTGATTTGCATTTCCCTAATGGCTAATGACGTTGAGCATTTCTTTAAGTGTTTCTCTACCACTCGATATTCCTCTAAAGAGAGTTCTCTGTTTAGCTCTGTTCCCCATTTTTTAAGTGGATTACTTGGTTTGCTGCTTTTCAGCTTCTTTAGTTCTTTATATATACTGGATATTAGTCCTCTGTCAGATAGAGGGTTGGTGAAGATTCTTTCCCAATCTGTAGGCAGTCGTTTTGTTTTGATGACAGTGTCCTTTGCTTTACAGAAGATTTTCAGTTTCATGAGGTCCCATTTATCGATTGTTGCTCTTAGAGCCTGTGCTGTTGGTGTTCTGTTCAGGAAGTTGTCTCCTGTGCCAATGAATGAGTTCTAGGGTCTTCCCCACTTTTTCTTCTAACTGATTTAATGTGGCTGGTTTTATGTTGAGGTCTTTGATCCACTTGGACTTTCGTTTTGTGCAGGGTGATAAATATGGATCTATTTGCATTTTTCTACCTATAGACATCCAGTTAGACCAACACCATTTGTTGAAGATGCTATCTTTTTTCCATTGTATGTTTTTGGCATCTTTGTCAAAGATCAGGTGTCCATAAGTGTGTGGGTTTATTTCTGGGTCTTCTGCTCGGTCCCATTGATCCACCATTCTGTTTCTATGCCATTACCATGCAGTTTTTATTACTGTTGCTCTATAGTACAGCTTAAGATCAGGGATGGAGATACCTCCAGAAGATCTTTTATTGTACAGGATTGTTTTAGCAATTCTGGGTTTCTTGTTATTCCATATTTGGTAATCCAATTAAAAAATGGGGAACAGAGCCACTCCTAGGCATGTTTCCAAAAGAGGCTCAAGTACACAACAAGGACATTTGCTCAACCATGTTTGTAGCAGATTTATTCGTAATAGCCAGAAGCTGAAAACAGCCCAGATGCCCCTCAACTGAAAAATGGATGCAGAAATTGTGGTACATCTACACAATGGAATAATACTCTGTAATGAAAAATCAGGAAATCATGAAATTTACAGGTAAATGGTGGGATCTGGAAAGGATCATCCTGAGTGAACTATCCCAGAAGCAGAAAGACACACACAGTATATACTCACTCATATAGACATATAACATAGGATAAACCTACTAAAATCTTTACTTCTAAAGAAACTAATCAAGAGAGAGGATCCTGACTAAAATGTTCAATCCCCATCCTGAATGGCAAAGAGGATGGACATCAGAAGAAGAAGAAAACAGGAAACAACCTAGGAACCTGCCACAGAGAGTCTCTGAAAGGCTCTGCCCTGCAGACTATCAAAGCAGATGCTGAGACTTATGGCCAACTGTTGGGCAGAGTGCATGGAATCTCATGAAAGAAATGGGAAATAGTAAGATCTGGAGAGGACAGGAACTCCACAAGAACAACATAACCATAAAATTTGAACACAGGGGTCTTCCCAGTATCTCATACTCCAACCAAGTACCATGCTTGGAGATAATCTAGAACCCCTGCACAGATGTAGCCCATGGCAGTTAAGTGTCCAGGTGGCTTCCATAGTAATGGGAAGACAGACTGCTTCTGACATGAACTGATTGGCCTGCTCTTTGATCACTTTCCCCTGAGGGGCTATCAGCATTACCAGGCCACAGAAGATGACAATGCAGCCACTCCTGAAGAGATCTGATAGACTAAGATCAGAAGGAAAGAGAGGGAGAGCTCCCTTATCAATGGACCTGGGGAAGGGCATGCGTGAAGAAGGGGAGGGAAGGTGAGATTGGGAGGGAAGGAGAGACGGGTTTATGGGGGTATACAAAGTGAATAAAGTGTAATTAATAAAAGTTTAAAAAATTTGGTTTTGTCATGGAATATCTTGTTTTCTCTGTCTATGGTGATTGAAAGTTTTGCTGGGTATAGTAGTCTGGGCTGACATCTGTGTTCTCTTAGGGTCTGCATGACATCTGTCCAGGCCCATCTGGCTTTCATAGTCTCTCTGGAGAAGTCAGGTGTGATTCTTATTAGTCTGCCTTTGTACATTACTGACCTTTTTCCCCTGCAGCTTTTAATATGTTTTTTCTCTGTACAATTCATGTTTTGATTATTATGTGGTGGGAGAAATTACTTTTTTTAATCTAATCTATTTTGTGTTCTGTTAGCCTCTTGTATGTTTTCATAAATTTCAGTTGATTTACTTTACAGCCCAAGGGTCTCCCAGTCCCCCCTTTCCCTCCTTCCCCTCTCTCTTTCCTCCCAGAAACGGAGGGGAACCTGTCCCTCATATCAACCCTCCCCAGCACATCAAGTCACAACAGGACTGAACATATCCTTACCCCCAGTGGCCAGGCCAGGCATCTTTGCCAGGTGGAAGTGATCCAAAAGTAGGCAATAGAGTCCATGTTAGAAACAGCCACCCACCCCATTCCCCAGTGTTTCTTTCTGTAGGTTGGGAAACTTTTTTCCATGATTTTGTTGAAAATATTTTCAAGTCCTCAGAATTGGGAGTCTTCTTTTTGCTCTATTCCTATTATTGTTAGTTTAGTGTTTTTTGTTTTTTTTTTTTTCTTTTCATGGTGTCCTGGATTTCTTGGATTTTGTTTTTGTTTTTGTTTTGAGACAAGGTTTCTCTGTGTAGCTATTGTTGTCCTGGACTTGGTTTGTAAAGAAGGCTGGCCTCCAATTCATAGCCATCTGCATGCCTCTGCTTCCCAAAATGCTGGGATCACAGAAGTATGCCACCACCTATTTTCTTTGACAGATGTATCAATTTCTTCAATTGTATCTTCTGCACCTGAGATCCTGTCTTCCTTCTCTTGTATTCTGTTGGTGATGCTTACCTCTGTAGCTCCCGGTCTCTTCCCTAAGTTTTCTATCGCCAGAATTTTCTTGGTCTGTGTTTTCTTTATTGAATTTATTTCCATTTTTCAGGTCTTGAACCACTTTATTTTATTTCCTTGACTTGATTGTATTTTCTTTGAAGGCCTCTATTTGTTTGATTGTGTTTTCCTGTATTTCTTTGAGGGATTTATTAGTTTCCTGTTTAAAGTCCCCTAACAGAGATTTAAGGTCATTTTCCTGTATTTCAGCTGCAATAGGATGTTCAGTGCTTGCTGGAGGTTCTGGTGGAGCCGTATTGTCCTGTACTTTGTCAATTGTGTTCTTACACTGGCTTTAGCCATCTATTTGTCATTGGCTTTGACTGGTTATTCATAGAGGCAGCTGGGGTTTTCAGGCATGCTGAAGTCCTGTCTGAGGTATGTGCTGGGGGGGTTGGATCTCTAAGATATTCCTACAGCTTTTCTCTTCTGGTTGTGTCCCAGTTGAACCTATAGGCAGGGGGATTAGGGTGTGGGTGTTTACTTTGTGTGAACTTGAGGTCCAGAGAGTCTGCTCAGGGAAGCTGGTAAAGCTGTGAACCATAGGCTGCATCTGTGCTTCTCTGGACTCTGGAGTTCTCTTTGAATGCGGTTAGCTGGGAGGTCTGAGGCTGGATCTGTGCATGTCTGGATGCCTGGATCTTTTTCTTTCTCCAGGGAAACATGAAAGCATGCCGGTGTTTGGAATCAGCGGTGCTGGCAGTTGCTCACTCACAGTTCCTGCTCTCTGGGTAGATATTAATATTCTGTGAGTGCTGGGCTCCACCATCCTGGAATCAGATTTTGTATGCTCCTATTTTCTGGCTGGACCCCTTAAGGAAATGTGTAGAGCTGTGGGCAGGAGGCTAGTGCGCCTCTGCCTCTTGTCCTGAAGGTGGGTTGTCCTTTAGGAAGTGGGAGGAGTCTGTTGGAGTCATCATTTCTGGTATTCTGGAGTTGTGTTCATGGGTAGGTGGAAGGCGTTGGGTGCCCTGTGTCCCTCGGGTCCTAAAGCTGTCCTCAGGGGGCTGGGACTGTTCATCCCTAGCTCTCTGGATGCTTCTTTTCCTCCGGAAAACAAAGATGGTGGCATTTTGAAATCCGCAGCTGGGCTCCAGGTTTGGTCTACAATCTCTGCTTCCTTGCTTCTCAGGCCGTGTGCTGCCATCTTGGAGTTCCTCAATATAGGATTTTTAAAGTAAGTTCTTATTATTCTATGAATACCCTTGATGTCTGTAGTAATGTTTCCGTTTCATGTCTAACTTTCTTGATTGATATCTTCTTTTTGTATCTTTTGGTTAATTTAACTGAAGATTTTTCAGTCTTTTTTTTTTTTTAAGGAAAACTGACCCTTTGTTTCACTGATTCTTTGTAATTTTTGTTTGTTTCTATTTCATTGATTTTTAGCTCTGTATTTTATTATTTTTTCCACTTATTGTCTTTGAATATTATTTCTAGAACTTTCTAGTTTGTAAATTAGATTATTAATTATGAGATCTTTCCTGCTTTTTATAATGTAAGCACTTAATGTTATGAACTTGCCTCTTAGAAAGCATTCATTGTGTCCCATAAGTTTGGATATGTTATAATTTCATTTTCCAATTCTAAAAAGTTTTTCATTTCCTTCGTGATTTCTGTTTTGACCCAGTTTTCATTCACCAACGAGTTGTTTAGCTTCCATAAATTCGTATTATTTCTGATGTTTCTAGTGCTATTGATTTGTTAATTCCTGTTACTTTCTTGTGGTGAAGTGCCCCCTCCCCCACCTCTTGATGCACTGTTCTGGGATTATTTATTCCTTGTGTTCTCTTGGGTGTAATTAGCCATCTCTTCAGACTGAACGTTTTGTTTTGTTTTCCAGTACCCTTTTTTAGAGATGTATTTGAGGACAGAAATTGCTCGCATTTGTTTTTACCATGAATTATTTTTCTTTCTTCAATGATTGTGTTTGTTAATTTTGTTGGGTATAGTAGTCCGGGAGGACATCTACAGTCTTTAAGAGCTGTATAACATCTGTCCCCATTAAAAAGTCAAGTGTTATTTTAATTGGCCTGACTTTATATATGATTTAGTCTTATTTTCTTGCAACTTTGAGTATCCTGTCTTTGTTGTTACATCCATTTAGAGTTTTGATTATCTGTTGTGTAGAGTTTTTTTTTTGTCTTATATATTTTATACTCTGTATGTCTTTTATACCTTGATAGGCATCTTTTTGTTTAAATTGAGAATTTTTATTCTCCTGTGATATTAAAATCAATTTTCTATTTCTTTTCCTTGGGTTTCTTTTCCTTCCTTTACCTATTATTCATAGGTTTCATATTTTCACAGTGTCTTAGTTAGGGTTTCTATTGCTCTAATGAAACACCACAACTAAAAGAAAGTTAGGGAGGAAAAGGATTTATTTGGCTTTTACTTTCAGATAGTAATTCTTCATTGGAGGAAATCAGGATAGGACCTCCAGCAGGAAAGGAAGCTGGATGCAGGAGCTGATGCAGAAGCCATAGAGGAATGCTGCTTACTGGCTTGCTCTACATGGCTTGCTCAATCTGCTTTCTTATAGAACCCAGGACCACCAGCCCAGGTATAGCACCACACAAGGTGGGCTGGGCCCCCATTGGTCACTAATTAAAAAAAAATGCTTTACAGCAGGATCAGATGGAGGCATGTTTTCAATTGAGGCTCAGTCCTCTCTGATGACTCTGGTTTGTGTCAAGTTGATATAAAAACTAGCCAGTACACTTAGTGTCACATATTTCCTGGAAGTTTTGTGCCTGGATTTATCACTTCTTTTAACCTTGTCTTCAAGACCTAAAACTCTCTCTTCTGTGTCTTTTAATTTGTCAGTGAAGCATACTGCTGGGTTTTTGTTTGACTTCCTGAGATTTTCATTTCATGTTTAATTTCATGAAATTTCTTTTAGGAATTATATTTCTTTGTGGAATTCTACTTTCATGTATTGTGTTATTTTTATTATTTCACTCAACTGTGTTATCTTCATTAAAGGATTTATTCACATCCTATGTAGAGTCCTTGAACATATTCATAATTGCTATTTTGAAGTCTTATCTTGGGTTTCAGCTGAATTGCATTTGTCAGGGCCTACTCCAGTAGACCCTGGATTTGGAAAGAGGCATATTGTCCTGTTTGTTTGTGTTTTTGCAGTAGGATCTAGGCATCTGGAATTATGAACTTGAATTTGGCTGTGTTCCAGCCAAGTGTGGCAGATGTGTGTTCCTAGTAGGTAGTGGTTCTGTAGTTTGACAATAAATCCCAAAAGAATGGAGATGGGCTAGAAGAAAAACCTGGAAGGGTAACAGGAGAACTAGAGGGAGGACTCTGGGTCTATGCCATAAGTCTGAGTCCCAAGGGGATCAAGGTGAGCTGAGAGGGGAGCCTCAGGTGGACAGGCAGCATCAGGGCTAACACTAAAATGTAAAGTCTGAAATGGAGCAGGGAAAAGGGGACAAAGTTAGCCTGAGTCCTAGCCAAGTATGGCTAACTGTAGGTCGCTGGTAGAGAGAGGTTCAGTAGATTAACAAGGAGTCACAGGAGAATGGAGATGGGCTAGATAGAAAGGGTAAAGGGGGCAGCAGGGAAGAATTTAGGGACTTTTGGGACTACACCGTGAGGCTGAGCCTCCTGGCTCTTGGCACCTGTAATAATTCAGTATTATTTTGCACAGACTCCAGGGCTAAAATGTATTGCTAATGGTGCTGTAGTCTGAGTGGTGAGAGCCAAACACTTAAAAATGCATTATATTCTCAGAAATTTGTAGTTGTCTAAAAACAATAATGCATATATGTTGAAAGAAAAATATTTTTATTTTAGTTTTAACTGCAGTCACTAGCTAATGAAATATGTGGGCCTCTAGGGCCCTATGTACTTCTCTGACACTGGAATAAGTTTGGATGCCAGCACCTTCATTTCCTGTTCTACTTTGATTTTCAACACTTGCTTGCTTTTTATTATACAACCACCAGAATTCAATGTGGAAATGATATGACATTCTCAAAAAGAATGTAGTGTGAGCTAATGTTGAATCGGTGCATTACCTTGAGTTAGCAGCTCACACTAACTTGTGGCTGACAGATCACAAGTATCAGTGTATTTCCAAACATATTAGCACATCACACAGTACTCCTGTAAATGTGCTTCTGTGAGTGCTCAGAAGTATGTTAGAGAGCAGTGTGGTTATTAGTCAAGGGTCTGAACATACGTCAGAGCAGAGGTTTGAACTCAAGCCTTCTGGCTCTGAACCTCATTGCATCATATAATGTATCATGAGATTTGCAGGATTAAGGTTTTCACAGCTTCCTTTCCCCATGACCTTTCCTGGGTTTCAAGAAAAATTGAAATTACTATTTTTCAAAACATGTGGAAGTGCTTGAAACTCATGGAAATGATTTTAAGTCATGTCTATTTTTTTAAAAGTTTTAAGGCACACCTGCTAGCCTGAGCAGAGATTAAATAACTTTACAATGGCCCTAAAATGGCTCTAAGAAAGACTGTTTGAACTTCGAAATCAAGACAGTAAATTTCACATTAATTTGTAATTATTTTACAGCTAATTTTTAATGTGACATGAAGCAAGAACCACATATCACTTTCCTCCAGCTGTCAGGACAGTCCCTATAAATGCAACTTTCTTCACCAGCTGCCCCCTAATTTGGCATGGGCCACACTGGAAGCCATCCAGTTCTTCCTGCATGTAATTTCTAAATCTCAACAGACCCATGCAAAAATGAAACATAACTATAATCTTTCATGTTGGTCATAGTTTTATTTAATTATCTGAAACATGACCTGATAACTAGTGCAATCAGAAGAATTCTAGTTTAACAGTAACTACTTCCACACCAATTTCTGCTCTCATCTAATGTGAAACAGCTCTTGAATTTCTACCTCTAAATTATGTAAACTCTTAATCAATGATTAAGAATCTTCAAGTTGCTGCTTTTCTTTGTGTGGAGGTGTACAAGTCTCAATAAATTTAAACCCAGCCAAATGAAATTTTTGCTCATATACTTTTTAGGGCTTTATTTTATGCTAAAATTATTGAAGTGGTGAGAGATGAGTAGTTAGAACTAAGAAATTATAGATCATTACAAAGGAAAATTATTTCCAAAGAAAAAGTCACTGAATTAAAATTAAAAACACATTTATATTGTGTCCACAAAAAAGTGCACAGTTCAGAAACACTTTTGACTAATGAAAAAACATTCTCCATTTCAAAACAAATTCATCAGCAAGTAGGAATAAGCTAACTTATCAATATGGAATATCTTCTAAATATCAAGAATGTCATATTATCATATTGCCTGAATCTTAAACACAACAAAGAAAACTTGGATTTTGCAGATGGGGAAAATGAAGTATGAGTGATTACACAAATCTCTCAACTTAAGTGAATGGCCAAGGTGGGTTCACCTCATGGACACGGCTTTTGACAGGCATGCCTTGCTTTCAGGTAAAGGTTCACCTCATGGACACGGCTTTTGACAGGCCTGCCTTGCCTTCAGGTAAAGGTTCACCTCATGGGCACGGCTTTTGACAGGCCTGCCTTGCCTTCAGGTAAAGGTTCATGTGGTGAGGATATCTGTATAAACATGGTTGAGTATGAAAAGAGGATATTGAGTTTTACTGACAAAATATTTAGTCGAAATATAAAATGGAATATGAACAAAATTTTCTACTGCTAATTGTGATTCTGACATTTTTGATCCACATATCAATTACTCTTTTGTCTCTGTAACAGAATATATAAGCAAAGCAACTTATACAAAGAAATACTTATTTGGGATTACAGGTTTTTGAGGTTTTATTTGACAAGAAGTGGAGTGAAGAACATCAGAGGAGATGGAGGAAAGGAGGGACAAGGGACAGAGGAAGAACCTCTCTTTCAGGTCTTCCCTGGTTCCTTATTTGTCTCAGGAAATGTCCTCACAGACATACTCAGAAGTGACTTTTATTTATCTCCATGGCATATCTCACTCCAATCAAATTTTCAACCTGTATTAACCACCACAAATTGTATAACTTTCACACATTTTTTAAAAGTGATTTGCTTAGCTCCTGTGTTGTTTTATAGCATAGATGTCCAACATGAGATGGCTGAGGAAAAACAATATTGAGGAAAAAAATGTTATCCTGGATCCAAGAAGCCCTGGTTTTCAATTTTCCACTTGTTATTTCTGTGAACAAGAATCAACTTCTATGTCCATGATTAAGGTCCTTCGTTTGTGCCATGGGATGATAGAATAGAAAATAGAATCTGTGAGGTTCTTATTTTATTAAGTATATTTCTGCTTTATAGAGTACACCCAGTCCTCCATGAAAGTACACCAGAAAGTGGTATTTACAATTCAGAGCTAAAGAAATGCTTTAAAAGTGGACTCTGAAAAGTATAGTGAATAGAATCTCTCTTAGTTAGGGTTTCCATTGCTACGACCACAGCAACTCTTATAAAGGAAAAACATTTATTTAGGGGCTAAAGAGTTCAGACATTTAGTCTCTTATCTTTAGGGTGGGAACCATGGCAGAGTGCAGTCAGACATGGTGCAGGAGTAGGGCTGAAAGTTCTACATCTAGATCCTCAGGCAGCAGAAAGAGACGGTTAGCCACTAGACTTGGCTTGAGCGTCTGAAATCTCATTGTCCAAACCGTTGACAAACTTCCTCTAACAAGGCCTCACCTACTCCAACAAGGCCTTAGCTCCTAATAGCTGCTCGCTATGAGCCTATGGTGATTATTTTTATCATCACAGAATCTTTAAAGCACTTTACCAGTTGCAATAAAATAGATTGCTATAGATTTCTTGTCATAAAACCCACTGTATTTGTTATCTCTTTGTTTCTGTGGGTCAGGAGTCATGGCCATAATTTTCTTGGGTTTTTAAGGTTACAATCAAAGTACCAACAGGTTATATTCATCTCTGGAGTTTGATCCTTTTTTCAAGTTCAAATTATTGTCAGAATTTATTTCAATGTCTTTGTAAAATGGAGGTCCTGATTTCCTTAATGGCTATCGGATTTTAGAGGGTATCTAAAAGTTTTTTATGTATTTCCCTCACCATACTTCTCAAAGTCTTAAAATTACTTCTTAAAGCTTAGTAAGGATTGTATTTTCCTTGTTTTTATGATGGAATGTATCAATAGTGAGTTGAATAGTGCCCTACTTCAAAAGTCATGTCTACCTAGAACCTAACAGAATTCCCATAGTTAGATATACAATCTCTGCAGCTGTACTTAACTGAGGAAGAGACATTGAGCTTTGGTAGGCCCTAACACTATGAATGGCAATCATATCACAACAGAGCAGAACACATCTGATTTTGATGATCTTGTGTCCCCAACCTTCCCTAGAAGGCTGAGGTGGGAGGATCGAAAGTTCAAGGACATCATAAGCAACTGCGAACCCATTTCAAAACATGGAAACACATATTTTATCACAATATATGGAAGAATGAAAACAGAAGATATGTAGACATAAAGAGACAATGGGTACATTACAGTAGAAGATTACTATACTGGAGTTAGTCTGTTACAGCCAAGAGACACTAAGAACTGTTGGCGAGCACCTGAAGCTAGCATGAAAAAAAAATAAAGAAAAGGCCTTTTAACTTAGAGCCTAGAGAGATAGCATGGCCCTACAGACACCTTGATTTTAGATTAATCCTACAGAACTGTACGGTAATAAGTCTTACTTTCAGGGGCCAAATTCTGAATGCTTTACTTAGAAGAACTAATAAAATAGAACATGAGGTGAATGAGAGACTAACATCTTGTTATATTAGACAGGTAACAGCATTAAATCAAAGGAGTGGTATTCCATAATGGTTGTCACGTTCTGTTGCTTAGAACATTAGATATTTACCCATAATGAAGGGAGAAAGATAATGCTATGGAATGAATGCAAACTTTTATTTTTTCTTGGGAGAGAGGTGTTTTATAGTCAAAGCTCTCTAGAGAAACAGAACTAATACAATGAATGAATGAGTGAATGAATGAATGAATGAATATATATGCATATATACATACACATATATACATTTATATATGTATGAATGTACATATATATATTCATACACACTGTGTTTGTGTGCATGCATGTGTGTGTGTGTGAGACATTTGTGGCCTACAGGCTTTGATTCAACTTGTCAAACAATGATTGTCTGTCAACAGAAAATCCAGGAATCAGTAGCAAAAAGCTGGATGTCTCAGCTGGTCCTCAGTGTACTTCAGAATCTTGAGAAAGTGGGTTATAATAGCACCAAAGGAATAAACTTGCCAGCCTAAGAGGGTAAGGAGGCAAAGAACAAAATATTGTGTTTTTCCTTGTTCTCTATCTAGGCTGCTATGAAAAGGTGTGGAACAGATTAAACGTGGGTGTTTTGATATCAGGTGATACAGATTTAATTTGTGTCTTCTTGTCGAAAATGAGCCAATTAAAAATCCCTCACAGGTGTACTCAGTGATTTGGTGTTTAGTTAATTCCAGATGTAATCAAGATGACAACCAAGAACAGCCATCAAAAGAGAGTCTTTAGAATTAAATTAATAGCTCCAAGTTTTTTCATATTCTCTAATAATTTAATGTATCACTTTTAAAAGTCAAATTATGATGTATAGCAACTATAAGGTTAACATTTAAAATGTTAATTTTGTGTATTGGCAAAGATGTGGAACAACTAAAATAGCGGCTGTTAACTTGAGAACATCAAGGACTCACGATCGGACAATGATGATGTTTCTAAAGTAACTAAGATGACTTTTCGTCTACCCCACAGCAGTGCCACTAACTACATAATAATGCCACTGTGCTTTCTGCCTCTTGCCCTGTAAGAGGATCCCTCTGCATCAGCCTACAGCGAGTCAATATTTCAGTTATCAGTCTCTGGTGCAAGAATCATGCTACCTTTTAAATAGTTATAAAGTTAGTGGATGTCTATTTAGATTATTTGTGTCTTCTCAAAATATATCAAATTATCTTTATAATAGGAAAGCCCATTATTTTTCATTCTTATGTTTATCTCTATGGTCAAGAAATCAGGAATTCATGGAGACTTTGTTATTTGGAAGAGAGAATGGTACAAGGAGATCTTGGATTAAGAATGCAAAGAGATGTAGATTAAATTGCAGCTCAGTCATTGTTTTTAGAGAAGTTTTCTCACAGGTTTTGATGTTTAGGATAACATCCCTGCATATGTAACACGTATAAGTCTAAAAGTTCATAAATAATTATATACAGTTACTTTCCCAAGCCCCTTCATATCCCAGTGTTTTTCCAAGTTTCTGATATTTGGCCTTATATGAAACTGGTTAGAAAATGGATAGTTGGCTCAGTCCATTTCCTACCACTTCTTATGAATGACCTGTGGAATACATACATGGGAGAAGAGACAGAGAGAACCATGAGGCTTTGTTTTGCTATAATTGGGTTGCACAAAATCCAATGAGCAGGAAAACGTGATTTCCCTTTGGTTCCTAAATTATTTGGAATGAGTTCGAAAAAAATAATTTTGTTAAAAAACTTGCATCGTTCATTCTCTTTTGAGTCAAAGAACTGTGTACAACACTTAATCAAATCTTGGGAACAAATGGTGTCTCCAGGTGTCTTCATAAGCACCATGTATTAATGAAATTCTTGGCAGGCTAAGAAATTTGAAATCAGCTGTGGATTAAGCATTAAAAAAATGGGAGTTGCAAATCCAAATGGTCAGTGTTATGACCTGATACTGAAGGTGAGGCATTACAACTAGGTCTAATCAAAGCTAGGTTAGTAGCATTTTGAATTTCACTAGGAATTGAGTGAATATAAATTCCAAGTCCTGCAGTGACATCACTTTCAAATGTATTTACTTTTTAAAACTCTGTATCTTTGGCAATGGATTAATAATGCAAAGATCACATTTTAATGTTTCTGGGAGGCCTGTGGAAGTTAAAATAAATAAAAACTATGATTTCTTATAATAGTCTCTTCAACTTCCCAAGGTAAGAACAAGAAAGATTCCATCTCACAGATAAACCCTTTAAAGATCCAGATTTACATAAAAAAGTATTTAATGGTTACCTGTTTTAGACACTGTTTTAGACACTGAAGTGGATACTTAAAACAGTGTGATTGGCTATCAGAATAAGGGTAAAATTATTTAAAAAAAATAAACAGAACCTCCTAAGTGGTGTGTAGAAATGATGTCACTGAAATCTGAAAACACTCTCCAACAGTTTATATTTATATAATAATGTCCTGCCTGATGCTCTGATGTAAAAAAGGCAAAAAGCCTTAGAGAAAATGAGCTACTTGAACCCAAGCTGCTGAATGCATTTAAACCCTGTAATTTTGTTGGAATATTACATCAGCCAAATGGAGGAGATAAACTGGAGGTGTAAAGGATATGCAGTGCAGTCTGTGTTCTTGACTCCTGAGACAGTAGATTTCAGAAGGCGATAAGTTAAACCCGCTGAGGGGAAAAGGTAAACTCCAGAGCTGCCTGTGATGAGTCCTGGCTGGGGTGAAACTAAGACACTGTCGTTAGCTTAAAAGACACAGGCTTCTCTTTTTATTATTAAACGTGTAATTGGAGTAGAGATGAGTTGTAGAACATCTGCTGAGTGTGGATTAGGCACTTCATTCAATACCCAGAATTAAAAATGTGTATAATGTCTGCATTATTATTATATGAAGAAATTTCCCATTTGAAGATATTAACTCAGGCACAGAATCAACGCACTTTGGCTTCTCAACAATGAGAGAAAAATGTCACTGGGCATAAGTAGTAACAAAAGCAGAAAAAATATGAAAAAAATTCCATTTTACAATACAAATCACATATTCCTAACTTGCATGTCTACAAAGTAAAGGACTGCCAATTCCTTACACTGAAAATGGAATTGTTTTGTGTGAAAAACATGGATCTCCTTTAGCTAATATAGTTTTGAGTTGAGGTAAAGGATGTCATTCTGGTACCTCCACTGACAAGGACTTTTAACAGCCATTTAGTCTGTATCAGATTTGTTGCAGTTTCCTATGTGGGTATCTTCAGGGGCAGGAAAGTACAGCCACAAACAGCGTCACCTCTGCTGTCAGGCTCATAAGCTGTCAATCATCACCTCATTACCTATGTTGAACAAATTGTTTGTTTTACCTTGTGTTTCAGTTATAATGTCACAACAAGAGGATAATAGTTTTATTTCATAAAACTTTTAAGTTTTAATAGCATTGCTATGAGCATTAATTGTGATAAAAATGCTATGTATCATCTTCTGGTCCTTTAGTAACTCTAAAATGTTAGTTACTACAATGACATAAAAAAAAATCTATAAAATAGCCCATGTGGCTCTACAGGAAGTTTTTCCAGAAAAAAAAAAGTTATGAAAGAACTCTACCCTGTATGTAATTCAACTGAAGAAGTTTAAGGTTGCTAGCTCCGAAAGTTTTAAAATTTAGTGTATAAATAATAGTACAATTTAAAACATATTTGATTATGTTTATACAATTAAGACCTCTTCAGACATTTGCAGAAATTGGGAAAGGCATCAGTGGACTCTCAGGGTTCTTTTTCCCCTTTGGAACTATTTGAACATCATGAGTTCTACTGAATCATTTCCCTTTTTATTGTACATAACAGATATTGTCTAGAAAAGTTAATTAACTTCCCTTTAGCAACCCATTTCATCAGGATGTTTCTTACTGAAACTATTATCTTAGATGGAAGACTTAAAACACTTTGAATGAACTTCAATTAATAGCATGAATTAACTTTATATTTTTGGCACTGAATCTGCCCATTACCATTCCAGCTTTATGGTGTTTATTTTTCTATTTTTGTAATATTTACCCAAATGGATGAACAGAAAGCAAGTCTTAAATAAGCCTGGCTTTCCTGGTACAGCTATTCAAGAATAATCTTAGCTTTAAGTTCTGGCAAATACCTGGAATGAAAGAACCTTTGACATGGTTCGGTGTGAAGTGTCCCCCAGAAGGTTAATATGCTGGTGCATCCAATCACTAATAGGAGATTAGAACACTAGGACTCTGATTACTTCAATTAATCTACTGACGAATGTCTAATTTGATAGCATCATTGGGAGGTTGGACTGATTGAAAACAGCATATCATGGGGAGGATGACTTTAAAATGTACTTTGTCTCTGATTTCTTCCCTTTCTGCTGCTTCCAGGATACCATGAGATGCGCAACTCTGATTCCTCACACCCCTCTGACCCAGCATTCTGCCTTATTGAAACTGGAGCCAGCTGACCATAGATTGTTACCTCTGAAGCCATGAGCCAAACTAAGCCCTATCCTGAGGCCATATTGATGACCAGGTCCATGCTGCTGCCGTGGATCTGTGCTTGCCTGTATCTGTGGTCCTACTGCAGACAGGGTGGGGTCTGTGTTAAAGTACATGGCCTGTGTTACCACCATGGGCCAAGTGGATGTCTATGGTCTGTGCTTCCACCAAGGGTAATGTTGATGTGAATGTGTTGTACTGACACCTGAGGCCATGTCGACGTCTTTTGCCTATACTACCAGTGGAAACCATGCTCAGATTCATGGCACATGCTGATGTCTGAGACTGTGTGGATGTCTGTGGTCCATGCTGTCTCTGAAAAGCATGTATGAGCCCACTAGCTATGCTCCTGATGACTGCAAAGGGGAAGAAAGCTGATTGCAGCTTGTTATTGATGACTGCAGACTCACAGTTGAGAAAGAGGCACATAGAAGGCTTCTGTGACAACTCCTACTCCTCCCTCATCCACCAAAAGAGTAACAGCCTAGACAGAAAGTCAGCAAAGAGAAATCTTTAAAAATATAATAAGGATGGCTTCTGGTTGGGATGCAGGAAGAACTGTTTTCTTTAAGGGACTGGCCACTGGGAGTTTCACCATGCTCAGTGAGTATGTGGACAACACAAATTGTAGTTTTTCCTTTTCCTTCTTTTCTTTGGTAGAGGGGAGGTCACAAGTATGGACTGCAGACCAGGGAGGACTGGAAATTGAGTGTATTCAGGATTCATGACATGAAATTCCCAAGTAATCAATAAAATAATTACTAAGTTTGTATCACAGTGGAAAGTCCTCATCCCTAGATGAAAGGCTACAGTCAATCAATGGTTGCTGAGAGAATCAGTTTTTTTGTGAGATGCATTCCTTGGTACATTATCCAGTCTGAAGTGGTCACCCATAAGCACATGTACATAAAACTCTGTGTGTGTGTGTGTGTGTGTTATTTAAAGAAGACAAGGTCATGAATTTGAGAAGGAATGGGAAAGACATGGAAGGAGTTGGAAGGAGGAGAGAGGGTGGGAAGGATGTCAATACAATGCTCATGGATGCATGCTCAAAATAATAAAATCTTTTCGTTATAAAAACTGGCCCACAATTTTCAGATCCATAGTTCCACAGTGCTGTGGCTAAGGTGCCCACTTTCTGAATAATTGGATTCAATTCAGGTTTGCCAGCCCTTTTCAGTTTTCCCTTCCGTGATAACACAGGTTCCTTTTCTCTTTTCCCTTAAGGGCTCAGCTCAGTTCCACTCCTTTACTGGAAAAAATTTCAATGTTGATTTTCCTCTTTATAGAATCCATGGTACTTTCCACATACCCTCTATGGGAAAGCTTGTAATATTTTTATTCCATCATGTCTAGCGAAACTTCCATAACATGGTTTAAGGTTCCATAGAAATCTGGATTCGTGTGACTGCAACTGTTACTCTACTGTGATTTTCCTGTTGAAACAAGGAACAGAAAGCCTGCTTTACTTCATTAACTCTGTAGCTGGGCAGGCTCAGTCTATGATTACTGAGTTTGCTGATGTCAACCAGAGGGGCATGAAGTATTTCTCTGGTCTCTGTTTTCTATAATTAACTGAATCTACACCCACTCCTTCTGAGTTCTTTTATGGGAATTGTAATTACTTTTTAGCTCACTGGAATTTGGTGAGAGTTGAAAGCATTTTCCTCTTGTAGGGTTGTACAGTTCAGTAAATGTCATAATCAGATGATGAGCACTGCTTCCTCAACAGTGGGCAGGCAAGGAAGAGGCATGAACAAGGCCAAGAAAACCACTGCAGTGAAGCAAGGAACCTGATGCAAAAGATTTTTGTCCTTGAAGACAGAGCGTCCTGAGGTTTTGTTCTTACGTATAAAGCCAACTTTCTGGGAAGGATATAAGAGGTTATGGTTTTAGTGCTCTATACACTAGAGAATTCTACACACGCTATACGATTCTGTATACCCACTATACATTTCTATCAGGAACATAGCCTGCAAGATGTTCTTTGATCCAGAGGTGTTTCATCTAGAGGGGTTGCTTTGGTGCCCCACGCTACAAATGATCTGCTTCCCGCTAATGTTTATATCCTTCAGACAAGGATGAAGGAATATGACTGAAAACACAGGCAGAAGACAGAGCAAGGCCCAATGACAGCACTTTTATATTTCAGAAGATGTAAGAAGTACTCTATTCCACAAAGGATGTGGACTAAGTGTTAGTATTTAGGCAGCCTGCTTCTGCATTGCCTGGCAACCTATGATGTCATCATGCATTGCCCACCAGGTAGCCACACCTGGCAGGTGTTGTTCAGTTGCTCCATAAAAGGGTCAACCTGCCACTTTGTCTCTCTTTTGCCCTCTTACTCTCTCGCTCTCCTGCTCTCTAACTTTTCTTTATGGGAGCAGCCCATTCTCCTTCTTCCTATCATGTATCACTGTCTCCTTCTCTCTTTTCATCTCTGTCCTTTCACATAAAATCTGTGAACATCATCATTTCATTGGTCCTAACATTGGTGCACTGGGCTGGGAAGGGCTTTCCAGGTCACACCTGTTCTGGCCACACCAGGACCCCTTTAATCAGACCATGATGCGTGCAACAGGTTTTTCTTCTGTTCCACCTATCCCTAACTACCACTCCATCATATACCTTAAAACCTACACTTTCTCTCAACCACCCTGACCATATTGCACTCACCTGTCCCTCTGCTCAAGGCCACTCAGACTCAGCATCCTGCCATGTGCTCTGAGCACCCAGGAAAAGGTGAACACTCATGCTGTGCCAGAATCAGCTTGGGGAAACTGAAATGCTCACACCAGATGCTGAAAACTGCCACTGCTTACACAAAGCCTGCTTCTAAACTATTGCTGTTAGGTAAGCAATTGCTGGGGACCCTGCGCACACACAGATGGCTTTAAACTGCACTGCTGCCTCAGGCCCCACAGGCGAGATTTTTGTTTTTGTTTTTGTTTTTGTTTTGATATCTATATGTATTGTTTTTCACTTTTCTTTTTTTAAATATTAGTTACAGTTTATTAACTTTGTATCCCTGCTGTATCCTGCTCCTCATTCCCTCCCAGTCCCACCCTCCCTCCCTCATTTCCTCCCTGCCCCTTTCCAAGTCCATTGATAGGGGAGTACCTCCTCCCTGCCTACTCTTTCATCTGACTCTGGTTTATCAGGTAGCTTCAGAACTGGCTGCAAAGTCCTCCTCTGTGGCTTAGCAGGGCTGCTCCTTCCTTGGGCGATGGGGAGGTCAAAGAGCCTGCCATTGAGTTCATGTAAGAAATAGTCCCTCTTCCCCTTACTAGGGTACCCACCTGGATACTGAGTTACCGTGGGCTACATCCACAGGTGAAGTTTTAAATCTCCCACTGAATACGTGCTTCGAGAGGCAGCCTTGCAGAGGAGGATTTTCAGTAGCACAGACTTCTGATCAACTATGCCATGCCCAAGCAGAGAGTTTCATTCGAGGCTGGGACAGCCATCCCACCAGCAAGCACCTGGTCTTGCTGTGCCACCACAGTTGTGTGCTGCACATGGCAATCTGCCATGTTGGTTTTAGAATAGAGAAGCTGTGCCATGCGCTCGCCCCTCCCCCACTCCTGCAAAACTCCAAGCCAAGCGTTCTAAACACTGGCTCTGAAAATATTTCTGTTCTCTAAGTATTTCTGTTCTCTACTTCCCAGCTTTTAAAAATCTTTTCTTCCTGATTTCGTACACTCTGCTTTTAAAATTATATATATATATATATATGTATATATATTACAATCCTATAAATTCTTATCTAACTAATGATTTATATAATTTGATCATTGGGTTTACATTCGTAAGACTTCCTTAATCATAACTGTTTATTTTAGCTCCTTTTAGACCAAAAGCAACAAGTCTCATTTTAAATGGATATGGATTTTTATAAAAATTCAAAGTTTTATTTTACAACGTGCTAAATATATGATTCAACCTTGGTTCAAAATAATTTTTATGTAATGCTAAAATTTTAAAGTTATAAAGGTCAACTCAAAATAAGCTAATTTAAAATATACATGTAACTGCCTATGTTTTTATCAATTCCTTAATTAATAAATGCTGTTTCTCCCACCATGACCTGCCTATGATCCATATTCACCACTAGGTTTTCTGGCTAATAGGTTTGATATAATAAATTCAAATGTGATTTTAAAATTGTTTTTTACTGTTCTACTATGTTGTTGATTTTAAAACTCATAACTCAGGGATTACTACGTGCAAGTTATTTTTTTTTTACCAATACTTTAAATTAAGATCTATTAATTTTAGAGGCATTTATTTATTTATATTAAAACTTGATCATTGTGCTATATCTTCATTATCAAAAGGTTAAAATATGCTTGGTCTGGTTTTCTAAAAATGGTAATTGTTGGATTATGTTTTTGTGGCGTGTATACAATTTACCGTTGTTCATTCAAATGCTAATTTCTCTACCACACTATCTGGTTTCAATCTGGACATGGCATTGTGATGTTTATTCTAGGCATCACCTGTCTCAAATTTGTTTAAACACGCCACCATTTGTTCTCTGTATCATCAATAAACAACCAGCCAGTGCTGAGCAATGGAGAGAATAGGGTGGGACATCCTGGCCTGGAGGGGAGGAGAAAGAAGTGAGTGGGGCCAAGTTGGGAAGAGAGATCTGAGAGGACAGGACTTGGAACCACTATGAGAGATGAACTGGACCTAAGATATGACTAAAAGCAAGTATAATGTGGGAATTCTGAATGGGAGGAAACTCTATGGGCTTGAAGGTTTAGGATGGAGTAATTATTGCCCAGCATTGTGCTCTAGGTTAATTAAATAAGTCCTAGTCTCTACGTGGTGATTTGGGTATACAGCTGGTTTAGGAATAACCGCTGTTTAACTAAAAGATAAATCAATAGTAAATATTAATATTCAACAACAGGTAATATTATTAATCTATAGTGTAGCCTTAGACTTTTATAAGCTATAAACTTTTATATACTAAGTCATACAGGATACGGTTATGCTTTCACTTTAATGGACTATATTTATGACTTTTATGGCTCCAACTTAACAGGGACAAAACCTAAAGTCCTAATATTTAATGGTTAACAAATGCAAGTTAATAGTCATCTCCTAGATGATCAAGTCCTTTAATATGTTCAAAAATTATATTTGTAGTCCTATAGATACAGACTTGGCTTCAGTGCCATCTTCAATTAATAGCTGAGGATGGTCCCTAAGTCACCATACAGGAGTTGATAAAAATAACAAGAGTGGAGTCTTCCTGATAGGCTCATTTACAGCAAAAACTATGCTCTAGACCTTGGCTGCTGCTCTGAGGCTGTTGACAATCCCACACAGAAAACAAGAGGTCTTGGAGAGGATAGGAGTTCCACAAGGACCAAATATATCTGGGCACAAGGGCCTTTTATGAGACTGTTTCTCCAAACAAGGACCATTTATAGATGCAACCTAGAGCCCCTGCTCAGATATGGCCCTTGGTAGCTCAGTATCCAAGTGGGTACCCTAATAAGGGGAACAGGGACTGTTTTTGACATGAACTCGATGGCAAGCTCTTTGACACCCCCCCCCCCGGGGAGGAGCAGCCTTGCTAGGCCACAGAGGAGGACTTTGCAGCCAGTCCTGAAGACACCTGATAAACCAGTATCAGATGGAAGGGGAGGAGGTCCTCCCTTATCAGTAGACTTGGAAAGGAGCAGGGAGGAGATGAGGGTGGGAGGGTGGGATTGGGAGAAAAAGAGGGAGTGGGATACAGCTGGGATACAAAGTTAACAAACTGTAACTAATATTGAAAAAATAAAAATTCAAATAAAATGAGACATAACAGTGACAAATTAAAAAAAAAATAAAAAAGAAAAGAAAATAAGAGGTCTTCAGTGCCCCATCCTGCTGGGGTATAGCCAAAAGTCAACTCCACCAGGTAACTGTTTCAAATACAGCCAGGAAGGACACGAGTCCTGTGGCTGCCCCAACAAGCCACACACTGCCTGCTGGCAGACTGGCTTCTGGAAGTCAAACTACTTCCATATAAGCTTGTCCTCTGTGCCCAGCCATGGCAGGTCATCCAACACAAGAAGCACAGACACTTCTAGCCTTTGAGCTCATTGGCTTGTCAGAGGACAAATGGCTTCTAGATTCAGCAACCTCCACCACCCTCACCCAGCCCAGGTTAACATTGCAGGTCTGTTTTGGCCTCACACTAGGGTCCCATGGACATAATGCCAACCTCTGTCTTGGGAGGCTTCAGATGACTTCTCACTTTTCTTCATATGCAGGAGACCAGGCCTTAAGCCTTAGTCCTAGAGTTGCTATTGTCAGGCCTAGATACAATATGCTTTGTTGCCAGACTCAAGAAACAGGCCTTAGATGTAACCTTTTACCTTCCCTTTAGCTAAAGGACAATAAATGTTCATAGCAGTCTCACCTATGTCTCATTGTAAATAACTAGATACAAAAACATTACACTATACCACCCACTATCATGGTTCCAAACTGAAGATTTTAAATCTCCTTTAAGTCTCTGTATAATCAATACTAAAAGTTAAGATCAAATGAGCTTTTTTCTCTTCTACTTCATGAAAGGCTTCTGCCTTTTCAGAGCTCACCTTAAAGAATGCTTATGCTGTTAACACAAATGTGTATATCTACTGCCTTTTCTACAATGTATATTTCAGTGTAGATTACAATTGTGATGCAAACATGTTTAAAGTTTTATCTCCTTTGTAAAACTTAAAAGTAATTCTTGTAAGCTACAGGAAATCCACCTGAATCCACCCTCAGGTCAATTGGGCTCCAGATAAGTACTGCACCTATTACCTATCTCATAGGGTAGGGTTCTTCCCTTTCCCCTGGTTTTGGGACTCCCTTTTCCTGGCTACCTGATTGCTACATTTGTACACCCAACACCAGCCAGTTGGTGAGTCTTCAATTTTGGTTGACAGAAACGCTTCCTACTGCTCTCACCAACCTACATCTAAACCCTTCATCTAAGACCTTCTTCTCCCATGGGTAAGATTTTCCCTCTACCAGAATGGTTTCTCTCCCTTCCCCTCTCGTTCATCTATGAAAATCCTAGTGCTACATTAACTGTGTCTGTTATGGGCAACTGTGCCCTTGGTCTCTGGCCAATGCTGATGAGCTGTTGGAACAGGCTGTACCAATCTACTGAGCCAAACCTTGCTCTTGGGATACCTTGAGAGGCCACTGACTCCTACCTGCCCAATGGGAATAGTTCATTCTTCTGTTCCTCCAGATTCTCCTCTGGGGTGTCTTCTGGAGAATTTCAGATTTCTACACTTAGTACCTGCTTTAAAGGCCTCAAAGCTTACACACTTTTTTTTTTTTCCGTAGCCAAACTTGGCCTCAATTTCCTTAGATGACAGATACAAGGCAAAGCCTTTTTAATTACTGCCAGGGATTGGGTAAATGGAGGTTCCCATGTTCCAGTCTCCTTTTGTCTCGGTTTGCTCTCCCAAAAGCTTTAAATGTACACCTAAAGGAATTCTCTCTATAACCTACTTAACTTTGTTTTCTGCCTATGTATATATGTTCCAGTATCCTGCCAGACCCAGTGTTTTCTATATCCACAACAGTGCCAGAGCAGCTATCACAAGTCTTCCAAGCAGGACCTGCACTTTCCCTCCCAGCCAGGGTGTTATCACAGACCCTGGACTTGGCCAGCATTTCAGCCTTTTGATCCCTCTACAGCACCCCAAGTGTCAGCAGGAAGTAGCCAGAAGAGACTCTCTGACAGTTATTATTAACAAAAAGCTAGAATGGTCTGCTTCAGGCCCAGGACAAGTAGCTCCAAGTTCTAGCAGCATTCCACATTCCCTACCTGTTGCCTTGCGTGGCTGGCAACTCTCTACTGGCAACCCTCCACCCTGAACTTTCTAAGGCAGGGGCTGCCCCTCCTCCTCTTGACCATGTAATTTGGACATTTTGTTGCTATTATTATTTTTTCTCTCTCTTAACCCCTTTCATGGCAACCAAGAGCTGCTTCCAATAAACCTACATTTACACACTTTAACTTGCCTTACATGAGAAGGAACTCAAGCTCCTCATTTTTTAATTATAGAAAAAAGGAGGAATGTTAATATTTAGGCACCCTGCTTCTCATTGCCTAGCATGCTACAATGTCATAATGTGTTGCCTGCCAGATAGCCACACCTGGCAGGCATGGTTCAGTTGCTCTTTAAAAGATCAACCCACCACTTTGTCTCTCTCTCTAGCCCTGTTGCTCTCTTACTCTCTTGCTTTCCTGCTCTCTCACCTTTTCTGTCAGGGTGTTGCCTCCTTTCCTCCTATCATGTCTCACTCTCTCCTTCTCTCTCCCTCTTCATCTCCATCCAATAAACCTCTTTTATATAAAGTCTGTGTGCATCATCATTTCATTGGTCCTAACATTAAGTCTCTACAAGAAGGCATTTCCAAATTCTTGTTGCAAACATATGAACATCTATCTTGGACCATTCCTTCTGTTATAGAGTTTCAGTGCTCTTTGGACTCTGAACATATTATGCAAAGTCTTCTGTTTCCTTTGAGTATGAGAGGGAAATTGTGGTTGTGTTATCCTCTGGCTATCACAAAAGTCGATGTCTGATTATTGAATTTTATTTGAGAATACTTTACCTATACCTTTAAAATAAGTTCAGGGATTTAATTTTGAGGATAAAAATTCCTATGCTCCTTTAAAGAAGAAATCAAATAGGGACCAGAAAGATGGCTCAGTAGGTAAAAGGACTTGCTGCTAAGCCTGACAACTGAAGTTCAATTCCAAGTGGATGGAGAGAACTGACTCCTGCAAGTTTTCTGCAATCACACACACACAAATAAATGCAATAATATTTTAGATGACTTAAATAATGTATTTGAATTGATGTAGAATGCTCATGTAGTCCAGGCTGGACTTGACCTTGCTATATAGGCTGGGCTGGCCTGAAATTTGTCACCTTTCACCTTCATTCTCTCACATTCCAGTATAATAAGCCCATAACATTATGCCCAGCTCTTAGGATTTTACTAATATCATCTTAGCACTTTGATGTCTGTTCAGAGGGTTTAAGCATTTCCTAAAAGTAAACAAACACCAGCACTTCTCTTTCCAACAAAACATTCTAAGTTGAAGTCTTTTTCTTTTCCCTCTATGTGTGAACAAGCTCATTAGGGTTAAAAATACTCAGGCTCCTTGGAGTCTGATGCATTTTAGAGGTGTCTTAGCATACTGCTGGGAGAAAGCCAGGAACTGCCATATAGGCAGGAAATACCCCCCACCAACTGATTATGTCATTTTTGTATAACCACACATATTCATTAGAAACTCATATTGGAATGCCAAATAACACACCCCTGAATGGTCTTTCCACCAATACTGAATACACTGATATCCTCTGTTACATGTAGTAATCAAAAGGAAGAAAATTTGAAAGAACTAAATTGCTGGCCAAGTAGGTGGACTCAGGAAGGATTTTCAAGTGAGCAAAGATTCATTTTCTTTACTACAGCAGGGATATCACCCAAAAGAATGCTAAAGAGTTGTAATCTCTCCCTTTCTCTGCCTTTGCTTCTCTCTGTTTTCCTTTGTCTTGACTGTTTGTTCCCTCTTTTGTTCTATTCTCTCTCTTCTTTCTCACACAAGTAACAACAAAAATACATCTGAATCAACAATCATATAAAAGACCCACAATATGTTTCCTTTAAATTTCACACATCAAAAATCTTTCCAGTTAACCACACAGAAATAAGAAACTATCAGCATGAACATGCAGTGAACAGTAATTACTTCCTGGACCTAATCCACTTAAAGATGTGCTGCGGTTTGATTCTGTGTTGACATTAGATGAGAAGAATGGCAGGATCCAGAACAGTGGCTTGGTGAATGTGAGTGCTGAAGAAAGCCTGTTAGCTTGGCAGTAAGAAACAAAAACTTGTGTCCTGCTTTGTAGACAGTAGCTCTCCAAACTGCTGAGAATCAAGACAACAGTCTCACTGAAAGCCTCCATAGCAAAGCTTGTAGACCGCTGGACAGTCAGTGTGTGTTATGGTTTGTTTGAGGAATGTCCCCCACAGGCTGATTTGTTTGAACACCTGGTCATTAACTGGTGATGCTGTTTTGAGAGATTACGGACTCTTTCAGAAGTGGGTAATAACCGGAGAACATGATATCCATCTTCAATTCTTTCCTGAGTGCTTGCAGCTTCTCGTCTGCCATAGCAACATGACCAGTGTCCTTTACAAGCAGCCTATACTCCTGCTGCTATGCCTTTTCTCCATGGTTGCCTGAATCTGTGAGCCACTGTATATCCTTACTTAAGTTAAATTGCAGGGTATTTTATCACAGTGATGAAGAAAGTGACTCACAGAGTAGGCATGAAAGTGAAACACACTTCTCTATTTGCACTTTCCCATCTGCCTATTTATCATCAGACTTTTTCATCTATTGGCAACCCTTTCCTCCAGTTCTAGATTGCTATTACTTCATATTGCTCTCTCTATATGTAAAAAAAAAAAAAAAATCACCAATGATGGACACATGTCCACACAGTATTTTCAGGTATCATCTCTTTAATTTGGTTATGAGGTCTCTGCTTTCCTTTTGGAGCTGATCCCAGTGGTCTTTACAGGTGGATACCATGTTAGGTCGAATAATTCATACTTAAGTTTGAATAACTAATAACCTTCTTATTACTTCTTTTTACTTCCAGAAAGTCTGCGTTTTAAGAAAGTTCTATTATCCAAAGAAACAATAGTTAAAACCATTTCAGAAACCACGAAGTAAAGTAAAAATAATTTAGGCAGCTTGGGGAAGATTTCCTGGTGTGTAAAGCCAGCAGAAAACTGTTCTAGATGGTCATAAAACAAGGCAGGGTGTGTGTTGATGAACCAGCCACACTTTGACAACTTGGACTGAAATGCCACAAAGCTTGTGAAATCCTAGTTAGCGGAGGAAAAGGGGGCTGTCTTTGAGAAGAAAATACCATGAAATGGGTCAGATGTAGACAATTTTGACACATTTTGGCTAGCCATCTTTTTAAATTAGTGAGCAAAGAGTAAGGGCTGTGCAGCCTGAGAAGCATTTATTCCATTTACTGCCAACCAAGAATTGAGGAGCCAAAGGTGTTTGAAAGGAGTTTACTTAGCAGCTTTCTGCTGCTGGGTGTGTCTGCTTTGTGCGTGCTGCTCCATGGGATCTTTTGGGCAAGGATGTAAGATGAGAAAGGTGGAAGGGAAGGTACCAGTGTGGCTTTGGATTCTGGATCATGAGAACAGCATTTCTTCTCTGAATGTTGATCTTTTCTCTGGGATGATGAGATAACAGCAACAACTTCCATGCACAATGTTGCTTGTGATGATAAAGACTCATTGAAATAATGCAGAACTTATAAGATAGCTGAGTTGGGGGGTTCTATTTAAACTTAGAGCCTTTGTTCATCAGTTCATTATCACCTCTATTTAAATGCAAAGGACACTGGGCACATAAGAGCCAAGGCATACATGGCACGGTGACTTTCCATAACCTTGGTTTTTCCTTCTAAGTCTGTGTGTCATCTCATCTTCTTTCTATGAATTTTTAATAGTTTTTTTTAGTCAAAGCTGTTTCATCCAATTGTCTTTTTTATTTTTATTTTTGCTGTTGCACATATGTGTGTTTTCCAGAGGTTTAATCATACTCACATAGATATTTTTCCTATGATGAGCCTAAGCTGACTATAAGGAAATAAGTTAACTCACTGTGATGGATTTTCTTTGGGGAAGTATAGAGGATTACGGAAAAGTGTCTGTGGGATGAGACAACATTCTCCTTGGAAAAACCTCAGTTACACTGGTAAAAATTCCATTAAACAAGACTACTGATGACCAAAATTAGAAAATCCCCATGATTCATAAAACTTGAATCATTGCCTATAATATTACATATATCATTTACCTACTTATAAAGTCAGTTGAAAGAACCTCAAAAATTTTCCTCAAGTATAAAAGACCTCCATATGTTCAGGGTTGGTAAGAGGGCTTCACTGGAAGAGAAGTAGACATGGATAATGAGAGAATGAGAGTTCAAGGGAAGTCACATTAATCCTGGCCTTAACATTAAATGTTTATTTTTTTTTTCAGTTTTTGTTTATGATTGCTGAGGATAGTTCCATTAGATATGTTAACTTTACTTTGTAGAACCCACAGTCTGAGCTGCTTACCCTCCCTCTTCCCTTCTCCATTATCTTTACCTGCTTGCCTCTTCCTTTCTTTCCCCTGCTCCTCCTTACTTTTACTGAACGTATTCTGTTTTGTCCATGTAGCTATTTATTATTATTTTTTTTTGCAATTCTTCTTCTGTCTTTCCTTCATTTCTTTCTGTCTTTTTTCTTTTTTGTTTATTTAGTTTTATACTTGTGGGACTGAGTAGGTTGAAATTCTCACTTTATACCATGATTTATGCACACATAACTTCCCTTTTTAAAATTTATTTGCTGTTTTATTAATTACAGTTTATTCATTTTGTATCTGAGCTGAAGCCCCCTCTCTAGTCCCCTTCCAATCTCACCCTCACTCACTCATTTCCTCCCATGCCCCTCCCCAAGTCCACTGATAGGGAAGGTCCTTCTCCCTTTCCCTCTGATCCTAGTCTATCAGGTCTCATCAGGATTGGCTGCATTGTCTTCCTTTATGGCCTGCTAAGGCTGTACCCCTCTCAGGAGGAGGTGATCAAAGAGCAGGCCAATCAGTTCATGGCAGAGACAGTCCCTGTTCCCATTACTAGGGAACCTACTTGGACACTGAGCTGCCAAGGGTTACATCTGTGCAGGGATTCTAGGTTATCTCCATGCATGGTCCTTGGATGGGATATCAGTCTCAGAAAAGAACCCTGTGCCCAGATTTTTTTCTCCAGCAGATATTTCTATTGCTCCCGTTTTTCATAAGATTCCCTGTACTCTGCCCAAAGTTTGGCTATGAGTCTCAGCCTCCACTTTGATACCCTACAGGGTAGAGTCTTTCAGAGTCCCTCTGTGGTAGGATCCTGCCCTGTTCCCTGTTTTCTTCCTTTTCTGATGTCCATCCCATTTGCCTTTCTGAATGAGGATTGAACATCTTACCCAGAATCCTCCTTCTTGCTTAACTTCTTTAAGTGTACAGATTTTAATATGTTTATCCTGTATTATTTGTCTAATATCCACTTATAAGTGAGTATATACCATGTAATAATGGAATACTACTCAGCAATTAAAAACAAAGAAATCATAAAATTTGCAGACAAAATGGTGGGAACTAGAAAAGATCATCTCGAGTGAGGTATCTCAGAAGCAGAAGGACACATATGGTATATACTCACTTATGTAAGTGGATATTAGACATATGATATAGGATAAACTTCCCTTTTATTAAAGTATTTATGTGAATTTATTTTCTGTATTCTTCATCCCAAAATCCATTTCTCCACCATAAGCATTGATTTTTTTTCTGCATTTATTCTGAGCTTTTTCATCTCATCCTTTATATATTATTTATAAATATATTGCCATAAGCAATAAATGTTACTGCTTTTTAACTATATTTTTAGTATGTAAATGCAGTGCTATTCTCTTCATCCACTCAACATTGTTTTTAAGTTTATCTGTATCAATATATACGGAACAGGTTTACTTCTCCCATGTTTCACAAGGACATTGAGGTTCCAAAAGCCATTCCTTGTTCTTTCTGTCTCTGTCTCTCTCCCCTTTGTGTTTGTAGATAGTAAGTGAGGTCTCAGCTACTGCTCCAGCATGTTGCATGTTTCCTGACAAGATGATCATAGACTCTAACCCTACGGAACTACAAGATCCAAATTAAATGCTTTCATTTATAAGTTGCATTGATCATGGTGTATTATCACAATGGTAAAAGCTTTTTTATTTCTATCTAACCTATGAATAAATAAAATTTAGTTATTTATGTATACCTCAAATAAAATTTCAGGTATACATGAATAGCTAAAAACAATTTAGAAAAGAAGTAACATGGCAAGAGATAATCCTTAAGATATAAAAGATACTATTAACATGTTCTAAATTATTCATGTTCTGAATCATCAGTCTACAGGACAGACTAAGGAGTTATTAGAGTAAAACAGTTATTTCCAAAACCAAAATTAAGAGTAATTCAAAGGATTGATTGGTAAATTCTTTTATTAGGATGACTATTCTTTAATAGTTGACATGTAATAAAAACAGCATAAACTGAACACTTACAATGTTTCAGTATCTCTTCAGTTGGAATATATTTTGGACTGATCTCATAAAACCACACAAAAGTATTTAACATAATATTCCAAGTTATAAAACTGAGATATGCACAGAAACATGAAATAACTTGAAGATTTCCAAGAAGAATTCCAATCCTGGCAATTTAGCTCCGTGCCTGTAAGCTTGACCACTACTCCAGGCCACAATCTCAGAATAACGTTGGCTTATTCTAAGCAGGAAAATAAAATTAGTTCCTTACTAAAAACTGCAAACACACAAAAATAGTCTCTGGAGAGTCATCCTCTTTTTTAAGCTTATGACATAACCTGGATTTCTGGTGAGTGGTGGCTAAGTCAACTCATAACACAAATCTAAACATTTCAAATGTCTGAGAATTTCCTCTTGGCACCAAGATATTAGTTTTTCTTTATACTTAGTAAATCCTCTCTGGTCTGTACTTTACAGAAGAAAGAAACTTACAATTAAGTTTGAAGAAGAAATAAAATTGGCAAACAAAGGTTGCCAATTACTGGCTGAGACAAAGCTTAGTGGCAGAGCACAGAAGGCCCAAATTCCATGTCCAGCCCTGAGAAAACATTGCAAATCATGACCTTGCAGGAAAAAAATAAATAAAAAAAAAGTGACAAGCCACCCCTACATTAGAACTGAACCCACCATGTGGAAACTGTATGTTTTTGAGAAAAGAAAGACTGTTGAAAAGGGAAATTTTGAGCCATATTGATCTGCATACCCTTGTAAGATCTTGGGGCATGTATGCTTAATGCCAAGATACTTCTTGAATGTTAACTTTGGCAGGAAACAAAAAAGTATATCATCTCTAATGATTTGGAGCCTGAAGAAAAAGGCTTGGCTCTAGAAATCCATACGTTTACTTCTATACCCAACCAGTAAAATAAAATACATACATTCTAGTGTGATTCAAGATGCTATTACTGAGAAAATAAACTTTCAATGAATAAAGATATTGAAAAAGTTTACTTTTCTTCCAATTACATTAAACTTGTATTAAAAATATTTGTCTCACACAGCTCTTAACTTTCCCCTTCATAGTGGGAGCAAAAGTGAGTTTTAAGTAAGCAAACAACATACAAGAAATTCATTTATTCTCCAAACTTCTTACAAATATTTGTGGATGTTCAAGAACATAAATTATTATAGTTATCATTAAAAATCTCTTATCAGTTCATACATCCACACATATACCCTTTTGTGTGCGTGCTGAAGAGTGAACATATAGGTGCTTGTGACTGTTAAATAAGTGTTCTACCTCTGATTTATGTCTTCAAATCATTTTCCCCCATATGGTGATTGAAAGTTTTGCTGGGTATAGTAATCTGGGTTGAAATCTGGGTTCTCTTAGAGTCTGCAGGACATTTGTTAAGGCTCTTCTGGCTTTTAGGTCTCCATTGAAAAGTCAAGTGTAATTCTGATAGGTCCAATCTATTTGGTGTTCTGTAAGCATCTTGTGCGTGCATAGGCATGCCCTTTAGGCTAGGAAATTTTTCTTCTTTGGTTTTGTTGAAAATATTTTCTGGAAAAACATCAACACATTTGGGCTGAAGAGATGGTTCAGTGGGTGAGAACACTCACTGCTCTTCCAGAGACCTGAGTCCTGTTCCTAGCACCAAGTTCAGGAAGCTTACCATCGTCTGTAACTCCAGCTCCAGGGGACCTGCTGCCCCCTCCTGGGCTTTGCTGACATCACCCGCATGTGGCATAGACTTACACAGACATACCCACAAACAGAGAGATAAAAATAAAATCTTAAAAAAAAAAGAAAAGAAAATATTTTCTGGGCCTTTGAGGTGAGAATCTTCTTTTTATATTCCTATTATTCTTAGGTTTGACATTTTCATAGTGTCTCAAATTTCCTGTTTTGAAACAGGAACTTTTTAGATTTAAATTTTCTTTGACTAATGTATATACTTCTTCTATGGTATCTTCAACATCTGAGATTCTGTCTTGCAGATTATGTATTCTGTTGGTGATGCTTGTGTCTGTGGTTCCTGTTCACTTATGTAGATTTTTCATTTTCAGAATTCCTGTAGTTTCTATTTTCTTTATTACTTTTATTTCCATTTTTAAGTCTTGAACAGTTTTATTTGTTTCCTTCAACTCTTTATATCTTTCTGGATTTCTTTAAGAGATTCATTCATATCCTCAAATTGCTTGTTTGTGTTTTCATGAGTTTATTTAATGGAGTTATTATTTTCCTCATTAAGAGCCCCATTTTCGTAAAGGTGGTTTTAAGGTCTTTTTTCTTTTGCTTCTGCTATGTTGGAACACTCCGTGGTTTTTGTGATATGGCAGCTGAGCCCTGGTGGTGACATGCTGTCTTGGTTGTTGTTGATTGTGTTCTGACACTGGCCTCTAGACATCTGGGTTTGGAGTGATGGTAGGTCTAGGTGCTGATTTCTGAATTTGTCTTTGTTGGATGGGTGTTTTGTTCCCTATTTCCTGTTTCTTTTCTGGTCTCTCAGTTTGTGTCCTTGTGATCTCTGTCAGAGTGGGGTGTCTATGCCCCAGTTGGAGGCTGGGCATAGCAATTAGGAGGGTAAAGGACTGTGGGTAGGGTCAGGGGATGTTGAGGTGGGGGGAGGTTGGAGGGCAAGAAGCCTAATTATTCTTATCTAGATCTTTCACTTATTGATGTTCTTAACAACAGATCTTATCACAAGAGGATAAAATTGCCTGTACAATCAATTCATACACAGGGAAAGACATAGATGCACACAAATTCACATGCATACACACATATTTATATGTACAATATAAAATATATAATTTATTCTGAGACAGAGCATTTAAGATGTCCCTGGGTGTTTACATATCTTACAAGAACACTCTTCAGGCTGCTTAGGTATAATTCATCTGATAATTGAAGTTTAATACTTTCAATGTTCATTCAGAAAATCTGACCAGTAACAGATCTATTCAAACCTTTTCTTGTGCTGAGTTATGCAACAAAGGAAACCCAAGTAGTGAGAAATTGTATACCAATCATTTGATTGATACTGCTAAAAATAATTTTATTTTTAAGGCCATATTTTGGATAGTTATCCATATTTTGGATAGTTGTTTTTTTTGCAACATTATATATGAATAGCTTTTAGAGACCAAGGTTTTTGATATTAGTTGTATGTGTGCCAGCATTTTCACCAGTCTGGTCAATGCCCATGCTGCTCACAGTCTAAGTTCTTAAAGAAATAAGCCCCACCACCCCATTTCAGAGAATTCTTCAAAATTGCTAGGTTAATAAAAAAAAAATCTGGGCGCAGGGGTCTTTCCTGAGACTGATACTCCAAGGACCATGCATGGAGATAACCTAAGACCCCTGCACAGATGTAGCCCATGGCAGTTCAGTATCCAAGTGGGTTCCATTGTAATAGGAACAGGGACTATCTCTGGCATGAACTGATTGGCCTGCTCTTTGATCACCTCCCCCTGAGGGGGAAGCAGCATTACCAGGCCACAGAAGAAGACAATGCAGCCACTCCTGATGAGACCTAATTGACTAGGATCAGAAGAAAGGAAAAGAAGACCTCCCCTATCAGTGGACTTGGGGAGGGGCATGCATGCAGAGGGTGGAGGAAGGGAGGGATTGTGACAGGAGGAGGAAGGGAACCACTGGGGGGATACAAAGTGATAAAGTATAATTAATAAAGAATTAAAAAAATAAAAAAATAAACTAATACTATTTGTTTGTTTGTTTTCTGAATTTCTGGTACCAATTTTATTACCAATCCTTTCCCCTAAAATTTTTTCAAACTGTTGACTTTTGCTGTGAATGTCCAATACCACAGATGTCTGAGCAAAGGCCCTGGCAACTATAAATGCTTCCTATTTTTTATTTTCCTCTTACATGCAGCCTTGATTCTTTGCTTCCAAATAGGAAGTTTAGTTCTTTAAAATGAAGACATATGAGATCTGGATTTTAACTTAGCTAGTGATTTCTCTGTCAATGAGTGACTTATGCCTCCTTGATAAATGAGATTCTCAAAGGTGACTAACTAATAAAGGGGGTGACCAGAGAAGCCTCTCTTTCATTATATAACTCTCTACCATAACTTCACCCTGTTTATATCAGAAAAAAAACATCCTCAAGAAGGCTATGTTGGGTAGTCCTTCCTTCCTTATGAGTTTCTTCTGTGATCTAGTCCCAGAATATTCCATTTTCCCATTTCCAACGCCTTGTTTTCACCCCACAGGACAAGACTCTATGTTTCCTTCCTTCCTTTCTTACTTGAAGTTTCAGCATCACCATGGCAACTAAGTTATATATTTTACTTATGTTTCTATTTTGCATCTTTCTTCCACCATTTGAATACAAAATTAAGAAACGTTAGAATATTTTTCTACTTTATTTACAGCTAAATTCACAGTATATAGAAAAATTGTTAACACAACATTTGGTCAATAAAAAAGAAATGATTTCTTTTTATCATATTACCATCATACTCATTTCTATTGTATTTTAAATTGTTTTGATTAAAATAAGCTAAAATATATCAGTATAGTAATAATGACATGCATGAATGTAATGGAAGTTTTGGTTTCTTTGTAAATCAGTTATGTTATGTAAATATGTTTCTGTTTTAATCCCAAGTGTGCGATTTTAGTTGGGTTTAATTTGTCCACACCTGTTGTCTCGTGCGGGATGTGGCTTTTGCCAGCTGGTAAGGACCTTTCACTTGCAGCATGGAGAGGGGCATGGTCTAGGACTCTGGGGAAGAGAAGAGGTGGTGTGCGGGGTTGGTGTGTGGAGAGACCAGAGAGACAGACAGTGTGATGGGTTGGCGCAGTCAGAAACGTTTCAGGGCACAGAAACATGGAAAAGCCTGCCGGCTGCGTCTGCTGTTGAAGGACACTGGTATAGAGCCCCAGATGAGCCCCACTAATCTTCCCCTTCTTATGTAGGGTTGGGAAGGGAGATTGTGAGGCCTAAACACCACAAAAGAGGAGTTTTAAAAACGAGCGCTACACTTGGCTACACTTGAATTTGAGGGATATGTTTCTACAAGCACAAGTAACAATGCTACTATCTATTAAGATTCCTTGAGTAGTTTATGTCCCTCGACTTCCTTATAATCATTTATAAAAGAAGAGAGAAAGGTCTGTGAGACTTCCTAAACTCTAGACTCTACATATTGAAGGTTTAAGTTAAAACAGCGAGACTTAAAAACCAAACCAAACAAACAAACAAAAAACCCACTAAAGCTGCCGTGGTAAGAGTGCTTTTTTTTTTTCCTCTGTTCTGATTCTTTTATTCACACAAATTACAGGTATACTCGATGGTCTCTTTAAGTTTTGCAACACAAGTGCTTGGTCCATGTCTCAGTTTTCTTTTCAAAGCAAGGAAGGTACTAAGACTAACATCTTGGAAATGGCACTATAGATAGACAATTGCCACCTGTTCTTTTTTTTTTTTTTTTCAATGCAGTTTATTCAGGAACCTTGAACAATCCTCGGACCCTGGGGAAAGCCAGCCCACAGCTTAAATAGCCTCTGGGTAGCCAACCCAGGAGTGCCACGTGGACAATGCAGATAGGTCCACATACATGGAAGCAAGCCAGATCCTCAGCCTTAACCAAATGTGGGAATTGTACGTACAGAGAGCACTCACCATCGGGAAGGTGGAAGGCGGAAACCAGCTCCATCTTTAAGGCATAGCATTCTGCAGCTCTGTAAGAGTGCTTTTTATAAAGGATTGTGGCCCGAAGGGACAAAAAAAGCAATCAGTCAGGGCAAAAATGTGAAAGATCAAGAACATTTGTTGTTCTTCAGCACGAAGGACCAGGATGTAAGGTTGTGGTGTCTTTGTGGTGACAAATGTTGCTAAAGTGAGTCCTGAGTTACAATGACTGCAAAAAGAACTGTTGAGGAACGAAGTTAGTGCTGGAGCCTTCGTATGGCTGGAGCCTTCGTATGGCTGGAGCCTTCGTATGGCCTTCACTGACTGTGAATCTTCCTTCTACTGCTCGGTTTCTACTGCTCCTGGCTCTCTTATTTTTCAATTTGATGGTTCAGGATGGACGAACAGACTGACCCCTAGTCCTATGCTTGGAGAAGTGACTCCTTCTAAATTCTCCTGGAATAGCACACATATTCCAAGAGTGTCCTCATCTTGCCTCGGTTCACCACTACAAATACAAGAATGCTTTTCTGAAGACTTATTTTGTTTATTTGGAGTTTCATAAGGTTTCCATCTAAACTGATAGGCAGTAAAAACAGAAATTGGAGAATTTTTTTCCTTTTGTGAAAATTCAACTTTCTCAATAAACACATGCTTTTGCAACATTCAAAATGACTTTGAGTAAATATTTGGTTTCATTTCCTCCATTCTTAAAAAACATTTTGACTGACACCATAACATCACTGAGATTTTCTTTTATTAAATAAAAAACTCACTAGCATCACATATAATCGAATGAAAACAAGACCACTTCTCTAGCTTATAAAGCAAGGCCACAATTCCAGTAGGGTTTCTTAATTAAAACCAAAAGGAAATAAGCTGACAGAGTTCCACAGGAATTTATTGAATGCAACTATAAAATTTAAAAATATAAAACAATGTTATGACATATCTTTTGAATAAGTATCTGCATTCTTTCACTTGTTTATTTAACTATAATTATAGCATTGAAATATTACCATAAAATACCCTTAACCAAAAGGAGACAATAATATCTTTAGGGGGAAGGGGCTTAAAGTGCTGAGGATCAAACCCAGCTTATGAATACATAGCAAGACTCTACCAACTGTGCTATATCCCCAGTCCTAAAGACTTTAATTTAAAAAATTCAATTAGCTTTATTAATCCATTCAACTACTGATATATATATATATATATATATATATATATATATATATATCTTTGCCATATATACATATATGGTAAGGAACTATAGAAATTCATGACTTTCTTGATTTAGAAGTGTTTGTCAGTTCCTCTAATTTATACAATGTACTGCTTGTTTCTTTTTTTCAAGTGTATTTGCAGTGTATCTTTTTTCATTTTGTCTCATATTTTATGATGTGCTGAGGATCTAAACCCAGGCTTTGAGAGAGGTTATCATTTCAGTTTTCTTAGTAGTATGTACATGTATGTATATGACAGGAGTATTCTAGGCATGTACTACAAGAAAAGGACAAAAGGGTTTATGGACCCTTTAGTAACTAACAACCATGTCTTAACCACTTAGTACTTGGTAGTGCTGCAAAACAGTCTGAAGATAATGGCTCTGTCTAGGTTCCAGGGAGTGTGTAGATTGAAAGGGAGCTCAAGGAAGGAAGGATATTCAAAAATTGCTCAGTCCACTGAACTATATTAAGGTTCTCTTTCACAAATATTTTCATTCTTTGAGAATTTTATGCAATGTATTTTGATTATATTCATCCAAACTTCAATCTACCTCATCTTCCAAACTCCAAACTTCATGTCCCTTTTCTCTCTTTTAAAAATTAATAACCCAGTGGTTTAATTTTTTTGCTGTCCATATAAAACCTGTGTGTGGAAGCATCCCCAGAACTATATTTGACCCAACAGAAGCCACGCTCTCAAAGAACCCTGAATCTTCCTTTCCCAGAAGCCATCACCTATCCAAAGGCAGCTCCTCAGTCATGAGTGGGGTATTATGAACTCTCCCTTCCTCCACAGTAGAATGCTGGCTGGCTTGATTTTGTGTGGGCAGCCATAGCTGCTTTGAGTTCATGAATGCAGTGGTCCTGTCTTGTCCGGAAGATACTTTTGCTGTGGTCCTCTTTTTCCACTGGCTCATGTAGTCTGTTATCACCTCTTCCTTCCCAGTGAATGATTTTGAGTGTAGGATAATGTGGTGTCATTAAAACTGTACTTTGTCCAAGTTGCACAAAAAATTGGGCCAAGAAAAGAGAGAGAGAGAGAGAGAGAGAGAGAGAGAAGGAATAATAGAAAAGTCTATGAAATTAAAGGCAGTCCTGATGAGACTTGATAAGTTATGGGCAGATGGAAGAGGGGGAGAACTCTCCCTTTCAGTGGACCAAGGGAAGGGGATAGGAGGAAGGGTGGAACTGGGAGGAGTGGAGGGAGGAGGCCTTAATCAGGATATATAATGAATAAATTAAAAATTAAAAGTAAGATAAAAAGAAAAAAGAAAAAGAAAACCCCCAGAAGAGCTACAGAACAACTTGAAGGTGAGGATCTTCTATGGAAAAGTTCCTTTTTAATTTTTATTTTATTTTTATTAATTACAGTTTATTCACTTTGTATCCCAGCTGTAGCCTCCTTTCCCCATGCCCTCCCAATCCCACCCTCCCTCCCTCTTCTTTTCCTATGCCCCTCCCCCAGTCCAATGATAGGGTGAGCCTCCTCCCCTTCTCTCTGCCCTAGTCTATCAGGTCTCATCTGGACTGGCTTCTTTGTCTTCTTCTGTGAACTGGTAAGGCTGTTCCTGATCAAAGAACCAGCCCATGAATTCGTGTCAGAAATGGTCCTTGTTCCTATTATTGGGAACCCTCTTGGACACTGAGCTGTCATGTGCTACATCTGTGCAGGGTTCTAGGTTATCTCCATGAATGGTCCTTGATTGGAGTATCAGTCTCAGAAAACCCCCTCTGCCCAGATTTTTTTGGTTCTGCTGCTCTCCTTGTGGAGCTCCTGTCCCCTCTACCCCTTCTTTTATAAGATCCCCTGCACTCTGCCCAAAGTTTGGCTGAGTCTCAGCATTATGTTTTGATACCTTGCTGGGTAGAGTCTTTCAGAGGCCCTTTGTGATAGACTCCGTCCTGTATCCTGTTTCCTTCCTCTTCCAATGTCCGTCTCGTTTGCCTTTCTTAATGAAGTTTGAGCATCTTACCCAAGGTCCTCCTTCTTGATTAGCTTCCTTAGGTGTATAGATTTTAGTATGATTATCATATATTATATATCTAATATCAACTTTTAAGTGAGTATATACCTTGTGTATCTCTTTGCTTCTGGGATACCTCACTCTAATAGAGGAACATAGAATAGCAGAGAAACACTTAAAGAAATGCTCAACATCCTTATTCATCAGGGAAATGCAAATCAAAATGACCCTGAGATTTCACCTTACACCCATCAGAATGGCTAAGATCAAAAACTCAAGTGACAACACATGCTGGAGAGGATGTGGAGAAAGAGGAACCCTACTACATTGCTGGTGGGAATGTAAACTTGTACAATCAGTTTGGAAATCATTCTGGCCCTTTCTCAGAAAATTAGGAATAGTGCTACCTCAAGATCCAGCTATACCATTCCTAGGCGTATATCCAAAAGATGCTCAAGTACACAACAAGGACATTTACTCAACTATGTTTTTAGCAGCTTTATTTGTAATAGCCAGAAGCTGGAAACAAACCAGAGGTTTCTCAGGAAAGGAATGGATACAGAACTTATGGTACATTGACACAATGGAATATTACTCAGAAACAAGGAAAACCTGAAATTTGCGGGCAAATGGTGGAAAAGTTTTAAATTAGAGGAAAAGGGAAAGTGTTTCCTTGTTCCTTTTTACTTACTCTAACTACCAACAGAGGAGAACTGCAGCTTCTGTACCTTGAACAAGTGAGCCACCACATTCTTTAAGTAACAAGCTCTATAGCAGTTAGATTGATGAAGAAAACATGACTGCATTAAATTCTTAAGGCAGTGCTTACAAATTTTCACAAACAGTGTTTACTTACAGTTCTCGTGGCTGAAAGCCTGAGATCCAAGTGTCATCAGGGTCAGCACCTGGAGACTATACAAACATAGCCACGTACCTCTTCCAGCTTCGAGAATTTGCCAGTAGTCCTTCTTGCTTTATATCATTTTGCCTTCTTCATCCCTCTTCATATGGTGTTATTTCTAATGTGTTTCGTTTTTTTTTTTTGTGCCTATGTTCAAATTTTCCTCTTCTTATATAAGTATATAAGTATAAGTTATACTATTACAGTGCATCAAAATTCAGAGCGAACTTCTCTTTAAGTCTGTTCTGTTTTCAAAGACCCTGTTTCACAACAAAATCACATGAACTGCTGCCAGGGCTTAAGAACCAATCTATCTTTTGAAGGGAGGGCAGAACTCAACTTTACAGCAACTATCCTGATTGTGATGATACCTCAGGAAGCTATAGAGTCACATATATTAGGCACCACTCATTGCTGATGTATATTTTGAAATACTTTTGAGAAATGCTAAACTTCTGCAGAGATATTTGAAAGGGGAGTAGAGCAAGAATCTTTCTAACCTCAAAGCAACCTCTAGAGTAGCTGTGGCTAGAAGAAATAATAGTGTTATGTCTAAAAATAATGATTGTAGACTCAGAAGCTAGTGAGAGGATTTTGTACAACATACTTTGATTTAATACGTCTGCATTAAGTATGCGATCTTCTATTTTCACCAAGCATTCAGGCCTGCCCTTCTGCTCTCAGATTCTTTATAAGCAATTGGTTTATGATTATGACATAGAGCAAGTCCTAACGTTTTCATAGTGACTCATCAAGCTGGAGACCCAGGAGAGATGATGGTTTAGTTCCAGCCTGAGAACCAGGAAACCAGATGGTATAGTTATGTTGAAAGCTTGGCAGGCTAGAGACTAGAAAAAACAATGCCCCAGCTTTAAGGCAGTCAGGCAAGAAGAATTCTCTCTCAGGCCAGAGGAAGGTCAATATTTATAACAGCCTATTATTTAGATGCTAATTTTGTTCAAACGATTCTCTTAAAAACACCCTGAGTTATCTTTTGACCACAAATTGGTGTCCCAGTTAAGTCGATACAAAATTTAATCACTACAGTTATTTTTGAACACTTGTTCTATGTCATCTGACTACTTTAATTCCTTTGATTTTTACAAGGATACCCATTGCTGGAGCTGCTATCAACACGTTTTCCAAGATGGAGATAAAAGAGAGAGAGAGAGAGAGAGAGAGAGAGAGAGAGAGAGAGAGAGAGTAGGTAAAGTCCTAATATATGACTAATAGTAAATAGTAGACCAGGACTTTAACACGTTGTCTGGATGCAGATGTGATACAAATAACCTCTGCTTTTATAGGGGTGAGGGGTAGGGGAAAGGAAAGATTAAACTATTTGTTTTCACTGAGTATTGACATACCCAGAAAAGATGGCATCTAGCCACGTGGAAATCAAGTGTGTTTGATCAAGGGGTTATTTGCTGATTTATTTGTTAATAGTAGACAGTTTCATGGCAGCATGGGAGAGGTACTTTATGATGGCTTAAAATAAACAAGAGTGGTCAGATATTGATATCTTCTGGACTCAAATAGATTTGAAAGTCTTCTTAATACCACACCACTTATTGAAACTACATAGTCATAAGCCTTATGCAGTGGATAGAAACAAATCTCCAAGGAAGACAATTATGACTTAGTTATGGCACATCCTACCTGTCCTTTACTAACATGATTAAGTAAGTGAGTGCTTCCAAACAGTTGACAGTCTGGTAATGACCAAATCCCACTAATCACAGGGAAAGAGAAACCATTTAGACACATAAAAAAGAAAAAGAACTGCATGATCTAATGAGGTTTTCTCATTTTCAGGATCTGTAAAATGTGTCATTTAGTAATTCTTCAGAGATGCACATGCAATTTGAAGTAAATAATATGATAACCAGAAGTGTCTATTTTAGGATTCAAATTCAGTGGCCATTGGTTTCGTGTGCTTGTCCTTGCATGCCTGTCTGCTTACCACTAGAAAATCTGCACATCAAGCCTGTTGAAAGCTTGTTTTATTGAGCATCTAAGGGATTTCAAGTAGGTTCTAGCATCTACGTGTTCACTTTTTTTTACTTCTAGAAGTTTTGTTTGTTTGTTTTTCAAGGCAGGGTTTCTCTTTGTAGCCTTGACTGTTCTGAACTTAGTCACTGTGTCACTATAACTCATTTTGTAGACCAGGCTGGTCTCACAGAGATCTCTGAACTCACAGAGATCCAACTGCTTCTGACTCCTAGTGTGCTGGGATTTACAGGCCTGTGCAACCATACCCGACTTCTAGGACTTTTAAAAATTAACTTGTCTTAGTCACTTTTCTATTGCTGTGACACAACACTATGACAAAGGCAGCTTATGAAAGAGAACATTAATTTGGGGTTCATGATTCCAGAGTGTTAGAGTTCATGACCATCACAGTAGGGGACATGGTAGAATGTAGGCAGGAATAGTACTGGACTTGTAGCTCAGAGATTACATCTTGATCCACAAGCACAAGGCAGATAGAGCTAACTAGAAATAGTATGGGCTTCTGAAGCCCCAAGGCCCACACTAGTGACATACCTCCTTCAACAAGACTCTACCTCCTAATCCTTAGCAAATGATTCTATCAACTTGAGACCAAGTATTTAAACACATGAGCCTATGAGGACCATTCTCATTTAAATTACCATTAACTATTCATTGAATTTATGAAAAAATAAATATGCTTTCTAGAAGAAAAAGTCATTCATTTCAGTTTAAGGAAAGTGGAAGAATAGTAATTCTAGGGTGAAGATCTCAACTGTGTTTGGAGAGCAGTCACTTTTGAGAGTTGCTCTAATGTACACACTGGTGAGGAAATACCTTTTATTTTTTTTTTTGGTTGAAGCAATACAAAGCATTTTCTGGGTTTTCCCCCGACGACCACAAGCAGGGTTTTAAATAAACACAACAGTCTCAAAAAAAATTCATTTGGCCAAATGGTGCCTGTCTTTTGGTTTCATAGGTAAAGGGATAAATTTGGGAACATCAGGGATTAAGAATCTAAGCCTTTATAAAACTACAGTGTTTGACGATGACAGGGAAATCTTATGTTATAGGAGCTTCACTAATGCAGGAACAGATCATGTGTACCACCAAAAGCATAGCCATCCCTTATTAGGCTCATGTTTTCTATGTTAGGAGGCTGGCAAAGGTTAGGCCCAGAATTTTTCATTGGTTCATTAGAATGAAGAGTGCATGCTTTCTTAGGAGGGGCCTTTTTTATTAAAAGAATATTGCTGAATCACAGTGAGTTTTAAAAGTACATAGAAATATATTTAAGGCCTGAAAACATAGTAGCAAGACTGGACATTTAGTAATTCAATGCATATATGAGGGAACTAGAAAAGATCATCCTGAGTGAAGTATCCCAGAAGCAGAAAGTCACACATGGTATATACTCACTTATAAGAGGATATTAGATATTATAGGATAAACATACTAAAATCTGTACACCTAAAGAAGCTAATCAAGAAGGAGGATCCTAGATAAGATGATCAATCCTCACTCAGAAAGGCAAACAGGATGGATATCAGAAGAGGGAGAAAACAGGGAACAGGACAGGAGCCTACCACAGAGGACCTTTGAAAGACTCTACCCAGCAGAGTATCAAAGCAGATGCTGAGACTCATAACCAAACTTTGGGCAGAGTGCAGGGAATCTTATAAAAGAAGAGGGAGATAGAAAGACCTGAAGGGGACAGGAGCTCTACAAGGAGAGCAACAGAACCACAAAATCTGGGCACAGGGATCTTCTCTGAGACTGATACTCCAACCAAGGACTATGCATGGAGATAACCTAAGACCCCTGCACAGACGTAGCCCAGTGCAGTTCAGTATTGAAGTGGGTTCCCTAGTAATGAGAACAGGGACTATCTCTGACATGAACTCAGTGGCTGGCTCTTTGATCATCTCCACCTGAGAGGGCAGCAGCCTCAGAGAAAGACAATGCAGCCTCAGCAGCAACAGAGAAAGACAATGCAGCCAGTCCTGATGAGACCTGGTAAACTAGAGTCAGATGGGAGGGGAGGAGGCCCTCCCCTCTCAGTGTACTTGGGGAGGGGCATGGGAGGAGATGAGGGAGTGAGGGTGGGATTGGGAGGGGATAAGGAAGGGGGCCACAGCTGGGCTACAGAGTGAACAAACTAATTAATAAAAAAATAAATTAAAAAGGAAAAATGCATATATGATATAAACTTTGAAGACTTGTCCAGTTACAAATTCCTAGGTCATATACTTTATTGTCTAGTGTGAAAATAGTGACATTAAACCAATGACAAACCAATGACAAACCAAAGACAAAAAGGAAGAGTGCCACCAAAAAGAAAGATTTGGTACTAAGAGAATACCAAATGTGTAAGATGTTTAAGCAGGAAAAACACTTGCTATGTAAGTATGAGAACCAAAATTTATACACCAAACACTCCCATAAAGGCATAGCAGCCACTTGTAACTCCACCACTTAGAAAGTAAAGAGAAAGGATTCCAAGAACAAATGAATTGCCTCACCAGCCTAATCTGTAAGGTCCAAATTCAACTGAGAAACTCTGCCTCAATGAATATGGTGGAGAGTAACCAAGGAAGATCCTGAGCATCAACCTTGACCTTCTACATGTATCCACCTCACCCCCCTGCCCACAGGAAGAGAGGTACACAGACATACACACACACTACAGACACATGCATGCATACATACACACGCACTTGCATTTTATCTCATCTCATGGGCACCTACATATGTGCAAGCATGAATATATACGCAGGTATACATGCATACACATGAAAAACAATAATAAATAAAATAACACAAAGACGGTAGGATTCAGAACCCAAAAAGTTTGTTACAGATCACTCAGGAGCTAAGCTAGCTTGTCACAGTGTGGGACTTTATTGTCAGGAGGTTCTGCTGCCAGGAGAGTAAGCTGGGAGTTTAGCACGGGGGCATCATGTGGTATTCCAGCAATAGTTTGGATGGATTGCCCTAGATTGGCCTTTGACGGGCAAGATTTTTCCAAGGGGAATGTGTGACACAAAGAAAGGCTTCTTTGGAATATGTTTTATGTCCTAAGTAAGGTTCTTTCTATCAAAAATAATCTGTAATCCTAAAAAAATCTTTTATTCACATCTCCTCTCAAATTTCATAACTACCATATTTGAAAATAATCAGTTAATTTTAGCTTATTGGATTTTCCAATTGTGAAATTTGCCTCTTTTACTCTTTAACATACAACTCAGGGCCTTGGTGTCTCAGACATCCATAAGACACGTATAATTCTTGAGAATTATAAATAAGTTGCATTCAACACCAATTAGTATCATCATCAAAAATATTGTGCATGGCACACATGTCATGCAAGGAGAAAGCACTGACTGTACAAAGTGCTCTAAACTGGAATTCTCCCAGCCCAAATGACTTCATGTAGAGAAAATAAATAACAGCGAGTGGCCAGTGTGATCAACATGGACTTGTTTTATTTGATTTGGTTTTCCAGGCTCCAGCAGTACCCTTAGCAGAGTACCTCACACTTTAAGCGTTTGTGGTAATGAGAAGTGTGCGGGGCTCTGTATGCTTTGTCACACTTGGTTTCATAAAGCAATTATAGCTCAAGTCAAGATAGCAAGTTTTTACAGTGGTGACTTACCTTCACTGCCTTCCCCTGAAGGAATGGGAGGAAATGTGATAATGTAACCATTTGTACTGAGTGAGTTCCTGCTGAAAGGCCTTTTGTGGGTTCTCCCAGACAGAGAGAAAGGTACTCATTGTTAGCTGCTTGTACTCGAAGATGACCTCCCTGATACGGTTTGGTTTTATCTCCAAATGCTGGAAAGCATAGTGGTCTTGGATGCTTGTGGGAAGGCTTTTTGCTGGGCTGAGAGTTTGTTTGCAGCTCCTGGTAATTGTAGCACTGCCTTTCCTTCCCCAGGCTGCTTGTCAAGATGAGTTGGCTCATGTCTGCTACCTGTACACCACGGTTCTTTGTTGGAGGTTGTCCTAATCCAGAATTCCATAGTTATCAAGAAATGGATTGTGTCAACACTAGCTCTTACTGTGTTCCGAAGCACTTTGGGGGCTCTGACTTCTGCTCTTGTTTTTGCAGAGCAAATTGCAGTTGAAAGCTGACAATGTTAATTTTTAAGTGGATTCTGCATTGTTATTTGCATCATCTCCCCTGATATTTGAATCATTTAGCATATGGTCCTAATGTTAGATCAGTTTCTTAAAAGAATTTTTATTGTTGGTGGTGGTGGTCATCTTTAAGTCTACATAAATCACTTGGTAATGGGAAAATGTCAATTTAATGATCTATTTTGAAAATAAACATTGCAGCTTGACTTTGGCCTCCAGAGCCTATTATCATGTGATAACATCATTCTATGCCAATGACATTATCTGCTAAAGATATTATGATGGTGGAAAATATTTCACTTTTGTTATCGGAACAATGAAGTTCTGATATTTAATTATAGAGAAGTATGTTTAATCTGCGAAATCTGGTATGTAAACTGTTAGAAGGGTAGCTGTGGTATCTAATCTGAACAGAAGATTATTTAGTGACCAACAAAAACGATTGTTCCACCACTGTTCTCTGCTGCTCCATGTCTTTTAGTTTGGACATTGAGTTTTCTCATTAACAGATTCACTAATTTATATACTCAATACACTGAATTGCTAGGTAAGAGGAGAAGGGCTATGTATATATAACAAATAGCATTTCTCGTCAATTTTATTGTTGGAAAGAATAGCCTTTATTCTTTATTCTTTACACAACAAGAAAAGTGATTCCAAGTTGAAATATAAACAAACCAGGAAAAATCATTCATTGTCCCTTCCTTTTCTCTTTCCCCTCACTGTTCCTTCCTCTCCTCTGTTCAGCATCTGAAAAAGGCAGTGTTCTACCCAAGTCCACGGTCCGAATTGTTGATAGAAATAGAACCATAGTTTAGTCTTTTGACTAGTGTTCTGTAGTACTGCGTTTTTGCTGAAGTTCCAGCCCCAACCTGCAGAAGTATCTGCAGGGCAAAAGGTCAACTATACATACTCCTCAGTCCCAGTATGAACCTTTTTGCTTCCTTTTCAATTATTTGAGGCCAAAGTACAAATTCCTGGGGACCTAGCTAGCTGCATGCCGTCTTAGCATCTGGGCCAGGATTGCTCAGTGGTTTTGGCTGCTAAAAAATTTCTGCGTCATTCACTTGGAGTGTCCTCAGATTCACAAAAGTGCCACAGGGACCATGAAGCAGAACCTTTGTATACATAAAAGGCAGGGAATAATGGAAGGAGTTTGTTCTGAGGGTTGCCACCATTTTTACATGGGGCTGGGTTCACAAACACAGTATAAGAGGACAAAAATGGCCTTTGTGTTTGGCTGGTGAAAGTAGACTAGAGAAGAGCAACATAGCCTGTATATGAAGTGACCTTGAGCAATTTGGATAATTAACAAAAAAAAAGTGTGATCTTCTGGTTTGCTCATATTTTTTAGCTGAAAAACAAAAGTTGACATATACACTATATCTACCATGGTGTTTGGATGTATAGATGCATTGGTATATAGATGTATTATAGGACTGCAAAAGAATATATGTGTCATTCAAATGTTAATTTAAATACTTTAATGTTTTAGGCTGAAGACATTTACAGTCTTTTTAAAACCTGCTTTCTCAGCAATGATCCCTAGGGCATATACTTCCATTATCAATTAAGTGCCTTTTGTAGGCTCTTAGAATATGCAGCAAGCTGAAAGCTTGTCCATACACAGGCCCTGTAGGTAGAAGGCATAGCTGACAGAAATTATTGAAGAACTGACCATTTAATAACTCAAACTTTGATTGTAATTTAACTCAGCAGTTGATATTAAGTAGATACTTGTGTTGTTCTATTTACAGAGAAGTGTTTGTTGTTTTGTTTTACACTAGTCATGTACACGTACATATTGATAGAATTTTTTTCTGCTTTAGTCCCAATTCTAAACTAAATAATACTGAAGATGATCACAAATATGTGAATATCAATAGAGACAAAGAAAGGAAGAACTACACCCCTCATTATCTTCAGTATATTATAGAGGTTAAAAAATTCTTCAGGCAGGAACCAAATTCCTGGATAGAACACCAACATCTCACGCTCTAGGATCAACAATTATTAAATGGGGCTTCATAAAATTAAAAAGCTTCTATAAAACAAAGGATACTGTCAATAGAACAAAACATCAGCCTACATATTGGGAAAAGATCTTCATTAACCCTACATCTAACAAAGGTATAATATCTAAAATATATGAGGAAGTCACGAAATTAAACACCAACAAACCAAATATTCCAATTAAAATGTGTATAGAGCTAAACAGAGAATACTCAATATACATGTGTCAAGCGGCTGATAATCACTTAAAGAAATGCCCAACCTCCTTAGTGATCAGGGAAATGCAAATCAAAACAACTCTGAGATTTCTTCCTACACCAATCAGAATTGGCTAAGCTCAAAAACTTAAGGGATGACACATGCTGGAGGGGATATGGCGAAAGAGGAACCCTCCCCCATTGCCGGTGGGAATGTAACCTTGTACAACCACTCTGGAAATCAATCTTGTACAATCTCAGAAAATTGGGAATAGCTCTATTTCAAGACCCAGATATTATGCTCCTGGGTATATACTCAAAAGATACTCTACTATACAACAAGGACACTTGCTGAACTATGTTCATAGAAGCTTTAATTGTAATAGCCAGAATCTAGAAACAATCTAGATAGCTCTTATCTGAAGAATGGATACAGAAATTGTGGTACATTTACACAATGAATTACTACTCAGCTGTTAAAAATAAGGCCATATGATCATGAATCCCCAAATTGTCCTTCTGATGCAAGAGTTGTGGCTATGCATCTCTTTAAAGGGTTTGGATAGCAGGAATGTTGACTCTATCCTATATGCCGAGAGACTGTGGCACATTTACACAATGGAATATTACTTAGCTATTAAAAACAAAGAAATCATAAAATTTGCAGGCAAATGGATGGAGATGGAAAATATCTTAATTGAGGTAACCCAAATCCAGAAAGACACACATGGTATGTACCTACTTATAAGTGGGTTTTAGCTATATGGTACAGGATAACTGTACTACAACTCACAAGCCCAAAGAAGATCCAAGGGAGGATGCCTAATTCCCACACAGAAGTGGAAATAGAACAGACAGCAGAAGTGGTTAAAGAGAAGAAACAGGGTAAGAGTGGGAGCATGGAGAGAACTCAGGGTCCATTTCAGATGGGGGAAGGGGGCAGGCTGGAAGACAGAGGGCTTACAGAGGGAAGAGAAACCTTGGCCAGGGACTCTCTTTGACAAGCTGGAGACCTATAAAAGGGTAGGGTCCTGGGAAGATATGAAGGTGACTCTAGCTGAGACTTCTAGTAACAGGGGTCATGGAGATTGAAGAGGATATCCTCTAACTAGACACCACTCCTAGTAGAGGGAGGGGAATACCAACCCACCCACAAAAACTTCGACCCAATATTTATCCTGCCTAAAAGATGTTCAGGGACAAAAATAAAGCAGAGATTGAGGAAATGTCCAACCAATGACTGGTCCCACCTGAGACTCAGCCTATGGGAGACAGCCAATGCCTGACATGATTAGTGGTACTCTGCTATGCTTACTGAGGATTGCCTGGTACAGCTGTCCTCTGAGAGGCTCCACCCATCACCTGATGTTTCAAAAAAGATGCTGATCTCACAGCCAAACAGAGCAGAGTGCAGGGAGCTTCGTGGAAAAGTGGGGGGAAGGAGAGAAGGATCCAGAGGAGACAGGAGGTCCACAAGAAGACCAACAGAGGCAAATGACCAGGACCCAGGGGGACCTGTGGAGACTGAGGCATCAACAAAGGACCATGGACGGAATGGACCTAGGCCTTCTACGAAGTTGTACCTAATGGGCAACTCAGTCTTCATAGGAGTTCCCCAGTAAGGGGAATGTGGGCTGACTCTGGCATGGACTCTGTAGCCTGCTTTTATTTTTATTTTTATCTATTTTATTTTTTTAAGGAAATAAACTATTCCTTCTTCTTCTTCTTCTTCTTCTTCTTCTTCTTCTTCTTCTTCTTCTTCTTTTTCTTCTTCTTCTTATTATTATTATTTACAATGTAAGCTCTCCCTCATCTCCTCCCAGTCCCAACCCCCCTCCCTCTTTTCCTCACTCCTGTCCTAGTCCACTGATAGGGGAAGTATTTCTTCCCCTATTGTCTGACTCTAGCCTATCAGGTCCCAATAGGACTGCCTGAATACTCTTCTTCTGTGGGCTAGCTTGGTCACCCCACCAGGGGGAAGTGATCAAAAGAGGCAACCGGGTTCACGTCAGAGGCTGTTTCTGCTTCCCTTACTAGGTTCCACATGCATGGCCTTTAATTGATGCATCAGTCTCTTCAGTTCCCCCTCCGCCCAGTTTTTTTTTTTTTTTTTTGGCTTTGTTGGTCTCCTTGTAGAGCTCCTGCCCCCTCTGGGTCCTTCTATCCCATCCCTCACCCTCTTCTTCCATAAGACTCCTTGTGCTCTGTTCAAAGTTTGGCGGTAAGTCTCTGCATCTACTTCAATCCCCTGCTGGATCGAGTCTTAGAGGACATCTGTGGTGGCCTCTGTTCTTTTCCCTGTATTCTGTTACTTGTGGTGTCTATCCTGTTTTATCTTCTGAGTGAGCATTAAGCATCTTCCCTAGGGGCCACCTTATTATTTAGCTTCTTTAATTCTGTAGATTTTAGTATGTTTATCCTATATTATATGGCTAATACCCACTTATAAGTGAGTATATATACCATTTGTGTAGTTCTGCTTCTGGGTTACCTCATTCAAAATGATCTTTTCTAGTTCCATCCATTAACCTACAAATTTCATGATTTCCTTGTTTTTAATAGCTGGGTAATATTTCACTGTGTAAATGTGCCACAATTTCTGTATCCATTCTTAGGCTGAGGGACATCTAGGTTGTTGCCTGCTTTTCAGTCGCGTTCTCCTGGTGGGGCTACCTTACCAGACCACAGGGGAAGAGGATATACTCAGTCCTGATGCAACTTGTTATGCTGGGCTAGACAGGTGTGTGTGGGGGGGTGCCCCTTCTCTGAGGAGTAGAAGAGGAGGGATAGGAGAAACAGAAAGGGAGGTTGGGACCAGGAGGGGAGGAGAGAGCGTGCTATGACAGGGATATTGAATGAATAAATAAAAATTTAAAAAAATCTTTAGGAAAACCACAACTTCTTCAGACACAAAATATGTGGATCTTACTTAATCAACCCAGCAGCATTTTCATTTCATTGCATGAATAGTTAGTGGTTTTGTTTGTTTATGTTTAAATAGGAGATGAAAGGGGTGTGGAGGTGAAACACATGGTGAAACCCTTTAAGGTCAGGGTTCTTACTGAGGAAGTTTACTTAATCCTCTTGAATTGGAATTTTCTTATTGATAAAATGAGAAATGTTCTCATATGAAAATGTAGGCCTAGCACTGATTACATTGTAGGAATTCCGTAGATAGTAGTCCAGTTTCTAATTCTTATAAAAAGCAAACAGGGCTTAAGAGTGCTTGCTGCATGTCAGAGACAGTCCCTGTTCCAATTACTATGGAACCCACTTGAAGGGAGGGGGCTAAGGAGGGATACAAAGTGAATAAAGTGTAATTAATAAAAATTAAAAAAGAGTGCTTGATGATCTTTCAGAGAGCCCTAGTGCAGTTCACAGCATCCACATAAATTAGCTTTCAGCAACCTGTAACTCCAGCTCCAGGGTATCAGATGTCCTCTTTGGTTGGGCCTCCTTGGGTTCCTGCATATATGCCCCCAACACACAAATAAAAAATTAAAAAAAATCTTAAAATATTGTTTAATTGGATTACTTGGTTTGCTGCTTTTCAGCTTCTTTAGTTCTTTACATATACTGGATATTAGCCCTCTGTCAAATAAAGGGTTGGTGAAGATTCTTTCCCAATCTGTAGGCAGCTGTTTTGTTTTGATGATGGTGTCTTTTGCTTTACAGAAGCTTTTCAGTTTCATGAGGTTGCTTTTATTGATTGTTGCTCTTAGAGCCTGTGCTGTTGGTGTTCTGTTCAGGAAGTTGTCTCCTATACCAACGAGTTCTAGGCTCTTCCCCACTTTTTCTTCTAACTGATTTAATGTGTCTGGTTTTATGTTGAGGTCTTTGATCCACTTAGACTTCAGTTTTGTGCAGGGTGATAAGTATGGATCTATTTGCATTTTTCTACATATAGACATCCAGTTACACCAACACCATTTGTTGAAGATGCTATCTTTTTTCCATTGTATGTTTTTGGCATCTTTGTCAAAGATCAGGTGTCCATAAGTGTGTGGGTTTATTTCTGGGTCTTCCCTTCGGTCCCATTGATCCACCATTCTGTTTCTATGCCATTACCATGCAGTTTTTATAACTGTTGCTCTATAGTACAGCTTAAGATCAGGGATGGAGATACCTTCAGAAGATCTTTTATTGTAGAGACTGTTTTAGCAATTCTGGGTTTCTTGTTATTCCATATGAAGTTGAGAATTTTTCTTTCCAGGTCTGTAAAGAATTGTGTTGGTAATTTGATGGGAATTGCCTTGAATCTGTAGATTGCTTTTGGTAAGATGGCCATTTTTACTATGTTAATCAAACTGGGGCCTCTTATAAGATGGATGATATTAAATTAAATAAGCTACCCAGAGGAATAAAATACCACATATTGTTTCTCATATGTGGACACTAAAAATATCCAACCCAAGTGTGGAATATGAAGTAGAGCTAGAGGTAGTATAGAAATAGAAAAAATGAAACTGAGTAATAACAGTACTCATTCTTCTGTGGCTTTTATTGCTCAAATCCATTCCTAGAGCTTTGTGGAATTAGGATGTTTACCTCCAATTTATACACAGCTACCATCAAATTAAGAGATACAGTAAGGTGATATCTTGGAGGTACTCTTGTCAGGATTATATTTTGAAATAGATGTATAATCTAAATAAAATTCTGTTTTACTGGAATAAAAATTGGAACACTGAGAGGTCACAAAATTACAGTTGTGAAAGCTAGAGGTGATGAACACAGAGTTGTGGTTTTTGATAATTCTGTGTCAACATTCTTTTATCGGTTGAGGCTTTGTGACCGACTATATGGTCAATTTTGAAGAATCCATGAGGTGCTGAGAAGAAGGTATATTCTTTTGTGATTGGGTAAAATGTTTTGTAGATATCAATTAGGTCCATTTGATTTATTGCCTCTGTTAGCTTTATTAGTTCTCTTTTTAGTTTTTGTCTGAGAGAGGTGTGTTGAAGCCTTTCATCATTAATGCGTGGGGATTGATGTGTGTTTTAAGCTTTAATAATGTTTCTTTTACAAATGTGGGTACTCTTTGTATTTGGGGCATAGATGTTAAGAATTGAAATGTCCTCTTGTCTGATTTTTTCTTTTGATAAGAACAAAGTGTCCTTACCATCTCTTTTGATTGATTTTGGTTGAAAGTCTATTTTTTTAGATAGGATGGCTACTCCAGCTTGCCTTTTGGGTGTATTTGCTTGGAAAACCTTTTTCCAACCCTTTACTCTGAGGTAAAGTCTATCTTTGTTACTGAGGTGTGTTTTTAGTATGCTGCAGAATGTTGGTTCCTTTTTTATATATCCATTTTGTTAGTCTGTGTCTTTTTATTAGAGAATTGAGCTCCTTGATGTTTACAGAAGTTTTTTAGTTTCATGAGGTCCTATTTATTGATTGTTGCTCTTAGAGTCTCTGCTGTTGGTGTTCTGTTCAGGAAGTTGTCTCCTGTACCAATGACAAGCTAGGAACCTGCCACAGAGGGCCTCTGAAAGGCTCTTCCCTGCAGACTATCAAAACAGACGCTGAGACTTATGGCCAACTGTTGGGCAGTGTGCATGGAATCTTATGTAAGAAGAGGGAAATAGGAAGACATGGAGAGGACAGGAACTCCACAAGGAGAGCAACAGAACCAGAACATTTGATCACAGGGGTCTTCCCAGAGACTCATACTCCAACCAAGTACCATACATGGAGATAACCTAGAACTCCCGCACAGATGTAGCCCATGGAAGTTCAGTGTCCAAATGGGTTCCATAGCAACGGGAAGAGGGACTGCCTCTGACATGAACTGATTGGCCTGCTCTTTGATAACCTCCCCCTGAGGGGGGAGCAGCCTTACCAGGCCACAGAAGATGACAATGCAGCCACTCCTGAAGAGATCTGATAGACTAAGATCGGAAGGAAGGAGAGGAGGACCTCCCCTATCATTGGACTTGGTGGGGGGCATGTGTGAAGAAGGGTGATGGAGGGTGGAATCAGGAGGGGAGGAAGAAGGGGTTTATGGGGGGATACAAAGTGAATAAAGTGTAATTAATAAAAGTTAAAAAATAAATAGATCCATCCATTGTAACAGAGAAATTTTATAGATATAGTCATAATTAAAACACTTTGAAATATATCAATAAAAATTCTGATCCATTGGGAAAATGTAAAAAAAAGTGTAATCAGAATCTATTATGAGAGAAAAATCCATTTTTAATAAAAAAGTTAGGAATTTGGCATATGAAAAAAATCTTAAAACAACAACACAGAAACCAGTGAGACTCTAACTTTGGAAGCTGTCTAACTTTTGTCAACTGTTCCCCCCCCATCCACATATTCAACAATAGTACTCTCACAGATGAATCTCTGGGGAGGTACATTGCATCTCAGTTCTATAACTCAATCTCAGTGGACAGATTCACTCCCAGAGAATTAGTTACTTCCTGTTGCTTTAATAAAACACTGTAACCAAAAGCACCTTATAGAGGAAAGTTTATCTTGGCTTCCATATGGAGAGTCCATAATGGTGGGGAAGGCCTAGCATCAGACAGTGAGAGTAAGCAACCCAGAGATCCCATCTTCAGCACTAAACACAAAGCAAAGAGAATAAACTGGAAGTGAGTGAAAGGCTATGAACCATCAAAGCCTTTCCCCAGTGAAATACTTCCTTCAGTGCTGCTTTGCTTCCTACAGGTTCCATGACCTCTCCAACTAACACTATCAATTGGGGAACAAGTGTTAAAATAACTGAACCCATGAGGAATATTTCTTATTCAAAGTACCATTAATGCTTTAGGTCATATGTGAGAAGAAAGAGCAAACAAATCAAGAATGACATTGTGGACAGGGATGGAATAAAAAAAAAAAACTATCCATATTACCCTTTTATGGCATTAGTTATTGTTTGAAAGTTAGGACCTTCCTGTCTTATGTTTTTAAATTGAACATCTTTTTAAAAGTTATCTATTTTTTGAGATTATAATATAATTACTTCATTTCCCCCTTCTCTTTCTTCCTTTCAAACTATTCCATATATCCCTTCTTATTCTTTTAAAAATCAATGCCTCTTTTTTCATTAAATGTTTTTATACACACATGCACATCTGTTATACACACACAATCACACATATTGCTTTCTCTATATATGTCATTCCAACTCTCTCTGTATATGCATGCATATTTAAATAATAAGTACAACCTAGTCAGTCATACAATAATGATTGCATGCATGTTTTCATGGCTCATCATGTGGTATTGGATAACCAATAGTCTTTCCTGGGGAAGACTATTTCTCCTACTCTCAGCCTCCCTTACTTACCTATAGTTCTTTGTGTAAAATTTGGGCCTCCTGTACACTTCCACACTTGAAGACCAGGTATCACTGGGAAGAGTGGATGGACAGATTATAAGAGTTACAGAAATAGGGAGTTTGCTGTGAGATTATGTCTCTAGGAATGTCAGAACCTACATCCATTAAATCTCACTAACAATTTGCCTAACCATGGGCACCTTTTGTAAATAAAAAAGACAAGAGAGAAAATGCCAGATCATCTGGACTTTAGATGGACTGTGCAGAGCAAATTAGGATATAAAGAGACGTTGTTGACAGGAGTCCACAGGCCTCAGGTTACATAGGGTTTCTCAGTCACTGGCCAATACCCCTACCAGACCCCTGAATGTCTGACACAGTGGTCACTCATGGAGTCCTACCAAGACATCACTTTTTTATCTGTAGAAGAGGGTAAAGCTTCAAGGAGATGTATATATATATATATATATATATATATATATATATATGTATGTATATATGTATGTAAAAGTCAGTGTACTGTGAATAGAGATGGCAAAGTGTATAAGGCATAGTAAAAGCCTGCATGGAAACTTTGGCCTGCAACTAGGAAGACAAGAAAATCTTTCAAGGTTAAAAAAAAAGTTTGGCTATAAGTTTCAGTGTCTGCTTTGATACTCTGCAGGGTAGAGTCTTTCAGAGGCCCTCTGTGGTAGGATCCTGCCCTGTTTCCTGTTTCCTGCCTCTTCTGATGTCCATCCTCATGGCCTTTCTGAATGAGGATTGAGCATCTTACCCAGAGTCCTCCTTCTTGATTGGCTTTTTTAGGTGTACATATTTTAGTATGTTTATCCTATATTAAAGTTCTAATATCCACTTATGAGTGAGTATATACCCTGTGTGTCTTTTGCTTCTGGGATCTCTCACTCAGTATGATCTTTTCCAGGTCCCACCATTTGCTTGCAAATTTCATGATTTCCTTGTTTTTAATTGCTGAGTAGTAGTCCACTGTGTCAATTTACCACAATTTCTGTATCCATTCCTGAACTGAGGAGCATCTGGGTTGTTTCCAGCTCCTGGTTATTACAAATAAAGCTGCTAGGAACATGGTTGAACAAATGTCCTTGTTGTATACTTGAGCATCATTTGGATATATGCCTAGGAGTGATATAGCTGGATCTTGAGGTAGCACTATTCCTAATCATCTGAGAAAGTGCCAGATTATAGCAAACTTTGGAAGAGTGCAGGGAATCTTATGAAAGAAATGGGAAATAGTAAGACCCGAAGAGGACAGGAGCTCCACAAGGAGAGCAACAGAACCAAAAAGTCTGGACACAGGGGTCTCTTCTGAGACTGATACTCCAACCAATTACCATTCACGGAGATAACCTAGAAGCCTTGCACAGATGTAGCCCATGGCAGTTCAGTGTCCAAGTGGCTTCCATGGCAATCGGAACAGGGACTGTCTCTGACATGAACTCAGTGGCCTGCTCTTTGCTCACCTCCACCTCAGGGGAGTGCAGCCTTATCAGGCCACAGAGGAAGACAATGCAGCCACTGCTGATGAGACCTGATAGACTAGGATCAGAAGGAAGGGGAGAAAGACCTCCCCTATCAGTGGATGTGGGGAAGGGCATGGATAGAGAAAATAGAGAGAGGGTGGGAGAGGAAGAAGGAGGGAGCTACAGGTGGGATACAAAGTGAATAAAGTGTAATTAATAAAAATTAAAAAAAATTGAAAAGGCCTTTCCACAACTTCCATCTTCAGCTTTTCAAAACTAGACATTAAGGAAAGAAGTAGAGTTTAGGTACAGATTAGGGTAGTTGTTATTAATTTTGTAATTCATTAACTATTAAGAATTTGTAAGGTATAACATTGTCATATTTTTTCTTTTCTTTTTTAATATATATGTTTATTATTATTATAGTTTATTACAGTTTATTCAATCTGTATCCCGGCTGTGGACCCCTCCGTACTCTCCTCCCAGTATCATCCTCCCTCCCTCTTCTCCCCCTATGCTCCTCCCTTAGTCCATTGATAGGGGAGGATGTCTTCCACTACTATTTGACCCTAACCTATCAGGTCTCATCAGGACTGGTTGCATTGTTTTCCTCTGTGGACTGGCAAGTCTGCAACCCCCCCCCCCAGGGGGAGGTGATCAGAGAGCCTGCCACTAAATTCATGCCAGAAAAAGTCCCTGTTCCCCTTACTAGGGACCCTACTTGGATACCTTGGCTGGGGTATCATTCTCTTCAAGGCCCCCAGGGCTCAGTTTCTATGGTTTTGTTGATCTCCTTTTGGAGCTCTTGCCCCTTCCTATCTCCCCCTTCTTTCATAAAATTCCATGCACTCTGCCCAAAGTTTCGTTATGAGTCTCAGTCTCTGCTTAGATACCTAGATCAATAGAGTCTTTCAGAGGCCCTCTGTAGTAGGCTCCTGTCCTGTTCCTTGTCTTCTCCTGCTTCTGATGTCTATCACATTTGTCCTTCTGAATGTGGATTGGGCATCTTCTCTAGGGTATTCCTTGTTGTTTAGATTCATTAGGAGTACAGATTTTAGTATGTTTATCCTATGTTATGTGGCTAATATCCAGTTATGAGTGAGTATGTACTATGTTTGTCTTTCTGCTTCTGGCTTCCCTCACTCAGAATGATCTTTTCTAGTTCCCACCATTTGCTTGCAAATTTCATGATTTTCTTGTTTTTTAATAGCTAAGTTGTATTCTATTATGTAAATATACCACAATTTTTGTATCTATTCTTCCGTTGAGGGACATCTAGGTTGTTTCTAGATTCTGGCTATTACGAATAGACCTGCTATGAACATGGTAGAGTAAATGTCTTTGCTTTAGAGTTGAGCATATTTTGGATATATGCATAGGAGCGGTATAGCTGGATCTTGAGATAGCACTATTTGCAATTTTCTGAGAAATCACCAGATTGATTTCCAATGTGGTTGTACAAGTTTACACTCCCACCAGCAATAGAGGTAGGTTCCCCTTTCGCCACATCCTCTCTAGCATGTGTTGTCACTTGAATTTTTCATCTTAGCCATTCTGATGGGTATATGGTAAAATTTCAGGGTCATTTATTTGCATTTCCCATAAATAACCTCACAACAAAAAATCAAAATAAAACAATCACACAAGCACTCTATCATCAACAACTCTACAATAAAAGGAAATAACATCCATTGGTCACTATTATCTCCCAATATAAATGGACTCAACTTTCCAATAAAAAGACACAGACAAAAAGAATGGTTGTAGAAACAGTATTCAACATTTTGCTGCATCCGAGAAAAAGACATTTGCAACAATGACAGACACTACCTCAAAGTAAAGGGCTGAATAAGGTTTTTCAAGCAAACAGACCCAGAAAACAAGTTGGAGTAGCTATCCTAATATCTTTTCTTCTTTAAGATTATAATATAATTACATTGTTTCTTACTCCCTGTCCTTCTTCCCACCCATAACCCCTCCTTGCTTTCTTATCCATAGCCTCCTTTTTAATTAATTGCTATTACATAGGCACATGTATCTGTATATACATGTGAATTTCTAAATATAAACTGCTATCCCTAATAAAAATCGCAATATTTGTCTTTGTACCCATTGATAAGTGTAATACTCACTCCTCATCAAGGAAATTTCTCTCTGCAACAGGAGACCATAACAGAAAACCACAACCAATGAAAATGTAGTGGATGGAGCCCAGTCCCAGTGGATATGTCTACAGGATACCCCATTCACGCTTCAGGGATGAAGGAGTGGGAAGACTGTAAAAGCCAGAGGACCGGCTAGTTTTCCATAGTCTTTTAGTCCACCTAGTTCCTTGTTCATATAAAAACATTGAGTAAATCAGAGACTATGAGGGATTTGGTTTCTAACAAATTCTTCTTTAGACCCTTAATAGCCAGTCGATTGCTGGGGCCCTTGCCAAGAGAGAGTGCAACATTCCTACACTTTGCCAGTGTCTTCTGCATTTTGGATGATAGATTTGCAGTGATTAATGAATACACAATACCTATTACAAGTGCTTATTTTACAGCAGTGGGTATGTCCTCAGTTCCATGTAAGTGATGATATTTTAGATTCTGGGATGCCTACCTAACCTGTTCTCTATACATTTAGTAGTACTTTCATGTATTTTATGCTACCCAAGTGGAGCAGAGCATTAAAAATGTACCCGTGCTTTTTAGGATGCAAAGCTTAAAATGGGCATTCAAACAACGAAAGCATTCTGTTCTGCACAATCACCTATGTATTAGTCTACCCCTCCCCTTTGCTTTGTATTAGTCTACTCCTCCCCTGCTTTGAGTAAAGCAGAAAAGCATGTTGACAGATAGCATGTGCTAATGGCTTTAGAATGTAGCCCTGGACTGTTAATAGTAACTGGAATGAAATTAGAAAACCTTTATGAGAATGACCTCCATCAGCTGGATAAGGTTCTCTACCCATGGACCTTCTGCAGCTGCTGATGTTGTTTAATGAAGAGTGCCATGCATCAAAACCCTGCTTCTATGAGGGTGCACAGTTTATATTTGTCTGTTTAGAAATAGTCTTACTGTTGATATTATTTCCTTGTTTTTATTATGTTACTATGTATATCCTTATAATAATCTTAACTCCAATATTGTTCCACTTTATTTTTCAGGGAGATGGCAAGTTTTCTTATGGCTATAATTTTTTTAACTTTTATTAGTTACACTGATTCACTTTCTATCCCCCCATAAACCCCTTCCTCCTCCCTTTCTAATCCCACCTGCCCTCCCCCTTCTTCACGAATGCCTCTCCTCAAGTCCACTGATATGGGAGATCCCCCTCTCCTTCCTTCTGATTTTAGTCTATTAATTAAAGATCATATAAAGTTCTAAAGTTATACCTGAAAGTTCTTTTTAAAAAATACTTTATTAATTACACTTTATTCACTTTGTATCCCCCCCCCCCCCGTGGTTCCCTCCCTCCTCGTCTCCTGGTCCCATCCTCCCTCCCCCTTCTTCACACATGCCCCTCCCCAAGTCCACGGGAGGTCCTCCTCTCCTTCCTTCTGATCTTAGTCTATCAGATCACATCAGGAGTGGCTGCATTGTCATCTTTTGTGGCCTGGTAAGGCTGATCCCCCCTCAAGGGGGAGATGATCAAAGAGCAGGCCAATCAGATTATGTCAGAGGCAGTCCCTCTTCCCATTACTGTGGAAACCACTTGGACACTGAACTGCCATGGGTACATTTGTGCAGGGGTTCTAGATTATCTCCAAGCATGGTACTTGGTTGGAGTATGAGTCTCTGGAAAGACCCCTGTGTTCAAATATTCTGGTTCTGTTGCTTTCCTTGTGGAGTTCCTGTCCTCTCCAGATCTTACTATTTCCCACTTCTTACATAAGATTCCATTCACTCTGTCCAAGAGTTGGCCATAAGTCTCAACATCTGCTTTGATAGTCTGCAGGGCAGAGCCTTTCAGGGGTTCTCTGTGGCAGGTTCCTAACTTGTTTCCTGTTTTCTTCCTCTTCTGATGTCCATCCTCTTTGCCTTTTGGGATGGGGATTGAGCATTTTAGTCAGAGTCCTCCCTCTTGATTAGTTCCTTTAGATGTACAGATTTTAATAGGTTTATCCTATATTATATGTCTATATGAGTGTGTATATATTCCCATGGTTATAATTTTAAGAAAAATTAGGTACATTTGAATTGGCAATTTATGTAATTTCTAGTAAAGAAATGATTTGCATGCATACTTCCCTAACTTACATATAAGATCAAAGAATAGATTTTTCTTAAAAAAAAGAAGAAAGAAAGACCAATAGAAAAAAGGAAGGAAGAAAAGAAAGAAAGAACGAAAGAAAGAAAGAGAGAGAGAGAGAGAGAGAAAGAAAGAAAGAAAGAAAGAAAGAAAGAAAGAAAGAAAGAAAGAAAAGAGGAGCGAAAAGATGGCAGCGCCTGGAGGACACTGCATCTGACAGCAGGACAGGAGTGTTGGCACAGCGACCAGGAGACTGAACTCAGGGACTTAAAACACCAGCGTTTATGATTGCCAGGTCAGAGGAAAGCCTATGGTGTGGAAATTAATTGGGACCGACCTCCGGTCACCCAGTCAATACCTGGTAAAGGTCCTGGGGACTAGCGGGCGTACCCACCAGCCACCTGAGATGGGCACACACAGCGTCCTCCTGCGCCCCCAGCCACCATCCAGGACCTGGACACACAGCCTCTGGCCCAGAGTGAGACACTCAGCCTCCGGACCAGAGTGGAGACCTCAATTGCCGGCCCAGAGCTGGGTGCTCAGCTTCCAGCCCAGATCAGCAGCACAGCCTGGGGCCCAGAGTGGCGACCCCAGCCACCATCTCAGACTGGGCTGCCTCTAGCCCAGAGTGAGGCACCAAGCCTCCGACCCAGAGCAGAGCCCTTACTTGCCAGCCCAGAGACACGTGCACAGCCTCTGGCCCAGAAGGGGACACACACTGCCAGCCCAGATCAGAGCGCAGAGCCTCCAGACTAGAGTGGAGCCCTCAGTTGGCAGCCTAGAGAGGAGTGCACAGCCTCCAGACCAGAGTGGTGTCCCCAACCACCATCCCAGACCGGGGTGCATAGCAACTTGACCAGAGTGATGCCCCTAGCTGCCATCTCAAACTTGGGCACATAATCTGGCCCAGAGCAGAGCACTCAGCTTCTAGCCCAGAGACTTGTTGGGCACTCCTCTCACCTTCCCAGACAGAACTGTGTGCCCCAGGGTACCAGACTAAGTTTCTCCGTTGGGAGAAAACCCCACAGCTAGGGAATCAGCAGGTTCTTCAAGAGGGCTGTACCTGGAAAACAGTGTAACAACAGCAGCAGCTCACTAAATTCAGAATGAGAAACCGAGCAGCAGGGCAATTGTCTTGAGAACTTCTACGGGTGAGAGGAGAGCCCTCCCTGCCTAACAAAGACCACAGCTACTACTCAGGTCTATACACCTGAGGTGAGCAGTGGCAATTCCTGAGAAACACTGGCCATACAGTGACCATACCCAAAAAGCAGAGAAGGCCTCCTTCAGGAAAAATCATCTTCCTGTCAAGGGGATTCTCGCTACCTCAGGACTCCAGGAAACACCAGAAACTACAAGCCAACACCTAAAACAGCCCAATGGGTAGAGGTCAGTGTAAAAGCTCAACCAACAAAAGACAGAGCAATATGGCATCTCCAGAACCCAGCCATCCAGGGATGAGCAGCTCTGGACACCCCAGCATAATAGAAATTCAAGAAGATGACCTTACATCCATGCTGATGAAGAAGATAATAGAGGAAACAAATAAAATACATAAAGAATTAGAGGAAGATAAAATCAAACAGATCATGGCTGTCCATAAAGAAATGGAGGAAGTTAAAGACAAGTAGATTATGGCCATCTATGAAGAAATACAGGAAGATGCAGCCAAACACTTTGTGGCCTTCAGAGAAGAAATAATTAAATCACTGAAAGAAATAAAAGAAACAGAGTTGAAGGAACTAAAAGAAAAAGAGGAAAATACAATCAGACAGGTGAAGGAAATAAACAAAACAACTTAAGATCTGAAGATAGAATTGGAAAAATTAAAGAAAACAGAAATGGAGGAAATCATGGAGAGGAAGAATTTAGGGAAGAAAACAGGAACTACAGAGGTAAGCATAACCAACAGACTACAAGAGATGGAAGAAAGAATCTCAGGTGTAGAAGATACAATGGAAGAAATTGATGGATCTGTCAAAGAAAATGTTAAATCCAAAAAAATTCCTGACACAGACAATCCAAGAAATCAAAGACAACATGCAAAGACAAAACCTAAGAATAATAGGAATAGAGGAAAAAGAAGATTCCCTGCTCCAAGGCCCAGAAAATATCTTCAAAGAAGTCATAGAAAAAAATTTCCCCAACTTAAAGGAGAGGCCTATAAGATTACAAAAGATCTACAGAACACCTAATAAATTAGACCAGAAAATAAAATCCTCCCGCCACATAATAATCAAAACAGTAAGTATACAGAACAAAGAAAAAATACTGAAAGCTGCAAGGGAAAAAGGCCAAGTAACATATAATGGCAAACCCATCAGAATCACACCTGACTTTTCAACAGAGACTATGAAAGCAGGAAGGGCCTCGACTGATATAATGCAGACCCTAAGAGAACACAGATGTCAGCCCAGGCTAATATATCTAGCAAAACTCTCAGTCATCATAACTGGAGAAAACAAGATATTCAATGACAAAAACAAATTTAAACAATACCTACCCACAAATCCAGCATTACAGAAGACACTAGAAAGAAAAATAGAACCAAGAAAAACTAACTACATTCAGGAAAACACAGGAAATAAATAACCTCACTACAGCAAAACCAAAAGTAGCCAAACACACAAACACACTACCATAGTCAACAGCAAAATCAAAGGAGCTAATGGTCACTGGTCATTAATCTCCCTTAACATCAATGGACTCAACTCTCCAATAAAAAGACACAGACTAACAGAATGGATACATAAACAAGACCCAACAATCTGTTGCATACAAGAAACACATCTAAGTCACAAAGATAGACATTACCTAAGAGTAAAGTGCTGGAAGACAGTTTTCCAAGCAAATGGACCCAAGAAGCAAGCAGGAGTAGCCATTCTAATATCTGATAAAATAGACTTTCAACCAAAATTAATCAAAAGAGATGGGGAAGGTCATTTCATACTCATCAAAAGAAAATTCCACCAAGAAGACACCAGAAATCTGAACATATATGCCCCAAACACAAGAGCACTCACATTTGTAAAAGAAACATTTATAAAACTGAAACCACACATAGATCCTCACACATTAATAGTGGGAGACTTCAACACCCCACTCTCAACAAAGGACAGGTCAACAAACCAGAAGTTAAACAAAGAAACAATGACTCTAACAGAGGTCATGAATAAAATGGACCTAACAGATGTCTAGAGAACCTTTCACCCAAACACAAAAGAATTTACTTTCTTCTCACCACCTCATGGAACCTTCTCCAAAATAGACCATATAATTGGTCACAAAACAAGTCTCAATAGATACAAAAAGACTGAAATAATCCCATGTATCTTATCTGACCACTATGGACTAAAACTGGATCTCAACAACAACAGAAATAACAAAAAAGCCTACATACACATGGAAACTAAACAATTTGCTTCTCAATGACAGTTGGGTCAGGGAAGAAATAAAGAAATCAAAGTATTCCTAGAATTTAATGAAAATGAAGGCACAACATACTCAAACTTATGGGACACAATGAAAGCAGTGCTAAGAGGATAGTTCATAGCACTAAGCGCCTACAAGAAGAAATTCAAAACCTCTCATGCCAGCAACTTAATGGCTCACCTAAAAGCCCTAAAAAAAAAAAAAGAAGCAGACATACCAAAGAGGGGTAGATGGCTAGAAATAATCAAACTCAGGGCTGAAATCAATAAATTAGAAACAAATAAAATAAGTCAAAGAATCAATGAAACCAAGAGCTGGTTCTTTGAGAAAATCAACAAGATAAGCAAACCCTTAACCCAATTAACTAAACAGGTGAAGAGATATTATCCAAATCAACAAAATCAGAAATGAAAAGGGGGACATAACAACAGACACTGAGAAAATCCAAACAATCATTAGGACTTACTTCAAAAGTCTATATGCCACAAAATTTGAAAATATAACTGAAATGGACAATTTTCTTGATTGATTCCATTTATCAAAGCTGAATCAAGACCAGGTAAATCAATTAAATAGTCCTATATCTCCTAAGGAAATAGAAACAGTCATCAAAAGTCTCCCATCCAAAAAAAGCCCAGGACCAGATGGTTTCAGCACAGAATTCTACCAGATTTTCAAAGAAGAGCTGACTCCAATTCTCTTCAAACTATTCCACAAAATAGAAACAGAAGGAACATTACCAAACTCATTCTATGAAGCCACAGTCACCTTGGTACCTAAAACTCACAAAGACCCAACAAAGAAAGAGAATTTCAGGCCAATCTCCCTTATGAATATTGATGCAAAAATACTTAATAAAATACTTGCAAACCGAATGCAAGAACACATCAAAGATATCATCCACTATGACCAAGTAGGCTTCATCCCAGGTATGCAGGGGTGGTTCAGTATACGGAAATCCATCAATGTGATCCATCATATTAAAAAACTGAAAGAAAAAAAACACATGATAATTTCCTTAGATGCTGAAAAAGCATTTGACAAAAGCCAACATGCATTCATGTTTAAAGTCTTCGAGAGATCAGGGATACAGGCACATATCTAAACATAGCAAAGGCAATATACAGCAAAACCTATAGCCAACATCAAACTCACTGGAGAGAAACTTAAAGCAATTCCACTGAAGTCAGGTACAAGACAAGGCTGCCTACTCTCTCCATATCTCTTCAACATAGTTCTGGAAGTCCTTGCTAGAACAATAAGACAATTGAAGGAGACCAAGAGGATACAAATCAGAAAGGAAGAAGTCAGAGTATCACTATTTGCAGATGATATGATAGTATATCTGACTGACCCCAAAATTTCTACCAGGGAACTCCTACAGCTGAAAAATACCTTCAGCAAAGTGGCAGGATACAAAATCAACTCAAAAAATCAGTAGTCCTCCCATATACAAAAGAAAAAAGGGCTGAGAAAAAAATTGAGGAAACAACACCCTTCACAATAGCCACAAAGGACATAAAGTACCTTGCTGTGAATCTAACCAAGCAAGTCAAAGATTTGTATGAAAAAAATTTCAAGTCTCTGAAGAAAGAATTAGAAGAAGATATCAGAAGATGGAAAAATCTCCCATGCTCATGGCTTGGTGGGATTAACATAGTAAAAATGGCCATTTTACCAAAAGCAATCTACAGATTCAATGCAATTCCCATCAAATTACCAACACAATTCTTTACAGACCTTGAAAGAAAAATGCTCAACTTCATATGGTATAACACAGAATTGCTAAAACAATCCTCTACAATAAAAGACCTTCAGGAGGTAACTCCATCCCTGATCTCAAGTTGTACTATAGAGCAACAGTAATGAAAACTGCATGGTACTGGCATAGAAACAGAATGGTGGATCAATGGAACCGAACAGAAGACCCTCAAATAAACCCACACATTTATGGATACCTGATCTTAACAAAGATACCAATACCACACAATGGAAAAAGGACAGCATCTTCAATAAATGATGCTGGTCTAACTGGATGTCTACATGTAGAAAAATGCAAATAGATCCATACTTATCACCCTACAGAAAACTAAAGTCCGAATGGATCAAAGACCTCAACATAAAACTAAACACATTAAATTGGTTAGAAGAAAAAGTGGGGAAGACCCTAGAACTCATTGGTACAGGAGACAACTTCCTGAACAGAACACCAACAGCACAGGCTCTAAGAGCAACAATCAATAAATGGGACCTCATGAAACTGAAAAGCTTCTATAAAGCAAAGGACAACATCATCAAAACAAAAAAACTGCCTACAGATTAGGAAAGAATCTTCACCAACCCTCTATCTGATAGAGGGCTAATCCAGTATATATAAAGAACTAAACAAGTTGAAAAGCAACAAATCAAGTAATCCAATTAAAAAATGGAGTACAGAGCTAAACAGAGAATTCTCAATAGAGAAATATCAAATGGCAGAGAAACACTTAAAGAAATGCTCAACATCATTAGCCATTAGGGAAATGCAAATCAAAACGACCCTGAGATTTACACCCATGAGAATGGCCAAGATGAAAAACTCAAGTGACAACACATGCTGGAGAGGTTGTGGAGAAAGGGGAACCCTCCTCCACTGCTGGTGGGGATATAAAATTGTACAACCACTCTGGAAATCAATCTGGCACTTTCCAGACAACAGGGAATAGCACTTCCTCAAGATCCAGCTATACCACTTGTAGTCATATATCCAAAAGAGGCTCAAGTACACAGTAAGGACATTTGCTCAACCATGTTTGTAGCAGCTTTATTTGTAATAGCCAGAACTTGGAAACAACCCAGATCTCCCTCAACTGAAGAATGGATACAGAAATTGTAGTACATCTACACAATAGAATATTACTCAGCAATGAAAAACAAGGAAATCATGAAATTTGCAGGTAAATGGTAGGATCTGGAAAGGATCATCCTGAGTGAGCTGCCCCAGAAGCAGAAAGACACACACAGTAGATACTCACTCATATAGACATATAATATAGGATAAGCCTACTAAAATCTGTACACCTAAAGAAACTAATCAAGAGGGAGAACTCTGGCTAAAATGCTTAATCCCCACACCAAAAGGCTTAGTGGATGGACACCAGAAGAAGAAGAAAACAGGAGGTTAGGAGCCTCCCACAGAGGGCCTCTGAAAGGCTCTGCCCTGCAGATTATCAAAGCAGATGCTGACACTTGCGGCCAAACTTTGGGCAGAATGCAGGGAATCTTAGGAAAGAAGTGAGAAATAATAGTAAGAGCTGGAGAGGACAGGAGATCCACAAGGAGAGCAACAGAACCAAAAAATCTGAGCACAGGGGTCTTTCCTGAGACTGATACTCCAACCAAGTACCATGCATGGAGATAACCTAGAACCCCTGCACAGAAATAGCCCATGGCAGTTCAGTGTCCAAGTGGGTTCTATAGTAATGAGAACAAGGACTGCCTCTGATCTGAACTGATTGGCCTGCTCTTTGATCACCTCCCCTTGAGGGGGGAACAACCTTACCAGGCCACAGAGGAAGACAATGCATCCACTCCTGATGAGACCTAACAGACTATGATCAGAAGGAAGAAAAAGAAATCCTCCCCTACCAGCGGACCTGGGGAGAGGAGTGTGTGGAGAAGGGGGAAGAAGGGAAGGATTGGGAGGGGAGGAGGGATGGAACTAGAGGGGGGATACAAAGTAAATAATGTTTAGTTATAAATAAAAGAAAAAAAGAAAGAAAAGCTGCCTGGTTCTTCAGTCTTTCTAATGGTAAAGTTAGCTTTTAAATCAGAATTGAGTAATTTTATTTCTCAAGAGAAATAACATTTGAGCTATTGTGTATAAATGGACAATAGGTAAGCGCTTCCCCCTTCCCTGGTACAAAGGATGTTGTTCCAATCCCCCACAATATCATGTAATTGACAGCCTTTGGTTTGACAATTACCTCTTCCAAAAAAATCAGAGTGCCTTTCTTAAGTGTCTTTCCTCTCTTTCTTTCCTTTTCTTTCTTTTCTTTGAGTTTTGGCAGTTCTAAATCTGGCAAGATTTTTGGAAGTTCTTCTGTAATTCTTGGAATACACCTTTAGGAATATGCTCACATTATTAAGAAACACATCTCGGCTAGACAGTTTAATGCATGTCTGGTAGGTTAATCCTGTCTGGCTAGAAGTTATTGGCAAGTTATTGTCTATTACCAGAAAGTAAAATGATTGAACACGAAATTTCCCAGCAACTTCCCTGTCCTCTTATTTTCATATTTGAATGAACAAAGTAAAAAACATTCCCATGTACCTGACACAGCTGTGTGTCTTTATTTTGTCTTGTCTTATTACACTAGCTAGGGCTTCCAGTGTGGTGTTCAAAAGAAGTGATGAGAATGAACAGTCTTGACCTCTGTCTATTGTGGGACTTTTCCATTCTCTGATGTTAGAAAACACTTCTACTCTTTAAACTCAAGGCTTCTCCTCCAACTCTCAGTCTCAATTCCAATGTCCTTCCCAGTTTTAGACTGTGTCCCAGCTAGGTGACAACAGGGATAAGGCCACCATGAGCTAATTATTAGTTCATTACAGTCTCCTTTTTAGTTCTCACATATTTATTACACGTGTCCTGTCTAGTTTTTGTTGTGATGGTGATTTTTTTTCTTTTTGCTTTCTGCTTCTTCTTGGCATTTAACAGAAGAAAAAGAATGGAAAATATTTCCCCCATCTTACATGGAAACCATATACTTTGATATTTTTTAAGTAAGATGTATTTTGTGGTGGTTTTTAAAAATGTCTTTATACCTTTCAAATTGCAGGGGGACAATATTTTAACCCTAAGAACATGAAAAAGGATATTTTTTCTTGACCTTATAGTTATTGTACTTGTTGGCAGAAGTGGAGGCTTAATTGTTATAGATGACAGTATCCAAGAGGAGTAGGACCCTGTACAGAGTAAACAAGTTCCTTTTGTTCCCTGCCCCTTTTGCCTAGACAAATGCTCTGAGATATGACAATATGGAGAAGAGCTAAGGATAAAATAGTCTTACTAGGTGAATGCTATTTTGAGCTGATTCTTCCTTGGACTTGACAGGTATCCAAATTAAACTCACTCACAGGTTCAGATTTGTCACATATATGTGGCAACCATTAAAAAACAAACCAAAAAAACTAATTAATTTATTTATTCTCTTTACATCCTAATTGTAGCCCCATCCTCCTCTCCTCTCAGCCCACTCTCCCTCTCCCTTCCCCCATGCCCTTACCCCTATTCCTCAGAAAGGAGGAACTTTCATCCCAACTTATCTGATCTCAAGTCACATAAAGATTGAGCAGGTCCTCTTCCCATGTGGCATGGGGAAGCAGCAACAGAGTTCATGTTAGAGACAGTCCCCACTCCTCTTACTTGGAGACCCACATGAAATCCGAGGTGCCCCTTGGCTCCATCTGTGTAGGGGTCCTAGGTCCAATCTATGTATGGTCCTGGGTTGGGTGCTTCAGTTCTCTGCAAGCTTCTCTGGGGCCCTGGTTAGTTGCCTTTGTTAGTCTTGTTGTGGAACTCCTGCCATCTCCAGGTCCTTCTGTCCTTCCCCCCACTTTTCATAAGACTGCCTATGCTTCACCCAGTGTTTGGCTGAGCCTCAGCATCTGTTTCCATCTGCTACTGCGTCTATCTTCTCATAGGACAGCTGTGCTAGGCTCCTATCTGCAAGCATAGTAGAGTACCATTAATAGTGTCAGGGCTGGCTCTCTCTCAGTTGGGCCAGGCATTGGTTGGACATTCCTTCAAAGTCTTCTCTTTCTTTATCCCTGCACAACATAATCCAGTTAAAAATGTGGTACAGAGGTAAACAGAGAACTTTCAACAGGGGAATATCCAATGGCTGAGAAGCACTTTAAGAAATGAGCAACTTCCTTAGTTATCTGAGAAATACAAATAACGACTCTTAGATTAAATCTTACACCCATCAGAATGGCTAAGATAAAAAACTCAAGTGACAGCACAAGCTGGTAAGTATGCGGAACAAGGTGAACCCTCCTCCATTGCTGGTGAGAGTGCAAACTTGTACAACCACTCTGGAAACCAATCTGGCACTACCTCAGAAAATTGGGAATAGTTCCACTCCTGGGTATATATACCCAAAAGATGGTCTACCGTACAACAAGGATACTTGCTCAACTATGTTCATAGCAGCATTATCTGTAATAGCCAGAATCTTGAAACAACCTACATGTCCCTCAACTGAAGAATGCATAAAGAAACCATACACAATGGAATGCTACTCAGCTAGTAAAAAGAAGGAAATTATGAAATTTGCAGGCAAATGGATGGACCTAGAAAAGTTCATTCTAAGTGAGGTAACCCAGACAGAGAACGGTAGAATTCTTGCTTTCGGTCTCTCATTAAAGCTCCTTGGCATAGTTGATGCATCACCTACATTGATTCTCAGCACTGGTTTTATAATTTGTCTAACTGCCTCTTTCAGAGAGAACTGAGAACTAACCTTTTCTCTCCCTTGCTTTTTTTTTTTCATTCTCTATATCCTCATTATACAATATAGTCTTAGGAATATATGATTCGCTTCTCAAACTTAACCCTCTTTGCCCAGTGAGTCACAACCTGTGGATCATGACCCCCTTGGCAAAACTCTATCTCCAAATATGTACATTATGACTCATACAATAGCAAAACTTCAGTTATGAAGTAGTAGTTAAAATAATGTTATGATTGGGGGTTCACCACAACATGAGGGACTGTATCAAAGGTCACAGCATTAGGAAGGTTGAGAACCACTGACTCCTGATCGTGAGTGAGACCAGAATCTACTACAGTGTCTTAGCTTTTGGTATCACAAATCAGACTAACTACCCTTGAATTTTCCTGGACTAGTTCCACATCCAATAAAGAATGAGACTTCAGTGTTGCCTGATGTGCTGACAATAAAAAAACTTAGTTTGCAGCCAGATGACTTTTGGGCAAAATAACATTTTCAGTGGTAAATGGAAAATAACAGTTTTTTACAACTAAAGCTGTATTTGTGAAACTAAGATTCACTATTAATTTAGTATATTGTCCCTCTGCCTTGTGAGCAGCTTGAGGGCAGAGACTAACTTTTTTTCACCAGCATTTAAATTTTTTTAAAATTTATTACAATTTATTCATTTTGTATTCCAGCTATAGCCCCCTCCCTCAGCCCCTCCCAATCCTGCCCTCCCTCCCTCTTCTCCTCCTGTGAACCTCCACCAGTCCACTGATAGGGATAGGGGAGGTCCTCCTCCCCTTCCATCTAACCCTAGCCTATCAGGTCTCATCAGGACTAGCTGCATTGTCTTCTTCTGTGGCCTGGCAAGGCTGCATCTCCATCAGGGGGAGATGATCAAAGAAACAGCCACTGAGTTCATGTCAAGACAGTCACTGTTCCCCTTACTAGGGAACCCACTTGGAGATTGAGCTGCCATAGGCTACATCTGTGCAGGGGTTCTACGTTATCTCCATGCATGGTCCTTGGTTGGAGTATCAGTCTCAGAAAACACTCCTGAGTTTAAATTTCATGAATCATTTTGTGTTATCCATAGGACCTAATGAAATGTCTGCAACAAGGAAAGTGTTCTACTATGTTTAAGCCACATGAAATAAATAGATTTGTTAGTTTGTGAATTTGTTAATTGGCCACTGTCCTATAAATAAAACTGCTGCTATTTAAATTTCATTCTCAGCCCTTCAGTTTCTTTCCCTCAAACTCAACACTTAGAATCAGTGTAGGCTATATACCACCTATGCCAAGGAGCTGCAGAGAGAGTCCTGCTTTTCGGGTGCCTAATGTAACAAAAGGAAGTGATTCTCAATGATAATGTATTACACTGTTTCCCAACCTAGTTTTTGTGGATGAGATTCACCTACAAAATAAAAATGTGTCAGAAACATGCAGATCAGGAAACTAGCATTGGAAAGGAAAAATAAAATATGACTAACAGGAGTCTGACTAAGGAAAAGTTCAGCAATTCTTTGCTGTAACGGGATCTCATAAAAGTGTGTTTGTCTTGTAACACAATTCTTCCATTAGTGTTAGGAAGCAGCTTTCCCATAAGCACATCTTGCAGAGGTCATTTCTCTCCTTTTACTGTGGGAAGTCTGCTCACCAGGATTGGCAGCAGGCCCATTTACTCAGTCACCTATCTCCCAGCCTATTAGTCTTTCTTTAAAAGACTCAATGTTGTCTTCAAAACCAAACCAAACAAACAAACAAACAAAATCCCCCCAAACAAACAAAACAAAACAAACACAACCCCCAAGCAAAACAAACAAAATACAGGTGTTCCCACCAAACTTTGTAAATCATCCCATTTTCCAATTGCATGATTAACAAAGCTACAAATGACTGCTTCCTTTTGAATAATAGTGGTTCTGTTTCAGTCCTTAGGTTATTTCTGATATAATCATTTCAACAGTGACTTCTAGGACATTCTATTTCCTGGCTTTATTCGTGTGTTGCAGTCTACTTCTTGTTGTCCTTTACTGGTTCTTCCCATATTTCTTCAGCCTATAAATATTAAAAGACTCAACCCCTGGGATAGTTCTGTGAAACTCCACCAAGGATGATATGACAGGCACATTCTTGAAAGCAGAGATGCTGTGATTACTCACGTGAGATCCTTACAAGATCAGGCCCAAGATGTTACCCAGCAAAATGCAGGGAGGTTTCAAGGGGCAGCAAAGGTGAGACTCGGGAGGTCACAGCTCTCTATTAACAGTTGCTGAGGATGGGGAAACATGTTCTTCAGTGGCATCTTAGCCCATAGGTTGCCCACAGCTTTGTAGGTAACCCCTCATCTATGCTAATGTAGGGAAACATAGTTACACTCATTGGTTCAGCCAACTAAACTTTATTAGAAATGTGTCTTTGGACTGTTGTTGGTGCTGTATCTGAGATGAATAGACATTAGTTCACATCTCCCAGGAAAGATTAAAGCAAATGTCATCAACCATTTCTGTACTCACTCTTTTTTTTATTAAATTTTTATTTTTTATATTAATTACAATTTATTTACTTTGTATCCCAGCTGTAGCCTCCTTCCTCATTCCCTCGAAATCCCTCCCTTCCTCATCTCCTCCCTGCCCCTCTCTAAGTTCAGTGATGGGGGAGGTCTCCCTCCCCTACCATCTGACCCTAGCTTATCAGGTCTCATCAGGACTGGCTGCAATGTCCTCCTCCATGGCCTGGCAAGGCTGCTCTTCCTTTTGGGGTGGGGAGGTCAAAGAGCCAGACACTGAGTTCCTGTCAGAGACAGTCCCTCTTCCCCTTACTAGGGAACCCACTTGGATACTGAGCTGCCATGGGCTACTTCTGAGCAGGGGTTATAGGTTATATCCATGTATGGTCCTTGGTTGGAGATTCAGTCTCAGAACAGACCTCTGTGCCCAGATATATTTGAACTTTGTGGAGCTTCTGTCCTCTCCAGATCTTAATAACTCCCCCTTCTTTCATATGACTCCCTGAACTCTGCCCAAGGTTTGGCTATGAGTCTCAGCATCTGCTTTGATACACTGCTAGGTAGAGTCTTTCAGAAGCCCTCTGTGGTAGGCTCTTGTCCTATTTCTTGTTTTCTCCTACTTCCCGTTTCCATCCCATTTGTTTTTCTAAGTTAGGATTGATCATCTTACCCCGGGTCCTCCTTTTTGTTTAGCTTCTTTAGGTGTACAGATTTTAGTATGTTTATCCTATCTTATAGGTCTAGTATCCTCTTACAAGTTAGTATGTATCCTGTATATCTTTCTGCTCTGGGATACCTCACTCAGGATGATCTTTTCTAGATCCCATCATTTGCCTGCAAATTTCATGATTTCCTTGTTTTTAATTGTTTAGTAGTATTCCATTGTGTAAATATACCACAATTTCTGTATCCATTCCTCCATTGATGGATATCTGGAAGTGGAACAAAGACCTCAACATAAAACCAGACACACTAAATTGGTTAGAAGAAAAGCTGGGGAAGAGCCTGGAACTCATTGGCACAGGAGACAACTTCCTGAACAGAACACCAACAGCACAGGCTCTAAGATCAACAATCAATAAATGGGACCTCATGAAAATGAAAACCTTTTGTAAAGCAAAAGATATTGTGGTCAGAACCAAACAATAGCCTACAGACTGGGAGAGGATCTTCACCAACCCTATATCTGAGAGAGGGCTAATATACAAAATTTATAAACAACTAAAAAATTTAAAAAGCAACAAATCAAGCAATCCAATTAAAATATGGGGTATGGAGCTAAACAGAGAATTCTCTGTAGAAGAATATTGAATGGTAGAGAAACACTTAAAGAGATGCTCAGTGTCCTTAATCATCAGGGAGACGCAAATCAAAATAACCCTGAGATTTCACTCCATACACATCAGAATAGCTAAGATGAAAAACTCAAGTGACAACACATGCTGGAGAGGTTGTGGAGAAAGGGGAACCCTCCTCCATTGCTGGTGGGAAAGTAAACCTGTACAACCACTTTGAAAATCAATCTTGTATTTTCTCAACCAATTAGGAATAGCACTTCCTCAAGATCTAGCTATACCACTCCTAGGCATATATCCAAAATATGTTCAAGTACACAAGGACATTTGCTCAGCCATGTTTGTCGCAGTTTTATTCTTAATAGCCAGAACTTGTACTCACTGTTAATAGTCTCATCCAGTCCCAGAATGCTAAATGTCACTCTATTTTGACAACCTCTCAGTATGAAGAGCTCTATTCTCACTCCAGACTTGTATCTGCTGCCTATTTAATATCCCCAACCAGATGTCTAACAAAAATTTCATATTCACAATGATTAAAAGTTAATTCCTGATGTTCTAATCTTCAATCCATTTTAAGCCAGCTTCTCCAAAGTTCTTCTTTTCTCAGTAATGGCATCTCTATCTGTTTAGTTTCTTAAGCCAATACCTTATCATTTTTCTCTCACACTTCAAATCCTATCTGTCCTCATATTCTGTTGACTCTAGTTCTGAAAAAACAGACAGAATCTTACCAGTTCTTATCACATGTCTCTTCCACCTGGATTGTTACAACTACTTTCTCACTGGTTCTTGCATATTTTTTCCACAAATCTTTTTACATAAATTTAATCATTTTTTCATTAGTCACATGAAAGTCCATGGTATATTTAACAGAGACATACAGGAATGGCTTAGTTATATACTGCCAGAGTTACTAAGAAGACTTAGACAGAGTTTCAGTTAAGAAGTCTTACAGAAGGACTCTGAAAGACTCTACCCTGCAGGGTATCAAAGCAGAGGCTGTGACTCATAACCAAACTTTGGGCAGAGTACAGGGAATCTTACGAAAGAAGAGGAAGATAGGAGAACTGGAGAGGACAGGAGCTCCACAAGGAGAGAAAGAAAATCTGGGCACAAGGATCTTTTCTGAGACTTACACTCCAACCAAGGACCATTCATGAAGATAACATAGAACCCCTGCACAGATGTAGCCTATGTCTCTGACATGAACTTATTGGCCTGCTCTTTGATCATCTCCCCCTAAGGGAGTTACAGCCTTACCAGGCCACAGAAAAAGACAATGTAGCCACTCCTGATGAGACCAGATAGGCTAGGTTCAGATGAAAAGGGAGGAGGACCTCCCCTAGCAGTGAACTGGGGGAGAGGCATGGGTGGAGAAGAGGGAGGGAGGGGGACTGGGAGGGGATGAGGAAGGGGGCTCAGTTGTGATACAAAGTGAATAAACTAACAAAACAGTAAATAAATTTTAAAAAGATGTAATTAAAAAAATAAATAAATAGTACAAAAGGAAGTCTTTTAAAAGAAAAGTCTTTTCAAAAAGAAGAAAAGTGTAAAGGTAGTATAGCCTCCAGAAAACATGATAATAGTCGAAAGTAAAGACAAATATGTTGTAGTATGTGTTTTTGTATACTCTGCTTTGGAAGTTTGTGTTACTTACATGATAAAGCTCAGAAAACAATGACCAGGTATGTCTCAGTTATGAGACTTCTAAAGTAAATACTGTCCCACTTCTTTCCTAAGATTCCATACTCTCTTCATACTGAGAGGTTGTCAAAATAGAGTGACATTTAGCATTCTGGGACTGGATGAGACTGTTAAGAGTGAGTACAAGTTCTGGCTATGTGAACTCTAATATCAGACTACATAGTTATAATTTCTTCTTTCATAGTTATATGATCTTAAGGAAATGGAGCAACTTTCTAGTGTCTGATCTTCTATTGCTCTATTTACACCAAGTGTTTTGAGGATTGATTGCATTAATTGATAGAAAACAATTAGTCTACACACTGTAAACATTCAACAATATTAGTTACTTTCATTAATTACTGATATGATTTTTATCTTTATTAATTACATTTTATTCACTTTGTATCCCCCCTGTGGTTCCCTCCCTCTTCCCATCCCAATCCCTCCCTTCCTCCACCCTCTGTATGCCCCTCCCCAAGTCTACTGATAGAGGAGGTCTTCTTTTCCTTCCTTCTGATCCTAGTCAATTAGGTCTCATCAGGAGTGGCTGCACTGTCTTCTTCTGTGGCTGGTAATGCTGCTTCCCCCACAGGGGGAGGTAATTAAAGAGCAGGCCAATCAATTCATGTCAGAGACAGTCCCTGTTCCTATTACTATGGAACCCACTTGGATACTGAACTGTCATGGACTATTTCTGTGCAGAGGTTCTAGGTTATCTCCATGCATGGTACTTGGTTGGAGTATCAGTCTCAGAAAAGACCCCTGTGCTCAGATTTTTTGGTTTTGTTGCTCTCCTTGTGGAGGTCCTGTCCTCTCCAGATCTTACTGTTTCCCACTTTATTCCTAAGATTCAATGCACTCTGCCCAAAGGTTGGCCATAAGTGTCAGCATCTGCATTGATAGTCTGAAGGGCAGAGCCTTTCAGAGGTTCTCTGTGTCAGGCTCCTGACTTGTTCCCTCTTTTCTCCTTCTTCTGATGTCCAGCCTCTTTGCTTTTCTGGATAGGAATTGAGCATTTTAGCAAGTCCTCCATCTTGATTAGTTTCTTTAGGAGTACAGATTTTAGTAGGCTTATCCTATATTATATGTCTATATGAGTGAGTATATACCGTGTGTGTCTTTTTGCTTCTGGGGCAGCTCACTCAGGATGATCTTTTCCAGATCCCACCATTTACCTGCAAATTTCATGATTTCCTTGTTTTTTATTGCTGAGTAATATTCCATTGTGTAGATGTACCACAATTTGTGCATCCATTCCTACACTGAGGGGCATCTGGGCTGTTTCCAGCTTCTGACTATTACAAATAATGCTGCTACAAACATGGTTGAGCAAACATGGTTGTCCTTACTGTGTACTTGAGCCTCTTTTGGGAATATGCCTAGGAGTGGTATAGCTGGATCTTGAGGAATCACTATTCCTAGTTGTCTGAGAAAGTGCCAGCTTGCTTTATAGAACAACAATACTAAAAACTGCATGGTACTGGCATAGAAACAGACTGTTGGATCAATGGAATTGAATAGAAGACCCTGACATAAATCCACACACTTATGGACACCTGATTTTTGACAAAGATGCCAAAACCATTCAATGGAAAAAAGACAGCATCTTCAACAAATGGTGGTCTAACTGGATGTCTACATGTAGAAAAATGAAAATAGATCCATACTTATCACCATGCACAAAACTAAATTCCAAATGGATCAAAGAACTCAACATAAAACTAGACACACTAAACCACTGAAGAAGAAAAAGTGGGGAAGAGCCTTGAACTCATTGGCACAGGAGACAACTTCCTGAACAGAACACCAACAGCACAGGCTCTAAGAGCAACAATCAATAAATGGGACCTCATGAAACTGAAAAGCTTCTGTAAAGCAAAGGACACTGTCCTCAGAACAAAACAACAGCCTACCGATTGGGAAAGGATCTTCACCAACCCAACATCTGACAGAGGACTAATATCCAGTATATATAAGGAACTCAAGAAGTTAAACAGCAAAAAAATCAAGTAATCCAATTAAAAAATGGGGAACAGAGCTAAACAGAGAATTCTCAATAGGAATAAGGCAGAGAAACACTTAAAGAAATGCTCAACCTCATTAGCCATCAGGGAAATGCAAATCTAAATGACCCTAAGATTTCACCTTATACCCATCAGAATGGCTAAGATCAAAAACTCAAGAGACAACACATGCCTGAGAGGTTGTGGAGAAAGGGGAACCCTCCTCCACTGCTGGTGGGAATATAAACTCGTATAACCACTGATATGATTTTAATCTGAAATGCTCCTCAGTTTCATTTTGAAGATTCAGCCGTTGCTGTTAATGGCATCTCAACATGCTTTAGCAACATTAGAAGACAAGGCCTAGATGTTAGACGGTCTCTAAAGGTGGACCTTGCTTTCTACTTTGTTCTCCATTTTCTAATTTGTTTTGTTGTGGGCAGTCTCTGACACACAGTCCTTGTCACCATGACTTTGATACTCTGTGAAGCATTCTCTGTTACAAAGGACTCAAACCCCACTGAAACAATGAGGTAATGCCTACATATATGATAAGACTGTATTGCCATCCTGAGAATGGGACTTTGTATTTAGTTATGCTTGTTTTATGTTATTGACAAAAGATTACATTCTGATTAGTATTCTGATATTCATTTTGTTTATTTTTCAGATTTATTTTGCTTCTATTTCTCTATTCCCTTTTCTCCCTCCAAAACCTCCCATATGACTATCCCCATTTTCTTTCAAATTCATGACCTCTTCTTTTTCAGTTGTTGTTGTATGCATATTCAATTACTTTTATGCAATAATTTGATGTGGCAATACAAATCATTTATTTACTGCCAAGTGTACACGCATATACTTTGTTCCAAATTAGTATTCTCTACATCACAAGCCATAGTTGGATTTCTGCTGTTCTGAAAGATGATTGACAATTTCTTACTTAAAGCTGCCCAGTTAAAAATCTTTTAACAGATCACATAAATCTAGTAACTTAAGCCTTTGATTTGCAATTTGTCCATCTTGGATGGAGACCAAGCTTGTTATCAAGCAAATATTGGCACTGCATATTAGTGATTTCTTGGTCATTTAATACAAGTGACCTTTTTCTAAGATGTGTGTCTTGATTAGATTTTTCATATGAAAATCTTAATCTTACTTTCTGCATAGTTGCTTATTAAATACATAATGAAGAATATTTCCACTGAATATTTTCCCTAGGGAATGTTTTGAGGATTGGACCTAGAGCCCTTTGCATGAGTGGTAAGTTATGAATCCCTGAGCTGCATACCAGGCCTGCCTGCTCTGTGAACTCTTTGGTGACTATTGTTATATATTTAAAAACTTGCTTATCTGTGATAATACTTGTGGAAATTATAGAAAGACTCTCTGTCTTTGAGATACTTCTATATTTTCCTCTTACAGAAAGATATACTGACAAAGTAGGGCAGTAACACTATGTTTTGAGTCACTGGAAAGCTAATTTTATTGAATAGTTTTCTAGCATCATGCCATAATCAGAGATTAAAAGAAATGTGAAGATATTTATTCAAAATGTATCAGTGTAGATACTGATCACATCATTGAAGATTTTATTCACTCTGTAAAGGGGAATGTTGGAAAAATAAACATCAGTTTTCTTGGAGAAAATTTTTGTTGCTCCAATTAAGAAACACTGAAAAGCTGTATTCTGATACTTATCATATTTATTTATATGTTTGTGTTGAGGGCATGAGCATGCTGCAATTTACCTGTGAGTTGTCAAAGGACAATTTCCAGAAATTGGTTCTCTCCTTCCACTTTATAGGCTGAACTCCTTGGCTGAGCCATTTTTTTTTCAGCCTGATGTTCAATTATTTTTATCTTACAAATCTTGTGATTTTTCTCCTTTTCTTCCTTCCATCTCTTCCTCCTTCCTTTTTCCTCTCTTTCTTTCTGTTCAGTTTACTCATGTGTAATTAACAAAGAAAAATTTTATTTTTGGACATGCCATTTACAACATGATGACTATATACAGTATAAAGACCATGGCAATCAATTAAAACATCTATCACCACACAGTTACAATGTGTTTGCACTCTTATCTATTAGCAAATTTCAGGCAAACAGTAGAGTCTTATTAACTTTGATACTATGCTGTTCACTATATTTCCAGATCTCCTTAAACCATGTTTGTTGTGGTTGTAACCTTGATAAGTCGTTTTTACCTCAAGAGCAGGAAATTGATGTTTGTCTTTGCATGGAACACTTAATCTGTGTTTCCTTAATAAAATACTGGAGACAAATTAATTAAAATGAGCAGAAATGTGTTTCTTCAGTATTATGGAGGATGAAAAGGCCAGCATCAGGGCGCTAACAAGTTGCATTGTCTGTGAGTATTGTTATCTGTCTCTAGAAGGGGGAAATGTTATGTTCTCACAAGGTGGGTTTTAGAAAGGTACAAGGGGAGAGATCCAAGATGGCGGTGCTGGGACGACACTCTCTCTGACCAGCAGCACAGCAGGATCAGCACAGTCACCAGCAGTCAGAACTTGCAGCTCTAAAACACAAGCAATTATATTTCCCAGGTGAGAGGATACCCCACAGTGGAGGATTCGATCAGCTTCAACTCACCCAGCTAAACTGCAGAATAGATTTCGGTTCCACCAGGCGCTTGGTCACCAGTCCAGAGCCACATGCCAGCATGCTCTGATCACTGTTCCAGACCGAACTGTGACTGTGAGTCCCACAACATTAGAGACTGGGATTTCCAGTTGAGAGAGAACCCCACAGTGCAGGAAACAATCAGGACAGACCTTAGATTACCCAGACAATCCCTAGAAAAGACCCAGGGTTCCACGAGTACCCAGCAGCTAGCTCAGAGCCAGGGACACAGGCACCAGCGAGTCCTGCCTGCCTGCCTGACTTGCTGCCCCAGATAGAACTGTGGGCCCCAGAGCACCAGAGACTGAGTTTCTCTGTCGGGTGCAAACTCACATTGAGGGGAACAACAGGTCTTCTTTCAGAGCACTCAGCTGATACCACCATCCCCAAAAAGTCTCTAGAAAAATTACCCAGTTTTGGCAGACACCCAGGCGCCCAACAGCCAGAAAGGCAGAGCCACACAAGTTTGTGCCTGTGGGTTCTACTTGCCATCAAAGACTGAACGTTGGTCCCCAAAGCACAGTCTAGGTGTCCCTGTCAGGAGGAAATCCCACAGCGGGGGTTCATCAGTCCATCGCTCAGGACACCTAGCTCCAGAAGACTTTCTGGATTCACGTAGGCCCTAGGCTCTAGCCTTCTACTGCAGGCATGAGCACTGTGCTCACTTGCCATTACCGAGTACTGCTAGGGCACTGGAGCACACAGCTGCATCCTCAGACCTACAAAAGCCAGAGCTCCATTAGAGCAGCCTTCAGATACTGCTCCAAGGTTCAACCAGTTATCCCTAGCTAAAATGACAAAACTGTGGGACTCCCTGATTCTTCAAGAGGGCTGCATACAACAATTACACCTTAAGAGCAATAGCTGCTGCTCACTAAATTCAGAGCAAGAAACCTAGCAGCAGGACAGCCATCACCAGGACCTCTCCCGAGGAGAGGAGAGCCTTCCTGAACATGACAGTTACCACACAGGTCCATATACCTGAAGTGAACTGTGACAATTCCTGAAAAGCACCACCATTCAGTTGAACATACCCAAAAAGCTGAGGAGATCACTTTCAGAACCCTGCCAAGTGGATTCTCCCCAACCCAGAACCCAGCAGGCACCAGAAATTAACAGGCAACACCTGAGACTGGAAGATGGGTAGAGGCCAGCAAAAAAGCACAACCAACAAAAGGCAAAGGCAAAGCAATATGGCATTCCCAGAACCCAGTTATACAGGGACAAGTAGCCCTGGACACCCTAATATAAGTGAAATTCAAGAAGATGATCTTACATCTATGCTTATGAAGCGATTAATGGAGGAAGTAAATAAAGTGCGTAAAGATTTAGGGGAAGCTATAGTAAAACAGATTATGGCCATCCGTAAAGAAATACAGGAAGCTATAGCAAAAACAGTTTGTGGCTTTCAGAGAGGAAATGATTAAATCACTGTTGTAAGCGACTATTAATATTTACTATTGGTTTATCTTCTAGTAATGCTGCTGTTAATCCTCAGCAGCTGTATAACCAAATCACCACACTGAGACTGGGTTTTTAGTTAACCTAGAACACAATGCTGGGCAATATTTACTACTTCCTAAACCTCCAAGCCCTCAGTTTCCTAACATTTAGATTTCCCACATTATACTTGCTTTTTGTGAAATCTTAGGTCTGGTTTATGCTCCAAGTCCTCCAAGCTCTCCCCTCCAGGTCTGCTCTCCTCACTCTCCTCTCACCCCTTCTGCTCCCGCTCATCTCCTGCTCTCTAGCTCCTCCCCTCTTTCCTGTCCTCTGGCTCCTCCCATTGCACAACATTGTATCTAGTTGTTTTATTTTGTCCTGTTTACATAAGAGTTCAGACAGGATGTTTATAGTGAGTATCACAATGCAATATCCTGATTGAAACCAGAGAGTTGGGAGTGGGGAAATCAGCATTTGAACTAACAAGGATAAGGCATATACATTTTAAAAGAACATTATACCAACAATCACTGAAATAAATAAAAGAAACAGAGGAATGTTCAAACAAACTGGTGAAAAATTTGAAGGAAAAACAGAAAAATACAGTCAGAAGGGTGAAAGAAATCAACAAAACAGTTCAAGATCTGAAGATAGAACTGAAAAAAATTAAAGAAAACACAAACGGAGGAAATCATGGAGAGGGGGAACCTAGAAAAGAAAACAGAAACTACAGAGGTAAACTTAACCAACAGACTACAAGAGATGGAAGAAAGAATCCTCGATGTGGAAGATACAATGGAAGAAATCAATGGTATTCATCAAAGTAAATAATTAATATAAAAAATTCCTGACACAAACCATCCAAGAAATCCAAGACAACATAAAAAGACAAAACCTAAGAATAATAGGAATAGAGGAAAAAGAAGATTCCCTCTTCCAAGGCGCAGAAAATATTTTCAACAAAATCATTGAAGAAAATTTCCCCAACTTAAAGGAGAGGCATATAAGAATACAAGAAGCTTACAGAACACCTAATAAATTAGAGCAGAAAATAAAATCCTCCCATCACATAATCAAAACAATAAGTATATAGAACAAAGAAAAAATACTAAAAGCTGCAAAGGAAAAAGGCCAAGTAACAAATAATGGCAACCCCATCAGAATCACACCTGACTTCTCCACAGAAACTGTGAAAGCCAGAAGGGCCTGGATAGATATCATGCACACCCTAAGAGAACACAGATGTCAGCCTAGGCTGCTATAACTAGCAAAACTCTCAGTCCTCATAGATGGAGAAAACAAGATATTCAACGACAAAAACAAAATTCAATAATACCTACACACAAATCCAGTGTTACAGAATACATTAGAAGAACAAATACAACCCAAAAAAACCAACAACTTTCAAGAAAACACAGGAAATGAATAACCTCACTACAGCAAATTAAAAAGTAGCCAAACACACAAACATACTACCTCAGTCAACACCAATTATCAAAATATCAAACAGCTAGTGGATATTAATCTCCCTCAACATCAATGGAATCAATTCTCCAATAAAAAGACACAGACTAACAGAATGGATGCATAAACAAGACCCCAAAATCTGTCGCATACAAGAAATACACCTAAGTCACAAAGATAGACATTACCTAAGAGTAAAGGGCTGGAAGACAGTTTTCCAAGCAAATGGACCCAAGAAGCAAGCAGGAATAGCCATTCTAATGTCTAATAAAATAGGCTTTCAACCAAAATTAATCAAAAGAAATAGAGAAGGACACTTCATACTGATCAAAGGAAAAATCCACCAGGAAAATATCACAATTCTGAACATCTATGCCTCAAATGCAATGGCACCCACATTTGTAAAAGAAACATTAACAAAATTTAAACCACACATAGCTCTTCACACATTAATAACGGGAGACTTCAACACCCCACTCTCAACAAAGGACCAGTCAACAAAACAGAAATTAAATAAAGAACCAATAACTTTGACAGAAGTCAAATGGACCTCATAGACATCTACAGAACCTTTCACCCAAACACAAATAATTTACTTTCTTCTCAGCACCTCATGGAACCTTCTCCAAAATAGACCATAAAGTTGGCCACAAAGCAAGACTCAACAGATACAAGAAGATTGAAATAATCCATTGTATCCTATCTGATCACCATGGACTAAAACTGGACCTCAATGACAGAAATAGCAAAAGGCCTTCAACACATGGAAACTGAACAACCTTGCTACTAAATGACAGCTGGGTCAGAGAAGAAATAAAGAAAGAAATTAAACTCTTCCTAGAATTCATTGAAAATGAAGACACAACATACCCAAACTTATGGGACACAATGAAAGCAGTGCTAAGAGGAAAGTTTATAGCACTAAGGGCCTTCAAGAGGAAATTTGAAACATCTTACTCAAGCAACTTAATGGCTCACCTAAAAGCCCTAGAAAAAAAGAAGCAGACACACAAAAGAGGAGTAGATGGTTGGAAATAATCAAACTCAGGGCCGAAATCAATCAATTAGAAACAAATAAAACAATTCAAAGAATCAATGAAACCAAGAGCTGGTTCTTTGAGAAAATCAACAAGATAGACAAACCCTTAGCCAAACTAACTAAAAGGCAGAAAGGCACCATCCAAATCAAGAAAATCAGAAATGAAAAGGGGGACATAACCACAGACATTATTTGAAGAGATCCAAATAATAATTAGGTCTTACTTCAAAAGGCTATGTACCATAAAATTTAAAAATCTCAATAAAATGAACAATTTTCTTGACCAATTCCACATGCCAATCAATTTTATTGATTTACCTGAATCAAGACCAAGTAAATCAATAAAATAGTCCTATATCCCCCAAGGAAATAGAAGCTGTCATCAAAAGTCTCCCATGCAAAAAAAGCCCAGGGCCATATGGTTTCAACACAGAATTCTACCAGACCTTCAAAGAAGTGCTAACACCAATACTCTTCAAATTATTCTACAAAATAGAAACAGAAGGAACATTACCAAACTCATTCTATGAAGCCACAGTCACCTTGGTACCGAAAACTCACAAATACCCAACAAAGAAAGAGAATTTCAGGCCAATCTCCCTTATAAACATTGATGCAAAAATACTCAACAAAATACTTGCAAACCGAATACAAGAAGACATCAAAGATATTATCCACTATGACCAAGTAGGCTTCATCCCAGGCATGCAAGGGTGGTTCAATATAGGGAAATCCATCAATGTAGTCCACCACATAAACAAACTGAAGGAGAAAAACCACATGATCATCTCCTTAGATGCTGAAAAAACATTTGACAATATCCAACATCCATTCATGTTTAAAGTCTTGGAGAGATCAGGGATACAAGGCACAAACCTGAACGTAGTAAAGGCAATATACAGCAAGCCTATAGCCAAAATCAAACTCAATGGAGAGAAACTTAAATCATTCCCACTGAAATCAGGGACAAGGCAAGGCTGCCCACTTTCTCGATATCTCTTCAACATAGTTTTGGAAGTCCTTGCTAGAACAATAAGACAATTTTAAAAGAGATCAAGGGGATACAAATTGGAAATGAAGAAGTAAAAGTATCACTGTTTGCAGATGATATGATAGTATACCTGAATGACCCCAAAAATTCTACCAGGGAACTCCTACAGCTGAATAACACCTTCAGCAAAGTGGCCGGATACAAAATTAACTCAAAAAGAGCAGTAGCCCTCCTGTATACAAAAGACAAAAGGGCCAAGAAAGAAATTAGGGAAACAACACCCTTCATAATAGCCACAAAGGAAATAAAGTACCTTGGTATGAACCTAACCAAGCAAGTCAAAGACTTGTATGAAAAAAATTTCAGGTCTCTGAAAAACAAATTAGAAGAACATATCAGAAGATGGAAAGATCTACCATGCACATGGCTTGGCAGGATTAACGTAGTAAAATGGCCATCTTACCAAAAGCAATCTACAGATTCAACGCAATTCCCATCAAATTACCAACACAATTCTTTACAGACCTTGAAAGAAAAATTCTCAACTTCATATGGAACAAGAATCCAGAATTGTTAAAACAATCCTGTACAATAACAGATCTTCTGGAGGTATCTCCATCCCCAATCTCAAGCTGTACTATAGAGCAATAATTCTAAAAACTGCATGGTACTGGCAAAGAAACAGACTGGTGGATCAATGGAATCAAACAGAAGATCCTGAAATAAATACACACACTTATGGACATCTGATTTTTGACAAAGATGCCAAAACCACTCAGTGGAAAAAAGACAGCATCTACAACAAATGGTGCTGGTCTAACTGGATGTCTACATGTAGAAAAATGAAAATAGATCCATACTTATCACCCTGCACAAAAATAAAGTCCAAGTGGATCAAAGAAGTCAATATAAAACTAGACACACTAAACTGCTTAGAAGAAAAAGTGGGGAAAAGCCTTCAACTCATTGGCACAGGAGACAACTTCCTGAACAGAACACCAACAGCACAGGCTCTAAGAACAACAATCAATAAATGGGACCTCATGAACTGAAAAGCTTCTGTAAGGCAAAGGACACCGTCGTCAGAACAAAACGTAGCCTACAGATTGGGAAAGGATCTTCACCAACCCAACATCTGACAGAAGGCTAATATCCAGTATATATAAAGAACTCAAGAAGTTAAATAGCAATAAATCAAGTAATCCAATTAAAAAATGAAGTACAGAGCTAAACAGAATTCTCAATAGAGACAGAGAAACATTTAAAGAAATGTTCAACCTCATTAGCCATTAGGGAAATGCAAATCAAAACAACCCTAAGATTTCACCTTACACCCTTCAGAATGGCTAAGGTCAAACCTCAGTGACAACACATGCTGGAGAGGTTGTGGAGAAAGGGGAACCCTCCTCCACTGCTGGTGGGAATGTAAACTGGTACAACCATTCTGGAAATCAATCTGGCACTTTCTCAGACAACTAGGAATAGTGCTTCCTCAAGAACCAGTATACCGCTTTTAGGCATATATCCTAAAGAGGTTTCAAGTACACAATAAGCACAGCTGCTCAACCATGTTTGTAGCAGCCTGATTTGTAATAGCCAGAAGCTGGAAACAGCCCAGATCCCCTAAACTGAGGAATGGATACAGAAATTGTGGTACATCTACACAATGGAATATTACTCAGCAATTAAAAAAAAAGGATATCATGAAATCTTCAGGTAAGCGGTGGGCACTGGAAAAGATCATCCTGAGTGAGCTATCCCAGAAGCAGAGAGACACACACAGTATATACTCACTCACATAGATATATAATACAGGATAAACCTACTAAAATCTGTACACCTAAAGAAACTAATCAAGAGGGAGGACTCTTGATAAAATGCTCAATCCCTATCCAGAAAGGCAAAGAGGCTGGACATCAGAAGAAGGAGAAAAGAGGGAACAAGTCAGGAGCATGCCACAGAGGGCCTCTGAAAAGCTCTGCCCTACAGGGTATCAAAGCAGATGCTGAGACTTATGGCCAACCTTTGGGCAGAGTGCATGGAATCTTATGAAAGAAGTGGGAAATAGTAGGATCTGCAGAGGACAGAAACTCCACAAGGAGAGCAACAGAACCAAAAAATCTGAGCCCAGAGTTCTTCCCTGAGACTGATACTCCAAGTAAGGGCCATTCATGGATTTAACCTAAGAACCCTGCACAGGAGTAGCCCATGGCAGTTCAGTGTCCAAGTTGGTTCCATAGTAATGTGAACAGTGACTGTCTCTGAAATGAACTGATTGGCCTGCTCTTTAATCACATCCCCCATCAGGGGATTTAATCACATCCTCCCCATCAGCCTTACCATGCCACAGAGGAAGACAATGCAGTCACTCTTTATGAGAACTAATAGACTAGGATCAGAGGGAAGGAAAAGAAGACCTCCCCTATCAGTGGACTTGGGGAGGAACATGCATGCAGAAGGGGGAGGAATGGAGGGATTGGGAGGGGAGTAGGGAGAGAATTACTGAGGGAATACAAAGTAAATAAAGTGTAATTAACAAAGAATTAAAAAAAAAAGAAAGGTACAAGGGGCCAAACAGCGGCTGAGCATTTTGCAGAAGGATGTTAATCCTGTACAAGGGGAGCTTCTCTTATGGTCATCTATTTTAAGGGCCTTAATTTCATTGATGAGGGAATTGCATTCATGACTCTTTTCCTTTTTAAAATCACATCTATATCCTATTAACTTTCAGTACACACAAATTTTGAATGGGACACATTCAAAACATAACATACAGAAGAAAGTAGAGAAGGTTTCTTGTTATTTAGGGTTACAGTACTCAACTTGACAGTTGAGAGATTAGACATCAGAAGAAGAAGAAAACAGGAAACAACCTAGGAACCTACCACAGAGGGCCTCTGAAAGCCTCTGCCCTACAGACTATCAAAGCAGATGCTGAGCCTGATGGGCAACTGTTGGGCAGAGTGAATGGAATTTTAGGTAAGAACTGGGAAATAGTAAGAGCTGGAGAGGACAGGGTCTCCACAAGGAGAGCAACAGAACAAGAAAATTTGAACACAGGAACTTCCCAGAGACTCATACTCCAACCAAGGACTATTCATAGAGATAACCCAGAACCCCTGCACAGATGTAGCCCAGGGCAGTTCAGAGTCCAATTGGGTTACATAGTAATGGGAAGAGGGACTGCCTCTGACATAATCTGATTGGCCTGCTCTTTGATCACCTCCCCCTGCGGGGGAGCAGCCCTACCAGGCCATAATAGATGACAATGCAGCCACTTTTGATGTGAACTGATAGACTAAGATCAGAAAGGAGAGGAGAACCTTCCCTATCAGTGGACTTGGGGAGTGGCATGCATGCAGAGGGAGGAGGGAGGGTGGGATCAGGAGGGGAGGAGGGAGGGGCTTATGGGGGGATGCAGAATGAATAAAGTGTAATTGATGAAAAATTAAAAAAAAGAAAAAATAAAATAAAATAAAGAGATTAGTATGTTTGTATACTTTGAAAATATACATGGGGCACAGCATCTGGAAAATTCTGCTTTATAACAAACATTTGTACATTACCTTTTCAACATGTAGACACATTTAAACCACATTTAAAATGTTTGTGAGAGAAAGCAGGGAATAAACAGCAAATAATCAAATAATTGGTCAAAATCAAATTATTGAACCCAAAGCAGAAATAACGAAGAGCCAATGTGTCACTAGTATAGAAATGCTGACCACAGTGCCATTGATGTCCTCTGCATTTTGCAGGTACTCTATAAGAAGGGAGAACTCCTTCAGTTGTCTTACTGTTTAAGCTAGGACTTCAAGTACTATGTTGAAGAGATAGGGAGAAAGTGGGCAGCCTTGCCTTGTCCCTGATTTCAGTGGGATTGATTTATGTTTCTCTCCATTGAGTTTGATGTTGGCTATAGGATTGCTGTATATTGCCTTTACTATGTTTAGGAATGTGCCTTGTATCCCTGGTCTCTCCAAGACTTTACATATGAATGGATATTGGACTTTGTCAAATGCTTTTTCGGCATCTAAGGAGATGATCATGTGGTTTTTCTCCTTCAGTTTGTTAATGTGGTGGATTACATTGGTGGATTTCCATATATACTGAACCACCCTTGCATGCCTGGGATGAAGCGTGCTTGGTCGTGGTTGATGATATCTTTGATGTATTCTTGGATTCAGTTTGCAAGTATTTTTGCATCAATGTTCATAAGAGAGACAGGTCTAAAGTTCTCTTTTTTGTTGGGTCTTTGTGAGGTTTAGGTACCATGGTGACTGTGGCTTCATAGAATGAGTTTGGTAATGAGTTTTGTTTCTATTTTGTGGAATAGTTTGGAGAGAATTGGAGATAGATAGCAGTTCTTTAAGGTCTGGTAGAATTCTGTGTTGAATCCATCTGGCCCAGAGCTTTTTTTTGGAAGGGAGACTGTTGATGACTGCTTCAGTTTCCTTGGAGGATATAGGATTATTCAATCTTTCTGCCTGATTTTGACTTAATTTTGGTAGATGGAATCTATCAAGAAAATTGTCCATTTCTTTTAGATTTTTCAAATTTTGTGGCATATAGGCTTTTGTAGTACAAACTAATGATTGTTTGGATTTTCTTGGTGTCTGTAGTTATGTCCCCCTTTTAATTTCTGATTTTGCTGATTTGGATAGTTTCTCTCTGCTTTTAGTTAGTTTGGCTAAGGGTTTGTCTATCTTGTTGATTTTCTCAAAGAACCAGCTCTTGGTTCCACTGAATCTTTAAATAGTTTTATTTGTTTCTAATTGATTTCAGCCCTGAGTTTGATTATTTTTAGCCATCTGCTCCTCTTGGGTGTATTTGAATCTTTTTTTCCTAGGGCTTTCAGTTGGACCATTAAGTTGCTTGTATGAGATGTCACACATTTCTTCTTGAAGGCACTTAGTGCTATGAATTTTCCTCTGATCACTGCTTTCATTGTGTCCCATAAATTACATATGTTGTACCTTCATTTTCATTGAATTCTAGAAAGTCTCAAATTTCTTTCTTTATTTCTTTCTTAACCCAGCTGTCACTGAGTAGCAAGTTGTTCAGTTTCCATGTGCGTTCAGGCTTTTTTCTAATTCCATTGTTGTTGATGTCCAACTTTAGTCCATTGTGGTCAGATAGAATACAGGAGATTATTTCCATCTTCTTGTATGTGTTGAGGCTTGCTTTGTGACCAACTATATGGTCTATTTTGGAGAAGGTTCCATGAGGTGCTGAAAAGAAGTTATACTCTTTTGAGTTTGGGTGAAAAGATCTATAGACGTCTATTAGGTCCATTTGATTTAGAGACTCTGTAAGTGCCGTTATTTTCCTATTTGGTTCTGTCTAGATGATCTGTCCTTTGGTGAAGGTGGGGTGTTGAAGTCACCTACTAGTAAGGTGTTGGGATTGATGTGTGATTTAAGTTTCAATAATGTTTCATTTATGAATGTAGGCACTCTTGTATTTGGGGCATAGATGTTCAGAATTGTGATGTCCTATTGGTGGATTTTTCCTTTGATGAGAATGTAGTGTCCCAAAGGAAAGTTTTAAAAAAATTGTTTTATGTGATAAAAAATACAATAAAAAGAAAAATTATGCTGGAGTAAAATGTAGCATGTATAACCTGAAGAACCAAATAATAGAATGTCTTCAATGAATGTCATTTGTAGACCAGCAAGTAAATGAACAACATCAACAATGAGTTCCTAGAGAAACTTTCTTAAATTATAGTTTATAGTTTATCAGATGACTGGGCAATGACTAGCTAGTGGTGTCACAGGAGACAATTCTTTGATGAGGCAGAGTTCAGTGACCACTACTTTATTGCAGAATTTTTGTACAAAATGCAGTGATGACATTAGCCACCATGTTGTCACCTCAGCAGATGGCATAGATTTGAAGTCTATCTTATTTAAATCCTTACCCATGACTGTTCCACTTTAACTCGCTCATCTCATATCAGAGTATATATGTTCTACTTATGCAAATTAACCTATAAATCAAGTAGAAAATAAATTCAATTGTGTATTATTTATGGGCCTACTTTACTATTATTAAAATACATGTAACATGAGTAACTATGCTTAAGAATGCTTTGTAAGCTGTACAAGAGAAATACATATTCTTGTTAAATCAAATAAGAATAATTTCTATATCTAATGTTATAAAGTGTACTTCTGTGTGCATGTACAAATTTATGTATGATAAAGTGGAGTGATTTACTGATGAAAAGTTTATAAAGACCTAAACAGTTTGCTTAAAGTTTGAAAACAGCTTCTTGGATTTTATTCCTTCCTACTAATTTAGATATTCTTTAAGATCAGTACTGTGGTTATTCATTTTTTTATTTCCCCGTAGAAAGTGGCAACAGTGCTTGCTCTATTTCCTGTTTCTAACATCTGTTGACTGAGTCCCTGACACTCTGGCATGGAGTTTCTAAGCAAGCACAAATAGTCTTCCTGGTAAACAAATACTGCTATGGACACACTAGGAAACTCAAGTCAAAACCTACTCTTTCAACTTGCACGAACCACAAAGAAAACGTTCAGTGCCCTGGGATTGTTTGGCCCATTGCAAATTGGGTGATTCTTGCTGTACCCAGAGTGCCCCTGTTATTTCCACTCACCTGCAGTCATAATAGCTTCAGATAAACAATGTTTGTCAAAGATCTGGTACTCAGAAGTCCTGCACTGAAATGCTACTGGCTGTGGAATGAATCAGCATCATGTGGATTAAATTTCTCTGAAAATTTCTTTGGTTATAAAACTTAAGGGGAAAATGTTTGGCCAGAAGCATTTTGATTGGTGACAACCCCAGAATGGTTTGAAATTTCTGCTTGAATAAACAAACAAATAAAATTACAAACAAAATTTCATTTTCCTCTTGTCATATAAAACTCAGACACTCTATGAAACCTCAGGTCACATTGAAGCCAGGTTTTATAAGCTATCTCGGAGAAGCCATTGGTTTCATTCTTTGTCTCATAATAACAATATGGAAAAATGCTTTTATGCACGCATATATGCAATGCTAATGTTTCTCAGTGAATCAACAATAGGTCGAATGAGAAAAGATTAATTTATACATTTATTTGATTTCAGAATGTTAACTAAAACAATCTTCCAAAATTAGTCCTTCTTAAGGGAAATAGATTGTTCATTCTTTTAAAACTCATCCTAAAATATTAAAAAAAACTTGAACATAACTTGTATATATAAAAAATGTTAAGTTCAATTTAACCGCTAAAACAACAATATTGAAAGTAATTAAATATATGAGACTTCTTTTGGGTCTCTTCTTTATTGGGGTTGGGGATTGGCCAACAGCCCACAACAGCAGAAGGACAGGAAAAGAGGAACAGAGGTATGTGGGGGGGGGGGAGGGTAAGAAGTAGGGTTCAGAAGGCAGTGAACAAGATGGAATGACAGACTTCCAGGACCAGCTACAGGGAGGCAGATCAACTTTATTCCAGGAGTGAGGGGAATATAGGAATACAGGAACATAGGGGAATAGGAAAGGGAAGCAGCCAGGAGGTACTCTGATAGCTGCTTTCAGTGTATTACATTTGCATTAAACAGCCTGGTCCTCCCTTCTGTGCAGGGACACACTACCTAATAATTATCATATGGGCATGGGGTTGGGCATTCTGTAAAAGCTGTGTCAGAGGCTACTTCTAGCTCAGGGACATCTTCTAATTAAGAACACGCATGAATAAGGATCCCTACTGGGGAAGGGAGTTTTCCATCTTGTGCCAGTCATGAAAGCTACACCTTCAGCAGCAAGGCCCTCCAACAACTTCTAGGTAGTAAAAAAGGACGGATATGAGCATAAAAATAAATTCACTGTGATGGTTGTTATTGTTCTTATTCTCTTCCTTGAAATACATCAAATGATTGGTCATTAGGTATGCTGCCAGTTCACCACAGTTTAAGGAGAATCAAGCAGATGGTTTGTGGTGGTTAGGCAGGTAATAGGTGTGCATGTTCCCGTACAGTGATCCAGCCAGCAATATGAAGATATTTTAAAATATAATGGGCTACAAAATACTCTGTAGGTGGGTCCTATAGTTTGCATTTACATAAGTATTAATAATAAAAGTTATTAAAAATAAAGTTAAATGTCTCCTTCCAAGTTAAAGATTTTGACCTGACTCATGGCCCAAGAATCTCCATTTTAATGTGTGTGTGTAAATGGGGAGAAACAAATGCGGAAGGCAGAGGACAACTTGAAGGAAGAAGTCAGTTCTTTGCACACACACACACACACACACCACTAAATCCTTTTTTAAAAGTCAGAAGAAAAATCAAGATTAAGTAGTGCATCCCTATAATCCCAACACTCAAGAAGTTTAAGCAAAAAGATTTTAAGTGAAGACTTGCTGTGATACATAGATCTGTCTTGAAAAAAAAATGTCAAAAGAAAAAACTTTTTGAAGGTGATATTGAGGAAAAAATGGTAGGATGTCCCTGAGATGTGAGGGGACAGGGCAGCTGCTGCACCCTTCCAGCACTATTTGCATGGATGCTATCTTAGAACACAATTATCGATTTCCAGATATGTGTTTGTACATACTTAAGTATCAAATATATTAAAAAAATAAAACACAAACTTATGCTTTCATTTATCATATTTCTATGAAGGATATATCTAATAAAAAAAAGAAAATGGTTTGTGTACCAGTGTCAAGGGATAATTGGGCAAAGAGTAAAAATTTCCATAGTGCTGATAAAAGTCCTTAAAGGAGTTTAGAGATCAGGAAAGACCACAGGGATAAACCAGGAGAAGCATCAAGGCTAAGGACATGGCCATCGGGAAGAATTTGAAGTCAGTGGTATTGCTAATGGCCCAGAGTAGCACAGGATATATTTAAGAGAGAAAGGCCTACCAGGGAACAGTCTTTTAAACAGTACAAACTTTGGTTTCTGCTTTGAGTAAGTGGCAGTGGAGTTCATTAAAGTGATTGAGAAAGGTGAAACTCAAGCAGACAATTTCCATCATAAGGGGGAGTGGACATTAAAATAGCAATTTAGTCATTCACTCTATAGCTCTCACAGGGCTAGCTGTGCGCACTATTTATGTTGGGAGGATATTTACTGTTTTCTTTCTCTATAACCCTCTATGTTTCCATCTCCCATCTAATAAGTAATAGCGATCTCAAATAATATGATTGTCTTTTTGTCAGAGAACTGACTTGTCATTCATCATCAGAACGGTGTAGCTTCAAATATTTGCACATGAGGGATAAGTACATTTATTTAAGCACTGATTTTAATGTCCTCTGAGCTCATGTTATTTCTATGTTAAGTAAGGTAATATTAAAGATTGGCCATTTTTTTGGACACTGGAACCTACTTAACATTATTCTGGCTCAAAAATACTGAAATAATTAAAATGATACTTAACTTCATTGCATGAAGTATCATAAGTTTAACAAATAGTGTCTATTTTGAAGCAAATATTAGCAGTAAAAAATTAGCCTCATTTTTCAGATGAATAAATGAATCTAGTTAGCTTGACATTTGCATGTTGCTAATTAGTGTTAGATCTGGATAAAGTTCAGTTATCTCATGCTCAGTTTCAAATCTGGAATAGTCTAAAAAATCAGGACCTTTTACAGAAACGGTGTGGGAACTGTTTAATGCTAATTCATTACCCCAAACCCTTACACTTTGAAGTGGCCCTATCAGCACACTTTTAATTTGAAATAGGACCATGACATATTTCAATGGGAAGGAGAGGACAGGCTCTTTCACTTGGAGATAAGAAATGTGGGACTTCCATATTTTGGATGCACTCCTAGTTCCTTTATTAAGCTGGCACTAGTTTCTAATTCAGCATTGATTGGTGCACTATTAAAGTCTAAAGTTGTTTAATGTGATTATTTGGGTTATGTCACTTTCTTTTCACCAACATTAAAATTAAAACTAAGTCTTAGTTTTAAAATCAGCTTTTCTAGTAGCATTCAGATCCTGAAAGGGAGTCACTTTTGCCACTCAGCCAACCAGTCATTTAGAACATAAACTTTTGGATTAGAAAAATAAAAAGTTCAAAGAGAAGGAAGCAGTATTTGCTTGAGCTGGCTGGGCTTCGCTTGCTCCTTTTGTATTCAAGTGGACAATTTGTACAATTTCCTTCACTTTGATCTCAGCTACCCACACTACGGAGATGTAGGCGCAAATCATTTACCAATTTCTTCATCCATAGACGTTGAAGGATAGAAAAAAAAGTATTCAGTTTTGAAGTTTCCAGACTGAAATCGCTTACAGTTATTTCTGCTTCTTACTTTGACTATAGAAGGAGAGTCAGCCATAGCCAGGTCTGGCCCCAAGCTACCCACCCAGCCAGGCCTGGTGGCCTTGCCAGCATCATTTCCTGAAAGATATAGCTCTTCATGTGTGTCCACTGTCATGCCCTTAGAAGATCAGAATACCCAACCAGGAATCTGTTAATGGAGGGTAAGTGCACCAGGCAGACTTTTGTATTTTACTTGGAACTCTGATAACCACGAAATGGCTCTTGGTATTTCATGAATCAGATTGCTGTCAAATCCACGTATTCTTTTATTTGGATACACTTCAGTGACTGTGCTTTTCTTTAGTAAGAATTGTTTGATGTTCAAAAACCTTGAAGTCATTTAAACTACTTTCATTCCCCTTTTCAAATAGAAGTTCGCATTTTGTCCACCACAAAGAAATGCAAATGCCAAGAGGTCTGAGCTTATTTTGCAAGACCAAACCCACAAACTCTGATTGGCTTTTAAGCTTGGCTAGACACATTCCCCCGAGTTCCAGACCTTACATCAAATGGGACAGTATCACGTCACAATGAAAGCTATAAAGTGGGGTGATTTCTTGAACTCAAATATCTTGACACAAACTTTGAACAAAGTGCTGTTTTCTAATTACCTTCAGGTTACTTCAGTATATTCCAGTGCAACAATAAGAGTACAAATTTCCCAGAGATAGTGTATGTATGTCAAGTGTTCAGGAACTTAACATACAGGAAACAGTTTATGAAAATATTGGAATAATTTCCTTTTGTGAAGTTTACTTGCACTTCTATTTATATTAATGAAGAAAATGGTCTTTATTTATATATGAGCCTAAATAAAGCAGAGTGTGATATTAGTCTTTTAGGCGTTAAAAATGTCACATAAGGGGGTGGAGAGATAGCTCTGCAGTTAAGAACATTGACTGTTCTTGCAGAAGACTTGTGTTCAAGTCATATAATATGGCAGCAAACAACTGTCTGTAATTCCAGTTCTAGGGGATACCTACTCCTGGCCTCCAATGTTACTATGTATATATATATGGTACACAGACATACACGTAGGCAAAACACTCATACATTAAAAGAAAATCTCAAAAAAATCACATAAACTATCTTCTGTTCATTTTTATTAATTACAGAAAGTAGGGGTTTCATTAAGACAGCTTCATATGTGCATACAATCATTAAAATATCAATGAATAGCGTATAAAAAATTCTGTGCAACATTTCACAATTTTACCATCCTTTCTTTTCCTTCCTCCTTTCATGTTTTAGCAAACTTAAGTCTCCCCCCCTCATTTTCTGTAAACACAAACTACTAATTTTACTGGTTACAATAACCCTGAGCACATATTATATGAAGTTGATGTTATTTTAGTTTGAATTTATGGATAACTTCTTACAAGCAACATACTAATTCCGATGAGGGAGTGAATGAGAACTTATGAGGACCATAACCAGCAAGTGAGAAAAGCAAGTGGATAGAATGTTGAATAAACACAGAGGTCCTAGAAGGAAAGCTCAACACAGTATTGAAAATTCCTATTAGGGGGAGGAGGAATGAAACTTACCACCTAAATGCTAGCAAGATAGGTGCCAAAGTTTAAGCAGAAGCCACCAGGATGTTGAGGGTAAGTAAAATGTGTCAAAAGCTGAGGCTTTCATGAATCAAAAATACAATGGGGCACTGTGATTTCAGTAGGAAAAAACTGAATACTCTATTTATTTCAAAGGATTATGAGTGAATCAATAAGTGAACGGGTGAGTGAAAAGTGAATATAACCCAATCGGTATCAGCAGTAAAATATAATTGATTTGTGTACATATTCTAAATGAAATGTATAGAATTAGTGAACTGTTTATAGACACACACTACTGCATGCAAACTGAAGTAGAGTAGTACAGGAAACTACAGCTTGCTACATGGAGAAGTCAGTATCTTAGACACTTCTCAATAGGATGAAATAAATTAAATGGATTACTCTTTACGATATCAGTCTTTAGTAGTAGTGCAGCAATGAATTAACCAAATAACTCCTTGTTGCTTGGAGACTTTTGACAGCCCAGAGTTGCAGAAGTTACAGATTGCGGAAGAACAATTGCCACCTGAGTCAAAGGACAATCACTAGGCTCAAAGGCCCAAAGGCCATAGACCTCACTGTGGTAAACCTTTTGCCTAAACAATAGCAAGCATCCAGTTATTCAAAGTTTCTGTCCTCAAAATCAACCCACAGCAGCTTTCCAGCCACACGAAACAGCCTTTGGATAGAGAAGAGTAGCTGACTTCCCCATCAACAGGCTCTGGGCTGCTTCCATTTCTGACAGTTATTCCCCTGTGTCTAGGGCTGTCGTAGGTTAGATTGCCCCAGAAACAGTTTCCAAAATGAGAGTTCCTGTGCAAAGCACTCCACATCAGTGTAGGGAAAGAGAGCATGAAGCATAACTGGGTAAGATAATGAATGGGCTTGACACGAGGCCTCCTCATATTGCTCATGGTGTTTCAGAGCAGGAATGACATTACATGGTTGGGACAAGGTGACTAGGCTGAACACCCCATGCAATGATCAGGATTGGATGGAGCATATCATATGGGAGCTTCTTTTCAAAGCTGATGTGCTCTTTTGCAAAGCAGGTCCATGAAAATGAAAGAATGATCACAAGGCTTGAAGTGGGTAGGAGAAGAGAAAGAGTGAGATTGATCTACTTCACCTTCAATCTTATGAAGCCATGACTGTTGGACTTGACTCTCAGATTGATGGTATTTTGAAATACCTCAGGAACACATCTTTGGGCATGTCTGAGGGGATATTTGGAGAACAGATTCCCAGAGGGGTTAAGGCTCACCCTCAAAGCATAGCACCTTCCAATGGGTGGACCAGATATAAAGGTCTAAGGAACAAGCATGCCTACCCGTCAGCTTTTGCTGCTCTTCTCTGACCCAGCGCAGCAGCCACTGCTTCTGCCATAGCTTTCGGACATCTGACTACAGAATCTCAGCCTGACTACCAATGACTTTTTAACAACCTTCCAGGCTTTCATTACTGGATTGCAACTGCAGAGACATCCAGTTTTGTTGACGCATAAGTTCTTAGTCTTCCAGCATGCAGACTGCTACTGCTGAGCCAGCATGCCCTATTGTGAAAAACAAGCTAATCAATTTCCCTTTAATATATTTATTAAATATTACATATTCAATATATTCTATTGATCCATTCCTCCAGAGAATTCTATTTACTACAGAATCTTACTTAATTTGGAGCACAATGGTAGTGTGGATCACATTGAGCCTTCAGTGAAAACTTTAATTGTGAAAGTGCAATGCAAATACCATCGATAACTGTTTGGGAGGCAGGGATGGGAAATTCTGGAACAAGAAGTCAGGTCTTTGAGTATGATAAGCAAGTTCTTCATCACTGAACTTTATGTCCAGCACTATCAATATTTCTTTTTCTTTTAAAGTCAATCTAGACAATTTGGAGCCTAACATAGAAGCAGCCGTTGTATGTGATTTTATTTTAGGAGTATAGGAAAACCTGCTATCCCATTTATCCAACTTTCTACAGTTTGTTTACTCACACCTCATTTGGTTGGCTTTTGAAGTTCCTTTGGTCTTACGGGGAGTTGTCTCACACACACACACACACACAGCAGATATGCCTGAGAGGTCTAGGTAGTAGGATCTTAAGCTTCCTACAGATTACCCAACAGAAAGAATGCAGATCTTATGAAAATGGAATAAAAAGAATACAAGGAGTCCTAGGGAGGAAGGGAAGAAAAGCAGGAATCAAGGCTTCAGAGCAGATCATTGGGAAAGTCCAAAGAAGCAAATTTTTACTAATTTGAGATTTTTTTTTAACCCCAGGACTCTGTTAATTGAAAGAAAACCCCACCAGTGTTGAGTCTTGCTGTTTCTCAAGTAATTCTCTTTAAACCTTTCTGTCTTCCCTCCTTTCTCTCCCCTTTTATATTGGGAGTCCTAGTGTGGAGTGGAGGAGTCACCGGATTTTCTCATCTGTAACTAAGGAATCAGATGAGTGGCAGCTTCCAGGCTTTCGTGAGGGTGCTGCTTCAGTGCTGCTTCTTGTCCTGTGCTGGGTGGATTGTTCTTAATCAGCAACACTTGCTGGAGTACCTTAGTAAAAGGCTGTTTTTTTTGGGTTATTTGAAGCTGCCTCACATGTCTTCCAACACTCTGCAGTGTGGAAACTGAAATGAAAGGAAAGGAGGTCCTCCCCTATCAGTGGACTTGGAAAGGGGCAGGGAGGAGACCGGGGAGGGAGTGTGGGGTTGGGGAGGGAATGAGGGAGCGGGATAAAGCTGGGACACAGAGTTAACAAAATGTAACTAATAAGAAAAAATAAAATTAAAAAAATTAAAAAAAAGAAAAAAAGAAATTGCTACCATTGAAACCTAGAGTTAGTGCTGTGCTTGTTGAAATGTCATTCATATCAACTCCAGGAGTTACTTAGTTTTACTATTTCTGCTGCTGCTGAAATAGAAAACAAACAAACAAACATTGTTTTGATATTTACATGGATAGCAGAACAAAACAGTTATAATGGAGAAGTTTTCATAAAAACTAACCTAATCCAGACAGCAGAAAAATAAGAAAATATATTGGTCCAATATATTGGTGAGTATAATAAGCTCACTGTTTAACATTTACTGAAGAGATAATGCGATGTGAGACCAAGAGGAATATCAAAGAACCTGACCAACTATGTTCTCCTTAAAGTGCTCCATTTGAAGAAGAAAATTACTGTTTCATATTTTCACCAAACAGAACGGTTATTAGCAGTTGCATATCTTTATCTAATCAAAATAACATATTGTATAGGGTTATTCAAAGCCTTAGATTTCTATAGTCAAGCAAATCAAGACAGAGAGTTTATATAGCTGGTAGTCAATGAATGTGATAAATAAATAAGTGGTAAATAAGTATTTTGTTTTGCTAGAGATCAAACACATGCCTTGCTCATGCCAGGCAAGTGTTATTCCACTGAGCTATACTTCCAGCATTAAAATCCAAATATGTAACCAGTAGCATCAGCTCCATAAAACACTGCTTCCCAGAATGGACTAGAAGGGTATGACAGGTGCCTACACAACTTCTTAGCAGTGTTAGTGCATAAAGGATGGGAAGGTCTTCTAGAGAGAGCTGGGTGAATGTTCATTTCTGAAGTTTCAGAATCTTCTCTGAATCCCACATGTATAGGAGGTTTTCCTTTAGGTGAGACTCAGTGTGAGGCCTGAATTTTATCCACTGTCCACAGATTCTTGTTACCAAAGAAGTGTACTAACAACTGCATATCCATGCCAGGTTGGAGAGGAAGCCAGAGAATGGGAGATCTCAGGACACAGCTTCCTGTAACCACTGTCTTTCTGGAATGATGTCTCTGTGAGCTGTCAGTGATGAGAAAACAAGATATTGCCACCCCTCAGTTTTCCAGTAGATTCCAGAGTGTAGCTAAGGAATTAGAGAAGAATCCCCCAGGAAGGGCCTCATTCTCTAGGAGAAAGTTATATACATGCAAGCATGTTCTTTTACATGGAAACAATGTCATTTGAAAACTATACAAAACATGAAAAAGCACATTCCAAGAGAACTACTTCAGCTGAGTCCTCTACCTATCTATGCATCATCTATTTATAGACCATAGAACTCTTTGTGAGAAAAATCTAAGTGACAGCAAGTCTATGTTGGAATCAGACACAAAGCAGACAACCCTTTCTGTAGCTTCTGGTTCTCCTCTTCCTAAACTAGTTTGTTGAAAGCTGGTCTATGACAGTAGAAACTCTCAGTTGATTTAAAATGATTTCTTCACATTCTGCTGTTAATACAATTGTAGTTTTAAAACACACTTACTTTCATTTCTTCTTTCTCTGGCATTTTTAATTTCCTTAGTTAGCTCATAAAAGCCAGCAAATCATAGGCACAGAAGTGAACACTGGTGAATTGTTCTGACCACAAATAATGGAGACACACAGGAGGCTCATTCTATAGAGTATTATATCATGCCATATGCAAGATTGGATATCATTAGGCAAATGGTCTATGATTCTTTTTTCTCCCTATCTGGGGTGGCAAGAATGGGAAGGGACATGTGCAGAGAAGCAAACTATGTCTTGAAGGACTAGCAAGCAATTTTTAGGGAAGCAATTCCAGAAAGAAGAAGGGTTTGGGCTGTAAGAACGGAGAGGAGCCAACAAAAGCTGTCCTAATTACTGTTGTGGTTACTGTTGTGACTCAATGCCTGTAAAAGAATGAGATGGAAGGCTGGGAACCGTTTTGTAGGTTCTTAGTTTGTATCGATTGAAGGTTTTGCCAAGGGAGTTTCATGCACTTGTATTTCTCGGCTAAGCGCGTCATTTGTGTACCCTGCTTCCAAAGTTTTAGAAAAAGCCCCCAGCCAAGGTTTGGCAAGACCCAGCATCGTTCTGTAGATCCCAGGTACGTGTACAAATGACAGGCAGTGTCCTTATTTACTTTCTATTGCTATGATAAAACAAAGCCAACTTAGAAAAAGTCAAGATATATTTGGCTTGTCCTGTCCAGGTCACATTATCAAAAGAAGTCAGGGCAGGAACTCAAGTGGGGACTTAAAAGAAAACTATAGAGGAAAGTGTCCTTCTGGTTCCCTCACAGGTGCACCCACACATTCTCATTTAGCCCAAGAACAACTGCCTAGGGGACTGTGCTGCCCATAGTGGACTGGATCCTTCCTACATCAATTGACAAGGAAAAGAGTCCTCTACCAACATGCCCACAGGCCAATATGATCCAGGCGACCATTTGAGAGTACCTTATCAGATGTCTCTAGCCTAAGTCAAGCTGACAGTTAAAGCTATGTAGAACAAGCAGTGCATATCTTTGCAGAGAAATGTGAACTGTACCGTAGTTACCATAATTTCTGGAAACACCACTCTGTTTAAATAGTCTCTGTTACTTGCTGGGTGAGCTGGGTTATTTAGTTTCCTAGTGTTTATCTTCCATCTGTTTAAAAGGAGGGTGGCATAATGAAGGCTATGTCAACTGCACTGGACTCAAGTTTAGAGGAGCTTGTTAAAGAATTAAAACAGCTGAACACAATACATTAATGTAGTGAAGTACTCTTTATTTCTGGCCATAAAAAGAAATCTATATTGTCCTTTAAATTTCATAAACATGAAGATAAATTTACAAACACTTCCTGATGAAAGCTTCTATTGAAAAGCTCCCCCTTTCATTCCAAAGAAGAGGTTTAGAAAATCAGGGAGTATGTCGTTGTAAATAGTGAAGGGGCTCTTAGAAGCCTCAAAATCTACTCCAATCTGCTGTGACAGATTCCAGAATGTTGGGAGTGAAACACGATAACAGTGACCACTGACTGTATAGGGATATAGTGCTTAGACAGTATTTTGTTTGGTATTTGTATCTCATATTTTGAGTAGACACAGCTCAGTACTCACATTAAAAGGCAGGACCAAAGAGTTGAAATAACTATTTGCTCAAGATAACTTGCCCAAACTGGCAAGTTTTAGAATGAGTAGTCTGATATCAATGGTGGTTTTTGAATCAGTGTATGCAATTAAAAATAAACTGCAGCAATATAAATGTTTTCCTCTATTGCTATCAGTTTGGATACTGTATCCTCAGCATGGCTGTAGAGTTGAAACTTGTGTTGAGTTTTTACTCCACTCTTTGTGGTTTTGGGTAGCATTCAACCTCTTACCCAGCCTCTGAGATCTTTACTGAAGGGATTTGCAATAAAATTACAACAATGATCTTTATCCTATTATGTTGTTTTGAGAATTCTTTGAAATCATCTTAGTACTTTATAGTACAGTATTATCTATATATACTCATTTAAGGATAAAACTTTTAAAACAAAAACCTGTGAATTTATATGATTAAATATACTGCAATTGGAGTTCAAATTTCAATTCATTAATCAATTTAAGCTTATATATCTTAGTTTCTAATTAAAACTATTTCCCCTTCATACTGTTATACTCTGTGAGCACGTGTTAAATCTGCACTATATTTAGCTCTGTACCTCATTTTTTAATTAGATTACTTGATTTGATATATTGAATGGCTGAAAAACATTTAAATAAATGCTCAGTGTCCTTAGTCATCAGGGAAATGCAAATCAAATCGACCCTGAGATTTCACCTTATACCCATCAGAATGTCTAAGACCAAAAACTCAAGTGACAACACATGCTGGAGAGGATATGGAGAAAGGGGAACCCTCCTACACTGTTGGTGGAAATGTAAACTTGTAGAACCACTTTGGAAATCACTCTGGCGATTTCTCAGACAATTAGGAATAGTGCTTCCTCAAGATCCATCTATACCACTCCTAGGCACATATCCAAAAGATGTTCAAGTACACAACAAAGACATTTGCTCAACCACGTTTGTAACAGCTTTATTTTTAATAGCCAGAAGCTGGAAACAATTTAGATGCCTCTCAACTGAGTAATGGATACAGAAATTGTGGTACACAATGGAATATCACTCAGCAATAAAAAAAAAAACAAAAAACAAGGAAATCATTTGCAGGTAAATGGTGGGAACTGGAAAAGATCATCCTGAGTGAGGTATCCCAGAAGCAGAAAGACACACAAGGTATATATTCACTCATAAGTAGATATTAGGCGTATAATATAGAATAAACCTACTAAAATCTGTACACTTAAAGAAACTAATCAAGAAGGAGGATAAGATGTTCAATCCCCATTCAGAAAGGCAAAGAAGAAGGAGAAAGGAGGAGAAGAAGGAGAAAACAGGGAACAGGAGAGGAGCCTGCCACAGAGGGCCTCTGAAAGGCTATACCTTGCAGGGTATCAAAGCAGATGTTGAGACTCATAGCCAACATTTGGGCAGAGTGCAGCGAATCTTATGAAAGAAGTGGGAGATAGTAAGACCTGGAGAGGAGAGCAACAGAACCAAAGAGTCTGGGCAGAGGGGTCTTCCCTGAGACTGATACTCCAAACAGGGACCATTCATGGAGATAACCTAGAAGCCCTGCACAGATGTAGCCCATGGCAGTTCAGTGTCCAAGTGGGTTCCATAGTAATGGGAACAGGAACTGTCTCTAACATGAACTCAGTGGCCTGCTCTTTGATCACCTCTCCCTCAGAGGGATGCAACCTACCCAGGCCACAGAGGAAGACAATACAGCCACTGCTGATGAGACCTGATAGACTAGGATCAGAAAGAAGGAAAGGAGGTCCTCCCCTATTAGTGGACTGGGGGAGGGACATGGGTGGAGAAGGGGGATGGAGGGCGAGATTGGGAGGAGAAGAGGGAGAGAGCTACAGGGGAGATACCAAGTGAATAAATTGTAATCAATAAAGAGAAAACCAAAAAGAATTTTGCCCTATATGCTTACTGTATGTGCATTGCGTGTAGGAAATAAAAAAAAAATCAAAATAACATTATGTCTACATTCAAGTTGTTTAAAATTCTAGGATAAAAATTTGTGAGTCAGAAAGAGCGACAGAAAAATTTTTGTGATGATGCTTTGTTCTGTAAGTCTCTCTCTAGAAAAATAACCTGTTCTCTACATTCATGAAAGAAAAATGTAACTCATACTTTTATTCATTATCTACCCAATGTTTAGAGAGAGTTCAGTGTAAATGTTTTGAGTCCGTTTTGACTTTATGCCCAGATTATCAAAGTATGTATGCTCATTTGCACAGAAACACCTCTTCTAGTACATAGAAATTTTAAGTACTCAAGAATGATGCTTGATATGCACTAATATGCTGGGCATCCCTTATAACAAACAGTTATATGACCCAAAGTATCCCTGTGCCCAAGTTTTAAAAATTCACATTTATAACGTTATGCTTATCTGAATGCCTTGGGTGCTATCATTTCATTCTTTACACATTATTTGGCCACAAGAGTCTGTGATTTCCTGGTGATAGAAAACACAACCTTACAAATGTGCCTAGTTCATCTTCAAAGAGAGGAAAACAAAATATTGTCCAGTGAACATTAATGTTCCACAATGAAATAGAATTAGCTTTGACTGTCTGTCTGTCTGTCTGTTTCTCCCTCTCTCTTTATTCTTTTCTCATACAATATGTCCTTACCACAGTTTCCTCTCCCTCCAATTTTGATTTTCTTTAGCTCATTTTTAAAATTTTTGTTATATATCAGTTACAATTTATTCACTTTGTATCCCCGATGTAGCCCCTTTCTTCAATCCCTCCCAACCCCACTCTCCTCCCTCATCTCCTTCCATGCCCCTCTCCAAGTCCACTGATAGGGGAGGTCCTTCTCCCCTTTCTTATGACTGTAGCCTATCAGGTCTCAGGACTGGCTGCATTGTCTTCCTCTTTAGCTCATTTTATAAGATTTGCTTCTCTTAATTTAAAAATTGTGTGTATATAAATGGGAACAGCACCACCCTCTTTTGATGGTTTAAAGTGTCTAAAAATCAGGTAGGTAGAAAAGTAGTAGATTGGGGATTGCAACCTTTGCCTATTAAAGGACCAAAAGTGAATGATCACTGTGGAATACTCACACCTTTTCTCGTGTCTCAAGGTTTCCTACTATACGAACTTTCTCCATACCATCCATGTCTTTGTTATAATTTAATACATTCTTGTCACCATGCCATCAAAGAAAGGAGAAAATCTCATGTCTTCCCTAACTCTTCACTGAGTATTTATGTATACTTAATGATTGATGGGGGAGGGACTCATTATCTTCAGTTGTGTAGCTACAGCTACAGGGTTCATGTTCCTTTAAATAAAACCCTTATCTATGCTTCAGTGGACAATACTAGAAAAGTCACTGGATCACTGGATAGGGCGGAAAGACATGAAAGCAGGAGGGAGCTAGCTGAAGATGAAGTGGATCCACAAATGTAGTGTCTTCAGCCATTTGTCTACTAAGTAGGAGAGTGAATATGATTGAAAAATATTATGCATGCATATGAAAATGTCATAATGAAACCTATTATTATAATAATTAATATTTATTAATAAACTATTAAAAATTCTATTAGTGATATAAATTAGTTTTTTATAGACTAGTGTAGTAATAAGTGTTGATTTTCCTTGAATGAATTTTAAGTTTCTCGTGACTTTGTGTTCTGTTATTTTGAAAAGGATTTATAAATGTACATGTTATTTAAATTACATGTAGTATCTTCAGTTTAACATTTTAAAGGTAAGTTATTCTGGTGTATATGTTCCGTTTTATGGTAACATTTGTCTACTAAAGATGAATTTAATAAACAAAGCTTTGTATTGATTAGATGCTGTTTGCAGTTTTTTTTTCATGATCTCATTGAATACCACAGTAGAAATGAGGATATGTAAACCTTTATTATTCCTTAATGTATAAGAATTCGTGTAACTGCAACATGGTGAATGAAATTATTCAGTGTTCTCTACTTTTCTTAGACCTCTAACATAATCTAAATAGATTGTTTTAGACATTTCAAACTAAGTTTTAAAATGTAGTCATGTATACAATTTTTGTATTGTCAGGGAATTGACGTCAAGATGTCAGTGGATACCAAAATTAGTAGACATTGAAGGCCTTAATCTAAAGTGTTTGGATGCTACTCATATATATTCTCCAAAATGCCTTAAATCATGTCAAAATTACTGCCAACACCTAATGCTAAGTTATGTAAATAGCCATTATATTGTAGGTTTAGGGAAAAACAAGAAAGTCTATACATACTCAGTAATATTTAAAGAAATACTTTTATCTTTACTTTGTTGAAGCCATTGACATAGAATCCACAAATACAGATAGCTAACTGCCTTAGAAAACGAGAAAGATAATATAGTCGCGATGGATAGAAAGACAGAGAACTGTCCTTAGCTGAACTAACCTGTTTAATATATTTTTAAACACTTAGATTTTTCTACAGTTTTCCCACAGAATGCTTGCTCCTAAAGTATAAGCTCTGGAGGGAGAAAGAAGAAAGGGGAGAGGTGAGGAAAGATAAGAATTCAGATGTGTGTTTCTCACAGAACAGCAAATGGTGAGAGACGTTGACCTAGACCCCAAGAGTTTATCTCACATATTTGCTAATCATGCTGAAGAGAGAACTAAGAGATTCTAAACTGTTAACTGACCACAAACCACACATGTGAAAGGGCAGCAGTGAAACATGAAAGCAAGGCAAAGAGTTTTGCAATTTCACATTTGTTTTTCCAAAAGTATATTCACACTACAGGGACCAAATCAAAATACGATGATGTAAACATTCTGTACAATTATGAGGCCATAGTTAAACACTAATATATTTCTCTTCAGAACCTCCTTGAAAATATTTCAATCCATTGTTTTCCACTTCACAAACAGGCCCTTCTCATTATTAAAACTTCCTTTTTTTTTTTTTGGACCTTTCAAATGCTACTTTCCAAACAAAATACAAACTTACATATTGCAGATGTGAATTCTTGAGATTAAGAGTAAGATCATAATTTAGGGTTTAGAGATAAGATATTGAAGTTAAAATGTTTGCAGAATATACATTATCAAATGCATATCATATGATAGCCCCAGTGTGCTTACATGATTGGACACTATGCAAATATAATTATTGTTGAATTATTTTGCTCTTGAGAAAAATCTATTCATTTTTATTACTATTTTCTTGATAGGAACCTGGAAGCAACCTTAATTTTACTACAGAGATGGAGCCTGGTATACCTAAAAAGAGAATTTTTTTGTTTGGAAAATAGCAATTACATCCTATCTGAAATAAATGCATTTCTCAAATATAGAAAAAATATGTAAAAGTTACATGGCAAGCCAAGCATGCTTCATATAAACCTTATGTACTCCAAGACACACAAGAACAATCAATGTATAATAGGTTGGTTAACAATGCAGTCAATTAATTTGATGGCCATAGATATTTAAAATTGATTTGCTGAGAGCCAGAATCTCAAAGTCTCATTTAAGTTCTTTCATTGGCCTCACTGATGACTCAATTTTAAGACATGACAAGCCAGCTATTTCTCTATTATTTCTATTATATCAAATTTTTTGTTATGTTGTGTTGTTTCGTGTTTATAATCTATAGAATCTTATTTCTCTTATATATTGAAGAAATCATGAGTGCCAGTACACAATTTAAAACAAAACACTCAAATTATACTCTGAATTACCTTCTTACAACTTAAAATATTATGATAGTCATATTCTTTCCATTTCATTTATTATCATCTTGGCTGAAATATGTGATAAAATTTAGAGGATTAGCTGGCCATTAGATGTGCTGTTTTGGGTATCAGTGCTTACTATTCAAAACCCATGTATGGATTATTCACTTGTGCTACATAAAACCGAGTCATCACTTTAATTCCATAGTAAATGTGACATTATCTTCTCACTAGTTTTCATAAGATTCATTAGTTAGAGGTGACAATGGCTGTAGAGATGGGCAGAAATAGTGACATGAAGACTTAGAATCATTAACAATCTGATACAAAAGATGACTGTATACAATGTTATCACCATCCCTTGCTCTTAAGTGAAGACAAGAGGCTATGGCAGTTAAATTCCTATTTGTTTAAATGTATGCTGTAAAAATTTGGTGTTTTTTTTCTGCTGGAATCTCTCTATATATACAACCTGTCCATTAGTCACCTCATATATTTTGCTATCACTTCATACTTTATTTTCTTCCTTTGACCCCAGCAAGAGTCCCAAGTAGTTCTAAAACCCATTAGTATCTCTGAACACTCACCAAAAAATCTATAAATGATTTCTTAATGGTCATTACTAATTAGGATTAAGCAATCCTGGACTGGCTAGAAGTCATTGTATGGAGACTTAAAATATAGTTTAGTATTCAAAATCTCTTCTTTTTTGTTAATAATATTATTTCTTTTGTGAATGTACAAAAAGAATTCAACATGTTGACCACCTGATTAAGCCAGTAGAGTGAATGTAAAAATTCCATCTTCACTCACTATTTGCAATTGATTTATTGAAAAGAAGGGTGATAATTTTATGCAGTATACAGATAAAGAAGAAGAATCATTCTGGTCCTTTGAATATAAAGCAGCTATAGACAAAGAGCTCAAGAATATTGGCTTTCAAGTAGTTTTCAGTTCCCATGGGTACTTATGTACATTAAAAGTAACCCATACAATGTTGGATGTTTATGCTAGAAACATAGGATTCAGAATAATAAATATGGAGTTCATAATTTGATTTTATGCTGTTCTGATTGTGTGTTTGAGAAAATCACATTAAACAGAAATACATGCCAACAGTCGCTTCATATGACTTTTATGGAGAATAAGTGACATTAATAAATTCCTAGTATGGTGACCCTTACATAGTGAAAACTCACAACAGATTATTCATTATTTTTATGCTACCTCTGTGGCCAAGAAAGCACATTGAGAAAGATTTCTTATACTCAAAGGGGAGGAACCTTTTGCAATGTGGTCACTAAGAAAACACAGAAGTAGTTAATGACAGATTCCCTCAATGAGGGGCCAGAATTTTCACTGAGCGCTATAGAATGGAGCATGGCAGTATATTGAGGCTTACTATCAACTGTAAGAAATTAAACAAATAGAATCTTTACACCCTAGCTACCTATTTCTAAATTCCTCCAGTATCTTCACTTACTATTTATTTGGCATACATTGTCAGAAATGGTTGACCAAACTTTTAACACTTCTACTTATAGACTATGGTCCTTTTTTTAAACAAAGCTATCATCTTTCTGAGTTTACAAATGAAATGAAACTTCCTATATAACCACACTAAACATAAATAGTTTTATGAGAAAAAGTACAGGTTGTTCCTACAAAAATGAACTCTTTAATTCTCTGTAGATGACAATTGAATGTCTTAAAATTTAATTATTAATAATTTAAATATTTAATTATTTACTCATTATTTATTTAATTAATTTCTTGAAGTTTTGGGAATCCCACAAATTAAGAACATTGTTTTGCTAGATAATCTATCACGATTCTAGCATGATTTAAAAACTATAAGCTTCTAGGTTACCCATACCATCTGTCTGACTTAGCTAGAAGTTTGAAGTTTCCATGATAACCTTCTTGTTTTAAGTAATTTCACTACAATGGTTTACAAAATTACATAAATCTATTTACTAATTATATCACTAAGAGGGTGATAAAATATAGATTAATTGGCAGATTAAGAGTAGCAGAGGGTCATTTTGATTTGCATTTCCCTGATGACTAAGGATGCTGAACATTTCTTTAAGTATTTCTCTGCCATTTGGTATTCCTCTATTGAGAATTCTCTGTTTAGCTCATACCCCATTTTTAATTGGACTACTTGATTTGTTGCAGTTTAACTTCTTGAATATATATATATATATATATATATATATATATATATATTCTGGATATTAGCCCTATGTCAGATATAGGTGTGGTGAAGATCCTTTCCCAATCTGTAGGCAGTCATTTTGCTTTGACAACAGTGTCCTTTGCTTTACAGAAGCTTTTCAGTTTCATGATGTTCCATTTATTGATTGTTGCTCTTAGAGCCTGTGCAGTTGGTGTTCTCTTCAAGAAGTTGTCTCCTGTTCCAATGAGTTCTAGGCTCTTCCCCACTTGTACTTCTAACAGGTTTAGTGTGTCTGGTTTTATATTGAGGTCTTTTATTCACTTGGACGTTAGTTTTATGCAGGGTGATAAGTATCAATATATTTGCATTTTTCTACATGTAGACATCCAGTTAGACCAGCACCATTTGTTGAAGATACTATCTTTTATCTATTGTATGGTTTTGGCATCTTTGTCAAAAATCAGATGTCCATAAGTGTGTGGGTTTATTTCTGGGTCTTCTATTCGGTTCCATTTTGATCCACCATTCTGTTTCTATGCCACACCCATCAGAATGGCTAAAATGAAAAACTCAAGTGACAACACGTGCTGGAGAGGATCAACACGTGCTGGAGAGGATCAACACGTGCTGGAGAGGATGTGGAGAAGTGGGAATGTAAACTCATACAACCACTTTGGAAATCAATCTGGTGCTTTCTCAGACAATTAGGAACAGTGCTTCTTCAAGATACAGGTATAACACTCCTAGGCATATATCCAAAAGAGGCTCAAGTACACAATAAGGACATTTGCTCAACCATGTTTGTAGCAGCTTTATTTGTAATAGCCAGAAGCTGGAAAGACCTACATGCCCCTCAGTTGAGGAATGGATACAGAAATTGTGGTACATCTACACAGTGGAATATCACTCAGCAATAAAAAAAAAAAAAAAACAAGGAAATCATGAAATTTGCAGGTAAATAATGGGAACTGGAAAAGATCATCCTGAGTCAGGTATTCCAGAAGCAGAAAGACACACAGGGTATATACTTACTCAAAATGGATATAGGTTAAACCTACTAAAAATCTGTACACCTAAAGAAACTAATCAAGAAGGAGGACTCTGGCTAAAATGCTCAATCCCCATTCAGAAAATCAAAGAGGACAGACATCAGAATAGGTAGAAAACAGATAACATGACAGGTGCCTACCACAGAAGGCCTCTGAAAGGCTCTCTCCTGCAGCGTATGGAGGCAGATGCTGAGACTCATAGCTAAACTTTGAGCAGAGTGCAGGGAACCTTATGAAAGAATGGGGAGATAGTAAGACATGGAGAAGACAGGAGCTCCACAAAGAGAGCAACAGAACCAAAAAGTCTGGGCACAGAGGTCTTTTTTGAGACTGATATTCTAACCAAGGACCATGCATGGAGATAACCTAGAAGCCCAGCACAGATATAGCCCATGGCAGTTCAGTGTCCAAGTCGCCTCCATAGTAATGGGAACAGAGACTTCTCTGATGTGAACTGATTGACCTGCTCTTTGATCACTTCCCCCTGATGGGAGAGCAGCCTTATCAGGTCACAGAGGAAGACAATGCAGTCACTCTTGATGAGACCTGATAGACTAGAATCAGAAGGAAGTGGAGGAAGACCTCCCCTATCAGTGGACTGGGGAAGGGGTATGGGTGGAGAAGATGGAGGGATGATGGGTTGTGAGGGGAGGGGGGAGGGAGCTACAGGTGGGAAAAAAGTGAATAAACTGTAATTAATAAAAATAATTAAAAAATAAAATAAAAGGAAGAACTGAGGGCATCATGGAAGAGGGGGCAGAATGATTCTAAGGGTCAGAGGACCAGGAAGTCTGCAATATTGTGGGCTTATATATATGACAGGGAAGCTACAGATATAAAATTTGTATAATATGGCTGCTGGAACAAGGCTTGATCAAAGACAACACCATTTGATATGCTAACTGGATGGGGAAATCTCCTTAGATGAAAAGCTACAAGGAGTTAATGAGTTACTAGAGAGGAAGAATTAGTCTTCCCCAAGGCTGAGCCATCTAATTAGTAAACCAGTACCAGTTGTCAGCTCTAAAAACATATTCATATGTGCAATGCTAAATGCATATGGAAAATGAGGTCATGAATTTCAGAAGTGGTGAGTGGTATGGGTGGGGGAAATAATTTGGATATAGTACACATACATGAAACGTAAAAATAAATTTAATTAACAGAAAAAAGAATATGTTCATCTTGAATGAGGCATACCTAGCATTCAGAAGATAATTTCTGGAAGATCAGAAGTCTCTGGCCAGTGTGGACCGCATGAGACCCTGTCTATAAATCCAAAATTGGGAGCTTAGGAGATGGCTAAGTTGAGAAAAGTGATTATCATTCAAATATTTGGACCCAAACACATATAGAGTCCAAGTATTTGGCACCAGCATTAAAAAAATTCTCAGTACTTCTGTAGAAAAATGGGAGGTGGAGAATCTTCCATAAGCTTGTGGTAGAGCTGGCTTGGACTGAACAAAAAATAGTCAGTAAGATGTTTCAAATAAAGTGGAAGGCGAGGGCTCATCGCGGGGCTGTTCTCTGCACCTTTGATGTACACTGTGGCATACACTTGCCACAGCATGTGTTGTACACGTAACTGTGTACAACACACACACACAAAATCTAAGTAATTAATGAAGAAAAGCATGCTTTTTGAGCTTGTGTCGGCAGTATTTGGGATGCTTATTTCCCTTGTCTCCACTTCATCCCACTTTATTTTAACTCAGAACACCCTAGGCTAAGAGTATACTTACATAGTGACTCCATATTAGTGAGTAGGCTGTTTCAAATAATGGTCCCTTAGTCAGCAATTTCCTTTTCCAAAAAAAAAAAAAAATCATTTTTTGTGACCTATAAGATATAAAAACCAAGCATTGGTATTTCTGTGAAGTATCTGTCATCTCTCTATGAAAACTCTGTTCTTCCTTTTAGAAAGTTACTACAATAATCATTTCCTCATAAACACTATTTTATGCCCATTCTTTCAAGAGAAAACAATGTTTTATAGCTTTCTTTACAAGCCATTATGGTTCAATTTTGAAAACACTGAGTGCTGACTGGCAAGAGAATGTCCTCGGAGAAACTTAGCCGGCAAGTAATACCTATGTTGGATGTGCTTCTTTCTCAGATCATGCCGTGTACCCTCCTTTCTTTCTCTACCTGCACATCTTTCTCAGATCATGCCGTGTACCCTCCTTTCTTTCTCTACCTGCACATCTTTCTCAGATCATGCCGTGTACCCTCCTTTCTTTCTCTACCTGCACATCAACCTATCTTTTTATGTAGGTCAATTGGTAGCAAATCAGATAAAAATTGATTAACAAAGAAAATAATTTACTGCATTTCTTCTTATAACCTAAAATGAAGATGCCGCCTTCCTGTTTCATAGTTAAGGAATATGTGGGTCTGACTTACAAGATCTCATGTCAGGAAGGGATAGAGCTGTGGTTGAAGCCCAGGTCTAGTCATTAATTTGATTCTTTCTTATCCACTTGGCTACATTATCTCGAGAAGATTTAGTTAGCTCTGTAGTTAGCAGACATCACTGATTTTGATTTTCCAAACAAAAAGTACTTGCTTTTTGGTAGAGTCTGGCCACCCTCAAGCTATTTTATTGGCAATCACTCTCATGTAAAAGTCTGCTACAATTAAACTTTCCTTTCTGTCATCTTGCATGGTATATATTTGCTGTACATATTTTAGAAGCAAATTTATATGAATCAAATGTATGATATCTTATTTCAACTGTTCTCTTTCTCTGTGTATATATTTGTGAGCAATGTGTGTGTATTTCTCTGTATGTGCGTGTGTTTGTATGTGTGTGTGTAATGTGTGTGTTTATGTGTATGAATGAATTTAGAGGACCTCAGGCCTTCCTCACCTTCCACTTTATTTGAGGGAGTCTCTTGTTCACTACTGTGTATTCCAGGACAGCTGGCATGCAAGCTTCTAGAGATCCTCCTGTCTCCACCTCACACCGTCTCATGGGAATGTTGGGTTACAGGCACACACACACACACACACACACACACACACACACACACACAAACTACCATAGCTGGCTCCATATAGATTCTGGGGATCCAAATTCAGGTCTTAACTCTTCTCTGGCAAATGCTTTCTCTACAGTTATCTCTCTCTTACCTTCTCTGGTTTTAATGGGAGAACTACTGTGTAAGACAAATATCTTTCTCTATGGGGAGTAAATATAAGTCAAAGGCTAAATGGAAACTTATTAAGTAAAAGGTGACAAAAGTTTTTGTCAAGTTAAGGCTTCTTGTTGACTTTTCATATGACAGATGAGCAAAGAGGAAGCATTGTAGACATGAAACATAAAATGGTCACCTAGGGTGTTTATGGCCATATTAGTTAACAATTTGGTAAAAAAAAAAAAAAAAAAAGGAACAAAAACAGAATAACTAGAGCCATAACAGTAAACTATCCTTCCCATCCCCATAGCAACAAAATGTTATTGAGTGATTTACAATTGATTCAACAAGTGGGAAAATAAGAGAAAGTAAAAATTTGACATTCATAGAATGCGTTGGTGGGCAACCACTAGTATTAATTAATTTCCCTCAAACACAATTATATTTTCTTTGAATAAATCATCTCTTGGCCAAACACTATCCACAAACCTAAGATCTGTTAACACTGTGAGATATTGTGAGGGTAAACCAACCCAGCTGAAAAAAAAATTCAACAGTTTCCAAGACTGAATCTTTATATATAGTATTCTTCTCTTTGGCAGTGTGACTAGTTTTTTAGTTGACTATCCATTAAAGACAAAACAAAACATAAGAGACCATCGCTTCTTCTTAGGCATTTGGGGAAAAGAGTTCTCCTCAACATGACATTGTGCCTAACCTGTACATCTTGCAAATGCTCTAGAACCTGAGTAATATCAGTGCATCTACACAGCCTGCATCCACAGAGTCAGAGGTCCCCAGAGGAACTATGCTTTGGAGTTAAGAGTTCAGCATCATAGTCTGAGCAATAGATTTGATGATCTACAAAAGTCAGCTCTCACTTGACCTCACACTTGGGCATGAGAGCTGATTCAGAAAGGGTATCATCCTTGTTTTCACTCACTATGTGTCTGGCTTTTAATATATGTTCATCTTTCCAGTCCCATATTGCTAAACACACTCTGCCCCTTCATGATTTAAAACCATGTACTACTAGATCTACAAAACATGTTCTTTACCTTCCCCATCCAACTGTCCTGCCCTCGAACAACTCCTGTGCTTTTTACATACTAATCTTTGGTGCTTCTCTCAACATTCTCCCTGCCAATATAAGTCATGCTTTTTGGTTTTTTTCCCCCCTTTGGAGAGTGTCTGGTCTCCATTCATTTTTCTTTGCTACAGCTTATACCCTAGTCTTTCCAAATGCAAGACTGTCGTGGGAGTCAACCACATTGTCCTGTTATTGTTGCATATCATAGCTATGTTCGTTTCAAGAAATCTCTGCTTGTTCTCTTCTTAGCAGAAGCCTGAGAATCTGCAGCATCAGCTATAAGTGCTTTGCTATTTTTGAAAGTGTCACAGAAATCTTCCTTAAATTTTTCAAATCTCATTTCCTCTTCCTTCCTTAAACATATCTCTAGTTGAGACAAGACAGTCCACGTACACTTCACCAAAACTGGCCTTATTTTTAGCTTCCCTATCTCTCCTCACCTTAAGGTTTACATAATATTCAAGTTTATCTGAATCCTGTTCATTATGACTCAGTCTCAGCTCATGACCTTTTTTAATGAGGCTTTCTGGTCTCCCTAGACCAAAATTTTGATGAAGTTTAACAACCTTGAATTTCAGTCAGTCTTTTTATTAAAAACATTTTATTTAATATCCATACACGTGTATAACAGTATGATCAAACTCATCACCCCCTCTTATTCATCAAAATAAAAAGGAGTGCATTGGAGAGGAGGGGCAGGCACTAAGGAACGCAGTAAATATCAACAAGTGAAAAAGTCGGCCTATCACATAGGTTAGTGGGTAAGGCCTTTGCCCATTAACACCAGTGACCTGAGTTTGACCCCTGGAACCCACAAAAAAAAAAAGGAAGGACAGAGAACTAGCTCCATAAAGTTGTTCTCTGACATTCACATGTGTGCCATAGCATGCACACACACACCACCACCACCACAAACAACAACAACAAGAACTCAAAAATCAAGGAAATGGTTTCTCAGAGTCTATTGACACCTTTACTTCGGGACTTTTGATTTCCAGAAATAGAAGATACATCACCTATGTTGCTTGAAGTCACCAGATATGTGCTAATAACACATCCCAGTAGCAACTGAGATATACATACCAGGTTAAAAATAATTAGTGAGGAGAACACAGAGGAAAGCAAAGGTCCCTAGTACTAAAGGCAAACCCTGTGAGGCTGACAGGAGAGGACTGCATTTGCATGTTGAAAGGAGAGTTTGATAGAACTTCAATAGCAAGCAAACCTCAGAAAATGTAGAGCAGTTAGGAACAAAGGTTTGACAACCTCATCAAAACTATTGTGCGTTCATTCTGTTGTAAAGAAAAAAATCTAGTCTAAACAGGAAGAGAGAAAAGATTAGTGATACACTTCTAACAAAGAAAACCAAATCTATATTGTGCCCAAGGGTTTATAAGCATAATGCAAACTATAAAGGTATTCAGCTGAAGAGAATTATTTGGCACTTCCTATCTGATGGGCTTATGTATTCCTAGTTTCCAGGGCTTTCCAACCTCTCTTAGCACACATTCTGCTACCGCAGCCTATATCCTGAGTTATCCTGAGTTCATACAGTTCATGTTTGAGCATGAAAGCAGAACTATGGGTAGCTATACCCTGAGTTACTCTGAGTTCATACAGTTCATGTTTGAGCATGAAAGCAGAACTATGGGTAGGGCCAGTGCACATTCTGCAGGTTCAGTGAAAGCTTTTTTTTTTTTAAAGCGCTTTCAAGCTATTTCAAGGTCCAGTAACACTATGACATTTTATAATTGTTTATCAAGAATGAAATTTATTTGCTTACACCATGAAGAACTTTTCTTAGAAATGTCTATGAATGTTTCTACTTGGAGTTTAGGTTTAATATATTCAAGGTTGTCTGTTAGACTTCACTGGAGAGAATAAACCGTTCACACTAATTGTATATATATTTATGTGTGTTAGTTATGCCAACTGTCATCATCATTAATAGATTGTAGAAAAATTCATTTTTATGACATTTTTCTCATTATTTGTTTTGCAGTTTTTCAAAAGGTTTAAAGTAAGTCAGCCCCAAAACTGGTTGGCCTGCTCTTTGATCACCTCCCCTCTGAGGGGGGAGCAGCCTTACCAGGCCACAGAAGATGACAATGAAACCAGTCCTGCTGAGATCTGATAGATTAAGATCAAAAGGAAGGAGAGGGAGACCTCCCTTATCAGTGGACTTGGGAAGGGGCATTTGTGAAGAAGGGGGAGGAAAAGTGGGATTAGGAGGGAAGGAGGAGGGGGTATATTGGGGGATACAAAGTGAATAAAGTGTAACTAATAAAAGTTAAAAAATAAAAGTAAAATAAATAAATAAATACATTTTGAGCAAATAAAAAAAAAGTAAGTCAGCGCACATCTAAGTAAACAATTCTCAGTAATACAATGACATTTCCAAGGATCCACCATTAAAAACTCTTTAAAAAACAGATTTACATACCAATAATTTTAACATTAATAATTTTAACCTATAATTTTCAATTACACTGGACAGAAACCTTGGAAATGTTATGTGTACTCTCCTAGTACTCCTCTTAGCCACTAATAATTATGAAGTACACCTAATGCCATGTAGTAGATATTTTAGATATATAGACATTTGTGGTAGTTGCTTGACTTTTTCTGGAGGGACAGATGATAGGCCAAAGATACAATTCCACCCTACTCTTGCTTAGCAAACTCCTGCTTAATGAGTGTATTTGGTTGACCTACGAAAGAGCATGGATGGTAAAGAAGCCTGTGTGACTGAAAGACACCTGTAGCACAGCAATCCCAGCTCATAAATGCTGAATGCCTAGAGCACTATGCACAGCCTTCAAGCAGCTCCATCACAGGCTCTCTTCCTCACCAACCACTGATCACTGCTTTTAGAATCTTGAGAAGAAACTTTGAAAAACCTCATGTTTGGTGAAGGTCTTGAATCTTCTACGTTTTATTAGCTTCTTAAGTCTCATGAGCCCTTTTCGCTCCCAGAAGGGAATGTTATCACTCTGTTATCTAGTACAATGGTTGATTGTATTCTCTACCCCAACTTTTTACACAGTTCCTGCATCTCCAAGTTTTAATAGTTTCTTTCAAGGTTGGCTTATGGCTTGCCCATGTAATTTTCTCCAACCAACAGGATAATAGAGAACTGGATGCAAGCAGAAGCTGAAAATAAAAGTTTGTGTATTTCTTTCCTAGCTCTTGGACCTCCACCACTGCCACTGAACAAGCTCAGGTTAACCTTATGGAGAAACACTGGACACGTGTGGGGTTTTAGTCTAGCTCCTGTTTGGATGATTGAAGAAACCAGAGTTCTGAGTTCTGGCTGAAATCAGCTAATTCTAGACTGCAAATGCTGACAAATGGCTATTGCTTAAAAGATTAATTTTTAATCTAATTATTTGCTAATTATTAATCTAATTTAAGCTAATTATTTGCTGATAAGTAATTAGTAATTAAGTAATAAGTAATTGCTTTGGTGATATTATTCTTATTTTACTTATGAGCTAACTGAGTTTTAGAAACATTGATAAAGTTGCTATAAATCTTGCTTATTAGCCTATAAAACCCTAAATTTACCCATATGTTATAAAACTAATTTGTTAAATAAAATAGTTGAACATATAAATTAATATGTTAGTTTATGTATCATATATACCTATATATGTGTGTGTCAGTCACACCACAATAATGTTTTGTTGTTGTTTTCCTAAGGACACATTAAAAATAAGTTATAGTTTTTATTGTCTAGCTATTTTTCCTGGTTATCTGATGTTGGGAATCATAATATCTAATACATAATTATTATCAATTGGCAAGTATTTCACATACATATTTAATCAATTGGCAATTGTTTGGCATGGGACAGTTGGAATACTCTAACTTGCGTGCTTTTAGCCTTGCTAGGCCACAGAGGAGGACATTGCAGCAAGTCTTGAAGATAACTGATAAGTTAGGGTCAAAGGGGAGGAGGACCTCCCCTATCAGTGGACTTGGAAGGGGGCAGGGAGGAGATGAGGGAGGGAAGGTGGGGTTGGGGAGGGAATGAGGGACAGGCCTATGGCTGGGATACAAAGTGAATGACCTGTGATTAATATAAAAATATATTAAAAAAATAAAGTTTGTAAATTAAATATCATAAAAATATAAATTGCCTGCTTTTCTTTTGTCAGGCTAATTTAAAAGTGATAGTGGTGGTTATTATGGTGGAGCTGGCATCTTCATGGGTGCATACACATGTATATGTAATATATGTATGCATGCGTGGTATATGTATATGTGTGTGTTTTAGTTATCAAGGATATTTGTTTTAATAATTTATTTAAACATACAATTATTTAACTGAATGCATAAATATACACAAAATATTTATATTTGGCATTAAATATGATATTTTGAAAATTCCTAAGGGTGAAAACCAGGAGCTTCATTCATGCTTTAGGATGCTTATGGACCTTGCTATTTAAAGAAATAATACTATCCACTTGTTCTTCTTATTATAATGATCTTTAAAAATAGAAGACCCAGAAATAAACCCACACACCTATGAATACTCAATTTTTGATAAAGAAGCCAAAACCATTCAATGGAAAAAAGACAGCATCTTCAACAAATGATGCTGGTCCAACTGGATGTCCACATGCAGAAAAATGAAAATAGATCCACATTTATCACCCTGCACAAAACTAAAGTCCAAGTGGATCAAAGACCTCAACATAAAACCAGATACTCTAAATCTGTTAGAAGAAAAAGTGGGGAACAGCCTAGAACTCATCGGCACAGGAGACAACATCCTGAACAGAACACCAACAGCACAGGCTCTAAGAGCAACAATCAATAAATGGGACCTCATGAAACTGAAAAGCTTCTGCAAAGCAAAGGACACCGTCATCAAAACAAAACGACTGCCTACAGATTGGGAAAGAATCTTCACTAACTCTTTATCTGACAGAGGACTAATATCCAGTATATACAAAGAACTAAAGAAGCTGAAAAGCAGCAAACCAAGTAATTCAATTAAAAAATGGGGAACAGAGCTAAACAGAGAATTCTCGACAGAGGAATATCGAATGGCAGAGAAACACTTAAAGAAATGCTCAACCTCATTAGCCATCAGGGAAATGCAAATCAAAACAACCCTGAGATATCACCTTACACCCATCAGAATGGCCAAGATAAAAAACTCAAGTGATAACACAAGCTGGAGAGATTGTGGAGAAAGGGGAACCCTTCTCCATTGCTGGTGGGAATGTAAACTGGTACAACCACTCTGGAAATCTATCTGGCGCTTTCTTTTTTTTTTTTTTTTGTTTTTTTTAAACATTAAAATTTAATTAAAATATCAAGATGTTGGCATTTTCACATGCTTCACTGAATATTTATATTATGTGAGAATTGTGGAAAAGTTTAAAATGGAAAAAAAAAGGTGTATGGTTTTTTCTTTTTCATTTTTTTTCACACTTTTTTTTTTTCAATGCAGTTTATTCAGGAACCTTGAACAATCATCTGACCCTGGGTAAAGCCAGCCCACTTTAAATAGCCTCTGGGTAGCCAACCTCAGCATGCCACGTGGGCAATGCAGATAGGTCCACATACATGGAAGCAAGCCAGATCCTCAGCCTTAGCCAAATGTGGAGTTGTTTGTGACAGAGAGCACTCACCATCGGGAAGGTGGAAGGCAGAAACCAGCTCCATCTTTCAGGCGCCGCATTACGCAGCTCTCTACAGTTCCCCCTTTTTGTTTTGGACGCATCAGGCAAGAGTAGAGGTCTGATCTCTGATATTAGAAATAAATTGGGACTTTGTACTGATGTTCATTTAGGTGTCATCCACCCAAAGAGCATCAGACCCGTCTGATACCTTTTTCTCAGAGGCGGGACCTGGGGCATCAACCCGCATGCAATCAGACATGCTCTTCTCTGGGTCCAAAGCGGCTGACCCTGAGTGCAGTGCTTAGCCTCACATCCTGAGCATAACATTTTGGCGCTTTCTAAGACAATTAGGAATAGTGCTTCCTCAAGACCCAGCTATACCACTGCTAGTTTGCTCAAGTACACAAAAGGGATACTTGCTCAAACATGTTGATAGCAGCTTTATTTGTAATAGCCAGAACCTGGAAACAACCCAGATGTCCATCAACAAAGGAATGGGTACAGAAATTGTGGTATTTTTACACAATGGAATACTACTCAGCAATCAAAAAAGAGGAAATCATGAAATTTGCAGGCAAATGGTGGGATCTAGAAAAGATCATTCTGAGTGAAATATCCCAGAAGGAGAAAGACAAACACGGGTATATACTCACTTATATAGACCTATAAGATATGACAAACATAATGAAATCTATACACCTAAAAAAGATAATCAAGAGAGTGGACATGGGGTAAGATGATCAATCCTCGTTTAGAAAGACAGATGGGATGTGCATTGAACGTATGACAAGAGTCTACTGAGGGCATCTGAAAGACTCTAACTAGCAGTGTTGTCAAAGCAAAGACTCATGACCAAACCTTTGGCAGAGTACAGGGAATCATAAGAAAGAGTTAGTCTGATGGGGAAAGGATAGGAGCTCCACAAGGACCAAATATATCTAGGCACAGGGTCTTTTCTGAGACTGACATTCAACCAAGGACCATGTATGGATATAACCTAGAATCTCTGCTCAGATGTAGCCTGTGATAGCTCAGTAACCAATTGGTTTCCCAAAGTGAGGGGAACAAGGACTAGTTCTAACAGGAACTCAATGACTAGCTCTTTGGCCTCCCCACCCCTCAAGGGAGGAGCAGTCCTGTTAGGCCACAGAGGAGGGCTTTGTAGCCAGTCCTGAAGATACCTGATAAAATAGGATCAGATGAATGGGGAGGAGGTCCCCCCATCAGTGGACTTGGAAAGGGGCACGGTGGAGATGAGGGAGGGAGGGAGGGACTGGAGGGAATAAGGGAGCGAGGCACGGCTGGGATACAGAGTTAATAAAATGTAACTGATAAGAAAAAAATAAAATTAAAAAAAGAAATAAAAAAGTTAATTTTAATGAAAAAAAACATGAATCTAAAAAAAGTGATAAAATCTTTAAAAAAAAATTCCACAGTAACTATGGTACCTAGGGTTGGAGCCCGTATTTCTACATCTTAAATAAGGAATGATGAGGTCAGCACTTCCACTTAAGAATCACTGTTGGCATTTTCATAATATCAGATTTAACAGCAAATATACTGCTTTGTGGGTATTTGTATATTCATTTAAGTATGATTTAACAAATCATTATAGCAAATATCTCTGGCACCAATTATAATAATAGCGTGTTTTCATCTAACACTGACACTCCTCTGTTCATTATAACTCTTTCCATCCCCTCAGAATTAACTTCTGTCACAATTTTTGTAGTAAGAACTTCTGGAATTTTTGTTCTAAATTCATAAATCAAATATGTATGTTTGGTCACTACAATTTAGTTGTAAGCATATGTTTTAAGTATGTGCTTTCAACCTTTCTCTAGTATACGAATATTTTATTTTTAAAAGTCTGGGTTGTTGAAGAATTTGGAATATTTTGTTATTTTTATTTCAGAAACAATATATGAGATGAACACACTTTTACAAAGAAATAAAAACATTGTAATATTATCCATATAATCAACCTATGTGGAAAAAACACATATTATTAAACAATGAGATTAATAATGATGTTTTGAGCAATGGTATTTAATTGGCTCTCAGGGTAGCTATTAGTAACAATTCTTTTCAGCCCATACTTGGTCAAGAATGATGTAATTATGTTAGCTATTTGAATATTGTGTTTTAAAAGTCTCAAATAAGATATAACAATGGCTTTTCCTTCAACCTTTTCTTTTTGTTCAATCTCATGATATTTTCCAATCAAATTATTTAAAAAAAATCAAATTCTGATCATTATGTAGGATCACAGAGCTATTGTTTGGGGTTAAATTTCTATCTCTTTCAATTCTGTACTCCAGCCAGAACAATTTTGAAAACCACATGTCTTAGGGTATGATAAAGAAATTAAACTTTTTATCCTTTTGAAGTTGGCAGGTGAGTTGATTGCCTGGAAATCTGAGTACTGCTCAAAACCCACTTATTTGATGATTATAATACCAATACATATTCATTAGAATGAACTTTGGTGAAAACAGAAAACTACAAAAACATCTACAGAATAAATGCCTTCCTTATCAATAGTCTATTTTAATTTACCTTCTCAGAATGTAGATTATGTGTCACTTTCAGGAACCACATACTGTCACCACTGTCTAAATTTGCTCGCTTTGCCCTAGCCAATGCTGTTTTTTTACTCTGTATATGTTTGTTTTCTTGTCTCTTACCATTTTATTATGTGTCATCATATTGTTTAGCCTATGTGATTATGCATCTATTGTGGTGGCTGAATGGGAATGGCCCCTGAAGGCTCATATATTTGAATGTTTTGCCCCCAGTTGGTGGAACTGTTTGGAAAGGATTAGTAGGTATTCTCTTGTTGTAGGATGTGTGTCACTGGGGGTAGGCTTTGAGGTTTCAAACATCCAGCCAGGCCCAGTTAGTTCTACCTCTCTTTGCCTGCACCTTGTGGATCGGGTGTGATGTTCCAGCACCATGCTTGTCTGCCTGGTACCATGATCTCAGCCAGGATGGTCATGGGCTAACCCACTGAAATTGCAAAGAGTCCTTCAACTAAATGCTTTCCTGGTAAGGTACCTCAGTCATGGTGTCTCTTCACAGCAATAGAACAGTGAACATGACATCCACAATAGGCTTTGGTCCATGTGAATGCAAGTTCCTGGGAAGAAATACGCTTTAGAGAGAATCTTCTGTTAGGCTCATTGACTAATCAGAATTTCAATGATGTGGAGAGGGTATGACACTGCAAGTCCAGACCCAAATGACCTTTGGCCATCTTTTACCCATTAATGGCCACTTATTGTCCTCTCTGTATTTGACCTAACATCTTTTTAAGGATTGGGTTAATCTGTGGAATGTACAGTAATCCCATTGTGAGAGAGCAAGACCACTCTCATATGATTCCTGCACTCTACCAAAGGTTTGGTTATGAGTCTTAGTATCTGCTTTGATACACTGCTAGGAAGAGTCTTTCAGAGGCCCTCTGCAGTAGGCTCCTATCCTGTTACTTGTATCTCCTACATCCAATACCCATCCCATTTGTATTTCTAACTGAGGATTGATCATCTTACCCAGGGTTCTCCTCCTTATCTCCTCTATTATCTTCTTTAGGTGTACAAATTTCAGTATGTTTATCCTATTTTGAACCAAAATTTTTGAACCAAAATTTTAAGCAAGCTTTAATTAACTACGGACCATGATGATGGGCTCTGGCCAAGTCCATTCTGGGGTTCCCATAAAATAAAGATGTTACATTTTGGAAAGGAGTATCAAGGCAAACCCATAAAACTACAAATTCCATATCAGATTCAATCAGGGGCAAGCATATATCCTGATATACTTTCTACCTGTGTACTTCCTGCCTATATATTCTAACATACTTCTTGCCTATGTACTTCTTGTCTACAAGTAATCAATCACAACTGATGCAGTTGAGTCAAACAAATTTGTTTAGGGGAGTGAAAATCTGTGGCTTGTTATCTCCAATAAACAATAGCCTTCAGTATTTCTGAAAGTATCTGTCTTGGGCAAGGGGCTTACAGACTAAAAGCACTTTTGTTTTATGGATTTCTTATACACAATGGTTGAAAGGTAAATTCAGTTAGGGCTTTCACAACAGAAACTCTAGTTTCTACCAACCAAGAAGCTAAGAATGTTGTCTGATAGTATATGAGACCTATGGTTGAGATTTCCTAACTTTTTTTCTCCCAATGTGTTTAATAATTTTTTCATTTATATTTTTCTTTGTTGTTACTGTATCACTTCACATAACTGTTTTCACATTGGAACATGGAATTTGGTATAACCAGAATCTGTGTTTCTGGACCACAGTCAATCATATTTGGCAACTACCTCTTGTCAACTTCTTGTCTACTTAGAAACAGAGTTTAGATTTTAAATGAACATTCTTAATCGTTGGGTTGTATTATTTGCATCGTTCCACAAGGGCTTTGAATTATGGTGACCATTCTTTCAAAGTGGGAAGACCTGTGATCACAACAATCTACATGGTCAAGAAGCAAAATAAGGTTACTGGACACAGGATCACAAACTATGTCCCAATAAGCCGAGGTTTCTACTGATCCTTGATACTTTTAAAAGCCAAATTAATAGTGAAAAGCAGAAATAAAATTTACTCAATATCACCACAAGAAGAGGGTCACTGAGATCCACACGTCCAAACTCTATCTTTAGCATCTAGATGAGGGTAAGGTTTAAATAGAAGTAAAACTTTTATTTTGTTTTATTTTTTATTTTTATTGTTAGTTACATTTTATTAACTTTATCCCAGCTGTATCCTGCTCCCTAGTCCCTCCCAAACCCATCCTCCTTCCCTTATCTCTTCCCTGCCCCTTTCCAAATCCACTGATAGAGGAGGGCCTTTCTGCCCTTTCATCTGACCCTGTTTTATCAGGTATCTTCAGGACTGGCTGAAAAGTCCTCCTCTGTGGCCAAGCAGGGCTGCTCCTTATTGGGGGGTGGGGAGGTCAAAGAGCATGCCATTGAGTTCATGTCAGAAATACTCCCTGTTCCCCTTACTAGGGAACCCAATTGGTTACTGAGCTACCACAGCTACATCTGTGCAGAGGTTCTAGATTATATCCACACATGGTCCTTGGTTAGAGTATCAGTCTGAGAAAAAGACTCCTGTGCCTAGATATATTTGGTCCTTGTGGAGCTCCTATCCTCTCCACATCATACTAACTCCCCCTTCTTTCATATGATTCCTGCACTCTACCAAAGGTTTGGTTATGAGTCTTAGTATCTACTTTGATACACCGCTAGGAAGAGTCTTTCAGAGGCCCTCTGCAGTAGGCTCCTATCCTGTTACTTGTATCTCCTACATCCAATACCCATCCCATTTGTATTTCTAACTGAGGATTGATCATCTTACCCAGGGTTCTCCTCCTTATCTCCTCTATTATCTTCTTTATTTATCTCCTATCCTGTTACTTGTATCTCCTACATCCAATACCCATCCCATTTGTATTTCTAACTGAGGATTGATCATCTTACCCAGGGTTCTCCTCCTTATCTCCTCTATTATCTTCTTTAGGTGTACAAATTTCAGTATGTTTATCCTATCTTTTAGGTCTATATAAGTGAGTATATGACGTGCATGTCTTTCTCCTTCTGGGATTCCTCACTTAGAATGATATTTTCTATATCCTGCCATTTGCCTGCAAATTTCATGATTTCCTTGTTTTTGATTGTTGAGTAGTATTCCACTGTTTAAAAATACCACAATTTCTGTATCCATTCCTCTGTTGATGGACATCTGGGTTGTTTCCAGGTTCTGGCTATTAAAAATAAAGCTGCTACAAACATGGTTGAGCAAATGTCCTTATTGTGTACTTGAGGATCTTTTGGATATATGCCTAGGAGTGGTATAGCTGGGTCTTGAGGAAGCACTATTCATAATTGTCTGAGAAAGAGCAAGATAGATTTCCAGAGTGGTTGTACCAGTTTACATTCCCACCACAATGGAGGAGGGTTCCCCTGTCTCCACAACCTCTCCAGCATGTGTTGTCATTTGAGTTTTTGATTTTAGCCATTTTGATAGGTGTAAGGTGAAATCTCAGGGTCGTTTTGATTTTCATCTCTCTGATGGCTAAGGACGTTGAGCATTTCTTTAAGTGTTTCTCTGCCATTCTATATTCCTCTACAGAGAATTCTCTGTTTAGCTTCATACCCCATTTTTTAATTTGCTTGATTTATTGCTTTTTAACTTCTTTAGTTTTTTATATATTCTGGGTATCAGACCTCTGTCAGATATAGGATTGGTGAAGATACTTTCCCTTTCTATAGGCTGTCATTTTGTTCTGACGACAGTGACTTTTGCTTTACAGAAGCTTTTCAGTTTCATGAGGTCCCATTTATTGATTGCTGCTCTTAGAGCCTGTACTATTGGTGTTCTGTTCAGGAAGCTGTCTCCTATGCCAATGAGTTCTAGGCTCTTCCCCACTTTTTCTTCTAACCAATTTAGAGTATCTGTTTTTATGTTGAGGTCTTTGATCAACTTGAACTTTAGTTTTGTGCAGGGTGATAAATGTGGATCTATTTTCATTTTTCTGCAAGTAGACATCCAGTTGGATCAGCACCATTTATTGAAGATGCTGTCTTTTTCCCATTGAATAGTTTTGGCTTCTTTGTCAAAAATCAAGTATTCCTAGATGTGTGGGTTTATTTCTAGGTCTTCTATTTGGTTCCATTGATCCTCCTTTTTGCTTCGATGGCAATACCATATAATTTTTATTACTATTGCTGTGTAGTACAGCTTGAGACCGGGATGGAGATACCTCCAGATGATCTGTTGTTGTACAGAATCGTTTTGGAGATTCTGGGTTTTTTTGTTTCTCCATTTGAAGCGGAGAATATTTCTTTCAAGATCTGTAAAGAATTGAGTTGGTATTTTGATGGGAATTGCATTGAATCTGTAGATTGCTTTTGGCAGGATGGCCATTTTTCACTATGTTAATCCTACCAATCCATGAGCATGGGAGATCTTTCCATCTTCTGATATCTTCTTCAATTTCTTCCTTCAGAGACTTGAAGTTTTTTTTCAAACAGATCTTTCTCTTGCTTGGTTAGAGTCACCCCAAGGTACTTTATGTTATTTGTGACTATTGTGAAGGGTGTTGTTTCCCTGATTTCTTTCTCAGCCTTTTTGTCTTGACTTTTTTGAGTTGATTTTGTATCCAGCCACTTTGCTGAAGGTGTTTATCAGCTGAAACACATCTCTGGTTGAATTTTTGGGGTTGCTCATGTATACTATCATATCATCTGTAAATAGTGACTCTTTGACCTCTTCCTTTCTGATTTGAATCCCCCTGATCTCCTTTAGTTGTCTTATTGCTTTAGTTAAGACTTCAAGTACTATGTGAAGAGATATGGAAAGAGCAGGCAGCCTTGTCTTGTCCCTGATTTCAGTGGTATTGATTTAAGTTTCTCTCCATTGAGTTTGATGTTGGCTATAGGCTTGCTGTATATTGCCTTTACTATGTTTAGGTATGTGCCTTGTATCCCTGGTCTTTCCAAGTCTTTAAATATGAATGGATGTTGGTGTTTGTTAAATACTTTTTCATCATTGAAGGAGATGATCATGTGGTTTTTCTCCTTCAGTTTGTTCATATGGTGGATTACATTGATGGATTTCTGTATGTTGAATCACCTTGCATGCCTGGGATGAAGCCTATTTGTTCATGGTGGATGATATCTTTTATGTGATCTTGGATTCAGTTTGCCAGTATTTTATTGAGTATTTATTGCATCAGTGCTCATAAGGGAGATAGTTCTGAAGCTCTTTCTTTGTTGGGTCTTTGTGTGGTTTAGGTATCAAGGTAACTGTGGCTTAATAGAATGAGTTTGGTAATGTTCCTTCTGTTTCTATTTTGTAGAATATTTTAGAGAGAATTGGAATTAGCCCTTCTTTGAAAGTCTGGTAGAATTCTGCACTGAATTCATCTGGCCCAGGGCTTTATTTGGAAGGGAGACTATTGATGACTGCTTCAATTTTCTTGGGGGATATAGGACTAGTCAATCTTTCTACCTGATCTTGACTTAATTTTGGTAGATGGAATCTATCAAGAAAATTGTCTATTTCTTTTAGAATTTCAAATTTTGTGGCATATATGCTTTTTAGTACGACCTAATGATTATTGGGAATTCCTCAGTGTCTGTAGTTATGTCCTCCTTTTCATTTCTTATTTTGCTGATTTGGATAGTTTCTCTCTTCCTTTTACTTTGGCTAAAGGTTTGTCTACCTTGTTGATTTTCTCAAAGAACCAGCTCTTGGTTCCATTGATTCTTTGAATAGTTTTATTTGTTTCTAATTGATTGATTTCAGCCCTGAGTTTGATTATTTTTCGCCATCTGTTCCTCTTGTGTGTATTTGAATCTTTTTTTTTTCCTACGGCTTTCATTTGGGCCATTAAGTTGTTTGTATGAGATGTCACAAATTTCTTCTTGAAGGCACTTAGTGCTATGAATTTTCCTCTGAGCACTGCTTTCATTGTGTCCCATAAATTACAGTATGTTGTACCTTCATTTTCATTGAATCATAGGAAGTTTTTAATTTTTTTGTTTATTTCTTCCTTAACTCAGCTGTCATTGAGCAGCAAGTTGTTCAGTTTCCATGTGCGTGTAAGATTTTTTTCTAATTTATTTGTTGTTGAGGTCCAGCTTTAGTCCATCGTGGTCAGATAGACTATAGCGGATTATTTCCATCTTCTTGTATGTGTTGAGGCTTGCTTTGTGACAAGCTATATGGTCTTTTGGAGAAGGTTCCATGAGGTGCTGAAAAGAAGGTATACTCTTTTGATTTTGGGTGGAAAGTTCTGTAGACATCTATTAGGTCCATTTGATTTAGGACCTCTGTAAGTGCCGTTATTTACCTATTTGGCTTCTGTCTAGATGATCTGTCCCTTTTTGAAAGTGGGGTGTTGAAGTCTCCCACTATTAAGGTGTTGGGATTGATGTATGATTTAAGTTTTAGTAATGTTTCATTTATGAATGTAGGCGCTCTTGTATTTGGGGCATAGATGTTCAGAATTGTGATGTCCTCTTGGTGGATTGTTCCTTTGATGAAAATGTAATGTCCTTCCTCATGTTTTTTTATTTATTTTGGTTGAAAGTCTATTTTATTAGATATTAGGATAGCTACCCCATCTTGTTTTCTGGGTCTGTTTGCTTGAAAGACATTTTTCCAGCCCTTTCCTTTGAGGTAGTGTTTATCTTTTTTGCAGAGGTGAGTTTCTTGGATGCAGCAGAATGTTGGATCCTGTTTCCGCACCCATTTTGTTAGTCTGTGTCTTTTTATTGGTGAGTTGAGTCCTTTGATATTGATGATAATAGTGACCAATGAATGTTAGTTCCTTTTATTGTGGATTTGGTGGTCATACTGTGTTTCATTGCTTGTTTTTTTTTTTTAATTTTTGTTGGGATATTATCTGTATGCTATGTTTTCTTGGGTGAAGTTGTTTTCATTGGATTGGCATTTTCCTTCTAGTATCTTTTGTAGGCCTGGTTTGCTCTGTAGGTATTGCATAAATTTAGTTTTGTCATGGAATATTTTGTTTTCTCCATCTATGTTCACTGAAAACTTGGCAGGGTATAGTAGTCTGGGTTGGCATCTGTGGTCTCTTAAAGTCTGTATGATACCTGCCCAGGCCCTTCTGCCTTTCATAGTTTCTGATGAGAAGTCTGATGTGATTCTAATAGGTCTACCTTCATATGTTACTTGGCCTTTTTCCCTTGCTGCTTTTAATCTTTTCTTTGTTCTATAGATTTAGTGTTTTGACTATGTTGTGATGTGATGCTTTTCTTTTCTGGTCTAGTCTATTTGGTGTTCTGTAGGCCTCTTGTATATTTATGGACATCTCTTTCTTTAAGTTGGGAAATTTTTCTTCTAGGATTTTCTTGAAAATATTTTCTGGTCCTTGGAGCCTGAAGTCTTCTTTTTCATCGATTTCTATTATTCTTAGATTTCGTCTTCTCATGGTGTCCTTGATTTCTTAAATATTTTGTCCTTAGGACTTTTCTGATTTTACTTTTTCTTTGAGAGAAGTATCAATTTCTGTGATTGAATCTTCAGCACCAGAGATTCTTTCTTCCATCTCTTGTATTCTGTTGGTGATGCTTACCTTTGTGGTTCCTGATCTTTTCTCAAGTTCTCCACCGCAAGGGTTTTCTCAGTTTGTGTTTTCTTTATTGATTCTAATTCTGTTTTCATGCCTTGCACCATTTCCTTCATGTGTTTGAATGTGGATTCCTGCCTTTCTGTGATGGTATCTATTTTTTTGTTCATTTCCTCTCTCTATACCACTAATTGTATCTCTACTTGTGCCTCTATTTGTTTGGCTATATTTGCCTGTGTTTCTTTGAGAATTTTGTTCATTTCCTCTTTCTTTGCCTCCAATTGACTGGACAAATCTTTGATAGATTTGTTCATTTCCTCTTTAACAGTCTGAATTTGCATGGCTATTGTTCTGAGAGATTTGTTTGTTTCCTCTTTATGAGCCTCAAATAATTGGGTAAGCATCGCTTTAAAGTAATTTTCCTGTGCTTCTGATGAATTGGAGTATCCATCAATTTTGGGGGGTGCTGGTGAAGCCATAATGTCCTGATTTATGTTGGCTGGATGTGTTCTTTCACCTACCCCTGGCCATTGGCTTATCTGAAACCTTCCCTGTTTGTTTCTGGATTCTGCACTTCAGACTGGTACTGTCTTTCTCTAGTGTCTGGAGAGTTCTTCAGGAAGCTGAAAGAGGTCCTGTGGCCTCAGCGTGTGCATTGGTGCTTTAGCTGTACCTGTGGAAGGAAAGTCCGCTGGCGAAAAAGGCAAATGCAGGCTCGTGAATGCATGTGCGTGTGCATGTGCATGTGTGTGTGTATGGTGTGTGTGTATGTGTGTGTGTGTGTGTGTGTGTGTGTGTAAGTGAGCGTGGAAGTGTGCCTCAAGCGACAGAGTGATAAAGAATGTTGAACCCTTGAGTGTGTGGGAGGGGCTCTGCCTTGCAGTCTTCTAGGGGCTTACTTGTGCATGCACTGTAGATGGAGCAGGCGCTGGTGATAGTTGCCTGCAATTTCCGTCATTATGCACCTTAACTCCTCAGTTGGACCTGCAGAGCAGGGCCTTCAATGTCCCAAGTGACCCTCTGTTTCCTACAGTGGGTATGTGTGTGGGAGGGGTCCGATGCCTGGCTTCTAGTTTAGAAGGACCCTGGATCTGGGGCTCTGCAGACACTCAATGGCACACTCACTCTCAAGCAGGTCACATCGGCAAGGATAGGGGTATCTGGGTTCTCTACTCTCTGGTTTGGTCCTGCTTGGTCTTATGCAGGAGGACTCACATACTCTGCCAGTTCAGTGCTGCTGCAGCCACCAGGTTAGGAAATCCAGCTACAGCTGGAGACTGGGATGCTGGTCCAGCTGCCTTCTGGGAAGTCCTGGGGGCCCTCCACTGTGCTCTCCAGGCCTGGGATGCCAGTGCCTGGTATACCTAGTTTGTATGGTGGGTCTGCTTGGCTTTGGTGGGCATATAGCATATTATTTGTCACCGAGAGTTTGGGCAGGCTGTACAGTCAGTGGCTAGGAGACCCTGTGGAGTCAGTATGGCAGCTAGCAGACCTGGTACCCTGGGAGGATGTTGCCGAGGATCTGGAACTCCAAGACAGGTACAGCTGGCAGTTGCGGCTAAGTTGTTAGGAGCCTCTGCCTCAGCCGATGCAGACCCCAGGCAGTGAGCTCTGAGCTGAGACTCTTGTTGAGCTGGCAGTGCCAAGGAGGAGGGAAGACTGAGAAAGGGAAGTGACAGGAGATCAAAGGATCGTCTCTCTCCTTCCCCAATCAAGTCCAAGGGTGAGCCAAGACCAAAGTTCTCACCTCGTGGGATGTTCCCTGTTGTTTAGGAAGCCTCACCGTCATTTCCGTCATTTCCCTGGCATCAGAAGTCCTTCCACTCACCAACTCCGGCATTCAGCTCCTCTGCAACTCAGAAACTGTGCATGCTAGTCGCTGTCTTGTCTTGGCTCTGTCCCTGAAGTAAAACTTTTAAACAACAACAAACAAAACAACCAACCAACAAAAAAGAAAAAAAACAACAACTAAGCAGTTTGGCCAAGATGTTTTTGTGCTCTAAGTCTCTCCAAGGTCATCTGACAAGTCAAGTTGTAAAGACTTTTCTAGGAGACATGTTCCTATTTTAGCTACAGATTCCTCCTCTGGCTGTTTTTGTTTGTTTGTTTGCTTGCTTTTTTTTTTTTTAATTCTGGCAAATATTCCTGTATAACTCAATTTTTTTTTTTTTTTTTTGGAAACCATTGTTTCAAAAGTCTGGTAACTAAAGGAAAAGACACAAGGTAGGACAGTTAAAATAGCACTAAGCTCATGAATCTGTAGCCCGGGTCAATAATCTTTTTTTTTTTTTTCTTAACCCTTTGTGCTTAAATGCAGGTTAAAAGAGATCTGAGTAGGAGTTCATTGTGTAAATGTACCACATTATCTTTATCCATTCTTCAGATGTGGGACATCTGGCTTGTTTCCAGAGTTTGGCTATTACAAATAAAGCTTCTATGAACATAGTTGAGCAAATGTCCTTGTTGTATGGTAAAGCATCTTTTGGGGATAGGTCCAGGAGTGGTATAAATAAGCATTGAGGTAGAGCTATTCCCAATTTTCTGAGAAAGTGCCAGATTGATTTCCAAAGTGGTTGTACAAGTTTGCATTCCTACAAGCAATGGAGTATTCCTCTTTCTCCACAGTCTCACCAGCATGTGCTGTCACTTGACTTTCTCTCCATTCTGATGGGAACTGGAGGGGACAAGAGCTCCACAGAAGACCAACAGAGCCAACTAACCTGAGATCAAGGGGTCTTACCCAGACTGATGCACCAATAAAAGACCATTGATGGACTTGATGCAGGGCCCTAAACATATGTACCTGGTGGGTAGCTTGGCCTTCAGGTGGGTCCCCCAGAAAGGGGGGAGGTGGCTGCTTCTGCCATGGATTATGTTGCCTACTCTTTGATCACTTCCTCCTGGAGGGGTTGCCTCCCCAAGCCACAGTGGAAGAGGACATTATCAGTCTTGATGCAACTTGATGTGCTGGGTTGTATTCAGGGGGGGCTCCCCTTATCTGAGGAGTAAGGGAGGGAGGATAGGAAGAAAAAGGAAGGCAAGTGAGCCTGGAAAGAGAGGAGGAAGGGCCTACAATCATGATGTAAAGTGAATAAATAAATAAATGGCAGAGCTGAAAGACAATGGATTTTCCAAACTTTACTACACAGTTGTGTCATTGAAGGAGCACTGAATTTCTCTTGTGAGAATGATGTTGGCTGGGTATAATGATGATATATAGCTTATATTATCTGGTCTAGTAAAAATGACATGAATGTTAGTTAATAAATACAATGACTTGTAGTTGAAAACGGAAAGAATCATGTATCATTCAAATGAATATGACTAACACACAATTAGAAATAAAAACTTATTGAGAAAAATCCAAGTATTTAACTACTCAAATGATAAATGGTCTGTCATCAATAGCTTACATCACACTTTAAGGCCATTGATAAAGCTGGAACATTCCAAGAGTCTGTTCAGTTTCATCCTGAGTCAGAATACATATAAAACTAAACTTGCTCATTTCCTAATAGTTTGTCATGCAGAACTGATTTGTGTAATGATTTAGAATTAATTTGATTCAGCTATTTAATGCATTTCTTCGGAATAAGAATGCACTTTACTTATTTAACAAGCTCCTAAAACACATAGCAGAAAATCCTACAAACAGGTAGGTTTTCAAGAAATGGTTACTGAATGAATAAACCCATAGCTGTCCAGTGGAACACTGCATGACATCTCTCCCCTTAGTTCCCATAAGAATGATTTGGGGCTCAAAGCAATACTAAATCTAAAGTTGTTGAATTCCTTTTAGGAATCATTACAAGTTCCCTACTCTAATCTGAATGATGACCTCTTGAAGCTGGAACAACAATCTGGAAGACAAAACATTTTTTTAATTTTTTATTAATTACACTTTATTCACTTTGTATCCCCCCTCTAGTTCCTTTCCTCCCCCTTCTCCATGCATGCCCTTCCCCAAGTCCACTGATAAAGGGGATTTTCTTCTTTTTCTTCCTTCTGATCCCAGTCAATCAGATCTCATCAGGAGTGGCTGCATTGTCTTTCTCTGTGGCCTGGTAAGGCTGTGCCCCCCTCAGAAGGAGGTGATCAAATAGCAGGCCAATCAGTTCAGATCAGAGACAGTCCCTATTCCTATTACTATGGAACACACTTGGAGACTGAACTGCCATGGGCTACATCTGTGCAGGGGTTCTGGTTATCTCCATGCATGGTACTTGGTTGGAGTATCAGTCTCAGGGAAGAGCCCTTTGCTCAGATTTTTTGGTTCTGTTGCTCTCCTTGTGGATCGGCTGTCCTCTCCAGATCTTACTATTTCCCACTTCTTTCATAAGATTCCCTGCATTCTGCCCAAAGTTTGCCCATAAGTCTTATCATCTGCTTTGATAGTCTGCAGGGCAGAGCCTTTCAGAGGCCCTCTGTGGCAAGCTCCTAACTTGTTCCCTGTTCTCTTTCTTCTGATGTCTATCCTCTTTACCTTTATGAATGGGGATGTAAACTTGCACAAACAGTATGGAAATCAATCTGGCGCTTTCTCAGATAACTAGGAATAGTGCTTCCTCAAGATCTAGCTATACCACTTCTAGGCATATATCCAAAAGAGGCTCAAGTACACAATAAGGACATTTACTCAACCATGTTTGTAGCAGCTTTATTTGTAATAGCCAGAAGCTGGAAACAACCAAGATGCCCCTCAACTGAGGAATGGATGCAGAAATCATGGTACATCTACACAATGGAATACTACTAAGCAATAAAAAACAAGGAAATCATGAAATTTGCAGGTAAATGATGGGAACTAGAAAAGATCATCCTGAGTGAGCTATCCCAGAAGCAGAAAGACACACACGGTATATACTCACTCATATAGACATATAATATAGGATAAACCTACTATAATCTGTACACCTAAAGAAACTAATAAAGAGGGAGGACTTTAATGAAACATTTCTTAATTCACTTATTTATTAATATACTCAAGAAATGTTCATGGTTGTTCTCTGTACTCCTATCACCATTTCTAATACTAATAATAAGTAATCAGAATATAAGGTAAAAAGCATAGCTTTTTTCTTATAGAAATTTTAATTCTATGGAGAAGACAAGATATTTAATTTGGGGAATATGCAAAGTATTATAGTTTGGGTCCTCACAAACTCATGTGTTGAAGGGTTGGTTGAGAGCAGACAGTACTGTAGAGAGAAGATGAGCTCAGGAGTGCCCTGACCTCCCCATTGGGTTACTTCATTGGGTTTTTAGATGCATGGATGTAGTTGGAGGAAGTGGTTTGTGGGTTGCACCCCCTTGAAGGGTGTGTTTTGCCTGTGTGATCTTTCTCTTTGCTTCCTGGCTGTGCGAAATGAGCAGCCTCTGCACCATATGTTCTATGAGTTTTAAGGGATAAGTCTAATTAAAGAACTTCAGGGACTGGCAACAACTTCAACAAATGCACTTGCTGTAAACCCAGACAAGCAGTAGTTAATCCCTAAAATCCTATAGTAGAAAAAACAAACTTCTATTAGTTGTCCTCTGATTACAGCCACACTGGGGCTTGCACAGGCATGCACATGCACACACAAAGATACATGTACATACACTCACACACTAAATAAATAAGTAAAAGAGATAAATAAATAGATAGATAAATGTAAAAGGAAAAGAATTTTAAAGTTTATACATAAGAAATATTTGTTAGGCTGGGCATGTCTAGTGAGTTCTGGTCTAGTGAGTTCTAATTCTTTATTAAATAAATGACTATCATGACATTGTCATACTATCTAAATACATGTGAGCTAAATACTCTCTTTAGCATTTGTGATACAGTGTACTCAGGAAGAACCAGTGCAATGCTCTGGTTGGTGAACAAGTTTCAGAAACAACCTAGTTAAATTCGAATATGAAATACCTGGTCCAATATCTGGACATTTTGTACCTAGTTTTGTATTTGGAAAGTGAACATAAAATCAGTTCCTATATCTTGGAGTTGTCCTGCAGATTTAATAAATTATTGCAGAGGCCTTCAGTGCCGAGATTCAACATTAGTGACAACATGAGCTTTAGCCACTTTGTGTGGGTGTGTATCAAAAGATTGAGTTTCAAGTAGACAAGACTGTCTTTTAGGGCATATTCCCCTATGAGCTTGGAGTTTTAAAAGAACCCCTAGAAGCCTAGAATGTGTTAAATAATGATCTCAGGGCTGACTACCTCAGAGTCTGTATACTGTTCACCAGCACTGGGAGCAACAGTTTTAACATTCATATAGAAATACTCTCAAGATATTTACACATTGGCTAATATCATTGCTCTTGGGGTTTAATGCTGTCTTTATTCATTTTTGTCCTTCATGTCTCAGACTATAAAAATAGTTTTATCTGACTTAAAAGAAATCACAGCATACCCACACCTCCCTCCTCCACTCAATTTGTGAACCACAGACTATATCTTGACAATAACACAGGGGTGGTTTTCCCCTGGCTTATTTCATCATATTAAACATATGTACATTTCATTTTAACTAGGATTATAGCTGACTTTCTTAGTTACAGCACACAGAATACACTTTTCTCCAAACAAGCTCTGTTTCTTGTAACTCACCATTTCCCTTTTGATTCTTTAATTCCACTGGCAATTTGGAGTGGTCTGCTTGCTCGTGTTGTATCTCAGTTTCAGTCTTCAGTACTGAGTCATCTAATTTCAGAAATCTTTGCCTTCGCCTTGTGTATTAGAAGCAATCAGTCAGCCCCAAAAGGCCTTCCTGGAAACATCCCAAAATATCTCAACTTTTATTTCGGTTTTAGTTTGAAAAAAAATTACAGGCAAATTGGCCTTGGGTTTGTAATTTTGACTGGACACCCAACTGAACACTGCCTTAGAGATCTGCTGGAGTTCTTGGCAACAATCTGTAAATACCTTATATTTCACACAATCAATTTGTCATATCAAGGTTTCTAAAATGCATCATGTTATTTAAAGAAAAAAAATTCTGTGACCAATATTTAGAGTGACTATTTTCTTTTGTTCCCTGTTTAACTTATCAATGAAATGTGGTTCCTAATGTGGAAAAACAAATAGGTATATGTGGTGGTTTGAATAGCTATGGCCACCAGAGATTCTCGTATTTGAATGCTTGCCCCCACTATTAGGAGATGTGGCCTTGTTAGAGAAAGTGTGTCACTGAGGGTGTTTAGTGATGCAGTCTCCTTCTGCTGTCTGAGGATAAAGATGTAGAAATCTCTTGGCTTCTCCAGCATCATGTCTGCTTGCATGTTGCCATGCTTCCCATCAAGATGATAATAGACTGAACCTCTAAAACTATAAGCCAGCCTCAATTAAATGTTTTCTTTTATAACAGTTGCCATGCTCATGATGTCTCTTCACAACAATAAAACCCAAAGTAAGACAGTATAGCACTGACAATTCATTAAGAAGGCATAGTAATTTGGAAGTTTATGGAATATTTGGCAGTATATTCATCATATTTGTACAGAGAGGATTTATTGTTACATCACAGAGAAAACAAGTCAACTGAGATCCATTTTTCCTCCATAAAAAGCTTACAATTGGGGTTGAAGGCATAGAAACAAATAGGAGGATTCAATGGTTTGTTAAGCACTGTGTTACACCTGAGTACTGAGCATACGAGGACGAAGAACAAACATCAGGAATATTACAATAGTCTTTGTGGCTAGAAGCAAATTCTTGGAGGAGGTAACATTTGAGCTAACATAAGGAGATAAATAATTTAGGCAGGAAGAGAAATGTACATTTTGATGATTTTAAATTGAGAAAACAGTTGGTCCAAAAGATGTCAATCATCACAACTATTTCTAGACTATTCTAAAGGTCTCACTCACATATTACTCTAGTTGTAGCAAATAACAAGAATCACAGTTAATCTTGACCTTATTAGATTCAGAGTGGTAGAGGCATATGTAGGTGTGTCATTAAGGGTCTTTCCAGAAAAAGTTAGATCATGAGAGATGAGATCTACTCAGAGGAGGAATACCTTGTGGATTTATTCTATGATGACATTATTGCAACGTGGCAAATGTTAGTACTTGAGGTTTAGTTGGAGGAGTAAGTAGCTGGGGTGTTTTTTTACGGGGCATATCTTCTCTTGCCCCTTCTCTGCTTCCTGAGTCTAAAAATAAATCTTTCTTCTTTTAGTTAGTCTTCTTGGGTATTTAGTCATAGTAAAAAACAAAACAAAACAAAACAAAAACTAACAATGTGCTGTTACACTTGTCCCATAAAGAGGTTGAGTGGATATCTGTTTCTCCAGAATCTGCGTTGTCAGTTTGACTTGTTTAGATCAAGGAGAACGAATGGGTCAGAGGACAGACACCTGTTTCCTAACCTTGGTCTAACCTGAAAGAACTAGCAAACAAGTTATTAAAAAGTATCTTTGGAAGGCAAAATAAGCTCCCCATTCGCCCAAACATATCCAGATCTTAATCTCAGAACCTGTAAATATCTTACTCAAAAGATGCTTTAGATTAAAGATTTTGAAAGATCATCTTGATTCCTCTCACTCAGTTTCTTAAAATCCACAAGGAGAGAGTCAGACTAAATGTTCACAATGTAGAATCTTCAACCCTTTCTCTCTTTCCGACTTCTTTAGCTTCCAGTAGACTTATGACTGCCATAACTGTAAGGTAATAAATTTGTGTGGTTTTAAGGCACTAAGTTTGTGGTAATAAATTACAGCAGCAATATGAAACTAATATACTATGCAAGATCACCAAGTTGTCAGAAAACTGGCCAAGTGACCACAGCACATGTCAGAAGCCAGTGTATATTAACTGTGTTGGCACAGACCAGAAGAACCAATCAGGCTGTCCACAGAAAACATGTACTATAATAATAAACAGCTTTTTATTATTGGAAGTGATTTTGAGGTTTGTTTTTTACATATAGGGATGGTTTCTTATACATGAACAGCCACCTACACATATCTCTTTAAGTTCAAATCAAAAAGTAAAATAAAATAGAATTCACATACTGTTACTTAGAAATAAATGTGGGGGCCAGTGACATTTGGGGACTCAGCAGGTAAAGGTGCCTATCCCCAAGCTTGATGATCTCAGATGGAGCCCTGGGACTCAAACAAAGACAACTGGGTCCTTCACGTTATTCTTTGACCTTGCACATGTACTGTGGCACATGTCCACTATATATTACAACACACACACAATGTAATAAAAAAAGAAAGAACAAAAAAAGAAAAGTTTAAGAATTCGTATGGACTCCTAGGTGGACTCTTCACATCTGAAATTATAAATGAAGGCTTATGCAGACTGACTGCTGCTACCTCTGTAGCAATGGCAAAGACCCCACAACAGGAGTCTGAGCTTACTGCCACTTTCAGTGTATATACAGTTCTTTACCTAGAAGGCCTCTCTTGAGCATATGATGAAATCACATTTCAGAATCCATGTTTTCAAAATAAAATGCAGATGAAAACACCTAGCTTAGAGGACTGCTTTGAGGTTGAGAAGTTTACAAGATTTTGATGTTAACATGACATTCATAAAGTATTCAGTCCCATGAACCAAATAGCAAGGAGAAGGGGGGAAAGTCAATGGTCAACGGCTATATGAAAATTGGTAGTAGCCCTATGGTGTAGATATTACAAAATATCACTATTTTGTAAGGGCCTATGTTGACATCTCAGGGGTAAATTCTATTTTTCCTCACACAAGCAGTCAATAGCTCTAGGTCTCTAATTCAGCATTCTCTGAATCTAAGGTCTTTCTAATCTTATGCACATTGATATTTTGCCTGCATATACATCTGTGTGAGGGCATTGGATCCTGGAATTACAGACAGTTTTGAGCTGCCATGTAGGTGCTGGGAACTGAACCTTCATCCTCTAGGAAGAGCAGCCAGTGCTCTTACCCTCTGAGCCATCTCTCCAGGTCCTCAAGACAGAATTTTTTTCCCTAAAAGATATCATTCATTAATTTTGTTCTTTTTAAACTATTGCTTATTTAAGTTGACTCATAGCAGTTGCATACAAGGACAAGGACATGGTACAGTATGTCATGGTCAGTCAGAGAATGCACACTTTTGAATTACAGCCTACGTGTGGGAAAAGGTCAGTGGTGGCTATCCATTGACTGAAGGTTTTTCTGAGCCATTTGTCTAATTTCTACTAGTTTGGGTCTCTGGAAGTGTTTTGTGTTAAAACGGGGAGGTGATCAAAGAACAGGCCAATCAGTTCATGTAAGAGACAGTCCCTCTTCCCATTACTATGAAACCCACTTGGACACTGAACTGCCATGGGCTACATCTGTGCAGGGGTTCTAGGTTATCTCCATGCATGGTACTTGGTTGGAGTTTGAGTCTCTGGAAAGACCCCTGTGCTCAAATTTTCTGGTTCTGTTGCTCTCCTTGTGGGGTTCCTGTCCTCTCAGATCTTACTATTTCCTACTTCTTACATAAGATTCCATACACACCGCCCAACAGTTGGCCATAAGTCTCAGCGTCTGCTTTGATAGTCAAGACATTTTTTAAAAGGCCAAATTTGGGGCCCTGGTGAGCCATCTCAGTGGTGGTGAGCATTTAGTGCTGTTACAGAGGACCTCTGTTCAGTTCCTCTCAGCTCGCAGGAATCTATAACTTCAGTTCATACCCTCTTATGGAGGTTTAGGGCACTCCATGCATACAGTACATGTACATACTGGCAGGTATATACACAATCACATAAAGAAAAATAAATGAAAATGATTTTTAACAATCCTCATCTAATTTCACCAGAAATTATTTTTATAGCTTCTACAAGTCACTTTCAAAATCTCAACATGGCTTGCATAGATTTTCAGTACATAGCTTTCTGACTTTTTACTGTTCTACTCAGACTATGACATCTACCTTTGTGGCCAATATGTTAGACTCTTAGCACTTCTGAAATCTTGGTGATGGCAGATCTCCCTCTTTGATGCTTTTTTTTTTTTTAACTTTCTTCGATTAGATAATTTTCATACATTCTTTCCTTCAGTTTTGTAACTCTTTTCTTACCTGAGGACTTATATTGCTTCTAATACATAGCTATCCTAGATGATGTGCTATTGCTGTGAGGAGGCAATTTATAAATATAAAATGTTTCTTCTTGGGCTTGTTTGCAGTTTCAGAAGATTAGTTCATGGTTATCATGGAATGGTGATGGGCTGTGGGCAAGCAGACAGGCATGGTACTGAGAGCTTATATCCATATCTGCAGGCACCAGAAAGAGAAAGTAAAACTGGACCCGGCGTGGGCAACTGAAACCTCCAAGCTTACCCATAGTGACACAGCTCCTTTAAAAAGGCCATAACTCCTAATCCTTCTCAAATAGTTTCACTAACTGAGGACCAAGTATTCAAACATTTGAGTTTATGGGGGCCACTATCAAACCACCACAGTATTTGATTTAACTTTCTCGTGTTTCTTCTCATTTCTCACCTTGGAAATTTCATGTAGTAGAATTTTCTTGTCTCTGATTTAAGACTTCCTCTTGGGCTGGAGAGATGGCTCAGCAATTAAGAGCACTGTCTGCTCTTCCAGAGGTCCTGAGTTTAATTCCCTGCAAACACATGGTGGCTCACAGCCTTCTATAATGTGATCTAATGCCCTCTTCTGGCATGTAGTTGTACATGAAGACAGAGCACTCATACATTAAGTAACTAAATAAATCAGTCTTTAAAAAAAAATAAGAGTTCCTCTTTTCTAGAAACTGTCCCCACTACAGGAATGATCCCTTACAGCTACATCACTACATCTCTATTTATAAACTTCATTACTACTACACACACACTGTCCGTTGTCACAGGGTAGGCATCTGATATAAGGTAAAAGAGTCCTTTTAATTCTGTCAGCAACTTGGAATTGTGTAAAACTAGGTGTAGACCCTGGAAGAAGATAGACTTGAAACATGTTGACAGTTCTATGGAGCAATAATTCAGTATTCTTTGGTGCCCTTTCAATGCACTCCACTTTCTCTCTAAACAAGTCAGATTTGGCTTCTGCTACTCCTAATATGTCAGCTCTGTGGATGTAGCTTAAGACTTCCTTACTCCTCATTCATTAACGTCTTGATATTTCAGAAGTGTTATAGGATAGACATTCATTTGTTCTAGCTTTGATTTCTTAAATCTTCTTTTATATAAAGTATTAATTAAAAATCTTAATGATTATGATTCCATTAAAACAAGTCTACATAAAGGCAGGTCTGCTTACAGGGACTCTCTATGGGTCAAGGCCACAACTTCTTTTGTGCTTCCATTTACTTAGGCTAAGTCATCTCTTTGGAATGTCATGAGAGGACATTCAATCCTTTGTTAAGAGACTTGACCAACCTCAATTATTTTATTCTGCCTATGTTTGCTGAAAAATTCCAGGGAACAACAGACAGAATCACATGGGATTTTGGCTTGAACCAAATAAAACCAGTGTGGAATGTAAAAAGCAAAGATATTTTGTCAGAGTGGTAAACTAAATGTCACAACTATGGAACATAATCATTTTACTATGAAGTTTGTTCTTATTTAAATGTCCTATGTATTGTTTATTCTATATATTACATGAACTTCTTTGGTTAGTGTGAATATGGATCTTTATGTCAAAAATTATGATTTCTGTTAATAATATGTATAAGTAATACATACTGTATGTATTATTAATAAATATATTATGATAATAATTACAATATTATGTATAATAATAGCATAATAATATGTAGTTCATTTGAGTTCTACTAACTACATCTGTTAGATAATTTTTTTGTTCAATTCGGGTTCTATAGCTATCAATTCTATAATACCCTCACTGGAACCATTCATTTCTACCACCCTTTACTTTTCCCACACCACTGCAGTAAATTTCTAAGCTTGAAATTTGGATTTTTCTTAGCTCATAAGGTATTAAAGATGGTAAGATCAAGACTTTATTTATATCCACAATATACTTAGAATGTTGAATTTTCAAGGCTGGCTGGGCTCTCAGTAGTGCCTGATAATCTTTCCATTTTGTAATGATTAACAGCTTTATAAACATTTGTCTCTAGGGAAATAACTTCAACATTGACAGGAAAATAGAGATCACCAGATGCATACATTTCCCTGTCCTAGAGCTTGAAAGTGCACACTGCAGCGCCACCTTTCCTTTCTGTGTATGTAAAGTTGGTCAATATCTACAAGCTGCATGCCATCTATGGATGAACCTTTTCTCAGATCCCTCAATCGTGGTTATACCTACTAAACATCTCTACTGCATATCCAGTAAGCTCTTAACATTTGACTGGAAATGATAACATTAAGTGAAATAAGTCAGTCTCAGAAAGACACATAGCGCAAGTTTTCTCTCATTTGGGCCCTTGATGTTATAAATGTATAACATCATATATGTGCTGGAGACATGAAGGTATACGTGAAATTGGGGAGTAAAGGGGATCAATGACAGGGGTGAGAAGGGGGTAGAAGGATATAGTGAGAATACTCTCAATGTGCTTTATATACTTGGATTATAAAAAAAATTAACATTCCAAACAAGCAACTACAAACACAAATCTCTCAACTTTTTGGACAGGGGATTTTCTGCACTATTGGTGAGAACAGGAGATAAACATTGTTCAGGAATGCATGGACCCCAAAGCAGCAGTTCTGAAAAAAAAAAATCTGTACTGGAGGCCAGGAATGGCTAAAGAAAGATCTGGTTCCTTGTCCCTGGTCCCTGGTCCTTGGTTATTTCTTTCCCTCGCCCAGAAGCTATGTGAGGATGTAACCAAAGCAGACAGTTGGAACTTCCAGGCTAGACCAACTGGTTGGATCATCTTTTCCATCGCTCACCCCAGTTTCTGCAATAAGTCTTTTTAAAATGCCCCTAGACCTGCACCTCACTGTCACCCTATTTCCTAGGATCTGTTCCTACTATTCCTGAACCCTTCCTCTTTCCTTATCTTAAACTGCTACTTATGAATTTATATGTTTCTTTCTAAAATTTACCTTATGTAATCTGAATTTTATTTTTTGAGTTCATGAGATAAACGCTCTGGAGGACACTGATTCTAGAAGATTTGTATGGCGTATCTGGAATCCCAATTCCTGCATTAAAGCCAAGCCAAGCACCAAGAAAGAGCCTGCCATGCTCAAACACACTTTCCATCGCTATCAGAATATTTACACCGATAAGCGTCAATTTCTTCTGTTTTAGGTTTCAATTTTGTAGTCATTCTTGCTAGCCAAGTCAGTAACATTTCTGGCTGAGATTATTTCAGTTCTCTTGGTTATCCCCTCTCTTCCATTGTTACTCTACAATCTATTTTCAAGACAGTATCTAGAATCATTCTGTCGAAATGATTGCATGCGGGTTGATGCCCCAGGTCCCGCCTCTGAGAAAAAGGTATCAGACGGGTCTGATGCTCTTTGGGTGGATGACACCTAAATGAACATCAGTACAAAGTCCCAATTTATATCTAATATCAGAGATCAGACCTCTACTCTTGCCTGATGCGTCTAAAACAAAAAGGGGGAACTGTAGAGAGCTGCGTAATGCCGCGCCTTAAAGATGGAGCTGGTTTCTGCCTTCCACCTTCCCGATGGTGAGTGCTCTCTGTCACGAACAACTCCACATTTGGCTAAGGCTGAGGATCTGGCTTGCTTCCATGTATGTGGACCTATCTGCATTGCCCACGTGGCATGCTGGGGCTGGCTACCCAGAGGCTATTTAAGCTGTGGGCTGGCTTTCCCCAGGGTCAGATGATTGTTCAAGGTTCCTGAATAAACTGCATTGAAAAAAAAATATGAATCAGATTATGCTCCCTGCTCTACATTTTCATTGTCCTTTCATCAAAGCCAGTGTAGGCTCTTTCCTGTGAACCCTGTGATCGTTGCGTCCAACTCCTCCTGGACCTCACAGCCTCTATTGTCTCTCCTCTCTCTTCCTGATATCACTGGAACATGTTGACCTTGTTTGCCCTTAAACCAAACCTGGAAGCGTATTGTTTATATTTGTCTACCTTGTCCCTTATTTATTTCAGGCTCAAATGTTTTGCTCTCTTTGAGTCTCCCTGATCTCTTTATTAAAGGTTGCTTGATACCATTGACTATTGTCTACCTTTTCTTTTCTCCTTTAGCTTTCTCATTAACACTTACCAGCATTGAAAATTTTGTATAACCACTTGATTCGCCCATTGTTTGCCTTCTCCCACAAGAATATAAATTTTAACAAAAAATGACTTTTTCTTCTTGAGTTCAGTGATGGTGTAAATTTTTTGAAAGTACTTAGCAAGTGGCATTGCAAAGAGAAAACCATTCTTGGAAAAAGAAATTGATGCACAGTCCTGAAAACTCACCTGCATGGAAATTTGTTCTTATTCCTCACCATCACCAAACACTACTTTGCATAACAGACAGCCCAGTTTAGGGGTAGGCTGGTAGTTTTGAGAGTGGTGGGAAATGGTCTTGTATCCTTCACCTTTATTTTTCTTTCATTGGATTTGTCTCCTTTCTGTCTCTTTGCCCTTTCTTCCCTAGAGTTGCAAAGTGACTGAAAAATTAGCAGGTTTTCCAGGGAAACCTGGCAAGTGTAATTATTCTCACTTGAAGTTGTCTGCCTGATTGCAGAGAATCTGCTCTGGTAGACCATGTGAAACTTGCTGGAGAAGGCATTGGATTGCCTTTCCCTCACAGACTGAGTGGGTGAGTGTGCTTCTTCACTCTAAGGCTCTGAACCAGGAAGTCCATTTATGCAGCTCTCTTGTTGCCCTCTTTTGAGCTCCATTTATGTTACTCTGCTGTGTTTCAGGGTTAGTTTATAATTAAAGAGGAGAAAATAGTTATCCTAAATTCCAGGGACAGAAAATTCTCACAGGACAAACCCTATCACCAAATGCAACTGCATAGTGTATGAGGCTGCACTTTAGAGCAGGAGTCATTATCTTACAGGAACAAGGTGAGGACCCTCAAACAATGTCAGCACAATAATTCGTTCTTACTATCCCATGGAATTGGAACCCAAATAGAGAGCTAATATACCATACTTTGATGCACACTGATTTATTGTGAGTGGTTTTTTCACCTTATCTAAACTATTCCTTTGTATAAACATTTAAACTTAAGACTGATGTCAGTATCCCAAAATGGACATGGGTTCACTAGATACCTTTGTTCACTTTTTCAAGGAGCTGAGCCTAGTGTTTTGGTCCTCCCAGACTAAAATTTTTGACCTAAAACTCTAGTAGCAACTCTTTTTAAAGATTTTTTTTAAGCTGAGTTTCTTTGTGTAGCTCTGGCTGCCATGGAACTTGCTATGTAGACCAGTGCACCTATGAACTCCAAGATCTACCTTCCTCTGCCTCCTGAGTGTCAGGATTAAAGGTGTGTGCCACCATGCCTGGCTTTTTACAGTAGTGTCAATTATCATTTTATAAGCATGTTGTTCTATGTGTGGTTGTTAGTTTCTGAAACCTTTGACTTGAGCGATGTAGCTACTCTTAGAATGATTGCATTGTCCTGAAAAGACAAATGGATACCCCTCTGGGATTACATTCACTACATCCATGACAAAGTGACATATTCAGCTGCAAATTCTGTGATTAAATATATGTGGGTCCTATTTTGAAGTGTAAATAACAAAGTAAAGAGCATGATACCATCTAAAAATATACAATTAAAACTAGAGACATAACCAAACTTTCTGCAGAGTGCAGGGAATCATATGAAAAAAGGGGGAGTTATTATGACCTGGAGAGGGTAGGAACTCCACAAGGACCAAATATATCTGGGTACAGGGGTCTTTTTTAGACTGTTTCTCCAACCAAGGACCATGTATGGATATAACCTACAACCCCTGCTCGGATGTAGCCTGTGGTAGCTCAGTAACCAAGTGGGTACCGTAGTAAGGGGAACAGGGACTCTTTTTGACATGAATTCAATGGCTGGTTCTTTGACCTACTCCCTCCCCCGAGGGAGGAAAAGCCTTGCTAGGCTGTAGAAGAGGACATTGCAACCAGTTCTGAAGACACCTGTTAAGCTAGGGTCAGATGGAAAGGGATGAGAACCTCCCCTACCAGTGGACTTGGAAAATAGCAGGGAGAAGATAAGTGAGGGAGGGGATGAGGGAGGGGGCTACGGCTGAGATACAAAGTAAATAACCTGTGATTAATATTAAAAAATGAAAATTATTTTTTAAAAAAAAAAGACTAGAGACAAGTACAACAGAAATCCCCATTTCTTCTCTGGAAAACCAAATTTATATAATATCAGATGGATGTCTACTATTTTAAATTTTTTTACAGATTCGGTTTAAATGAAAATCAATTCCCTCCAAACTCAAGAATTTTTTATTTTTTTTAGAAATCATTATAAAAATGGAATTAAGCTCGGAATCCATAACAAATGAAAACCTTTTTTTTTCTTTAGGGTTTTATGACTATGTAATAGCCATAAAATGCATTTTATAGTATTCACTTGAGACTATTAAATGTTACACTATTTTAAAGACAATTCCAATCAGTATACTGATTTACATGTAAAGGAAATGTTGACTCATTACAGTTTACAAGGAGAATGTCTGGCACAGCTAAAAGCTGAAACTCTAAGGTCTAGCCAGCTTTATTTTGTAAAGATTTACTAACTACTAAGCATGACGTATGGTGCTAAAACATGGAGACTTCCAAATGATAATCAGAATCAGTGTCCACGTCTCTTCCACTTAAGCTGGGAAGAAAGACATGAATTCAATTGACTAAGTATGTGCCTTTCTTCTGAGGGATGGGGGTAGATTGCCCAGGTATTGGCCACATGAATTAGAGATAAATTTGAATTGCAGAATCCTGAAGCTTGGGCTGGCAAATGCTCTTAACTATCTAGGAATGGGCCAAATTACATGGTAAGAAAAACCTAAAATATAACACAAAATGTCCTTGGAGAATACCAAGATCTATTATTTTGAGATGTGGATTTTAATCACCATAAATTAAAATTCCAGGGACCAGCAGTCTGGTAGTCACTAGGAGCAGGTATGGAATGAAATCAAGATGAAAGAATATGAGACTATCATATACATTACACAGAGCAGGATGGCCAGCTGGTGACTAATTTCTGGTGGCGGCTGGCCAGTTATGCTAAAAGTGTAATGTCTGAGATAGAAAGATACCAGCAAGCAGCAGATGATCAGAGTGCAGAGAAAGACATGGGTTCTATGAAATTATATATAAGGTTAATTACTATTTTCAGCAGTCTCATTTTGGTGAACAGGAATTCTCCCAGAAGCAGCAGACTGATATAAAAGGAGTGTCCTAAAAGAAGCTTAAACATACCCATACACACTTTAACTTACTTTATTTGCTCTTTTAATCTCAAAAACTTGTCTTTAGACCTGAGGGTAAAGCCAGATCTTCTGGACATTAAAATGAGGAAGAGGGGAGAATTTCCAAAGTCAAAACTAAGCCGGGCACTGTGGTGCACATCTGTAATCCCAGCACTCAGGGAGGCAAAAACAGGTGAATTTCTGTGAGTTTGAGGTCAGCCTGGTCTACAAGTGAGCCTAGGACAGTCAAGGCTACACAGAGAGGTCTTCACTTTGCTCAAGTTTTCTAAAGCAACTTATAACACCTATTCAGTTTCCTTTCCTAGAAAACTTTCTTCCTTTTATTCTCCTGAAATGATTCTCTCTAGATACTCAGCCTTACTTCATCTTTACAGATTTCCTTGTCTGGGCACCTCCTACCTGCTGGTGGTTGGCTTGGATCTTTTCTTCCCATATACTTCTTGAAGACTTTTTTATTCTCTTGGCTTCCATTTGCACTTAAATGTTGGTAAAGTCCAAGGAAGGTCTCTCGAAGGAAAGACTCTTCTAAGTCTACTCTAAAACTATGGCATCGGCTTGCTTAACTAACATCTAAGCTACATGATTTTTAGTCCTTCAATCTTAGTATAAGTATGTTATTCAGCTTTCCATTATTCTTATTATTTTTTTTTTAATTTTGTGACAGTTTTTTATATTACAATTTATTCACTTTGTATCCTGGCTATGACACCCTCCCTCATCTCTTCCCAATCCCACTCTCCCTCTCTTTTACCCCTCTATGCCCCTCCCCTGGACCACTGATAGGATTATACCTGCCCCTCTTCTGTCTGACCCTAGCCTATCAGGTCTCATCAGGACTGGCTGCATTGTCATCCTCTGTAGCCTGCACCACCCGCAGGGGAGGTGATCAAAGAGCATGCAACTGAGTTCATGCCAGAGACAGCCCCTACTCCCCTTACTAGGGAACCCACTTGTAGATTAAGTCTATGGGCTACATCTGAGCAGGTGTTTAGGTCCTCTCTATGCATTGTCCTTGGTTTGGGTATCAGTCTCTGTAGTGCTCCAAGGGCCATATATATATATATATATATATATATATATATATATATATATATAGGCTCTGTTGGTGTCCTTTTGGAGCTCCTGTCCCCTCCAGGTCTTTCCTTTTTTTTTTCTTTTCTATTCAACTTAAGGCTTTATTTGTTATTCTCAAATAAGGTTAAGGTTAGCTTTAACTGGTACAGAATTTTGTATATTGATGCAAAAATATGTTTATTTTTAATACATTGCTATAAATTTTAATATATTGATACAAATTCAAGATTATTTTCTTCTTTATATAATTTTTTTATTAATCACAGGTTATTTACTTTGTATCCCAGCCATCCCCTCTCTCATTCCCTCCCAATCCCACCCACCCTCCCTCATCTCTTCCCTGTTCCTTTTCAAGTCCACTGGTAGGGGAGGTCCTCCTCCCCTTCCATCTGACCCTAGATTATCAGGTATCTTCAGGACTGGCTGCACAGTCCTCTTCTGTGGCCTAGCAAGGCTGCTCCTTCCTCGGGGGGGGGGGGTGGTCAAAGAGCCAGCCAGTAAGTTCATGTCAGAAATAGTCAATATTCCCCCTACAGGTCTTTCTATCTCCCCCTACTTCATAAAATTTCATGCACTCTGCTCAATGCTTGGCTAAGAGTCTCAGACTCTGATTAGATACCTCCATCAGTAGAGTCTTTCAAATACCCTCTGTGGAAGGCTTCAGTCATCAGAACAAAATCACAACCAACAGATGGGGAAATGATCTTCACCAACCCTATATCTGACAGAGGGCTAATATCCAGAATATATAAAGAACTTCAGAGGTTAAACACCAACAAACCAAGTAATCAAAATTAAAAATGGGCTAGCAAGCTAAACAGAGAATTCTCAACAGAGGACTATCAAAGGGCAGAGAAACACTTAAAGAAATGTTCAACTGCTTAGTCACCAAGGAGATGGAAATCATAACAACCCTGAGATTTCACCATACATCCATCAGAATGGTTAAGATCAAACTCTGTTCAGTGTCTTCTCTTTCTTTCAATGTCTATTGCGTTTGACTTCTGAATGAGGAGTGAGCATCTTCCCTAGGGTCCTCCTTGTTGTTTAGCTTCTTTAGGAGTATAGACTTAAGTATGTTTATCCTATATTATATATCTAATAACCACTTATGAGTGAGTATATACCATGTGTGTCTTTCTGCTTCTGGGTCACCTCACTCAATATCATCAGTTCCCAATATTTGCCTGCAAGTTTCATGATTTCCTGTTTTTAATAGCTGAGTAGTATTCCGTTGTGTAAATGTACCACAATTTTTGTTTCTATTTCTCAACTGAGGGGCATCTGGGTTGTTTCCAGCTTCTGGCTATTACAAATAAAGCTGCTACAAACATGGTTGAGCAAATGTCCTTGCTGTGTACTTGAGCATCTTTTGGATATATGCCTAGGAGTGGTACAGCTGAATCTCAAGGAAGCACTATTCCTAATTGTCTGAGAAAGTACCAGATTGATTTCTAAAGTGGTTGTACAAGTTTACATTCCCACCAGAAATAGTGGAGATTCCCCTTTCTCCTCTCCAGCATGTGTTGTCCCTTGAGTTTTTATCTTAGCCATTCTGATGTTTATAAGTTAAAATCTCAGGGTTGTTTTGATTTGTGTCTTTCTGATGACTAAGGACATTGAACATTTCTTTAAATGTTTTCCTGCCATTCAATATTCCTTTATTGAGAATTCTCTGTACCTCATTTTTTAATTGGATTACTTAGATTGCTGGTTTTTAACTTCTTGGGTTCTTTGTATATTCTGGATATTAGCCCTCTGTCAGATATAGGGTTGGTGAAGATCCTTTCCCAATCTGTAGGCTGTTGTTTTGTTCTGATGACAGTGTCCTTTGCTTTACAGAAGATTTTTTAGTTTCATGAGGTCCCCTTTATTGATTGTTGCTCTTAGAACCTGTGTTGTTGGTGTTCTGTTCAGGAAACTGTTTCCTGTGCCAATGAGTTCTAGGCTCTTCCCCACTTGTACTTCTAACAGGTTTAGTGTTTTTGGTTTTATGTTGAGGTCTTTGATCCATTTGGACTTTAGTTTTGTGCAGGGTGATAAGCATGGATCTATTTCCATTTTTCTACCTGAAGACATCCAGTTAGACCAGCACCATTTGTTGAAGATGCTATCTTTTTTCTATTGTAAGGTTTTGGCTTCTTTGTCAAAAATCAGGTGTCCATGAGTGTGTGGGTCTTCTATTTGATTCCATTGATCCACCATCCTGTTTCTATGCCAGTACGATTCAGTTTTTACTACTGTTGTTCTATAGTACCGCTTGATAACAGGGATGGAAATACCTCCAGAAGATCTTTCATTGTAGAGGATTGTTTTGGTGATTCTGGGTTTCTTGTTATTCCATAAGAAATTGTGAATTTTTCTTTCAAAGTCTATAAAGAATTGTATTGGTAATTTGATAAGAATTGCATTGAATCTCTAGATTGCCTTTGGTAATTTGGCCATATTTTCTATGTTAATCCTGCCAAGCCATGAGTATGGGAGATCTTTCCATCTTCTGATAATTTCTAATTCTTTCTTAAGAGACTTAAAGTTTTGTGTTTTTGTTTGTTTGTTTGTTTTTTCATACAGATCTTTCACATGCTTGGTTAGGTTCACACCAAGGTACTTTATGCTATTTGTGGCTACTCTAAAGGGTGTTTCCCTAATTTCTTTCTCAGCCTTTTTGTCTTTTGTATACAAGAAAGCTACTGATTTTTTTTAGTTAATTTTTTATCTAGCCACTTTGCTGAAGGCATTTATCAGATGTAGGAGTTCTCTGGTACAATTTTGGGGGTCACTCAGGTATACTATCATATCATCTGTAAATAGTGATACACTAACTTCTTCCTTTCCAAACTGAATCCTTTGATCTCTTTTAAATGTCTTATTGCTCTAGCAAGGACTTCAGTTATCATATTGAAGAGATATGGAGAGAGTGAGTGGGTAACCTTGCCTTGTCCCTGATTTCAGTGGGATTGATATAAGTTTCTCTCTATTTAGTTTGGTGTTGGCTACAGGCTTGTTGTAGATTGTGTCTACTATGTTTAGGTAAGTGCCTTGTATCTCTGATCTCTCCCGGACTTTAAGCATGAACAAATGTTGGATTTTATCAAACACTTTTTCAGCATCTAAGGAGATGATCATATGGTTTTTCTTTCTGTGTGTTTATATGGTCGATTACATTGATGGATTTCCATATATTGAAGCACCCCTGCATGCCTGGGATGAAGCCTACTTGGTCATGTTGGATGATATCTTTTATGTGTTCTTGGATTCGGTTTGCAAGTATTTTAATTGAGTATTTTCGCATCAATGTTCATAACAGAGATAGATCTGAAGTTCTCTTTTTTTTGTTGGGTCTTTGTGTAGTTTAAGTATCAAGCTTACTGTAGTCTCCTTGATTGAGAGTTCGATAATGTTCCTTCTGTTTCTATTTTGTGGAAGTTTTTGAAGAGTATTGTCATTAGCTCTTCTTTAAAGGTCTGGTACTGAAACCATCAGGCCCTGGGCTTTTTTTTTGGCAGGGTGACTTTTGATGATTACTTCTATTTCCTTGGTAGACATAGGACTTTTTAATCTATTTACCTGATCTTGGTTTAACTTTGGTAAATATAATCTATCAAAAAAAATTGTCAGAGCTAGAGAGATAGTTCAGAGGTTAAGAGCACCAGCTGCTCTTCCAGAGATCTTAAGTTCTATTCCCACCAACCACATGGTAACATTCAACCATCTATAATGAGTTCTGGTACCCTCCTTTGGCACAGACATGTACATGCAAATACAACATTGCATACATAATAAATGAATAAATCTTTTAAAAAAAAGAAAAAAATTGTCCATTTCATATAAATTTTCAAATTTTGTGGTGTATTGGCATTTGAAGTAAGACTTAATGATTATTTGAATTTCCTCAGTGTCTGTTGTTATGTCCCTCTTTTCATTTCATATTTTTCTCTCTGCTTTTATCTAGTTTGTCTAAGGGTTTGTCTATCTTGTTGATTTTCTAAAACAACCAGCTCTTCGTTTCATTGATTCTTTGAACTGTTTGATTTGTTTCTAATTTATTAATTTCAGCCCTTTTTTAAATTATTTCCAACGTCTACTCTTCTTGGGTGTGTCTGCTTCTTTTTTTCTAAGGCTATCAGGAGTGCCATTAAGTTGTTTGTATGAGATGTGTCAAACTTCTTTCTGAAAGTACTTAGTGCTATGAACTTTCCTCTTAGCACTGCTTTCATTGTGCCCCATAAGTTGGGGTAAGGTGCACCTTCATTTTTGTTGAATTTTAGGAAGTCTCTAATTGTTTTTTGGTTTTTTTTTTTTCATTTCTTCCCTGATCAAGCTGTCATTGAGTAGAGATTTGTTCAGTTTTCATGTGTGTGTAGGCTTTTTGTTATTTCTGTTGTTGTTGAGGTCTAGTTTTAGGCCCTGGTGGTCTGATAGGATACAAGGGATTATTTCAAACTTCTTGTATCTGTTGAGGCTTGCTTTGTGTCTGACTATATGATCAATTTTGGAAAAGGTGGGGTACTGAGAAGAAAGTATACTCTTTTGAGTTTGGGTGAAAAGTTCTGTAAACATCTATTAGGTCCATCTGATTTATGACTTCTGTAAGTGTCATTTTTTCTCTATTTAGCTCTGTTTAGATGATCTGTCCCTTGATGAGAGTGGAGTGTTGAAGTCTCCCGCTATTAAGGTGTTGGGATCTATGTGTGATTTAAGCTTTAATAATGTTTCATTTATGAATGCAGGTACTCTTGTATTTGGGGTATAGATATCCAGGATTCTGATGTTCTCAAGGTAGATTTTTCTTTTGATGAGAATGAAGTGTTCCTCCTCATCTTTATTGATTAATTTTGGTTGAAAGTCTACTTTATTAGATATTAGGATAGCTAGTCCAACTTGTGTTCTGGCTCTGTTTGTTTGAAAACCCTTTTTCCATCCCTTTACTCTAAGAATGTCTATCTTTGTTACAGAAGTAAGTTTCTTGGATGCAGCAGAATATTGGATGCTGTTTCTGCAACCATTCTGCTAGTCTGTACCTTTTTTATTGGGGAGTTGAGTTCATTGATGTTGATAGATAATAGTGACCAATAAATATTATTTCCTTTTATTATGGAGTTGGTGGTGATATTATGTTTGTGTTCTTTTTTCTTTTTTCTTTTTTTTGTGAAGTTATTTATGTCCCATGTTTTCTTGGGTGTAGTTGATTTTATTAGATTGGAGTTTTCCTTCTAGTATCTTCTGTAGGTCTTGGTTGCTGTGTATTTATTGTATTAGTTTCATTTTGGCATGGAATATTTTCTTTTCTACATCTATGTTGACTGAAAGTTTTGTTGGGTGTACTAGTCTGTTTTGACATCTGTGTTCCCTTAGAGTCTGTATGACATCTGCCCAGACCCTGTTGGCTTTCATAGTTTCTGTTGAGAAGTCTGGTATGATTCTGATAGGTTTACCTTTGAATGTTACTTGGCCTTTGTCCCTTGCTGCTTTTTTTTTTTCTTTGTTCTGTAGATTTAGTGTTTTGAGTATTATATGACGTGAGGAGTTTCTTTTTTGGTCTAGTCTATTTGGTGTTCTGGAAGCCTCTCTTATGTTTAAGGTCATCTCTTTGCTTAAGATGGGAAATTTTTCTTCTATGGTTTTTTTGAAAATATTTTCTGGACCTTGGAGCCTGGAATCATCTATTTTGTCTATTCCTATTATTCTTAGATTTTTGACTTTTCATAGTTTCCTTGATTTCTTGGATGTTTTGTGTTTGGGACATTTCTGTTTTTACTTTTTCTTTGAGAGATGTATCAATTTCTGCAACTGTATATTCAGCGCCTGAATTCTCTCTTTTGTCTCTTGTATTCTGTCAGTGGTGCTTACCTATGTGGTTCCTGAACTTTTCTCTAAGTTCTCCAGCTCCAGGCTTTTCTCTGTTTGCGTTTTCTTTATTGATTCTGTTTTCATGTCTTGCACCATTTCCTTCATCTGTTTGAATGTGAATTCCTGTCTTTCCAGGATGGCTTCTATTTTTTTGTTTGTTTCTTCTGTATGTGCATCTAATAACTGCATAATCAAAGATTTAAGATCATTTTCTTGTGTGTTAGCTGCATCTATTATTTTGTTCATTTCCTGTCTATGTGCCTTTATTTGTTTGGATGTATTTGCCTTTATTTCTTTGAGAGCTTTGTTCACTTCCTCTTTTTTATTAAATTTATTTATATTTTTATTAATTGTAGTTTATTCCCTTTGTATCCCACCTGTAACACCTGTCCTCATCTCCTTCCAAACACATCCTCCCTTCCTCTTTTTCTCCTATGCCTCTTCCCCAGTCCACTCATAATGGAGGTCCTCCTCCCCTTCCATCTGACCCTAGTGTATTAGGTCTCATTAGGACTGGCTTCATTGTCTTCCTCTGTGGCCTGGTAAGGGGAGGTGATAAAAAAGCCAGCCCTGGAGTTCATGTCAAAAACAGTCCCTGTTCCCATTCCTAGGGAACCCTCTTGAACACTGAGCTACCATGGGCTACATCTGCGCAGGGATTCTAGATTATCACCATGCATGGTCCTTTTTTGGACCCCTGTTCCCACCTTTTTTGGTTCTGTTGCTCTCTTTGTGCAGCTCCTGACCCTTCCAGGTCTTTTTATTTCCCTCTTCTTTCATAAGATTTTCTGCATTCTGCACATGTTTGTTTCCTCTTCATGTGCCTCTGACAACTGGATAAGCATAGATTTTAAATCATTTTTCTGTGTTTCCAATTAATTAAAATATCCATTGATTTGGGGGCTTGCTAACAAAGCCATGATGTCCTGATTTTTTTTGGATGTGTTCTTACGCTGGCCTCTAGCCATCTGTTTCACCTTCCTGGAGGCATCTCAAGTTAGATTATGACCTCTCCAAGCTGGGTTCTAACCAGCCAGTGAGTAGAATGACAACACAAATGCCCAAACATTTTGGCCTTCCTCAGGGCAACTCTTTTTTTTAATTTATTTATTATTTATTACAGTTTATTCACTTTGTAGCCTGACTGTAGCCTCTTCCCTCATCTCCTCCCACTCCCACCCACCTGTCTTTTTCTCCCCCTATGACCCTCCCCTAGTCCAATGATAAAGGAGGTTCTCCTCCCTTCTATCTGACCCTAGCCTATCAGGTTTCATCAGGGCTGTCTTTTTAATCTTCCTTTGTGGCCTGGCAAGGCTGCACATACCCCGCCCCCCACCACACACACACAGTGGGAGGTAATCAAAGAGCCAGCCTTGAGTTCATGTGAGAGATAGCCCCTGCACTCCTTACTAGGAAACCCACTTGGAGAATGAGCTGCCTGTGGTCTACATCTGAGCAGGGGGTCTAGGTCCTCTCCAAACACTCTCCTTGGTTGGAATATCAGTCCCTGCAGGACCCTAGGGCTCAGATTTTTTGGCTCTGCTGTTCTCCCTGTGGAACTTCTGTTCTCTTTCTATCTCCTTTCTATCTCCCCTTTCTTCCATAAGATCCCCTGCACTCTGCCCAAAGTTTGACTATGAATTTCAGCATCTTTTTTGATACCCTACTGGGTAGAGTCTTTCGGGGGTCCTCTGTGGAAGGCCCCTGTCCTGTTCCCTGCCTTCTCTACTTCCAATGTCTATCCAGTTTGCCTTTCTGAATGAGGATTGAGCTTGGGGCAACTATTCTGGGCTTTCTCCACTCTAGATCTTGTGTAGTTAACTAAGGCATTGTTGGTCTGACCTTGCTGTTTGCCTTCGTCTTCATGTCTCTGCTTTTACAACCTCCCTTCTGTTGAATCTGATCTCTAAAGATAATCCAACTGGCATATTTCTGTTTTAGTATCTACTTCCAAAGAACACAGCTATAACCTCCCAGTCATCACTTGTGTTTCAAACCAAAAATCTACATGTCATATCTACCTTACCCTTTCATCCACCTGTTATTAAAAATCTGACAATTCTTTCTCCTATTTTTTCCCTAGTTTTCCAGTTACTTCCTCTATTGTTCTCATCTTGCTTCTGTTGTTCTAATTTAGTTTGCACATCCATGACAGTCTTGTTTAATAAACTTGAAGGGTGCTACTTTGCTCAATCAGCAGATCCAGAAAAGCCATTGTTCTCATCCTCACTGAATGGCAAACTCACAAATCTTCCTCCTGTAACTGTCTGCTCCTTTAAGAGAAAGAACACTACCACAGATCATTGTTTATTGCTTACAGTTTTAATTTTATTCAGCAAACATTTAGAAGTAAAACCTTACTCACATTAGTATACAACTTCCAAAGGAAACTTAGAATTCAACATTATACCAGAAACCTCATGGAGCCTGACATAAAAGAACCTCTTCAAATGTTTGGTTAATTTATAAATGAATAAAACTGAAGAAATTAAGATGTAAACACTGCCTAGTGTTGTCATTTGAACCTATAAGTCAGTACTTGTAGCTTTGGAGTGCTTGTTTATCAAATGTCTTAAAGACATCATTCCTTTTTATTAATTATTTTTTATTAATTATTTTATTAATTAGAGTTTATTCACTTTGTATCTCCCCTGTACCTCCCTCCCTCCTCCCATCCCAATCCCACCCTCCCTCTTCCCCACCCATGTCTCTCTCTCAGTCCATTGAAAAGGGAGGTCCTCCTCCTCTTCCCTCTGACCCTATTCTATCAGGTCTCATCAGGAGTGGTTGCACTGTCTTCTTCTGTGGCCTGGTAAGGCTGCTCCCGCCTCGGGGGGAGGTCATCAAAGAGCAGGCCAATCAGTTCCTTTCAGAGACACTCCCTGTCCCCATTACTATGGAGGCCACTTGGATACTGAACTGTCATAGGCTACCTCTGTGCGGGGGTTTCAGGCCATCTCCATGAGTGGTCCTTGGCTAGAGTATCAGTTTCAGAAAAGACCCCTATGCCCAGACTTTTAGGCTCTGTCTTTGTCCTTGTCAAGCTCCTGTCCTCTCCAGGTCTTACTATCTCCCACTTCTTTCACTCTTAGCTCATAAAGTTGCTGCTCTGAGGTCCTTTAGTTATACTTCATTGTGGAACATTAGCTGTTATTTCCCCACTGAAATTATTTAGTGGAGGTAGCTCCGGTCAGTGGGAAAAGAGAACAGATTGTAACCACTGCCCATTCCTTACATGTGTAGCTCCAGCTTGCTGGGATTGAAAAGGTTGTTATCATTTTCCCATATTCTGTGTATGGAGCATAGACAACTGTGGTTAAGGAATAACTAAAACAAATTTGGGGTCCATCTTTGTGATGAAATGTGGTTTGGTATTAAAATAAAATCCTTATCCCCAAGAGATTTACCAAGATGTTATTGGGAAAGAGTCCCACAAATTTAGGTCCTGAAAAAATTTTACACAAAAATCTCCTCTGCAACCTGTCCCTTCGATTATGATTTGGATACATTTTCATTTTCTTTAAGACTTTCTGTCTTGGAATCACCTAGTCTAAGATTCTCAAATCAGGGGCAAGAGAATTGTTGGCCAAAGTTACTGCTTCCATTATACAAATAGTTCTTTTTAATTATAGGATTTTCACTTAAAAGTGGATTTCTGTGGTCAAGATGTTTTCAGTTTCGGATTGTGCAACAACTGGTTTGTGATTCTGCCCCAGAACCTGGTCTTTTTCCTCCTGCCTTGCATCTCTTGTCTTCTCTCTTTTCTGAAGTCATCATGAAACACAGACAGGCTTATACATAATTATACAATGAACTTTTTTGTTTGCAGTTTAAGGTTAGAGCATTTTTAAAAGAGAAGCCTTAGCACAGATCACTGCTTATTGCCTAGAATTTCAATTTTACTCAGCAAACATTTATGGAATACTAGAATACTAGCTGTGAGCCATCATTGGAAGAACCTACCTATGTCTTCACTTTTCTAAGCTGTGTCTGAAGGGAGATGGCAATAAGTTTGATCACTGTGCTATGTGCTATAAAGACAGGTTAACTTCAAAAGCACTAACTCAAATCTGACTAATTCAAATCTGACTATGCACTGATGCTTTTGCTCCCCTTTCTGGCTGGGTGACCTAGTCCTTAGAAGACAAATGCTGGTGAACCAGCCAAGAGGCAGATGAGGTAGAATACACAAGAAAAGGGCCTTCTGGGGAGGCAGGGGTTTGTGAAACTAAGGATTTCTATGTACCTTATGAGGCAAGTGCAAAAGACAAAGTAATAACAAAAGTCAACATTGGTGGAATAAATTATTCCATTATAAGCATTTACCGTCATTAAACCCTGAATTCAAGGTGCTAGTGATTATAGACACCTTTTCTGAGTGAGGTAAAAATATAGTGGTACACAATGAAAGTAGCTGATGATTGCAAAAATATATTTTAAAAGGTGGGTGGACCCATGGGGAAGACTTGAGAGATACAGCCTTAGACAGTCTGGTTAGAGAAAGAAGAAAGGTAGAAAGTACAAAGGCAGTGGTGAGAGTGAGAAAAGAGAAGCACTAGAAGAGGAAGAAGACGCACCTGCTGTAATTATACATTAAAAGAGACCACACACAGGATAGGGACTCCTAGAGAAAAGGGCACACGCTGGTTGATAACTAGACCCAACTAGATACCATTTTTTCCTGGACCCAAATGGATAGCATTTTTTTTTTCCTGATAAACAGTACATGACCTCTTTTGCCAATCATCAAACCCCTTGATGTGCCCCACTTTCTCACCTATTTGTTAGGCACAAATTTCTAGAGATAATGAATTTCAGTGGGAAAGGCCAGGCTGAGAGGTCTTCTTCCACGGTGATGAACATCTTCTGTGGCAAAAATAGAGTCAGTTGCACATAAGGATAATTCCATTGTACAAGTAATATACATAAGTGAGTGAATTCATCGTTATACACATACCACAAGCAATCCAACAGTTTTAGGTGGGGTGTTTTCTAATGGGGCAATCTTTATTTTAATTGGAAAGATAGTTTTAAATTATGAGTGAGAACAAGTGGTACTCTGAAATATGGATATACAAATAGGCATCCAGGAAAAGAGAAGCAGAGAGGAGTTACCCCATCCCGGCATCACCAGCAGTGACATACCCTGGGATAAGAGGATCACAGAAACTAAACCCATAAAAGAAAGGTCTTTGTCTCAACAATTTCTGTATTAGCGCCAATAATATAGAAACTCAGATATTAAATATGAAGGAAGAAAATAATAGCTCAACTCATAGAAATATTACACTGTAATCTCAAAGGATAGTAAATCAAGGCATTTCAAAGCATGTACATTTAAAGTTTGGAGTAGTCTTAGAGACCACTAGCTGAAGTCTCAGTGTAGGCACTGATATCAAGATTTAAAGAAACAATATTGCCAGCTTTTAAAGGAGAACCAAGGCTTAGTACCTCCTTACTGAGTTTGTAGCTGTAGTATTTATATTAGGGGATGATACTGAAGCACTTAGCTCTAGATACACTGTTCTAAGCAATGTCTGATTCACACAAGCAAGTATGAATGTCCACTGGAGCATAAAATACCTGGGTAGTTGTAAGAATATACTACACTATTAAACTAGGCATAAGAATTAAGTAATCATTTTCATTTGCAAAGTGATAACAGAAGCAACAACTAAACTCTTATGCCTTTACTACCTCTGTGTTAATGAGAAAATAATGAAGGAGGAAAGAAGAGCCTCACTACATAATAGAGTATTCAAATAGTAAAGCAACTAGACTTTTCAGATGCAGTATTACTACTTGTTTGAATTAAATAGATCCATCAATTGAAAATACTGGTTATAGAGTCTTCCCATGAGATACCTTAAAATAGGTTTTGTAGATTATCTGATAATCAGAGAGGCATTATACATTTAAATTACTATCAGCACAATAGATATTATTATATTATTTTCTTGATAGCCAGTTCACCATGTTGGATTTATGGACATAAGCATATTTAGTGTTTTGACACAAATATCTTGCCATGTTCTCTAAAACATTTTAAATACAACCTAATAGTGAAGGAACAGATCATGACTTTTTAGGGTTTGAATATTGTTTCACTGGGTCATCCTTATTTTCCTAGCCAAAATCCCCTTTAAGGATTTTACATGGGACCACAGTTGTAGAACTGAAGGAAAGCTCTCATTTGTCTATTTTACTGCATAAAATCATGCTAATGTGTCCCCATGGCAACTTTTATTGTTATCAGCTCAGTGTGCAGAGACAGGAGATTGCAAAACAGAAGTACATTAATAGATTATCATACAAGTTGTGATTAAGTCCTATCTCTTTGCATAAACTTAAGAGACTTGGAATTTTCAAGGTTTGATAGCTTAAAACCAACCAAAAAAATAGAATCCAAACCAAACACCCTATTTTGTTTACCACATGAGAGAATATAGTAACACAAATAATTTAGCCTCAGTGGCACTTCTCCATGCAAATAATGAACTCAGGTCATTTTCCAGCACTAACTTTGAAGGTTTTACTTATTTTTTATACAACTTTGATTAATGTTTAACAGGTTTCATACATCATTTACATAAAATATCAAGTTTTATGCTGTGCTCATATGGTCAATTCCTGTTTCTAGAATTAACAGTTGTAGAGAGAAATCAAATTGATTGTGTGTGTGTGTGTGTGTGTGTGTGTGTACCCACTTGTGTGCATGTGCATACAAAATGAAAGAGTCTAGGTGTTTTTCAAAGTGGCCATTATCACAGTTGCTAGAATTGAAAGGGATATGTAATATATAAACACTATGTTGTTATGGCTCATTTTCCTCTCAAAAAAAAAAATAGACAGTTAAAACAGTGTTTAATGTAGCAAGTAAGAAGAGAGCTTATGTTATCTCTGCCTTGAAACTCCTCCTCTAGACCTGTGCGTCAGTTTCTGCACAGCTATGATTGTCCAAAGCTCACCATTGAGGGGTAGCCTTAGGAAAATAGCATTGATGGAATTCCTTTGGAAAACAGCCAATCAGACTCGTTGATGGGCAGATCAAAGAAGGGGCAACATATCTACCCCTTGGTCCTCCCTTCTCCCTGTGGGATATTCGGACCTCCTGCTATATGTGCATTATCCATGACTTTGTGTTTCTGTTGAGCAAATTATTGAAATACTTGACTGCTGTGTTAAAACAGGTTTCAAGATTCTTCTTGGGGTAGGAGATCACTTATCAGTTTCACAGTGCTGAAACCATGGACACTTCAAAGGGATTTGAGTTTCACTAGCTTATACTTTTTCAAAGCTTAATATTTCTTTTACCCTCACTAGATTGCTAAAGAAATGACTTCAGTAAGTGAAATTCAAATACCTTAGGTGTGTCAGTGTTTAATTCATTTTCCCTTAGTGTACATGATTTATAAAAATAGCACTCCTAGTTGTTATTCATTCTTGGAATGAGGATTGTAGAGCCCACACCTCTTCCCACCCATTCCATTACAGCTTTATACTTTCTCCTCTTTAAATTGCACATCTACTACCTCTCCTTACAATTTCAAGACTAATGCAGTCATCTGACTCATTTTATGACACTAGTGATTTTCCTGTAGAGGGATAACTGTTGATTAAATATTTTCCATTCTCTTCACATTTTCTGGTCCTGTAGCTCCTGTTTCCCTGACTTAAAGCAAAAAGTATTGCGTGGTTAAAGTAGCATGCTCTATTTCAAACTAGTTTGCCACTTAATTCTGGCTATTGGAGTATCATTTAAAAAAACAAACTTCCAGTGTTTGAATATTATTCACATGACCAAAAATGAGGTAGGCGTCTTCTTGGTTAGGTGATGATTTTACTGGGCTGCTTTTTAAATTAAGACTTTTGTTACAATACTCCTTTAGAAATTACTTTTTGAAGAATATGATTGCATAATTTGCCCTTTTACTCCTTAACAATCCTACCATGCCCCCCCAACCTTGCTATCTTCCAAATTCATCTCTTTTTCCATTGGTTGTTTTTACATTCATGTATGTATGCATACATTCCTAAAAGCATGCATACAACCTGCTCAGTCTGTATGTTACTTATATGTATTTTAAAATACTCTTTATAAACATGGAATACCTACATTCATTTCTAAACAATGTCAAATGTACTTCTCTCTCTCTCTCTCTCTCTATATATATATATATATATATATATATATATATATATACATATCAATATGTAAAAATACACTTGAGCTTTTTGTAACATTTATCATTCCTGCTTTGAGAAAGTACGTCTGTTAACCACTGTTAAATAATAATCCTTGGTGGAACTCAGAGTCATCCTGCCATTTTTGAGATACATCTACAAACAAGTGAAGAACTGAAGCAGAAATAGCATAAACTAGGATCTAGTTCTACTCTTATTGGCAATTCTCTAGCACTGGTTGTATGAGACAAGTTGATGGCAATTGCCATCATAATGATTAGGTTACTAAGGCTGAGCACAAATCAATGAGGTATTCATTGTCAAAAGGCACACTCATAGTGTAAACAAGAAAACCCAGGAGCTTTTCAAATATACACATTTGGGAACTATTCATTTTCCCTTAATGTGTGTACACATTCACACACACACACACACACACACACACACACATATATATATATATAAAGAAAGTTTTCCTTTTTACCAAAGCAAAATAAATACGTACCAAATTACCACTTTAAATGCAAAAAAAAACGATATGAACGTATAAAAGGGACTTGTAGTGAGGAGGAGGGGTTACAGGGGTGGAGAGAGATGAGGAGCAGAAGGGTGACAGTAATCAGAGTGTGACAGCCATCAGAGTGTACTGCATCCATGTTTGACATTGTCAGAGAACAAATTCAATAAACAATTTCTTTAAAATATTTGAGGCAGAAACCTTACCATTCTTGGTCGGTTTGATGAGTTTGTCCGATCCTCCGAAGCTTTGTGATCCTGCTTGTTCTAAATCATGGTCAATCATATTTAGTCATCAATCTCTGCTGTTATGTTAATCTACTTTACACAGTAATCTCAAGTCTGGAATTCTGCTAGTTATGTGCCATTCTCAAGCACATAGTATTTTGATGATCCATGAAGCCAGGGTCCTGGCTCCTTACACAGCCTAGAGAATTATCTTTACAAGTTTTGGTACCTGTTTGATGACTGTGGCATAGAACACAGAGCCATTGATCAGGGATTTTACAGATTCCTTCCTCTCAAATTCAGGCCCTCTTTTTTTTTTTTTTCTATCCAGAGTTCCTGAACCTCAAGAATCACTTTTGCTTCTCACTTTCCTAAAACCCCTAGGCTTTCTTTAAACAAAACATTGGCTATCTGCATGAGAGAAAGTGAATATAAGTGGTACACGCCCAAATTATCTTGTCAAACACATTACTACAAAAGGTAATCATCATTGGCATTTTAGTACTTGAAAGACTTGCCAAATCCAAAGTATTCTTTTTTCATTTGAGCTGAACTTCAGAGGAAATGTGGTTGATGATATTTCTAGTTTGCCTAAGACATAAACTATCTGTCCTCCAGTGTTTAATAATAAGTAGAAAGAACTGGTGATAACTGATCACAATTCTGATTTAGAACCTAAAGGCTAAGGGCTATTTTCTTTTTTTTTTTCCTTTATTTTATTTTATTTTATTTTATTTTATTTTATTTTATTTTATTATTAGTTACATTTTATCAACTCTGTATCCCAGCTGTATCCAGCTCCCTCATTCCCTCCCAAACCCTCCCTCCCTCCCTCTTTCCTCCCTGCCCCTTTCCAAGTCCACGGATTGGGGAGGACCGCCTCCCCTTTCATTTGACCCTGTTTTATCAGGTATCTTCAGGACTGCTCCTCCCTTGGTGGGTGGGGAGGTCAAAGAGCCTGCCAATGAGTTCCTGTCAGAAATAATCCCTGTTCCCCTTACCATGGGAAACCAATTGGTTACTGAGCTACCACAGGCTTCATCTGAGGAGAGGTTCTAGGTTATATCCATACATGGTCCTTGGTGGAGTGTCAGTCTCAGAAAAGACCCTTGTAAGGGCTATTTCCTAACTTTAATAAAATTCAAACTTTGTTCTCTTAAGACAGAAGGAAACACACTCAGAGGAAATCACATATATTTCTATTGATTTTTTTTTTTTTGTCAGCCCACCAATGGTAGCCACAAATTAGACAAAAGAAATAATTTTCTCCAATGTGAAAGAACAGATCTTTTGTGGCTGTGAGATAGCTCAGCAGGTAGAAGGGCAGGCTGAGTAAGCCTGATGAGCCAAGTGTGATTCTAGAGTCCACAAGGAAAGGACAGAATGAACTCCTAAGTTCACTCCCAAGGTTGTCTAACCTGCCCATGCCTGCCTTGATCATGTATGCGAGTGCACACACACACACTTATATGCACATACTCAAACAATAAATACATATTTTAAATGTTCTCTTTAGCAGAAATGAGAAATGTAACTTCCCTTCACATCAGTTTTTCTTATACTCAGGAAAATATTGAACATAAATGTTTATTCTGAATTAAGATAAATTATTTGGTCTATTGTTAAAAGTCCTTTCTTTGCTTCATGAAAAAGTATGGATTATTTACATTTTATTTTAGCTCTGTTGCCAAGATCCAAGCATTACAGTAACTTCCCTGCTGTGTTCAGCAGTTACTGTAGCACTCTGCTCAGCACTGATTTAGAAGCATCCTTTGAATGCAACATCCTGCCAAGTTTTGGAGAGAATGGAGTATTTCATGTTGGTTCAGTTCTATACCTTGCACAGACAATACATGAATACTTTGGGTTAGATTCAGATTCTTAGTGTTATGTAATCTGCAGAGCTATGTGGCGGTGACTAATCTTAGTGTACCATATGATAACTCTTCTCTATTTTAAAACCAAACAGAAATAGTAGTAATTCGTTTTGAGGCTTACCTTCGACTCTCTTACTCACTTTTTCAACGTCTCTAATGAACAGAGAAAGTGCTCAAAGAGAGGGGACAGGATAGGAGATGGAGCGCTGAGGGAAATGAGAATTGGAATCTGATATGGGGAGAGCGGGGTTAGAGTTAGGGACGAAAGACAGAGGGCATACAGAGAGAAGAAAAACCATGGTTTGGGGCATCTCTGAGACAGGCTGGAGACCTGCAGAATAGTCTTCTGGGAGGATTTGGGGGTGACTCTAGCGGAGACCCCTACTAGCCGGGGATATGAACCCTGAAGAAGCCAACCTCTAACCAGACAGGACTCCATGTAGAAGGAGGAAGACATCAACCCACCCACAAAAACTTTAACCCAAAATTTACCCTGCCTACAAGATGTGCAGAAATAAAGACAGAGCAGAGACTAAGGGAATATCCAGCCAATGCCTGGGCACACCATAGAAGAGTGCCAACCCCTAACACTATTTGTTTTTAATTTTTATTTTATTAAAGAAACACAGACTAACAGATTGATTGTGGAAACAGGACCCAATATTTTTAACAATTTATTCTCTTTGTGTCCCAATTGTAGCCCCTTCCATCATCTCCTTCCTGCCCCTAACATTATTTTTTAATTACTTTAATTTTTTTAAATTTTTCATCAATTACACTTTATTCATTCTGCATCCCCCCATAAGCCCCTCCCTCCTCCCCTCCCAATCCCACCTTCCCTCCTCCCTCTGCATGCATGCCACTCCCCAAGTCCACTGATAGGGGAAGTTCTCTCCTTTCTGATCTTAGTCTATCAGTTCACATCAAAAGTGGCTGCATTGTCCTCTACTATGGCCTGGTAAGGCTGCCCCCCCCCCCCCCCGCCCAGGGAGAGGTGATCAAAGAGCAGGCCACTCAGATTATGTCAGAGGCAGTCCCTCTTCACATTACTATGTAACCTAATTGGACTCTGAACTGCCATGGGCTACATCTCTGCAGGGATTCTGGGTTATCTCTATGAATAGTCCTTGGTTGGAGTATGAGTCTCTGGGAAGTTCCCTGTGTTCAAATTTTCTTGTTTTGTTGCTCTCCTTGTGGAAACCCTGTCCTCTCCAGCTCTTACTATTTCCCAGTTATTTTACTTTATTTTTTTCTACCTCTTAAAAATATTTATTCTTCTCCCATTTATTACATCCAGAATTCAGTGTCTCTCCCCCCCGCCGCTCCCGCTCCTCCCAGTCTCTCCCCACCCACGTCTCCGATCCTCCCACTTCTCCTCTGCTTCCCTTCAGAAAAGAGCAGGCATCTCAGGGATATCAATGGAACACAGCATAGAAAGTTACAATAAGACTAGGCATATACCCTAATATTAAGGCTGGATGAAGCAGCCCAGTAGGAGGGAAAGGGTCCTCAGAGGAACCAAAAGAGTTAGAAAGAACTCTCTCTCCCATTGTTAGCAGTCCCACGAGAACACCAAGCTGCATACATGCACAGCATTTTTTATTATTATTTTATTCTGTTATAATCACAGACCGGAGTCTAGCACAATTGTTGTTGGAGAAGCTTCATCCAGTAACTGATGGAAGCAGATGCAGAGACCCACAGTCCGGTGGAGCTGGGGTAACCCTGTGGTAGAGGAAAAGGAAGAATTGTAGGAGTTGGGGTATTGGGTAGGGGGTATGTCGAGGAGACCGCGAAATTCTACCTTCAATTTGCACAGGAAAATAGTGTTTGTTAGAGGAAAAAGTTTCTGTCAGAAACAATTTATGCACCTAAAGAAACAGGGGAGGAGGTCCTCCCAATCAGTGGACTTGGAAAGGGACAGGGAGGAGATGAGGGAGGGAGAGTGGGATTGGAAAGGGAATGAGGGAGCAGGATACAGCTGGGATACAGAGTTAACAAAATGTAACTAATAAGAAAAAATAAAGCTAAAAAAATATGAATGAGAAGTTAAAACAGTCAATAGCTGCGTAAAATGTAGTCTCCATGCTATAGAAAATGTCATAGAGCTGATTGAGAAAGAAACAAATGTAAGTAATAATGGTTTGGAAAATCAAAAATGATACCAGAAAGATCTTCCTAGTAAAAACGACTTTTCAAAAATTAGAGGAAAAGTATTTCCTTTGGTGTGAAGGAGAACCAATTCAGGGCCCAGAAAACAGTTTCAGATTTAACTTGTGGGTTTACTATTGGTAATGATTGGATGCCAAATATTTCATGCTGATGAAAGTAATTTTACTTTATTAATTACACTTTATTCACTTTGTATCCCCCATAAACCCCTCCCTCCTCCCCTCTCGGTCCCACCCTTACTCCCCCTTCTTCATGCATGCCCCTCCCCAAGTCCACTGATAGGGGAGGTCCTCCTCTCCTTCCTTCCATCTTAGTCTATCAGACCACATCAAGAGTGGCTGCATTGTCATCTTTTGTGGCCTGGTAAGGCTGCTCCCCCCTCAAGGAGGAGGTGATCAAAGAGCAGGCCAATCAGATTATGTCAGAGGCAGTCCTTCTTCCCATTACTATGTAACCCACTTGGACACTAAACTGCCATGGGCCACATCTGTGCAGGGGTTCTAGGTTATCTCCATGCCTGGTACTTGGTTGGAGTATGAGTATCTGGGAAGACCCCTGTGTTCAAATTTTCTGGTTCTGTTGTTCTCCTTGTGGGTTTCCTGTCCTCTCTAGATCTTACTATTTCCCATTTCTTACATAAGATTCCATGTACTCTGCCCAACAGTTGGCCATAGTCTCAGCATCTGCTTTGATAGTCTGCAGAGCAGAGGCTTTCAGAGGCCCTCTGTGGCAGGTTCCCAGGTTGTTTCCTGTTTTCTTCTTCTTCTGATGTCCATCCTCTTTGCCTTTCAGGATGCAGATTGAGCATTTTAGTCAGGGTCCTCTCTCTTGATTAGTTTCTTTAAATGTACAGATTTTAGTAGGTTTATCCTATGTTATATGTCTATATGAGTGAGTATATATACAGTGTGTGTCTTTCTGTTTGTGGGACAGCTCACTCAGGATGATCCTTTCCAGATTTCACCATTTACCTGCAAATTTCATGATTTCCTTATATTTCATTGGAGAGTAATACTCCATTGTATAAATGTACCACAATTTCTGCATCCATTCTTCACTTGAGGGGCATCTGGGTTGTTTCCAGCTTCTGGCTATTACAAGTGAAGCTGCTACAAACATGGTTGAGCAAATGTCCTTATTGTGTACTTGAGCCTCTTTTGGATATATGCCTAGGAGTGATATGGCTGGGTCTTGAGGAAGCACTATTCTTAGTTGTCTGAGAAAGCACCAGATTGATTTCCAGAGTGGTTGTACAAGTTTACATTCCCACCAGCAGTAGAGGAGGGTTCCCCTTTCTCCACAACCTCTCCAGCATGTGTTATCACTTGAGTTTTTCATCTTGGCCATTCTGAATTAGTTTATTTTTTATTTATTACAATTTACCCAGTTTGTATACTAGCTGTAGCCCCCTTATTTGTCCCCTCCTACTCTCTGCCCCTCTTCTCCTCCCATGCCCTTCCCTGAGTCCACTCATAGGGGAGGTCCTTCTCACCTTTCATCTGACCCTAACCTATCAGGTCTCACCAGGACTGACTGCACTGCCTTCCTCTGTGGCCTGGAAAGGCTTATCTCTTCATTCATTCATATGTGGATATTAGTTGTTAAACCATGTGATGATAACCAAGCTACAATACATAGAAGCACAGAGGTTAGGTATAGAAGTAAGGAAGTAGAGGAAACAGACAGACTTCATTAGAAAAATGAAATAGAATAGGTGTGGATGGATAGACATAGGGGTCTGGAATGGGAGGATCAAGTATGAATGGAAAGGTGAGAAGGGGTAGTGGGAGGGAATTTGAGGACAGGCAGTAAAATTAAGGGGCATTTGAGGGATAGTCATGGAAAGCTAATACAGTAGAGACCTCTTGACATGTATTCATGTATGAAGGGAAATTAAATGAAATTGCCAAATAATAAGGGAGACAGAGAGCCAGCTGGCAGTCTTTTGTCATCAAATGAAACTTCTAGTACTGGGATTGGGTTATATCTAATTGAGTTATTGGCCAAAGAGGTACCACGGGACTCTTCAAACAGCTAAGGCTGTTGCCAAGACTATAGGTAGATCTCTGCAAAATGACTGTAAAGTCCCATTGCTGAAAACGACAACTAAACAACTCATTGAACATGAAGATGTCAGTCTGGTGCCAACATAAAGCCTTTACACGTATGTTGCAATGCCTTTGTTACAGGGAGGTACTGTGAATGCTATCAAAAGAAAAATATAAAAACCAAGCCAGCCACTCTCTGCATGATATACTAGGGCAATGGTGGAAAAATTGTGCAGGAGTAACCAACCAATAACTGATCTGACTTAATGCCTACCTCTCAAGATAGAACTCATACCTGACACTGCTTGGGTGACCATGAACCTGAGACTAGAAAGGCCAGGGACATAGGGCAAAATAATAATAATAATAAAAATAATAATAATAATAATAATAATAATGATCAAACAAGAATGAAGGAAAGAAAACGAAATAAAAATAGTAATAAAATGATTACTAATGATATTCTGCTGTAGTTATAGATCATGCCTTGTTCAGACATCATCAGAGACACTTCCTGCTGCAGCAAATGGAAACAAATATGGAGACCCACAGCACAAAATTGCACAGAGTAAGAGACGTTGGAATATTCATCCCTAAATGGGATGTCACCTTCAAATCCATCTCCTCAGAATGAAGGAAACCCTGAAAAAAGAGAGGGTGGAAAGAATGTAAGAATGAGAGGGGATGGGAGTACCAAAGAAACAAGCCCCTCTAAATCAACAAGGTCAAAGCTCCTATGAACTCACAGAGCCTAAAGTAACATACATAGGGCCTGTACCAGGTCCTCTGAATTTATATTATGGCTTCTAATTTAGTGTTTTTATGGGATCCCTGAGCATGTAAATGAGTGGGTTTCTGACTCTTGTATACTCCCTTGGGCTCTTTTCTTTCTGTTGGTCTCCTTTGTCTGACTGCAGTATAACAGTTTTAATCTTCTATTTTATTTTTTAATTTAAAAAATAAGTGAATGAATGAATATAGAGCTTAAAAGAAAAATATCATAATTTCAAAATTGATTCAAGATGAAGTTAAAAAAATCTGAAGAGCCTTATATGTAGTAAAGAAATGAATCCATTCATTATAAGGAAACTCCAAACAAATATGACTCTCAGCCCAAATGATGTTATTGGTGAATTCTGCTAATATTTAAGGTGAAAAGATGCTCCTATTACACAGACTCTTAGTCCTAGCAATAAAAGCATTATAAGAAAATTGCATACCAATATCCTTCATGAACAATTACATAAAAATATTAGCAAATTGAATCCAGAAGTATATAAAGAAAGATGATACATCATCACCGAAGAAGATTTACTCCAGGAATTCTAGGCCAACTTAACTTTCACAAGTCAATCAATGAGGCAGGCATGTTGGCCCAGACTTGTAAGCCCAGCATTCTAAGGCAGAGGCAGGAGGAATAGTTCAAAGCTACATGTTGAATTCTAGACACCTCTAGGACACTACATAGGACACTGTTTCAAACAAACAAGATGAAACAAAGTCAATCAATTAAATTTTGCATGTTAACTATATATATATAACAGCAACAAATAAATAAAAATCTCCAGCCAAGCTGCATCAGGTTCCCAGCAAATGACCAGTAATTGTGTTAAGAAAGAAGCCTGCTAGAGAAAAAGCTTAGCGTGACGCACCGATGCTTAGTGAGATGACGGCTTGCAGTCAGTGAACAGTCGGATAAATCAGATATAAAAAGTGTTGTTAATCCTGCTAAAACAGTGATTTTTGAAACAGAGAATAACCTAGGATCTGATAAGTGTGCCTAGAAGCCTTAGTCAAATGCGCTTGTAAGATATATAAGCTGAACTCAGCAGAAATGTGATGGTCAGCACTCGCTTCTGAAAGTAGTTTCTTCTATGTTTGACTGACACTAGCTTAAACTAGCGTAAAAAGATGCTCGAACTGGTCTCCAAGTAGAGTCTAATGTTCAGTACCAGCTCAGGCTCCTGAAATGCCTTGGCTTTCAGGGTAGCATAAAACCAGGCTTCTACCTGATCTATATGCCCATTGATCTGTACCACCACATTTCAGGTTTAGACAGTCTCCTGTGCCAAAGGCAACCTATCCTCATTTTTTGTTTGTGGTTCCACTGAAAGTTTTATCATGGTCAATGACCCATGTGACCCAAAGAGAAGCAGGTGAATCTGAGGTTAACACAATATGGAAGTGTTTAAGAGGATTTCCTAAGCCAAGAACTCTTCGAGGGCCTGGCCCTTCGAAATGTTGAGTCCTGTTTTCCATGGCATAGTAGAGCTGATGTTGTCACCCTGTGGTCGGGAACAGGGAAGCTGGCAGGGTGGAGAGAGATTAGTGGGCCACAAATATGTAACTGGTATTGCACAGCAGCTGGGAGTTGACAGTCCACAGGGACCACAAACAGGAGAACAACAGCTCAACTAAATCAAAGCCATTCATGACTTAAAGCATAAGATAGGAATGCATTTGAGTAACTAAGAGTTTGATCATTTACCTTATAGACAATGTTTATATTGATTGCCTTAAAAAATAAAGTGTTAAATGAGAATAATACTTGCAAGTAGGTTAGCATGGTGCTAGGATCAGAGTGATTAGTCAATTAAAAACCCGGCAGCTTTTATTATTTTCCTGTGTGTGGGAGTAGGCCAGAAAACTTAACCTTAGCAGCAGGACTATGATGTTGGCATTCTCCCTTCATTGCACTAGAGAATTTTGATCCTTCTTTGGGTTTCTGTACCTGACATTGCGGGTGGAAATTCTCCACTCATAAATTTGGAAAGGGCAGGCACATTGCTACAGCAGCAGCCATCCAATGAAGTGTGGTTAGTTTGTGTAATTGAAGCCAAGTGAAGTGAAGGCAATGCTGGCATGTCAGTCTTTTGATGGTGCTAAATAAAGAACTGTGAGCCCATTTAAAGTGGGCAGGGGAGAAGAAAACGTTCCTAACAGTAGGGAATGACTTCATCTAGGGCCTGCAGGCTATTACCAAATATTGAGATAAAGCCGTACACAATATATTTAGTTGTCCAGATCTATTGCTTTGATATTTATGAAATTAGGAAAAGCTAATATACTCTTCGTTTGGAACAAGGTTAACAACTTGGCTTTTTATGGCTACCTAGTGGATTGTTCTGTGAAAGGTTATGTCATGGATGCATACTGGACCAGTGGAGCTGCTTTAGAGGGTGCCAGCCTGCAGTCAGGGATGCTCTCCAAAGAACTTCTCTGTGTGCCACGCACATAGAGATGTGGGTCCTCTGCCATTTGTTCATTGGTGTAGGGCAGTCAATTTTGGTAGTGTTTCAATTCCAAGGATTAAAATATACAAATAGATGCCTCTAACTTTCCTCATTTTTCCAGACCTATGTGAAAAATATCAGTGCACAAGACATCTTTAGATGTTAAAGGACAACACAGCTCTTAAAATGCACAATCTCATTCCTTTCACCTTCAGTGAGCAAGTGGTTCAAGGATGTTGGTTTTGCTTGGGACAATATCACAGAAAATTGATGGTCCAAGACAGGTTCAGTATAAGGTGCCCCACAAAACAGGGCTTCCAAATGCTGGCTCAGAGAAGACTGAACTAAAGAAGAAGAAGAAGAAGAAGAAGAAGAAGAAGAAGAAGAAGAAGAAGAAGAAGAAGAAGAAGAAGAAGAAAGACAGAAAAGAGAAGAAATGATTCAACTTAAAAAAATTAACTTTTGTTGGAGTATCAGACTCGAAAAAGACCCTTGTACCCATATTTTTTGGTTCTGTTGCTCTTCTTGTGGAGCTCCTGTCCCCTACAGGTCCTTCTATCTCCTCCTTTCATAAGATTCTCTGTATTCTGCTCAAAATTTGGCTATGAGTGCCTGCATCTGCTTCGATGCCCTGCTGGGTAGAGGCCCTCTGTGGTAGGCTCCTGTCCTGTTCCCTGTTTTCTCCCTCTTCCAATGTATATCCCATTTGCCTTTCTGAATGAGGATTGAGCAAGAAGGGTCCTCCTTTTTGCTTAGCTTCTTTAGGTGTACAGATTTTAGTATTTTTATCCTATATTATATGTCTAATATCCACTTATAAGTGAGTATATACCATGTGTGTTTTTCTGCTTCTGGGATACCTCACTCAGGATGATCTTTTCTAGTTCCCACCATTTGCCTGCAAATTTCATGATTTCTCTGTTTTTAATTGCTGAGTAATCCATTGTGTAAATGTACCCCAACCAAAGACCATGCATGAAGAGAACTTAACATCCCTGCTCAGATGTAGCCTATAGACTCAGTCTGCAAGTGGGTTCCTAGTAAGGGGAACAGGGGCTGTCTCTGGAATCAACTCAGTGGCTGGCTCTTTGATCACCTCCCCCTGAGCAGGGAACAGCCTTAGCAGGCCTCAGAGGAAGACAATGCAGACAGTCCTGGTGAGACCTGATAGGCTAATTTCAGATAGAAGAGATGAGGACCTCTCCTCTCAGTGGACTGGGGGAGGGTAATGAGTGGAGAAGAGAGTGGGAGAGTGAGAGTGGGAGGGGACAAGGGAGGAGGCTACGGCTGGTATACAAAGTGAATAAATTATAATAAGTAAAAATAAATTAATTAAATTAAAAATAAAACATTAAATTTCTGATGTAGCAGAAACATAAATAAAAAATTCTGACCACAGTATTCTAAGGACATAAATTCAAATCCTAGGACAATCACTATCTGCTGGTTTCAGTTTCCTCCACAATCCCATGAATTTTTATAAAGTCAGGTGTTTGTAAAGAGTTACTCATAATTCAGAATGGATGCTTAAGAAATTTGTTATTTCATCCAGTTGATTTTGTGTCCATTTTAAGGGAGGTTTTAGAAGTATATAGTTTCAACATTCAGAGCAACAGATAGAAAATGGAAAAGCTAATATTTTGGGCAGGACTAATTATTAGGATACACTCCATTATTCTTATTTATGATCACATCTTTAGATGGACAATAAAGCTGTGGATGATGCATTGTGGAAAGTTGTGGCATTCCTGTGCTAGGAAAGTGCTCTAACACCAAGCTCCTGAGACCTTATGCCATAAAAGGTGTAGCTGTACAAGACATTATGCTATTTTAAAAATCAACTAATTCACCTAACAATCCTATGAAATCACTTTATTGTTTTCATACCAACTGGGAAGTTTATTTCAAGAATAAAATCTGTTATATTCTGTTTTAACTGGTACAATAGGTAACTAAATGGAATACTCAGTAGCTACTTGAAGGACTAGTTTCTGCTTTTAATATTGCATGACCTAAAATCCTGGGCCTATCATGGTAAAGAACCGTGTGATAGCCTACTTTGGAAGCATCCTGACATTGTGAAATGAGAAGGCTTACTTTGGGTACAAGTCCCAGTCTTCGACAACTCTTCAAAATCCCCAGAAATGAATATGGTCATCCTATGGAAAACTGTCAAATCTAGAAGAATCCCTTTGTGATGAAAACATTAGTGGACACTGTTCTGCTCGGTCTTTAAGTCAATAGACAAGTACTTTTATCAGAACTATATTGGCTTATAAGTAATACCTTGTTTTAAGTTTAGGTCTGAAGAATTACATATTCTTTTTTGAGAATTTCATTTATGAGTACACGGTATTTGCATGATTTTCACTCCACTCCCTCATATTTTAACCACTACCCCTTTCAAATTCATGGCCTATATTTCTATAATTATTGTAGTGTGTGTGTGCCTGTGTGTGTGTTCTAAAGTCAGTATGTAGGCTAAAATATTTTCACAATTTCCTATTGTTTTCACAAAGTACTAAATTAAACGTCCTCCCAGTTGGGATTTTTCTGAGGCATGTGTTTTTACACAAATACCAGAATTCTCATTGGGAATTCATTCCAGTTGTCACTGTGGTAGATGGTATAATAACACTTTCCTATGTTTTTGTTAGACATGAATGCTCGAACTGGATGACTCAACTTGACCATTACAGTTAAATACTAATGCTTGCATGCAAAAAACTTAAATACTCATTAATCCTCCAAGATTTATTTTTTGAACTAAGGTGTTGTTAGGAATGCTAACTTCTACCATAGTTTTCTGAATGTCAAATGCATGAATTACGTGAAGACTTGATACTATGTGTTTGTTGTTCATGTGACAATACGCATCTCCACACATGGAGTGACCCAAGGATTGATCTTTTTCCACCAACTGTGAAAAACTGTGGGTAAGAAGTTGAGCAGAATTAATCATCCCCACCCCCAGGGAAAGAAAGAGCTCTTAAAAGAATTTGGAAGTTGGTGGAAATGCATTTCAGCTCCCTTTCCTCTTGGTTGGGATAAATCTGACATGTGTGTTTTATACTAATGTCATGTGGTATAAATATACTCTGGTATACGTGACACAATATACTGTGCTGAGTGGTACAACAGCACATCCTTACCACTTCTTCATCTACGCACTTTCCTTCACCACCTGACAAATTATTTAAGCTGTAATCCTTACCTCAGGTTTTCCTTGGAGATCTAAAACTAAAACAAGGTTTAACTCAGATTTGCTTAGAAATTTCTAGAGTGTGGCTGTCACTATGGTTGCTCGGGGGGTATTTCTTGTTTATTCAAATTGGTACAGTGGTCCTTAATAGCCATCATAATGCAATGAGTGTTCCTGAGAACTCTAGCAAGAAACTTTCTCAACTATCACATATAGTAATTGAATTAACAATTTAAAATCCCAATTAGTGGAACCCAATGAGTAATCAGGTATTTAAATGAATATTGCTCTGTTTCTACCCAGTAGTATTATAAGCTCTGTAAAATATGGCTACCACCTTATTCTGTTTTTCAGAGCACATGGAAATAAAATTAAAAAAAAAATTCTGTTAGCCTCTCATGGAACTAAATGGGAAAAAAATGTATTTAGAAAAAATGACACAGCAGTCTAGAGGTTAAAATGAATTAGAATGGGATCTTGTGGATCTGAAGCCAAGCTGCCCATACTTGTTGAAAGATTCCCATTCCAGAGAATGGAAATTCCAAATGTCATTTATTTGGAAATTACTGGGAATATACAAAATTGATGTAATTCAGTATGGGGAATTATGAAACTTAGGTAATATCATTCGTATTAATACTTTTTTAAAATTTTATTTTTTAATATTAGTTACAGTTTATTAACTTTGTATTCCAGCTCTATTCCTCTCCCTCATTCCCTCCAAATCCCACACTCCCTCCCTCATCTTCTCCCTACCCCTTTCCAAGTCCACTGATAGGGGAGGACCTCCTCACCTTTCATCTGACCCTTGCTTTTCAGGTATCTTCAGACCTGGCTGCAAAGTCCTCCTCTGTGGCATAGCAGAGCTGCTCCTCACTTGGGGGGGGCGTGTCAAAGAGCCAGCCATTGAGTTCATGTCAGACATAGTCCCTGTTCCCCTTTCTAGGGAACCCAGTTGGATACTGAGCTACCATGGGCTACATCTGAGCAGGGGTTCTAGGTTATATCCATACATGGTCCTTGGTTGGAGATACAATCTCACAAAAGACTTCCTGTGCCCAGATATATTTGGTCCTTGTGGAGCTCCTGTCATCTCCAGCTCATACTAACTCCCCCTTCTTTCATATGATTTCCTGCACTCTGCCGAAGGTTTGGTTATGAGTCTCAGTATCTGCTTTGATACACTGCTAGGTAGAGTCTTTCAGGGGCCCTCTGTGGTAGGCTCCTGTCCTGTTACTTGTTTTCTCCTACATCCAACATCCATCCCATTTGTCTTTCTAAGTGATGATTGATCATCTTATCCTGGGTCCTCTTTCTTGTTTATCTTTTTTAGGTGGATAGATTTCAGTATATTTATCCTATCTTATAGTTCTAGTACCCACTTATGAGTGAGTTTATACCCCGTGTGTCTTTCTCCTTCAGTGATACCTCACTCAGAATGATATTTTTTAGATCCCACCATTTGCCTGCAAATTTCATGATTTCCTCGTTTTTAATTGCTGAGTAGTATTCCATTGTATCCATTCCTTTATTGATGGACATTTGGGTTGTTTTCAGGTTCTGGGTATTACGAATAAAGCTGATATAAACATGGTTGAACAAATGTCCTTGTTGTGTACTTCAGCATCTTTTGGATATATGCCTAGGAGTGATATAGCTAGATCTTGAGGAAGTACTATTCCTAATTGTCTGAGAAAGTGCCAGATTGATTTCCAAAGTGGTTGTACAAGTTCACATTCCCATCAGCAATGGAGGAGGGTTCCCCTTTCTCCACAACCTCTCCAGCATATGTTGTCACTTGAGTTTTTGATCTTAGCCATTCTGATGGCTGTAAGGTGAAATCTCAGGGTTGTTTTGATTTGCATCTCTCTGATGGTTAAGGGCGTTGAGCATCTCTTTAAGTGTTTCTCTGCCATTCTATATTCCTCTACAGAGAATTCTCTGTTTAGCTCCGTACCCCATTTTTTTAATTGGATTGCTTGATTTATTGCTTTTTCACTTCTTGAGTTCTTTATATATACTGGATATCAGCCCACTGTCAGATATAGGTTTGGTGAAAAAAACTTCAAGTCTCTAAAGAAATTGAAGTAGATATCAGAAGATGTAAAGATCTCCCATGCTCATGGATTAGTAGGATTAACATAGTGAAATGGCCATCCTGCCAAAAGCAATCTATAGATTCAATTCAATTCCCATCAAAGTACCAAGACAATTCTTTACTGACCCTGAAAGAAAAATTCTCAACTTCATATGGAATAATAAGAAAGCCAGAATCGCTAAAACAACCCTATACAATATGAGATCTTCTGGAGGTATCTCCATCCCTGATCTCAAGCTGTACTATAGAGCAACAGCAATAAAAACTCCATGGTACTGGCATAGAAACAGAATGGTGGATCAATGGAATCAAACAGAAGACCCCGAAATAAAACCACACACTTTTGGACACCTGATTTTTGACAAAGATGCCAAAATCATACAATGGAAAAAAGATAGCATCTTCAACAAATGGTGCTGGTCTAACTGGATATCTACACGTAGAATAATGCAAATAGATCCATACTTATCACCCTGCACAAAACTAAAATCCAAGTGGATCAAGGACCTCAATATAAAAACAAACATACTAAACTGCTTAGAAGAAAAAGTGGGGAAGAGCCTTGAACTCATTGGCACAGGAGACAACTTCCTGAACAGAACACCAACAGCATAGGCTGTAAGATCAATAATCAAATAATGGGACCTCATGGAACTAAAAAGCTTCTGTAAAGCAAAGGATACTCTTGTCAAAACAAAATGACAGCCTACAGACTGGGAAAGGATCTTCAACATATTAATTCTTAATCAAGATGATAATTAAAAGAAATAAAACAAACAATTTAAAAACTCAGAGAACAAAAGATCAACTAGCCCTTAAGAAGGAGCTCTAAGTCATAAGACTTACATAAAATGTGAGGCAATATTAAACGTAAATTATTGAAATGTGCTATTACGTTACTATGCAGAAAAAAAAATACTTTAGCTTACAATTCCAGGGCACAGTACCTCATATCAGAGAAACCAATGCAGGAGCTACTTATCGAAGAGACAGGAAAACACCAATATTCCAGTCTGCTTGTTTTCAACAAGCTTTTTTTAGTCTCACACAGTTTAGGAACCACTGCCTAGGGAATAGTGTCACCCATAATGGGCTAAGTCTTTTCACATCAAATAACGATCAAGACAATACCCTCACATGTGTCCACAGACCAACCTGATTTAGATAACTCCCCTTTAAGAATTTCCCCCTATGTGATTATAAATTTAGTAAAGTTGGCAGTTTTTAATCATTATAAGTACTGGAGAAATGATCAGCGGGTAAGAGTGCAAAGTCTTTTGAAGAGGGGTTGTTATCCATATCAGGTGGCTCACAATTGCCTGGAACTTCAGCTCCAGGGGATGAAACACCTTCTATTAGTCTCTGCTGGAGCTTGCACTGATGTGCATATGTATCCATAAAAAGAAAATCATACACATATGTAGTGAGAATTTTAGAATTTTTGTTTCTTTAAAAAAGCAGAAATTTTATAATAATATGTTTTTGTTTTAATTCCATGTATGAGAGCACAAGGGTGCCTCTCAGCAGATGACTATGATTTGCCTCCTGCTTTGGCAGGGGCGTGATTTTAGCAAGTATCTGCAGATAGTTTCTGTGACTCTGTGACATTTAGAATTCTGGGGACTTTTCAGAGGGTGTATAAATGCTAGGACCATGAGAGGTAGGGTTGGGTTGTTGGTTGTAGTTTTGTTTATTTTAAGCAGTTGTTCACACAGAAGAAACAACAAGAAGAAAATCGATATCGTGACAGCAGAAATCAAACTTGCCCCTAATCAGAAGGAAGTCTTCTAAAGTCACCCCCATTCCAACACCGGACTTTACTCAGGGATCTCTTTCCTTTCCTATCTATCCTTTTTTCTCCCATATCTAGTGTTAAGAGATTGAAAGGGAAGAAGAAAGGGAGAAGAGAAGGGTGGAAGAAAGAGGAATCCACAAAGATGCAAAAGACTTGCTACACACATTTTAAAATAAGATAAAGCTTTAAAAAACTAATCATACCAACTATTTGGGGGAAATATCTATGTATTTTTAATGTAAGCAAAAAGATCGAGAGTTCTCAATCAGAACTGCCTCAGTTATATCACAAAGTTTGGTAAGGTATTTTCATTTGGCTTTAGGTATTTAAAATTTTTTATTCCTGATTTCTTCAGTGACACACTGGTCAAAAGCGTATTATTTTTGTTTTCAGGTCCTAGGTAGCTTCCAGAGTTTGACTAACTATTGGTTTTTAACTACATTTAGTATGATTCTCTAACATAGAATAATTTCAATTGTATTGTTTGCTAAGATTTATTTTAACTCTGAATTTGGTCTAATTTTGGAGAAAGTTCCATGGTTTGCTGAGAAGAATGTATATCCCATTTTTGTTGGATAAAATCTGTAGATATCTATTAGTTAGAGTTAATTAATGATGTATTTTAAATCTGAAGTTTCTTGGTTGAGGTTCAATTTAGATGACTTATCTAAAGGCAAGTTTTGGGTAGTAAAGACATCAACTATTGTATCAGAATCTATGATAACTTTTTTAAAAAAATTAGTTTTTTAATATTAGTTACAGTTTGTTAACTTTGTATCTCTTCTGTATCCCCCTCCCTCTTTCCTTTCCATTCCTACCCTCCCACCCTCATGTCCTCCCTGCCCCTTTCCAAGTCCACTGATAAGGGACAACCTCCTCCCCTTACATCTGATACTGGTTTATCAGGTGTCTTTAGGACTGGCTGCAAAGTCCTCCTCTGTGGCCTAGCAAGGGTGTTTCTTCCTGGGGTGGGGGGGGGTCAAAGAGCCCGCCATCAAGTTCATGTCAGAAACAGTCCTTGTTCCCCTTATTAGGGTACCTACTTGGATACTGAGCTACCAAGGGCTACATCTGAGCAGGGGCTCTAGGTTGCATCCATACATGGTACTTGTTTGGAGAAACAGTCTCATGAAAGACCCCTATGCCCAGATAATTTGGTCCTTGTGGAACTACTGTCCTCTCCAGGTTATATTAACTCCCCCCCTTTAATTCTCAGTAGAGGAATACAGAATGGCAGAGAAACACCTAAAGAAATGCTCGATGTCCTTAGCCATCAGAGAGATGCGAATCAAAACAACCCTGAGATTTCACCTGACACCCACCAGAATGGCTAAGATCAAAAACTCAAGTGACAACACATGCTGGAGAGGTTGTGGAGAAAGGGGAACCCTCCTCCATTGCTGGTGGGAATGTAAACTTGTACAACCACTTTGTAAATCAATCTGGCATTTCTCAGACAATTAGGAATAGTGCTTCCTCAAGATCCAGCTATACCACTCCTAGGCATATATCCAAAAGAGGCTCAACTACACAAAGAGGACATTTGCTCAACCATGTTTGTAGCAGCTTTATTCGTAATAGCCAGAACCTGGAAACAACCCAGATGTCCCTCAGTTGAGGAATGGATACAGAAATTGTGGTATTTTTACACAATAGAATACTACTCAGCAATTAAAAACGAGGAAATCATGAAATTTGCAGGCAAATGGTGGGACCTAGAAGTGATCATCCTGAGTGAGGTATCCCAAAACAGAAAGACACACATGGTATATACTAACTTATATAGTCCTATAAGATAGGATAAATATACTGAAATCTATCCACCTAAAGAAGATAAACAAGAAAGAGGACCCAGGATAAGATGATCAATCATCACTTAGAAAGACAAATGGGATGGATGTTGGATGTAGGAGAAAACAAGTAACAGGACAGGAGCCTACCACAGAGGACCTCTGAAAGACTCTACCTAGCAGTGTATCAAAACAGATATTAAGACTCATAACCAAACCTCTGGCAGAATGCAGGGAACTATGATAACTTTCATGCCTATCTGTATTTTATGAAATTGGGAATCCCAACATTAATTGTTCTCTTTATTATATATAGTGATAATCTTTACCTTTTCTGGCTAGTTTTGTTTTGACATGTACTTTATCAAATATTAGAGAACTGTACCATATTGTTTTCAGCTTTTGTTTGAATGATAGACTGGGTTCCAGCCTTGACTGAGTCTGTGGTGTCTACCAGAGAGTTGTCTTTCTTGGAGCCAAGATGTGGTTGTAGCTAGTTCTGTGAGCTTTTGTTTTTCTTAGTTAAGTTTTGCTTTGTTATTTTTGTTTTCTGTCTTTTGGTTTGCTTTGTTTTAGGGTGGGAATCAGATCCAAAACTTTAAGCATATTCAGCCATTGGTACTGAACCAGCTCTAGGTTTGGATTTTGCTGGTTAACTTAGGTGGACATGATGGATTCTGTCCTCACTGCCTTTGTTCATTTATTTCTGTTATGAAATTTATTTTCCCCTGTTCTTAATATTGAGACTTTCTTCATCGTCTGTATACAGTATTCCTTTACATATGTTCTACAGTGCTGGGTTGGTTGTTATGATCTGCTATAGTTTGTGTTTATTTTGAAATGGCTTTTATTTATTTAGGATTTTTAAAGAGAATTTTGTTGGTTATAGTTGGTTGGGAGTTACTATTTTCACTGCTTGAAACATCATTTTGTGGTTTTTTTGGCTTCTATACTCACTGATGAGAGCTCTAATATTATCATTATGTGTTTAACATTTTTTTCTTAGAGCTTTTGATATTGTTTCTTTGCTTTTTTTAATATTTTGGCTACAATACATCACAGAGAAGTTCTTCCGTTGTTGTATTTGTGTGGGGTTCTAAATCCCTATTGCATTTGGATGTCTATTTATTTATTTATATGCAGAAAATTTTCTGATGTAATTTTATCAAATAGATTCTCTATGTCTTTCATTTCTTCTTTCTTTTGAATTCTCAAGTTTAGTCTTTTGATCTCAGGGTTCTAAGATACTGGAGTCCTGCTTACTGTATCTCTTAATGTTTCTAAGTATAAAATGTTGTAAACCTTGTATTTAATTCCACATATTCTGTTTTCTGATTGTTTGAGCCTTTGAAACTTCATTGATCATTTCTACTAATAATGTTTTCCATCACCCATTTTACCCATTTCACATATCTTTGATTGCTGCAGTTGAAGAGTCACATTGCCTTGCCTTTTCATATTTCTTATATTTTTGTGATGCAATTTTCTCATCTGTTGGTTTGTATAACTCTTCCAGCGTTATTGAGGATATTCTAAGAGAGTAGCCTCATAACAAGGGTTCAATGCTCAACTCCTCTTAATGCTTTGGAAACTTTTATGGAAACAGTATTAAAATGTGCAAGACATAGAACTATACTTAAAATCATTTAAAGCTCACAAATTTATCACCACTGGTCATTAACCAGAGAATGTGAAAATTAACGCAAAATGTTCTCTGAAATTAAATGTGTTTAGAATGTGGGAATTGTAACTTAATGAGATAAATGAAGAACAGGAATGCAAGAAATAAAAAAGAGAAACAATAAAACCAAACAATAAAAAAGAAAAAGAGTATAAAATGATATGCAGGAAAGAAAAAAAGTTATAGATTAGGAAAAGAAAAATACTTCCTAATATTGGGAAGTTCCATGAAAACTTATATAATTATAAAAAGGAGATTAAAATAAACCCATGACTATTTTTAAGCAACAGCAGTAATAAAAATCATTGATACTATAATAAAAAGAGAAAAGCAGGGGAACCACACAAAGGTAAAAGAAATATTGAATAAAAAAAGATTAAAAGGAAAAAATATTGTTCAATAATAAGAAAAATACAGAAATTCCATGTAAGGAACTGTATTGAGCTTGGCTTCTTTTCTATGTGAATTATCTGTTTTGCAATTGTCCTTCCGATTTGTGGGTCCTATAACTGCCCTCATTAGTTTCTGATATTCTTCTTGAAATCCCTTTGGAATAAAGTCTGTTTTCTTTTGATTCTTCTCCTTTACTAAGTTACACATAGGCAGCTCCAAGTTCACCATTTTATCCAGAAATCATACCTTGTCCCCTTTTTCAAGTCACATTTTTTTTTGCTTTCTAAAAGAATGTGTAATACTTATTATGTTTAACTTTTATTTAATTCTTCTTGTTCTACTAGATGGAATGTAAACACTCTGAAAGTTAGAATGTCATAATTTTCAGCCAATATTTCTCAATATTATAGAATTGTGCTTGACATATAATGTGTACCTCAGGATTATTTGTGAAACAACTGAATGAAAATATTATTCCCATTGTTGTCACTTCCTGGCACAAAGTAGTTACTGAATATCTAAACAATAGAGCCAGAAAATATTAATGGGTTTGACAAGCAAAGTTGTACATGTTGAGGGGAAATTTTAGCATAGTCTTTACTATGGACACAAGCCCCCAAAAGTAAGTCAAACATTATTCAAAGGGTGACTAATTATTTCCAGTCACTGGCACTTGTAGTTCATTCCTCGGCTGTGAAATAAGTCATTATAAACTTTGTATCTCTCTTTCTCACACTAGAAGTTAAAAATCATACTTAAACAAAATTGTGTTTCAAATACAATTTCTGGAAGATAATTTCTAGTATAGCTGTACTTGTCTTAATGTTAAAAAAAGGGAACAGAGTCTAGATTTTTTTTTCTATCAGTAATTCCAAACAGTCATTTAAATCCATGTTTTCAGAAGATGTTAACTAACGAAACAGAATATGTAAATAGTGACCATGACCATAAAAATATTAATCATCTCTTTAAAAGCTTTTATTTTTAAATGGTGAATTAACATGTAAATTGCATTATGCATATCAGTGAGCTAGAATTAAGTTAGAATTAAATACTTTAAAATATTTGAAAATATAAGATCTTACATTTAATGTGAAAATTTTACTTTTGGCTGAAGTGAATTTTTAAACAGTCTTGGTATTCTGACCTTTTCCAAAACAAATGAATCATGGGCAATCTGAATGAACGGATGACATTTTTCCAGAAATATATCAAACTGTAGCCATTTTTCCACCAGTACCTTGTGGCAACAAGGGGTATTGACAAAAATAATGACAGCTACTTTAACTTAGTGATTTTGCCACAATATTCATCTTTCTGTACTGAATAGCATTTTATTTTCAGTTGGGCCAAGAGACAGTCTGGCTAATTAGGTTTGGAGCCATGAGGTTGGATCAGCTTGGGTCATTTGCAATAAGACTTGCACCTTCAGGAATATTTATATAGATGAGTTCTTATGAGTGACTGGGGCCCAGGGCTTAACTTGTATTGTTTCTAGCCCACCCTGTTCTGGTCCCCTGCCCTAATTTTACTATATCTTTGAAAAGCCTGCAGATTTTCCTTTGATCATGGCCACATGTAAATTTTAATAATGAAGCTATTTTTTAATGCTGCCTTTCTCCAGAAGCAATGCTACTTAATAAAAATGTTGTTCAGCTATTTCCTGTGAATTCAAATATCCTTTCTTAGAGGAAAAAGGAGGGTTCATAAGTGTGGAGCTTTTTAATGAGAATGCTCCCTATAGGATAATATGTTTGAATTCTTGGTCCACAATTGGTAGAACTGTTTGGTTGTGGCCTTGTTGGAAGTGGTATACCATTTCAAAAGCCCACACCATTCCTTCCCAGTTCTCTCTCTCTCTCTCTCTCTCTCTCTCTCTCTCTCTCTCTCTCTCTGCCTCTAACATGTAGATAAGACAGAAGCTGTCAGTTACTTCCCTAGTTCTATGCCTGTCTGCCTGCTGCCATGCTTCCTACCATGACGATTATGGACTCACCTAAAAACTGTAAGCAAACTGGCTATTTAAACATTTTCTTTTATAAATTTTCTTGGTCATGCTGTCTTTTCACATCAATATAAAAATAATGAAGATGATAAGACTTAGGAAGCTAAGAAGAATAACACACAAAGCTGAGAAAGTTGAAAAGGTCACAGGGACCCTTCCTCGAGTTATGTAAACAGTAATAATTGCTGGGAAGAGGAGAATTTCCACCAGCTTAGTTGCATGGAAATTGTAATGGAGTTCCAGGGATGCAGCCTTTGTGAGTTCTTAAGCCTGCTGTGCCGGGCTCTTCAATGAAACTGCAGCCTTTGGGCCACCCATGCTCTTGTAAGTAACCCCTCACTTAATGGCTCTGTAAATAACTCAATACATATTGTAACTGAATGTCCACATCCCAAGGAAGAATGTCACTACAGCCACGTCTGTTTTCCTCTTGAAACAAAGCCTTGTAACACAAAAAAACATGAATCATTATCAACATTTTTCAAAGGACTACAACATTCTGTAACTTTTAGCAGAATAATAAATGAAAAGTTATGATGACAGTAAAATAAAAATCCCATTGTATAATATATATTATATATAATTTGACATTGATAATTTGATAATAACATTGACTTTGATAAATTGTATTAGATGTCTTAATTGACCTGTCTAGTGTCCTTCTCTACTTTTGATACTGTCATTATTGTCTTTATCATCATCATCCTCTCCAGTTTTGTTAGGTTGTTTTACATAAAAGCTAGTTAAACTTATCATTAACTTCTCCAGCAGACCATGTAAGGCAGACTAGAAAACTGCAAAGGCATAGCAAAATCATCCTTTTCCTTTCCACACCCAAGTCAGTTCATTCAGTGAACTGTGAGGAAGCTGGAGCACAGCAAGGGTTGAGGGTGATAAAGTATATGTTTTAATAACTGCAAAGTCAAATGATGATATTTCTAAAGAGAGAGAATTTAAATGTTAAGCACGCTTAATATCTTTAAGCACGCTCAAAGGAAGACTGTGACACACTGAATAGTCCCGAAACTAAAGAGAGACTGACTTTGGGGCAATATTTCTTGTCCTAATAAAGACAGTGACTTACAAAATTATTTTCTAAGAGAGTGCTAAATTTTTTTAAAGGTAGATATAACTTGAAACTTCTCTTTATGACTGTCTTTAAAACAATCCAATGCAATTTAATAACTTATCCTTTAGTTTATACACTTTAAAACACACTGAGCATGATTATTGTCTACCCAATCATAATTCACTGTTTTGTTTTGATATTTTTATTTGTTCTCTAAAAATGTCATATATGTATGAAAAGTATTTTGATTACATTAATCCCTACTCTTCTCTTCCAGTCCCTCCTCGGCTCCCATCATAACATCTTCCATGAACACCTTATTTATTTATTTATTTTTCATAACCCATCAAATCCAATTAGTGCTGAACATACATGGACTGTTTTTCTATCCACTGAAGCACTGTTAACCTAGAAGTGGCCACACCTCCATAGAAAATTATTCCCTCTCCCCCAGTATCTATCATTTACCAATTGCCTTAGCTCATGAGCCTTTCCATGATCCATGCTGGAAGTCTGACTGGCTTGAAATTTCACAGGTCTTGTGTATGTAACCAAGCCACTCTAAGTTCATGATACAACAGCTACATCATGCTAGCATTTCACAGCACTCCACCCCCATCTCCTCAGTTTTTTTCTTTTCTTTTCTTTATTTACTTTACATCTTGATCACAGTCCCCTTCCTTTTCTTCTCCTGGTTCTAGGTTCCATCCTTCCTTCTTTTCCCATATCCCTCCTCCCTTACTCCTCAGATAAACAGAGCACCAACAACCCACACCAGCACATCAAGTCTCATCAGGAGTGCATCTTCTTCCCTTTTGGTCTGGCAAGGCATCACTGCCAAAGAGAAATGATCCAAAAGCACCAACAATATCCATGTCAGGGACAGCCCCCCTCCCTTTTTCAGGGGACCCTCATGAAGACCAAGCTTTTCATCAGCTACATATGTTTTGGGGGTATAGATCGAGTCCATGAAAGACCCTTGGTTGGTGCATCAGTCAGCATAAAACCCTCTCCTCCCAGGTTAGTTGGCTCTGTTGGTCTTCTTATGAAACTTCTGTTCCCTCCAGGTCTTTCTACCCTTCCCCCCACTCTCCCACAAGATTTCCTGTTCTCCACCTGATGCTTGGTTGTGGGTCTCTGTATCTGTTTCCACTGCTGGATAGAGCCACTCAGAGGACAGCTATGCTAAGCTTCACATCAGCAGCATAGCAGACTATCATTTATAGTGTCAGGGTCTTGTCCTGTTTCCTGGTTTCTCCTTCCATCACAGAGGGCCTCTGAAAGACTCTACCCAGCAGTGTATAAAAGCAGATGTTGATACTCATAGCCAAACTAAGGCAGAGTGCAGGGAATCTTACAAAAGAAAGAAGGGGGAAATAGTGAGACCGGGAGAGGACAGGAGCTCCACAAGGAGAGCAATAGAACCAAAATATCTGGGCACAGGGATCTTTTCTGAGACTGATACTCCAACCGAGGATCATTCATGGATATAACCTCTGCTCAGATCTAGTCCATGGCAGCTCAGTATCCAAGTGAGTATCCTAGTAAGGGGAGCATGGATTGTCTCTTACATAAACTTAGTGGTTGGCTCTTCAACCAGCCTCTCACACCTGGATGGGGAAGCAGTATTGCCAGGCCACAGAGGAGGACATTGAAGCCAGTCCTGATGAGACCTGATAAGCTAGGGTCAGATGGAAGAGGAGGAGGACCTCCCCTACAAGTAGACTTGGAGAGAGGCAGGGAAGAGATGAGGGAGTGAGGGGTGGGATTGTGAGGGAGGGAGAGAGGGGGTTATAGCTGAGCTATAAAGTGAATAAACTGTAATTAATACAAAAATAAAAATTTAATTAAAAAATTAGTGTCAGGGGCTGGCTCTTTTCCATGGGGTGGGTCTCAGGTTCGAATAGGCATTGGTTAAAAATTCTCTCAACCTCTGTTCTATCTTTTTATCGTGCAGGCAGGGTAAATTTTGGGTTGAAGTTTTGTGGATGGTTTGGTGTTCTCCTCCCTCCACTAGAAGTCCTATCAGGCTAGGGGGTGGCCTCTTCAATCTCCATGATCCCTGATACTAGGAGTCTCAGCCACAGTCACCTCCATATACTCCCAGGAAACTATCATGCCTTAAGTCTCCAGTTTGTCTCAGAGATGCCCCCAGCCACAGTTTCTCTTCTCTTGGTAAGTCCTTTATCCTCCCACTCTGCTCTTCCCAGGTCTGATTTCTACCCTCATTTCTCTTTTTCCTCCCTCTACTACCGTGTTCCCTCTCTTCAACCACTTCGGCTGTCTATTCTGTTTCTCCTTTTGAATGAAATTTAAGCACCCTTCCTCAGATCATTCTTATCTTCTTTGGCTTTGTGAATTGTAGCATGGTTATCCTGTACCATATGACTAATATCCTCTTTTTAAAAAATTATTTATTTATTATGTATACAATGTTCTGTCTGCATTTGTGCATGCAAGCCAGATGGCACCAAATCTTATTATTGATGGTTGTGAGCCACCACGTAGTTGCTGGGAATTGAACTCAGGACCTTTAGGAAGAGCAACCAGTGCTCTTAATCTCTGAGCCATCTCTGTAGCCCCTCCCAAGTAAGTAGCTAATGTGTGTCTTTCTAGGTCTGGGTTATTTCACTCAGGAAGATCTTTTTTAGTTGCCTCCTTTTACCTGCAAACCTCATAATTTTCTTGTTTTTAACAGCTGAGTGGTATTCCATTTCGTAAATATACCACATTTTCATTATCTGTTCTTCGGTTGAGGTACATCTGGATTGTTTCCAGTTTTTGACTATTACAAATAAAGCTGCTATAAACATAGTTGAGCAAATGTCCTTGTTGTATGGTCAAGCATCTTTTGGGTATACTCTCAGGAGTGGTATAGCTGGGTCTTGTCATAGTGCTATTCCCAGTTGTCTGAGAAAGTGCCGGATTAATTTTCAAAGTCGTTTTTACCAAGGTTTTAAATTCTTCTGGCTTTTCCAGAATAATGGGTTGAAAGTCACTAACCCATTATAAACAAAAGCTTTCCCATACATCCCTTCTATATACTTACAATGATTGCTAAAGGTTTGCAGAACTTGACAAAATCTAACTCAATCCCAGGTCACTCTAGCATGGCGGCTCTTAAAAACGTTCACTATAACATTGGAATACTACTCAGCAATTAAAAAGAAGGAAATCATGAAATTTTCAGGCAAATGGTGGGATCTAGAAAAGATCATCCTGAGTGAGGTATCTGAGGAGCAGAAAGACACACACGGTATATACTCACTTATATAGACCTATAAGATAGGATAAACATACCAAAATATGTGCACCTAAAGAAGATAAACAAGAAAGAGGACCCAGAGTAAGATGATCAATCCTCACTTAGAAAGACAATTGGGATAGACAGGGGAAGTAGGAGAAAACAAGTAACAGAACAGAAGCCTACTGCAGAGGGCTCTGAAAGACTCTACCTAGCAGTATATCAAAGCGGATGCTGAGACTCATAACCAAACCTTTGGCACAGTGCAGGGAATCACATGAAAGAAGGGGGAGTTAGTATGACCTGGAGAGGGCAGGAGCTCCACAAGGACCAAATATATCTGGCCACAGGGGTCGTTTATGAGACTGTTTCTCCAACCAAGGACCATATAAGGATATAACCTAGAACCCCTGCTCGGATGTAGCCCATGGTAGCTCAGTAACAAAGTGGGTTACCCTAGTAAGGGGAACAGGTACTATTTCTGACATGAACTCAACAACTGGCTCCTTAACCCCCCCTCCGGACCCCTACTGAGGGAGGAACAGTCTTGCTAGGCCACAGAGGAAGACATTGCAGCCAGTCCTGAAGAGTCTTGATAAGCTAAGGTCAGATGAAAGGGGAGGAGCACCTCTCCTAGCAGTGGAATTGGAAAGGGGGAGGGAGAAGATGAGGGAGGGAAGGTGGGGTTGGGAGGGAATGAGAGAGGGGGTTATGGCTGGGATACAAAGTAAATAACCTGTGATTAATAATAATAATAATAAAACGGTCACTAAAGTACAAACAACTCCCACTAATGCAGGGGCAGGAGGACATGGGTGGGCATATATTAGGTAGAGTATAAAACAACTTTAATGAATAGAATAGGAGTTTAGTAATTTATTTTGCTCACTAACTATATTAAAGAAAATGAAAAATGATGAAATAACTGGGGATATAGAATTCAATAAATCTCTTCAGACTGCCATAAACAGTAATAACAACAAAACAACAATATAAAAATCATAAAAATAAAGAAAATAGAAGATTCTTTTGTGAAATTCAAATTATTTAAATGATTCAGGAAGAAGAAAAATTGAATACAACAATAACCATATTAATAATCTACCCCAACTAAAAAAGAAAAGAATTTATGAGTCAGATCTGTTTGTCTTTTAAGTACAGTTTCTGGTAAATAAAGTTTCCAAAGAGTTCAATATGTTAAGAACCTTCAAAACTCATTCAATTAAGCTCCACAATTTTGTTACAAAACCAGAAAATAAAAACCAACAGTGACATAGATAAATCTTATTTATAAACATAAGCACAAAAAATTAAATAGTCACAACTTAAAATCAGTACTTTTTCAGAAAATAATACAAATTATCAAATGGCATTTATTCTAGAAGTACATATGTAGGATCGGAAGTGTATTAATAATTTCTAAAAATTAAGCGATAGAAAATGTTATGCGTTGTTACAAAAGGAATTGTTTCGGCATCTAAAGAGATGATCATTTGGTTTTTCTCCTTCAGTTTGTTTATATGGTGGATTACATTGATGGATTTCCTTATACTGAACCACCCTTGCATGCCTGGGATGAAGCCTACTTGCTCATGCTAGATGATATCTTTTATGTGTTCTTGGACTCGGTTTGCAAGTATTTTATTGAGTATTTTTGCATCAATGTTCATTAAGAGAGATAGGTCTGAAGTTCTCTTTTTTATTGGGTCTTTGTGTGGTTTAGGTATCAAGGTGACTGTGGCTTCATAGAATGAGTTTGGTAATGTTCCTTCTGTTTCTATATTGTGGAATAGTTTGAGGAATACTGGTGTTAGCACTTTTTCAAAGGTCTGGTAGAATACTGCACTGAAACTATCTCCCTTTTTTTGAAAGGGAGATTTTGATGACTGCTTCAATTTTCTTCGGCGATATAGGGCTATTCAATCTTTCTACCTGATCTTCACTTAATTTTGGTAGATGGAATCTATCAAGAAAATTGTCCATTTCTTTTAGATTTTCAAATTTTGTGGCATATAGGCTTTTGTAGTATGATCTAATGACTGTTTTGATTTCCTCAGAGTCTGTAGCTATGTCCCCTTTTTCATGTCTGATTTTGCTGATTTGGATAGTTTCTGTCTGCCTTTTAGTTAGTTTGGTTAAAGGTTTGTATACCTTGTTGATTTTCTCAAAGAACTAGCTATTGGTATCATTGATTCTTTGAATAGTTTTATTTGTTTTTAATTGATGGATTTCAGTCCTGAGTTTGATTATTTCCATCCATCTGCTCTTCTTAGATGTATCTGCTTCTTTTTTTTTCCCCTAGGGCTTTCAATTGGGCCATTAAGTTGCTTGTATGAGACATTACGAATTTTTTCTTGAAGACACTTAGTGCTATGAATTTTCCTCTGAGCACTGCTTTCAATGTTTCCCATTAATTTGGGCATGTTGTACCTTCATTTTCATTAACTTCTAGGAAGTCTTTAATTTCTTTCTTCCTTAACCCAGCTATCATTGAGTATCAGTTTGTTCAGTTTCCATGTGTGTGTAGGCTTTTTGCTATTTCCATTGTTGTTGAGGTCCAGCTTTAGTCCATGGTGGTCAGATAGAATATGGGGGATTATTTCCATCTTCTTGTATCTGTTGAGGCTTGCTTTGTGACCACCTATATGGTCTATTTTGGAGAAGGTTCCAAGAGGTGCTGAAAAGAAGATATACTCTTTTGAGTTTGGGTGAAAAGTTCTGTAGACATCTATTAGGTCCATTTGAATTAAGGCCTCTGTAAGTGCCTTTATTTCCCTGTTTGGCTTCTGTCTAGATGATCTGTCCCTTGGTGATAGTGGGGTGTTGAAGTCTCCTACTATTAAAGTGTTTAGATTGATGTGTGATTTAAATTTTAATAATGTATCATTTATGATAATTTATGAATGTAGGAGCTCTTGTATTTGGATCGTAGATGTTCATTTGACAAAATCCAATTCATGTTTAAAGTCTTGGAGAGGTCAAGGATACAAGGCACAAACCTAAACATATTAAAAGCAATATACAAGAAGCCTATAGCCAACATCAAACTCAATGGAGAGAAAATTAAATCAATCCCACTGAAATCAGGGACAAGACAAGGCTGCCCACTCTCTCCATATCTCTTCAACATAGTACTTGAAGTTTGAAGTCCTAGCTAGAGCAGTAAGACAATTAAAGGAGATCAAGGGGATGCAAATTGGAAAGGAAGAAGTCAAAGTGTCACTATTCACAGATAATATGATAGTATACCTGAGTGACCCCAAAAATTCAACCAGAGAACTCCTTCAGCTGGTAAACACCTTAAGCAAAGAGGTTGGATACAAAAATACCTGAAAAAATCAGAAGCCCTCTTGTATACCAAAGACAAAAGGCTGAGAAAGAAATCAGGGAAACAACACCCTTCACAATAGTCACAAATAACATAAAGTACCTTGGGGTGACTCTAACCAAGCAAGAGAAAGATCTGTTTGAAAAAAAAAACTTCAAGTCTCTGAAGGAAGAAATTGAAGAAGATAATCAGAAGATGGAAAGATCTCCCATGCTCATGGATTGGTAGGATTAAAATAGTGAAAAATGGCCATTCTGCCAAAAGCAATCTACAGATTCAATGCAATTCCCATCAGAATACCAATACAATTCTTTATAGACCTGGCAAGAAAAATTCTCAACTTCATGTGGAGAAACAAAAAACCCAGAATTTACAAAACGATCCTGTACAACAACAGATCATCTGGAGGTATCTCCATCCCTGATCTCAAGCTGTATTACAGAGCAATAGTAATAAAAACGGCACAGTATTGGCATAGAAGCAGAAAGGTGGATCAATGGAACCAAATAGAAGATCCAGAAATAAACCCACACACCTAGGAATACTTGATTTTTGACAAAGAAGCCAAAACCAGTCAATGGAAAAAAGACAGCATCTTCAACAAATGGTGCTGGTCCAACTGGATGTCTACATGCAGAAAAATTAAAATAGATCCACATTTATCACCCTACAAAAAACTAAAGTCCAAGTGGATCAAAGACATCAATATGAAACCAGATACTCTAAATCGGTTAGAAGGAAAAGTGGGGAAGACCCTAGAACTCACTGGCACAGGAAACAAGTTCCTGAACAGAACATCAACAGCACAGGCTCTAAGAGCAACAATCAATAAATGGGACCTCATGAAACTGAAAAGCTTCTGTAAAGCAAAGGACACTGTTGTCAGAACAAAATGACTACCTACAGATTGGGAAAGGATTTTCACCAACCCTATATCTGACGGAAGGATGGTATCCAGAATATATTAAAAAAAAAAAAAACTAAAGAAGTTAAAAGGCAATAAATCAAACAATCCAATTAAAACAATGGGGTACAGAACTAAACAGAGAATTCTCTGTAGAAGAATATGGAATGGCAGAGAAACATCCTTAGCCATCAGAGACATGCAAATCAAAACGACCCTAAGATTTCACCTTACACCCATCAGAATGGCTAAAATCAAAAACTCAAGTGACAATACATGCAGGAGAGGTTGTGGAGAAAGGGGAACCCACCCCTACTGCTGGTGGGAATGTACAATTTGTACAATCACTTTGGATATCAATCTGGCACTTTCTCAGACAAAGAATACTGCTTACTCAAGATCCAGTTATACCACTCCTTGGCATATATCCAAAAGATGCTCAAGTACACAATAAGGACATTTTCTCAATCATGTTTGTAGCAGCTTTATTTGTAATAGCCAGAACCTGGAAAGAACCCAGATGTCCATCAATGGAGGAATGGATACAGAAATTTTACTTTAACACAATGGAGTACTTATTCAGCAATTAAAAACAAGGAAATCATGAAATTTGCAGGCATCTGGTGGGATCTAGAAAAGATCACCCTGACTGAGGTATCTAAGGAGTAGAAAGATACATATGGTATATACTCACTTTTAAGTGGGTACTAGACCTATAAGATAGGATAAACATATTAAAATATGTACACCTAAAGAAGATAAACAAGAAAGAGGACCCAGGGTAAGATAATCAATCCTTACTTAGAAAGACAAATGGGATGGACATTGGAGTAGGAGAAAACAAGTAGCAGACAGGAGCCTACCACAGAGGGCCTCTGAATGACTCTACCTAGCAGTGTATCAAAGCAGATACTGAGACTCATAACCAAACCTTCGGCACAGTGCAGGGAATCATATGAAAGAAGGGGAGTTATTAAGACCTAGAGAGGACGGGAGTTCAACAAGGTTCAAATATATCAGGGCACAGGGGTCTTCTATGAGACTGTTTCTCCAACCAAGGACCATATATGTATATAACCTAGAACCCCTGATCAAATGTAGCCTATGGTAGCTCAGTATCCAAGTGGATAAGGGGAACAGGGACTATTTCTGACATGAACTCAAGGGCTGGTTCTTTGACACCCCCCTCCGAATGCGGAGCAGCCTTGCTAGTCTACAGAGGAAGACAGTTCTGAAGATACCTGATAAGCTAGGGTCAGATGGAAGGGGAAGAGGAGCTCCCCTAGAGTGGACTTGGAAAGGGGTAGGGAGGAGATGAGGGAGGGAGGGTGAGATTGGGAGGGAATGAAGGATCGGGTTATGAATAGGAAACAAAGTAAATAACCTGTGATTAATATACAATATAAAAAATATAAAAAAAGAAACCTGTTATCTGGAAATTTGTAATTGTCCTTTGTAACCCTGTGATGAATATATATGCTACAGTAAATTTGATAGAGAAAACTTGATTCAAAAAAAGGAATTTTTTAAGATCAAATTCTAGTATAACATCAAACTAGAAGTAAATAATTTCTTTATTGAATGAAAAATATGACATTTAGTAAATAGTACACATAGTAGAAAAACATGAGATGTATTTCCACCAAAGTCTTGAAAAAACTTGTAAATTTAAATTTATTTTTAACTCACATATAAAAATGCTCGACTATTTCATAGTAACTATAATAAGAATCTTATTTAATCCAATAAAGAAAAGAAATTTAGTTGAAAATATTGAAAAAGTTAGCCAAACATATTGTTTGATCAAAGTGGAATAGTATGACAAGAAATCAATGGTATCAATTCAAGGCCATTACATAAAACTCAATAGAGCTAGCTAATTAGAAAATTTGAAGACAAAAATCCAGCTCAGCAGCAATAAAATTATTTTAAAATCTATGAATCAGTTTAGTAGACTTGTGAGACTTTTATAGGGAAAATTTTGTAATTCCACTGGAGTGCAAATAATTAAACTTGACTATGGTTTGGTTAATGGAAATTCAATAGTGTAACAACAATGTTAATTTAATCCAAATCAATCTGTAAATTAAATGTAACTCTACAATATATTTTAATGACAGCTCTTGTTTTAAAATTCATTTGAAAAGCAAGCATTCATGAACCACTTTAAACTTGAGTCACAGGAATAATGAGACAATAAGCCATTAGAGATGTCATTTATTTATTTCATAGTTTTCCTCAGAAAAGAGTGACCTTACTCTTTCTAGAGGGAAACATTTTGAGATGCAAATCCTCCAAGAATATGGGTTTAAGAATATAGTAGTCTTCTCTGAACTGGTTGAGTAATTGACCAGTAGATCATCCCTTCCCATAGTCAGTGTCTAAGATGTTGATTTGATGGGAAGAAATAAGGAATATTGTCTTGGCATCACCAAGCTATATCTTTTTGCCCAGTATCCTAGATGTTCTACATTTTGAGGTATTAGTGGACAATGCCAAGATAGTGTCAATGTAAAGCTGCACATTTTATTCTCATTTGAGTCTACATGTCTATTAGCAAGATTTGAAGAAATCCAGAGACTGGTACATCTTGAACACCACTAACTCTTCGGTTACTAGGCATATATCCAAAAGACACTCAAGTATACAAGGACATCTGCTCAAGCATGTTTGTAGCAGCTTTACTTATAATAGCCAGAAGCTGGAAACAACCCAGATGCCCCTCAGTTGAGGAATGGCTACAGAAATTGTGGGACATCTACACAATGTAATATTACTCAGCAATAAAAAACAAGAAAATCATGAAATTTGCAGGTAAATAGTGGGAACTGGAAAATATCATCCTGAGTGAGGTGTCCCAGAAGTAGAAAGACACACAAGGTATATACTCACTCATAAGTGGATACTCGACATATAATATAGTATAAACATACTAAAATCTGTACACCTAAGGAAGCTAATCAAGGAGGACTCTGGCTAAGATGCTCAATCCCCATTCAGAAAGACAAAGAGGATGGACATCAAAGGAGGGAGCAAACAAGGAACAGGACAGGAGCCTACCACAGAGGGCCTCTGAAAGGCTCTACCCTACAGGGTATTGAGGAAGATGTTGAGACTCATAGCCAAACTTTGGGCAGAGTAGAGGGAATCTAATGAAAGAAGTGGGAGATAGTAAGACCTGGAGAGGACAGGAGCTCCACAAGGACAGCAACAGATCCTAAAAGTCTGGGCACAGGGGTCTTTTCTGAAACTGATACTCTAGCCAAGGACCACTCATGGAGATGGCCTGGAACCCCCGCACAGAGGTAGCCTATGACAGTTCAGTATCCAAGTGGCCTCCATAGTAATGGGGACAGGGACTGTCTCTGAAAGGAACTGATTGGCCTGCTCTTTGATGACCTCCCCCCGAGGCGGGAGCAGCCTTACCAGGCCACAGAAGAAGACAATGCAGCCATTCCTGATGAGACCTGATAGAATAGGGTCAGAGGGAAGAGGAGGAGGACCTCCCTTTTCAGTGGACTGAGAGAGGGACATGGGTGGGGAAGAGGGAGGGTGGGATTGGGATGAGAGGAGGGAGGGAGGTACAGGGGGAATACAAATGAATAAACTGTAATTAATAAAAAGAAAAATAATTAAAAAGAAAATATAAAAAAACAAAAAACAGGACCAAAAAAAAATTCAAAAACAACCCAAAGGGCCAAAAGGCACTGTCAATTAAAACACTCATACACAATTTAAATTCTACTCACTTTCTAATAGCTTTTACATTTTCTTTTTCTTTGTGTGTGTGTCATTGTGTGAATATATTTGTGTTTATATAGTCATGTCATAGTTACAGTTGAGCAGCAAGTACTCTTAACAGCTGATCCATCTCTCCAGTGTCATACTCAAGCCAAGAATGCTTGGTTGGCTACAACTCTTAGGTTCTACTCATTTGTTCAGCTTACATTTCTCAATCATACCCCCAAGAACCCTGTGTCAGCAGAAGATTTAAGTCTTGGCACCATTCTATGACAGTATGGACTTAGTTTCCCCAAAAACCATGTATGTAAAAGTTCAAGAATTATTTCATGGTTGCAAAAAAGTAACAGAAAAGGAATCAGGGGGTGTGAAAGTCTGAATATGTATCCTAAACAGTTGCTCTTCAGCAAACTACAGAGCATGTGTGTTGGCCAGAAGAATTCATACTTATGCTTGAAATTTTCCTCACTTTTAGCTATGGGTTCACCAGTTTAAAACAGAAGAAACAAAATTTGTGGATACAAAGAAACATGAACAGTTTCCAGGTAACTCTTGTAGAGAGAGTTGGCTACTAGTCCAGGGTGGAAAAGTGACTTTGTTTCTCATGCTTAGTTTCACCTTACAGATTTCAGTGTTTTGATTTGCCTTACCCCTTAAGTAGGTTTCCTGCTATTCACTGAGGAGACTCTGAGGGCACTGAATTTCCTCAAAGTGGCTCTTTTGAGGGTTACTTTTTCAGAGCCTCCTCTAGACTCTGCAGATGTACACACCTCTTTTAGAGCAATGAGTTCTGTGTACAGAGGAAATGTGGCTGTTGATAGTCAACCTCATGTGACTTACAGCCTAGTACTCTCCCCATAAACAAGAGTGCAGCCTGTTCCTTCACTCAGGTCACTCCAGTGAATCTTCACAGAAGGCCCAAATGGCTACAGCATTATTCTTCTTTTCCTTTGAAAGATGTACCTGGTCAATCATGCATTGGAGGACAAAACCCCACAATTCTATCAATTAGTCTCCCAGTCACTTGGTGGCCGGCTGTCTTTAGAAAAGAGAGACATCTGAAACAATGTAGGCAAGTGTGAAATGTGTTTTGTCCTCTTCTGGTGAAAGGGTTAAGGAATGACAACCTCCATGGGTTCTTTATCCAATTAGGAGAGTGGGCACTGTTTTCACACTAACAAACTGCAATTTTTCTGCTCCACAAAATTCTAATGCTGTCAAGTATGGTAAGACAGATGATCCTACTTAAAATGATATTTTACAAAGCAAAACAGATATAACTCAGTAACTGTGCATCTAATTGCCTTAATTGCCTCATTTATCACATGACTTAAGTGAGCTGATGTTTTCTACTTTGCTTCACCCATGTAATTCTTGTAATATAAGAGCTGAGATGTGGTGCCAAGCATGAGCGAGAAATACTCTCTCCTGAGAAAAGATATCACGGAGGGATGTTGGATTTGGGTTCCAGTTTATTGAAAAATCAATGTCCATTTGTATGACCAACACATATGGCTTTCTTCCAGGCTGATGATGGCTTTGGGAGTCTGGGTATCAACTAATGAAATCAGATCATTTTACCTAGTACCCAAGTTACACTTGGCAAAGTGACTTTGTCATTAAAACCTGGTTTATCATTCCTGTTGGTGGTTTTCTTCCTATCTCACTCTCCTCTCCATTTCTCCTGCAGTTGCAGAGTTGTTTTCCTCACACACAGATAACAGATTAAGGCACCAAATTTTAACATTTAAAAGGGACTCGGTATGAAGTTTGTTTTTCACAGAATAAATACTTTTCTCATCTTTGTTTTTCATCAGGGCAAGAACACACATGCACACACACACATACTTTTGTACGGTCCTGTTCAGCCTTCACTCAAAATTGACATTTGAGTAGGTCAAAGCTAGCTTTATAATAAATTGAAATTTGTCAGCTTAGCTGTCAAGAGTGAATCAACAAGGATGAATTTGTCTACTGTGTTGATACATTCCAATAAACAGTCCAACTATTTTATATAGTGCCTTCTTAATAAAAAAATACCCTAATTCCTCACAAAGTAATAATATTTCCTCATTATGAAATGGAATGACAATCTAAATTGCAATGCTGTTCTCACCCCAGTGTTCTTTTTCCCTGGAGGATCCTGTAGCACATAGTCACTGGCAACAGGGACAGGCTCTGGCCAGACAAGCTATATTTCCCTCCCTGGGATCTGCCAGGATTAACAAAATATGCTTGCCAAGAAGTGCCTACTCAGCTACAGAGCATCGTTCCTGGGTTCTTATTTGGATCTACCATGTAGAGATCTTCATTTACAAAGACACGAAGAAGTCACAAAACCATTGGAGGAGAGAGAACCAGGCAGAGAGACAGTATACAGAACCATACTGCTTTGCCAAGTGGAAGGAGGTCAAGATACTTCAGCATGAGAACTACTGGGCATATGGGACTCTAGAAATGCTGTTAGAGAGGGAACTAACAGGCCTCTTTTGTCTCTGTGTTAAATGCACAGCCCGCTGTTTCCTGGTACTGGGAAATTTGCTCTAGCTGTTTTATTATCACACCTCAGTAAATGAACATCTTTACTGTTCGAAATTTTAAGTGAGCCTGAATAATTCTCTTTGGTTGCTCAGTCCGAGAAATGCTGTTTCTAGAGAACTGCCGTTTGTGACAAATGTCATCTCTAGTCTAGAGATGGGACACTTAAATTAGATAGTAATGAAGCTAGAGTTTCTGACGTGTTCAAGTGTGATTAAGGTGACTAAAACTCATGGTCAAACAAGACACAGGAGGGAAAGAAAAGTGCCGAGTGGTTAAGAACATTTAGGGATCTTTCAGGGGTCAGAGTTTTGGGACCAATATTGGGTGGCTCAAATCCTCTTGTAGTGAAAATTTCTGAAAATTCAATGCCCTTTTTTTGCCTTCTGAAGTCATCTTATATGCACACTGTGCGCATAAACATGCAACATACACACAGATATATAATAAATACAAATATTTTAAACAAATTTTAAATAGGAAATACAAAGCATGTATGGACATAATGTGTTTGACATTCTTAAAGAGTTGTTCAGATATAAATATCTTGGTTTTCCATTAGCTGTATCTATTTAATATATATATCATGTATTATATAGATATGTAGATTATAGAGTAGAAGTAAGCATAAATAGCTTGAAAAATTCAGACTCACAATTTTGAACAGTAAAGATGTTCACTTACTGAGATGTAATAATAAAATATGTTAAGTGGTTCCTATACAAAGTTACTAACTAGGACACCAGTAGGTAGGAAGAGTAACGAGCTAAAAAGTAATTTCCAAGGTGAAGCCTCAAAATTTGGTCATAAACTCAATGCTTTCCATGTGTAGTAACGCATAGCACCAGATATTAATTGGAAACACAGTTCTACCTGTATATGAGACCCTGACTCCTCCTCCTTCTCTCCCATTCCTTCCTGTCCCATCTTTCCCCTTCCCCCTTCTTCTTTTTTTCTTGCTTTTGAGCAAATAATTTGCTCCTCCTATGTAATCCCTGTTTAGAGATAATTCAATACTATATATTATTGTATAAATGCATCTATACTCCATACTATGGCATTTTATTCTAGCCAATACTCTGTTTGATAGTGAGAGCCTCAGTGAGCTCCAGTAGCTGTTTCACTCTGGTCAGAATCAGAGTGGGGTTACTTCCCCTGTAGGCCCATCAGAAAGCCCGTTACAGGTACAAACATAATCTTTATGTGCCTGATTGATTCAAAAGGCCATTTTCACATTACTCATGGTGGTTATATAAGTACAACCATGAGCTTACTTTTCTAGTCACTCGGGAAACACCTTCTTTTGCTGCCCTCTGGTATTGAAAATTATATCTGAGCCAGCCACTGTGGTGCATGCCTGTAATCATGAGCGAGGGCAACTGTTACAGTGTCAAATGTGTTGACATCATGATCCCAAGATATAACACAAGACATTGTTGAAACTGGGGGCACTAAACCTGAGCAGCTGTCCTCCCCCAGGCGCTTTAACTCCAGAAGGCACTGTTTGGTGCTGCCTCTTACTGCTACTGAAAGGTAAGGATTGTCTTGGCTTCCCAGTGTTAGGGCTCCTGCTGGTTCAAGCAAAATGCTTTCAGCCTGACTACTGACAGCTATATATGTCTGGATTCTAAGGCCTGCAACAACAGACATCTAGCTTTTAGAAGTTCAAGTTAAAAGTTTCTGGGTTTGCTCAGGTAGCCCCTAGACCTTGGAGACCTCATTGGTGCAGGACTAGTAACACAGGAAAATCTTTTCTTTTTCATCTAGGGAAAAGGGCCCTGGCCAGGTGGTAGTAATGGATTGACTTTGAAGAATTTGCAGACATATATCAGGGCACAGAGGTCTTTTATGAGACTGTTTCTCGAACCAAGAACCATGTATGGATATAACCTAGAACTCCTACTTGGATGTAGCCTATGGCAGCTCAGTATCCAAGTCGGTTTCCCTAGTAAGGGGAACAGGGACTATCTCTGACATACACTCAATGGCTGGCTCTTTGACCTCCCCCTTCCCCGACTCCAAGGGAGGAGCAGCTCTGCTAGGCCACAGAGGAGGACTTTGCAGCCAGTCCTGAAGATATCTGATAAACCAGGGTCAGATGAAAGGGGAGGGGGTCCTCCCTTATCAGTGGACTTTGAAAGGGGCAGGAGGAGATGAGGGAGGGAGGGTGGGATTGGGAGGAAATGAGGGAGGCGATACACCTGGGACAAAAAGATAATAAACTGTAACTCATATTAAAAACATTTTAAAAATGTAAAAAAAAAAAAAGAATTTGCAGACAACAAAAGTGAATTCTGCATTTACTAAATGTGAATCATGTTCTAGGCATTTTCCATGTAGTATCACTTAAGTTTTAAACCCTGAAGATAGTATATGAGCTGTTCCAGTTACAGATTTTAAAAGCAACCAGTCAAGCAAATGGATATTCTTTGCCCAAGTTAACAAAGAGAAATGCTGATTTTGTGCAGCTGTGTATGTAAGGGAGTCGCTGTGCTATTATAGTCTCCGTGCTCACACTCAGCCTTGCCCCTATCAACAGATTTCCAGTAATGATACCATAACAACTCTTCAGGTCATCTTCACACAGATAAATTTAGTAGAACATTTTTCACCCTCCTTTACCTTCAGGCTCAGCAACTGTCAACGATGAAACAGTCTCTTCCTTGGGTTAAACAGTCTCTTCCTTTTCTTTTACCGACCTTACTCTTCCCACATTTCCTCCCTTGCCTCTACTCCTGTCTTTTGGTTCTTCCTACTACTTCCAAATCATCTTATTACTGAGAAGCCAAAATAGTGTGATTATATTGCCAGACCAAATCTCTAATTTTTAAGTCTACTATAATAAAATGTCAATTTCATGCCAATGGAATACCAATACGATTATCAATAACATTTCAAAATTAAAACCTAAAAGTGAACTGATTGATTATATTCTACAACACCCCAAGCACATCTAATGAACTAAAACAAATACTCATTTTTATAGTAACCTGTATTACAAGAAACAATACTACCATGGTTCACATTTGCAATTTACATTCATTTGCACAATTAACCATTCAGTAAAAAATATAAATAATGTAGATTCCCTAATTGTTAGAGATTCATTCCACAAACAGTGAGAAGTAGCTGTGAAATAGTCAGGTAAATTTTCTATTGTCAAAGAAATGAAATATGGTAAGATGCTAAGAACTATAGTAAATGCAGTAGGGGATAAATGAGGAAGGTGCTCTCATGAAGTATACCTGCTATGAGGAGGTATCAAATAATTTGAGACTTGAATGGTGAAACTGAGGAAATCATGTGAATGTGTTGAAAAAGAATATTGAAAATAGAAGGTACTGCCAATACATTCTTATGTATGCTAGTAAGTATGTAAATACAAATAACTATAGTATAGCTGGGTTCTGTGAAGAAGGATGCAGCTGCCCACAGAGGCAGTTTCTTATAAGATAAGGACAGTCCCTGCAGATCTGTGAACAACAAAACCATAAAAGAAAGCTGAATTAGCAGCTGGAAAAAAAAAGCCATACTTACAAGAAAAGCTAAACAAATATTGGAAAAGAAACCTGTCTGGGACTATTCCACACACATACCATAGTCTTTTTTAGGAGAGAGAGAGGTAAGATGTAGTAGACCTTTATCTGAGGAGTCTAAAATCACTCTATGGTAAAAAAAAAAAAAAATGATGATTTCAGAAAATTGTTTGGCTAATATGGTCCTTGTATACAAAAGATTGAGCATAGAAATTCTATTGACATCTAATTGCTGGCATGTGCAGGCTGATAAGTGCTACCAAATGCCTTCCTAAATAAGTATGGAGTGGTGTGGAAAGAAACGTGTCTCGGTTGGCTAAATGGTGAAAGCAGCAACCTATTAAGAAAATTATTCTCAGAGCTTGGATGTAAATTGATTTTATGAGCATGTCAAGAAGTCAATCAATGGCAGACTTGTAGCAAAATAGCAGAGCAAAGAATAATATACGAAGCAGATTCGAGTCAAATATGAAAGCTCTGATCTTATCACAGGGAATGTCCAGTTTAGTGACCACACAGCCGTTCTTCTCTACAGTACGCCACTTAGGAATTCCGGCAATGTTGCTTCCGTTCCGTTCTGAACAATTACACATACATGAAGTGTATTTTCTTCAAAAAGAAACCAACTTTATAACTTCAAAACCTTATTTTTTTTATATTAAGTTTATGAACCAAAAATAATCACCTATCTTAAAGTCTACAATCAGGCTTATTTAGTTCATTCTCAATGTTGTTCATCTTTCATGTCAGTCTAGTTCCAAAAAGTAGAAAGAATTTAAATTCTATCACTGAACAAATGAACAAATGGTGATATAGCTGTAAAATAAAATATATTTAACCACAGAAAGGAATCAATGCTGATGCATGTTGCCAAATGAATGAACGGTGAAAAACATGCTAAGTAAAAAAAAAAAAAACAAAAAAACAAAAAAACACAAATTTTCACATATTCTGTATTTTTATTAATTTGAAATGTCATATGCTATGTATTAATACTATGTAAGTACAACTACATAAAAGAATATAGATAGACATACATTTTGCTTGCAGGGAATTATAAGGTTTGAACCTATCCAGTATGGAAGCATTAGAAACAGATGATGTGGTGTTTAGGTTCTTGAGTTGCTGCTGGAGTCTGATGCCTACAGGCATGGCTAGAAAGATAAGGTGGTTTGGGGAATGGCATTCCAGGACAAGCTGGAACCTGTGGATCTGAGCTGGAGCCCTACAAAATGTGGTTTCCATCTCCTCCAGATTCCTAGCTTTAATAATGAAGTTTTTTCTTTCTTTCTTTCAGGAAGAGCTTGTACCCTGTCAGAGAGGTAATTGTTACCTGTCTCAGAGTTAGAGAACCCAGGGCAGGAGATGGAGACCTAGATGCCAGCACTCCATGTCTAGGAAGTGAGAAGAGGTCAGAACAAATCTTAGGCCTCCAGAGCACAAAGCTCTGAGCTGTGTCAACCTTCACTGCTAAGATGAAAATATCTGGGTTTGAACTCACTGACAAAAGGACTAATATATCTGGAAAATAAGTTTCCAGCTTAGCTAAAATGATGTGAGACAAATCCTTTCTGGCCCCCAAGGATGCTTGTAGACGCAAAGAGTAAGCAAGTGTGAGATGAGGTTTTGGCAAGCATTTTAATAGTACTTGTTCCTACACAATCTGCAAAAAGTATTCTGTAAATAACTTATATAGATCAGAAGATAGATTTAGAATGCTTCCAAGACTTTGTTTCATTATGTCCTCACAACAGCTCTACAGGATTTTCAATATTGCTGATAGCCATTACAAAAAATGTGGCACATAGGTTTAAGTTGCTAAATAGCCTAGTTGGGAGTTGCAGAGCAAAGAAATCAACTTTGGATCTATCTCATTACAATGTCTATGTTCTCTCCACTCCACTACGCTGCCTGTGTACCCCCATCTGACAGTCTCTGTTTTGTGTATAAGAAAGCTTTATCCTTCTCTTTCTATCTTTTCCTTTCTCCAAGAGCAAGTTGGACTATATGCTTCTTCTTTCATGTGGCTATTAAGAAAGGTAAAGCTTGGAGTTTGTACTTTTTCTGGGATTGTATGACATTTCTCAGTTAAATAGACATTTATCATCTGCCACTCATAATCTACCCAAAGCAACAGACAAACAAATTCTTAGGTAACTTTAATTTACATGTTTGTTGGTGAATGTTCGAAATGAATCCCAACATGTTCTATTTTGAAATGAAAAAAAAAGTTTAATACTATCTTTGTACATAATTTACATAGCCAAAGAAGCAAATTAAACAGTAATATATAATATTTATCTATAATGAAGCAACAAAGTGATAATAGCTAATATTACTTAGAACTATGTGCACATTTGTGTGAATTATTTAATGAATATTAATGATCACTGAATGAAAGAGGAAAGTAAGTATTTTGATTAACATAAATGAAGTTTTAAAAACTTGCTCAAAGGCTTAGGCAGTGACCTAACCATATCTATTTAATTGTGAAGCACTTGATCTTAATTACTGCATCATTTAAACCTCATTAGTGATATTTCTTATTATTTTACAAGTATCAATGGAGTGTCTATTAGATGTGCAAATAATGACACCAAATACAAACAGTGTAGGATAGGATAAAATGAGGAATATAATTACAATCATAGTTTTGTGTTCTAATAACTATTCTATTTTCAAAGCCATTTTCTGAAAAATATACTAACATGTGGCAGATGAAAGCAGAGTATTTGAAAGGTGTCCCTGAAAAAAGCTGGGTGTATGGTAATCCTTCCCACAAGGACATTGAAATTGCTGATCATGTTTTCACAGACAGCAATTAACTATAATCTTATAACTGCAACACTGATTGATTGAAAATTAGCACAATTTATGAACATGAAAACAAACTAGCAAGACTAGTCAATCATTTTCTCTTTTTATAACTATACATACAGGATGGAAAGTACAAACTATGGTAGCAAAGAGCTCATAGAAATTGCTGCTGCAAGTAAGGCAGATGCCATCTTAGGCTATTTCAGACTTTTCTTTTGCTACTGTGCTATTGTCTCTTTTCTCTTAATTTTATGCCATTTCATCTCTGATCTTTGATATTTCGGAATTAGAAGAGTTATGAGGCACAGCTGGACTGGGAAGTTGCAATTCTTAGAGAGTGTGAAGGATGGGAAAGAGAAGCTAGGCCACATTGCTCTTATGGAAGATTGGCTATTTCTTTGCTTTCCTACATCACACATTGAACTTGTGGATTTGCAGTTGGCCCGGTTTTCTTATAAGGAGTCTTTTAATGAAGAATCTCAGCAGAGGCAGAGGTTCTTGTTATTGGGCTTACCTAGATGATTCCTCTCAACATAGGATGAGAAATGTATCTGTGTAAACAATTTAGTGCCATATAACCTCAATAAATCCTTTTATAGTTTTAGAGTTTAGAGGTTTTAGTGTTGATTTCTTCATATTTATTGCCATGTGGACAGTAAAAGCAAAAAATGTTAAATACATCCACATACTATATTTATGTTTGTACATATGCATTTACACAGTACTTTGTTGTACTGGAGAGATGGCTCAGTGGTTAAGAGCACATACTACTCTGGAAGAGGACCAGAGTTCAGTTCCCTACACATACAGTGAGCAGCCCACAACTGCCTGCAACTTAAGCTACAGGCATTCAGTGCCTTCTTCTGGTCTCCAAAGTCACCTGCAATCACATGCACACACCTGATTCCAGATATACACATAAATAAAACAAAATATTTTCTAAAAATTAGTGTTTTCCAAGTTATTGTAATAGTGTTTTTCTTCCACACTATGTTCTTAAATATCAAGTAGAATAGTTACCGATTTCTACACAACATATGAAGTAGACTCTTCTTATAAAACCCTATTCCTGGAAAACAATCTTGGCTTGGCTTTGATGCCTCTAAATGTGAGGATTAATCCAAAATTGACTCTCTGGAAAGGCTGACCTTAACAAATCACCCACGTTCAGAAAAAATTCCCGGACAAACTGGGCAAGATCTGAGTTCTTCCCATAAGTATCTAGCCAGCCACTGCCTTTTGTTCTCGGAATCACTGATCTCCCCTCCCCTCCTCTCTTCTCCTCTCCTTTCCTTTTCCTTTCCCTTTCCTTCCCTCCCTTCACCTCCTCCTCTCTCTCCCCACTCTTCATTCTCTCTTTCTCCCCTCTCTCTTCATTCTCCCTCACTCTTCATTCTCTCTCTCTCTCTCTCTCCCTCTCCTTCCATCCAAAATGGCTAAGTGGAGTCAATCTTTTTAATAATTTATTTTTAATTTTGTGTACATTGGTGTTTTGCCTGGATTTATGCCTGTGTAAAGGTGTGGAATACTCTCGAACTGGAGGTACAGACAGTTGTGAGCTGCCATGTGGTTGCTGGGAACTCTAGTCCTCTGGAAGAGCAACTAGTGCTCTTAACCATTGAGCTATCATGCCACGTCCTGAGTCAACCTTTAAAAAAAAAAAAAGACCGTCACTTGTGTGTGGGGGGGGGGGGTGCATGTCACAATTCATGTGTGGGAGCAGAGGGGGCATCTTGTGGGAGTCTGTTTTCTCTTTCCACCATTTTGATCTTGGGAGTTAAACATTGGCATAGTGGCAAATGCTTTTACCAGCTGAGTTGTCTTACCAGCCCTGATTCAACATGTGAGAAATCAATAAATTAACATACTTTATTACAACGAGCTAAAGAAGAAATCACATAATCATAATACAAAGTAGATGACAAAATCCAGCATCCATTCTTGATTAAAAACTCCTAGCAGATGAGAAATAACTTCCTAAGTTTGATAAAGAACACCTACAAAGACAACCTTACAACTAACACTATAGTGTAAAGAAACTTAGAAGATTCTTTGTTAAGATCAAGAAAACCAAGTTGTTCTTTGTTCGCCACTTCTTTTAGCATCGTACTGGAAACCCTAGAAAACGAAACAGGGCCAGAAAGGGAAATAAGAAGTACAGATCGAGAAAAATGGCATGAAATTATTCTTGCTCACAGATGACATGATTAGCCATCTAGAAAATCTTGAAAGAAATGGGAAAACAAACCCACTGGAACTAATAAACAATTATAGAAGAGTGCCAAGATACATGATCAGTATATAAATAGTTTTCTAAATGTTAGCAATGGAAAACTAAAATTTAAAATGAAAACCACAATACTGTCTATATGCATACCTTTTCCAAAATGAAATAGGTACAAATATCACAAAATGTGTATGATACCTGTTCAAGTAAACTTACAAAATTCAAATAAGACAAATCAAATAAGAGAAAATAGGGATTTTCTGTGCTCATAAACAGAAGACTCAGAGTTGGAAAGATTTCCCAATTCAGCTAGTAGGCTCTATGAAATTCCAACTAAAATGCCAGAAGTTAGTCTACAAAATATTGAAAAAAAAATAGACTGTATTTTTTTGTGAGGGAAAAAAAATCAAGAATAACTAATATAAGATGAACATTCAAAAATGTATAACTAAACCACTGACAGCACCCAACCTGAAGACTTAAGAAAACTGTCATTATTAGATAGCATTATTGGCCAAAAAATATAGACAAATAGATCAATGAAACAGAGCAAAGAGTCTCAAACAGATATATGGAAGTGTAGTGACTAGTCTTTGGTAATGGGAAAAAAGTGAACAAAAACAAGAAAAATTAGTCTTTTTGACAAATGTTGAAACAACTGCTTAATAGTTTGAGAGGGGGAGAAGGAGAAATGAAAATAGAGGAGACATGGATAGAGGGAAAGAGAGAGAGAGAGAGAGGAGAAAAATGAATAAGACTACCAGGTAGAGATATTGTATCTTTTATACAGAATATGGATTTAGAACTAAATATAAAGAACAGAATTGTTAAACTTCTATATGATAAAAGAGGGGGATATAGTTTATCCTGTAGGGGTGTGGGGATAAGAAGGTTGGTATAATGTCAAACATATTATCCATGAGTGAACTAATAGGTAAGTTTAGTTTTGCTGTGTGCCTAAGATAGTTCCAAACATCTAGTCTCAGTAAAAAGTACTATGAACAATCACTGGATGATGTTGATAGTAAATGAAGGGCAGCAGAAGCTCTGAAGAGAAGGAATCTGTGACCCGTCAGATGTGAACATTGGAAAAGCAGCAACCTCTCATCCTTATCTCTACAGAGACGATGGGTGGGATCAACTATTACAAATCAACCTTGCTTCTCTTGTTTTTGTTTTGTTTTTTGTTTTTTTGTTATTTTTTTGGAACAAAACAAACAAGGTTAAGTGCAAGGAAAGTGACATAGGTGGTGGCATTCAAGGGCAGCTGAAGAGGTGGACCCTCTGCTCCCCAGGCATCATTTTAGTACCCCGGCTGTCTCGTATCAGTTAGACTTATCTTTGCGGTGAAGTTTACCTCATGGTACACATGAATGCACAGCTCAATCCCATTCTCACTCTTTGCCAGGATCCAGTTAGTTGGTGTAAAGTTTGTCTATAATAGTAATAAAAACTGTATGTGAGGTGTTCAGCATATTTGTTAAGTAAATATATGGGTTGAAGCTGCTTATATACAGAACTGAGTTAGGGCCACAAAAACAGTGGTGTAGAGAGACCAAAGATAGGTTTTCCCATTTTACATATGTGTCTTGGGGTAGTTATAGGATTGCATCATGCCTGTAATATTTATAAGTAATCAGTTTTGAGTGCCAATAAGTACTAAAAACTGTGCCTAACATCAAGGATTGCATTGTGAGTGAATAATAGAAGGAATTAAATTTCTTTTTCGTGAACTATATGCTAGTTCTTCATAAAATGTCTACACAGCAAAGCGGATGTCAGGATTTCCACGGCTTTTCCTAGTCTTGACATATACAAATACACAAACTGTTTAAATGTCCATTTTGTCTAGCTTAGTAAGACTTAGTAAGGGATTGCTAGCATTCTCTAGTATGAATAAATGCTGCCCCCTTCTGGATCATTGGAAAAAATATCAAGGGCACTGAAAGTTCTTGGACTGTAAAATTGGGATTAGAAGGACCTCAGTTAAACTTTATTGTTTAAGAAACAAGGAATTCTGTGCTTGAAAATTTCCACCCGCCTGACTGTGTCTGAGAACTGAAGATAAAAGCAACAGAGAAAGGTAAAAGGAACCAGAACCTGTGATATGTTTTCCAAATCCACCAGACCAGAGACAGGAGTACAGATATGCTTATTGAATTGCTACACACACACACACACACACATTTTCCTTGCATTTTCATGATCGTCTTGTTTTTAACTCCTTTTCGTGTCTACTCAGTACTACACACTAATAGATTGGCCTTATGGACACAAAGAAAGGGTAGAGCTGTAGCAACCACTGCCTCTTAGAACTTGTGTATCTTTTAAATGTTTCTGTGTCTGTCAGAATACACTTGGTAAATTTCCAGGGAAGAGGGTTTACAACAACACTGTCTAAAAAATTTGATCTATGGAAACAGATTTACTTTTTTTTCCACTTAAGACAATCTTTTAGCAAACATTTATTGACCATCCACTCTGTGCTAAGATGCCATGAAAGCAATAACAATGAAGAGTAGGTCTCCTCTGAACTCATTCAGAAGATAAAAATGCAAATCAATGATTAGAGACAGCACTTTGCTGACAGAATATCTCTTCTGCTTATGGAAGGATTCACCTACCTCAGACTGAAAGGGATCAAGAAAGATTGTTCAGAGGAACTCCTATCTCGCTGCCCAGGTTTTCAAGATTCCTTATAAAGTAAAAGGAGCACAATGCCAAACTGCAAGCATAGATTGATAACACTCCTTTTCAGCTATTCTCCCAATGAGAAACTGCACAGATCTTCATAGTTCAAAGTAAAAATGTTTACTCTGATCACTACAACATGTGATGCAACAGGCGAGAGCAAATCTAACAGGTCAAAAACCATCTAGAAACATTATTTTAATGACATTGTGACAGCATCTAATTTTCTTTGCACGTCCTTTTGAAATTGATGTTCACATATTTACATAGATTAAATCAGTTCCATGCTTTGTATTTCACTTTGCATTACCAAGGATCCAACTTTACTTGTGATAAACAAACTAAAGATGTCTAATAAAGAAAATGCCCGAATGACACTAGAAAAAGACTTATTGGTGGGATAGAAATTGAACTTCATCTATACAAAATGTTTCGAAAATGAAGAGTACTTATCAATCTGCTTATGTTGATAATAGAAACCCATTTTAGTGTATAATTAAAATCAAAACTTAATTAAGAAAATTATTGAATAAGAGATAAAAGGAACTGCAAAGGAGCTGTCTCAGCAGGCAAAATGCTTGCTATCAACGCGTGAATACCTAGTTCATGTCCTCAGATCTCCTGAAAATGCTGGGTGGGTGATGTGGTCTACCAGTAACTCCAGAACACTGAAAGCAGAAATAAGGAGATACTTGGAGTTAGCTGGTTGCCTAGCCGTCTAGCCCAGTCAATTAGTTCTGTGTTTAATTAAAGAGCCTGACTCAAAGAATAACCAATCCAGGGAGACTCTGTCAACCTCAAGCCTTCATAAACATTTGCATACATGTGTGCACATACAGACACACACACACACACACACACATACACACAGGATATAAAGAGAGATAGACAAAACGGTGCACAACCAATCTTATCTCTCAGGTGGCTGAGGCAGGAGTGAGCTTTCTAATGAGTTCTAGGTTAACCAGGACCACAGATTCCATCAAGAAACCAAGGAAGGAGAGAGGAGGGGGAAGGAGGTATGAAGAGAAAGAAGGAGAGGGGACAGAGATTATTCTCTTGTATAGGTACAGATCACATGTATCTTTAAATACCCAAGCTCAGACACAGGGCTACTTTTAGCTCATAGAGAAATGTGTCTTTCCTGACACCACTCTGGAATGTAGAGTCCTATGGGCACTCATCTTGGTGAGTTGAAGGAAAATTGTACTGTATTGCAGCTTTTCTTGTACCTTAGTTTGGTCTCTTTATGTACTGATTAACCCATCACCTGCCAACTACAGACAGATAGCCTGTCAGGAAACTTAATGATAAAATGGAGCTCATGTCAGTTCTGTATATCTCACAAGGTGGATGAAAGGATTTCATGGAAACTAGTACACACACACAACACACACACACACATTCATGAGCTAAATCATATGAAATACAATTCTCATTGTTTGGGAAGGGGTGGCTCAGAGAGCTCAGAGAATATTCTAGCAATAATCACAGATTCTCCTGTAAGAGACGCTCCTGAGAGTAGAACTTGGAGTTGCTAATTAGACACCTGTTATAACTGCTACTCAGAATGGCCGGAGGATGTTCGTGTTTTATGAAGCATAGAAACACTGATTTCTTGGAAGCCTTTCCTTAATTTACCAGATTTACAAATAGCAAACTCACAGCCTGTTCAGTGGGTTGGAAGCCCTGTTGCCTAAACTCCCAGGTGGCTGGAAGCTGAGGACCCTGCTGGCAGGGGGATGGCAGCAGATGCTGAGAGCCGTCACTGTTCTATTAAGCCCACCAGAAACACAAGCTGAGCCAAGGGCTTTTTCTCCCTTTGAATGGATTCATTCGCCAAGTATTTGCTACTTCATTTTTTAAAATATTAGCTCAGGCTGTGTCTGTTTCAAAATATGTCTATTAACTATGTCTTAAGTTTTCATGGTTCAAATTAAGGAAGATTCAAATTATGGAAGTAGAACAATTTAATTCAGTCTCTTAGAAAAAGCCACTGATTGTACTTTAATATAGACCCCAAACCCAAACACGAGAGGTGTATGCCTACCTCAGGATCTTTGCATTTACAGAGCTTCCACAGGGGATGCCTTTCTGGGCATGGCTGCATGAATAAATTGTTCATCTCTTTTAAGTTGGTGTGGTCAGGCGCAAGGATGATGGTGATTTGTATGGTTTTATTCTAAATGATGTGGGGATGTTTGGAATTTTCTATTGTTATGATCGGACTTTGCCTTTAAAAGGCTTCTTCTTCAGGTTGTTCTGTAAATGGACTGAAGAGCAGTAGTGAGAAATAATGTACCACAGATCAATAATGCATATTAAGACAGCATGTGATTATATGTTACAAACACTTGTGTTGCAGTATGCTCACATTTATGATTTACGGAGGCACACGACTGAAAAACGTTCTTTACTGCAAAAAGAAAGCCCCTAGATGAATGGTACTAATGGAGAAGAAAGTAGACTTCCAAGCATTCCGTTTCAAAGAGATACCATCTGCTAGAGGCAAAACAGGTGTGAGAAGCTAGGAGCTCTGCCACACTAACAGGTGGGAGAGGCGCAGGTGGGATGAATCCTTCATCAGTCAAGATGTTCAGCACAAAGACCTGAATGCTTAAATGTTAGCTTGTGCCCACTAAGTTAATGGTATTTATTCTTTTTGTTCCATTTGACACAGGGTATCATGTAGTCTAGGTTGTTCTGACATTTGTTATGTAGCTGCAGATAGCCTTGAACTTCGGGTCTTTTTGCTTCTTGCTTCTGAGCTCTGGGATTTCATGCATGTATGCTATACATGGCATTAGCAATCAAATTCAGGACTTCCAACATGCTAGATAAAGGCATGATTAAGGGCATGAGTCTCCACCACATCCTGATTTGATCTATCAACTGACCTGCATCCCCTGACTTGATGATCTTTACACCAATGCAGTGGTTCTCAACCTCTGGGTCCCAACCATTTTACAGGTCAAACAATCCTTTCAAAGCCTATTGGAAAACACAGTTCATAAAAGTAGCAAAATTTGTTAAGAAGTGGCAAGAAAAGTAATTTATGGTTTGGGGTCACCACAAAATGAGGAACTGTATTAAAGCGTCACTTTTTAAGCACTAGGTCACAGCACTAGGTCACAGCACTAGGAAGATTGAGAACCACTGTTCTGATGGATCATGAAAACTACACTGAGCTGATCAGCATTTAATATGTATGATGTTCAAAATGTGACATCAATATGAAGATGACACTATTTCTTTTCTTTCTTGTGATATCTGCATAGTCTTTATTCATTTTTTAATATTTATTAATTACAGTTTATTCACTTTGATCCCATCTGTAACCCTCCCCCCATCCCATCCTCACTCCCTCCTCTCCTATGCCTCTCCCACAGTCCAATGATAGGGGAGGTCCTCCTCCCCTTCCATCTGACCCTAGTTTATCAGGTCTCATCAGGACTGGCTTCTTTGTCTTCCAGTGTGGACTTGTAAGGCTGCTCCCCCGTCAAGTGGAGGTGATCAAAGAGCCAGCCCATGAGTTCATGTCAGAGAGGGTCCCTGTTCCTATTATTGGGAAACCCTGTTGGACACTGAGCTGTCCATAGACTATGTCTGCACAGGGGTTCTAGGTTATCTCCATGAATGGTCCTTGTTTGGGGTATCAGTCTCACAAAAGACCCCTGGGATTTTTTTGTTGTTGTTGTTCTGTTGCTCTCCTTGTGGAGCTCCTGTCCCCACCAGGTCTTTCTGTCTCCCCCTTCTTTCATAAGATTCCCTGCACTCTGCCCCAAATTTGGCTATGAGTCTCAGCATCTGCTTTGATACCCTGCTGGGTACAGTCTTTCAGAGGCCCTCTGTGATAGGCTCCTGTCCTGTTCCCTGTTTTCTCCCTCTTCCAATGCCAGTCCCATTTGCCTTTCTTTAAAAAAAATCAAACAATAAATAAAAATGAGATAATGAATAAAACATACCCATATTCAAAACACATATATGAAATCGTACAGAGATGCCTTTGTGTCTGTATAGTCTCTCAATATATGCAAAGTGTCCCAATAAAAATTACACAAGTCATTAGGATGTGTTTTGACAATGCACTAGATTATAGATAAGTAGGTTCTTAGTCTATAATTTTTTGTCTTCATACATAAAAAGGACATTAGCTTTGAAGTTCTTTGACTCCCTTTATATAGTTCCTAAGGACATATTCTGGTGGAGAGAAATTTATTTTTAAACTAGAGATATAAACATTTATACAAATGAATTATATCTGTGTTGATTTATTAATTTTGTTTATTTAGTTAAAATGATTGATACATAACGATTGATTGATTATGTCCCTGAGGCAAGGTTTTATGTATTTCAAGCTGGTCTTGAACTCCTTATCCTCCTACCTATGTCTCACAAGTGGATTTCAGACATGAGTCTTCACCAGATCCTGATTTCACTTTTAAATTAACCAATAATTGTATATATTTATGGAGTGCAATGTAACATTTTAATGCTTGAATATATTCTGGAAGGATCCAATTAAGCTTATTAATGTCTCTATGCCTTAAATACTTCTCTTAAATGACAGCATTTAAATCCAGTCTGTTAACTGTTTAGAAGTACATGTTCCCATTAGCTAGAACTAATGTAGTCATCAGCTGTGCGGTGGAAGATACCCAGTCTCCTCTTGCCTAAGGGTTCACCATTTACTGACATTGTTTATAAAGCCCACCTTCACGCTTGCTCTAAGTTCGCACTTCTCTAAGTTGGGCTCTTTTAAGGCTGCACATGTAAATAAGATGACTCACATCAGTGAACCACACATGTAAGTGAATATTTGTCTTTGTGCACCTGGCTTATTTTACCTTGAATATTTTAAATATATGCAGTAAATTTGTCTATCATTTTTGGTAATTACTATTTTAACCATTAGTTTTGATATTAGCATTGGTAATACATTCTCACAAATGTTTTGAATAGCAATATGGCACTACATAAAGGCAGAATTTATTGGACAAATTCTCGATTTTGGCAGTAGAGAATTTCATTTTAAAGACCACATTCATTGCTGTCCTTGTTGGCAAACCGTTATGAAGTTGCATAATTGACTTCATGCTCTCTGGTGATCTAGTGAACATGGTAATAGAATAGGATGCAAACCATGTGTACATTTTATATAGGAATATAGAGTCCCTGAAACATTTCACGATATCAGCAGACTTTGAGAGTCAGGAAGTTTACCAACGTACCAGTTGATAAAGGCGCATAAGAAATCATGCCTCTTTACATTATCAAAATTTCAGTTTGAGAAGTTTTTAGGATATATATAGTTTTCCACAACAAATGCTATGTGCATTGCAAAATTTCCCACTAGAAATTTTATATCATGTTGCCTGATATCTATAAAAACATTTCAATGACTTAGTGGATGGTATAATCTTCCACTACTAAACTATTTGGAACTATGTGTTAAAAAGAAAAACATGTGAACAAATGTTTATTTAAGTTTCTATTTTTTTCTTCCTTGTGATATTTATGTCATGATCCTGAGATTTTGTTCACATAAACAACCTATTCAGTATCTGAGATAATTTTCAGCACACATAATTTTGTTCTTAATTCTCAGACTTCCAAAAATACACAAAAGTTAAACTAAATTTCAAAATCATTCTCCAAGGGTGATCAAACCAGCTGTGCCCAAATTTTGTAAAATGTGTTTATAAGTATCTAAATATATTTTAACTGAAAGCATCACATTCTGCATTGACTTTGAAAAAAAAAAAAAAGAGAGATCTCACAGCTCTTCATACAGCTGCCAGCCCTGCTACAGAGGAAAGTGAAGGCTGACTCCTGTGGAGAGCAGGAAACTGTTAGGCGGGCAAGGCTTTGGGAAATCATTAAATAGCAGCCCAAATTTAATCCTGGATTAGAAAACACAGGAACAGGAACGTTGTATATGTTATCATACCTGCTTGTGAGGTCAAAGCTATCAAGTCAGGAGACGATGAGGGTCACAGGAGGCCAGCAGGTTGAAGAGAACTGAGAAGTTGTAAGCAGACAAGACTCGGCTTGTTCACCAGCACAGAGGCTGCTGAGCAAGCAAATACCTACAGGCATCAGGCACATGCAGGGACACACAGACTGAATATACACAGATTGTATACAGGCTTATGAGCCACACATATAGACCTACACAGGAAGGCTGGCAAAAGGTAAAGGGGAAGGCACATGCCTCTATCCTCAAGTCTTTATGTAGAATTTGTATAAAAATCATACAAACATGGCTTTTTGCAAGGAATAGTTATTGCTTTGCTCCATGTGGCTTCTCAATTCATCTGTCTGTCATGGTAGGGCATGAAGAAAGGACAAACACAAGGACACATAGACACAGAAACTGAGACCCAGTAGACTAGCTTCTCTGATGGAGAAGCCACAACACCCTGGAAGCTCAGCATCTTTATTACATACAGCTGAACAGTGAGGTGGGGTTACTGCATACAGATAATCAAGGAGGCTGGGTTGCCATATACAGCTGAACAAGGAGGCGGGTTTAGTTAATCCCAGTAGTAGCTGTCCTTGTAATGGAGCAGTCTCAGGAAAAAAAAAATCTGCAGGGAGAAAGCTATGGTGAACATTTTCGGCAATCACTTGATAGCATCTGCACAAGGGCCGAAGGAAGGCTTTGGTACCCCTATGAACCTCATTTGGGGATGACTTTGGTACTCTCATGGCTTTGTGGCATTGAGAACCTTGACAAGCCATGCTCATGTCAAACAATAAACATCCATTCAATGCCTACAAGTTTATGAAAGATTATATCATTACACACTTTTGATCACTGGATATCTCGTGCCAGCCATTTTCGCTCATTCTTAGCCCTGTAGATGTTCAGTGGCAGGCATCTTATGTCAAGATAAATATTCACATCCATACCCTGTTGTCTGAACATAAACTGGCAAGTACAGCCTTCAATAAGAGGTGTCTTCAGATATTTATTTTGAAGTTCATTTGAATGCCTTTCTTGTGACTTTATATCTGCTCATACTTTATGAACAAATGGTTTCATATTGGTTGACATTATGCAAATGTTATAAATGTTTTAAAGAGGTGGTTAAGTAGATAAGCTGATTTAAATTAGCCAAACCACATGAGCTCTGGAAGCTCCCTCTTTTTTACCTTCCATGTCTAGCATACATTTGTCAAAAAGAATAAATCCAACACATGGATCCTAATAGAGACTTCATTTTAAGACACAGGATTAATTCACTTCAGGGATGATTTTTCTAGTCCACTAATAATCAATATTCATTGGAAGTCTCCTGTGAGGACCCTGGAGCTATGGCTGTGAATGAAGCAACATTGCAGTCTCAGATGCTGCTGATGCAGATGAGTTACTCAAATTCAACTCATCCTTCCTCAAGAAACAGAGATGGCTCAATTTGTACATATTATGCAGGCAAAGGGGCCTAATGCAGACTTGAGCTTTGTAAAGGGGCGTGCACCTGTAATCAGTGCTGGAGTTAGAACGATGAGGGTCCCTGAGACGTACTACCAGCCAGTCTAGGAAACTGTCTCAGAAAGTAAGGTGAAGAGTAATTGAGGAATACACCGAAGTCACCATCTGGTCTCCACATGCACATATATACTATGTACTTACACAAACATATACATACACAAACACGTACATACAAATACACCTCAAACACACCCACAGAGACTCACACATTCCGCATCAGCCAATTTCTCTCAATAGAATCTTATAAAAGCCAGGATGGATTATATAATCATGAAAAAATTTCCAGAGACTTATAACTGTTAAAGTGATGACTGTTGAGTGCTCAGTCCTAAATGGATCACCTTTATGAGCTCCACATCCACACATGCCCCAGGATGTGTGAACATCAAAGACAGTGTGGAATGGATGAGGAACAGTGCTGTGAATGTTGCCATCTGGCCATGACACGGCCATTGCCCTCATGAATCACTGCAGCTCTGGCCATTGCATAAGGTCAAGCAACAAGATGAGTCAACATTCCAGCAGGTAGCACTAATTGAAGTAAATGGAGTATTAGAAGTTGGGGTGGGGAGTACTGTGGCTAGAGAGATGGCTCAGTGGTTAAGAGCACTGGGTGCTCTTCCAGAGGACCCTGATTCATTTTCCAGCAACCACATGGCAGCTCCCAACTGTCTGGTCTGTAACTCAAATTCTATCAGATCTGACTCCCTCATCTTACTCATCCTCCTTCTTGCTTAGCTTCTTTGGGTGTACAGATATTAATATGTTTATCCACCTATAAGTGAGTATATACCATGTGTGTCTTTCTGCTACTGGAATACCTCACTCAGGATGATCTTTTCTAGATCCCACCATTTGCCTGCAAATTTCATGATTTCCTTGTTTTTAATTGCCGAGTAGTATTCCATTGTGTAAATGTACCACAATTTCTGTATCCATTGCTCAACTGAAGGACATCTGGGTTGTTTCCAGGTTCTGGCTAGTATGAATAAAGCTGCTACAAACATGGTTGAGCAAATGTCCTTCAATCAATAAATGGGACCTCATGAAACTGAAAAGTATCTCTAAAGCAAAGAACACTATCATCAGAGCAAAACGATAGCCTACAGATTGGGACAGGATTTTCATCAGCCCTATATCTGACAGAGGGCTAATATCCAAAATATATAAAGAAATTTAGAAGTTAAACACCAACAAACCAAGTAATCCAGTTTAAAAAATGAGGTACGGAGCTAAACACAGAATTCTCAATAGAGGAATATTGAATGGCAGAGAAACACTTAAAGAAATGCTCAACGTCCTTAGTCACCAGGGAGATGCAAATCAAAACAACCCTGAGATTTCACCTTACAGCCATCAAAGTGGCTAAGATCAAAAACTCAAGTGACAACACATGCTGGAGAGGATGTGGAAAAAGGGGAATCCTCCTCCATTTCTGGTGAGAAAGTAAACTTGTACAACCACTTTGCAAACCAATCTGGCACTTTTTCAGACAATTAGAAAGAGAGGCATTTCACTTTTTATTCCAAGCAATCAGGATCTGTTGCCACCTAACATTAATTTCCTAGAAATGTATAAAAACTGAAGTATATTAAGTATTCAAGCTATTTCCTCAGCAAAATTATTTTGATACTCTTCAAAGTCACTTTGTAACAATTTTCAAATATTTGATATTTTCAAAAGCTACATTCAGGCCTAAGATTAATTTTGACATTCAGGCCTAGTATTATTTTGGCATTACAGTATACCTTTGTGGTTATATTGAGCCCATGTGGTTAATCTGCAGTCTCCTTGTTTCAGGATCTCTGGCCAAATCATATCTGCAAAATACCTTTTGAATTTTGAGGTGTCACACTCACAGGATCTTGTGGCTGGGATGCTGCATTCTTGGGGGAAGGAGCAATCCTACTTGCCATGAGTGGACCTCCACTATCAGACATACCTAGGCCCTTGTATTACATGGGTAACCATCAAGTTTTTTGCTCTAAAATGGCGTACTATGGTGAACAACTTAAAGACAAGAGTTCAAGAATTAACCACTGAGAAAAACTTTCATACTTTGCCATGAAAATCGTATTCAGATGTAGTGAAGGAGTACAGACTTTAGAGATAATGGGATTTGGTTTTTATTTTGTTTTAATCTCAAGGTTTTCAGTGTTTTTGCTATGTGACCTTGATCAATTTTGTTTAAGTCTGTAATCATATTACTATTTCAATAATAGACTATGACTGCTTTGTGGATTATTTGAAGAGTAAGCTATAACAAACTAAAACTCCAAGAGGTAACTGGGACATAAAACATACAAAGAAGGTGGTTTCTGCTTCTTCCCCAAACATTTGCTTCCGTTGGATTGTATTTTTCCATGCAATAACCATGCCCCGCTCATTCCTGATGATAATGTTGTTGACTAATCGTAAACCTTCATTCTAGTGCCATGGCTAAGACCATGTTAATTTGAGCTAAGATGAGAGATCCCCGCCTAAGTCACCATGTTCCCACAAGGTGAGATCAGGGCATTTGTGCTCACAAGTATCCTATATAGATTAGGAAATAAAATTAGAGCTACCCACTTCATAGTGTTAGGCCTAAGATAACAAAGTTGAAAGTACAGGAAACGCCACAGGACTGAGAACAGATTGTTGGCTCTGTGGTGCAGTAAGTTAATTTAACCCCTAGAGGGAGCTATAAGCGAGTAGGAATCCAGGAAGCAGATGAAATAAATATATGGTGTTTTCTCTTGGATTCTGTTTTTAGCAAAAGTGATTAAGGGGTGATTAAATTGCACAGATTCATTGCTATGTGATATTATTTATGCATTCATTAAGTTGTGAGCAGAACATTAATTTAGGTTCAGTCTGGGTTAAGAATAATTTGAATTATTTCACAAAATGTTCTTAACGTCCTTGGCAATATTGAAAAATTCAAATAATTTCACATACCAGAGAAACCTTCAGTGACTGAACAAATTTGTAAAGCTCATAACTTATGATGCATATATATATATGAATATGAATTTGATTACCCTAAAATAGGCAAGGCAGCAATCACTTTAAATCTTACAACCCATAACCTTTCAGAGAAATTAATTCTTCCTGCGACAAAGATTGCTGAAGCAATAAACTATAAATGGCTTTCACTGAAGCAAATCCAAGCAGAACAGAGTTACAATTAACGTCAGAGCTCCGGATAAATCAGAGTGGCCCTAACTTCATTTTCAGCTTATGGAAAATGTGCAATAAGAAAGATGAAACATTCAACATCAAATCTAACATCTAAGATTAATGAATATGGAGAGGGATATGAAAGACAGTGATGTGAAATTTACTCTTTACATTACAAGAAAGAGATAACATAGTTTCCAAAATGGCTTTCCTGAAAAAAAAAAAAAAGTTCAATTTTTAAAGCAATTGTACATGAGCTATTTTCAAGTGAAGAAAATAATTTTGTGGTTGTTGTGAATTTACCATAGAAATCATTTGATAAATTCCCGATGGCTTAATGAGGTATGGTTCTGAGTTTGAGATTCACAGTGATGTTTGCCCTTTCCCTAATACAACATCAGCTTTGAAAGTGAATTTCTTTGGAGAGTTTGTTCATTGGATGGTCCCTTCTCTCCATTACTGACTTCTGTCAAGCCTCTCCTTAGGCTTTGGGCAGAGTCCAAATACTCTCTTTTTTATCCTTGGGAAAACTCATTCATTCTATCTACATCTCTTCTATGCTATACTTAACTTCCTTTTAGGAATCTCAGCGCACGCGTTCAGTCCTAGTTATTACTAGTTCTAGACTTTGTGTGTGAACACTGCTTAAACTTCATTTTCTCTGTCATCCTGAGAACCCATTAGAGTGTTGCATAACTGATATTAGTGAAATTGGACTTTTGTTGGCAAGGGAGTCATGGTGCTTTGTATCATATGCCTGGTCCACTATGTAAGAGTAGGACACTAATGCTAATGATATTGATGAAAGTGTGCAGGGAACAGGATTGAGACTAAAATGTATCCTTCCCTCTCTTTCCAGAAATAATGTAACTTATCTTTACGGCCATTATACAGAAGACAGTTAAAATCTGTGTATAATTTTTTAAGAAAATGAAGAACAGGTTTAAGTTACTTATTTTTACATAAACTGTCTCAGTTACTGTTCTATTACTGTGAAAAGACACCAGGGCAACTTATATGAAAAAACATTGAATTGGCACTTGCTTACAGCTTCAAGTTATCATCATGGCAGGGAGCACGGTGTTAAACAAGCAGCTGAGAGTTATGTCTTGGCTCTCCAGCAGCAAGAGGGGAGGGGGAGAGGCCATGGGCCTGACATTGGCTTTTGAAACCTCAACACCTACCTCTAGTGACAAACCTCCTCCAAGCAAAGCACACCCACTCCAGCAAGGCTGCACATCCTAATCCTTTCCAAACAGTTCTACCAGGTACCAAGCACTCAAACGTGAGCCTTTGATGATGAGCCTCATTCAGACCACCACATAGATTAGATTGGCAATGTTGTTTATCCTCAGAAAAAGTTCATGTGTTCAGAACTCAGTTCACAGTGAGGCAGTATGCAGAGGTATTGTGACCTTTAAGAGGTGGGGCTTAATGGTAAGTTTTTATAGGTGGGTGAACCTTCAAAAGTCATGTATGTCTGGTAAGTTATTCCTAAGAGTTAACTATGAAAACTTGACCCTGGCCCCACCCTGTCTTCTTTGCTTATTGCACGAAGATTCCACCTTTCATCCTGCCCTGGCCTAAGCCTGTGCATTGCCTTTTGTAATCATCTTCCAAAGTTGTGAGCTAAATGTGCCACTTTTTCTTCATATGTAGCTTTCTGGTAGTATTTTGTTATAGTGATGAAAAGTTGTCAATCACAGGCATATAAAGAAGAGCTCAAATATAGTGGAACTTTTGGTTTCTTTAAGAAAAAACACTCAGTTTTGTTATGTAAACAGGTTTTTGTTTTAATCCCAAGTATGGAATATAGAACTGCTTTTAGTTTGTTCACAGTTAATAAGCAGCTCAAAGAAGGGTGTAGTCTTTGCTAGCTGCAGATAGCCTAATTCTGAGGACTCTGAGAGGATATAAATACCAGAGCACAGGGAAAGAGAGAGGACATTTTGAGATGCTTCTATGCTTCTAGGACATTTCAAGGATGCTTTGAGGACACTTCAAGGGATGGATGCTCTGAGAGAGAGAGGCTTCAAGGAGACTGTCAGAGAAGGAAGAAGGCTGCTGCTGCATATCCTGACAATTGAAATATGAAGACACTCATATATATATATATGAAAAAGTCATAGACCATATAATTTACCAATTAATTCTCCCTGGAAACTTCTGGATTCAGTAAGAATAAAACTGGATTCTTTCTTTAATGCCATGCCTCAGTCCTAATAATGCTACTTTTCACCAGTATCCTCCATTTATAAGCTACCCTGTATTTTCTTCTTTCATTCTGACTTCCAGCTGTTGAATGACTTCTCTCCTGGAACATTCTTTCCTTACTTCTCCAAGAAACTCATTTCTTCTCATTGTTTAGAATTCAAGGCTATTTCTTTTTTTAATTTTTTAATATTTGTATTAATTACAGTTTATTCACTTTGTATCCCCCCTGTACCTTCCTCCCTCTTCCCCTCCCAATCCTACCCTCCCTCTTCCCCACCCCTGTCCCTCTCCCAGTCCACTGATAAGGGAGGTCCTCCTCCCCTTCCCTCTAATTCTGGTCTATCAGATCTCATCAGGAGTTGCTGCATTGTCTTCTTCTGTGGCCTGGCAAGGCTGCTCCTTCCTCAGGGGGAGGTGATCAAAGAGTGAGTCAATCAGTTCCTGTCAGAGACAGTCCCTGTCCCTATTACTATGGAGCCCATACCTCTGTGCAGGGGTTTCAGGCCATCTCTATGAGTAGTCCTTGCCTGGAGTATCAGTTTCAGAAAAGACCCCTGTGCCCAGACTTTTTGGATCTGTTGCTGTCCTTGTGGAGCGCCTGTTCTCTCCAGGCCTTACTATCTCCCACTTCTTTCATAAAATGCCCTGCACTCTACCCAAAGTTTGGCTATGAGTCTCAGCATCTGCCTTGATACCCTGCAGGGTAGAGCCTTTCAGAGGCCCTCTGTGGTACACTCCTGTCCTATTCCCTGAGGGTATACACTCACTTATAAGTGGATATTAGTCATAGAATATAGGATAAACATACTAAAATCTGTACACTTAAGGAAGCTAATCAGGAAGGAGGACTCTGGCTAAGATGCTCAATACCCGTTCAGAAAGGCAAAGACAATGGACATCGGAGGAGGGAGAAATCAAGGCTATTTCTTAGCCTTTAAGGATTGATTCATCTAGAAAGCTCTTCAGGCCTTTATAGCACATTTGCTGCTGTATTTGCTCCCAAAGCAAGCTGTACCACTAAGTGGTACCCTGTGTAAGAACAAATGATCTGTGTATCTGTGTGTCCCATGGTTCCTAAAGACAAACAGGGCCTGAGCATTTATTACTCAAACAGTTAATATATGTTAATATATATAAAAGATAATATTTCTTAGGAATATCTTTTGGTATTCTTTTAAAACATTTCTTGAGGACGTTGAGATAGAGATTGTAATCAGCTAAATTATTCTAAACATGCAGTAGGTTATTAATAAGTAGAAAGAACCTGTATCTTGACAAATAAACATTGAGCACCCTTTCCCTGATGTAGCCAACAGCAGGTATTGCAGATATACTAAAACTGAGTAGGCATGGAGAATATCATATTTCTCAAAGAATCTTTCTGGAGATTCAAGAAAAGATAAGAAAGGAATAGGGCCAAAAGAGAGTCTTGCTTATTTATTTATTCATTCATTTATACAGGTATTGCTATACAGCTCAGACTACAGAGTAGGTACTAGCCCCTATGTTATGTTCCAAGTGTTAGAGTTACAAGCATGTTGCCCTCATAACCTGCTTGTTTTTATTATTTTAATTTATTAAATAATAAAGTATAAATATAATGTTTTATTAATTATTTGTTTATTTTGATTATATTCACCTCCAACTCCTACTCCCAACCCTTCTAATACTCATTCTCTGTTCTATAACCTCCTTTTACATGGTGGAAACTGTAGTGTGTCACAGTGATTGCCGCAGTATACTCTTTTGTCCATACATCTTTACTTGCAAGTGTTTGTTGCACTGATTCATTGGTCTGGTTCCAGGCCCCTGGCTTCTGCTATACCATCAATACTAGATCCTCATCAGGACTCCTCCTGATTACTCTGTTGTTGCTCTGTGTCACAGAGATCCTGCAGCTTTGATTCTGTGAGACTGGCCCCTTCCCACATTCCAGGAGTTCATGTATGAAGTAGAGTTTGGAGTGGACCAACCTAAAGCCCTGGATCTGGGCCTGGGTGGCAGCTGAGTTGGTCAGCCTGTCAGCTCTCCTGCACCCATACAACCAGGGCACGCTCTCCAGGACTGTCCTGGCCTGCTCATCCAATGCTGCAGCTGTCAAGGGGCGAGGGTCTCATGACCAAGTCACTGCCTGCTACAGGTGGCGAGAGGCAGGGATGGGGCTGAGGAGGGACATTGTCCCGTGGCTCCCATGCCCACACCTCCTCACTGCAAATGAGTGGTGGGGCTAGCTCTCCCAGACTTCGTGGTCCTTTCACCCATGCCCCCTCCATCAGGACCTGCTCTACTGGGCTGCCCAATTGAGGTGCAGGGTCAGATCTTTCTGCTCTTTCTGCTGTCTCCACTTTTCATAGTGCTTAAAGCTCTCTGCTTCCCTTTCTCTCTCATCTGCCCACCAAATACTTGCATATTATGGTGGCTCCTGCTGTAGGCAGGCCGCATGGCTAGTGGGCCACTGGCTATCCTCTACTACCTAGGTTGCAAACTTGGCTGCAGGCAGGCCTCTGTGTCTCTATAGCCTGCCCATGCCACATGGCAGTGGGCTGGCCTCTGGACAACGTCAGCTCAGACAAAGGGCTTCATGGTGTGGAAGCAGGCTGGCCTCTGGGTATCTCTTTCTGCCTGATCACATGGTGACAGGTCAGGTTTACTTTTCTTGTGTTTTGTATAGTTTTTTTTTTATTTTTTTCAAGGCAGGGTTTCTCTGTGTAGCCTTGGCTGTCCTGGACTCACTTTATAGAACTAGGCTGGCCTCGAGTTCACAGAGATTCTCCTATCCCTACCTCCTCGAGTGCTAAGATAACAACCTGTCCCACTGCGCCTAGTTTGGATAGCCTGTAAGGTCTATGGTAGGTCTACAAACTTTGTGACTAGTGGAACTTTGGCCAATTTCAGAAGTAAAACTACTTAAAATCAGAGCTAAGTCTGTAAGTCAGAGCTGAGGGTTCAGTTAGTTTCCGTTCTGCCTAGAAGTCCTGTGCGAAGTTTGCCACCTCTTTCAAGGCTGAACAATACAGGTAACACATAACACAAATGGGCAAGGTAAGATTGCACAACATTCCCTGATGAGATCATACACGTTATACATGGGAAGAGTGTAAAGACAATTTAATATAGTACCTTTTAAGAAGTGATATGTAGCCTTTATGAGATAGTAATCAATATGATGTAATAAATGACTTCCATGATGAAATAAATGTATAAAATATTATCTAATATATTTGTTTAGGAATTTTTCAAATCTTATCAATGCAGTAAATTTATCCAAAAATTCATTAGTAAAACCTATGCTAATTTTTATCTTCCCTCCCTTAGAAAGTCCACGGTCCATGAAGAGCTTACTGACTTCTTACTGACATCATTTGGTATCTAGAGCTCCCTAGAGGTACCAAATGAAATGCACACATATAAAGATGGAAAGCTGACAAACAGAAACAAGAGAAAGCATACACTGTTTTTCTGGGTCTGAATTACACCCTTTAAAATGACTCTTTCTTCCTCCATCCATTTTCCTATGAATTGTCTTATTTCCCTTTTCTAAACAGATGAATTATATTCTCTCGTGTAAATATACTACATTTTCATTATCCATTCTTCAGATGATAACTATCTTGATGGTTTCTGTTTCCTGGTTATTGTGAATAGAGTAGCCATGAACATGGCTGAGCAGTAGTAGGATAGTAGGATATAGAGATCTTTGGTTATATGCCCAAAAGTGGCTTAGCTGGATCATGTGGTATATCTACGTATAGCTTTTTGAGGAATTGCCACACTGATTTCCGTGGTTGCTGAAACAGTTTGTATTCCCACTTGCAATAGGTAAGTATTCACATTTTCTCACATCCAAGCCAGTGTTTGTCATCATTAAACATTAGCGTGAATTTCATAGGTATTAAGTTCCTACCATGTTCTCAGTTTTAGGGGTTATATTACTGCCAGAACAGACAAATGACCTGATCCTTATAGAGCTCAATATGCTGGCATGTTGAAATGAGGAACAAACAATAAAAATAAAATAAGAAATTTCTAAATTATGTCAGGAAATGGTAAATGTCATCACAAGACCTATATAAGTGTAAGACGAGGTAGGAGGGTTTATGCAGGTTAGGAACAAGCCTCCTCCAAGATTGCACAAGCTGTCCCTGAGAGGCGTCATTTAGAAGACGATATCTGGAAAATGTACTTGAAGAAAGGAAAGGATTAAAATACATAGATTATTGATGGGTAGAATGGGATTTCCAGCAGAGGAAAAAACAGCTCCGTGATGTACTTCCTGTGTCTCCTTTGTGATCCATCCATGCCCAACTAACTAAGTTCTCTTTCTCTCTCTCTCTCTCTCTCTCTCTCTCTCTCTCTCTCTGTGTGTGTGTGTGTGTGTGTGTGTGTGTGTGTGTGGAATGCATGTGTGTAAGATGTACTGACTAAACCAAAGTCACTGTAAACAGTGTAAACAGTCTTGTTTCCAGCTTCAAAATGGAGGCTACCACTGTGTACCATTTCTGAAGGACAGAAGATCCAAAACTCCAAAACTAGTGGGGGGGGGGGCAGCTGAAGCCAGAGTATCGACTTTGAGGCTTCCTGGGCTAGAGGGGACAACTCATACTCTGGGACAGATCCGATCCAGGCTGTTGAGAGTGGCAAACTGTCGACCTCTGCACTTTCAGCTGCACCTTCCCTTGCTCCACTTGCCCCTGCAGCAGCACAGCAGCCATGGAGAATGCATAAGCCCAGGTAAGGGCCGTACTCTAAAGGCCAAAAGCAGATCCAACTCTGAGAGAGAAAACTGTGGGCTCTCTGAGATCACTGCATGGGCCTGCAAGTGAGTTCACTGTACTTCCCACACACCTGTAAGTGAGTTCATGGGCCCTCTGTGTTTTCCACACAGCCTGCAAGTGAGTACTTCTGTGAGAGAGTGATTAGAGAGACACAGATCAGGTTCCCTGTACACTACCAGCCAGACAATGGATACCTCCTACCCACACCCATACTGTGGGCAATATAGGGATCTCTGGGACAGCATTCTCAACGTTGACACCCCTGTTCTGTGGTTCTCCCAGTAGAGTCCAGGCAAACAATTCCTAGAACCAAGATGGTGCAGCTCAGGTAGATCTGAAAGTGCTTGGAGCAAAATACCTAGAAAGGCCTCTGGGCCACTGAGCCACTCAGGGCACTGCACATGCACACTGGCCTGCAAACAACAAAGGGCACATGTACCACAAGCTGTGCTTGTCCTCTCTCCTTACATTTCCTCCTTCCAGGAAGGCACACCTCCATGCACACTCCTGCACTTGCACACTTGCACCTTCGACCTTCCTCCCTTAGCTGCATCTGAAATACCAACGCCCACTCACAAACTGGATGATCTCTCTCATCTTCCTGAAGAGTACTCCAGAGTCCAGAGACAGACAGAACCAGTCTGTAGTACAGGTTCCAGGAACAAACAGCAAAGGCTACTGACCATCAGATGGCTAGAAGCAGGCATAAGAACACATCCAACAAAAAGAAGGACATCAAGGCTTCTGCAGAAACTCCCAAAATCAATGGGTATTTTAATTCATTGGAAACACAGGAAAATTATTTTAAATCTATGCTTATTGAATTACTAGAGGCACATAAAGAGGAAACATACAAAACTCTCAAAGACTTACCGGCAAATATAGTCACACAAATAGTGGCATATGAAGAGGAAATGAATAAAAGAATAGGGCCTCTGAAAAGCTCTGCCCTACAGACTATCAAAGCAGATGCTGAGACTTATAGCCAACTGTTGGGCAGAGTGCATGGAATCTTATGTAAGAAGTGGGAAATAGTAAGATCTGGAGAGGACAGAAACTCCACAAGGAGAGCAAAAGAACCAGAAATTTGAACACAGGGGTCTTCCCAGAGATTCATACTCCAACCAAGTACCATGCATGGAGATAACCTAGAACCCCTGCACAGATGTAGCCCAAGGCAGTTTGGTGTCCAAGTGGATTCCATAGTAATGGGAAGAGGGACTGTCTCCGACATAATCTGATTGACCTGCTCTTTGATCACCTCTCCCTGAGGGGAGAGCAGCCTTACCAGGCCACAGAAGATGACAGTGCAGCCACTCCTGATGAGATCTGATAGACTAAGATCAGAAGGAAGGAGAGAAGGAGCTCCCTATCAGTGGACTTGGGGAGGGGCATGCGTGAAGAAGGGGGAGGGAGGGTGGGATCAGGAGGGGAGGAGGGAGAGGCTTATGGGGGATACAAAGTGAATAAAGTATAATTAATAAAGATAAAAATAAAAAAATAAATAAAGAATCGAAGTTGTCATGGAAAGACAGGAATCCACATTCAAACACATGAAGGAAATGGTGCAAGACATGAAAACACAATTAGAATCAATAACAAAAACACAGAGAAAACCCTGGAGCTGGAAAACTTAGAGAGATCAGGAGCCACAAAGGTAAGCATCACCAACAGACACAAGAGATAGAAGAAAGAATCTCAGGCCCTGAAGATACAAATATAGAAATTGATACATCTCTAAAAAAAAAAAAAAAGAAAAAAAAAGCAAATTCAGAAAAGTCCCAAACACAAAATATCCAAGAAATCAAGGACACCATGAAAAAAGACAAAATCTAAGAATAATAGGAATTGAGGAATTGATGAAAAAAAAGATTGAAGCTACCACATGAACTCAGTGGCTGGCTCTTTGATCTCCTCCCCCAGAGGGAGGAGCAACCTTGCCAGGCCACAGAGGAGGACAATGCAGCCAGTTCTGATGAGACCTGATAAGCTAGGGTCAGATGGAAGGGGAGGAGGACCTCCCCTATCAGTGGACTTGGAGAGGGGCATAGGTGGAAACACGGGAGAGAGGGTGGGTTTGGGAGGGAATGAAGGAGGAGGCAACAGCTGGGATACAAAGTGAATAAACTGTAATTAATATAAAAATAAAAATTTAATTAAAAATTAAATTCAAGGTCCAGAAAATATTTCCAGGAAAATCATAAAAAAAATTAGTCCCAACTTAAAGAGATGTCCTTAAACATACAAGAGGCTTACAGAACACCAAATAGACTAGACCAGAAAAAAAATCAGCACTGAATTTTACCAGACCTTCATAGAAAAGCTGACACCAATACTTTTCAAAGCAATTTACAGATTCAATGCAGTTCCCATCAGAACCAATACAATTTTTTAAAGACCTTGAAATAAAAATTCTCAACTTCATATGGAGAAACAAAAAACCCAGAATTTAAAAAATGATCCTGTACAACAACAGATCATCTGGAGCTATCTCCATCCCTGATCTCAAGCTGTACTACAGAGCAAGAGTAATAAAAATGGCATGGTATTTGTATAGAAGCAGAAAGCTGGATCAATGGAACTGATTAGAAGAACCAGGAATAAACCCAAACACCTATGAATACTTAATTTTTGACCAAGACGCCAAAACTATTGAATGGAAAAAAGACAGTATCTTCAACAAATGGTGCTGGTCCAACTGGATATTTACATGCAGAAAAATGAAATAGATCCATATTTATCACCCTGCACAAAACTAAAGTCCAAATGGATCAAAGACCTCAACATAAAACCAGATACACTAAATTGGTTAGAAGAAAAAGCAGGGAAGAGCCTTGAACTCATTGGCACAGGAGACAACTTCCTGAACAGAACACCCACAGCACAGGTTCTAAGAGCAACAATCAATAAATAGGACCTCATTAAACTGAAAGTCTTCTGTAAAAATCCCTGTCATCAGAACAAAAGGACAGCCTACAGACTGGGAAAGGATCCTCATCGAATGTATATCTGACAGAGGCCTGATATCCAGAATATATAAAAAACTAAAGAAATTACAAAGCAATAAATCAAGCAATCCAATTAAAAAATGGGGTACAGAGCCAAACAGAGAATTCTCTGTAGAGGAATACAGAATGGCAGAAAAACACTTACAGAAATGTTCAATGTCCAATGTCCTTAGCCATAAGAGAGATGCAAATCAAAACGACCCTAAGATTTCACCTTACATGCATCAGAATAGCAAAGATTAAAACTCAAGTGACAACATATGCTGGAGAGGTTTTGGAGAAAGGGGAACCCTCCTCCACTGCTGGTGGGAATGTACATTGTACAAACCCCTTTGGAATTCAATCTGGTGCTTTCTCAGACAATTATGAATAGTGCTTCCTCAAGATCCAGCCATACCACTCCTAGGCATATATCCAAAAGAAGCTCAAGTACGCAACAAGGACATTTGTTCAACCATGTTTGTAGCAGCTTTATTCGTAATAGCCAGAAATTGGAAATAACCCAGATGTCCACCAACAGAGGAACAGATACAGAAATTGTGGTACTTTTACACAATGACATACTACTCAGCAATTAAAAACAAGGAAATCATGAAATTTGCAGGCAAATGGTGGCATCTAAAAAAGATCATCCTGAGTGAGGTATCCCAGGAGCAGAGAGACACACAGGGTATATGCTCACTTATACGGACCTATAAGATAGGATAAACATACTAAAATATGTGCACCTAAAGAAGATAAACAAGAAAGAGGACCCAGAGTAAGATGATCAATCCTCACTTAGAAAGACAAATGGGATGGACAGTGGATGTAGGAGCAAACAAGTAACAGGACAGGAGCCTACTACAAAGGGGCTCTGAAAGACTCTACCTAGCAGTGTATCAAAGCAGATGCTGAGACTGATAACCAAATGTTTGGCAGAGTGTAGGAAATCATATGATAAAAAAAAGGAGTTAATATGACCAGGAGAGGACAGAAGTTCCACAAGGACAAAATATTTCAGGACACGGGGGTCCTCTATGAGACTGTTTCTCATGTGTGGATATAACCTAAAACCCCTGCTCGGATGTAGCCCATAGTAACTCAGTAACCAAGTGGGTTCTTCCTAGTAAGGGGAACAGGAAACTATTTCTGACATGAACTCAACAACTGGCTTCTTTACTTCTCCCCCATTCCCTAGAGAGAGGAGCAGTCTTGCTAGGCCACAGAGAAGGACATCACAGCCAGTCCTGAAGATACCTGATAAGCTAAGGTCAGATGGAAGGGGAGGAAGACCACCCCTAGCAATGGACTTGAAAAGGGGCATGAGAGGAGATGAGGGAGGGAGGGAGGGAGGGTGAGATTGGGAGGGAATGAGAGAGGGGGCTACAGCTGGGATACAAAGTAAATAACCTCTGATTAATATAAAAAATAAAAATTAAAAAAACCTATTCCACAAAATAGAAACAAAAGGAACATTACCAAACTATTCTATGAGACCACAGTAACCTTGATACCTAAACCACACAAAGACCCAACAAAACAGGAGAATTTCAGACCTATCTCTCTTATGAACATTGACGCAAAAATACTCGATAAAATACTCGCAAACCCAATCCAAGAACACATAAAAGATATCATCCACCATGACCAACTAGGCTTCATCCCAGGCATGCAGAGGTGTTTCAATATATAGAAATCCATCAATGTAATCCACCATATAAACAAACAAAAAGAGAAAAACCACATGATCATCTCCTTAAATGCTAAAAAAGCATTTGACATAATCCAACATCCATTCATATTTAAAGTCTTGGAGGGATAAGGGATACAAGGCACATACCTAAACATAGTAAAGACAATCTACAGTAAGCCTATAGCCAACATCAAACTAAACAAAACCAATCCCACTGAAATCAGGCAAGGCTGCCCACTCTCTCCATATCTCTTCAACATAGTACTTGAAGTCCTAGTTAGAGCAATAAGACAACTAAAGGAGATCAAGGGAATTCACATTGGAAAAGAAGAAGTCAAAGTATCACTATCTGCAGATGATATGATAGTATACATGAGTGACCCCAAAAATTCTATCAGAGAACTCCTGCAGCTGATAAACACCTTCAGCAAAGTGGCTGTATAAAAAATTAACTAAAAAAAAAAAAAGTAGCTTTCCTATACACAAAAGACAAAAAGGCTGAGAAAGAAATTAGGGAAACAATACCCTTTAGAATAGTCACAAATAATATAAAGTACCTTGATGTGATGCTAACCAAACATGTGAAAGACCTGTATGAAAAAAAAAAAACTTCAAAGAAAAAGAAAGAAATTGAAGAAGATATCAGAAGATGGAAAGATCTCCCATGTCTCCCATGGCCATGGATGGGTAGGATTAACATAGTGAAAATGACTACCTCACCATCTTACCAAAAGCAATCTACAGATTTAATGCAATTCCCATCAAAATACCAACACAATTTTTTACGGAACTTGAAAGAACAATTATCAATTTCTTTTGGGAAAACAAAAAAACCCAGAATTGTTCAAAAAAATCCTGTGCAATAACTGATCTTCTGGGAATATCTTCATTTTGAGCTCAAGCTGTACTACAGAGCCACAGTAATAAAAACTGCATGGTACTGGCATAGAAACAGAATGGTGGATCAATGGAATCGAATAGAAGACCCAGAAATAAACTCACACACGTATGGATACTTGATTTTTGACAAAGAAGCCAAAACCATTCAATGGAAAAAAGCATATTCAACAAATGGTGCTGGTCTAACTGGATGTCTACATGTAGAAAAATGTGGATAGATCCATATTTACCACCCTGCACAATACTTAAGTTTAAGAGATTCAAAGACCTCAACATAAAACCAGATACACTAAATCAGTTAGAAGAAAAATTGGGGAAGAGCCTGGAACTCATTGGCACAGGAGACAACTTCCTGAACAAAACACCAACAGCACAGGCTCTAAGATCAACAATCAATAAATGGGACCTCATGAAACCGAAAAGCTTCTGTAAAGCTAAGGACACTGTTGTCATAACAAAAGGACAGCCTACATATTGGAACTGGATCTTCACCAGCCCTGTATCTGACAAAGGGCTAATATCCAGAATAAATAAAGAACTTAAGAAGTTAAACACTAACAAACCAATCAATCTAATTAAAAAATAGGCTACAGAGCTAAACAGAGAATTCTCAATAGAGGAATATTCAATGACAGTTAAAAACTTAAAGAAAGATTCACTATCCTTAGTCATCAGGGAGATGGAAATCAAAACAACCCTGAGATTTCACCTTATACCCATAAGAATGGCTAAGATCAAAAACTCAAGTGACAATACATGCTGAAGAGGATGTGGAGAAAGGGGAACCCTCCTTCACTGCTGGTGGGAGTGTAAACTGGTACAACCACTTTGGAAATCAATCTGGCGCTTTCTCAGACAATTATGAATAGTGCTTTCTCAAGATCCGGTATACCATTCCTACGTATATATCCAAAATATGCCCAAGTATACAGCAAGGACATTTTGCTCAACTATGTTGCTTTATTTATAGTAGATAGAATCTGGAAATAACCTAGATGTCCCTCAAAGGAGGAATGGAAACAGATATTGTGGTACATTTACAAAAGTGATTACTAATCAGCTATTAAAAGCAAGGAAATCATGAAATTTGCATGTAAATGGTGGAAACTAGAAAAGAACATCTTGAGTGAGGTAACCAAGAAGCAGGAAGACACACATGGTCCATACTGACTCATAAGTGTTTATTAGCCATATTATATAGGATAAACATACTAAAACCTATACTCTTAAAGAAGCTAAACAACAATGAAGACCCTAGGGTAGATGTTCAATATTCATTCAGAAGGACAATCGTGATAGACATCAAAAGTAGAAGATGAGAGAGAACAGGACAGACGCCTACTTCAGATGACCTCTGAAAGACTCTACTGGTCAAGTTATGGAAGCAGAGGCTGAGACTCATAGCCAGGGTGCATGGAATTATATGAAAAAAGAAGGAGATTTAAAGACCTGGAGGGGACAGAAGCTCCAAAAGGAGACCAACAGAGCCCTCCCCCCGAAAAAAAACCTTGAGCCATGGGCCCCCTAAAAAGACCCAACCAAGGACAATGCATGGAGAGGATCTAAAACCCAGCTCAGATGTAGCCCATATACTCAGTATCCAAATGGGGTCACTAGTAAGGAGAGTAGGGGCTTTCTCTAGAATGAACTCAGTGACTGATCACCTCCCCCAAGGGAGGTGCATCCTTGCCAGGCCACAGAGGAAGACAATGCAACCAGTCCTAATGAGACCTGATAGGCTAGGGTCAAATAGAAGGGGAGGAGGTCCTCCCCTATCAGTGGACTAGGGGAGTGGCATGGGGGGGAGAACAGGGAGGCAGGGTGGGATTAGAAAGAGACAAGGGAGGGGGACACAGCCAGGATATAAATTGAATAAATTGTAATAAAATTAATAAAAATATATATTAACATAAAAAATAGTCCTGTTGCACTTTTAACACAAAGGCACTACCACAATAAAAGCAAATTCCCCCATATACACAGAAGTCAAAAGCAGTATGTAGACATAAACTGATAAGATCTGTTTGTAGCTTGGTATGCTTTCCTCAGTCAATGGGGCCAGAAAAACTATTTCCCTCATGTGAATCACCTATAAATGTTTGATTAAGAGAAAAGTTTCTCACTACATTCTAAAATTGTATTTTCTGTATGTAGAGAGGATGTCCTATGTTCAAGAGGACATATTAAAACTCTTCAGAAACAAATCAGGCCTACCTGTGGGTAAACAACTTCAAGGACCACGTTCTTTATTTCATGAAGAGATGCTTTGTAAACTCAAGGTCAGTACCATTTTACCATCTCATTAGACACAGAAAAGGCATTTGACAGGGGGAATCTAAGGATAAAGAGGACATGTCTCAACATTTAAAAAAGGCAGCATACAGCAAGCCTACAACTAACATCATACTAAAGAGACAAAAACTTGATTTCTACTAAAATTAGAAATGAGCAAGGATATCCACCCTCTCTACTTCTGTTAAATATAGTGCTTGAAGTCTTGGCCAAAGCAAAGTACAGAAGATAAAGGGGATACAACTAGGAAAGAAAGAAGCCAAAATATCCTTATTTGCACATGATATGATTTTATATATACAAGACCCTAAAGATTCTACCAAGAAAATGCTACATCTGATAATCACATTCAGCAAGATCATAGCACACACAACTAACACTCACATACACACACGGACACAAACACACAAATTAGTGGCCTTTCTAAATATAACAATAAAAAGCATACCAAAAGAGATTAGGGAAATGATATCATCCATAATAGCTTCAAAAACAATCTTACAATAAATCTAACAAAGGAAATGAAAAACTTGTTTGATGAAAAGAAACTGGGGAATCCACCAGAAGATGAAAAGACCCCCCCCATGCTCATGAATTAAGTAGACTGACATTATGAAACTGGCCATCCAGTAGACAATCTATAATTTTAATGCAATTCACATCAAAATTTCAATGCAATTCTTTACAAAGGTTAAAAAAAATCTTAAAATTTATATGGAAATACATAATACCCAAGATGGCTAAAATAATCTTGAACAATAAAAACACAGGACATTACCACCTTTGATTTTAAGATATATTATAGAGCTCTAGTAACAAAATCATAATGGTATTGGCATTAAAACATATTCAGTGAAAAATGCAATGGAATTGAAAATTTATATTCAAGCTCACTCACATGATTTTTGACAAAATGCCAAAAAAATTCATTGAAGAAAAGACAGAATGTTTAACAAACATGTAGAAATATGAAACTAGATTATATTATCTCTCATTGTGACCCGCGCAATCGTCTCGCCAGCAAGAACGCACGCGGATCCTTCTGCAGTAACGTTTATTACGATGAATAGAGGAAGACGATAACCGCCAGAATGGTGCTGCTTAAATACACCCTATGGCGGCGTGTACTCCGCTGGTTGGCTGCTTGCCCATTGCCCGTGTGACGCCCCGGACTGGGCAGTAACGCCCCCGGGCTGGACAGTGGCTTGGCGTGCTTTTGCAACTTGCAGACGTGGTCTATTGTTTGTTCATTAGGGTCAGGGCCGGATGTCGGCGCCATCTCATAATGGCGATTGCACTCTCTCGGCTCTCCACATCTCATACCACACAAAACTCAACTCCAAGTATGTCAACCACATCAACATAATACCTAATACCATAAATCTGTTAGAAAAAAAAGTAGGGAATGCTTTTCAATTTATAGGCACAGGAAAGAATATTAGCTCAACAGTTTATATATGAAACCTCATTAAATTAAAAAGCTTCTGTACAGTAAAGGATACTATCATTCCAATGAAGAGATAGCCAACAGAATGGAGCTAAGATCATTACCTGCTCTACATCTCATAGAAGGTTAGCATCTAGAATATGAAAGGAATTACAAAAAGAAAGAAAGAAAGAAAAGAAAAAAAGATAAAAGAAAAACACTTAACACCAAGGAAACAAATAATCCAATTAAAACATGGGACATTGGACTAAATAGACAGTTCTCAAAACAAAACATGCAAATGGCTGAGGGATATACTTTTAAAAATATCTGTCAACATCCTTAGGCATAAGAAAAATACAAATGAAGGGTACTTGAGATTTCATCTTACCCAAGTCAAAATGGCTAAGATTTTTTAAAATGACAGTCAATGTTGACATGAATGTAGGGAAAAGGAAACATTTACTCATTACTGGTGGGAGTGCAAATATATGGTGCATCCATTATGGAAATCACACTTTTTAAAAACTAGAATATATCTTCTGCAAGATGCAGTTATCCATTTCTGGGCATAGTCCCAAATGATACATCCTACTATAGAGATATTTACTCATCTATGTTTATTGTTCCTTTATTCACAAGAGTCAGGAAATGGAAACAGCCTATATATCCATCACAGATGAATGGATAATGAAAATTTGAACACACAATGAAATATTATTTAGCTGTAAAAATGAAATTATGCAATTTACAGGTAAATGAATAGAGCTGAAAATAATCACCGAGTAAGGTAAGTCAGGTCCAGTATGATAAACAGTATATCATTTCTCATATGTGGATTCTAGCTTTGAATCTTAGATATGTGTGTTTAAATTAGAATACTCAGAAAACTAGTAAAATACTACAGAAGGTTATTTACAGGGAATGGGCTAGAGCATGGGAGGTATGAAAATGGAAAGTGGACTAACGAAACAATGTGACAAACGGGGTGGAAGGTAGAAATGCAGGCTAAAAGTAAAAGTATGAAAAGGGAGAACTAACACTACAGACCTTTGGAAAGGCCATATGGAAATCTACTATAGAAACTCCCTAAAAACACATATATACATACATAAAAAGAAATTAACACTATTGTTCTGATAAATGGATACCGGGGTAAACTGCTTCCTAAGTTTTTATGTTCATACCTGTAGATTAGTTATTCTTCAATCCTCATCAGAAAAGCTTCATTTTGTAGTATATAGTGATTTGTACAGAGATTCAGAACTGATCAAACACAGATAATAGGAGACTGTGGAGTGCTCAACTCTAAGCAACAAACATCTATTATCATACCTCATTCCCTAAGACACAGAGATCAACACAAAGACGAAGTCCAGAATATTGTAAGAGCCAGAGGGAATAACTGTCTTGTTGTGTCTGATTCCTGAGACCCCCAAAAGACTGCCCAGGAGTCGAGCCCATGGCAAAACACATGAATGAATCTTCATTACAACCTTGAGCTTGGGCCCACACTCACCAATGCAGTAGTTAAGAGTAGAGCCCTGAACTCAGGGTACATGGGTGATTTGTGGACCCCAGTCCCTTCCAGTGATCCCAAAGTAGGGGAATTCCAGCCTGGCAAGCACAAAAGGGGGTATTGTATTTTGAATTGATTGGCTGTAGGAAGGCCCCCAAACCATTAACGGTCTGGCTTCCCTTGTTTGGCTGTCTCTAGTGGAGAAAGGTGAGCTGGGTCAGTTTCCTAGCAACTGTATCTCTAGTAGGCAGGAAAGAATGCAGTAAGACTGGTTCCTCTTCACAGGTGGCTTCACATGTCTCCATCTGTCTGGCCTTTGTTCAGGCTTGTGCTTTAAACTTTAATCCAATAACCCAAAAATCTAATTTTTAATTCTTTGGTCTCTCCGTCTGAAGTGGAATAGTAATTGCTAGGCCTGACAGGACGGCAGCTGTGAATGTACGTACAAGTCCTGTACCAGATCACATCAGTACTGCCTTCTTCCATGTTTACCAGGGACTTCCCTGACTAGGGCATAGTGAGGGAATGAAAAATAAGCAAACACATGAACAGTCAGAAATAGCTGCATTTGGAAGTGTTGAGCTTACTGATGCAGAAACAAAAGCATCCTGGAAGATCAGTGTTAATCCTGTAGACGCAGATGCAGGAAGAAAGACCATCCACCCAAACTGGGCAAATTAAAGCAAGTTGTATTCATGTACATGAGAGACCAAAGAATTAAAAATTAGTTTTTGGGTATTGGTTTAAAGTTTAAAGCACAAGCCTGAACAAAGGCCAGACAGATGGAGACATGTACAGCCACCCACAGGGAGGAGTCGGCCTTACTGCATTCCTTTCCTGCCTACTAGAGATACAGTTGCTAGGAAACCAGCCAGATTGCCCCTCTCTCCTAGGACAGCCAAACAAGGGAAGCCAGACCCTCAATGGTTTGGTGGCCTCAATTCAAAATGTAACATCCTTTTTTGTGTTTCAACCAATAGAATCTTGTCAGGCAGGAATTCTCCTGCTTTGGGCACACTGGGAGGGACTGGAATCTCTAAATCAACCACCTACCCTGAACAGGAGGCACTCTGCTCTCAAGCTCTATGGTGGTGAGGAGATGAGTCTAAGCTATAGCTTGTAATAAAAGATCCTCATATGTTTTGCAACAACAACAAAACAAATCAGAACTGTTAGTTCTGAGGTAGGGAAGGCTGTGTGTGGAGCAAGAGTTTGCAGGGAACAAATCAGGAATGAAGTTTTGGGCTTCTTGGTCTTTCATTACCATAAAAGTTGAGACACTGGAAATGGGATTTATTATGAGAGTCAGACATTCAGGAGGAAGGTTTTGAGTTTTACAGACATAGAAGCAATCAAGATAAAAATTATATTTCAAACATGAAATGTGAAGCAATCACCAAGATTCTTTCAAAATAAATTGAAATGTATCAAAGAATCATTGGAAGGAAGAAAGTGGAGAAACCCACAAAGAAAAGAGATGAGTGTCCAGAATGAGAGGAAGTGAATTTTTCCGGTGTGTCACACAAATGAAGTGATGCAGTGGGTGGCTTGGAAAGTTTCAGATGTGCCTGACAGTTAAGTAGGGTGAGAGCTGAAAAGTATACACCACTGTGAGCAATGTGGAGTCATCAGCGACCTTGACAAGCCCAATCCTAGAGGAGTCAGCAGATTTGTCCCTTTCAAACATGGAAGAAGGGGACTCATAAGAGAATGAGAAGGAAGAGATAATGAGACATCAAGAGGAAAACAGCTTCCAAAGGAATTTTGATACAAATGGGATCAAAGGAAATGGTAGAGGGAAAAGAGGGAGTAAAAGTACTTTGTTTTTTAAGCTACAGTAAACCAAAATGTCCCATACTTGCATGCTTAGGATAACAAGGGGGAAGAGAGTGACAAAATATGTACGATGTGGAAGAGGAAGGAGAAACTTGCTAGAGAATTCTCCTCTAGGCCTGTGAGGCTGCATGAATTAACTTTAAGTATTTTAGCAGGCTTTATACATTAGCATAAATAGTTTGTTTCTGGTAACCCATAGAATGATAGTTTGGCAGGAAGAATGTGGACAAACTACTGTCTTCTACAAAAGCCATCGTTTGGTCATGGAATCTTTGTCACTCCCTCTCAACCTCCAGCACAACCTTGACAATATAATCTATTGTGTCAGTAAATCACAGTGCATTGCAAAACTGATACATGCCACCCTTTCATTTCAACACAGTATAAACTCTATCCCTGGATGCAAGTCCTAGCTCACATTTAGTATCAATAACACTTCACTTTCTGACAGAAAACAACAGCTGATTGCTAAGTGATCAACTCACTCCCCATTTTTTCTCTGAGCTGATCAGCACAACAGGCACTGATGTCCTAATTCACAGGCTATTCCTCTATACAAACAGCCTGTGAGGAAACAATGAGTGAAGACAGTCACAAATCAAGTGAATTTCTAAACACAAAACTAGCAAACCACTTCTTTTCACTAATTGTATTAAAGACAATTAAATTTTAAGGTATCAAAATATTTAGAAGGGAGAGTTGTGAACTTACTGCAATTCTTTTTTAATAACAGCTTAAAACAAGACGTAGCTGTTATCACTCAGTTTGGTGGGGTCAGAAATCTCATTTGTCAGCAGGGCTGTCCTTGATGGCTCCATGGAAGAAGCCATCCTCTGCCTCCTGCAGATTATTGGCTCAATTTGGTTTCTTGTGTTTGTGGGGTGAAAGTTCAGGCTTTCTGCAAAGCTTTCAGTCAATGGCTGTTCGTTCCCAATATGTTTGCATATCCCCTGCTGTGTTTTCCATTGAAGCAGACTTTGCCAACACTGGGCCAAGTCTTTCTCATGCTGGGACTTTCTGAATTTGGCCAAAGAAAGATCTTTGCTGTTTAGACTTGTGTGATTAGATTGGGTCAATGTAGATACTCCATTAAAGTCTTACAAAATTAATCACATTGACAAAGTCCTGTTGCCATGTAATAAAAAATGTTTTTTTATTTTATTTTTCTTATTAGTTACATTTTGTTAATTCTGTGTCCCAGCTGTATCCCGCTCCCTCATTCCCTCCCCAACCCCACACTCCCTCTCTGGTCTCCTCCCTGCCCCTTTCCAAGTCCACTGATAAGGGAGTACCTCCTCTCCTTTCATTTGACCCTGTTTTATCAGGTATTTTCAGGGCTGGCTGCAAAGTCCTCCTCTGTGGCCTAACAGGACTGTTCCTACCCTGGGGGTGGTGGTCAAAGAGCCTGCCCTTGAGATCCTGTTAGAAATAGTCCTTGATCCCATTACTTTGAAAAACTACTTGGTTACTGAGCTACTACGGGCCACATCCAAGCAGAAGTTCTAGGTTATATCCATAGATGGTCCTTGGTTGAGTGTCAGTCTCAGAAAAGACCCTGTGTCCAGATATATTTGGTCCTTGTAGAGCTCCTATCCTTTCCATATCATACTAACTCCCCTTCTTTCATAAAGAAATGCTCAACCTCATTAGCCATTAGGGAAATGCAAATCAAAACGACCCTGAGATTTCACCTTACACCCATCAGAATGGCCAAGATGAAAAACTCAAGTGACAACACATGCTGGAGAGGTTGTGGAGAAAGGGGAACCTTCCTCCATTGCTGGTGGGAATGTAAACTGGTACAACCACTTTGGAAGTCAATCTGGTGCTTTCTCAGACAATTAAGAGTAGTGCTACCTCAAGACCCAGCTATACTACTCCTAGCTATATACCCAAAATTTGCTCAAGTACACAACAAGGACATTTGTTCAACCATGTTTGTAGCAGCCTTATTTGTAATAGCCAGAACCTGGAAACAACCCAGATGTCCATCAATGGAGGAATGGATACAGAAATTGTGGTATTTTTACACAATGAAATACTACTCAGCAATCAAAAAGGAGGAAATAATGAAATTTGCAGGCAAATGGTGGGATCTAAAAAAGATCATTCTGAGTGAAGTATCCCAGAAGGAGAAAGACAAACATGGTATATACTCACTTATATAGACCTGCAAGATATGATAAACATAATGAAATCTACACACTTAAAGAAGATAATCAAGAAAGCAGACACAGGCGAAGATGATCAATCCTCATTTAGAAAGACAAATGGGATGTGCATTGAACGTATGACAGGAGTCTACCGCAAAAGGCATCTGAAAGACTCTACCTAGCAGTGTTTCAAAGCAGACACTAAGACTCATAACCAAACCCTCGGCAGAGTGCAGGGAATCATAAAAAATGTTTTCTGTGGATTGGGGCATAGATAACTTTAGGGAGGCCATTCTTTCTACCAATATTTTATCCAAAAGACTGAAGGCATTATGCACAGGTTAGTATTTCCAATATTATCATTCTATTTAGGAAAGCAAGAAGAGAAGTAAGCAATCACAATTTCCTAAATTTAATTCATTTGATTGGGAGCCCTTCTCTTTCCTTCTCTGTCCCAATCCCCCCTTTCTTTCCATCCATTTCAGTTCCTGAAACTGAGAGCTAGGTGCCAGACAGTAGTACTCTGGGTGCAATGGATGTGAAATGGAACTCATTTCTTCAGCTCAGAAGGAGCTGAAGTCAACCTCCTAAACATAATTTGCAACAGCAGATGGGTGGTAATAAACATGAGTAGATAAAGAGTTTGAGTTAGAACTGTTGCGAGCTACTTTATACATCCTGTTATCCCCAGGGCTAGACTGCGCAGCAGCCATTCTTGCGGGAAAACAAGATTCCCCACCCTAGATCCTGACCTGTCTTTAAAAAACAATTCTTTTTTTTCACCTCGTCTTCAACTGCCCGAATTAAAACTTTATGAACATTTCCTTGAAACTAAAAAGGAAAACACTTCAAAGCTGACAGGAGCTCGCTTACTTTTCTGTATCATAATCTTACAAGGTCAAACAAAAGCCTATAAAAATCAAGGCTGCGAATCACGATTGATAGGAGGAGGAGCTGAGCTGCCAAGCTGGCCTGGCGCCTGCCCATATGTCTAAGTCCTTGTGGGACAGTTGCCGACCTTGGCAGTTCTCTTTCTGCACACCGCATAAGGTTGCTGACGCACGCATTGGCAGAGCCCTGAATATTTAAATGGTAGCAGTTTGTTACATGGATCCTGGCCTCTGTCTTCCATAGAGGAAAAGAAAGACTCAGGTTTGGACATTTCTGAGCATCTAAACAAGTCTGTCAGAAGATAGGAGAGGGTTCTGGAGATTCCTGTTGAATCTGCTAAGGTGTTAAGTCCCCAGTTCTTGGAAATGTTAGCTCCTGTGAGCCCTGGGAGTAAAGACAAAGGCATTTCTAGGGAAATAACTTTTTTGAATAGAATTCTGCTAATTTCATTTTCCTCCTCCATCATCACTGTGGAAATTTCATTAGTGAGGACCCTCTAATGAGCACTCCCCACCTCTGTGTGTGTAGACCAGATAAAAGATATCCAGAGTCTTCCGCAATGACCCTCAACCTTTTATACTGAGATATGTTGAACCTCTCACTGAACCTGGAACTGTTGATACACGCACCGGAACTAGTGATGCACTGACTGACCAAGGCCCAGGCATCTGCCTGTCTCAGGTCAACAGAACTGAGGGAGGAGTTTGATGTCAGAGCTGGGGTTGAACCCAGGTCCTCATGTTTGGGGGGAAGTGCTTTACCACTGGGCCATCTCTCTAACCTGGTAAGAGAACATTTTGATGTTCAAATCGACTGTTCATTCGGCCACAGGGAACAATGTTATGTTGACCCATTCACTCTAAAACTGTGTTCAAGAGTTCTTCGACCATCCCCAAACATCTTAGTAATCATGTGGAAAGTTTAATTTTTATTGATCTCTCTATTTATTTATTTACTTATTTATTCATCCATTTATTTATTTATTTATTTATTTATTTATTTAGGTGTGCCAGGATTTCGTTACCTACTCAGGCTGATCTCAAATTCACTATCTCCCAGACTAAGCATCCTGAATAGTAGGATTACTGGAATGCTTTACCCTAGTTTTACTGTATTTAAAAATATATATCCAAAATGTAATAAGTGTAGCTGATAACAAGATAAAAATAAAACTTAGACATCAATGTAGAAAATCAAAAGTTAAATCATTTGCCCTATATATCTACCTTTAAAATGATATTATAAAAACACCTATTTTTCACTACTTCAGCAATATTAAGTATTTACTCTTGTGGCTACATCTATAACTAAACACATACTTTTATGTCAATAATTATAAACAACTTTAAATGAACATATTTAATTGTGAGGTGTTTTAAAAATGTAGAGTTTACTAGCCACACTTCCCCAGGAGAAATCTATCCTCGTCTTGGATATCTAAACATTTAAGAAAGGTCAGCTGTGACTGTTTTGTTCAACCAGAGTTAGATATAATCTTATATGGATGGGCAGTATGGATGATAACATGATTTTGCCTCTATAAAGTTCTTTGCTTGGCCAGCATAGTCCTGCTTGGCATTTTTGATCCTAATACTGGTGAGATTCTACAACATGGAAGATCCTTTTCATACTGAAAACATATTGCCTTGTGTTTGTTGCTTTTATTCTTTCACAGTTCCCCTGTCCCTCAAAACCACATTTTACTGTCAACTCTATGCTTCCTGCTTTTATCCTGAGAGTCAGAGAATTGAACTGATTGGTGCCTCAATTCATCATCCAGAGAAGATGCATGCAGGAAAATGTCATTAAAATTGTAGAAGGCAAGTTCTCAAAACAGATGATCAGAATTTTCTGGGAAACTGTATAATCTTATGATCAATTAATAGGACACATATTTTCAATAGTTGGAAACTCAGAATATTGATTTAACATAGCAGTTTATATTTAGTAAAAATTACTCACCACACTAGGGAGTATAAATTCCCTGTGCATAATTCTGCCTGCCAAAGTATTTAATGCAGCTTCAGTCATTTATAACAAGGTGCTGAGACCTCAAATAATAGGACAGCTAAATCAATAGGAGTGCTAGGTGATAGACAACCCCCTATGATAGACAACCCTGAATAGGACACTCTGCTTGCTAATGATGACTTCTCTGGATGTTAAGCCTCCTCACCACCAATATTCCTAACACAGGTTTCCACACTATGTTCTGGGTTACAAAGTGTTCCAAATCATACCATCTTAGTATGCTGTTTACTTTGAACTTAACTGTCAAGATAATTTAAATTTACTCATTACTTCCTATGAGAGGACTTGCTATTTTAATTTTTAATAAAAGATCCACAGGGCAGCCATTCCTGAAAAATCCATGTCAGGTTAAAAAAAAAAAAAACCCCAACAAAAACCAAAGAGATATGTTTGTGGGTGGGAGCTAATACTTTCTTCCTGCCAACTTCTCTGATTTAGAAAGCAACAAAAATTTTTCTGAGACCAGATGCACCATTTTGGATTTTGTATTTGGTCCTCTTCCTCAAGTTGCCTTTATTCCAAAACCTGTCTTTGGCCAAGAGCCACAATACCTCCCTCCAAATAATCTTAGACAATGAAAATTAACTGGAAATTAAGAAATGAGTAATATCCTGTAGAAAATCTTTGAAACCATAATTTATTATGAGATTAAATTAAAAAAGATACACACTATTAATTCACAAAAAAAACTTGCCTTAAAAAGAGAAGAGGAAAAAATTAAAACTTAAGTATGTAGAAGAAAATACAATAATACGGAGATTCAGTATCCAGATGTCCATTTCCCTTCCAACTTTATGTGCATGTATATGTGCAGGTCTCTGTGTGAATGTACGTGTGTGAGGCTGTGTTTTTCTGTCTTTGTATGTATATAATTGAGTATTGCATGAACTATGTACTCATATATATATATAGGAGTGTCTTTGTGTGGGCATGTTTGTGTGTTCACATGTGTGGATCTGGAGTTGTATGTGTGTTTGTATCTGTGAAAGCGTGACTGTGTGTTTGTGTGTCTCTGTGAGTGTGTTTGAGGTTAGACCCATATGTATATGTGCATTTATGCATGTGTAATTGTGCAGCTGTAAATGTGACTTTGTATAAAGCATGTGTGCTTGGATCAGTGAACATGGATATGTGATTACGTCCATGTAGGCATGCACGTGTTTGTAAATCTGTGTTGTAGTGTTAAGGAACATATCTGCATGCACATGTTTGTATCCATGTATGCATATAAAAGTATATGTAATCACTGGTATGTGTGCATATGTATGTTTGTGTGTTATTTTGCGCATGCATTTGAATGTGTCTATGGGTGTGTGACTGTGTCTATAAGTATATATAAGTGTTAGTGCTCTGTAAGTATGAGTGTATATATATTTGTGAGTTTGAATAAAAATGTGTGAGCTTACATAGATATCTGTGTATTTATGTATGTGTGTCCTTGTGTATGTGTATGAATATGGACATGAGTGTGTTAGTGTGTGAGCATGTGTATGAATGCATGAAATTCTGTTGAGAAATATGATTGTTTATGTGTTTAAGTATGTGAACAAATATGCAGGGTAATTGCATAAGTGTGTAAGCATGTGAGTATTTGTATGAGTGTGTGAGAAAGTGTGTAAGTGTATGGTATGTCTGAGTGTAGGTATGTAGCCTTTATATTGTGTATGTGTAATTATATTTGTATATGTCCTTTAGTGTGAGAGTGTGTGAATTTGTAAACATGTATGTGAATACATGCATGTTTTATGTGCATGTGTACATTAGTGAGTGTTTGCAAACATATGTGCCTTGTGCATGAATGTGAATTTGTGAGCGTATATGTATGCAGGCATAATGTGCATAAAACTGGATGTTTATGTCTATACAAGGAGCACGTGCTCTACAGAACAGAATCAGTAAACTACGAGAGAGAAAAAGTTCCCATAGAGAGTCTAGAAATAGACTGGCATATATGTGGTGAACTTATTTTCAGCAAAGTTTCCAAGTGATTCAATAACATAAAAGGCATTTTATGAATGGTGCAAGAAAAACCATATATATTCATTATGAAACACTTCAACCTGTCTTATTACATACTCGACATGATTAAAAGTTATAAAGTAATAAAGGATAAAGTAAATCTTCTAAGACAAAGCATAGTTAAATATTTTCATGAACCTGAAGTAGGCTGAGCTTTTATATGTAAATGATTTAATAGCAAATTAGAGTTAATTAGAATAACTTCTCACCGGAAGATACCATTAGGGAAAAAAATAAATAAGTAATAAGGTGAGGAAAATATAAATGGCAAATGAGTCTGAGAAAGGGCTTGTATCTACAACATAAAAGGAATTTCTGCATTTCAATAATAGTTCGACTTACCACATAAAATAAATGAAATATTTATGTAAACACTTTTCAAGTTAAAAAAACTTAATAGCTAAATAAATTCAGTAAAATGCTCAACATTGAGGCTAAGAACACTTTCTGTTCTTCCAAAAGTCCAAAGTATGCTTTCCCTCACCTATATCAGCAGCTCACATCAGCTTGTGATCACAGCTCCTGGAGCTCCAACATTGATTTCTGACCTTTATTGGCACTCACACCCATATGGCAGACACATGTATATAGGTAAGCATAACTGAAACAAATCTTTAGTAAATGCATAGCATTATTAATCCTCAGAGAAATGCAACATAGAGGTCACTTTTCTAAAAGGTCAATTCAAGCAGAGATTGTGCTCTAATTTTTTTCTTATATGGTTTGTGAGAGTGAAAGCAGGCAAACTTACTTTGAAAATTTGTTTGATGAGTTTCAAGAGTTTTATGACCCACACACATAGTTCTGTGCATTTACCCAAAAAAGACTGTAAACAACTATCCACAGAATCTTCATTCTATAATGTTCAGAATGACTTTATCCATAGTTACACCAATATGAAAAGCCATCAAGAACAAGAATGGTTAAAGACAAATAATATTATCCACAATGAAATGAAAATAGAGAAAAGAAGTACACACACACACACACACACCCCAATGTAATAAGTCTCACAAGCTCAAAGAAACTAGAAACAACATATTATTATTTCATGGTATTGTTTAGAAGGAATTTGAAATAATCAAAAATAATTTATGATAATAGAAATCAAATGGCTGGTGAATAGGGGAATCAAGGAAGCTTACTACTGAGGGTAAGAGAGCATTTCTTCATGCTGTAAATGTTGCACATCCAGACAAGGCTACAGCTTGCACACATGAACTAACTTGTTACATCGAAAAACTATAAACTTAAAGTCAGTGCATTCATTGACTGTACAGTCAAACCTAGTAAGACATTAGAAAGTACCTTCCAATTTGTCCATTACTGCTTAGTTCATGCTGTGAATGCTCGTACATATTTTACATAAGAAGTAAGTAGTTCTTTAAGAACAGAACTGGACTGCATCCCCTGGACTCTACCCAGCAAAATTTTTAATCACCCTAGATGGAGAAATAAAAATATTCTATGATAAAACAAAATTTAAACAATATCTACCCACAAATCCAGCCCTACAGAACATAGGAAGGAAAACTCCAACCCAAGGATGTTAAATATAGCCAAGAAAATATAGAAAATAAATAATTTCACACCAGCAAAACACACACACACCATTACCACCAACATCAAAATAACAGGAATCAATAATCATTGGTCATTATTATCTCTCAACAATGGACTTAACTCCCCAGTACAAAGACACAGACTCATAAAATGGATATAAAAACAGGATTCATCATTCTGTTGCATACAAGAAACACATCTCAACGTTATGTCAGAGTAAAGGGCTGGAAAAAAATTCTAAGCAAATAGACCCAAGAAACAAACTGGAGTAACCTTTCTAATATTTAATAAAATAGACTTTCAACTAAAATTAATCAGAAAAAGAGGGAAGAGCACTTCATACGCATCAAAGGAAAACCCACCAAGATGACATCTCAATTGTGATATCTATGCTCCAAATGCAAGGGCACCTACATTTGTAGAAGAAGCATTACTAAAGCTTAAGTCACATATTTGAACCACACATATTAATAGTGGGAGATGTCAACACCCTACTTTTACTAATGTACAGGTCTAAATTCAGAAAATAAATAGATAAATAATAGAACTAACATATTATGACTTAAATGGATGTAACAGATACCTACAGAACATTTTTCCCAAATAAAAAAGAATATACCTTCTTCTCAGTATTTCATGGAACCCTCTCCAAAATCAACCATATCCTTGGTCACAAAGCAATTCTCAAGAGGAAAAAAAAATTAAAATAACAGATTCTCATGGATTAAAGCTGGCCTTCAACAACAGAAACAACAAAAAGCCTATAAACTCATGGAAAACAACGTTCTACTCAGTGACCTTTGGGTCAAAGAAGAAATAAGAAATATATTAAAGACTTTCTAGAATTCAATGAAAATGAAGGCACAACATGACCAAACTTTGGGATACAATGATAACAATGCTAAAAGGAAAGGTCATAGCACTAAGTGCCTTTATAAAGAAATTGGAGAGATCTCATACTAGCAACTTAACAACACACCTGAAAGCTCTAGAACAGAAAGAAGCAAAAACATCCAACAGTACTAGACTGTAGGAAATAACCATACTCAGGGTTGAAATCAATAAAATAGAAACAAAGAGAATAACACACACAAAATAATCTATGAAACAAAGAGTTGGTTCTTTGAGAAAAATCAACAAAACAGGCAAACTCATAGCCAAACTAACTAAAAGGCAGAGTAAGAATATCCAAATTAACAAAATCAGAAGTGAAAGAATGCACTAAACAATGGACACCCAGGAAATCTAAAGAATCATTAGGTCTTATTTCAGTAACCCATACTCCACAAAACTGGAAAATCTAAACACAATGGATTATTTTCTTAATAGATACCACTTACCAAAGTTAAATCAAGATCAGATAAACAAACTCAATTGACCTATAACCCCTAAGGAAATAGAAGCAGTCATTAAAATTCTCCCAATAAAAAAAGGCCCAGGGCCAGATGGAAGAGCTAACACTAATACTCCTCAAATTATTTTACAAAATAGAAGCAGAAGGAACATTGCCAAATTCATTTTATAAGGCTATAGTAATCCTGATATCTAAACCACACAAAGACTCAATGAAGAAAGAAAATTTCAGGACAATTTTCCTTATGAACAAAAACACTTAACAAAATATTCTCAAACAGAATCCAAGAACACATCAAAAACATGATCAAGTAGGCTTCATCCCAAGGCTGCATGGGTTGTTCAATATATAAAAATCAATCAATGTAATCTACCATATAAACAAACTGATAGAAAATAAAGCCACATGATCATCATATTAGATATTAGAAAAGTCTTTGACAAAATTCTACACCCCTTCATGATAATTGTCTTGGAGGGATCAGGGATAAAAGATACTACCTAAACACAATAATCACAATATACATCAATCTGATAGCCAACATCAAATTAAATGGAGAGAAACTGAAAGCAATTTGACTCAAATCATGTACAAGTCAAGGCTGTTCATTCTCCATATCTATTCAGTATAGTACAGGAGGTTCTAGCTAAAGTGATAAGACAACTAAAGAAGATCAAAGAGATACAAATTAGAATGAAAAAAGCCAATGTATCATTATTTGCATATGATGTCAAAATTCCATCAGGAAATTCTTATAGTTGATGAACACTTTCAGCAAAATAGTTGGAAATAGAAAATTAACTCACAAATATCAGTAACCTTCCTATATACAAATGATAAATGGGCTGGTAAAAAAATAAGAGAAAGAACACCCTTCATAATAGCCATAAAGAATATAAAATAATGTTGTGTAGGTCTAATGAAGCAAGTGAAAGACTCGTGTGACAAAACTTCACATCTATGAAGAAAAAAATTGAAGAAGATATTAGAAAATGGAAATATCTCCCATGCTCATGATTCAGTAAAATTGACATAGTAAAAGTGGCCATCTTACCAAAAGCAGTATACAGATTCAATGCAAGTACCATCAAATTCCAACAATATTCTTTACAGACTTTGAAAGAACAATACCCAACTTCATATGGAAAAAAAAAAGAAAAAAACAGGATAGCTGAAATAATCCTGTAATATAAAAGAACTTCTAGAGGGATCACCATCACTGATGTACTACAGGGCAATACTAATTGAAAAGCAGATGTTATTAGCATAAAGACAGAAAGGTTTATCAAGGGAATTAAATAAAACACCCAAAAATAAACCTCCACACCTATGGACACTTGATTTTTGACAAATAATCCAAAACCATACAATGGAAAAAAAGAAACTATCTTCAAAAAATGGTGCTGGTCTAACTGGATGTCTGTATGTAGAGAATAAAAATAGATCCATATCTATCACTCTGCACAAAACTCAAATCCAAGTGGATCAAAGACCGCAACATAAATCCAGATACACTAAGCGTGACGGAAGAAAAAAAGTAGAACATAGCCTTGAGCTTGTTGGCACAGGAGACAACTTCCTGAACAGAACACCAATAGCTCAGACACTAAGATCAACAATTAGTAAATGGACTTCATGAAATCTTAAAAGCTTCTCTAAGGCAAATCTCACCCACTGTCAAAAGGAAAAAATAGCACATTATAGAATGGGAATTATCTTCACCAACCCTATGTCGAACAGAAACCTGATATCCAAAATATATAAAGAGCTCAAGAAACTAGACATCAACAAACTAAATAACCCAATCGGACACTGGGTACAGATCTAAAGAGAGAATTCTCTACAAAGAAATATCTAACGGCCAAGAAACACTTAAATGTTTTACCATCCTTAGTATTCATTGAAATGCAAATCAAAACAACTCTGAGATTCCATCTTACACCCATCAGAATGTCTCAGATAAAAAACTCAAGCAACAACTTATGCTGGTGAGGATGTGGCGCAAGAGTCATTCTGACTTTGGTTGGATCCTGGGCCTGGTCAGATGCTCTCCCCGGAAGTTTGGGCCTGTTGAGAACCAAACCGGAAGTGCACTAAACCAGAAGTGCAAGCTCCTCTGAAGGAAGTTCAGGGCTGTGTCCAGGCAGAAAAGATGGAACACCAAACGAGATCCATATCCCAAGATACTCCGTTAGGCCAAATATTTAAGCAGGAGAAGGGTTAGGCGGGAGAACAGTTTATCTTACAGCCAAGTGTTACAATTCCTTTGATAAACCTTCTCTGTCATGCAGTGAATAGTCATAGCCCTTTTTGCTAAGCTGCCAGCCCCAAGCCAGACAGCAGCCAAACCAAGTGGCTTGGGGAGCCTGAGTTGGCTCTGGTGAATCTGGTTGCTTCATTGGAAACAGCCAGCAACCTGCCATAGCAGATTAACTGTGGCAGGCAGTGTGGGAAAGGTGACGAAAGCTCAGTGTGTCTTGGTGAGTGTCAGAGGTGGCTACCGGGGTGACAGGAAGTGGTGATCAAGACAAGGGCCTGTCCAGCAGCAGCAGTGGAATGGATGAGGTGGGAGGTTGTGCTTCTAGCAAGCCTGGCTAGGCAGGTGAATTCGAATGTTCAACAACAGAACAGTGAAATTTCAGGTGGTCATGCTAAGGAATGGTGTGAGAATTTATTTAGTGAATCAGCGACAGTGGGAGAGGTTTCAGGGGTGAATGTGTTGGATTCCATGGAACTAGGAGTGGCAGGAATACTTCATTTACATGCAGCACCACAGTCCTATCATAAGATGGGGAACGCAAACTTAATTACCCCATAGACATTGGGATGAGGAAAGAACTCCAGGTACAGTTAGAGGTATGGAAAAAGGTCACTGGCTACAAGCTAAGGTACCAAGACATCATTAGCATAGGGAGGGTTTTTCCCGGCATCTCCAGGTACACACTGAACACGGGTTTCTTATAGGGGTGTGGGTGGGAGGAGATTGGACCTGTAATTTTCCTGAGGGCTATATGATATTCCTTAGAGAATCTGGGGTTTCTCCAGATCAGGGGGAAGAGGAGGAAACCCACCTGAGGAAGGGAGTCTATCATTTAGCACCGAGGTTTTCCAGTAATGCCAGACTTTGACCTTAATAGCAGGAACCAACTTGTTTCTTTGGAGTGCAAACTTGTACAGCCACTTTGGAAATCAATTTGGTGGTGTCTCAAAACTTTGGGAATTGATCTACCTCAAGACACAGCTTTACCACTCCTGAATATATACCGAAAAGATGCTCCACCATACCACAAGGACACTTGTTCAACCATGTTTATAGCAGCTTTATTCGTTTGTTTTTTTAATTTAATGTATGATTGTCCTATCTGCATGTACACATGTGTGCCAGAAGAGGGCAACAGATCCTAGTACTGATGATTGTGAGCTATGATGTAGTTCCTGGGAATTGAACTCAGGACCTCTGGAAGAACAGACAGTGTTCTTAGCCACTGAGCTATTACTCCAACCCCAGCAGCTTTATTTGCAAAGGCCAGAAACTGGAAATTAAATAAATGTCCTTCAACAGAAGAATGGATAACGCAAATGTATCACATTTACACAATAAAATATAACTCAGGTATTTAAAAAAAATAGAAAAAAAATCCCAACATTATACAATTTGCAGGCAAATGGATAGAACTTGAAAAGATCATCCTGACTGAGGTAACCCATATCCAGAAAGAAAAACATGGTCTGTATTCACTTGTAAGTGAATATTAGCCCCAAAGTAAAGCATAACCATGCTACAATTCACAGATCCAAACAAAGCTAAGTAACAAGGAGGGCCCAAGGTGGGAAGCTTGAATCTCACTGAGAGGGGGAAATAGAATGGACATTGTGGGGGCACAGAGGGAGGGGTTTGGATGGGGTAGGTGTGAGGATCAGGAAGGATCTGGTTTGGTCTGGAGAGGATGGAGGGAGAGAGTAATGGGAGAGACAACTGGAATGGGGGGGTGTCATCTCTGGGTTGTCCTAGAAACATAGGTCAGTGGAAACTCCCAGGAATCTATGAGAGCAACCCTAGCTTAGGCTTCTAGCAATTGGGGATATGGAGAATCAATCGGCCATCTCCTGTGACCAGGCAAGATTTCCAAATAGAGACCTTAGGACACCAACCCAACCACAAAACATTCAACCCACAATTTGTCCCACTTAGAAGATATGCAGGACTAAAGATGGAGCAGAAATTGAGAGAACGGCAAACCAGTGACTGGCACAGCTTGAGAGCCAGGCCATGAGAGGGAGCCCGCCCCTGACATTCTTAATGAGGTTCTGGTAAACTTGGAGATAGGAGCCTACCATAACCATCATCAGAGAGGTGGCACCCAGAAACTGATGGAAAATGATGCAGATACCCACAACCAAGCATTAGGCAGAATTCTGCCTGGAAGACGGAGAGGAAGGATTATAGGAACAAGAAGGGTCAAGGATATCACAAGAAAACCCATAGTATCAACCAATCTGAGCCCATAGGGACTCACAGAGTTTCAACCACCAACCAGAAATCCCTCATGGGAGTGACCTAGGCTCTCCACACATATGTTACAGTTATGTAGCTTGATCTTCTTGTGGAACTCCTAACAGTGGGAACACGAGCTATCTCTGACTATTTTGCCTACCTTTAGGACAATTTTTACCTACTGGGTTGCCTCATTTAGCTTTAATAGAAGAGGAGGGGCTTAGTCTTACTGCTTCCTGAAAAGTCATGGCTGTTTGATAGCCATTGAGGCTGGACCTTTTCTGAAAAGAAATAGAGAAGGAGTGGATTGGCAGGGGAAATAAAAGGTTGGAGGGAGGAACTGGAAGGGGAAGAGTTAGAGAAAACTTTGGTCAACATGCAACACTCTTCTATGCTTGTAGACAGGAGCCTCACATAACTGTCCTCTGACAGGCTTTATCTAGCAGCTGATGGAAACAGATGCAGAGACCCACAGCCAAACAATAGGCTGAGCTTGGGGAGTTTTGTGGAAGAGTGGGAGGAAGGATTGAGGGAGCTGGAAGAGTCAAGGACACCACAACAAGATGAGCAAAGTAAACTCACCTGGCCCCATGGGGCTCACAGAGACTGAACCAACAACCAAAAAGAACGTATGAGCTTGACCTACACATATGTAGCAGATGTGCAGCTTGGTCATCATGTGAGTCTTCTAATAATGGAAGTAGATGCTGTCTCTGACTCTGTTGACTGCCTTTGGATCTCTTTCTCCTAGCTGAGCTGCCTTGTTTGGCCTCAGTGAAAGGGAATGTGCTTAGTCCTACTGAGACTTGAAGTGCCATGGTGGTAACTCTTGGGGGTCTCTCCTTCCCTGAGAAGAAGTAAAGGGGGGAACAGGGCATGTGAGGGTGGGACTGACAGGAAATGAGGAAGGGTGCTGGGATCAGCCTGTAGAGTGCATAAATAAATAAATAAATAAATAAATAAAGGGGGTCACAAGAACAATCCTAATTTTATTTAGAATTGTAATTTTTATCTCAATCTGCCAATACTGTAGTTTATAATTGCACATTAAATGAGGATTTAATTGATATTTGTAACTATCATGTTGATTACATCACATCATAGCAAAAAAATTTTTTTTAGTTGATAACCTCAGCTTAAAGACTGAATGGCAGTCACCCAAGACCTGCCTAATAACGGTTTAACTTCATTGTCAACTTACGTTTAGAATCACCTATGAGATTGTTGAGGCATGTCCTAAGTGCATCCAGCGGAGTTTAGCTGAAGGTGCGTGGGCAGCACAATTCTAAGGGATGAGGACCTGTAATGAATAAACACTGTGAATGAAGAAAGCTACTTGATCCTGAGCCACCCCCACCTCCACCAATCCCTCTGGCCAACAATGATGCAAGCTGCTCTGTTCCATCAACCCTGAACCGTCTGTGTTAGGTAATTTGGTTCCACAGCTGATGTCACCATACTCCAACCTCCATCAGTACGTGCTATATGTTCCTAAGACTCTCTGCTGCAGCCCTCTGCTTGTCTTCCCCATACTTAACTGTCACAATATGGTACCGCTTTAGACTGCTAACAAAAATAGTACCTTAAGTTGTTTTCAAGTGGAATATTGTATGATTCTTGGAGTCAATGCCTTACGTGGCCATTATTTTTGATGATATGTTTGTTTCTAGATATAATATTTGTGATAGATTTGATTGATTAATATGCCACTCTGATATTATTTATCCTTTATTCATTAATATCAGAAAAGGTGCAATATTCAATTCCAGAGAGATCTCAGTTACTCTCTCTCTCTCTCTCTCTCTCTCTCTCTCTCTCTCACACACACACACACACACACACACACTCACATACGTATCTTCAGCCTTTTGGAAAACAGAAGCTGGATGAGTCAAGCGATTTCCATGGCTCTCACAACAAGTCTAGCTGCATTGATGTAGGACACAAATTTTCCTTAAGTATGGACCAATCAAATGACTACGGCACTCCTAAGCCTCGCAAAACTTTCACCAGCCTTTTGTTATTATATACACAAGTATATTATTCACATATATGACTTTGCTGGGCTGTGCGACTATAATTTTGTATGAGTTTGCTAAACAACATCATAAATCTACCTTGATTTACACTCATTATAAACCAGGATGTCAATGTGGTTTTATAGTTTCCTCACTACTGATGTTTCTCTCTAGGATCATTTCAGTGCTTGATTTTTAAAATGTGTTTTTAAAATAAAATAAGAGTGTCAATAATTTCTGAAACCCTCTTGTCATTTTGCTTATGTCCTTTGAAGTATCTACTTCAAAAGGCAGCAAAATGTACTAGAAATACCAAACAGAATGTCAGAAAATGGTGGGCTCATGTCTGGCTCTGACACTCTATGTATATCAGGTCTCATGACTGGCTGCATCCTCTTCCTCTGTGACCTAACAAGGCTGCACCACCCAGAGGGAGGTGATCAGTGAACCAGCCACTGAGTTCATATCATATATGAAGAATGACAGGAGGGTGGTAAGGAAACTAGTGGAAACTACAAAGCCATATGTCAATATATATATATATATGATTTCTTTGTGTAGCCTTGGCTGTCCTGGACTTGCTTTGTAGACTAGACTGGCCTCAAACTCACAAAGATCCACCTGCCTCCGCCTATCTGAACTCTGGGATTAAAGAGCTTGATATGTTTTTTTATTGTTTTTTTTTGTTTGTTTGTTTTTGTTTTTTGCCTGTGGCTCAAACCTAGCTTTTCCTTGACTGACTTAACATTTCTTTATGACTGGCTTATCAAATCAATTTGACAAAATTGTGGTTCTGTAGATAAAGTATCACACTGAGTAATTGTTCTTTAGATTTGGTTCATTCACTAAAGAGCATAGTGTAATTTTAGTGTGTATAACCTAAATTTTAACACACTTTCAAAGCTTCTTTGTATATCAAAATTATTTTGACTTGATACTTTCGTTTTTAATTTTTATTTATTTATTATTTATTGCAAATTTATTCACTTTGTACCTCTGCTTTGGGACCCTCCCTCGTCTCCTCCCAGTGCCAGTCTACCGCCCTCTTCTCCCCCTATGGCCCTCTCCTAGTCCACTGATAGGGGAGGACCTCCTCCCCTTCTATTGGACCCTAGCCTAGCAGGTCTCATGACTGGCTGCATCCTCTTCCTCTGTGGCCTGGCAAGGCTGCACCACCCAGAGGGAGGTGATCAAAGAGCCAGCCACTGAGTTCATGTCAGAGACAGCCCCTGCTCCCCTTACTAGGGCACCCACTTTGAGACTGAGCAGCCATTGTGCTTCTCTTAAACAGGGGTCTAGGTCCTGTTTATGCATGGTCCTTGGTTTGGAGTATTGGTCTCTGAAGGCCCTGTGGGCCCAGGTTTTTTGGCTCTGTTGATCTCCTTGTGGAGTTCCTGTCCCCTCCAGATCTTTGTATATCCTTGTTCTTCCGCAAGATTCCCTGCACTCTCCCCAAAGTTTGACTTGAGTCTTAGCCTCTACTTCGATACTCTGTGGGTAAATTCTTTCAGAGACTTTCTGTGAGTGTTGAGAAAGACATAGGAATTCATGCTCTCTCCTTGACAAAATAAGGGGAAAAGGTGATCTGTGTTGGCTAGATATAATTTAATTTCTGCATTTATACATCAATACAACTTCAAGAGAACAGTGCAACAGAATTCAGAAAAGAATGTTTTAAATAACATTTGTTCAAAGAAATATGTTTATTTTCCTTTAATTCTAGAACTTAAAAATTTATTATCTATATTTCTAAGAAGCTACTTCAATCAAAGGGGGCTGATATTTTTTATCTGCATCTCCCACCCAAACCTGCTTCCCTTGCTCTTTCACCTTTTCAAATCTACATTCTTATCTTGTTCTCAGTCATGCTAAGTGGACTATAGTATGTTTCATGTTGCGGTAACACAATATGAAGCTTCTTTAAGGTCCAAATTTCTGTCAGGAAAGAGGTCACAAGCGGCTAGGAAATTGAACAGATTTTAAGACATACTGTATTTACTTGGGGTGAAGGCCACTAGTCAGCCACCAGCAAGCATTCATTGGCATGTTTAAGTAACACACAGGCAGCTGTGGACACAAGTGTATACCAGCATACAAATCACAGGTGCTGGGTAGACACACAGGCCTGCAGAAAATATACACAGGCCGGAAGCAATGGTGCCGGTCCAGACATGGCCCTCTGACGTCTAACCTCAAGGGCATATTTAGACAAAATCACACAAATAAAGGTCACTTTTCAAAATATAGTTGTAAAACAGATTGTGTTTCCGCTTCTTTGGGGGTTCCCTGACACCAGTGTTAGCTAGTCTCTCATGATCTGTTGCCTCTCTACTTCACTTATTCTCCTGGATGTCTAGTGTGAGACCATGCCCAGTCCCCATAGCTGAAAAAGTTTATGTAGATTGTAGTTTGTATAATGAAAATCAAATATTGAGTGGTCCCAAGTGTTCAGTTTTTGAGGAGACCCCTTTGGGCTGCTCACAAGATGGCAGAGAAGTTGCATTGCTTCATGGCAAAAGGATACTATGAGATTACAGGAAATCAAAGTTATTCAGGATCCAGTTTTGTTCTTTACAAAACCACCTGTTCTAGCAATAGCTAGGCAGGTTTCTGAAAGAAGTACAATAATGCACCCCTAGCCCAGCATTCCCAATGTTTTAATCACCTCTCACCAGGCCCTGCCTCCTAGCAGTTCACTTTGAGATTGCTGCGCTGGGGACACATCTTCTGGCATGTGGACCCATGGTGGAAATGCTCCAGCCATATCCAAACCAGTAAGCCTGCAAACTGGTTGCTCTCTGCTTCACTGAATTTTTTCTGAGAAAGTGGCATATAGTCTCTAAATTGATAACCAGGAACACCTGCCAATTTTGATTCTGTCATGTAGCCACTGCTTACATTTCACACTAATTGTAATCATAGAAATTTTGCATCATAATTTTCATAAACTGTGGCTTTTACTGCTATGGTTTTAGTAGCTTCCCCTCTATGACTACCTTTTTTTTTCACTTATTTTCCACAAATCATCACCATCAGGCTACTGTTTTTCTCAATGTCTTCTGTCTTGAGATGACTTCTAGTTTTAACCATGGTCTAAGGGATTATGAAGAAATTCAGCCTCCTCCCCCCTTCTAACTGAATGTAATAAATACAGAGCCATGCCACCTGTTCTTCTCTACTTAGAGGCTTTGGTAGCATCCATGTTGGGTTTCTGAGCTATTCAGAACACGTTTTTCCTGAGTGTGGCTGCTACCCTGCTAGTAGTCTCCTTTTTCCATTTCTTTTTTCGTTTCTTATCACATGACTTTTACCTTATGTGGAGTATTAGGATGTTCAGCTATTAAAATTACATATCAAAATGTGGCCAACACAAAAATAATAATGTCACCTGTGAATCCTAGAGAGTTCACTCTTTCTAACACAAGAATTAGCTGTTCCTCTGTTTTCTTCTTTCTTAAACCCTAGAATAAAAATGGAATGTTCAATAAGCATGCTGCAATAATAAAGTGGCCATAAGGTTAAGAACTATTTAGTAAGGGCAGGAGGCCAGAAAAATAGAAGTAGCTTGCCTCATTGTTGTAGCAGCCATATATTCTTGGATTATTTAGACATAATTTCAGCTGTGAGAAAAATATCTCAAAATAATAGTGCTAAAACAAGATAGAAGTTTGTTCCCTTTTCATGTAAAAAATGTTCAAGAATAAATGAGCCCAAGGATAGTCTGTCTATTCCTTGGTTATTCTCACCCTTTCTCTGCTATGTATGACTTTGGAATAAAAAGCTTAGTAAACTGTAATATACAGCCATCACATCCCCTTTTAGTTTATGGCTAAGAAAGTAGGACCCGAGAAGTTATGCTATTTCCTTTAAAATATACTCACCACAAGTTACATAGCAGACTTCTATTTATGTTCCTCAGCCAGAAATTAGTCATGCATCATACTCAAGTGTTAAGATAGCCATGTGTTCAGCTAGAAATAATGAATGTTAGAGTGAAGGAAGAGGCGGTAGAAACAGAGGAGGGTAACCAGCTGTTTCTGTTCCAACTGGTCACCCTAGACTTCTGAACACATTGAAAAGAATTCTATGCTTCACTAAGTCTCTTTAATTACAAGTCAGTTTCATGTGACCCAATGAAATCTCTAACTAATAATAGGTCTTAATAATAGGTAAGGTACTTAAATCACAGAGGCCGAGCATATGATTTATGGGAAGAATACACTGACCAAGGAGGACATGGATTGATGATTGGAAATTGGTGATGATTGTCCTGCTGGGTTAGCTCACCTTGTTGTCTTAAGTGTGACTGAGATTTTGGGAGGGATGCCTTACGTTCACTTGGTGTATAAGATTAAGAAAATGGAAGAGAAATATGGGCTGTTGGGTTATGTGTCTGTTTGCTCTCATTCTCCGCAGCCCATCCTGTGAGCACTGAGTAAAGAGTGGCTTTAATTAACTAGAAAAACTCTGCATTCATGTTCTGGTTAACCTGAGCAAAAAAGTTCATGGGATTGTTATGATGAAAAAAAAATTTTGGAAAACCCGAATCATAATTCAAAGAGGCAAACATATAAATCACAGTGCATAAAACTAAGCAGTGAAGTTGAGCAATGGAGCTCCCCTCCTAAGAGAGAACTATAAGTGAGGGAGAGTTTCTGATCCTGGTCTTTCCACATAAAAACAAACCAAGCAGGCTGCAGTGTTTTGGTGCATGTAATCACATAATAAACTATTTTCTAACAAAATATTGATATTAGTAACACAACATTCAGCTTGTTCTTAACCTCTATGAAGAAGAGAGAAGGGATGGAAGTAGGCAGGAACAGATACATGATTTAATTAAAAGGAAAGATATGCATTTTCAGTTTGAATGGTTTAGGTCTACACTTTAAACTTAATGTCAAGTGCTTTTGTATCAAGTAATACATAATAAACTCTTATTTTATTTTATATGTAGGTCTGGAACAATGCCTAAGGTAGACCAGTAAAGAAGGTAGCTTCTTTGGGTTGCATAGCTTGGTCATAGTTTATGCCTATGGGCCTGGCAGAATTGTTTAATGTATGGCAATTGGCATTTGTGAATCAGCCCAACAGAAACACTAAGTTACAGGTTTCCTTATTGGTAAACAGAAGATGTGTAATAGTGTTTATATTATGCTTCAGCTCTTGTTGCAAGATCTATTTTAAAATGTATTGCTTTAAATTTAAAGGAAATAATCATTTCTAACATACATTGTTTCAAAAAGAATGCGACATGTAAAACCAGATATTTTGCCAACAAAGCTACTTCACAGAGGAAATAGTGACATGTGTGAAGCATGAATCAGAAGATTGAAAGACAGGGTGAGAGTGCTTTTCATTGTAAACCTTTCTGCTCTGTTAGATGCTTATCGCCTGTACATACATTATCTGCTTAGGACACTCATTCGAAACAATACAAAGCTGTTTGCCGTGCAGTGTGCCCCATGCCGTGCTTGCTGTAACCACATCAGCTCCATATCTTATATCCTCCCTTTGTGTGAGAAGCCACTGTAAACACTGTAGATGCATTAAATCTCAAAGTGCACACAGTAGGGAAACAAGATGTATTGTCTGACTCCAACTTACTTATTCTTGCAAGCTTATTCTTACTCTATTCTACATTCACTATTGTTACTCCCGCTTGTTGTGTTACTCGTCTTTCTAAGTTAGCAGACATGATAGAAAGTGCTCTGAATTAAAATGCTCAAGTGACCTTCCACCTATGTAAACACGCCTCTTTGAGAGCCTGAGTTTTCTGCTATAAAAAGTAAACAGTGCCTTGGAATAAAGTAGAAGGAGATGGCAACCAGAGTGCATCGCCGCAAGTATGAGTTACTATTATTATGAATGACCCAGAGTAACATTTCAATCAGCAAAGCTACAAATCAATAGAGGTGCTGCGACTGAAAACAATTTGGAGACCATGTCTGCTAGCAGCACAGTGGCATTTCCTCCCTCCTCGCTGCTTTACATAGTCTATGGTGTCATGCATAGCAACAGCCTTGAAGCAGATCAGCAAGAACATAATGAGCACACTTTTAGCAGGAAATGTTAAATCATCCGTATCTGTTTTCATGGGTAAGTCTCCATTAATTCAGGGGTTGGCTTTCTCAGTTGAAAAGAATGGAAATGACTTTATGTTGTTTACTGCACATGAATAAGCTGAACAGTTGGTTGTAAAGTAGAACATAATTTATGTGGATTTTTTCTCTCAAAAGATTATCGTGGCAGAATTGCCACAGAATTTGTTTACACCTCTACCTCTTGCTTCTTTTGGTTGATCTGCTTCCTTGATCTAAAAGAATCCATTGGAAATGCTGTCATACAAAAACAAAAGGCTTTACCAAAAATTAAATAGAAAATGGAAAAAAAATTAATTGATTAGAAAAAAATAGCACCCACGAAAAATAAATTTTAGGTTTATCAAACTAAAACCTTCAATTTCCATGTCTTATACTTCTGTAACACTTGTAAAAATGAGGGAAAGGCAAAAATATGCCTCTTTCTTGTTTTTATAGCCCTGTAAAGTTACCTGGCACACTAGCCTGTGCTTTGGCTTATTTTAGTTTTTCTTGGCTCTTATAATAGCTGAAGCTGAAAAACGTTCTTGTGAAGAGCTTTATCTATTTAGTAATTAAAAAATCAATTCAGTATGTCAATAAGCTCAGAATGCTTGGTTTATTTTTGCACAGAATTAAGTTTTTCTCTGAGGAGTATTCTATCTCTCCCACCTTCACCTCCCTCCAGTGTCACTCTGGGAGGCGCTTCCTAAGGGGAGAAGACTGAAAATGCGGGGGAACATGGGAACACAACCCACATGGAAGTCTTTATTTAGAGAGCTTTTATCCAAAGATTTAAAAAATGCCAACCAAGGTATTCAGTCCTATTCTAGCCAAGATGGGGAATAAAAGAAGGTGCCTAATGCTTGGTACACCTACATCCTGGAATAACTTAGCATTTCTCTTATTTTGCTGCTTCTGATGGAATAATTTCCCTGGAATCACATATCTGAGGATCATAGCATCAATTGTAAGAGCTTGCTGGACAGTAAATTTCTGAGTGGGGATTTTGGAACCAATCTGATCACACTTTAGATTTCTCAGGTAATTTCTGGCCATGTAGTTTGACTGCCTCAGCTGAAGCAGCCAGTTTATTGTATTTCAATAAATAGAATTATTTAAAAAAGAGAAATTTCAAACAGTAACATCACACTGTTGGGAGCAAAATGATCAAAAGGTGTGTTTAGTGTAATGTGACCACTTGATGCCACTTAACATGTATTTAATATTTTAGAACAAGCCTTCATCCACTCAGTGTTTTCCTTACCTATTACAATGGGGGGCAGGGTGTAAACCACTTCACTTTTCACATGTTCAAGCAAAGACTAAATATTTAGCTTGAGAGTTATCATATCCCCAGTTTCAGCCATGCAATTCCTTGAAGGGAAGAATGAAGGCAATAGATAGAGAATGTAGGCAATTGTCTACCTTCCCATAAAACTTTATGATCACTAAAATAAGTATTTCATACTTGTACTTGACTGTGTATATATTAGGTTGCCTAAAATGTTTCACATGGGTAGGTAATGATTGATGTGCAAGGCTATACTATCTGATGCCCATTTTAATTCTAGTGTGATCTCTTTTTGCTATTTAGTTCCTCTTTCCACCTGTGCAACATTTAAATACTACCCCAAGGAAAACTATTTCCATGGGAGGACCATTTGACTGAAAAGTGTTCACAGTCATTTCCCATACAGACAGAAATGGTTCCATAGCTAGCAAATGCACCTTTGAAATTAGATGAGCTATTGGAATATTTCAAAACATGGCATCTTATTCTTACCTCATGACACAGACTTTCCAATATATCCTAATACAGATTCTCTGAAATTGCCTGTGTTGATTTCTCTGTATAGTAGAAATTGGTCATCAGCACTGCTTGATCAGGCAATGCTGTGTATTTGTTCATGTCTATGACCTTATGATTTATAATTAGAAACATATATTTGTTTTTAAAAATTTATCCAGTAATAAATATGGCAGGACTCTTCAACCCTTGGAATCTCCAAGACTGAGTCATGCTAAAAAAGATTAGTGGTGGAGAGCTTTCCTGTTTTGCCCCAAGAGGGACTATATGCCAAGAGACTTAACTCTTTGACTGAAGGGTAAGAGCCTGTATCCTTTTATCCTGCCCCTTCTCTGTTCTACCTTTCAGGAAGTGAGAGCAGCTAATTGCCAATAATTAAATCCTTCTGCCTATTAGCAAAGTTTCCAAGAAAATCCAGAAGGACAGTGCTTTGACCATGAGGTGGCAAATGGAGGCTAAGGAGCATGGTGGGCCTTAGAAGGCCTGAAAGTCATTAAATATGGCTCCACACTGTGCTCTGTGTATCATCTGACTGTTTGGGAGTAGTGTTAATTCTTTTTTAAAAATTAAATTTATAGTTTTTATATTAATTACAGTTTATTCACTTTGTATCCCAGCTATAGTCCCTTCCCTTTTCCCCTCCCAATCCCACCCTCACTCACTCATCTTCGCCTATGCCCCTGTCCAAGTTCACGGATAGGAGAGGTCCTCCTTCCTTTCCGTCTGACCCTAGCTCATCCAGTCTCATCAGAACTGGCTGCATTGTCCTCCTCTGTGGCCTGGCAAGTCTGATTCCCCATACAGGGGTGGTGGTCAAAGAGCTAGCCACTGAGTTCATGTCAGAGACAGTCCCTGTTCCCCTTACTAGGGAACCCACTTGGATACTGAGCTGCCATGGACTATATCTGAGCAGAGGTTCTAGGTTATATCCATGAATGAGTGAGGTATCCCAGAAACAGAAAGACATACATGGTATATACTCACTTATAAGTGGATACTAGACATATAATATAGTGTTAATTCTTAAAGTCAAAAACTGAAAAAAAAAAAAACAGTAAAAACAAAAACAAAACAAAGTCAAACTTGCTGAATCCTGTGATCCTACTCTAGAAAGTTATCAACTCTCGAATGAAGTGTGATGAGCCAGAAGCAAAGGGGACAACATGGACCTTACATTGGTTTCTGAAGTTGAGGCAGTCATTTTAGATTGAGAACTCAATCTATCACTTGGTAAATACTGTTAAAATGAAAATAAATTATAGGACACTAAGCTGGCATCAGAAATTTGTTCCATGACATGGAAAACCTCACATGTGTCTTCCCTCATATAGTATATGTGACATATGATGAAAAACCATTTCCTGTAAATCATAAAGAATTTTACAATACTTGGGAAGATCCAGCAAAGAGAAACCCCATAAACCAAGTTAAAAAAGATCAGGATAAAAGTTGAAATATGCAGTTAAATTTTAAAGCTGAAGGTAAGAGAGTGTTTGAGAGGATATAACCACTAAATGAGACAGGGATATTTAAAGTAAATGTCCATGTTAACTCACTTTCAACATGTTCTTTCCTTTTCCTCACCTACAACTTTGTAGAGACATTCAGCATAGCCAGGGGCACCAGCTGAGCGTGCTCAGAGATGTTCCTGTCAGCCATTTAAAACTCCCAAACACATATTCCAAGAAAATGACCTAATGATGCCCCAAAATATGCCCCATAGTTTTTCCTTTTGGATGTCTGACCTTAAACTGGGCCTGCTGAGGAACATGCCTGCCTTCAACACACCTTTTCTTCAAGAATGTGTTCAGGGTCCACAGTCACATGCCCTTGCTTGTGAAAATGCTTTGTAAATAATGCCTAGACTGTGTTGACCTGACTTGGCTCTGTTTTTAAATCTCTATAAATCAAGTCACGAATCTTTTACATTAGTGTAAAAATGTGATTCAGTCAGTTCTAGCTGCTTCCCATGATTGATAACAGGGACAGACTTTTCGACTCAACTTTGATAAGGAGAACTGAATACCTCCTGATCTCCAAATGTTGTTACAAAAGCAAGCTCTCAAAGCACTTGGGGGTTAATACCAGGTTAGTTACCACACTAACTTGCAGAACTATGCCTTGGGGACAAAGCAAAGTGAACAAGTCCATCATTAAGAGTTTCTCTACTTTCATCATCCCTCTTCTGAGGTTTCTACTCTGTGCTATAGCCTACAGGCCTTTCATTTCTACACTTTTAGCTAATTACTAGTTAGACTGGTTAACTCGAGATCCCTTTCAGCAGTATCTTCAAGGTCCTAAAAATACCTAAATGAGATTTTTTTTAAAGGCTTTATAGGATAGTAACTTACAGCTTTTAAAAATTTTAGCTCCTGATATGAGAATCCCAACAGACATCTGTGAATTTCTGAATTCTCTAAGAATTTTACAGTGAGCTGACTCATATAATAATCATCCAAACATTGTTCAGACACACCTAGTTATAAAACTTGCTTCAGATTATAAATGTATTAACATATTGAAAAAGTTCTTGGTGCATGGAAGGTTACATGAGTGAGGATATTGTTCTTAGAGTCCTGAAAGAAATTGCCCACTCTGGGGAACAACACCTCATATTTTTTCATGTAACATGTTAACCTTATTAAATTTCTTTTGAAGACTTAACTATTTCACTATGCAAGGGTATAATGCTGTGGAGCCAAATTATTTTAAGCTGCATGATGAGTAAAAAGGAAGGTCATGAACCTACGGAAGGGCCCAGGTCCCTCTGTCTTAGATGGCTCCACGCATTGTGTGGTACACGCCATAGTTCTATATGTACAATTTGCAGCATAATTGAAATGGGGCAATGGCTGGGATTGGATGACATGACATTAAATCCTATATCTGTAACATATATTTAGTTTGTGTCTTCTAGGTGTGACATTGAAGCTGCAGCCCTGAAATCTTATTAAAATGACTGCTTAAAGAAGATCTGAAAAACTCCAACCTAGGTGGGGAAAATCTCAAGGGATGCCAACCCCAGATAAAGAGATATAAGCAATTAACAGCTGCTGAGAGGAAGAGTGAAAGAATTAATCATCCCCAGAGATGAGCCCCCGATTGATTATGTAATTCCAAGTGGTCAACCTTAAAAACATATACATACAGGCAACACTGAGCAGACTCAGCAGGTTAAATTTATGTATTTATTCATTTGTATATATAGGTAACCACCATGGTTAAAAATGAGAGCCTATAAATTTTGGAGGAAACAGTGCAGGTACAAGGAGGAATGAAAGGAGGAGATGGAGGGGGAAATTATGTAATTACATTTAATAAAACATAAAAAAGAAAAAATATTTTTAGAGCATATATCAAAATTATTCTAAAGTTAATCAGAATGGATAAACTTGCTAAAACAGCTACAGTTATTTTACAAAGAAAAAGGAAGGCAGAGAAACATGTCTTACCATATGGTGCTAGGAAAACTCATGAATCAGAAAAGAAAGGGGATAGGGAACACTGCTTGGCTCTTACTTACATCATTGCATCCCCAGCCTACAAAACTGCCTGGGCAGTCAATTAGTATTAGTGAATGATTAGGTCAGTGAACAAATGAATGAATTAATTGATATAAGGCTTGATAACTCCTACAGAAACATACCCCCTTTCACTTTTAAATAGTACAAAGGATGAGTCCACATTACAGCAGCATCAGTGAGATGCAGTGGATCTGTTAGTTGAAATTTCTGGGTTTGAGTCCTCGTTTTGTTACTTGCAACTCAACTTTTTGTTTGGATTCATCCCTTGGTGCTGGTTGTTAGGGTTTGACTGTGAAATGACCCCAGAACTTCCTGGGTATGAACACATGTGTGTTTTGAAAGTTGGTCCAACCCTTTTGCTTTTACTGGAGAAAGTTAGTTCCTGAGACCTACACCTCATGTGTTGTTGCCCAGCTCCAATCTCTTTGCTTCTCAACCTGCTAGAACATGAGTGATGTGTGACTCCATGAACTCATGCTTCCCCAACTTTGACACACTGTTTCCTCTCAAGCCATGCACCAAAGTAAATCCTTCTACCCTTAACTTATTTCTTCTCATACCTTTGGAAAAGCAGAAAATATGCTTGATTCTTTAGCTCTACTTAGTAGTTGGGAGTAAATGATTATTCATCTAAGCCCTGTGAGGAATGTTGCCTTTGATCAAGCATCAGTGACAGCCAGTGTGGTAGTGAGTGTCTGTAATTCCAGCATTCGGGAGGCATAAACACCAAAATTGTTGCAAGTTTGAGGCTGCCCTGGTCTCCACAGTGAGTTTCAGAGCAGCTGGTTTTTTATTTATTAATTTGTTTACTTACTTACTTATTTACTTACTTTACTTTACATCCCAATTGTAGCCCCCTCCCTTGTCTCCTCCCGATCCCACCCTCCACTGCTTTTTCCTCCTATGCCCCTCCCCTAGCCCTCAGAAAGGGGAAATCCTCCCCTATCAATTGACCCTAATCAATCAGTCTCTTCAGGAGTGCTCCTGACCCAGAGCACAAGAGCTCCACAAGATGACCAACAGAGCCAGCAAATCAAAGGGTCCTGCAGAGACTGATGCACCAACCAAGGACTATACATGGAGAGGACCTAGGCCCCTTGCTCAGATGTAGCTGATAAGCAGCTCAGTCTTCAAGTAGGTTCCCTACTAAGGGGAGCAGTGGCTGTCTCTGACATGGACTCTGTTGCCTGCCTCTCGATCACTTCTGCCTGACAGGGCAGCCTTGCTAGACCACAGAGGAAGGGGATGAAAGCAGTCCTGATCAGACTTAATAGGCTGGAGCTTTCTAAAAAGATCCTATTACAGAGAAACACACAACAATGATGTGGCATGTCACACCCCAACCCCTGCCCTCTGAGGCAGGTCTACTGTCTGCATATGACCACCTCAGGAACCAGTCTGAGCATGTCCATGTCCTTGAAGCCAAGCTTTGCTCACATAAATCACTTGAATGGCTTCAGTTAAACTTATTGCTATTTCTTATTAATTATTCTGGAATCATATAGATATCAATGTTTGTGAATTCATTCATATTAATCTTACCTCACAAATCATGATCACTCTTCCATTCCTGCTTTAACTATTCTTGTACTTTTCAAGCACCTAAATCTCTTTTCTTAAGTTCATCCCTTCATGAGCGTGACATGTGATGCCTTTTTCATGGGTGTACTATATGTATATGAAATTGCTATATAAATCCTATATCAAAACAGATGAAGGAAGAAATATCACACAGAAAGTTTTGTTGTACATTCAGGCTGACCTTTTCTTAATACTTGTTGCATATAACTTAAATTTCCTATAGTTTTCACTCATAGTTATCTTTCTAAATGTATCAACTTGTGACAAGTTCTAAACATTTTAGTTTATTTCTTAATTTTGGGAGGTGTGGGTTTTCAAGGATTTATAAACATTTTTCATGAACTATTGGGAGTTTGAGAATGAGGGTTATGAGTTTTGTGTTGAGAACTCCGTGCAGAGAACATTGTTGTCACGGGGTGTGTTTATGTAACAAACATCTGATGTTTTATTATTTTCCACTCACACAGGCATTTTTTTTCTTACTATGCCTGGATACAGACACATGACATGAATAGCTTCCTGCTATTTCTTCGTGTTCAGAATTTGCTTTTACAACCTTCTATGCTCAGTGCTGGAATATTTTTGTTTTTATTATTTTGCTTTTGGAGCATAATAATCCTTTGTATGATTGATTTCTTAACCTGTTATATTTTTTCATTTCAACTTTGAACATTTTTGTTTTATGCATTGCTTGCTTCTGGAACCCCAATTATATTTGGGTATCCAGTTTGCTTACTAGAATTATCAACCTTATCCTGGCTGCTTTTCTCACTTTGCCTTTCTCAGCTTCACTTACTGAGGTTATTTCAAGCCATTCTTTATAGCACTTCTTCCATTTCCAGACATGTCACTAACTGTGCACTTCTTTAAATTTACACAGGATTTACTGTACTGGCCTTAGTATTTCATCTGCTCTCATCCTCTGCTTGTCCTCGCTCCATCCATTTCTGTGAATCAAGTGTATTTTGATGTTCTACCTTATCTCCTCTACTGAGGTCTTCCTATATTATTTTTATTGGTCCTCAACTGTCAAAAACTAGACAATTTCACATTCAAATATTAAGGTGGTTAGGAGGCAAGCATTTGAGTACCTCCTGGTATCTACTGTGTGCTGAAGTTCACACTTTGGAAACAGTTCTTAGAGAATATAATATACATCTTTATCTAACAATAGTCTACTTTCAAGAAACTATTACACTTCATGAGCAATATGATACCTAAACAGTGAAAGTTGTGTTATTACCACCCTCATATATACACAATTGGTTTTCTTTTACATGTGTAAAAATTTGCCAATTTAGTTGTGATTTTTATTAAAAATATGGAAATTTTTATAATTATTAAATAGTCTCAGATGTTGGAAGAAAAGATGTACTATCATTATGCCATGAAATCCTTGTTTCAGATTTTTAAATAGGTTAAATATGTGTACAAAATAAAGAAAATGAAAATAGCCTTTATAGTTGCCTATGTAATAGACAAGTGATAGTATGTCCATGTTCCTTGATTCTTTATGGTCTTTTTCATTTGTAGTCCTCAGAAACTTAACTATTTCTAGGAATGCACTGTGGTAAATACCTCAAAATGTAGTGTCTGGACTTATAGTTCATTATACGATGCTTTGCCTTGCTAGCAACTGTTGTATAGATTCTTGTTCACTTCATGATGCTAGCTAGAGCTTTTCAAAAGTAATCATACTGATAAGATAGATGTATGAATTGATAGACATATAAGTATAGCAATTATGAAGACCTACTTACAGAAGTTAAGTATAATATGTTTCCTAAAAGTTGGAGACTCAGCACATGAGTTGCATATAGAACAAATTCAGAGGCTCAAAAGCACCAGTGATAGACATGACAAATGCCAGTAGGAGAGAAGAGGATGGAAAAAACAACTCTAAAGCCACTTCCAGAGAAAACTTGCACTGTCACTTCTACCTTGGTCTCTTGAGGTCTCAACAGGTTAATGCTATTCACCAACTGGGTAGGGCAGTCTGCTGTACTTAGTACTTTATTTTAAATCTTATCTGGAAGACTCGTGCAGATACACCCCAAAATAGAGTTTTTAAATAAATATCTTGGAGCTCTGTAAACCTGTCAAGTTGGTATGTTTGGTTGATCTGAGAATATTTTCTACCATTGTCTTTTCAAATACTTACACTGATTTTTTTCTTTCTTACACTTTGGAATGCTATATTGGATATTTTTTCTGTTTTAGCTTTTGTAGGCTTTGACTATTTAAGCCTAGTTTATTTGGGGTTCCTATGTCTCTTTTTCCTTTATCCACCTCAATTCCTTCCAACACCCCAACACCAGGTAGAAGAGAAAGGTTAGTGGAGAGACAGGGTATAGTTTTCTTTAGCTACTTTCTGCTGGTTATGGTTGTTGAGTTCCTAAATGCCTACCTCCCTTTCAATCCACCAACCTTAGGCAGGAGAGAAAGAAACTTAATAGGGATGGGGGTGTGGACCTCTTTAGAAGTAGTTCCTTAGGGGATTCCACTCTTCATCCTCAGTATACCAACAGCTCAGTCAAACAGCAAACAGGAACAGCAACAGCAAACAACAACAGTAACAGCCCTCTGCTGCAGCAGTAGCTGAATCAGCAGCAAGAGCTGCAGTAGAAATAGCCACGGCAACCTCAAAGCATTCTCTGAAGAATTTCTCTCTAACAGTACCTTGAAGTTAAGCGAAGCAAAGCGATGTGAATCGTTCTCTCTGTATGTGGGATCCTATTTATACCTTCTCAGAGTGCACATCAGGATGTTTTTTAGCTGCCAAAAACCATACCCCCTGCACAAGGTACTTTCTCAAGAATCAGGATCATGTGTCCTCATAAGCCTGTTTATCAGCTGTCAAAGATCACATCACATGCCTCACATGAGGCTCCTATCAGCTATGGACAAAGCATTTCCATATAACAAAACATATCCACACATGATAATAACAAAAACATATCCACACATGATAATAACAAAAACATATCCACACATGATAATAACAAAAACATATCCACACATGATAATAACAAAACATATCCACACATGATAATAACAAAAACATATCCACACATGATAATAACAAAAACATATCCACACATGATAATAACAAAAACATATCCACACATGATAATAACAAAAACATATCCACACATGATAATAACAAAAACATATCCACACATGATAATAACAAAAACATATCCACACAAGATAATAACAAAAACAAACATATCCACACATGATAATAACAAAACATATCCACACATGATAATAACAAAAACATATCCACACATGATAATAACAAAAACATATCCACACATGATAATAACAAAAACATATCCACACATGATAATAACAAAAACATATCCACACATGATAATAACAAAAACATATCCACACATGATAATAACAAAAACATATCCACACATGATAATAACAAAAACATATCCACACATGATAATAACAAAAACATATCCACACATGATAATAACAAAAACAAACATATCCACACATGATAATAACAAAAACAAACATATCCACACATGATAATAACAAAAACAAACACATCCACACATGATAATAACAAAAACAAACACATCCACACATGATAATAACAAAAACAAACATATCCACACATGATAATAACAAAAACAAACACATCCACACATGATAATAACAAAAACAAACACATCCACACATGATAATAACAAACACAAACACATCCACACATGATAATAACAAAAACAAACACATCCACACATGATAATAACAAAAACAAACATATCCACACATGATAATAACAAAAACAAACACATCCACACATGATAATAACAAAAACAAACACATCCACACATGATAATAACAAACACAAACACATCCACACATGATAATAACAAACACAAACACATCCACACATGATAATAACAAAAACAAACACATCCACACATGATAATAACAAAAACAAACACATCCACACATGATAATAACAAAAACAAACACATCCACACATGATAATAACAAACACAAACACATCCACACATGATAATAACAAAAACAAACACATCCACACATGATAATAACAAACACAAACACATCCACACATGATAATAACAAACACAAACACATCCACACAAGACAACCAAGACCTTCACTACAAGGCTGTACTATTATTTTAATCTCTTTTTGTTTCATGTAATAAATTCTGCGGCCTTAAGTGCAATTATCTTTTCAAGCTCTCATTGTTTTCTGTTACTATTACAGAATAAATTCATTACCTATTTCATACGTCTAGCATCATACCATTTCATTCTTTTCTATGGCTGTATATCTGTTGGAATTTCTCATCATTTCACTCATGTTATTCATATTTCCTTAAGTTCTTTCAATTACTTTGTAGTTCTAACATCCATCTCACTTTCAGACCATCTTCAGTTCAATATCTTCTTTGCTGATATAGGGTCATATTTTCTTGATTGTATCTAAGTATGATAACTCTTAGGTATTGTGAATTATGATAGAAGATGAAAACTGTAATAATTACTTAAACAGGGCCCATGCCAGCTCTGCTGATTGTCAGAATTTGTGGGTGAGTGTCATAATAATTGAAAGTGTATACACTGTACCATAAACACTGAATGTTCTAAGGAAAAAGTGGACCTTCCATGCCAACAGAGCTTGAGATCTGAAAATTTTTATGCTTTTATGAAAATGTATTTCCATCATTTTACCTTTTCTTCTCTTATCATAACAACAATTATGAAGTGTTTTATGACCACAATTAGAAATTTTTATTGCAATTTTGAGTGCTTTATCGCTTCATCAATCGTTTTTGATGATTTTTCTCTTTGATTTTTAGAATTGATAATTTTGATGGATGTTTCTTAGAGTTGACTACCGCTCCCTCTTCAGAGTTGCGCAATTATGTCAGTCCAGGAAATTTTCATGTAAAAGTCAGGTCTTTTCGGTTTGTAATTTTCACTTGGTCGTTCTTGATGCTTCCAACTATGCTATTGATATACCCCATCCGTCTTCTCATTTCATGTTCCTGTCTGCGTTCTCACTTTTATTTCAGCTTGTATTTTAAATAAGCAGATTTATAATATTTTAGAGCTACTGGCTGCCAATTCCAATGTGTACATGGCTAAATCTGTGACTGCTTCCTTCCTTACTCCTCTCATGTACTAATCATATGTCTAATTAGTTTAAGTCATACACCTGGTATGATAAGTGTCATCTGGAAGTAGGTATGGATTATGTTGTCTAACTTTAAAGGCATGGACTTTGTTTCTCTTGACATCTAAATTTTCCAGATCCTCCTGATTCTGTTAAGATTCATCTATGATTTATTGAGATATAAAACATCTCAGTTTTCTCCTTGTTCCAATGGCATCACTGGGTCTTGTGTCTTGGGTTTTAATAGTTACTCCTGGCTTTCCCAGTGTGTTTAACAAGTACCTCAGCTACTTAGTGAAGCCTCCCTACTTGGAATTGAATCCCTTCTTCATCTTATCATATGATATGGCTGACTGTCTCTCATATTCTCACTAACTTTCCTATGCTGCTTCACACGTTTTGTTTTTACATAACATACTCTCTACATATTTAATACACACTCAATATATACTCTCAGGCAAGGATATGTTACAGGCACTAAATGTCATTCATCCAATCTTTGCTTGTACAAGTCAGTGAAATTAATTTCTGTTTGCATTTCATATTTTTATACCACTATCAGGGAGGTATGCTCAGGTGTAGCTGTGACCCTGAACTCCTGTGCTTGCCTTCTGCTTGTACAACATTCAGATTGCACTAAGTTACTTGGAACATATTGTTACATTTTTATGGCTAAATCTCTTTTTTTTTTTCCAGCAGAAATCCCTTTACAGCCTTTTGCAAGCTAAGGGATGTATTAAATACAATCAGAAAAAAAAAAAACAACAGTTACTATGTAAACAGACTATTAGTGCATGAAAGAATATAAAACTGGATTGTTGGGATGAATACAAAATTCTTAGCGTCAATTATGGGGTCAGCAGTTGTTTAAAGATTGCATGTGTCAGGCAGATGTGCTCTGTTCCAGTAAGATCACAAATAAATAGCATTGATCCCAGGGCTTATCTATTACCTCTGTCACTTTACTAGACCTCTAAGCTCTTATCTCATCATCTGTAAAGTATAATAGTGAAAATTCAAATAAGTTATCATTATAAAGTAGTTTAGAAAAATATAGAAAAAATAATGTACATTTGAAAATAGAATTATAATCCAAATATTCATTGTTTAAAGGTCTTTTCACACTGATGTGAGAATCATACACTTTTTACTCTAGGTAGGACATAAGAGTGTACAGAAGAAAGTTCTTGTGAGAGGATTGAAAAGAATAATATTGTTTCTACACTAATCTTTTTCCAAAGGCAAGATAACATCATTGCACTCAAGGAGAAACACCTTATTAAATGTTTTGTTAGTGAACTATTCTTTATGAACTGGCATCATCATCAATCCTCTACATCTCTGGCTAAATATTCCCTGAGTATCACTTCATTTCTGCTTGAGAACAAAAGTCTTTTAAAAGGTTTTGTTGTATCAAAAACTTTCTATTCAAATGAGTCTTTTAAAGACTCTGTTATATTAAAAATCTTTCAATGAACATCATTGCCATTCTCCATTTTTGTGGTATTGCAATGCAACAACTATTCTTCTATGTGGGCTAAATTTTCTAAAGAAAAATGAATCATGGGCAAGTGAACACTGTGTGCTCTGGGTTCCAGTTCTGCTGTTTACTTGCTCTTCATCTATTGACAAGTAAATCACTAAATGTATGGTTTTCATCTTTAAAGTAGAAATGAAAATGTATATCAGCCTCACTGAACACATGTGACTACTGAGAAAGCTCACACACCTGTTTTGAAATGCCCCGTGTGCAGACTGAAATTAAAGCCAGTGCTACCTTCATTGTTATTGTCTGTAATAATCAGTTGGGCTTCTTCAGTAATTGGCAAATTTTTATTGACTTTATGAAACTTCAACTTTAAACTCACCTTTACAAACTCTTACGTGGGAGGGGCAGAGCCAAGATGGCGACTAGCGCACACAGTTTCTGAGCGGTGGGATACCTGATCTTCTGAGTTGGAGAATGGAAGGACCCCCAACCCAGGAAAACCACAGCGAGGCTTTCTGAACACCAGGGAATATCGCAGGAGGTGAAAACTTTGGCCTCCGGTCACCCGGAGACTTGCTTGGAGAAGGAGAGAAACGATCCTTTGTTCTTGCAGCACTCCCTTCCCCCAGACCTCCTTCCTCCTCGGCACAGTGGCACAGCAGACTCATCTTTCTCAGCGCAGACCTAACTGCCTGGGGTATACAGCCGCTGAGGCGGAGCCCCAAGCACTTTAGCGGCAGACAAAAGCCAGCAGTACGTGCCCCGGAGTCCCAGATTCGCGCAGCGGCTGCACCATCCTCCCAGGGCGCGAATCTGCTAGACACCATACTAGCTCCGCAGGATCACCATCACTGACGGTACGGCCCGCCCAATCCCACAGTGACAGAGAATACGCTATTTACTCACCAAAACCAGGCAGAAACGTCATACAACCTGGACACACCAGGCACTGGGCCTCCCAAGCTCGGAGAGCACAAGGAAGAGATCCCAGGACTTCCCAGAAAGCATTGGGACTAGCAACCCAGTCTCCAGTTACAGCAGGACGTGGCAGCGGAGCAGCACTGAACTGGCGGGGCACCACAGCCCTCCAGTTTAAGACTAACCAGGGCCAAACCAGAGAACAGAGAGCCTGGTTACCCCATCCCTGCTGAAGTGACCACCCTGGAATCTCCAGCTGCAGCAAGACCTCAGAACCTGGCAGTGACAGCAGCACAGAACTGGCGGAACACATCAAAGAAGCAGGGCCAAACCAGAGAGCAGAGAGCCCCAGATACCAAGATCTCTGCCAAGAGACCTGCCTGTAAGTGAGTGCACCCTTGAGAATCTGCAGTTCCCCAGATCCTGGGTCCTTCTAAATCAGAAGCCAGGCATCGAACCCCCTCCCACCCACATACCCACTTTGGGAAAAAGAGGGGCACTAGGGACATTGAAGTTCCTGCCCTGTGGGCCTGATTGAGGAGCTAAGTCAGTTAATGCCAGAAATTACGCTGCGAGCATCATTAGCGCCTACAACATATACAGTGCAGAGCCCCTCCCACACACTCAAGGGTTCAACATTAGCCATCACTCTGTCCCTCGAGAAACTCATCCACGCACACTTACACACACAGACACACACACGCGCGCGCGCACACACACACAGGCTTGCATTTGCCCCATTTGCGCCTGCGTACTTCCTCCCACAGGTACAGCTAGTCCTCAGCACATGCTGAGAGTGCTCAGCTTCCTGAAGAACTCTCCAGACACCAGAGAGAGACAGCACCAGTCTGATATGCAGAATCCAAAAACAAACGGGGAAGGTTTCAGATTAGCCAAGGGCCAGAGGTAAGGGAAAGAACACTTCCAACATAAATCAGGACATCATGACTTCACCAGCAAACCCCAAAATCGATGGATACACCAATTCAGCAGAAGCACAGGAAAATGATTTTAAAGCCATGCTTGCCCAATTATTTGAGGCTCATAAGGAGGAAATGAACAAGTCTTTCAAAGAGATGGCCAGTCAATTGGAGGAAAAGAAAGAAGAAATAGACAATATCCTTAAAGAAACACAGGCAAACATACCCAAACAAATAGATACACAAGTAGAGGAAAAATTAGTGGCATATAAGAAGGAAATGAAAAAAGAAATAGAGGCCATCGTAGAGAGACAGGAATCCAAATTCAAACACATGAAAGAAATGGTGCAAGGCATGAAAACAGAATTAGAATCAATAAAGAAAACACAAAATGAGAAAACCCTTGAGCTGGAGAACTTGGAGAAAAGATCAGGAACCACAAAAGTAAGCATCACCAACAGAATACAAGAGATGGAAGAGAGAATCTCTGGAGCTGAAGACACACTTGCAGAAATGGATACTTCTCTCAAAGAAAAAGTAAAATCAGAAAAGTTCCAATCACAAAATATCCAAGAAATCAAGGATGCTATGAAAAGACAAAATCTAAGAATAATAGGAATTCATGAAAAAGAAGACTCCAGACTCCAAGGTCCAGAAAATATTTTCAAGAAAATCATAGAAGAAAATTTTCCCAACTTAAAGAAAGAGATGTCCATAAATATACAAGAGGCCTACAGAACTCCAAATAGACTAGACCAGAAAAGAAACACATCACGTCACATCATAGTCAAAACACTAAATCTACAGAACAAAGAAAAGATATTAAAAGCAGCAAGGGAAAAAGGCCAAGTAACATATGAAAGTAGACCTATCAGAATCACACCGGACTTCTCATCAGAAACTATGAAAGCCAGAAGGGCCTGGGCAAGTATCATGGAGACTCTAAGAGATCACAAATGTCAACCCAGACTACTATACCCTGCAAAGCTTTCAATCAACATAGATGGAGAAAACAAAATATTCCATGACAAAACTAAATTTACACAATATCTACACAGCAAACCATCCCTACAGAAGATACTAGAAGGAAAACTCCAATCCAATGAAAACAAATTCACCCAAGAAAACAGGGCATACAGATAATGTCCCAACAAAAATGAAAAGAAAACAAGCAATGAAACAGGGTTAGATCATCGACTCCATTACAAAAGGAACTAACATGCATTGGTCATTATTATCTATCAATATCAATGGACTCAACTCACCAATAAAAAGACACAGGCTAACAGAATGGTTAAGGAAACAGGATCCAACATTCTGTTGCATCCAAGAAACACACCTATGCAACAAAGACAAACACTACCTCAGAGTAAAGGGCTGGAAAACTGTTTTTCAAGCAAATGGTTCCAGAAAACAAGCTGGAGTAGCCATCCTAATATCTAATAAAATAGACTTTCAACCCAAGTTAATCAAAAAAGATAAGGAGGGCCACTATATTCTCATCAAAGGAAAAATCCACCAAGAGGACATCACAATCTTGAATATCTATGCCCCAAATACAAGAGCACCGACATTCGTAAATGAAACATTATTAAAGCTTAAATCATACATTGATCCTAATACCTTAATAGTGGGAGACTTCAACACTCCACTCTCACCAAGAGACAGATCAACTAGACAGACACCAAATAGGGAAATAAAAGCACTCACAGAATCCCTAAATCAAATGGACCTAATAGATGTCTACAGATCATTTCACCCAAACTCAAAAGAGTACACCTTCTTTTCAGCACCGCATGGAACCTTTTCCAAAATAGACCATATAGTGGGCCACAAAGCAAGCCTCAACAGATACAAAAGGATTGAAATAATCCCTTGTATACTATCTGACCACCATGGACTAAAGCTCGACCTCAACAACAACAGAAACAACAAAAAGCTGACATGCACATGGAAACTGAACAACTTACTACTCAATGACAGCTGGGTTAAGGAAGAAATAAAGAAAGAAATTAAAGAGTTCCTAGAATTCAATAAAAAGGAAGGCACAACATACCCAAATTAATGGGACACATTGAAAGCAGTGCTCAGAGGAAAATTTATAGCACTAAGTGCCTGCAAGAAGAAATTCGTAACATCACATACAAACAACTTAATGACCCAACTGAAAACCCTAGAAAAAAAAGAAGCAGATACACCCAAGAGGAGCAGACAGCTGGAAATAATCAAACTAAGGGCTGAAATCAATCAACTAGAAACAAATAAAACTATCCAAAGAATCAATGAAACAAAAAGCTGGTTCTTTGAGAAAATCAACAAGATAGACAAACCCTTAGCCAAACTAACTAAAAAGCAGAGAGAAACTATCCAGATCAGCAAAATCAGAAATGAAAATGGGGACACATCCACAGACATTGAGGAAATTCAATTATTAGGTCATACTACAAAAGCCTATATGCCACAAAATTTGAGAATCTAAATGAAATGGATAATTTTCTTGAAAGATTTCATCTACCAAAATTAAGTCAAGATCAGGTAGAAAGACTGAATAGCCCTATATCTCCCAAGGAAATCGAAGTAGTCATTAACAGTCTCCCCTCCAAAAAAAGCCCTGGACCAGATGGCTTCAGCGCAGAATTCCACAAGACCTTCAAAGAAGTGCTAACTCCAATTCTCCTCAAGCTATTCCACAAAATAGAAACAGAAGGAACACTACCAAACTCATTCTATGAAGCCACAGTCACCTTAATACCTAAACCACACAAAGACCCAACAAAAAAAGAGAACTTTAGGCCTATCTCTCTTATGAACATTGACGCAAAAATACTCAATAAAATACTTGCAAACCGATTCCAAGAACACATCAAAGATATCATCCACCATGACCAAGTAGGCTTCATCCCAGGCATGCAAGGGTGGTTCAACATACGGAAATCCATCAATGTAATCCACTACATAAACAAACTGAAGGAGAAAAACCACATGATCATCTCCTTAGACGCCGAAAAAGCATTTGACAAAGTCCAACACCCATTCATGTTTAAAGTCTTGGAGAGATCAGGGATACAAGGAACATACCTAAAGATAGTAAAGGCAATATATAGCAAGCCTATAGCTAACATCAAACTCAATGGAGAGATACTTAAATCAATCCCACTGAAATCAGGGACAAGACAAGGCTGTCCATTTTCCCCATATCTCTTCAACATAGTACTTGAAGTCCTAGCCAGAGCAATAAGACAACTAAAGGGGATAAAGGGGATACAAATCGGAAAGGAAGAGGTCAAAGTGTCACTATTTGCAGATGATATGATAGTATACATGAGCGACCCCAAAAATTCAACCAGAGAACTCCTTCAGCTGATAAACACCTTCAGCAAAGTGGCAAGATACAAAATCAACTCAAAAAAATCAGAAGCCCTCCTATATACCAAAGACAAAAAGGCTGAGAAAGAAATTAGGGAAACAACACCCTTCACAATAGCCACTAATAACATAAAATACCTTGGTGTGACTCTAACCAAGCAAGTGAAAGACCTGTTTGAGAAAAACTTCAAGTCTCTGAAGAAAGAAATCGAAGAAGATATAAGAAGATGGAAAGATCTCCCGTGCTCATGGATTGGTAGGATTAACATTGTGAAAATGGCCATACTGCCAAAAGCAATCTACCGATTCAATGCAATTCCCATCAAAATACCAACTCAATTCTTTACAGACCTTGAAAAAAAGATTCTCAGCTTCATATGGAGAAACAAAAAACCCAGAATCTCCAAAACGATCCTGTACGACAACAGATCATCTGGAGGTATCTCCATTCCTGATCTCAAGCTGTACTACAGGGCAACAGTAATAAAAACTGCATGGTATTGGCACAGAAACAGAAAGGAGGATCAATGGAACCGCATAGAAGACCCAGAAATAAATCCACACACCTATGAATACTCGATATTCGACAAAGAAGCCAATTCCATTCAATGGAAAAAAGACAGCATCTTCAACAAATGGTGCTGGACCAACTGGATGTCTACATGCAGAAAAATGAAAATAGATCCATATTTATCACCCTGCACAAAACTAAAGTCAAAGTGGATCAAGGACCTCAACATAAAACCAGATACCCTAAATCAATTGGAAAAAAAGTGGGGAACAGCCTAGAACTCATTGGCACAGGAGACAACTTCTTGAACAGAACACCAACAGCACAGGCTCTAAGAGCAACAATCAATAAATGGGACCTCATGAAACTGAAAAGTTTCTGTAAAGTAAAGGATACTTTCATCAAAACAAAACGACTGCCTACAGATTGGGAAAGAATCTTCACTAACCCTTTATCTGACAAAGGACTAATATCCAGTATATACAAAGAACTAAAGAAGCTGAAAAGCAGCAATCCAAGTAATCCAATTAAAAAATGGGGAACAGAGCTAAACAGAGAATTCTCGACAGAGGAATATCGAATGGCAGAAAAACACTTAAAGAAATGCTCATCCTCATTAACCATCAGGGAAATGCAAATCAAAACAACCCTGAGATATCACCTTACACCCATCAGAATGGCCAAGATGAAAAACTCAAGCGATAACACATGCTGGAGAGGTTGTGGAGAAAGGGGAACCCTCCTCCACTGCTGGTAGGAATGTACACTAGTACAACCACTCTGGAAAGCTATCTGGCACTTTCTAAGACAAATAGGAATAGTGCTTCCTCCAGACCCAGCTATACCACTGCTAGGTATATACCCAAAGTTTGTTCAAGTACACAAAAAGGACACTTGCTCAACCATGTTTACAGAAGCTCTATTTGTAATAGCCAGAACCTGGAAACAACCCAGTTGTCCATCAACGGTGGAATGGGTACAGAAATTGTGGTATTTTTATACAATGGAATACTACTCAGCAATCAAAAAGGAGGAAATCATGAAATTTGCAAGCAAATGGTGGGATCTAGAAAAGATCATTCTGAGTGAAATATCCCAGAAGGAGAAAGACAAACATGGGATATACTCACTTATATAGACCTATAAGATATGATAAACATAATGAAATCTATATACCTAAAAAAGATAATCTATTGAGCGGACATGGGGTAAGATGATCAATCCTCATTTAGAAAGACAGATGGGATGTGCATTGAACGTATGACAGGAGTCTACTGAGCACATCTGAAAGACTCTAACTAGCAGTGTTTTCAAAGCAAAGACTCATGACCAAACCTTTGGCAGAGTACAGGGAATCATAAGAAAGAAGGGGAGTTAGTCTGATGGGGAAAGGATAGGAGCTCCACAAGGACCAAATATATCTGGGCACAGGGTCTTTTCTGAGACTGACATTCAACCAAGGACCATGTATGGATATAACCCAGAACCTCCACTCAGATGTAGCCTGTGGTAGCTCAGTAACCAATTGGTTTCCCAAAGTGAGGGGAACAGGGACTATTTCTAACAGGAACTCAATGACTGGCTCTTTGGCCTCCCCACCCCCCAAGGGAGGAGCAGTCCTGTTAGGCCACAGAGGAGGGCTTTGCAGCCAGTCCTGAAGATACCTGATAAAACAGGATCAGATGAATGGGGAGGAGGTCCCCCTTATCAGTGGACTTGGAAAGGGGCACGGTGGAGATGAGGGAGGGAGGGAGGGACTGGGAGGGAATGAGGGATGGGGACATGGCTGGGATACAGAGTTAATAAAATGTAACTGATAAAAAAAATAAAAAAAAAAAACCAAACTCTTACGTGCACATACACATGCATGCACACACCTCCATACCTCTTTATGGTCTCCTTCCTATTTTCTTTTTTTTTAATATAATAAAATATAAGAGAAAACAAAACAAAACACATCAGGATTGGACAAAACAAACAAACAGAATGAGAAGAGCCTAAGAGATGGCACACTCTGTAATCTCATACGAACACTAAACTGGAAACCATGACATATACTCAGAGACCCTAGTGCAGAACCATGAAGGTCCTATGCATGCTGCTCCAGTCTCTAGAGAGTTCATATGAGCTTTGATGATATTAATTTAGAGGACCTTGTTTTCTTGGTGTCCTCATCTCCCTGTCTCTTGTACTATTTGTACCTCCTATTCTTCATGGTTTGCTGAGCCACGAGGAGAGGGATTTGATAGAGACATCCCATTTAAGCATATGGCACTCTCTACATATTGTCTGGTTATAGGTCTCTGTATTTGTTCTCATTTGTTACAGGGGGTAGCTTTTCTTACGATGCCTGAGTAAGCTAATGATATATGAATTTCGTACATCATCATTAGGAGTTATTTTATTACTACTTTTTTCTTTTTCTTAAATAATTCAATTTACATCTTGGTCACAGGCCTCTCCCTCTTCTCTTCCAAGTCCCATCCTCCCTCCTTCATCCCATCTCCCTTATTCTTTAGAATAGGTGAGTCCCCCTACCCAGACACCCCAGCTCATCCAGTCACATGAGAACTGAGTTCATCTTCCTGCCCTGTGGCCTGGTAGGGAAGTCCCATCAGTGGGAAGTGATCAAAAATAGTTGCTACATTTTTTAGAAGAGTAGTATTTGATTTTTACTTTAGGTGATTGTAATATCTTCTCTCTGGTTCTTGGTCACCCAAGCAGGGTTGGGTATGGATTGAGCCTTGTGGAGTGGGCCTTAAGTCAAATCAGATATTGATAGTTTACTCCCATAAGCTTTGTGCCACCATTGCACTGGTATATTTTGCAGGCAGGACAGCATTATAGATCAAAGGCTTTGTGGCTTTGTGTTTATATTTCATTTTTGGTAGCCAACAGAGTAACTTCCTGTACCAAAGATGTTAGAACTCACAGGCGAAACTGTAGATAAGCACCAGCTCAGCTTCTCTGTGTGCGATGAGTTATGTAGCTGTTGCCTTCTGCAATGGGACCTTGGCAATGACCTGGGTTATTTGGGGATTTTCATGGTACTTCTTTGGCCAGCAACTCAATTAGATGTAACCCAATTCCAGCACTGGAAGCTTTATTTGGTGGAAAGAGATAACTGGCTAGTGTTCAGTTTAACCCATTTGGTGATTTTATTTCAATCACCTTCATATATGTTCATGTTTTAGGAAGCTTCTATTATATTAGATTCCTATACTACCCTTCAAATGGCCCTTAATTTTAGCTATCTTTCCCTGTTTTAACTCCCTATCTCCTTCTCTTCCCCTCCCAACCAGATCCTTCCATTCCAATATTCTATTTTCTTTTCCTAACAAGAGCTATATGTCTATCCTAGTCACTTACTCTACACCTAATCTCTGTGGTTCTATGGATTGTTACTTAGTAGTTATTCATTTAATAGCTAATATCCACATATATCCAAATATATACCATATTTATTTTTCTGGGTGTGGGATACATCATTCAGGATGATTTTTTTTCTAATTCTTACATTTATCTGAGAATTTTATGATTTCATTCTTTTTAGTGACTGTTTAATTCTCCATTGTGTAAATGTACCACTCTTTCTTTATCATTCTTCTGTTGAAGGACATCTATTTTGTTTCTAATTTTTAGACATTATGAATAGAGCAACAATAAACATAGTTGAATAAAGGTCTCTGTGGTAGGATGAATTATCCTTTGGTTTTTTGGGCTAAGCATGGTATACTATATTTTTAGATTAAATTATCTCTCATCTCCCTGGGCAAATGCCACACCACACTGATTTCCACATTTACATGGTGGTTGAGGAAGTTTGTACTCACACCAGCAATAGAAGAGTGTTCCTCTTATTCCAGGAGGACACTGCATCTGAGGAGCAGGACAGCAATGTCAGTACAGCTACCAAGAGACTGAACTCTGGGCCCTAAAACAACAGTGGTCGTGTTTCCCAGGTGAGAGGAAACTCCACAGTGCGAGAATCAGTCAGGGCCATTCTCAGGTCACCCATCCAGAACCTGGAAGAGATACCGGGTCTCGCAGACACTAGGTCACCAGACCAGAGCCACACTCCTGTGTGTCCTGATCACCTTCCCAGGCTGAACGGTGGGCACAAAAACACCAGAGACTAGGAGTCCCAGTCCCAAGAAAAACCCACAAGGAAGGAAGGAAATGGGACTGACCTTGGTCACCCAGTCTATCACTGGAAAAGGTCCTGCAGACCAGCGGGCAGGTGCTGCCAACCTGGACACCTGCTGCATGCCTGACTATCCTTCACAAACAGAATTGTGATCTCCAGAGCATCAGAGACTGAGAGTCCCTGTTGGGAGAACAACCCCACAGGGCTTAGAGCAATCAGCCAACCCACCACCACCATCAGAAGCACACAGGAGAAAGTTCTCCAGAAAAAGTCTCAGGTTCCTGCCCATTCACCAGCTTGGAGACACCACCCGCTAGCACCTGCGTGCTCTACGAGCCACCCCAAACACCACAGACTAGGCTTTCCTGTTGGGAGAAATCCCACAATGAGGGAAACATCTGGGCCTACCTCAGGACACCTAGCTCCAGAAAAGTATCTGGCTATCCACAGGCTCCTGACTCTATCCTCCAGCTGCACACTTGAGAGCAAAGCTTACCTACCACTGACTACCACTTGAGTACTGGGACACAGAGCCCCAACCTCAGACTTACAGAAGCCTGGGATCCCTGAGATCAACCCCCAGATACTGCTCCAAGGGGCAACCCAAGTTACAGCAGCAGCTTACTAAATTTACAGCAAGAAACCCAGAAGCAAGGCAGCTGTCTCCAAAAGTTCTATGGGTGAAAGTACAGCCCTCTTGACTAACAAGGACCACAGTTACCACTCAGGTCTGCAAACCTGAGGTGAACTCTGGAAATTCCTGAAAAACACCGGCCATTCAGTGGCCATCCCCAAAAAGCTGAGGAGGATTCCTTAAAGAAAAGTCATCTTCCTGCAAAGGGGATTCTCTCCACCATAGGATTCCAGGAACCACCAGAAACTAACACCCAACACCTAAGATAACCCAATGGGTAGAGGCCAGCGTAAAAGCTCAACCAACAAAAGATAGAGCAATATAACATCTGCCGAATACAGTTACCCAGGGGCAAACATCCCTGAACACCCCAGCATAACTGAAATTCAAGAAGATGACCTATATGCTTATGAAGAGAATAATAAAGGAAACAAATAAAATTCGTAAAGAACTAGAGGAAGATAACACAGGAAACAGATTATGGTCACCCATAAAGAAATACAGGAAGTTTCAGCTAAAGAGGTTGTGGCCTTCAGAAAGGAAATACTTAAATCTTTGAAAGAAATAAAAGAACCAGAGGATTGTTCAAACAAACAGCTGAAGGAATTGAAGGAAAAACAGGAAAATACAGTCAGACAGCTGAAGGAAATCAACAAAATGTCTCAAGATCTAAAGATTGAATTGGAAAAATTAAAGAAAACACAAATGGAGGAAACTGTGGAGAAAAAGAACTTAGGGAAGAAAACAGGCACTACAGAAGTAAGCATAACCAATAGACTACAAGAGATGGAATAAAGAATCTCAGGTTTAGAAGATACAATGGCCGCCTCTGAGAAAAAGGTATCAGACGGGTCTGATGCTCTTTGGGTGGATGACACCTAAATGAACATCGGTACAAAGTCCCAATTTATTTCTAATATCAGAGATCAGACCTCTACTCTTGCCTGATGCGTCTAAAACAAAAAGGGGGAACTGTAGAGAGCTGCGTAATGCCGCGCCTTAAAGATGGAGCTGGTTTCCGCCTTCCACCTTCCCAATGGTGAGTGCTCTCTGTCAGGAACAACTCCACATTTGGCTAAGGCTGAGGATCTGGCTTGCTTCCATGTATGTGGACCTATCTGCATTGCCCATGTGGCACGCTGGGGTTGGCTACCCAGAGGCTATTTAAGCTGTGGGCTGGCTTTCCCCAGGGTCAGATGATTGTTCAAGGTTCCTGAATAAACTGCATTGAAAAAAAAAAAGGAGATACAATGGAAGAAATCGAGATATACATCAAAGAAAATGTTAAATCTAAAAAATTCTTGACATAGACTGTCCAAGAAATCCAAGATAATATGAAAAGACAAAAACCTAAAAATAATAGGAATGGAGGAAAAAGCAGATTCCTTCCTCCAAGGCCCAGAAAATATTTTCAACAAAATCATTGAAGAAAATTTCTCCAACTTAAAGGAAAGGCCTATAAGAATACAAGACGCCTACAGAACACCTGATAAATTACACCAGAAAAGAAAATCTTGCCACATAATAATCAAAACAGTAAATATACAGAACAAAGAAAAAAATACTAAAAGCTGCAAAGGAAAAAGGCCAAGCAACATATAATGGCAAACCCATTAGAATTACACCTGACTTCTCAACAGAGACTATGAAAGCCAGAAGGGCCTGGACAGATATCATGCAGACCCTAAGAAAACACAAATGTCAGCCCAAGGTACTATAACCAGCAAAACTCTCAGTCCTCATAGAAGGAGAAAACAAAATATTCAAGGACAAAAACAAATTTCAACAATTCCTACACACAAATTCAGCATTACAGAAGATGGTAGAAGGAAAAATACAAACCAAGAAAACTAACTACTTTCAAGAAAACACAGGAAATAATTAAACTCACTACAGCAAAACAAAAAGTAACCAACCACACAAACTTTCTACCACAGCTAACATCAAAATTAAAGGGTCTAACAGCCACTAGTCATTAATCTCAGCAATATGGACCCAAAAAGCAAGCAGAAGTAGCCATTCTAATATCTGATAAAATAGACTTTCAACCAAAATTAATCAAAAGAGATGGGTAAAGACACTTCATACTCATCAAGGGAAAATTCCACCAAGAAGACATCACAATTCTGAACATCTATGCCCCAAATACAAGGGCACCCACATTTGTGAAAGAAACATTAATACATCTTAAACCACACATAGATGCCCACACACTAATAGTGGTAGACTTCAACATTCCACTCTCAACAAAGAACAGATCAATAAAACAGAAATTAAACAAAGAAACAATTACTCTGACAGAGGTCATGAATCAAATGGACCTCACAGACATCTACAAAAACTTTCACCCAAACACAAAAGAATTTACCTTCTTCTCAGCACCTCATGGAACCTTCTCCAAAATAGACTATATTGTGGGTCACAAAGCAAGCCTCAACAGATACAGGAAGATCGAAATAATCCCATGTATCCTATCTGAGCACCAAGGACAAAAGCTGGACCACAACAACAACAGAAATAGCAAAAAGCCTACACACACATGGAAACTGAACAACTTGCTACTAAATGACAGCTGAGTCAGGGAAGAAATAAAGAAAGAAAGTAAAGACTTCCTAGAATTCAATGAAAATGAAGACTCAACATACACAAACTTATGGGATACAATGAAAGCAGTGCTAAGAGGAAAGTGCATAGCACTAAGTGCCTTCAAGAAGAAATTCGAGCCAGCTCATTCAAGCAACTTAATGGCTCACCTAAAAGCCCTAGGGAAAAAAAAAAGAAGCAAACACATCAAAAAGGAGTAGACGGGTGGAAATAATCAAACTCAGGACTGAAATCAATCAATTAGAAACAAATAAAACAATTCAAAGAATCAATGAAACCAAAACTGGTTCTTTGAGAAAATCAACAAGATAGACAATCCTTAGCCAAGCTAACTAAAAGGCAGAGAGACACTATCCAAACCAATAAAATCAGAAATGAAAAGGGGACATAACTACAGACACTGAGGAAATCCAAACAATCATTAGGACTTACTTCAAAAGTCTATATGCCACAAAATTTGAAAATCTAAATGAAATGGACAATTTTCTTTATCAAATCCACTTACCAAAGCTGAAACAAGATGAGGTAAATCAATGAAATAGTCCTATATGCCCCAAGGAAATAGAAGCAGTCATCGAAAGTCTCCCATCAAAAAAAAAAAAAAAAAAAAAAACACGAAGACCATCTGGTTTCAGCACAGAATTCTACCAGACCTTCAAAGAACAGCTAACTCCAATTCTCTTCAAACTATTCCATTAAATAGAAACAGAAGGAACACTACCAAACTCATTCAATGAAGCCACAGTCACCTTGGTACCTAAACATCACAAAGACCTAACAAAGAAAGAGAACTTCAGACCAATCCCCCTTATGAACATTGATGCAAAAATATTCAACAAAATACTTGCAAAAGGAATAAAAGAACACATCAAAGATATTATCCACTATAAAAAAGTAGACTTCATTGCAGGTATGCAGGGGTGGTTCAATATACGGAAATCCATCAATGTGATCCACCATATTAACAAACTGAAAGAAAAAAAAAACACATGATAATCCCCTTAGATGCTGAAATGTATTTGACAAAATCCAACATCCATTCATATTTAAAGTATTGGTGAGATCAGGGATACAATGCACATACCTAAACATAGTAAAGACAATATACAGCAAGCCTATAGCCAACATCAAACTAAATGGAGAGAAACTTAAATCAGTCCCACTTAAATCAGGGAGAAAGGAAAGACTGCTCACTCTCTTCATATCTCTTCAACATAATTCTAAAAGTCCTTGCTAGAGCAATAAGAAAATTGAAGGAGATCAAAGGGATACAAACCTGTAAGGAAGAAGTCAAAGTTCACTATTTGCAGATGATATAATAGTTTACCTGAATGACCCCAAAATTCTACCAGAGAACTCCTACAGCTGATAAATATCTTCAGCAAAGTGGCTGGATACAAAAATTGAGTAAAAAAAAAAAATCAGTACCCTTCTGTATACAAAAGACAAAGGGGCTGAGAAAGAAATTAGGGAAACAACACCCTTCACAATTGCCACAAATGACATAAAGTACCTTGGCATAACCCTAACAAAGCAAGTCAAAGAATTGTATGAAGAAAATTTCAAGTCTCTGAAGAAAGAATTAGAAGAAGATATCATGGAAAGATCTCCCATGTTCATGGCATGGCAGGATTAACATAGTAAAAATGGCCATCTTACCAAAAGCAATCTACAGATTCAATGCAATTCCATCAAATTACCAACACAATTCTTTACAGACCTTGAAAGAATAATTCTCAACCTCATATGGAATAACAAGAAACCCAGAATTGCTAAAATAATCCTCTATAATAAAAGATTTTCTGGAGCCATCCCTGATCTCAAGCTGTACTGTAGAGCAACAGTAATAAAAACTGCATTGTACTGGCACAGAAACAGAATGGAACCAAACAGAAGACCCAGAAGTAAACCTACACATTTATGGACACCTGATCTTTGACAAAGATGCCAAAATCATACAATGAAAAAAAGAAAACCTCTTCAACAAATGGTGCTGGTCTAAGTGGATGTCTACATGTAGAAAAATGCAAATAGATCCATACTTATCACCCTGCACAAAACTGAAGTCCAAGTGGATCAAAGACCTCAACATAAAACCAGACACATTAAATTGGTTAGAATAAAAAGTGGGGAAAACCCTAGAACTCATTGGTACAGAGACAGCTTCCTGAACAGAACACCAACAGCACAGGCTCTAAGAGCAACAATCAATAAATGGGACTTCATGAAACTGAAAAGCTTCTGTAAAGCAAAGGACACCATCATCAAAACAAAACAACTTCCTACAGATTGGAAAAGAATCTTCACCAACCCTTTATCTGACAGAGGGCTAATATCCAGTATATATAAAGAACTAAAGAAGCTGAAAAGCAGCAAAACAAGTAATTCAATTAAAAAAAATGGGAAACAGAGCTAAACAGAGAACTCTCTGTAGATGAATATCGAATGGACACTTAAAGAAATTCTCAACCTCATTAGCCATTAGGGAAATGCAAATCAAAATGAGCCTGAGATTTCACCTTACACACATCAGAATGGCCAAGATGAAAAACTCTAGTGACAACACATGCTGGAGAGGTTGTGGAGAAAGAAGAACCCTCCTCCGTGCCTGGTGGAAATGCAAACTCATACAACCACTCTGGAAATCAATCTGGCACTTTCTCAGACAACTAGGAATAGTGCTTCCTCAAGATCCAGCCATACCACTCCTAGACATATATCCAAAAGAGGCTCAAGTACACAATAAGGACATTTGCTCAACCATGTTTGTAGTAGCTTTATTTGTAATAGCCAGAAGCTGGAAATAGCCCAGATGCCCCTCAACTGAAGAATGGATGCAGAAATTGTGGTACAACTACACAATAGAATATTATTCAGCAATGAAAAACAAGGAAATCATGAAATTTGCAGGTAAATGGTAGGAACTGGAAAGGATCATCCTGAGTGAGCTATCCCAGAAGCAGAAAAATGCACAAGGTATATAGTCACTCATGTAGACATATAATATAGGATAAACCTACTAAAATCTGTACACCTAAAGAAACTAATCAGGAGGGAGGACTTTTAGCTAAAATGTTCAATCCCTGTCCAGAAAAACAAAGAGGATGGACATCAGAAGAAGGAGAAAACAAGGAATAAGTTAGGAGCCTGACACAGAGGGCCTCTGAAAGGCTCAGCCCTGCAGACTATCACAGCAGATGCTGAGACTTATGGCCAAATTTTGGGCAGAGTGCAGGGAATCTTAGGAAAGAAGTGGGAAACTGATCTGGAGAGGACAGGAGCTCCACAAGGAGAGCAACTGAACAAAAAAAAAAAAAAATCTGAGCACAGGGGTCTTTCCTGAGACTCATACTCCAACCAAGTACCATGCATGGAGATAACCTCGAACTCCTGCACAGATGTAGCCCATGGCAGTTCATGTGTCCAAGTGGGTTCCATAGTAATGGGAACAGGGACTTCCTCTGACATGAACTGATTGGCTTGCTGTTTGATCACCTCACCCTGAGGGGGTACCAGCCTTACCAGGCCACAGAGGACAACAATGCAGCCCCTCCTGATGAGGCCCAATTGACTAGGATCAGAAGGAAGGAAAAGAAGAACTCCCTTATCAGTGGACTTGGGGAAGGGCTTCCATGGAGAAGGGGTGGGAAGGAAGGGATTAGGTGGGGTGGGGGAAGGGAGTTACAGGGGGGATACAAAATGAATAAAGTTTAATTAATAAAAAAATAAAATTTAAAAAATTAAAATAAGTAAATAAATACAATAAATTTCCTCTTAAGGCCATCTTCATAGTATTCCATAATTTGGGGTATATTTTATACTCATTTTCATTCAATTCCAGAAGTTCTTTAAATTTATTTCTTAATTTCTGTCTTAACCTATGTTTTTTTGTTTTGTTTTGTTTTGTTTATTCAGTATAAGTTGTTCCGTTTCCGTGAGTTTGTAAGCTTTCTGTTGTTTCTGTTGTTGATATCCAGCTTATATCCATGATGGCTAGATAGTAAGCCGGGAGTTATCTCAATTCTCTTGAAACTTGCTTTGTGTCTGAATACATATTCAATTTTGGAGAAAGTTTTTTGAGGTGCTGAGGGAGGTGCTCTTGTGTTTTGGTGAAATCTTCTCTAAATATCTCTTACCTCCATTTGGTTTATAAAATCAGTTACCCCAGCCTTTTTAGTTTAGCATTTTTAGGTCTGGATGACCTGTCTATTTATGACAGTGGAATATTAAAGCTTCCCACCATCAGTGTATGAGGGTCAATATATGATTTAAAGTATAGTAGTGTTTCTTTTACAAACTTTTGTGCCCTTGTGTTAAGTGCAAAGATGTTAATAACTGGAATGCCATTGTGGTGGATTTTTTTCTTTGATGAATATATAATCTCCTTCCCTATCTCTTCTGTTTAGTTTTTTATTTTAATTCTATTTCGTCAAGTATTAAAATGGCTTCTTGGATCCATTTACTTGAAATATCTTTTCCTGTATTTTCCCCTGAGGTGATGTTTATTCTTGTTATGGTGGTGGTGGTGGTGGTGATGTGTGTATTTCCCATCTTTACTGGTCTGAGATTATTTATTCTCTGTGTTTGCTTGGGTGTGATTAACATATTTATGTTTCAGTTTTCTTTCCAGTGTCTTTTGTTGGGCTGTATTTGTGGATAACTATTGTGTTAATTTGTTTTCATAATGGAATGTCTTATTTTATTGATACATTGTAATCTAAAATTTTGCGGAGTTTAGTAGTTTGGACAAAATCTTTGAGAAAGATAAATAATCAGATTTGCTATATTTTTAGATTATAACATATATTCTAAGAAAATAAGTATATAAGTCCCATTTAAAACTATGCAATATACATTTCCAATTTGATCAGAAAGGTATATTTTACAATGTAACACAAGTAATTTTTGCAGCATTTTATTTTTTCAAAGCCCAATCCTAATAAAAAACATTTGAATTAAATAATTCAAGTCAATTCCACATTTTCATTCTGTACTTCACCCTTGCTTTTTATAGCAATTAAATAATAGGTATGATTATTAGTTTTGTTAAGGTTCACTTAATCATTAAATAAATAAGAAATTAATTTAAAATAAAACATCTATATAAAATAGGCACTATGGTGGGAAGTTACTATTAATATCAATATATGATTACTATTGTATTAAAATAAACTTAATATTTAACTTAGGATTATAGGATAGGTAAAATAAATACCAAAGAAAAAATATATACTACCAAGAATTAAATATTATAATAAGAAAGAATAAAAAATATTTGCCTCCTTTTGTGTGTTTGTTGCTCATTTATTATTTTAAAACATCCTGAATTTAAGAGGTAATATCCTAATTTTTTTAAAGCAACAGTGGAGAAATACTGTGCAGTAAGAAGCAAAGAACAGTTGAGAATTAGCTTGCTTAGAATTTATTTATTTCTGAGTTTCATAGATTTGTAATTCTATCATGAAACTTTCACACAACTTGGATTTTATCTCCTTCAAACTAATGGAAGACAGTATCCAGAATTTTGGGTTATAAACCTGCGTGTTGATAAAGAAATGGTGCTTTATGATTCCTGCAATTCAGATCAGTCTGTTAGGAGATGCTAGCAAAGCTTCTGCCTTCAGAATTCTGGAACAAATTGCTCATCTCATATCCATCTGTTTTAGCAAAGCACACAGGAACAACGGTTATCTCGTTTCTTTTCTAATTTAGAATGAGTGAGAAGTCCCAAAGTTAGGAGCTGCCATCCTATTGCTATTTTGACAATTACTGAGTCTCTAGACATATAGACTAGTGGAAAGTGCAAGAAGGAAGTCACATTAGAGAAAGTTCCCTTTTACCTGTGATAGAATACAGGTTTGTATTGTGGTACTAATTTTTCTTATTATTGAAAAATAAATGTCTTTTGTGAACTATAGAAATCAGTAATTCTATTGATTATTTCTTAGAGGGCAGAAGACCATGTCCAAAGAAGCAAAACCATAGGTAAAGACTATCTCTGTTTTTTCATTCCCAATTCTGAGATGTATAAAAAAGCTCAGCATTTGAAGACCCCGATATTTCTTCCTATTTGCAAAAGGAGACTACAATGCCTGGTTTGGAACTATGTAAGCTAAGTGATTATAATCTTTCTGTTGTGGATAATTTAATAATAAATATGTAACTTTCCTGTAGTGGAATCTTTTGAAAAAAGTAAACAATTATTTCTTTCCAAATAGTATGTTTTCTCAGGTTCTATACATCAATATTTTTCAGTATAAACAGCTTTTATTAAGAAAAAAATGACAGTCAATCCAATTAATGTAATGTTCTGGACATTGGTTCTTTGCTATCCTTCTTTAAAAATTCTTACAGTGAACATGGGATGAAGTATTGACTTTTATTGGAGAAAATACATTTAAAAAGTTGCTTTAACAGACACACACATGGAAACTGAACAACTTACTACTAAATGACAGCTGGGTCAGGGAAGAAATAAAGAAAGAAATTAAAGTCTTCCTAGAACTCAATGAAAATGAAGACACAACATACCCAAACTTATGGGACACAATGAAAGCAGTGCTAAGAGGAAAGTTCATAGCAATAAGTGCCTTCAAGAAGAAATTCAAGACAGCTCATTCAAACAACTTAATGGCTCACTTAAAAACCCTAGAAAAAAAAAGAAGCAGACACACCAAAAAGGAGTAGACGGGTGGAAATAATCAAACTCAGGGCTGAAATCAATTAAAAACAAATAAAACAATTGAAAGAATCAATGAAAAAAGGAGCTGGTTCTTTGAAAAAAATCAACAAGCTAGTTAAACCCTTAGCCAAGCTAACTAAAAGGCAGAGAGACACCACCCAAATCAATAAAATCAGAAATGAAAAGTGGAACATAACGACAGACTCTGAGGAAATCCAAACAATCATTGGGACTTACTTCAAAAGTCTATATGCCACAAAATTTGAAAATCTAAATGAAATGGACAATTTTCTTGATTGGTTCAACTTACCAAAGCTGAATCAGGACCAGGTAAATCAATGAAATAGTCCTATATCCCCCAAGGAAATAGAAGCAGTCATCGAAAGTCTCCCATCAAAAAAAAGCCCAGGACCAGATGGTTTCAGCGCAGAATTCTACCAGACCTTCAAAGAACAGCTAACTCCAATTCTCTTCAAACTATTCCACTAAATAGAAACAGAAGGAACACTACCAAACTCATTCTATGAAGCCACAGTCATCTTGGTACCTAAACATCAAAAAGACCTAACAAAGAAAGAAAATTTCAGGCTAATCTCCCTTATGAACATTGATGCAAAAATATTCAACAAAATATTTGCAAACCAAATACAAGAACACATCAAATATATCATCCACTACGACAAAATAGGCTTCATCACAGGTATGCAAGGGTGGTTCAGTATACGGAAATCCATCAATGTGTTCCACCATATTAAAAAACTGAAAGAAAAAAACCACATGATAATCTCCCTAGATGCTGAAAAAGCTTTGACAAAATCCAACATCCATTCATGTTTAAAGTATTGGAGAGATCAGGGATAAAAGGCAAATATCTGAACATAGCAAAAGGCAATATACAGCAAGCCTATAGCCAACATCAAACTGAACGGAGAGAAACTTAAAGCAATCCCACTGAAATCAGGGACAAGACAAGGCTTCGCACTCTCTCCATATCTCTTCAACATAGTTCTGGAAGTCCTTGCTAGAGCAATAAGACAGATGAAGGAGATCAAGGAGATACAAATTGGAAATAAAGAAGTCAAATTATCATTATTTGCAGGTGATATTACTGTATACCCGAGTGACCGCAAAAACTCCACCAGGGAACTTCTACAGCGGATAAACACCTTCAGCCAAGTGGCTGGATACAAAATTAACTCCAAAAAACCAATAGCACTCCTGTATACAAAAAACAAAAGAGCTGAGAAAGAAATTAGGGAAACAACACCCTTCACAATAGCCACAAATGACATAAAATACCTTGGTGTAACTCTAACCAAGTAAGTCAAAGACTTGTATGAAACAAATTTCCAGTCTCTGAAGAAAGAATTAAAAGAAGATATCAGAAGATGGAAAGATCTCCCATGCTCATGGCTTGGCAGGATTAACATAGTAAAAATGGCCATCTTACCAAAAGCAATCTATAGATTCAAGGCAATTCCCATCAAATTACCAACACAATTCTTTACAGACCTGGAAAGAAAAATTCTCAACTTCATATGAATAACAAGAAACCTAGAATTGCTAAAACAATCCTCTACAATAAAAGATCTTCTGAAGGTATCTCCATCCCTGATCTTAAGCTGTACTATAGAGCAACAGTTATAAAAACTGCACGGTACTGGCAAAGAAACAGAATGGTGGATCAATGGAACCAAACAGAAGACCCAGAAATAAACCCACACACTTATGGACACCTGATTTTTGACAAAGATATCAAAACCATACAATGGAGAAAATACAGCCTCTTCAACAAATGGTGCTGGTCTAACTGGATGTCTACATGTAGAAAAATGCAAATAGATCCATACTTATCACCCTGCACAAAACTGAAGTCCAAGTGGATCAAAAACCTCAACATAAAACCAGACACATTAAATCGGTTAGAAAAAAAAGTGGGGAAAACCCTAGAACTCATTGGTACAGAGACAGCTTCCTGAACAGAACACCAACAGCACAGGCTCTATGTGCTGAGCAACAATCAATAAAGGGGACCTCATGAAACTGAAAAGCTTCTGTAAAGCAAAGGACACCATCATCAAAACAAAACGAATGCCTACAGATTGGGAAAGAATATTCAATAATCCTTTATCTGACAGAGGGCTAATATCCAGTATATATAAAGAACTAAAGAAGCTGAAAAGCAACAAAACAAGTAATCCAATTAAAAAATAGGGAACAGAGATAAACAGAGAACTCTCTGTAGAGGAATATCAAATGGCAGAGAAACACTTAAAGAAATGCTCAATCTCATTAGCCATTAGGGAAATGCAAATCAAAATGAGCCTGAGATTTCACCTTACACCCATCAGAATGGCCAAGATGAAAACTCTAGTGACAACACATGCTGGAGAGGTTGTGGAGAAAGAAGAACCCTCCTCCATGCCTGGTGGAAATGCAAACTCATACAACCACTCTGGAAATCAATCTGGCACTTTCTCAGACAACTAGGAATAGTGCTTCCTCAAGATCCAGCCATACCACTCCTAGACATATATCTAAAAGAGGCTCAAGTACACAATAAGGACATTTGCTCAACCATGTTTGTAGTAGCTTTATTTGTAATAGTCAGAAGCTGGAAATAGCCCAGATGCCCCTCAACTGAAGAATGAATGCAGAAATTGTGGTACATTTACACAATGGAGTATTACTCTGCAATAAAAATAAGGAAATCATGAAATTTGCAGGTAAATGGTGGGACCTGGAAAGGATCATCCTGAGTGAGCTATCCCAGATGCAGAAAGAGACACACTTTTATACTCACTCATATAGACATATAATATAGGCTAAAACTCATAAAACCTGTACATCTAAGGAAACTAATCAAGAGAGAGGACCCTGACTAAAATGCTCAATCCCCATCCTGAAAGGCAAAGAAGATGAACATACGAAGAAGAAGAAAACAGGAAATAAGCTAGGAACCTGCCACAGAGGGCCTCTGAAAGGCTTTACCCTGCAGACTATCAAAGCAGATGCTGAGACTTATGGCCAACTGTTGGGCAGAGGGCATGGAATCTTATTTAAGAAGTGGGAAATAGTAAGATCTGGAGAGGACAGGAACCCCACAAGGAGAGCAACAGAACCAGAAAATTTGAACACAGGGGTCTTCCCAGAGACTCATACTCTAACCAAATACCAGCCACGGAGATAACGTAGAACCTCTGCAGAGATGTAGCCCATGGCATTTTAGTATCCAAGTGGGTTACCTAGTAATGGGAAGAGGGACTGTCTCTGACATAATCTGATTGGCCTGCTCTTTGATCACCTCCCCCTGAGTGGGGAGCAGCCTTACCAGGCCATGGAGGATGGCAGTGCAGCCACTCCTGATGAGATTTGATGGACTCGGATTGGAGGGGAGGGAGAGGAGGACCTCCCCTATTAGTGGACTTGGGGAGGGGCGTGTGTGAGGAATGGTGAGGGCGGATGAGACTGGGAGGGGAAGAGGGAGGGGCTTATTGTGGGGATACAAAGTGAATAAAGTGTAATTAATAAAATAAAAACAGTTGCCTTAAGTGCTTTCTGCTATAAACTGCCTCTCTCCTTAAAAATGATTAATTAATTTTAATATCTACAAGAATTAGGCATATATGTACATTTAAAATACATAGTTGTGACAGAGAAAATGAGGCTAATGGTACCACAATGAATAATGTATCTAAGAGCTAATGTTCTATGAATTATTTGACCAAGTCTACCCTGTACCCGTCCACACCCAACTACACTCTAGACTCAAATCAAGAGAGCACTTCTCTGAAGTGGAAATGCTGCAACATGCCCTCATCAACATGCCTTAATATTATTACTCATTTACCACTCATTCCCTTATGTGCCAAATATTGTGTATTTTTTTTTCTGCTGAATTTAATGATTCTTTTTCCAACTTACATACTTTAAAAAAAAAGGTGTTTCAGTTTTTTGTATCACTGAATATTTAAAAACAAATTTTAAAACTGGAATATATTTCAGATCAATTATTTCAGAGTATATGTTTCAGAATATATTCAGTTACTTCACAGAGATATCAGTGGCAAGACCCTATTTTTTAAATAGATTTTATAATAAATCATATATAAATGCAATATACTTCCAGTTCTGGGGAAAATGGACAAATTACTTTAAAAACTCATTTATAAAAAATACAATAAACTATAAGCACAAATAACACACCAAATGTACTTTTAAATAAATTACAGAAATTAAAAAAAATTCCAAAAACCAGGAAGTAAGTCTTGCTAATGGAAAAGAGTAAGCAAACAAACAAAAAACAAACCAAGTCTAAAGGAAATATCATTTCACTTATACCAGATGATATTATAACATATTATATATATATTATAATATTTTTACCATTTAAAATAATATATAAAATACATTTATTCAAAATAAAAGTAAATATATAATATAATTATATAAGTATAATAATTATATAATATAGTATATAATACAATATACATACATATGGACTTTATTGAAATAATTTACAGACTGCAGTCCAACTAATCCAACAGTGTCTAGCTGTGAATGGATAGTCAAAGAATCTAGTAGGTATTGAGTTCCTCAAGGCTGGGTGTCTCAGCTAGTCTTCTGTATATGCAGGTATCCTGAAGAAGTAGGCTCCAATACCAGTGAAGGAATGGATGTGTTAGCAAGGTGAAGGCAAACAGGCAAAGAGCAAAACCTTCCTTCTTCCATGTCCTTATTCAAGCTTCCAGAAGAAAATGTGTCCTGGATTAAAGATGTGTCTTCTAGCCTCATGATCTGGATCAGAGATGTATCTTCCTACCGCAAAGGTCAAGACTAGAAGTGAATTCACCCACTTCAAACTAAGCAGAATCTATTTCACAGGTGTGCCCTCCCTATCTGGATTGTAGTTCATTCCAGACACAGTCAAGCTGACCAACCAAAAATAACCATCACAGAAGGTATCAGTCAAAATTTAAAATGCACACATATCATTCAATAATTATATTTTTAGTATTTACTCTGTAAATGTCTATAATGAAAAAATCTGAAACAACTTAGAAAGGACTAAATTACAAGACCCATATAATTAAGAAACTACAACCATTGAATAAATGAGCTAGCTTTCCAAGGTCTCTGATATAAACTGAGTGGATAAATTGGGAGTGAGAGTGGGGCGATGCTGATGTGATTTCACTGGCATAAGAAGCATACATACTTAAGAAGGTATTCATACATTTGTGTGAGCATCTGCATAAAAATACTTGAAAATTGTGATCAGCACCTTTCTGGGACTGTGAAACACAACCGGAGACAAACAAGCTAGTATCTGAAAAAGTTTATTTGGTTAATAGATTCACAGGCTTCAGTCCCTGATTATTTAGCTCATTGCTACATATGCATGGCAGTATGAACAGAAAGGAAAGCTCTTGTGGTAGAGAGGTCTCCTCATTTCAGGACAGCCAGGACACAAAATGAGATATCATAAGAAGAGGCCTGCCCATAAACAAACAAAAATGTTTAGAGTCCATAGCGATTGAAGAAATGCAAATTAAAACTTAATTGAGATTCCATCTCATCAATGTCAAAATGTCTACCATTAACAAAAGAAATAACAACAAATGATGTCGATGGTGTGGGAAAAGGAACAATCTTATGTACTACTGGAGAAAATGAAATTACTTTAACTACTGTGAAACACCTATGGAAGTTCTTAAAAAAAAAAGCTTTCTGCAGGAAGAAACATAACCTTCCCATTACAAAATCAACCAATAACCAACAACAACAAAACCAACAACAAAATAGCTGACAAAAACTTCTGTTTTCTGACAAGGACTCCAGTTTTCTGATAAGGACTTGTTTCCATGTTCTCAAAAAGGGTTTGGGTGCCATGTTTGTTTCTCCAGTTCCACGTGAGGGATGTCTATTTTCTCTGTCCTCAGATTATTTACTGAGTCTCCCATCTTTCTCCTGGACTTATTAAAAAGTTCAAATGACTGTCATCTGAAAATTAACACTTCCTTAATTTCATATATGCTTTCATATCCTATTATTATTATTATTATTATTATTACTTTTTCAAAAATTGAAAATATCTCTTTTCACACAATATAGTCTGATTATGGTTTTCCTTTCCTAACTCCTACCAGATCCTCCATACCTCCCCTGACACCCATACTTTCTTTCTTTCTCTCATTAAAAAAAAACAAAGGGGTATTTAAAAAAAAGATAAAAACCAACAAACCAGAATAAAATAAAACAAACAGAAAAAAAAGAGCCAACTAAAAAGCACAAAAGTATGGACAGATGCATGGACATACACCATTGCAAACATAGATATACCATAAACACAAAAGATTGGAAACTGAAATATATAAACCAAAGACCTGTAAGGAAAAAAAGGTCAGACAAAGCAGTATGAGAAAAAAAGAAACTGCAAAACTTCCATTGAATTTTTTGTTGTTGCTGGCCATCTACTATTGGGCATTGGGCGTGCTTTTTTTTTAATTCCTTATTAATTACACTTTATTCACTTTGTATCTCCCCTGTGGTTCCCTCCCTCCTCCTCTCCCAATCCCTCCCTTCCTCCACCCTCTGCATGCATGCCCCTCCCCAAGTCCACTGATAGGGGACTTCTTTTCCTTCCTTCTGTGTTTAGTACGTGTTGTCTTCGGCAATAGAGCCTTACAATCAGTTTGTGGAGAGCCTTGGGTATTTCTATGGGGCCCTTTTACCAACAATCCAATTAGATACAACCTATTGCTGATACTAGAGGTTTCATTTGATGGCAAGAGATATCTAATTGGGGCCTTGTCTTCATCATTATTGGTGACTACATTTCAAGAAGCTTCTACTCTAGTAGGTCTTCAAATGCCAATAAAATGCTCCCTGGTATACATTGTCCCTCCTTTTATTCTACCCCCTTTTCTTTCTTTATTTCCCATCACTTTTTAATCTGTCTCTTCCAGTCCCACCATCCATCCATAACTACTCTTTTTCTCATTCCTCAGGAGATCTTTCCTTTCTCCCTAATCCCTTATTTTTACTTTGCTCTGTGGTTATACAGCTTGTAGTCTGCTTATTGAAGACTTAATAGCAGGCTGTGACCTAAGGACCACCTTCTAATCTTTTAAAGGCAGTCCCATGGGATACTTTCATTATAGTTTAGTCATGGACTTGTTTATCTCTTCATTATCTTGTGTATCTCTTCATTAGCCTGAAGGCACTTTTAGTAGGGAAACCAGGAAATCATTTAATACATTACTATGCACAATGAAAATGAAAAAAAAAAAACAAACACACACGATAATCTCCCTAGATGCTGAAAAAGCATTTGACAATATCCAACATCCACTCATGTTTAATGTATTGGAGAGATCAGGGATACAAGGCATATATCTAAACATAGTAAAGGCAATATACAGCAAACCTATAGCCAACATCAAACTGAACAGAGAGAAACTTAAACCATTCCCACTGAAATCAGGGAGAAGACAAGGCTTCCCACTCTCTCCATATCTCTTCAACATAGTTCTGGAAGTCCTTGCTAGAGCAATAAGACAGATGAAGGAGATCAAGGGGATACAAATTGGAAAGGAAGAAGTCAAATTATCACTATTTGCAGATGATATGATAGTATACCTGAGTGACCCCAAAAAATCTACCAGGGAACTCCTACAGCTGATAAACACCTTCAGCCAAGTGGCTGGATACAAAATTAACTCCAAAAAATCAGTAGCCCTCCTGTATACAAAAAACAAAAGGGCTGAGAAAGAAATTAGGGAAACAACACCCTTCACAATAGCCACAAATGACATAAAGTACCTTGGTGTAACCCTAACCAAGCAAGTCAAAGACTTGCATGAAAAATTTTAAAGTCTCTGAAGAAAGAATTAGAAGATATCAGAAGATGGAAAGATCTCCCATGCTCATGGTGTGGCAGGATTAACATAGTAAAAATGGCCATTTTACCAAAAGCAATCTAAAGATTCAATGCAATTCCCATCAAATTACCAACACAATTCTTTACAGACCTGGAAAGAAAAATTCTCAACTACATATGAATAACAAGAAACCTAGAATTGCTAAAACAATCCTCTACAATAAAAGATCTTCTGGAGGTATCTCCATCCCTGATCTTAAGCTGTACTATAGAGCAACACTTATAAAAACTGCATGGTACTGGCATAGAAAGAGAATGGTGGATCAATGGAACTGAACAGAGGACCCAGAAATAAACACACTCACTTATGGACACCTGATCTTTGACAAAGATGTCAAAACCATACAATGGAGAAAAGATAGCATCTTCAACAAATGGTGCTGGTCTAAGTGGATGTCTACATGTAGAAAAATGCAAATAGATCCATACTTATCACCCTGCACAAAACTGAAGTCCAAGTGGATCAAAGACCTCAACATAAAACCAGACACATTAAATCAGTTAGAAAAGAAAGTGGGGAAAAAATCTAGAACTCATTGGTACAGGAGACAGCTTCCTGAACAGAACATCAACAGCACAGGCTCTAAGAGCAACAATCAATAAAGGGGACCTCATGAAACTGAAAAGCTTCTGTAAAGCAAAGGACACTATCATCAAAACAAAACGACTGCCTACAGATTGGGAAAGAATCTTCACCAACCCTTTATCTGACAGAGGCCTAATATCCAGTATGTATAAAGAACTAAAGAAGCTGAAAAGCCACAAAACAAGTAATCCAATTAAAAATTGGGAAACAGAGATAAACAGAGAACTCTCTGTAGAGGAATATCAAATGGCAGAGAAACACTTAAAGAAATGCTCAGTCTCATTAGCCATTAGGGAAATGCAAATCAAAATGAGCCTGAGATTTCACCTTACACCCATTAGAATGGCCAAGATGAAAAACTCAAGTGACAACACATGCTGGAGAGGTTGTGGAGAAAGGAGAACCCTCTTCCACTGCTGATGGGAATGCAAACGTACAACCACTCTGGAAATCAATCTGTCGCTTTCTCAGACACCTAGGAATAGTGTTTCCTCAAGATCCAGCCATACCACTCCTAGACATATATCCAAAAGAGGCTCAAGTACACAATAAGGACATTTGCTCAACCATGTTTGTAGCAGCTTTATTTGTAATAGCCAGAAGCTGGAAACAGCCCAGATGCCCCTCAACTGAAGAATGAATGCAGAAATTGTGGTACATTTACACAATGGAGTATTACTCTTCAATAAAAATAAGGAAATCATGAAATTTGCAGGTAAATGGTGGGACCTGGAAAGGATCATCCTGAGTGAGCTGTCCAAGAAGCAGAATGACACACATGGTATATACTCACTCATATAGACATATAACATGGGCTAAACCTACTAAAACCTGTACATCTAAAGAAACTAATCAAGAGAGAGGACCCTGACTAAAATGCTCAATCCCCATCTTGAAAGGCAAAGAGGATGGACACCGGAAGAAGAAGAAAACAGGATATAAGCTAGGAACCTGCCACAGAGGGCCTCTGAAATGCTCTACCCTGCAGACTATCAAAGCAGATGCTGAGACTTATGGCCAACTGTTGAGCAGAGGGCATGGAATCTTATGTAAGAAGTGGGAAATAGTAAGATCTGGAGAGGGCAGGAACCTTACAAGGAGAGCAACAGAACCAGAAAATTTGAACACAGGGGTCTTCCCAGAGACTCGTACTCCAACCAAGTACCAGGTATGGAGATAACCTAGAACCCTGCACAGATGTAGCCCATGGCAGTTTAGTGTCCAAGTGGGTTACATAGTAATGGGAAGAGGGACTGTCTCTGACATAATCTGATTGGCCTGATCTTTGATCACCTTCCCCTGAGTGGGGAGCAGCCTTACCAGGACATGGAGGATAGCAGTGCAGCCACTCCTGATGAGATTTGATGGACTTGGATTCGAGGGAGGGAGAGGAGGATCTCCCCTATTAGTGGACTTGGGGAGGGGCGTGTGTGAGGAATGGGGAGGGAGGATGAGACTGGGAGGGGAGGAGGGAGGGGCTTATGGGAAGATACAAAGTGAATAAACTGCAATTGATAAAAATAAAAGAAAATAAGATAATTTTAAAAGGCTAGGGTTCTTTTTCCTTTAAAGGGTATATCCCAATGACTTTCTTCCATTACACCATAATTACTAAAATTTCTTCTACTTCCAAGTATAATCAAAGCCTGGAATCAAACTCTCAGGACATAACTGGAAGATTGAGGTAAAATTGCATTTCATTTTCATTGTATATATTTTATATAATCAAAATTAGATGTTGTAAATACATTGGGTTTAATCAGTATATACTCTGACCTAAAACTAGAGTGATTTTACATGGTTCAGTCATCTAATATGCATGAGGAAAAAAACAAACAAACAAAAAAAATCAAACACTGCTTAGAAAGCTTCTCCTTTAACATTTAGAGCATATTGATATAGTGACCCTCTAATGGGTCTGACAGCCCTTTGATTGATCCAAGTGGAATCCCCTAAGCCACATAAATGAAGTAGAGCAATGGTCACTCATTCCCTTGAGACTAGAGATCTGGGTTGAAAAGCCAAGTGTACCAGAGAAGTAATGCTGGGTCACAGGGCCTGAACTGTTCAGTGACACTATCTTAGGAGATGAGCTGCCAATAGCAGCGCCAGACGATTATTAGCAAGGCCATTCTGAGTGCGGTTCTGACAGAATGCATCTGTTGGCAGGAGTGTGAGAGGCAGCAAATGCTTGTGGCTTGTTCTTGCTCTGCCTGCAACATTAACTTATCTTAACCTTTATTTGGCGGAGTGCCTGAAGATCTCCTTAGAAAAGACACAATTATCCCTTTGCCCTTTCTCAAGATTCTCTCATGTCACTTTGTAGTCTGACTGCAGCAATGTCAAATGTGGTGACTGCTGTCTGATGTGCCCTCCTAGCCAAGGATGTCATTACCTGCAGAGGGTGCAGTGATGTAATCTTACACCATGATCTTTAGTGGACTGTCCTGTGAGCACTACAACTCCAAAAGCTTTTACTGAGTCTGCAGAAGGCCAGACTGCTGGGGGAAGGGCACAGTGACTGTTTTCTCCAGGACTGATCATTGAAGGCTGACTATTTCAGTTAAAGGGACCTCGTGATTACAGTATTTTTCTCTTTGCAGCTCTAATACAATGACTCCTGGATTTCTAGATTAAATGAATTCGCAGGACATTCGTATTATTTCTCACCCACCTCCCTGAATACTGAAGTTTCTTGAGAAGAAAGCCATCTACCTAATACCTATGAGCTTTTAAACTCTTTATTTCTGTAGGGTCCTTTTTAGAGTTGTATTTGTCTATAGGTTAAATTTTAATATTTTCATTTTGTTGAAATCTTGTATTTTCTTTCCTTCTAAGCTAACCTGGATAGTTTATTTATATTATTTGGGATTTTAGGACTCAGGCTAGTCTTGCAATTCAATAAACATTTACAGAGTCCTGATAAAATATTATGCCCTGGGGATGAAAAGCAGAATAATACAATGATTAGAAATTTGGTTTTAGGAATTAGAATTCTGGGATCTTGTCCAGGATTTGCATCTTACTTGATCTTACATTTTGTTTTCTTGTCTTTCTGTACCTAAGATGTTCCTGTCAGTCAAGCAGAACCAACTTTGTATAATTGTTTATAAAGGTTGAATGAGGTAATCATTATTGAAAGGATCTACCCAGAGGCTGAATCATACAAGACATGTATCATATTAATAGTAATTTACAAAAATAATTTATTGGGCTCTTTTGAACAAAAGCCATTGGTATACTTCTGTGTGTAGGGCAAACCTTAAAGAAAGACACTGTTTTCTTATCAGAAGAGGTAAACATAATAACATCAAAGTTATGGTTCTCATTCTTCTCATGGAAAGTCACCAGAACTAGGTGACTCACTGGCCACATATGCAAGGATTTAAAATAGTCTCCTCCCATATCCAGTTCCCTTATCAATCAAATTACATACAGGGCTAAAGCTTTTCTAGTGCGAACTTAGTTTTCTCTTCTAAGGACATTTATAACAGCAACCAAAACACTAAAAATGTCGGATAATTCATTTATGAAATATATTTCAAGGTTTTATCAAAGGTACACAACCTTGTTTCTCTTGAAAAGAAAATAGACCACCACTTTTTGTGCCATCAGATAATCATACAAACAGATCTACGTAAGTGCTCGGTGACTTTCTGCAAGGCGTTTGGAAGAAAAAGCCTTTTTAAGCCTTCAGGTTGTATAATTCCTTCTAAATTTCTGAACCCATCAGAATTAAAGCTAATAAACCTTGGAGGTTTTTCTCTGGTGCTCCACTCTCTCTAATATTAACACCAGAGGCCAACATTGACAAAATAAGCATTGCCTTCCTCGAGGCCTCCAGGAATTAACTATGCTTCATGAAGGAAAAACCTCACAGAAAACTGTCTGAAGCATCATTTCCCTCCACACATTTTTTTCCTTAGATACTCTCTTAAATCTCTCCATCAGTTTCCTTTTTTGCATTTATCATCAATTATAAGGGATTTTTTTTTTTTAGATTTTTCCTACATTCATTTATTAGCAAACGACTTGCAAAAACCAAATTAATTGCCACAGGCACACAGTGATGACTATGCCTCAATTTAGTTTTTTTTTTCTTCCTTTCTTTTTTTAATTTAATTAATTAATTAATTTTATTATTAGTTACATTTTATTTACTTTGTATCCCAGCTGTACTCCTTCCCTCATTCCCTCCCAATCCCACCCTCCCTCCCTCATCTCCTCCCTGCCCCTTTCTAAGTCCACTGATAGGAGAGGACCTCCTCCCCTTTCATCTGACCCTGTTTTATCAGGTATCTTCAGGACTGGCTGCAAAGTCCTCCTCTGTGGCCTAGCAGGGATTTTTAGGTGATTATTTTGTTTCTTTCTGCTTCTCTACTAGATGAAAACTCCTGGAAGAGCCTAAGCTTCTGATTTTGTCTTGCTTACTTTGACATTCTCTTGGGTAGAAAATAGCGAGACTATAAGTAACCAATAAAACTTACTAAGAGAATGTGAAGGTCAAATGAACAAATTTCTTCTAAACTCGTTTCTTCTTTTTCCCTCCACAAGCGTCTCTGTACTTTCTCATTGTACTAGGTATGTTTGCATTATGATAACCAAATGCCTGACACAATAAACTTACAAGAGAAAGATCACTTAGTTCACAGCTCTGGATGCTTCAGTCTATGATTAAGCAGACTCATTGCTTTGAGCTCCTGATAGATATTGTGGGCAGCAATGATACAGAATACCTCAGGGCCAAGAGACGGTGATGGCAGAGCATTTGAATAATATGTACAAAGCCTTGAATTTGAACCAAGAGTCTCACACATACACACTCACATGAATAAATAAATAGCGAACAAATAATAAAAAATGAAGACGAAAAATAGAAAGATAAAGAGAGCAATAACAAAATCTCCTTCAGAAGCATGACTCTAGTGACCTGAGGACATCCCTCTACACGCACCTAGTAAAGGTTTCAGCATCGCCTAGGGGCTACGCTCTCAGGACCCTTGGAAGACATTTATCATCCAAACTACAGTACTCAACTTCACTTTATCCATATTTCTCTGGCAGGAAATATCACAAGTAAAACCCCTCTTCACTCATTGATAACTCTAGGAAACCAACCCTTCTCTAAAAATTAAATCATAGAGATTCTTTTCTTTTCTATACCCCCCCTCCCCACCACTGAGACAGGGTTTCTCTGTACTCTGTATAGCCTTGGTTGTCCTGGACTCACTTTGTAGACCAGGCAGGACTTGAACTCACAGAGATCCACCTGCCTCTGCCTCCTGGAGTGCTGGGATTAAAGGCATGCCACCACCCCTGGTGAAGTAAAAAGTAAACAACACTAAAATTCACTCTTTTTTGAGACCTTGTTAACAGTATATTGTAAAAGGAACAAGTGAATATGACATTTGAATTTGGTGTCTACTGGGTTGACCAGAAAACACTTAGTTACAGTTTGATTAGAATGCTTACCTTTAGCACGTTTGAGCCTAATGTAAATGTCTGCTAACATTTAGCCTTCAAAGTGTATGTGCAAGGCACTTCTCTGGTGCAAGGTCTGATTCTTTTGCCAACACCTTTATTTCAGTTAGTGATATCTGCATCTGGACAGGCCTTCCTTGCTTGAGAAAATATAATAATCCCCAGAGTCATTCTTTAGGTAGGTGTAAGTCTATGGACCATTTTTCTAGACTCAGAAGTAATAGTCTCCTCTGAAAATTATGGAGCTTATTTACTTACTTGTTCTCTCATGCACAGAGCTTAACATCACTAGAAAAAGAATGCAAGAGTTTTAGCAAAGGTTATGGGGGAAAGCAATTGGTAAGGCATGAGTTTTTACCTGAAATTTTTTTTCCTTTTTGCATTGTCTTTGGAAGGTGGAACACCCAAGAATCAGCAAAACTCCAGTAACTGCCATTTCTTACACAGAAAAAGCATATATCATTTGAGAAAGTATTCATTTTCTCTTTCATCTCCACAACACAACTAATGAGACACAATGTCAAAATGAAGGTTAAGACCAACTGGCATAACAGAATACTGATTGCAACAATTGCAGAACAAAGGCTAATTTAACAGTGCAGGTGACATTTCTGAGCCTTAGAGATCCCTTGCCTCCTCCAGAAATTTCAAAAGGCTTCACATTTTTCTTTTATAACTGATACCATTCTAGAGAAACAAAAAGCATACAAAAACCTCAAATGTTTGGAGATTAATAAAAACACCATTCCTTTTCTAAATGGATGATCAGGAGGAGAAGGGTTAAAAAAAACTAGGGTGAAAATGATTGGGTCAACTTGAGACCCACCTCAACCCCTGACAATATTAATTGTCTTCTATGCTTGCAGAAAGGAGCCTAGCACAACTGTTTTCTGAGAGGCTTCACCCAGCAGCTGATGGAAACAGATGCAGAGACCCACAGCCAATCAATAGGCTGCGCTCACTTAGGGAGTCTTGTGGAAGAGTGGGAAGAAAAATAGAGAAAGCTAGAAATGTCAAGGACACCACAAGAAGACGTACAAAGTAAACTAACCCATGGAGGCTGACAGAGACTGAACCACAAACCAAAGAGCATGCATGGGCTAGACCTAGATGCCATACACATGTAACCGATATACAGTTTGGTCAATGTGTGGGTCCCTAACAATGGGAGTAGGGGCTGTCTTTGTCTTGTCTCTGTTGCCTGCCTTTGGATACCTGTGCCCTAGCTGGGCTGCCTTGTCAGACCTCAACAGGAGAGAATATGTTTAGTCTTGACACGACTTGAGATGCCAGAGTGGCTTGGTACCCTTTGGGGACCTCCCCTCCTCTAAGAACGAGAGGGAAGAATAAGGGAAAGGAGCATGAGAGCATACTGGGACTAGAGGAGGGAGGGGGCTGGGATCAGGCTGTAAAATGATTTTAAAAAGAAAGAAAAATAGAATAAAATGTTAGATTGATTATGTCTCATACACAGTAGAATAAGCACTTCATAAAAATTGGAATGCATCCCATATGTAGCCTTACCTATTCCAAAATAGGGCTCACTTTCAGATGAGGACTATTTCTCATGCTTTTCAAATTCATGACCAAGTTGCTTTGAAGGGAAGGGTCATAGCTCTACATTATACTGGGTGCCATAAAGAACATTTTTTTAAAAATATTGTCTCCCTTCATCAGATACAGCTGATAGAGGTCAAGTCTGAATGCTAACAAAGGGAATACAAACTTGAGCTACTATTCAAAGAAGAAATATCCTTATCTGCCAGCTCATCGTACTGTGTTTTATATCTGCTTCCAATGTACCAGCTGCTAAAATGGCTGTATCCAGTTTTTAAATCATTATTCACTGTGCAAGGCACCTTTAAGGGTGAAATAAATTCTGGTTTGCCAGAGATGAACTCACTCCCTCCTGTTCTCCAGCTGCAGAAAATCTATAAGAACGCAATGAGGCTAAGTTTATCAGTCTTTGTTCATCTGCTGCATCATATTTTTAGGGCTCTATGTGTATAGGATTTCTAGCCTCTTGCAGTTTGGTTTCCATCACACCAAATCAATATGATTATCATCTTGAGACACACAATCTTAACATTGTCTCTGGTCCTTGATTTGCTCATGTTAATATTTAAGTACAAGAGTTGAAGATGACGTATCTTGGTTTGCTGTCCAAGGGCAACTGCTTTTACAGTCAGCTCTACATCTGACCTGCTGACAAGTGCTAAGCCAATCCTAAGAATAAAGCTTCAGGCCAGACAAGTCTGCTTTAGTTAGACTTCTCTCTTCTTCAGATGTCAGGAATACTGTAATTCTTACTCAAACTTCTCAACAGCCTGCACTATCAAGGGCTTCAAGAGGCAGTTATAAATTTGCCAAACAAAAGGCAATTGAATACATTAGGTCTTGAGACTTTAGGATTATTATTATTGTTGTTACTGAAGACTAGGATTTCAAATAGAAAGAACAAATAGAGGCAAAAGGGACTCAAAAGGAATGATCTACTTTCGGAAGCTAATTTCAACACATGAGATTATAGTTGTCCTTTTTGGCCAGCTGTATAGTTAAAAAGTTTGATACACATAAATCAGGCCAGACAGACAATTTCATCTCATCTGAAGTTTGGTTTTAATATGATATAGCATATGCACAAGCGTATTTAAAATTCTGGATTAAATTTCACCTGGAATAAGCTTATAAACACAGGTATAGAATATCTAGAAGATTGTGTGCATTAGACTGACAGCCTTTGAGTACCTTGCACAACCACCTATGGGATATGTCAGACAGGGTTGTAGTTCCACAATCAGCCAAGGCCTGCTAGAAAATATCATTCCTGGAGAAATCTGAATAGAAAAGGAGGGGGGCTTTTTGTTGTAAGCCGTTTTTCTTTAAGAGTCATTTAATGAAAAATGTCAAAATAGAAAATACCTTATTAAGTTCTCTTGCCATTATAAGCCATGATATTTAGGTACAATAATAAAAGCCTGAAATTTGTTGCATATGTAACAATTCCTAGAGGGAGAGAGAGACCCTAAGTGTATCTAATTTCCATGTTTTTATCCTGTATTCTGGCATTTTATACACACTAAATAGAAAACAGTGTCCTCACTTAAAACTGCCTCCCACAAATTCTGCTCAGTATCTCTTTAGGGGAAGGCTTTCTCTCTAAATACAGTAAAGCTTACAAGGATCAGCCTTTCTGTTCCACAACAGAGCGTTAGGAAAAACAGGAAGTACACAGAGTGATTATTTCCAATAACATTAGCATAATCTAATTAACATTGAAAATACTTGTGTTTACTGGCATCCTCTAATATTTAAGTGGACAGCTATAGATGACCTCATCCAGCACTGTTTTAGAATTGCTATTATTTGAAGGTGCTCAGTGAAAGAGGCAATGAAGAAAACCTTAATATTATTTTATCATTTGTTGGGTTATGTCATTTGTATTTTACAGATTAATTACAATATATTCTATGTAAACAACAAAGAGTTTATTTTGTTTGGGCTGGGATACTAATTTACCAATGCAAACCTTTAGGGCTTTCAATTTAAAATTACATCCCCTACATTTAATGGTTGGAAAATCCTCTAAATGACTGAACAATGTCAAGGTTATTTTCCAAGTTAGACTTTTTAAAGTTTCCGGTACCCCTACTCACGGAAATATACTAAGATCTTCCTGATTGGCCCTAAAGAGCCCCTGACACTTGCATAATTCTTCTTGCCTCTTCTCCTAGGGCCTGGTACCTGAAGCTTTTGGGATTTCTTTCATCCACATACAATGTATCAGCATTCTAGGCCTTCATCTGTTTTCTCCCCAGCTACCTGGTTCTACCCCCACTACCACCAGAGCCCTGTTTATATTTTACTCAGCATGATTTTCACTCATTTTTCCTGACCACAAATGAGGCTTTAGGTTTGTCTTTATTTTTGTTTTCAGTTAAACAGAGGAATCATGTGGTCCGGGAGTATTAGAATGGATTGTGTTCTTAGCACATGCTTCTAATACTATTCCCTGTAGATCAAAACCAAACCAACATTCTCTTTATCTTTGGAGAATAAGTACATAGTAGTGATGTTGCATCTAAGGAGAACTGACTTGGAGAGGTTTGGGGAATTCTAATAATTGTTAGTATGGTTATTGTAAAAAAGATGGACAATGACTACTGTTGACAATAATATGGAGACAAGAGCTTTCTTGCCTCCTCACCTCTGAGGATTAGGGGTGTTGACACATCCACTGTAGAAAGCAGTATAGGTTTCTCAATAAAATTTACAAGTACAGCAATCATGACCACCAATGTTACTACTTGGACAAAGGAAAGGAAGTCAACTTGGGGAACAATTATCTACAGTTTACATTCATTTCAGTCTTGTTCTTAATAACTTAGCACAATACGTATATGCCCACCTACTGATGAATGAATAATTAAAAGGTGGCACACATACAGTGCAATATTAGTCAGGGGAAGAAAAGAAAAAGAAAACTTTGTAATTTACAAAACATGAATGAAGCTGAAAACTGTATTAAGTAAAATAAGCTAAGTACTTAACATGTAAGATCCGAAAATGGTTGAAATTTTCTTACTAAATAGTTAAGTTTGATAGAAGAAGGGTGGTTCATTGAGGTTACGGTGTATGAAGTAGTGAAGATGCAGATTAAAGAACAAAAATTACATTTCAATAAGAGAAATAAAGTCAAGCAAATTATAAAAGGTAGTGACTATATCTATTGATATATGTTTTGAAAATGGCTGGGTAGATTTTAAATATCCTCATCAAAAAAGGTGACCACTATATGAAGGATTTCCGTGGATCAGCTTGACTTTACCACCTCCGGCAAAAATATATTTCTAAACATCATGATATATATTTACAACTTTATAAATTAAAAGAGTTGCTCAAACTCCACTTTAAGTTTTTCAAGTTTCCTTTAAGCTTTAACACAAGAGGAAAGTGACTAAGTTACCTAAACAGTGCCTTCTGTGTTGATTTCCAACTTCTTTCCAGTGTCCTTTCTTAGCTTGGCATCTCAGCTTTCTACAAATATGGTTTATGGAGCCTTGCCACGTCACGCTGTAGTTCTTTCACAGCTTGTAAGGTCAACTTTTCACATATAGTGTTCCCCTGATTTGACTTTTATTTTTACATAGACTTTGTCAGATACATTTCCATCTGCCAAATGGATCATAGGCAAACCTTGTGAATTTTCCAGAGTATACAGAGGAAGAAGAGGGTGGTCAATCTGTGGAGAAACTCTTCAGCAGTCCACTATTATAAAATGGGGAAGCCTAATAATACAGTGAGGAAAAAGACTGTAATTTTCTACCAACCTGTATAAAAGCCAACAATATTACTAATTTCTCCAGATAGAGCACTTCTTAGATTAGAGCTTTTTTAATTGTTAAATGGCTATTTCTTCATCTCCTGATGTATGTTATGACACAGAAACTGAAGTTGTAAAAGCCCCAGAAGAGGAAGGAAAACTGAAATATCATTCAGAGCAGATAATGCCATGAGTTCCAACTAAATTATTCATGGCAGCTATTTATATGGTGTAATTCCTATACTTACCTGACAATGTGCTGACGGGCTCTTCTTGCTATATTTTACTCAGTTGTATTATTCAAGTCTGAGAAGAAAGGTAAGAGAAGAATGGACTCTCCTTGTAGATTGTATGTTTTCATTATTCTAAGCTGCAGGCAAAACTCAGTATCAGGTTTATAGAAAGCAGTCTCTCTTGTGTGGCTCATTAAAGAATGAGAATATAAATGCAATTAGATCATCTAACCTTACTTTATGATTTCATGTGTCACTGACTCATAGGACTGGCGCAGAGAGAGAGAGAGAGAGAGAGAGAGAGAGAGAGAGAGAGAGAGAGAGAGACTTGAGAGCCTCCATTCTTCCTTAGCATGAAGCCAGAACTATGCAGCAAAGAGGCAATCCCACAGTCAAGGCCCATGATTTCTTTTTTTGTGTGTGTGATAATGCCTTCTTTTTTAAATTTTTTTAATATTAGTTACAGTTTGTTAACTTTGTATCCATGCTGTATCCCACTCCCTCTTTCTCTCCTAATCCCACCCTCCCACTCTCATCTTCTCCCTGCCCCTTTCCAAGTCCATTGATAAGGGAGAACCTCCTCCCCTTACATCTGATACTGGTTTATCAGGTGTCTTCCGGACTGGCTGCAAAGTCCTCCTCTGTGGCCTAGCAAGGCTGCTCCTCTCTGGGGGGTGTCAAAGAGCCCACCATCCAGTCCATGTCAGAAACAGTCCCTGTTTCCTTTATTAGGGTACCCACTTGGATACTGAGCTATCAAGGGCTACATCTGATCAGGGGCTCTAGGTTACATCCATACATGGTTCTTGTTTGGAGAAACAGTCTCAGAAAAGACCCCTGTGCCCAGGTTCTTATAACTCTCAGAAGTAAAAATGATTAACTCATTATTCATCTTTTTTGATTATATTATTTTCCTTCCCAATTTCAAACACTTTTCCTAAGCATACTATAGTTTATTTAATGCATAGACTCATAAGTCTAGGGATTACTATCTGTAGCATCTTAGGGACTCATTGTAGTCTTACTTGATGCAATTTCATCATCAACACAATTGAAGTAACAATCACAGACTTCTTATAAAAGCTAAATAAAAAATATGACCATATTTGTAAATATTTTTAATTCATTTTGGCATGCATTGCAAATACCATGAATGTTTACTGAAAAATTAAAGAACATTTAGAGCAGAAAGAAATTAAAGCATAGAACAAAAGACAAACAAAAACCTCACTCTAAATCCAGCACTATTTCCATCTCATTGTATATCTGTCATAGTCTTATGCATGCATTAATCATACATATGTTGTCATTGGAAGGATGCTGTCTGAAGAAACACTTTATGTCACTGACTTTGTCATTTTCATCCTCTAATGTTGTTTTTATAACCTTAAAATTGTTTGACAACTGCATAGCCATGCATTTTTTTGAGTTTAGCCATCTCCCTCTTATTCAGTAGTGTTTTCAATGTTTCCTTTTTAACAATCTAATACAGCAACAAGCATCTTCATAAATAAACCTTTATCTGTTCTTTAGAATATTTCTGAATAAGGAATAAGGAAGCTTGACAGAGTGGTTACTTTGAAAGTTTCGACCATGTACTACTATGTTCCAGAGTGAAATCCTTTAATGTTCCTATGAAGTGATGTAATAACACTTTTCCTGTTAACATTTACATTTTCCAACTATGATAGTGAAGTCTTTATTAGTTTAATATTTTAGCTTAAATTTTTAGATCTTATATTTTAAATTGTTTCTGTATATTATCTATTATAACCTAGCTAAGACTTAAAATGTTCCAAATTTGGTGGTAAAATCTGCTTAATATATTTATTTATTTTTCTTACTTAAGTGAATATTTCTATATAGGAACTATCATAAGCTACTTAATATTGCTATAAACTCATATCTTAGCCTTCAGATTGCCAAGTGGAATTGATAGCTTTTTTGTGTTTTTCTTTGGATAACATTTTTAAACCTGACCCAAGATGCTTCCTCTTTGGATTATTTCTCACATTGGAAATCAGGATAGGGACTCATTAGCATTGAGGGTCAATACCCTCTCAGGGTTTAAATATACTCAGAAAGGGCTAAAGTGAGGAAGATATGGGAGGAGTTGGGGAAGGGGGAAAAAGGATAAAATACATAGCATGTATTTTACATTCCCACTGATGGTGGGAATGTAAACTTGTTCAACCACTCTGGAAATCAATTTGGCACTTTCTCAGACAACTAGGAATGGCGCTTCCTCAAGATCCAGCCATACCACTCCTAGGCATATATCCAAAAGAGGCCCAAGTACACAATAAGGACATTTGCTCAACCATGTTTATATCAGCCTTATTTGTAATAGCCAGAAGCTGGAAATAGTCCAGATTCCCCTCAACTGAAGAATGGATGCAGAAATTGTGATACATCTATACAATGGAGTATTACTCTGCAATGAAAAATAAGGAAATCATGAAATTTGCAGGTAAATGGTGGGACCTGGAAAGGATCATCCTGAGTGAGCTGTCCCACAAGTAGAAAGACACACACGGTATATACTCACTCATATAGACTTTTAGGATAAACCTAAAATCTGTCCATCTAAAGAAACTAATCAAGAGAGAGGACTCTGACTAAAACGCTCAATCTCCATCCTGAAAGGCAAAGAGGATGGACATCAGAAGAAGAAGAAAGCAGAAAACAACCTAGGAACCTGCCACAGAGGGCCTCTGAAAGGCTCTGCCCTGCAGACTATCAAAGCAAATGCTGAAACTTATGGCCAACTGTTGGGCAGAGTGTATGGAATATTATGTAAGAAGTGGGAAATAGTAGGTTATGGAGAGGACAAGAACCCCACAAGGAGAGCAACAGAACTAGAAGATCTGAACACAGGAGTCTTCCCAGACACCCATACTCCAAGCAAGTACCAGGCATGGAGATAACCTAGAACCCCTGTGCAGATGTAATCCATGGCAATTTAGTGTCTAAGTGGGTTACATAGTAATGGGAAGACACATTGCCTCTGACATAATCTGATTGGCCTGCTCTTTGATCACCTCCCCGTGAGGGGAGAGCAGTCTTACCAGGCCACAGAAAATGACAATGCAGCCACTCCTGATGTGATCTGATAGACTAAGATCAGAAGGAAGGAGAGGAGGACCTACCCTGTCAGTGGACTTGGGAAGGGGCATGCATGAAGACAGGGTAGGGAGGGTGGGTCTGGGAGGGGAGAAGGGAGGGGCTTATGGGGGGATACAAAGTGAATAAAGTGTAAAAAATAATAATATATAATATATATATATATATATAGAAAATTTTAAGTAATGAAAGGCAGTAATTAAAGGCACTGTATGGCAGGCGACAGTGAGTTAACTGTAAGACAGGAACTGCGAGCTTGGTCATCTAAAGGAAAGAGAGTCCAGTGCTGTGAGCTCTCAGTGAGAAAGGATGGTTGGCCGGGGGGGGGGGGGGGGGGGGAGTGCTTGGCACAGAAAAGGGCAGGCAGTTAAGGTAAAAGAGCTATACATGTAAATGGCAGTCCATCATTAGCAGAAAGAACATGGCTTCTTGCATCAATGCAAAAACATTTTTATTCATATATAAATATATTTGCATCAATGCAAAAAAACATATACTCATAATACTCATATCACTGTTCTGGGGATTGCGTGACGAGATGCTAACAACCCGGCCTGGCACACTGGAACTTTTCACTGGCGCTGATTTTTATTGTTGAATGTCAATTCTCTAATTACTTTGATTAGCTGTGTGATGGATTCCTTATATAACAGATAATTAGAATAGGGTGTTTTGATTGAGAATTGGTCAGATTTGTGACTAAAATGGAAAGAGACTAGAACTCTTTCCCACCACATAGAATTGGCCCTGGTTTCAGAAGCAGGAGCGCAGGTGAACTGTCCTGAGAGTGTGGGTGCAGGAGAGCTGTCCCTGCCCCTCACTGGCTGCAGCACTCAGGAGAGCTGGCATCCCACACACCCCACCTGGGCAGCATAGTAGAGCTTGCCCTGGTGACATGGATGCCCGAGGTCATTAAGAGTGGTAGCACTGAACCTGCCCCTCTCCAGCTGCAGCATTTGGGAGAGCAGGCCCTTCACCTCTCCTGGATGGCACAATAGAGCTGGCCTTGCTGGCATGGGCTCTGGTGAGCCAGCCCAAGGGCATGAGAGCAATAGGGTTGGCTATGCCTTGTGAGGGCTGCAGCACTGGTGGAGCTATGCAGGGGCAGCGCTGGAGAACTCTCTTGATGGTGTGGGTGCAGATCTGGTGGGCTGACCAACTCAGCTGCCACACAGGCCCACACCCAGGGCTCTGAGTTGGCCCACCCCAACATCTACCAACCCATGAGCTGCTGGAGGATGTGAAGGGGCTGGTCCTGCAGAATCAAAGCTCCAGGATCTCCATAACGTACAGCAACAACACTACATCCAAGAAGGATCCAGTATTGACAGCGTGGCGGTGGCCAGAGGCCTTGAACCAGACCAGTGACTCATTGCAATGAACCTCTGCAAGTAAAGGTGTGTGGAGAAAGCAGCGTGCTGTGGAACACACTGTGACACACGACAGCTCCCAAAACAAGATCTGTATTTGTTTGGTTAGTTGTTCGTCTGTTTGTTTTGTTTTTTCTTTTTTCTTTTTATTTTCTTTTGGAGGAGAAGTTGCAAGGGCGGAAGGTGCACATGAAGGAATGAGTGGTATTGGGCTACATGATGAAAATTCATAAAGAATTAATAAATAGCTTAAAAAAAGATAAGGGCTGAGTACCCAAATTATGAAATACATCTTACCTTTTGAAGTAAAGTGATCAGCTCTTCATTTAGGGCACTTATATGTTTTATTTTAGCCCACATCCACTGACTTCTGACTTCCTGCATTTTAACATGACAGCCTGATTTTGTCTGAAAGTTCCGTAGTCAGTCCAGACATTTTTAAGATCAAATGCAATATGTTGTTACTATAAACTACATAAAAGATATATTTCTTAAAAATAGGAACTAAAATAGAAACAGTAAAGAAATAGTTAAATAAAAAGTAATAAATTAATAACATAAGAGCAAAAGTGTTTCGAAAAATGTTGAGTTTAAAGATTTTTCCTTATTTATTTTTATTTTTATTTTTATTAATTACAGTTTATTCACTTTGTATTCCACCTGTAGCTCCCTCTTTTCCCCTCCCAATCCCACCCTCCTTCCCTCTTCTCCACCCATGCCCCTCCCCCAGTCCACTGATAGGGGAGGTCCTCCTCCCCTTCCTTCTGATCCTAGTCTATCAGGTCTCATCAGGAGTGGCTGTATTGTCTTCCTCTGTGGCCTAGTAAGGCTGCATCCCTCTGAGGGGGAGGTGATCAAAGATCATGCCAATCAGTTCAATCAGTTCACATCAGAGACAGTCCCTGTTCCCATTACTAAGGAATCCACCTGGACACTGAACTGCCATGGACTACATCAAGATTTTTTTAACATATATATGAATCTCTTAAGATATTCCTCATTTCAAAATGTAGCATCTCATTCATGTCTTCTGAACTATGGGGTGGATGTAGCAACTCCTTTAATAACTGGAACGGCATAGACAGATCATTTCCTTATTTGTAAAATTTGGCAATAAAATAATCAGTCTTGTAATTTCCTCCTTTCCGATTGAATGCTTGTCTCCAGAGGCACTCAGCAGACAAGCAGGAGGTCCTATATGAGAAGTCACTGTAGGAAGGACTGGCTTGAGGTCCCAGGCACAGCCTTGTCATCCATGTCAGTACACCAACTGCCTTCACCCTTGGGCTGGAGAGAGGGCTCAGTGAGTGGGCAGCGTGCTTGCCAGCAAGTGGGAAAACTTGAGTTCAAAACCCAGAACATACGTAAAAGTTAGCCGGTCTATAAACCTAGTGTAGAAACAGATAACAGTGTGTGCAGCAACAAATCAGAGGACCTGGCTCAAACAAGGAGAAGGGCAAGGACCAACACCTGTTGGAGTCCATACATACATCATAGCACACGTGTACCCACATTCACATATGCTCACACGGATATGCCCATTTGTATCATACAAACCGAGAAAAGAAAGGAAAGGCTGAAGCTTTGCACAACATTGTGACTGGAGATTTATGAGTAAACCCTGAGCCAGAACCACACAACCCAGCCGGTCCCAAATACATAACCAACAAGAATTCTATGTCATAAAAGCTTTGTTATTTTTAAGCTTTAGTTTCTGGAATAAGTTGTTATTTAGCCATGTGCAAACTATACACTGAACATGATATAAATTGAGGTTTCAACATGCATTGCCTAACTTAATTCACTTGTGATGAAAAAAGCCAAATGTTCTTAGTGACCTAGAGGGATATTTTGGCAAGTGAAAATAAAGATTAATAATTGCAGAAGCCCTCCTGCAACAACTCTACAAGGAGAAAGGAAGATGTGTCATTGTCCTGGTCTGCTCTGGTCTATCCTTTCCTATATTTTGTTCTGATTCAAACCCTAAGTGAAATTCCTATCACCATATTGCTTACGGTTCCTAAACTAATGCCTCCAAAACACACAGTCTTCTTCAGAGGGTTGAGATGTCTCTTCCTGTGACCTGTCAAACTGTAAACAAAAAAGATAAGTTACACAGTATAGAAAGTACAGGACAATGGAGCAGGGATGTGGTCCACACAAGTGCTGAGGTTTTGCCAGACAGGAATTCTGCAGCCTTCTCTTCTATACAGTTGTAGGCAAATTCCTTTATCTGGCCCCTTTCTTCTTTCTGAATGTACCGATGGCCCACTGTTCTCCCATGTACCTCAGTTAACCCTCTAGAAGTCTTTTGTCTTTAATTCTCTAGGACCACATCTGAATGAAGTATTTAGACATAGCTTTGCTTGAAGGTTGTATGTACTCCTCAGCCTGCTTCTCACTAGCATAAAACAGGTGACCAGTTGTTTTTCTGAGGCTCAACTGCATGAAGACCCATGACTCAACAGGGACATTTCTTAAGAAACACCTGTATTTACACCACTTCTTGCCCATAAATTCTCTGTGCCAATGCTCATAAACAAATTTTCTTTTTTCCACACCTGAGTTATCTTTCTGATGCAAGAGCTTCTCTTTCTCAGCTTAATGATTCTCTTTTGAACTTGTCCTCAGCAGCTCTCTCTCTAGAATGATCTCTAAAAGAAGGTTTCAATATTGATGAAGTTTTGAACATGTCTGTCAGCTTCATCTCTATAGAATCTAGCATCAGTCACCTCATCTCCTTTTCATTCTTTCTGCTACCTGGAAATTCTCTTCTGAGATCATCATTTGTCGAAGGCATTGTTGAAGGCAGGTGCTAGCTCTGCTTTCTTCCTTCTCTGCTAGCACTGGTTTCCTTGCCATGGACCCACTTAGTAGCAGATGGTACTGCCTAATATTTTATTTAATTTTCCAGAAGAAAATGAAATCAATTTGTAGTAATTTTTTTCTTTCTTTCTTTTTGCCTTTTTTTTTTGAGATAGGGTTTCTCTGTGTGCCCCTGGCTGTCTTGGAACTGCAATTTTTCTTAATACCATTTGTATTTAGAGTAGTTTTTGATAGTTTGGCAAGGTTAAGTAAAAGTCAAAGATAAATTGAAGCACATGAATTCTGTAGTCTGAGTAAATGAAGAATAGTCTTTTGCTGGAGAGATCACTCCACATAATCTTTTAGGTTTCATCACTGCTGATGTAGAAAAAGAGAAGAATAGGAGAAGGAGGGGAAGAAGAATGGGGGGTTCAATCAAACAAGAGGACTTTGTTCAATTCCTGTTTGGCAAAATTCTTCTATTCAAAATATAACTGAATTTCCTGCCACAGAACAGAGCCCTAACTACTCAAAGTCTGGAGAATTTGAGTTCGAAGTGTTCTGCACATTATATTCTGCAAGTACACAAAACACAGCATTCTATATTATTGTTTTTTCTCTTATAAAGAGAAGTCTTGGAGGTAGGTTTACAATGGTGGAAGCATGAGCACTGGAGTGTTGTATTTATCCTTGAAAATGATGATCAGGATAATGATTTTAATGATGATGAAGGAAAGAAAGAAAAGAAATAGAAGAGGGAAGTATAAAAGAATTGTGGGGAGAAGAGGAAAAAGGGTCTATCATGGAGATAAATTAGGTTTCATAAACATCCCATAAGGCAAATAACATCATATTGTAGACAATGAAACTATGGCACAGACAACTAGATAAGAGAAGAGGAGATGAACAGGTATTCAAACTTCAAGACATGTCTTCTTGATTTTGACACTCTAATTGTATCACGTACTGTGAAGACTGTGCAAGATATACTACATAAATACAAAATACTTGGTAGCAAAAGTATTACACTTGAGTTGGGTGTAAATATTACTTTTATTTTTTTCTTGTACATGGATAATTTAAAAAGATAATTTTAAAAAACCAAGTACGCACTATATTAGACTTCAATAAAAGTTAAACACACTAAAAACATCTCAATAAATGTTTTTTATTTTAACATGATAAGGACACACTATTGACATATAAGGCATCAAAGCCATGAGGAAAAGCCCATAATCTTCCACAATTGCCCTTTATAATATCAAAAACCACACAATCGACATCAATTACTTTGATTTGGCAAGAAAAGTAGATGGAAAAGCCAGAAATGAATCACAGAGAAATACACAGCAGCGAAATAATCCATCTTTGCCTTCATATTCAATTTTTTTTTTTTTTTTTTTTTTTTTTTTTTTTCAGCCTGTAGGAAGTAATCAGACAGCAATGGGAAGTTAGACTAGCTGTTTCTGAGCCACAGGGGAGTCACTCAACTTTGGTGCTATGAACAATGCTGTTTACATTTCTAGGTAGGAAAATTATAATTCAAGGTAAAATAATTTATAAATACTCCACACACTTATGAGCTTGTAACCGCAAGGTTAAAAATGAATCAAAAACATTTCTGGGACTCTAAACAAATATAAAAAGGTTTATGTACTTACAGCACCTAATTTTAATGTTGATTCCAAATTCTTTATTATTACCTGTGAAAGACTTCTTGTTCACAAAAATTAACTTTAAGGCATGCCAAATTCCAATAGATTAGCCTAAGACTAGCTTAGGGATATTAAAGTTCTGTACCTATAAAACATACCCTAACATATATACAGGTTTGAACACATCAGCCTGCAAACTTAACAAAAGCCATGAGTATGCTTTTAAGTTAAGTCACAAATTTTTGAAAGCAATTCTGTGTGTTTGCAGTAGCGCCTTCCCCTTGACAGTATTGATGTTAGTCAGGCAAATTAATTCCAAAGTTGTATGCCCATAAAAGCTAAAGGAGAGATTTTATAGAATAATGTACAGACCATAAAATGATATAGCTGAAAATAGTCTGAGAGGGAAAACTGTTAATTATCTGTCTTATGAGTTCCCGGGTGCTGAGAAAAACACATTGAGACTTCTTTTTAATTCTTCTCATCATGGTCATTGTTTATGCCCAATTTTATAAAAGCTAAAGGAATTCCAGGAAGCTGTAAGGTTGTGTCTCATCCTTTGGTGCAGTCAGATCCAGCAGATGGTATCATATCTTGCTGCCACCAGGGAACCACTGACAAGCACTGTGAATCCCTTTGTCAGCACACATTTCTGTGATAGCTTGAGTTGCTGCAGAAGAATGAAATGTTCAGACTGAAAAATCTTCTAATAGATACACAGAGATTTTCTCTTTTGATCTGACCATTAATCCAGATAAGAGTTACATTATCCAGATAATAGGGTGTACACTTGTGAGATGAAGGCCCGAATATTTATGTGTAATTGATTAGAATGCTTTCTTATTGTAAAGAAATTTAATAGTAAGCAAAAATATATAGATGTATTCCAATCCTTAATTCCTGATATTTGATCATCATGTTACAATTTTACTTTTTTGACTTCACTCTAGGGGCAAAGGAAAGAAAGGCGCAAAAAATTAGTAGGGCACTTTGTTTGTTTACATTTGTACCTCAAAAGATATATGCTAGTTCCCTGGTAAAATCAGGCCTCAAAACAGATTTTTTAAAAAGGGACAGGATGGGCTCAGATATTTTAAGTGAAAGATACCAAGGAAAGTTATCTGGGTTTTACAGAATTCAGGGACTTAGCACTAACTTGGGTGAAAACACCCCTGGCCAAAGAGAACTTGATGGTTCCTAGGTACCCTCTAGTCTTCTAACTCATAAATCAGATATCTAGTAAGTAGCCTGGAGAAAACACAGCTTCACATGAATGACCAGCACATCACATTGCATGCTTGTGTCAGGTGCTTCAAATGGCTGCCACAGAAACAGCCTTGCAAAGAAAACTACGCCACCTCGGCAGCCATTTCTAACGCCCACAACAGAGTCGTTTATTAGTAATGTTAGGAAGCTTAACGCAGCTTCCACAGACAACAATGGGCACCATATCCAGGAAACCTGAGAAAGTTCCAGGGTCAAAGCGTAGGCCTCAGTCAGTGTCTGGTTTCTCACATGATCAGGCCAAAGCAATCCTAGTACCCAAACCACTCTGTATCATACTGAAACCAACAGTGCAGAAAGTTCAGAAATTTTCTTCGCCTGTGTTACCTTTATCTTTATCATTTTCTTGCACTGCTGAGGGATCGACTCAGGCAAGTGCTGTACCCCTGAGCCTTGTCATTCCTTAATTTCACTTTAAATTCAAGTAATCTCAAAGTCAGGCACTAACAGAATGGGTGAGGGCAACACACAGACTACCTGGAGGAAAGTGGATTAAGGCAATTATCAGAATTACATCAGCATAACCTAAAGGAATCATCGGGGTGATTTTCTGAATTGGTCCCTTCCCTCATATCAGCAGAAACTTTAAGTGTCATGTTCTCTGTTTGAGCAGTTTTGGTTAATGCAGAAACAAACATTTGCCAACTTTTCATTTAAAATCTTCTTTTATGAAATGGGACTTTAAAAAATGCTGCCTTTAGAGTATACCTATATGATTTAGCTGCACAGTGAGTTCATTAACTTTCCTACATGAAGAACTGACTTTTTTCTCCTTTATCATCAGTTTTAGAGGTTTGAAAATACAGCCTTCATGTTCAATTTTCAAACTCATTAATAGCTGAAAATTGGATCATAAACTGGGTCTGTTTCATTTGCTATGCAACTAATTAATTATGGTTTACAAATAATTAAAAACAATTCAGAGATCTCATATAAACACAAATATTTTATTATATTCTGATGTTTTGAAATGAAATCTTACTCCATATTATGTTCTGAAACTTACTATGTAGTCCAAGCTAGCCATGACCTTTCATTGACCTTGTTTCAGCCTCCCAAGTAATGGGATCCAGGCCTGGCTTACCAGGCCTGGCTTTAAATGGGCTTAAATTCTATTTTACAAGTTTTGTTGTTACAATTTGAACACATCTCATAGCTACTCACTCATAAGTACATTATTCCCTTCTTACTTCAACATTGCCAAAGTCCTCAAGCAGACTAGCAATCAAAACTGAATATACCTCTAGAAGGTAAATTTTAAACTTCTGGGAATGTACCTTTAGCCGGGATGGCATGAGAATCAGAAAAACAAACACAAAGGAACAGCTACAGCAAACAAAATGAAAGTTCTTTCTAGTACTTTGTGGCTCAGTAAGCCAGTACTTCATGGTCAAGTCCTTTATTTTGCAAGGTGAGGCAATGGGGCTATATAGATTCCACACTTTTTTTTATTTTTACCTAGGAATTCTATGACATGACTGCCATCCCTATCTCACCTTCCCTTACTGCATTTTCCTTTAACTCAACAAATTGTTCTGATATCCACAAGAGCTCATTCGTATAGATACACTAACTCATACAGTTCATCCAAAATCCTCAATAGCAACACATATGTCTTCACTAGATTTAGGTGGACTTAAGAATCTCCAATGAAATACCTTATTTACTAGCTCATCCCCTCACTCATACCCTTTCCTGGCTCCAGTCCTCTTAAAGAATGAACTCACTTGTCTTTGTAGCATACTAATGAAAACACCTATGTGGGAGGGTGGGGCCATTTCAAGGAACATCAGTGCAATTCAAGATCTTTCTTAGGCTGCATTTCCCATCCCTTTCCTGACCACCTTTCCCACAGGACCTCCCGTAAACTAGACATTTGCACTTTATGAGGCAAGAACATGGTCTGTAAGGGCCCAATGTAGAAGATTCTCAGAATGATGTTTAGACCTTGTCAAGAAGAATCAGGACTAGTGCTGAACACAACTCCCACTAAATTGTTGGGTTTAGTTTTTCTCTCTCCAGTGTAAGATTTGGGTATAAGCTTAATTAGGGACCCTTTAAGTAATGGCTTATGCTAGACATAGTTTTCAAGAGTCTAGCTGTGATTATGCTGGAGGTTTTCTCCACATGTCACCTGGAAGACTGCCAGGAACACTGTGAATCAGACCCATGTAGATGTTGGGCTGCCAGGAGATATATTTTAAAAATATGTTTTCCCATACATATAAAAGAAGTACTAAAGATTTCAATGGTACAGGTCATCAGGCTGAATGCAAATCCACAAGCAGGAGACAATATGTATTAACAAACATTTCTACTTCATTGAGGAGGAAGGAAAATACCTACTGCTGATGCTTAGCTAGCCGCATGTGGGTCTGAAGATGATTTGTATCATTTTCTTTATTAGATGATACATATTCATGACATAGCTGTCATTCCTAAATATAGCAATAATTTAAAATAAAATATTTTATAACTTTAAGAAAATAACCAACATTCTTAAGTTTCAAAATATTCACACTTTCAAAGTCTACATTTTAGTGTTTAGCCAAATTACAGGAAGAAAATTTAACAAGAAAATGGAAAAGCACCCTTGGGAATTAAATGTAAGCCATACTATTTAACTAGTGCTTATGTTTCACAGACTAGATCACCAAGTGATCCCATTATGCAGGAGTCCCAAAACCTCTTGTATATTTCGTCCGTGGAAGTATTTTGCTATAGAAGTAGAAACTCCTGATCATTACTGGCAAATTAGTTTCCAATTTGTAAGTCAAGGGTAGCTGGCCATGGTTTATTTTCCAACTTACATAAGCTTTCTTAATACAAGATTCCTGGAGACAAAACACTCACTAGCTTTTAGTTTGTGGGGAAAAAAACAAAAACAAAAACAAAGCAAAAAGCTAACAAAACAAAGCTAAAAAGCTTTTCTTGCCAAACAAATGAAGTACACAGTTGTCTTATTTTTTTTCATATAAAACACATGGCTGTCTCTCACAAAGTTCAGAATTAACTCTGTACAGCAAGGGCATCTTCCTCTACCAGGGACAGTTCAAGGGAGTTTTCATTAGTGCTAGTCTTCACCCTGAAGTTGAAAGAACCATAGAGTTTGGCAGACTCTTTGGAGGAGGCGAATCTATTTCGACGATAGAGTTCCCCCTTCCACATAGACATCATTAGCAAGCATGAGAGAACGACTCCCCCCAGTGTGAGGAGGCAGAGGCCAGCAATCACACAGCGGTCCAGGTGTGCACCTAGCCTGGCACTCTCCTTTTCTAGGCGTTCCATCTCCCGGGCTGCCACTGTGTTGGGATCCACTGTCACCTCACGTGGGACAATGTAAGAAATGATCACCAACAAGATACCAGTGACCAAGAACAAGATGGCGCTGATGAAACCATAGTCTATGGACTTTCCTGAAGATGTGGCTTCTGAACTTGTATCATCTTCATCTTCAGATATCAAAGACATGGGAGCCTCCTGGGACCATTCATTATGGTTTCCCCATCCAAGATCTCCAGGGTGATTACTGCCTTTGGCTGTTGGGGACCTCTGACTTCTTTGTTCCAAGTTGACATTCTCATCCACATAAGTGAAAGAAGTTTCTAGTTCCTGGCTGCAACAATTGCAAACTTTACGATCTGCCATTATTTGGTTGTTCCTTGAGTCGGAAGGTCCTGAAGGGAAGAAACTTGTCAGAATATCATTGTCTTGGAGCAAGGAGGTTGGAGATGCTGGAGAAGGGCTAAGTTTAGACACTTCGACCACAGATGTCCTCGGTGTGGAGCAAAGAGCAGCTCTGATGGCTGCCTCTTCTGCATGATTACCAGGAGCCTCTCCTGAGCTCCACTCCACAGCACTGCACAGCTCCACTGGGCTGTTCCTCTTAGTCAGGGACTGGAGCTCCATGGGAGCTAGTTAGAATTCTCCCAGAAATTTACAAATGTTCTACCAGTGGCAACACAAATAAAAACCTGGCAGGATCTACACCCATTCAGAAGGGAGGCCTGGTCCTCTGGTCCCTGTTTCCTTTACAGCCATGGCTGGTTGAGGACACCTTGGCCTCAGTTCCTCAGTTCCCCTGAGAGGGGCAAAAATGAGAAAGGGAACCTGGGGGCAGAAGATCATGGAAGGGGCGAATCTCCTCAGTTGTCACAGGGGTTAGATGTCAGGGCAGAAAAGGAGCAAGGTGGATGTGGCAGAATCTCTGGGGAGAGCACACTGCCGTCACCAAGCCAAATTTATCCAGGGACTCACACATTCCCGTGACAGAATCCCTCAAATGAGAAGGCAAGTTTCCTGTAGAAAGACACAAATGAGAAAGGCAGGGCTGTTTTGTTTTGTTTGTTTGTTTTTGTTTTTTAGCAGAGCTGCTGAATTTCTGGAGGTCTTGAGCAAAAGCAGAGTTCCTAACAATTCAGTTCGAGTGTATATCTCCACCCCAGTTCAGAGAAGATCAGAACAGATTCTAACACAGATTCACTTTAATAAATGCATGCTCCTATCAGCTAGGTGCCCTTGCATCAGCACCCTGACTTAGAGGCTCTGAAGTGAATGGAAAGGATGATTTAATCACCCAGTGACCAACAAGAGGAATCAGTTCTAGCGATTCACTTATTCATGTATCTAGCAGCCACTGCACACAGCCCAAGGCCCTGTGTTAATATGCACTTTTCTGCTTGATCCTCTCCCTGTTCCACAGAGGCAGCTTACACACTTCAGCATGGTTTCTGCAAAACACAGTGAGCCTGTCCACTTCACACACATATACTGCCTGCTCCCACAGAGTATCTGCTGCTCCACTCACAATAGTCTCAGTAGCTCTGAGTCACTTCTTCCGACAGTTTGCCAACAAACAAACCCAAGAAAGTGGCCACTTCTGGATGGGGGAAAAAAGATAAACCCACAGCATCACATCAAGGCAAAGAAGTGAGAAACGATTTCATCTCCACTGCACCAAGAGCCTTGATAGGACAGAACTCTGTTGAACAGAAAGCCATCTGTCCATCTTTTCCTGCCTCTTCTAGCTTCCAGGGGAATAAAAATTCACCCTCCACTCTCACTAAATATAGGGGGTTTAATCGAGGACTTCTTTTGTTTTATTTCAATCCAGAGTGGTTTATCCCACGGCTGAGGAGTAGGGGTCAAAATCCCAACTCCAAAAGCTGGTAACAGAGGGTACAAGCAAGACAGCCCTAAGGCAGGGCTAAGACAGCCAGGCAGCTCACAGAAAGGAAAATAAATTCTACATGTTTCCTGCTGTACTTCAATCCCTCCCACCCCACTCCGACATCCATTGCACTAAAAATACAAAAAGAGCAACGACAAAAAGGAGAAAAACACAGTGCTAAGTGCAAGAAAACCATAACGGGATCAGTGCTAAGTGGACAAGCCCCTACTGAAGGATCCGTCAATGAAATAGGCGATGGAGACCGGTTTCATCAATTACCGAAAAGAAATCCTCACAGATGAGTCCCTGAGGCAAGAGTCGCTCTGATTAACCTTTGGCACAATTAACTAATCATATTACACTCTTTTAGATAAAATCCGCAGGGTCCTTTACGAAACTTCTCACTTATCTCTCTCTTCCTCTCGCTCTCTCTCCCTCTCCTTTCCTTTCTCTCTTTCCGCTGTATTGGAGACTCACTAACTGTACAGTCGATTTGCAGATCCGTAATCCAGCTCAGTGAAGGATGGATAATCCCAGGGGACCAGCTAAAGGTCTCTTCTTCCCTCCCCCTTCCCTCCTCTCTCTGATCTGTTTAAAAGCTCAGTTAATGAGATTGCACCTCCAAGGCAGGAGGCAGCGTTTCCCTAGTCTGCTGCGCCTCAATTAAAGGCAGTAAAATATGGACAGAACTGACAGGGACAAAGCTGGTCTGCAGAAGACCACCTAGGGATGTGGGATGCTGGCTGAAGGATGAGCGCGCTGGGTTTAAAAGACCCACTGTCCGCACTCGATAGCGGAGCCCCCAGCAGACTGCGGGATCAATCAGTCCTCCCAGCGAACTCTTGGCCCATCAAGGCACCTGCAGTCTAGCTGCGTCCACTGAGTTCCTGCAGGCACCTAGGGCGGGGAGTGGGGAAGTGTGCCCCGGCTCCTTTTAGCTCCAGGCTCGGGCTCTCTCTCCACTCTGCGCGCTTCCTCCCCATGCCACTCTCTGTTACTCACCTCCTCCTTTGGCCACCCAGTGAAGCTGCAGTCTGGAGCAGTCGCGTCCGCTAGGCTCGGGGAAAAAGTCTGCTATTACCCAGCCGCAGCACTTGTAGCCTGTGTTCCCTGCCTGGTTCCGCTGGGTGGGCGGTGCCCGCTGAGTAGGGCTGGGCGGGGCAGGGCGGGGCGGGGTGCTCCCTTTTACTGAGCATCCCGGGAGATGTAGTTCAGAAGAAATCTGCCTCCCTCTTGTTTGCCTTGCCCATACCTCCAGGATTTTACTGCTCTAGAGAGCAGTTTCCTCCATCCACTCATTGACCTGCCTGAGCTTCAAACTCTTGCCTCTGTAAGGTGAGTGTGTCTCCCTTACCTTCCCATCCTACTTTCCTCCCAGCCTCAAGAGCAGCCACAGGCTTCTGGAGGAGGACTGGGGAAACCAGGGTTACATACAGTTCTGGGTGCCAAGCACTTTGCATACTTAGTCATATTTAATAGTCAAAACGCATTTTAAAGTACAAGGTTTTTACTAATCTTCCTTTTAGAATAAAAAAAACAAGGCTCCCAGGGATTCAGTGTTTCCTGCTCGACAAGGATACAAATTCCATAAATTTTGAAATCATATCCAGAAGTGTAGTTCCACAGTCATCATCACCTTTCCCATAAAATAGGCAGAAATATGGACGCCGAGGGTAACAGTTCCTGTTCACAAGTTTATCACCAATACTTATTGTTACATCTTGTATCTGATAATGTATTACTAAATTATAAAATAAAAGGACAGAAGCAGAATTTTTTATTGCCAGGGCCTTTTCAATACATTTTACTTAATTCATTCAATTTTCGAGGTAGGGTATAAGTACTCACTTTTACCTGAATTACAAAAGAGTAGACAAATTCATGTGACTGGTATTCAGTAAATTAAGCATTATGTTATACTGACCGTTGGGGAGCATAGAGTAAGAGAGAGGTCAGGTTGGGTAGGGTTTCAGCGCTTGAGATAGGCCAAGTTAATGCCCTCTTTTATGCAGAGTAATTTTCAACAGCCTATAGCCGCATATCTTGGAAATACGTGTTTTTGTGCATCATCTCCAGCTGTGCAGCACCTCCTTTGGAGTGACTGTGAGACCACTGATGAATTCCATCTAAGGAGCAAAGATTACAGTTATCTATGGCATTTCTGCTTCCAAGTAGCTCATATAAATGCTGCAGTCACTTGAGAGACAGATCAGCTTCCTCAAGAGACACCACAAATGATAATGCCATTTATTTTACTTCACAAACATTTGACAAAATTCAGTCTCATGGTTCTTTAGAACACATCCTTTTTGAAATCTGTTTGTTCTACAATTCTATTATAACTGGCTACACCATTAGTTCTGGATACATGTGCCATTCTTTTTTTCCTTTGGATTACTAAACTGTTTTCTTTTGAGAATATATTTTCTCTGTTCTCCTGTTCCATTCAGACTTCAAGGACACACTTGCCAACCTTATCTATGAGGTAAGCTCTCATTCAGTACTATAGATTGGGAGTAGAACCCAAGCACAGCATAGGTGTCCAAAAGGGAACAACTATGATATTAAAATATCTTGAACTGATAAGGAGGTGCAGAAGGAGGATATTTAGTGAAAGAGGAGACCTTGACAATATAAAAAGCTAACTAGAGATAAATTAAAGTTCATAAAATCAAATATATTTACACCATGGTTTTCCAAAGCAGAAAGCAGAACCAGGCAGCTAATGATACTTATTAGTGCTAATACATTACCACTGTAGATGTTTGCACTTTCTTTGTAAGGAGTTTAGCAGTGTTGTTAAACTCATTTTGCAATGTGGAAATTAAACTTTGACAAAGTGTACTCTTTCCACCAAAATCTAAGAGCCAATAACCAACATTCTAACTTGATTGTGTCTGATTCCAACATGGGCATATGTGCTACACACTGTGCTCATCAGTCTTTTGTCACATTTTTTTTTCATGGCAGTCATATATAAGAGGTAACACACAGGTGTAAACATTGAAGGTTTCTCATGCCAATTATTCCAGGGCTGCAACATCTTGGGAGCCTACAGGACAGCATCATAGGCTAATGGAGTAGGTGAGCTACCATTGCCATAATTTACTGGTACAACTTAGATGTTGGGACACAGACTAGGAAGCTCTGTGGGGTTTAGTTAGGAGACTGACTTGGCATTTGATATAAGCAAGGACATTCTAATAGTTTTTTTTTTTTTTTTACTTTTTATTTTTTTTACATTCTAATAGTTTTGCATGAAATGTCTCAGGAAAGTGAATTCCATATTACTAGTGAGCTTCATAAAAAAGAAAGAGCCATTTATTAACAGAGCTAATAACCTCCATGGTCTTCCTGATAAACTGATTCTAATTTATGTCTCTTACATGAGGTACTAGGAATCAATCGCCTCTGGGTTTGTCAACACTGGAATTTTAAATATTTATTTATTATCTACTACCTTGTGACATATCTTGAACGGCTAGGTAACTCCTAAACTTGCAGCTTAGGCACCTGAACGTCTAATGTTCACTGTAAACATCTTAAGATCATGACTAACACGTTACACATCTTATATAATGCAGAAAGTTCAATCTTTCTCCATCATTCAGTGAAGTAATATGACAAAATTCATTTGAGACATGAGATGATTATCGGCTGTTCTATCATTCCCTATTATTACCAAATGAACATAAAATAAAATAAAACAAAACATTAGACTCCACATATCTCTAACATTAAAAAGTCGTTTTGGGGGCTTGAGAGATTGCTCACTGGCTAAGCATACTTGTTCTTGTAGAGGACCTGGGTTCAATTCACAACCATGCACAAATCCAGATACAGGAAATCTGACTCCCTCTTCTGACTTCCACAGGCACTAGGCAGGAATGTAGTTCACGGACATACAAAAATTAATTACATGTCAATATACTACAAATTTTCATTTAGAATTTTGCAGAGAAAAGGGGTAAAGGAGGATTGGCTGAGTTCATAAAAGGCAAGCCCTGCAAAAATTCCATTTGCTAGAAAAAAAAAACACAAACAAACCCTACTCTATCATGCATTGCCATATTTAAAACATTCCCCAAAGCCTGACATTGAAACTTTTTTGAAGAGATTTTCTTGGTCAACATCCTAAACTTCTTCCTATTTGGCACCCTAATGGCATAATTCACTTCCCTTTAAACTGTAATTTTACATATGCATTTGTTCATATCTACTTTACACTGCTTTCAATGTGTTTCTCCTTCCCAAAGTTAAATTTAGCTTCCTTGAAAACTAGCAGCATCTTCTGTTAGAACCTATGAGCATGACATAATGTAGCATATATCCAATAGCAAATAGACCTATTGTGTCTATAAAAGCCTTAGTAAAATGATAGCATTAAGAATCCACATAATGAAAAAAAAAAAGAATCTACATAATGATTTTGATTTACATAAATCTTGATATGTCTCTGATATTGGAAGAGAATCATTATTATACTGGATTAAGTAGCAATAAAATAGACTGTGAGTAAATTGGAATTTAAGTCAAGAGTAGTACTGCAGCTTTTAACATCTAGCCTCTTTACAAAGTATGTCATCAAATTTTCTCTACTCAGCCAAAATGATAGGGACTAATTGCAAATAAACTTCCTTACAGGACTTAATGTTTTCATAAGAGGCTGAGCAGTGGAGAAACAAAAACAAAACAAACAACAACAAAAGATTTTGGAATGGGTTGCTTAAAGTTTGAAAATAGCTCAATGAGTATGACTGATTTCATAATTTTTTCAAGTAAAAAATTATTAAGTTGTAAATTTAATAATATGCTTACCATAGCTGTGCAGGTTTGTTAAATAAACCTGTTGGCTGGAACACTGACAACAGAAGAGTCTGAGCGTCAGTATTTTTCCCAACAGAGGGAGTTCCCCATAGCTATTCAAAGTGGTTTTCTTTTCTTTTTTTCCTCCTCTCTCTCTGTCTGTCTGTCTCTCCCTTTGAGTGAATTAAGATATCAATAAAAGCCAGCTCTCCCAATTTGTATTCAGTAATTCAAAACCTGTTGAATACTGGATGAATTGAAGAAAGATGCAACTGTGAAAAACATTTGAGTATCAGAAATTTAAGAAAATTTTGTCCACCTTCTGTTGAGGATAACTAGACAATCTGGACAAAAAAATATAAAACATTTTTTTTTTCATGAAAACATATGAAGTTACTGGAGTGGCATCACTAGGCTGAGTCAAGAGGACAGGCTCAGGAAGCCAAAGAGATCCTAGAGCTTTGTTTTAGATAAAATGTTGGAAGAGTTCAAAGGGCATGGTGATAGACAAAGGGACTAAGGAGAGGGATCAGAAGGGTCTTAACTTCACCAAGGAATGGAGCTAGAATAAATTGTTTTTATTTTCTCAACATTGATTTGAACCCTAAAATATTTCATCCCAGCAATGTGAAACAGGAATCAGACAAGTCCTCAAGGGGAAGGGTACCCACTTCATGACTTCCCCTATAATTTAACCAAAGTGATTTCAAAGAGCTAGGGCACCACTTTCCTAGTGAAAGACATTTAGATGCCATCCACAAAAATCATAACATCATTTCCAAACACTCTACCAATTTGAAAACAAAAGACTAACCATGAAGAAAACCAGCAACCAGGGGTAATACATTATATGAATCCATACATATATAAGAACATATAATTCATATGTACTAATATATGCATATCAAATTTTAAATAAGATATAGATATGGATAACATATGGCAAAATTGAAGATGGGGTATGAGGCTTTGTAAGTCACTATAAAAGGGTGAGAGAAGGAAGATTTGTTTGATGATACAAAAGTTCTACACCTCAATTTAAATTGTGTCCAAGTTGGAATCTAACTGTACAAGACATGTACGGAAACAGAAACAGAGCACCATCACCACTAACAAATAGGATAAAATTTAAAGCCAAAGCGAAATGACATACCCATCAACCAGAATAAATGTCAAAACAACGAACAGCAGAAGACTGTTTATTATAAGTTATGAAGAAACAAAAACCACCTATACTAAGAAGATGCAAAATGTAGCAAATCAGTTTTGAGAACTTAATTAAGCACAAAAGTAAAACATGATCCAGAAATTTCCTCTTAGCTTTTACTCTATAAGAATGTGTGTACATGGTTTAATATGAAACCCCATGTAAGAAACTGTCAATCAGCAAGAAGATAGAAAAATATAATACAGAATATTAGTACACTGAAATTCATGTAATGAATGAACTAGAGTTGTATTCACAATGGTTAAGTTACTCAAGGATAAGTATGAAGTTCAGAGAAAGTCTGCTTCTATTTACAAATATGATTTTTTTTCTGAGAAAATTTTATAAAAGTTGAGATTTTGGACTAAGTGTCTTAATAGTTAATTTACAACTACATGAAAAGGAAGAAAACAACAGAAAGACATCTCTCAACACTAGACATTTGAATTCCATTGGTATTTTAGGAGATGTGTCACCCAGAAGTGTCAATTTTAGTAGGAAAAACTGGAGACATTCAGGTTTGTTTGACACTGGGAAATGTATTTATAACTTAAAAAAAAAAATTAACTTGAGAATACAGGATTCTTGTATATTGTGGGACTTTCAAGGATCTGGCTTGAGGTTTAATTAGGGGTCTTTTCTGAGACTGATACTCCAACCAAGGACCATTCATGGGTATAACCTAGAACCCCTGCTCAGATGTAGTCCATGGCAGCTCATTATCCAAGTGGGTACCCTAATGGGGAAAAAGGATTGTCTCTGACATGAACTCAGTGGCTAGCTCTTTGATTGCCTCCCCTGGATGGGGGAGCAGCCATGCCAGGCCACAGAGGAGGACAATGCAGCCAGTTCTAATGAGACCAGATAAAATAGGATCAGATGGAAGGGGAGGAGGACCTCCCTTATCTGTGGACTTAGAGAGGGCAGGGAGGAGATGAGAGAGGGAAGGGCTACAGCTGAGATACAATATGAATAAACTGTAATTAATATAGAAAATAAAAATTAAAAAAAAAGACAGAAGAATGAGAGACCAAAAGATAAGCAGCGATTGTTAACACTATGTAGAGCAGGCGCGGTATAGCAGTAAGTTCCCTGAGGGGAGAGCTACCTCGCTGCATTCTTTCCCGCCTTCCCGGTTCCGGGTGGGTACGTGACTCGGCTCACAATCTGCCTTCCCGCCTTCCCGTTTACGGGTACGTGACTCGACTCACAATCTGCCTTCCCGCCTTCCCTGTTCTGGGTACGTGACTTAACTACGGCTTTGTTCAAACCACCCAATCAGACCCCTGAAACTATGCTTCTCGCTTCTGTAACCGTGCCTCCTGCTCCCGAGCCCTATAAAAACCTGTCACCCCAACCGAGAGGTGCGCAAGTCCTCCGATAGGCTTGGTCACCCCGGGTACCCGTGTATCAAAATAAACCTCTTGCGGCTTGCATCCGAAGGCTGGTCTCGCTGTTCCTTGGGAAGCGGGGTCTCCCCGTCTAGATAGGCTCCTGGGAGTCTTTCAAGAACACCTGTATAGTTTAAGCTGTTGGCTTTTTGCTGGGCAGTCAGTCTCTTTGCTAGCTACTAACTTAGCCTGGTTTCTCCAGCACTGTCTCTCTGAGTGGTTCGGCTCCCTGCTCGGTTCTCTCTCCTTCTGCCTCTGTCCACTGCATCTCCTTCTGATTCAATCTATGTTCCTGGCTGCCCAGAGGTTCTGCCCCTACTTCTCCTAAGAGTTCTGGCTTCTAGCTCTTTATTATGCAAAAAAACCCACATTCATTGCTCAACTAGTAGGCTGAGGAAGGTCACCTTCCCCTCAGCAGATTGCCTTACTTTTAAAAGCAGGTGGGAAAATGTCATATACATAACCTCCTAGCTGGGTATTGGGCTTCACATAACATTTAAGAACACACCTTTTCATAACCAGAAAATACAGTATTTGTGAGTCACTCTAACAGCTGTGTCTAAGGATTAAACTTCATTTTCCTCCGTTTGTTTTGGGTGTGAAGAAGGAACTTTCTGTTTTTGTTTTTTTTTGTTTGTTTGTTTGTTTTACATAAGCAGATAAATAAAATTTCTTTTATTGTTCACCTAAAATAAAGCCTTCCAAGTTTGTATGCACAGCAGAACTCTTTTAGCTTTCTGTCACTATAACGGATACTAGAAGAAATCTAATTTTAAGGAAAAGCTGGTTGTGTTGATCTAGCTTTGTAGCATTCAGTCTATGGTTGTTGGTCTCCATTACATCAGGTCCTGTTAGGCCAGTACATTACAGCATGTGGCCAAATAAGGCCATTCAGCTCACAGTTAGAAGAGAAACAATGAGAAAATAATTTTTTAAACATAAGTTCTCTTTGGTTTGTAACTTCTAAACACACACACACACACACACACACACACACACACACACACACACACTTCTTTATATGTAGGCCTTCATATGCAGGCAAGAGAAAATGTGGGGGCTCTGCTAGATAAAGTTGAAGTGGATTGTCTCAGGATACCCATTTGGGACTATGATATAGAGTCCCTCTTCTCCCCTGATCTCAGTGACCCCAGGTCTTGTAAGGAGCATCACATAGCCCTCAGGGCAGATTACAGACCAAACTCTTCTCTGAAAAGGAAAGTGCTCTAGCAAGCATCTAGGAATTCCTAGAAATCCCCGACCCTGATAAGGAGATCTTAATCTTAAACAGTTTACCCTAAGGATAATTAAGTACTGTATTTTTTTTCTTGTGATAGGACCATTAAGTATCCCTGACCCTTTGACCCCAGCAAACCAAGCACATTCACCCTGGAAATCTCTCCTTCTACCCAGGGTTTATATTGCTCTAGATTTCACAGGAGTAAAGGTATATACTTTCTCACTTCAAGACCGTCTGAGATTCGTAATTTATCCTTTGCCCTCTGGCCTACTGGGCCTTGGACTCACCAGGCCTGTGTCTGGGCTGCAAGCTGGCCAGGCATGGGCCTACACCTCTGCCATGCTTAGCACAGCAGTTTAAGGAAGAGCTGTAACTCTTTGGTACTGAGAGAACCAGGCCTGACCTTCTACCCCAAAAGCCACCATTCCTAGGAACTAGGGATAGGTCACCAACTTCAGGAAGAAAACAAGCTCCCTACTCAAGGAATAGCCTGAAGAAACCCCAATAATGTTTAACCATCATCCCTAGCAGTGAATAGCTGGAATTTTACCCAGGTGTTCTTTATAACAGGATGAGTGAAACAATTATGGTTTGACTTGGCCCTCTGGACAAACAATTTCCTCTGGACACTCGGATATTTGCTAACTGTCAATCAGTCATAAAATTGCCTAGCTGGAATTTCCCAACCTTGCTGTAACTCTAAATAAAAACCCTCCTCTTGCTGAGATTGGAGCACTACACTCCAGAACCACTAGTCAGTGACTGTGTGGGCCAGAGCTGGAGCTTGTAATATAAAGACCCTACTGTGCATTGGAATCAGCTCCTTGGTAATCTTTGGGGTTGGTCTACAAGACTTGGGCATAAATAGACTTTGGAACTTCCACTGCCACTGGTAATCTCATTCTAAAAGCTAAGCTGTAACACTGTGGAAAGCCCTTTCCACACTCCCGGTCTGGCACACTCAGGATTTACCTTAAAGTCCTGTAACTGACCCTGAGAGAAACAGAACTCATTCCTAGTCCAGAAGTCCAGGCCACCCGCCAAAATCCAGGACCCTGACAAATGGAGAAGGATAAGAAAACATGTGTCTTTCTGAGTATGGCATTTTTTACTTATTAAGATAATAATTTCCAGTCACATAATTTTTTTTAAATATGCAACAATTTCATTTTTCTTTACAACTACACATAATTTCATTATGTACATGTACCTTATTTTCTTTATCTTTTTATCTAGTAATAGAGATCTAGGCTGTTTTGAGTATAGCAATATTAAGCATAGATATATGCTTATTGCTGTGGTATCTTGACTTTAGGGTCTGTCCGCAATGTACCAAGAATTATAGCTAGACCAAACATGAGCTTTATTTTAGTTGTGTAACAACCTCCATACTAATGCCCTGTGATTGTATTAGTTCATGTTCCTATCAACAATGAACAATACGTCTCTCCCCTCCCCATATCCTTGACAACATTAGTTGTAATTTGTTTTCACGATGATAGCCATACTGACTGGAGTGAGACAGACTCTCAATGAAGTTTTAATTGGATTCCCATAATGTCTAAATTGAATTGAACCCTTAAAATATTTACTGTTTATTTGGTTTTTCCAGTTTTGAGAACTGTCTGTTCAATTAGTTCACACATTCATTAATTAGGTGATTTAATTTTATGGTATTTAATAGTTGCCTTTTTAGTATACCCTAGATATACCCTATTTGATGAGTAGTTGGCAAAACTTTTCCTTCAAATTGCATTCTGTGATTAGTACTTTTGTTGTGTAGAGACTGCTTAACATCAGGTAACTCCATTGGACAATTCTTGACATTATTTCCTGTGTTACTAAGGCACTTTTCACAAAATCTCTGCTTGTGCTGTATCTGGGACGGTTTTGCAATTGTTTCACCCCATTTTAATGTTTCCGGTCTGATCCACTTTGAGTTCACTTTTGTGAAGAATGAGCTCTGGTATAAGCTGGGGAATTTCTCTTTTTTTTTTTACACTAGTTTATGTTTATGATGTCTTTGTTAACCATCAAGTAGCTGTAGATGTGTGGACTTATTTTGCAATCTTCTGTTCTCTTCCATTTGTTCCTTTCTGTGAAAAGTAATGATATGATTTTGTTACTACTGCTCTTTAATGTAATTTGAGACCAAGTATTAGTGATACCTTCTGCCTTGCTGTTTCTATTAAGGAATGTTTTAGCTATTGGGAGCCCTGTTTGCTTTCATATTAATGTTTTTGTGTATGAATGATCTGTGTAGAAGAATATTAAAATTAACCACTATTATTATATCAGCACCTGTCTGAGATTTAATGCCCATTAGTATTTGTTTTATGAAAGTTCAGGAAGTCTCAGCCTTACACAAAGAACTAAGGCAACTAAGAAATATTGACATCAGAATAAACAGTCTTCCCTAGCAAAAAGCACAACAACTGGATATTGTATACTTCATTGGTCATCCCTGAAAACATTATACATACAGGTAACATTAAACAAACTGAGCTGTGTGTGTGTGTGTGTGTGTGTGTGTGTAACAATAATTAAAGAAAAAGAGCCAAAAGTAAAATGAATTATGTAACAGCTTCTTTTACCTTCTAACAATTTTGATTTCAAGTCTATTTTATCAGGTAATAAAACAGCAACACTAGCTTGTCTCTGGCATCTTCATTTGATCCATTGCTTTCTATGTGTATGAGTTTATAATTCTTTAATCCTGTTAGCCAGTCTGGATGTGTCTTTTTTTGGTTAGCAGAAGCCATTTACTTTGAAGTTCATTATTGAGAAATGTTTTCTAATTTCTGTAATTTTATTGATGGTTTTTCTAATTGTTTGAATTATTATATGTCATTTCCTTTCTTCCTTATTAGTATTAGGAGTTCTGGTTTACTGTACGGGACATGATAGATTCCATTCAATCTGTTCTTTGTTATCTATATTTTTCAGAAAATATATTTATGTCTCTGCTTTTATGGTTGAAAATTCTTCTGCTGCTGTAAATAATATCCCTGCTAATTCTGTGACCATGACCTGCCTTAGACTGTCTTTATTTTAAAAGGTGTTGAGATTCTTTGGGAACCCACAGGGCAAGCTGGCCAGGGAAACAGGCAGGCTAACTGCAGATCTTCACCTCCTCCTCACTTTCAAATCCAATCTCCAACCTTACCCCTAGCTTTGCAGCAACAGCCTTCCTAACTTTCCAGCTCATCTGATCACATAGCATTTTCCTCCACCCTTCCTCTTTGCTTGTCCCAGTCCTCACTCCAAGCAGGCATTCCATTCCTTGGGAGCTCTCTTGCTACTCCAGCCAGAAAAGGAGGCAGGATAACTGCAGGTATTCTCCTCTCTTCCAAAACTAATCCTGGAATCACACCGCTCTGCTCTGTTCTGTAGCAGAGCACCCTCTGTGGCCTCCCCTTCTCCTCTGCCCCTATCTTCAAGGGATTGTAGAGCATTTTTTTTCCTCCAACCTTTCTTCCTGCAGCTCACCCCTTTATCTCAGCCCTCAATTCCAGCAGGAATTCCCTGGAAAACCACCAACTAAGCTTGTCAAAGAAGGCCGCCATAACAGGTTGGCAAGCCCCCTCTTCTTCAATCTAAACCTCAGTGTCACAGCCAGCTCTGTAGCAGTCTACCTCTCAGGCCTCTCCTCACTCTTTTCCTAGGTATTAAGCACATCCTGGGGAAAACCCTGTTTTTATCCCTCAGTTGGACCTCCATAGACACCTGCTTCTAGCCCATCCCCATTCCTAAAGTGTCTCAATACCTAGAAACACATTCTACTCAGCACTCTCAGTAGCCACAATGGCAGGATCCCAGAAGAATTCCTTACAAGAGAATGCACAGCTACCACAACTTCTTTTTTTTTTTTTTTTTTTTTGTAATGAGTAAAGGTCTTTAATAGACATTTCCAAAGGAAAACATACAAATGGTTATAAGTGTATGAAAAGGTGTTTGGCAGTACAAATCATCAGGGAAATGTAAATCCAAACCTTAGTGGGAGGCTGCCTCGCACTCATAATGATGACTGTTGAGCCAAGGCAAAGCAACAGCAACATAAAAACAAAACAAAAATCCAGAAATTATGAACACTTGAGATGAGATGGAAAATTTGGGAGAAAATGCTGGTGAGAATATGAAAGAGGGGCAACCATTCAGGGAAACAGCTGATACTTCTGCAAATTCTACAAAAGCATTTAAACAATAAACATGTGATCTGGTGATTTCAGTTCTGGGCACATAACCAAAACAGCAACAACAACAACAAAACAACCAAACAAAACCTGAAAGTAGATTCTTTTTTTTGATGATTATTAATATTTAATATTGATTTATCTTTTAATTAAACAGTGATTATTCCTAAACCACCTGTATACCCAAATCACCACACAGAGACTAGGATTTTTTTAATTAACCTAGAGCACAATACTGGGCAATAATTACTCCATCCTTAACCTCCAAGCCAACAACTTCTTAAGAACCAGTGAAAGAAATAGAAATTGTAAAAGAAAAACCCACCCAACAAAGATAAGAAAAGATGTTACAATAATCCCAACCTCAGATGCCTAGATGCTAAGGTGAAAAATAAAATCAATAATAGCCTGGACAATATGCTTCCAGTGGAACCTAGCAAGCATGCCACAGTAAGCTCGAAGTAGTGCAATATACCTAAAGCACAAGACAGATCTTAAAATAGCCAAGATGGGGGCCCTTAAAGTGGAAATGAATAAACCCTTAAAGGAATCTATGAAAACACAAACAGTGAAAAAAAAAATGAATAAAACAGTTTGAGACTTGAAAGTAGAAATAGAACCCAAAAAGAAAACCCAAAGCTGAGAGAAATCTGAAAATTAAAACTTCAGGAACTCAAACAGGAATGTCATAGCCAATTTTCACTAATTGAACACAAGAGATGGAAAAATGACTTTCAGATACTAAAGACAAGATGGAAGAAATGAATACCTAACCTCCATCATTGAAAATGTTAAATCTAAAAAATCTCCAAGCACAATACATCCAGAAAATCTGAGACACTATGAAAAGAAGTACAAATATAAGACTAATTTGAGTAGAAGAAGGAGAATAAACCCAGGTAAAAGGCACAGAAAATGTCTTCAACAAAATCAGAGAAGAAAATTTCCCTAACCTAAAGAAGGACATGCTTATCAAGGTTGAGTAAACTTACAGAATACCAAATAGACCAGACCAGAAAAGAAAGTCCTCTCAGTACATAATAATGAAAACACTAGAAAAGATCATTCTGAGTGAAATATCCCAGAAGGAGAAAGACAAACACGGTATATACTCACTTATATAGACCTACAAGATATAATAAACAAAATGAAATCTATACACCTAAAAAAGATAATCAATTGAGCGGACATGGGGTAAGATGATCAATCTTCATTTAGAAAGACAGATGGGATGTGCATTGAACGTATACAGGAGTCTACTGAGCGCATCTGAAAGACTCTAACTAGCAGTGTTTTCAAAGCAGATACAAAGCCTCATGACCAAACCTTCGGCAGAGTACAGGGAATCATATGAAAGAAGGGGAGTTAGTATGATGGGGAAAGGATAGGAGCTCCACAAGGACCAAATATATCTGGGCACAGGGTCTTTTCTGAGACTGACATTCAACCAAGGACCATGTATGGATATAACCTAGAACCTCCACTCAGATGTAGCCTGTGGTAGCTCAGTAACCAATTGGTTTCCCAAAGTGAGGGGAACAAGGATTATTTCTAACAGGAACTCAATGACTAGCTCTTTGGCCTACCCACCCCCCTAGGGAGGAGCAGTCCTGTTCGGCCACAGAGGAGGGCTTTGCAGCCAGTCCTGAAGATACCTGATAAAACAGGATTGGATGAATGGGGAGGAGGTCCCCCCCATCAGTGGACTTGGAAAGGGGCACGGTGTTGATGTGGGAGGGAAGGTGGGATTGGGAGGGAATGAGGGAGCAGGATACAGCTGGGATACAGAGTTAATAAAATGTAACTGATAAAAAAAAAATACCACAATTTCTGTACCCATTCCTCCGTTGATAAACATCTGGGTTGTTTCCAGGTTCTGGCTATTACAAATAAAGCTGCTATAAACATGGTTGAGCAAGTATCCCTTTTGTGTACTTGAACGAACTTTGGGTATATACCTAGCAGTGGTATAGCTGGGTCTTGAGGAAGCACTATTCCTAATTGTCTTAGAAAGCGCCAGATAGCTTTCCAGAACTTAATGACTGGCTCTTTGGTCTCCCCACCCCCGAAGGGAGGAGCAGTCCTGTTAGGCCACAGAGGAGGGCTTGCAGCCAGTCCTGAAGATACCTGATAAAACAGGATCAGATGAATGGGGAGGAGGTCCCCCTCATCAGTGGACTTGGAAAGGGGCATGGTGGAGATGAGGGAGGGAGGGAGGGACTGGGAGGGAATGAGGGATCTGGACACGGCTGGGATACAGAGTTAATAAAATGTAACTGATAAAAAAAAAGAAACATCAAAAAAAAAAACCAAAAAAATTAAAACATTAAAAAAAACAGTAACTGTACATACATAGAATGTTAAAAGCTGCAAGGCAAAAATAACAATTATCAGGCAAAGGCGTACCTAACAGAATAATACCTGACTTCTCTTTGAAGACCCTAAAATGCAGAAGGGCTTGGACAGAGGTGCTGCAGACTCTAAAAGACCACAAATACCTGCCTGACTACTATACCCAGCAAAATTTTCAGTCATCATAGATGGTGAAATAAAGATCTTCCATGATAAAGCCAAATGTAAGCAATATCTAAAAAGTCAGCCATACTGAAGGTGATAGAAAGTAAACTTCATTGTCCTCTACTGTGGCCTGGTAAGGCTGCTCCCCCCTCAGGGGGAGGTGATCAAAGAGCAGGCCAATCAGATTATGTCAGAGGCAGTCCCTCTTCCCATTACTATGTAACTCACTTGGAGACTGAACTGCCATGGGCTACATCTGTGCAGGGGTTCTAGGTTATCTCCATGAATAGTCCTTGGTTGGAGTATGAGTCTCTGGGAAGTTCCCTGTGTTCAAATTTTCTTGTTCTGTTGCTCTCCTTGTGGTGTGAACTGATAGACTAAGATCAGAAAGGAGAGGAGAACCTCCCCTATCAGTGGACTTGGGGAGGGGCATGCATGCAGAAAGGGGAGGAAGGGTGGGGTCGGGAGGGGAGGAGGGAGGGGCTTATGGGGGGATACAAAATGAATAAAGTGTAATTAATAAAAAATTAAAAAAAAAAAGAAAGTAAACTTCAGCCTGAAGACATTAACCACATCCAGAAAATACAAGGAATATATAATCCCAGATCAGCAAATCAAAAGAGCGGGAAAAATAAACACACACACACACACACACACACACACACAACACAACAAGATAGCAGGAATCGACAAACACTGTGCACATTGATTACTCTCAACATCAATAGTCTAGATTCCAAAATTAAAAAAGCAGGTAACCAACCAACTAACAACAAAAACAGACTAATAGAATGGATGTGAAAATAGCATCCATCCTCCTGTCGCATTCGAGAAACTGACATGGACATCAAGGTTAGACATCACCTTGAAGGAAAAGAAAAGAAAAATATGTCCAAGCAAATGGACATAAGAAGCAAGATGGTATAGCCATTTTAATAGAGACTTCAATTTAAAACTAATCAGAAGGAAGAGGGAAGGACACTACATGCTGATCAAAGGAAAAATCCGCCTAGAGAGGATGAAAGACCAAAAAGATTAAAAATTAGCAGCTATTATTAATTAAGGCCTGAACTATGTGGGTGGAAAGTCTAGCAATGCCCTGAGGGGAAGGACCTTACTGCATTCTTTCCCCACCTACTAGAGATAACAGTTGCTAGGAAACTGGCCCATCCCCCTAGGGAGGGACACCAGGTCATTATGGTCTGGGGACCTTCCTATAGCCAATCAATTCAAAATGTAGCATTTTGACCAATAGATGCTTGCCAGGCAGGAATTGCCCCTGCCTTGGGCATGCTGGGAGGGACCAGAATCTATATATCACCCAATATAACCTGTACACAGCACGCTCAGCTCCCACCGATTCGGTGGTGGGGGTGTGTGGGCCCAAGCTGCAGCTTGTAATTTACAATAAAAAGAACCTCATGTATTTACAGCAGAATCTAGTTATTCCTGGTCTTTTGGGGTTCGAGAACTGGGCAGGACAGGACACTACAGTTCTTTATGCACCAAACACAAGGGCGCCCACATTCATAAAAGAAGCACTAGTACAACATAAGTCAAATATTGACCCTCACACACTGGGAGTGGGTGACTTTAATATTGACTTTCATCAATAGACAGGCCACCCAGACAAAAGTAAACAGATAAATGTTGGAGCCGACTGACTTCATAAACCAAAGGACCTAAAAGATATTTACAGAATATTTCACCAGAACATTTATAAGATTACTGACTGTACAAATATGGAAATTTCTATGTCTATATATGTTTCGTGTGCCATTTCTTGGGCTCTTTTCCTTCTGTTTGTCTTTTCTTATTCTTAAATGGTCCTTGTTTTTTTCTAATGAGAGATAGAAAAGGTGGATATAGATGGGAGAGGAGGTGGGTAAAAACAGGAATGAGTAGAGGGAGGGAAACTGTAATTAGGGTATATGAAAAAATTATTTTCCATACATACAGCAGTGGTATGTACTCATTGAAGATTTTAATGTTGTTTCCTTGTTTTGTGTTTCTGACAGGTTAACAATGATATCGTTTTAGAAGTTCTCTGTGTTGATTTGTGGCTTTAAATAATTCACGCTTATTTTTTTTTCTAGATTTAGGGAAATTCCTGCTACTTTTTCACGGAAATTTTATGGCATATATATATGTAAATATATGTATGTATGTATGTATGTATTTATCTTAGTTCCTTCTGCTATCCTGTGGATTCCTAGGTTTGCCATGCTTATTTGTTTATTGGATGATCTCATTTTCCATCCTTGATTCTTATCCTTCTGCCTGGTGGAATCAAACATTGATGTTTATTGTGTTTTTATATTTGATTCACTGTGTTTTTCATTCCAACATATTAATTTTTTTCCAGAAATTTGTCATCTTCACCAAATTTTCTTTCAATTTTTAAAAATTTTTTATTTACTCATTTTTGAGACAGGGTTTATCTGTAGTCTTGGCTGTCCAGGACTTACTTTGTAGACCAGGCTGGCCTTGAACACAAAGAGATCCACCTGCCTCTGCTACCGTGAGCCCTGAGCCTCTAAGCCCAGCTTCAAATTTGCTTTCATGTTGCTGATTTTTTTTCTTCCTCTGCTTTTCTGTCTTTCCCCTCTATGTTGCTAAGTTTCCTGTCTAGGTGATGGATTGAATTCATCTGCTTGTTTGTATCATCTTGAGGTTTTAGATTTCTTTTTTCCAGAAAACTTTTGAAATGTTTTATTTTCCCAGCCACACTATCTTTGAGCACAGTCATTGAGGAGTTATGATCTTTGGGTATAGTGAATCTTGCTTTTTAAAGTTTGTTTTGTTTGTTTTGTAATTTGCTCTTCTGTTACTTTATATGTCTTGTTTGGCTTACATTCTATATAAGTGTGTGTGTGTGTGCATACATACATACATATATATTTTTTAGAAGCTCTCCATGTTTATTTGTGGCTATACATAACTTTAAGTAAATAAATAAACAGCAGAAAATTTTTCAAACCTAGAAAAGAAATAAAAAAATTAAGCATGAGTTATTTAAAACCTCAAATAAACACAGAGAACTTCTAAAAAATATGTATATACATATATGTATCATCCATCCATATATATGTATATATATATATATACATTATGTATAATTTTTATTTTTCTCAATGGTTAGCTTTTTCTTTCTTATTGAACAGCCCACTTCAGATGCTCAAACCTCAGTACCATTTAGAAAGGAGTAAACAAACTACCTTTGGAAGTGTCCTCCACACAGGCCCTCCACTTAGGATCTGTGTGTATAAAGCTGGGTTAGGCTTACTGTATATGCTCTGATTGTCAGTCGTTTTGTCATTTCCTTTGTGATTTCTGAGCTCTTACTATCTTTTTCTCTTCAAAACTGGTACTTTGTTTTTTATTCCAATGCTTCCCTCCATCAGCTCAGACAAAGGCAGCCCTTAGTCTGTCAATGTAGCCAGAAGTCCTTTCTTGGTTTTGCCTTTAAATAGAAATGTTTATATTTGTTGATTGCCTTTTGCTTTACTTACTTAAATAAGGACTTACTTCTTGCCCTGATGGTTTGGTGAACAGAGTAACCTCTGATGATCCATTACAAGAGATTTCTAATTATTATTAATTATCCTTTTTTATTATTTAAAGGTGTTTCAGTTCTTTGTCTCCATAGCTTATTATTTGCTTGCTTGCTTGCTTTAAGAGCAGGTCTCACTATGTACTCTGGGTGGCCTAGCATTCACTGTGTAGACCAAACTGGTCTTATACAGACCCTCGTGGCTGTGTCTTCTGAGTGCTGGGATTAAAGATATATGCTACCACACCCAGTGCCTGAGCATTTGTAACATACTTTTCTGGAGACACAATCCAGATTATCAGGCAATTGTTGCACAGATTTACTTGTAAACTCTTTAACAACATTTAATATATTTGTGATTCACTCAGCAAATATTGTCAACAGTTTCTGTGCTGTGCTAGGACATAAAGTAGTGAGTTGAGTTGAGAGACAGCCTCCAAATCCCAAATTCCAAAAAGTTTACAATTGGATGAAAATTTCACAAATATAACAGGAATCAAAACGGTACTTTAGAAATGTTATAGTAAATGAACTAGACACAGGAGACTAAAGCGGGTGCGAAGATCAATAGCAGACAGGTCATCTTTGAACTTCTAAGATAAGATGCGTAGGCTCTAAAACCTACAAAGCTCATGGGGAGCTTTTAAGTAGGAGAATAATAAGATCTTATTGCAATTTTGAAAAGATTATCCTGGCAAAAAAAATTGAAGATGAGATAGCCTATACATATTTAAGATTAAAATAGTAGCAGTGGAGTTTAAATATAAAGATTCAGAAGAACACACCTATTGTAAACCTTAATCAGGATGGAGCAGTAAAGGCAATGTGAAAATGGGCTTTGGAACAAAAACATATTACCATAAAGAGATAATAATGGTTGAAGGAGAGAGGGATTGGAGGCATAGCTCAGTGATGGAACACATACCTAACTTACACAAGTCCCTGGGTCCAGTCTTCAACACTGAAAACAAATGCAGAAAGATCAGTAAGTCAAGAAGATGTACAGCACTGCTGTACATGCATGTGCTCCAGGTTTACTTGTGTGTTCAAGTTTGTGGTTCTGTTCATTGCAAAAATTGTGGGATAATGTGTGTCAATTTCTAGGTTGAGAAACTCAAGAGTCTGAAGAATCTACCTCCTAAAATATTCTTCTTTCTCTATGTGATTTTAAAATGCCCTTGAGACCACAATTTGAAAGTAGCCTGGGTCACTGAGTCACAACTAAAGAGGGGAGCCACTTGCTCTACAGGGTACTTAGAAATGATCATAAGATCCACTTGGACTTCAGTTTTGTGCAGGGTGATAAACATGGATCTATTTTCATTTTTCTGCATGTAGACATCCAGTTGGTCCAGCACCATTTGTTGAAGATGCTGTCTTTTTTCCATTGAATGGAATTGGCTTCTTTGTCAAATATCAAGTATTCCAAGGTGTGTGGGCTTATTTCTGGGTCTTCTATTTGGTTCTATTGATCCTCCTTTCTGTTTCTATGCCAATACCATGTGGTTTTTATTACTATTGTTCTGTAGTACAGCTTGAGATCAGGGATGAAGATACCTCCAGAAGATCTGTTGTTGTACAGGATTGTTTTGGAAATTCTGGGTTTTTTTCTTTCTCCATATGAAGCTGAGAATTTTTCTTTCAAGGTTAGAGAATTTTTCTTTCAAGAATTGCATTGGTATTTTGATGGGAATTGTTTTGAATCTGTAGATTGCTTTTGGCAGGATGGCAATTTTCACAATGTTAATCCTACCAATCCATGAGCACGTGAGATCTTTCCATCTTCTGATATCTTCTTTAATTTCTTTCTTCAGAGACTTGAAGTTTTTTTCAAACAGGTCTTTCCCTTGCTTGGTTAGAGTCACTCCAAGGAACTTTATGTTATTAGTGGCTATTGTGAAGGGTGTTGTTTCCCTAATTTCTTTCTCGTCCCTTTTGTCTTTGGTATACAGGAGGGCTTCTGAATTTTTAGTTGATTTTGTATCCTGCCACTTTGTTGAAGGTGTTTATCAGCTGAAGGAGTTCTCTGGTTGAATTTTTGGGGTCGCTCATGTATACTATCTTATCATCTGTGATAGTGAAACTTTGACCTCTTCCTTTCTGATTTGTATCCCCTTGATCTTCTTTAGTTATCTTATTGCGTTAGCTAGGACTTCAAGTACTATGTTGAAGAGATATGGAGAGAGTGGGCAGCCTTGCCTTGTCCCAGATTTCAGTGGGATTGGTTTGAGTTTCTCTGCATTGAGTTTGATGTTGGCTATAAGCTTGCTGTATATTGCCTTTACTATGTTTAGGTATGTTCCTTGTATCCCTGCTCTCTCCAAGACTTTAAACATGAGTGGGTGTTGGATTTTGTCAAATGCTTTTTTGGCATTTAAGGAGATGATCATGTGGTTTTTCTCCTTCAGTTTGTTTATTTGGTGGATTACATTGATGCATTTCCGTATGTTGAATCACCCTTGCATGCCTGAGATGAAGCCTACCTACTCGGTCATGTTATATGATATCTTTTATGTGTTCTTTGATTTGGCTTGGAAATATTTAATTGAGTATTTTTGTATCAATGTTCATGATAGAGATAAGTCTGAAGTTCTCTTTTTTTGTTGGGTCTTTGTGTGGTTTAAGTATCAAGGTGACTGTGGCTTCATAGAATGAGTTTGGTAATGTTCCTTCCGTTTCTATTTTGTGGCATAATTTGAAGAGAATTGGAGTTAGCATTTCTTTGAAGGTCTGGTAGAATTCTGCTCTAAATCCGTCTGGCCCAAGGCTTTTTTTGGAAGGGAGACTGTTGATGACTACTTCAATTTCTTTAGGGGATATAAGACTATTCAGTCTTTCTGCCTGATCTTGACTTAATTTTGGTAGATGGAATCCATCAAGAAAATTGTCCATTTCTTTTAGATTTTCGAATTTTGTGGCATATAGGCTTTTGTAGTACAACCTAATAATTGTTTTGATTTCTTCAGTGTCTGTAACTAATATTAAAAAAAATAAAAATTTAATTAAAAAAAAAGAAGTGATCATATGAACAACTTCTATCCTCATGAGAAGAATTGGGGCTTCGTGCACCTGTGTGTCTTTGCTCTGTAATTGCAGTCACAAAGGAAATTTAAAAAAGTGATCCATAGCAGTCTCATTAGCCAGTGAAGAGAGTATCTTGTATAGTTTACATACATTTTATCTTCTTTTGCTATTAAAGTGATACTTTATTTTTAATGTGTAATTATTACTAATCTTTTGGGCATTATTATCTGTATTTAAACTAACCTATCTTTCTTTGGTCATTTTCTTTCATACATTTAACTTTTAGTAATATTTATATATGTATATTTAACATTTTATAAGTTTATTTCATAATTTTAATTGGACATACATTGAATGAGTATTGTTGTTGAATATTTATTAATTCTATAGTGCTTTTCTAAGACCCAGCTAGTTCCGCAATATTTGAGACAGAGACCTATTGGTTTATTTTAACAAGCTTTATGGACAGCAACTGAGCAGTTATTATTTATATTAATTTTTTAAGCTAGCCTGGCTACCTCACAGCTGCACTAACCAAGTTACTTGCAGATCTTCCTCCTATCTTGGCTGGATCTGCTCTATCTGGCCATGTCCTCTCTTTCCATCTTGTTCCTTATTTCTTTTTGGTATTCTCTTCTCCTTCCCCTTGTGGTCCCTACCACAGATCCCAAGCCCAGAAACCTATGTGTTACCTACTTCTCTTCTGCCCAGTTACAGGATGTCCAGCCTGTTTATTAAGCAATCATAGAATATTGGGGAACAAAGTTTACTCGATATCATTCAGTGTATGTGAGAGTGTACTCATATTCTGAAATGAAACTAGATCTTGGAGCCCAGGACTTAGTACTTGTATACATAGCACCAGAACAACCTTCAACAGTCTAAATTAGTCTCATAAATACATAAGCTTGTGTCTCTACAGTTGTGTGTGTGTGTGTGTGTGTGTGTGTGTGTGTGTTATAATGTTTCAAGAGGATATACATAAGAATGCTGGAGGGAGTAATCATACATTTAAACATTTCAGTACTATTTATTATACAGTGTTTCTGAGATGTTTTAATTAAATAATGTATACTTTTATGCCATAGAAGCAGGATGTGTTTTTAGGCTTTCCCAAGCCTGTAGGATTATGAACTTTTCTTGTTTTACTCAGCATTTTATAGAACTAGTGTTATATAAATAAACTTTGAGATATGCTGTTGCAAATAATAACATTTTTCAAAGTCATGTCAGAGAAAAATATTTTATATTTAGAATTATGTGTTTCAAGACTCTTGTGATTTTTTTTCTATATTGCTATAAGGCTATGCGATCTTTTCTCTGTGTGTACTTCATTATTTTATGAGAAACCTTCCACCAGCAGGTGTATCATTAGTATTTTCTTAAAATATCATTAGGCTTTACAGCATTCATATCAAGCAGTTTTCTACTAAGGTAGGGCCTATTGTCATCTGACCCTTCTTAAATCTATTTCCCTATTTGTTTGCTTAGCATAGGTTCTAATCATTTCATTTGTACATCTGCACTTATCTGTGAGCTACAACTTGATCTTGATCCTGAGTATTGAATACTTTCCTTTGCTAACGGACTGATCTTTATGAAAAAAAAAAAACAAAAAACCTGATCATGACAACATTTTTCTTAAAATTTCATAACTAGTTTTCACAGCTCAAACTTGACTTGTTTAGGACTTAAGAGTCACTTCAAGTTCACATGAAAAATCTTGTCTTTCTCATATCCTTACAAATTCTTTTTTAATTAAGTTTTTATTTTTATATTGATTACAGTTTATTTACTTTGTATCCCAGCTGTGGCCCCCTCCTTCTTTCTTTTCCAATCCCACCCTCCCTCCCTTATCTCCTCCTTGCCCCTCTCTAAGTACAGTGATAGGGGAGGTCCTCCTCCCCTTCCATCTGATCTCATCAGGTCTCATCAGGACTGGCTGCAATGTCCTCCTGTGTGGCCTAGTAAGGCTGCTCCTCCCTCTGAGGGGTGGAGGAGATCAAAGAGCCAGCCACTGAGTTCATGTCAGAGACAGTCCCTGTTCCCCTTACTAGGGAAAACCACTTGGATACTGAGATGCCATGGGCTATGTCTGAGTAGGTGTTCTAAGTTATATCCATGAATGGTCTTTGGTTGGAGAAATCAGTCTCAGAAAAGACCCCTGTGCCCAGATATATTTTTTTTGGAACTCCTGTCCTCTCCAGGTTTTACTGACTCCACCTTCATTCATATAATTCCCTGCATTCTGCCCAAGGTTTTGTTATGAGTCTCAGCATCTGCTTTGAGGCACTGCTAGCTGGAGTCTTTCAGAGGCCCTCTATAGTAGGCTCCTGTCCTGTTTCTTGTTTTCTCCTACTACTAATGTCTATCCCATTTGTCTTTCTAAGTGAGGATTGATCATTTTACCCAGGGTCCTCCTTCTTGTTTATCTTCTTTAGGTGTACAGATTTTAGTATGTTTATCCTATCTTTTAGGTCTAGCTTCCACTTATAAGTGAGTATATACTGTGTGTGTCTTTCTGCTTCTGGGATACCTCACTCAGGATGATCTTTTCTATATCCTACCATTTGCCTGAAAATTTCATGATTTCAGAAATTCTTAAAAATTACTCTTTTAAAAACATGGTTGAGCAAATGTCCTTATTGTGTACTTGAGCCTCTTTTGGATATATACCTAGGAGTGGTATGGCTGGATCATGAGGAAGCACTATTCCTATTTGTCTGAGAAAGCACCAGATTTATTTCCAGAGTGGTTATACAAGTTTACATTCCTACCAGCAGTGGAGGAGGGTTCCCCTTTCTCCACAACCTCTCCAGTATGTGTTGTCACTTCAGTTTTTCATCTTGGCCATTCTGATAGGTGTAAGGTGAAATCTCAGGGTCGTTTTGATTTGCATTTCCCTAATGGCTAATGATGATGAGCATTTCTTTTAAGTGTTTGTCTGCCATTCGATATTCTTCTACAGAGAGTTCTCTGCTTAACTCTGTTCCCCATTTTTTAATTGGATTACTTGTTTTGTTGCTTTTCAGCTTCTTTAGTTATTTATATATACTGGATATTAGCCCTCTGTCAGATAAAGGATTAGTGAAGATTCTTTCCCAATCTGTAGGCATTCGTTTGCTTTGAAGACGGTGTCCTTTGCTTTACAGAAGCTTTTCAGTTTCATGAGGTCCCCTTTATTGATTGTTGCTCAGCACATAGAGCCTGTGCTGTTGGTGTTCTGTTCAGGAAGCTGTCTCTGTACCAATGAGTTCTAGGGTCTTCCCCACTTTTTATTGTAACTGATTTAATGTGTCTGGTTTTATGTTGAGGTCTTTGATCCACTTGGACTTCAGTTTTGTGCAAGGTGATAAGTATGGATCTATTTGCATTTTTCTACATGTAGATATCCAGTTAGACCAGCACCATTTTTTGAAGATGTTATCTTTTTTCCATTGTATGGCTTTGGTGTATTTGTCAAAGAGCAGGTGTCCATAAGTTTGTGGGTTTATTTCTGGGTCTTCTGTTCGGTTCCATTGATCCACCATTCTGTGTTTATGCCAGTACCATGCAGTTTTTATTACTGTTGTTCTATAATACAGCTTGAGATCAGGGATGGAGATACTTCCAGAAGATCTTTTATTGTAGAGGATTGTTTTAGCAATCCTAGGTTTCTTATTGTTCCATATAAAGTTGAGAAATTTTTTCAAGGTCTGTAAAGAATTGTGTTGGCAATTTGATGGGAATTGCATTGAATCTGCATATTGCTTTTGGTAATGGCTTTATTTTTAAAAGCAGAAGCTGGAAACAGCCCAGATGCCCCTCAACTGAAGAATGGATACAGAAATTGTGTTACACAATGGAATATTACTCAGCAATGAAAAATAAGGAAATCCCGAAATTTGCAGGTAAATGGTGGGACCTGGAAAGGATCATCCTGAGTGAGCTGTCCCAGAAGCAGAAAGACACACACAGTATATAATCACTCATGTAGACATATAATATAGAATAAACTTATTAAAATCTGTACCTCTAAAGAAACTAATCAAGAGGGAGGGCCCTTACTAAAATGTCCAATCCCATCCTGAAAGGAAAAGAGTATGAACATCAAAAGAAGAAGAAAACAGGAAACAAGTTAGGAACCTGCCACAGTGGACCTCTGAAAGGCTCTGCCCAGCAGACTATCATAGCAGACACTGAGACTTATGGCCAATTGTTGGGCAGTGTGCATGTAATCTTATATAAGAAGTGGGAAATAGTAAGATCTGGAGAGGACAGGAGCTCCAGAAGGAGATCAACAGAACCAGAAAATTTGAACACCGGGGTCTTTCCAGAGACTCAAACTCCAACCAAGTACCAGGCATGGAGACAACCTAGAATTCTTGCACAGATGTAGCCTATGGCAATTTAGTGTACAAGTGGGTTCCATAGTAATTGGAAGAGGGACTGCCTCTGACATACTCTGATTGGCCTGCTCTTTGATCACCTCCCCCTGAGGGGGGAGCAGCCTTACCAGGCCACAGAAGATGAGAATGCAGCCACTCCTGATGAGATGTGATAGACTAAGATCAGAAGGAAGGAGAGGGAGACCTCCCTATTATTGCACTTGGGGAGGAGCATGCGTGAAGAAGGGGGAGGGAATGTTGAACTAGGAGGGGAGGCGGGGGGGCTTATGGGAGGATACAAAGTGAATAAAGTGTAATTAATAAAAATTGAAAAAAATTTACTCTTTTAGATATTGTTTTCTTTCTTCTATTGTCAGATCCCCAACTATATTTCCATAGGTTCTAGAAGTCCAAGGTCTATTCTTTTCATCCCCAACCCTTACTTTTCTACATGTCTATCAGTTTATTCACACATCAAAAGAGAGTGTTATATTTAGTCTTTTATTTGTAGTTTGATGAATAAGTTTGAGTACCTTGGATTTGACTGCCATATTAAGGTCAGTGTTTGTCACTTAGCCTTGGAGCTTTGAATAACTTTTATGAAAATGCCATAGTTTAATTTCCTTATTGTGTTAAAGGAGTGACCATAATACTATGTATCTGACTATGATTCAGGAGAAATAAGTAAAAATAGTCAAAGAACTTTCAATAGTGTCTCACAATGTTTTGGCAATCAAATATGTTATGTCATAACTTTTAATTTAATTGCTTTTCAACTACTCCCTCTAGCTGTTTAGCCTATCAATTATTATTCATAGTTTCAATAACTATGTTTTACTTTTTTATTTTTTATCACCATGTATGCCTGTTTTTTATATAAATGTGTTGCCCTCTTTTAACTATCCATGGATATTAGCTACATGTATTTTCAACTTCACTATCAGTACTGATTTTTTATTGTGTTATTAAGTATGCATTGTGTTCGAGCTTTTATTTAATCTTTCTTCCATGTGGTGTCTTTTCTCAGCGAGTTGGTTATTTTTGTTATACTCATCTTCATAGAAAAACTTTCTCTTGGACCAGATGCACTATGTGTTTTGGAAGCTTCCGTGAAGTGTCTATATTACATTAATCACAGCTCATCTGCTTTGCTTCCCTTTGACGTTGTTTCTGATCTTGGTCCTGCTGACATCCTTCCATGTTTCATGAACTATGAAATTCAACACAATTTCCCACTTGTTTGCTTACCAATCTGTCTTTTCCACTTAGATAAATTGGTTCCAAATCTCACCCTTCAAAGCTGTCAGTTCAGAGATCCTCTGCATGCTTACTGCACTGGCTGGGTGGTAGCTTTCTGCATTAAGGTCTTAGAAACATTTCTCCATCCTGTCTAGAACTGATCAGTGTTTTGTTTCTCAGTGTAACTTGAATATTGAACTCATATCAAAACACAATTGACATATTGCTTTCCTTATTTGCCTTTGGGTAAAGGGAGAACTTCAGTCATAATTTAGTCTGTGATGTCTAACCTTTCATTACACATTTAAGATAGCAGATGTTAAGGGAAAGCTTTCAATTTGTTGAGATTGGTAACACATGAAATGAAAAGCAGAGAAGGTTTAAATTGTGCTATATTCAAAAAGAACTGGGAGAAGGCAAGACCTCAGTAGGCAGGTAAGCTGGAAGACAGTGTTTGCAAAGGAGGAGGTTGTGGAGGAGAAAGAGAAGGGGAGGAGAAGCAAAAGACAATAATGAGAGATGAGAAACGATACTGTCAGAGCAGTAAGAGAAGATGAAAGTCCAACAACAGCAGCAACAACAAATAGATTAAGAAGGTTTCAATACAAGGCAGATTTATGGATCTCCAACCTTTGAAGATTCAAGTAAAGGACGAAAAGCATGGCAAGAGATCCAGCTTTCTAAAGTTGTTTTCTGACCTCCACAGGCTTACCGTGGCACAAAATGTCTATTTCCCTTTTTTTCCAAACAAATAAATATAATAATTAAAAAGTATAAGATTAGAAAGGAGAGGAGAACCTCCCCTATCAGTGGACTTGGGGAGTGGCATGCATGCAGAAAGGGGAGGGAGGGTGGGATCGGCAGGGGAGGAGGGAGGGCCTTATGGGGGGGATACAAAATGAATAAAGTGTAATTAATAAAAAATTTTAAAAAAAGTATAATGGGATTATTAGAATTTTACTTTATGCTTAATTGGCACAGTGATTGTACACATAGCGTAAGCCTGATGTTTGATACATATTCTTTTATTCATATGTATGAAATGATTAAATGAAGCAATTGGTATACCAAATTTTCTAGCATTTATCACTTCTTTGTGAAGAGAATATTCGAAATCTTCTTGCTGTTTTGAAATATGTAACTCATTTTTATTAACTATATTTACCCTCCTTTGTAATTAAATGCCAGAACTCAGAAACCATTCTTTATAACTATTTTTACACTTACTGGGCAACCTCCATATTCTTATATCTCCAGTTTCTGGTAATCCCTATTCTAGTCCCAACTGTGAGATCAATTTCATCAGATTTTATAGGAATCTGAAATCATGGACATGTATTCATTGGTTCCTGTCTTATTTTTTTTTAATGTAATGTTCCCCAGATTCAGCTATGTTTGAAAAAATGTCAAGAATACTTCCATTGGCTTGTAATTGTATTCCACTGTGTATACATAACACATTTTTCATTTTCATTCATTTATTATTAAACACCTGGTCTTTTGTTTGCTCTTGTTTTTATTTTAAGTGTTGAGTGTGTGTATATGTGTGTGTATTACTTGAAAAGCTAAAGCTTTACATGTGCATATTGTAAAATTCGGAAGGCATCTGTGGTAGCACCCATGTGATCAAATACATTAATATCTTCTTTAGCAAAATGAATGCCTAGATATATTCTTTGCCATAAATAATGTCAACAGCTCTACAAAAGTCTAAATTTGACTTTACTGCTAATATTGATATAAATATTACTTTTGGTTTTAAGAATCTACTTTTAAAGACTAATGACAAAGCAGTAGCCCTAGGTCACTTTTCACTAGACCCTTTTGGCCTTGATTGGGCTAATTTGTACCTCTGTAATTAAATACTAGGTCACTCATTGGTTTGTCAGTGAGATGGCTTGAGTTTCTTCTATATGGCCTTCAATAACACAGTAGACTTGCCTTGTCCTTTATACACGGTAGTAGCAGAAGTCTAAAACAGCGACCCAAAGCCTCCTGAAGGGTATGCTAAGAGCTGGTACGTGGCCATTTTCCATTACCTTATTTTGTCAAGTTAAAGCACTAGCTCATTTAGGATCCAAGGGATAGAGGAATAGACTGCATTTCTTGCTGGGATAGATTGCGTACAAATACACATTACTAGGACCATTTGAGCAATCAATGTGAAAGTGCTCAATGCAGACCTAAAATAGGAAATAGTGCAATCAATGGACTCCAGTAACCTATGCATGGATTGCCTTACCAAAATCAATTTCCCTCCAGTCTTTTCTAGCCACACTTGGATTTTCTTTGAGATACCCAGCTTCCATTTTTGTGTAGCAAACTTTTGGTTTAGAGGAGATTAACTGGACCTCCACTCAAAGGCACAAATCAATAAGTCTAGTCATATTATACATGTAACAGTTATGGGTGAAGAAAAATATAAACAAAATTAAACAAGGAACTTCCTTAGTCACAGTTAGTTCATAAATAGTTCAGTCAAGATGAAGTTCAATGTTACCAATGGGGAAAGAAGAAAGAAGTATGTAGTTTCTATCCTCTTATTCCACAGTGAACATTACCCTGAGAACAAAGTTAGCATGCAGGAGGAAAGATGTTGAGGAATCACCAAGACATGGAGTATATGTTATGCTGTCTTAAGGTGTTTTTTTGTTTTGTTTTGGTTTTTGCTAATGAGCTCTTTGAAAACCCAAGTCAATGAATCACCAGCTGGAGCTGCGTTTTCTGTCACATGTGGAAACACTTAAATCTCACCAGGCTTCTTGAGGTAGCAGTAGGTTAACTTTATCCAACTTTCAGATAAAAATATATATATTTAAAGATCTTTTAATAATCTTATATGGTCAAGTAGAAGCCGTGTTTGTAAGAAAAAAATGCAACAAGCAGAATCAATTAATAGGGATCAGTTAATGTCTATAGAATACATGTATTAATCAATTGATAATGAAACATTAAGGAGTAGGTAAGGCAAAAGGAGAAGACTTAAACCAAACTGAAATCAATTATTCTGTATGCTTCTCTTATATTGCTACAATCACAAGTTGCAAATTCATGATTTGTATTTAAACATTATTGGGTACACCAGAAATTTAACAAAATGATCCACCAAAAAAGTATAATCCACAAAACCGTAAAATAACTTTTAATTTTCTGATTTAACGCTGTTGGCTAACCTAGGCCTCATTCTGGAAGCTTCTAGCCTCCATACAATCTAGTTTAGGCCTAAGATATTTTCAGACTCTGAGACTTACTGCTGAATAGTCTCACCTTACTAGTTCTTTTTTAATTCAGGCTGGCTGGTTCAACTCATCTGTGTGACTCAAAACTTCTCAATAAAACACGATATTATAATTTGTAAACCTAAAGAAGGTAATCAAGAAGGAGGACTCTGGGTAAGATGCTCAATCCTCATTCAGAAAGGCAAAGAGGATGGACATCAGAAGAGGGAGAAAACAGGGAATAGAACAGGAGCCTACCACAAAGGGCCTCTGAAAGACTCTGCCTGGCAGAGAATCAAAGCAGATGCTGAGACATAGACAAACGTTGGGCAGAGTGCAGGGAATCTTATGAAAGAAGTAGGAGACAGTAAGACCTGGAGAGGACAAGAACTCTACAAGGAAAGCAACAGAACCAGAAAATCTGGGCACAGGGATCTTTTCTGAGACTGATACTCCAACCAAAGACCATTCATGGAGATAACCTAGAACTCCCACAGAGATGTAGCCCATGGCAGTTCAAGGTCCAAGTGGGTTCCTAATAATGGGAAGAGTTCACTGACATGAACTCAGTGGCCTGCTCTTTTATCACCTCTCTCAGCCTTACCAGGCAACAGAAGAAGACAATGCAGCCACTCCTCATGAGATCGGATAGACTAGGATCAGAAGGAAGAGGAGGAGGACCTCCCCTAGTGGACTGGGGGAGGGGCATGGGTGGAGAAGAGGAAAGGAGAGTGGGATTGGGAGGGGGAAGGGAGGGAGCTACAGGTGGGATACAAAGTGAATAAACTGTAATTAATAAAAATAAATAAAATTAAAAAAAAAAACCCTTCTCTCCAAGCTGACTGATTCAAAGTCAGCTTCTGACTGGATTGCTCTGCTTGGCCTCATTCTAACTTTGGCAATATGTTCTAATCTTCTGACTCCTCATTCTTTGACTCATTCTGTCTTCATCTGTGTCTAGCTTGTTCTCTCTCTGCAACCTGTCTCTGTACCACTGTCCCAGTAAAGCTGCCTCTTCTCTCTCTCCCATTGCTCTCAAGTTGTTTCTCTTTCCTGTCTCTTCTTGTCAGAGTTGGGCAAATCCTATCTCTGACTCATTTTGTCACTGTCACTTTTTCTGCCCCTCAGTTAGACCTCACTTCCAAACATGGCTGGTTTCTTCTCCAAACTAACCTTTCCTACATAGTTTGGAATTAAAGGTGTGTGCTAGGGGTGTATCTACATTCTAGCCAGATAACACAGACCTAAAGGAAGTGATCAGCGCAATCATGTTGCTAGATTAATATTCCTCTACAAACAGTTTCAGTGTAAGAGAATAAGAAAAGATAAGTAAGCCACAGGAGAAATAAAAGAAAGTTTTCAGTGAGAGTCGTGAACACGGCAGCTTCACACACCACATTCACATTTTGTAAACTAATAAGTAAGGTAAGGCCAATTCAGTAAATTCTTAAAAGCATTCTGATACCAGTATTCTCAGAAAAGGGTGACTTGGATACCTGACAATGGCTGTTGTAATCACTGACTAGTATGGGCTGATGCTTTGCTAAAATGAGAACCAAATAGCAATGTTAGATCTTGGGACAGAGCCAATGCTCTTACCTGGTGAAAATTCTGCCTTTCTTTGATATTGTGCTGAGAATTATAATGTACTGAACACTTTTATCTGCAGGATCAAATTGTTCCATTACTGTTAAGCAGCAGTAGAAAAGAAGGCTAAACATTGGGGGGAAATCACTGTAATGAACTGTAAAATATGTAATGACAGAGTCTGACACTGTGAAAAATCAATGTCATTGTTATATCTGCTAAGCTGTGGCATACATCTATCAAAAGTACATTAGAAAGAATTAAGTGGATCACTAAAGCACTACTCTATCTCTCCCACATTGTGGGGGCAGATGATGTAACTCATTACCAAATCACTTAACACAGCAGAGGCCTCCTTTTGTCTACTCTATTCTTCTTCTACAGTCTTCCATTTTCCTCATAGTATTAACATTGGAGAATACTGCATACATTTTCTCAAGACTTAAAATGATGATGATCACATTTAGATGATATTTTTGAACAATAGCAAAGAGAATGGAATCTCAAATTTCAAGTAAAAGGAGCCTTATTTGCCCACCTTTTGCATAACTATAGTTGGCAAACATTTTATTATGATGATTCACCAGCCTGCGTATTTATAGCTTCATACATTAAGTGAAATTTATTGAGTGTACACTCTGATCAGACTCTGTGCTAGATTCTGGGAATTTAAAGACAAAAGAGAATGGTATTAACATCTCTATTTTCAAGTATTTTCCCATAGAATATAGAATATCTGTGGAAGACACATTTCCCTTACTTTTTCTGTCTTCCTCTATGTGCCATGGAAACTCTAGCATTTTAGTATACAATCAATCTTGTGTGTTAAGGTTCTTATAACCCATTTATCTACTAAAAGATGCCTTAAACATTTCCTAAACTTAATTCAATGTTTTTTTGAGTCCACTCAAATGCCAGATACTGCTGCATAGATCATGCTGATGTCCTTCATGAAAAAAGGAAGTTCCCTTTCCTCTGCCTTCTCTCAATCGTGAGCAAATCATTCAAAGTAGAAGCATTCATTTGACTCAAAAGCTAGCCTTAATGGGAAATAATTGGCACACTTTGTCATAGAAATCATGAGGAGGTAATAAGAGTCCTAAACCTCTGCTTCCATTTAGCCATGAATTAAGAGTAGAGGACAGTCTCACAAGACATTTGTCCTTATAAATATTTTAACTATCACGATCAGATGTGTCTGCTCTTTCTCGTTTAATTGAGCTGTGAGAATCCAGTCACTGGAGGGGGTTGGCACATCTCATTAGCTCCAGGAGTTTCCATGGATTCTCTCCTGCAGCAGGAGATGCAGCCCTTCGCAGTGTTCGCACTGTGAGCCCTATGCCGATTTCAAACAAATATGTATGTCAGACATTGTCTAAGGGTGGGAATTTAAGGAATTTGATTGTCATTATAGATCACATGAAATAAATTTTTATGACAGTTCACCATTTAGACATGTATGGAGATTGTAGCCTTGTGTCTCAAACTCTGAATTGCTTCTGCCCTATAAAATAAAGTAAAATAAATTGAACATGAACTTTTCACTGCTCCCTCTTGAATAGGTTAGATGTCAAGGAAGTCTTTGGCATTCTCATAGCCTCTGCATACATCCCTGAAGTCACATTTGCCAGATTCTTTGTCATCCTTGGTGCTGATCAAAATGTGAGCAAGGAATGGGTTTTACTCATCCAACTATCCCTTGAAGTGAAAAAAAAATTTTAGATTAAAAAAGGAATGAAAACAATGGAGGAGACAAAAGGAAGGCAGGAGGGTAACAACAGTGTACGGAAAACTATATTAATAAATGTGGTTGGAGATGGCTACTATATGTCAACCTAACAAAATGGCCATCTCTGTCATAATATGAACATGCCAAACAGGAGTGAGACTTTATTTACACAAAATAGTCAAAGTCACAGAAGCAGAGAGCCTTGCAGTTTCTAGGATTTGAAAAGAGGTGATGGGAACTTGCCAATCAAGGGATAAAAAATATCAATTATACAAGATGAGTAACTTCCAGATTTCTACTACATCATCTTTTTCTTATACCTAGCAACACTGTTTGTATGCTTATACCAAGTAATTCTGTTACAAGAAAAAAAAATGGTTTGTCTTATTTTTAAAGAAAACAGAGCCAGGAGAGCTCAAAAGAATTTTCACATTAATTACTATACTATTGGTTTGGCAGGGATTTTGGTTTCTTAGGGGAATGAGTCTGCTGGAGATTTAATCCTGGCACTGGTACCTGGTAGTCCAGTACTCTATCCCATCCCCAGTTCACATATGACTGCTTTCTTTTAATATTTTGCCCACTGACATATTCTTATTTCTTATGTGATTCTGTCACATGTCATGATAAAGAAATTTTAAATAAATAATAAAAATATAGTCGTAAGTGTTTTGAACTGGCCAGGGATCAGGATCTTTGTTGCATTTTCCTAGAGTTAGAATGGGCAATTTCTCATCACTAGTAAGTAGATTGTAGCAGAAGTTACACTGTTACTGATGATCGGGCTCTGACCATGAGTTTCAAAGTTCTTGCCCTCTTCGCCAAAGAACTGAAAACAAGGGCTTGTGCTGGCTAGTTTTATATCAACTTGACACAAGCTAGAGTCACTGGAGAGGAAGCAGAATCAAGTGAGAAAAATATCAAGCTATAGGCAGGCATTTTTAAAATTAGTAACTGATGTGAAAGGACCAAGCCTATTGGTGGTTCTATCACTGGGCAGGTGGTCCCGGGTTCTATAAGAAAGCAGGCTGAGCAAGCCATGAATGCAATCCAGTACTCCTCTATGGCTTCTGCATTAGCTCCTTCTTCCAGGTTCCTGACTTGTTTAAGTTCGTGTCCTGGCTTCCTTGGATAATAAACTGTGATGTGAAAGTGTAAGCCAAATAAACCCTTTCCTCCCCAGGTTGCTTTTCATTATGGTATTCATCACAACAAAAGTAACCCAAACTCAGACAGGACTCAAACAGATTTGCAAAGGTAGCAAGGTCACCTTATAGCAAAGTGATGGTGCAGTTAGAGAGAGAATATGCACAAATTAACAGCAGGACTTGCAAGTGGAAAAACTCAAGGGCTATGACTTTTTCTTTGGGGATTCCTTTTATGAGTATTAACAGAAGAAAGAGTTTGTTACAAAGGGATGTAATTTGGATGGTACTCTACTTGATAGATTAGGCTACATACTATTTTTTGCTGTACATGTTCTTTCCTATAATGCATCTGCTTTGAACCATATGCATATCCAATTATGCATAGGCATGAAATGGTAAATATAGACTTTTCCCTAAAATGTTCCTAGAGGACATAATTTTGCTTTGCTGCCTATACACCAAAAAGCTTGTTCAGGCTAAATCGGTCCTTATGTTTTTCCTACTCAGGTGTTGGAATATATTAGGATAGAGACAATCTAAACTTGATTGTTACATAGGGCAGGGAAATGTATAATAATATTCAAGAAGATTAATGTATCCCAATATAGGTGGAGTCAAGGAGTTCTGAGGTTGTGAAGTGCATTACTTGGAGAAGTGATGTGTGTGTGTGTGTGTCTGTGTGTGTGTGTGTGTGTGTGTGTGTGTGAGTGAGTGTGTGGTACATTCAGGTGACATAGCTAGACTGCCAACAACATCATTACATGTTAGGGTACATAACCCAAAATTGGAAAAAAAAAAAAAAAGGAAAAACGTTAAACCAACTTCCAGGCTTGCCTGAAAGATTTCCAAAGACAGTTAAAATCACAATACAGATTTCCATATGATTTGTTGAAAAATTTGTAGTTCCAAGGCTCTGCAGAGAAGTCTGACTACAGTAGCCTTGTTATATTGGACAGGTGACATGGAGGTGTTCAGTGAATTCCAACTGAATACCAGGAAATGGCTGAGATCCATTGCTGCTAAGGGATTGGGTGTGCAGCATTGTATTGCAATGAGCCTTGTACAAACACATGAACTTGTCATGTGTCATGAACTTGAGTGTAATTTACCATATGAGAGACTCTAAGTAAGAAATATTCTGATAAACTCATATTTATTCATGACCACAAGTGTTTTACACAGCCATTTTAAAACTTATTCATTTTTAATTGAGATATAAGTGTAGCATATAGGTGATGGAGAGATGGCTTAGCTCTAAGGAACACTTGCTGCCCTTAAAGAGGACCAGGGTCCTGTTTCCAACACTTATGTGATGAATTACAACTGTCTGCCACCCTAGATTCAGGAACTCTGACACTCTGACATGTAGAGCTAGCAGGTTTGCATGTACATATATGCAAGTAAGTAAAACATCTACACACAGTAAATAAAAACACGCAAAAGATGAAAATAAATAATAAAAGTATATACTTGTGGAATACAAAATCATTCTTTGAAATCCTATATTCTACAAGGATTAAATTGAGCTAATTTACTATTATATTTCCATCCACAATATGCAATATGCAATTTTCTTTTCCCAAACCCTTACTAACATGTTTGTCATTCTAAAAGATGAAAGATGATATCTCATTGTTATAAATTTATTATTTATAACTTTCAGCTGTTTGTATGTCTTCTTTTAATAAATGTCTATTCTAGTCTTCTCTCCACTTTTAAATTATTAATGCTTATCTCCTATTCAATTGTTTAAATTCTTTATATATTTTGTATATATGCCCTGTAAATATTCCATCCAAATTGTATTTCTGTGCTTCAATTTTTATTACTTCTTTTGCTATGCAGATGCTATTGATTTGAAGTAATCTAATTTGTTGATTTTGTTTTTACTGACTGCTTTTGAGGCTATATCCAAAAAACAAACAAACAAAAAAAAGTTAATTTTCTAGACCAGTATTATGGGACTTTTACCTGTTAAATTTTGGGGGTGTTTGTCACTGTGTTAATTGCTTAAGTGCCATGGAACAACATTGGTCTCAACGATCTGACACAAAACCTTTAGTAATGTGGAAACATCTGTTAACTTCCCAGTGGATAAGACTGGATGTTCTTTTAATGTCCACACTAGGCTGTGACTGTGTTTTCCCAACAGATGCAAACTCTCCAATCTGGATTCCCGATTGGCTCATTAAACCAGTCTGATCTCCTTCCCCCACTCAAGAAGGAAAGGAAGAGACTCAAACATCCCCCACCAACTTGAGCTGACCTGGTTTCACCTACTGCCTTGGCTCAGTTCACTGATAGCACATTGGCTGGCTCACTCAGTCATCTGCAGGTAAATTCAAGATGCTGCACAGGAGAGCATTGACACTCCCTTGTAGGCCACAACTTGGGGAGAGCTCAAAGCTCTAACCAAAGGAGCTCAGGCTTTGATCTCTGCTAACCACCTCCCTCTATGCCTCAGGATTTGTTGGTGGGTATGCTTACTGTGATTGTTATTGAGGTATATGTCCTTCTGCCTTTTCCAATTTTAGGCCTGGCAGAAGAGTCTGTTCCTTATTGGGCTTATTTACCTGATCCACCTATGTTTCATGTGTCTACATCAGATTTTACTCCTGTTAAAGTAACTACTAACAATACAGAAATGACGGGAGGAGAAAGTAATGAATTTTTGACTCAGAGAGCAGAGAATAATTTCACTTTTAAGAAATTTGCTTCCTCCTGGTCAATTTGCTTTTTTGCAGGGGAAGTAAGTTAGGACTGCTTTCTTTTAAAGGAACATACTCTTGTGGCTGATTCTCCACCTGCTGGAGCAAGTGTCCCTGTGGTGATAGCTCCCAACCAAGAGATATTTTGTTTTTAAAACTATTTCTTCCCCAACTTTTTAATGAAATACATTTTGAGTTTGAACAATCACCACTGCCAGAGAAATGCGAGAAATGCTCCAATGCAAGAATACTAAAGAAATGGACACTATGTGGGATAAGGTGCCTGTTTATGGATATCCAAAATGGTTTTCTTGTGATTTTTCCCCTTATGTAGTGTTTTATACACCCTTTAATAATTCTGATTTGCCTGCAAATTTCAAGATTTCTTTGTTTTTAATTGCTGAGTACTATTCCATTGTATAAATATACTACAATTTCTGTATCCATTCCTCAACTGAGGGACATCTGGGTTGTTTCCAAGTTCTGGTTATTACAAATAAAGCTCCTATAAACATGGTTGAACAAATGTCCTTGTTTACACATGAGCATCTTTTGGATATATGCCTAGGAGTGGTACAGCTGGGTCTTGAGGAAGCACTATTCCTAATTGTTTGAGAAAGCGCCAGACTGATTTCTAAAGTGGTGGTATAAGTTTACAATCCCATCAGCAACCCTTTCTCCACAACATCTCCAGCATGTGGGGGGGGGGGGGAGCCTAGATGGCAGCGCCGGGAGAACAGCGCTTCTGAGAAGCAGGACAGCACTCTCTGTGCAGAGACCAGGAGACTGAACTCGGGGCCCTGAAACAACATCAATCTTGTTTCCCAGGTGAGGGGAGGCTCCCACGGTGTGGGAATCGGTCGGGTCCACTCACGGCTACCCAGCCAGAACCCGGAAGAAATCCCGAGTAACGCAGGCTTTGGGTCTCCAGGCTGGAGCCGCAAGCAGGCATGTCCCAGTCACTTTCCCAGGCTGATCCCTGAGCACAAGGGTACCTGAGACTGGGAGTCCGAGTCGCAGGGGGATCCCACTGGGAAGCAGGGTTGCGGGTCTGATCACAGGTCACCCAGTCTTCCCCCAGAAGCTCTCTGCCGCCATCACAGCCGAGCTCCTGCCATGCGTGGAGAGCTTTGCGCTCAGCTCAGTGGTACAGACAAGCTGCGCGCCCCAGTACAACAGGGACTGGGAACCCCTGTCCAGAGAGGACCCCACAGAGAAGGAAGAAACCGTGCTGCTGGGGTCACCTAGGGAAAGTCTAGCAGACTGCAGATCGCAAACAGGTGAGTACGGCCAGCCATCACAGATCTGGACCCAAACAGGGAGCACAGAGTGATTGGAAACTCAGCTCCCGCAGACTAGCAGGTGGGCACATGCTCCACCAGCTCAGAGGCCTGCTTTGTACCAACTACTCCTTACAGACATAACTGAGGGCCCCAAGACACCAGAGCAGTACTCACCCGCCACAGATTACCTCTTGGGATCTGGGGCACAGAGCCCTAACCTCAGACCTACAAAAGACAGGGAACCCTGAGATCAACCCCCAGATACTGCTCCAAAGGGCAACCAGTTATCCCTAACAAAACCGACCAAACCACGGGACACACAGGTTACAGCAGCTGATCACTAAATTTACAGCAAGAAACCCAGAAGGAGGGCAGCTGTCTCCAGGACTTCTCCCAGTGAGAGGAGAGCCCTCTTGACTAATCAGGACCACAGTTACCACCCAGGTCTCTATGCCTGAGGTGAGCTGTAGCAACTCCTGAAAAACACCAGACATCCAGGGAATATACCCAAAAAGCTGGGAAGGCTTCCTTGAGGAAAAACCGTCTTCCTGCCAAAGGGATTCTCTCCACTACAACAGTCCAGGAACAACCAGAAACTAAATTCAAACAACTAAGATAGCCCAATGGGTAAAGGACAGTGTAAAAGTTCAACCAACAAAAGCCAGAGCATTATGGCATCTCCAGAACCCACTTATCCAGGGGCAAATAACCCTAGACACCCCAGCATAAATGAAATTCAAAGAGACGACCTAACATCTATGCTCAAGAAGATGATAACAGAGGAAACAAATAAAATACGAAAAGAAATAGAAGAAGCTGCAGCCAAACAGTATGTGACCTTTAGAGAGGAAATGCTTAAATCACTGAATGAAATAAAGAAACAGTGGATTGTTCAAACAAACAGCTGAAGGAATTGATGGAAAAACATGAAAATACAGTCAGACAGGGGAAGGAAACCAACAAAATAGCTCAAGTCCTGAAGATAGAATTGGAAAAATAAAAAAAAAAACACAAATGGAAGAAATTGTGAAGAGGAAGAACTTAGGGAAGAAAGCAGGAACTACAGAGGTTAGCATAACCAATAGGCTACAAGAAATGGAAGAAAGAATCTCAGGTGTGGAAGATACAATGGAAGAAATAGATGTATCTGTCAAAGAAAATGTTAAATCTAAAAAATTCCTGACACAAAACGTCCAAGAAATTCAAGACAACATAAAAAGAGAAAACCTAAGAATAATAGGAATAGAGGAAAAAGAAGATTCCCTGCACCAAGGCCCAGAAAATATTTTCAACAAAATCATTGAAGAAAATTTCCCCAACTTAAAGGAGAGGGCAATAAGAATACAAGAGGCCTATAGAACACCCAATAAATTAGACCAGAAAAGAAAATCTTCCCGCCACATAATAATCAAAAATGTAAGTATACAGAACAAACAAAAAAATACTAAAAGCTACAAGAGAAAAAAGCCAAGTAACATATAATGGCAAACCCATTAGAATCACACCTGACTTTTCAACAGAGACTATGAAAGCCAGAAGGGCCTGGACAGATATCATGCAGACCCTAAGAGAACACAGATGTCAGCCCAGGCTACTATACCCTGCAAACCTCTCAGTCCTCATAGACAGAGAAAACAAAATATTCAATGACAAAAAAAATTTCAACAATACCTACAAACAAATCCAGCATTACAAAAGACACTGGAAGGGAAAATACAACCCAAGAAAGCTAGCTACATTCAAGAAAACACAGGAAATAAATAACCCCACTACAGTAAAACAAAAAGCAACCAAGCACACAACCATATGACCACAGCCAACATCAAATTCAAAGCATCTAACAGCCCCTGGTCATTAATCTCTCTCAATATCAATGGACATAATTCTCCAATAAAAAGACACAGACTAACAGAATGGATGCGTAAACAAAACCCAGCAATCTGTTATATACAAGAAACACACCTAAGTCACAAAGATAGACATTACCTGAGGGTAAAGGGATGGAAGATGGCTTTTCAAGCAAATGGATGCAAGAAGCAAGCAGGAGTAGCCATTCTAATATCTGATAAAATAGTCTTTCAACCAGAATTAATCAAAAGAGATGGGGAAGGACACTTCATACTCATCAAGGGAAAATTCCACCAAGAAGGCATCACAATCCTGAACACCTATGCCCCAAATACAAGGGCACCCACATTTGTGAAAGAAACATTGATAAAACTTAAACCACACATAGATCCCCACACACTAATAGTGGGAGACTTCAACACCCCACTGTCAACAAAGGACAGGTCAACTAAACAGAAATTAAACAAAGAAACAATATCTCTAACAGAGGTCATGAATCAAATGGACCTAATAGACATTTACAGAACCTTACACCCAAACACAAAAGAGTTTACCTTCTTCTCAGCACCTCATGGAACCTTCTCCAAAATAGACCACATAGTTGGTCACAAAACAAGCCTCAACAGATACAAGAAGATTGAAATAATCCCTTGTATCCTGTCTGATCACCATGGAATAAAGCTGGACCTCAGTAACAACAAAAATAGCAAAAAGCCTACACATACATGGAAACTGAACAACTTGCTACTAAAAGACAGCTGGGTCAGGGAAGAAATAAAGAAAGAAATTAAAATCTTCCTAGAACTCAATGAAAATGAAGACACAACATACCCAAACTTGTGGGACACAATGAACGCAGTGCTAAGAGGAAAGTTCATAGCACTAAGTGCCTTCAAGAAGAAATTCGAGAAAGCACATTCAAGCAACTTAATGGCTCACTTAAAAATCCTAGAAAAAGAAGAAGCAGACACACCAAGAAGGAGCAGATATAATCAAACTCAGGGCTGAAATCAATCAATTAGAAACAAATAAAACAATTCAAAGAATCAATGAAACCAAGAGCTGGTTCTTTGAGAAAATCAACAAGATAGACAAACCCTTAGCCAAGCTAACTAAAAGGTAGCGAGACACCATCCAAATCAACAAAATCAGAAATGAAAGGGAGGACATAACTACAGACACTGAGGAAATCCAAGCAATCATTAGGACTTACTTTAAAAGTCTATACGGAACAAAATTTGAAAATTTAAATGAAATGGACAATTTTCTTGATCGATTCCACTTACCAAAGCTAAATCAGGACCAGATAAATCAATTAAATAGTCCTATATCCCCCAAGGAAATAGAAGCAGTCATCGAAAGTCTCCCATCCAAAAAAAGCCCAGGACCTGATAGTTTCAGCGCAGAATTCTACCAGACATTCAAAAAAGAGCTAACTCCAATTCTCTTTAAACTATTCCACAAAATAGAAACAGAAGGAACACTACCAAACTCATTCTATGAAGCCACCTTGGTACCTAAACCTCACAAAGACCCAACCAAAAAAGAGAACTTCAGGCCAATCTCCCTTATGAACATTGATGCAAAAATACTCAACAAAATACTCGCAAACCGAATACAAGAACACATCAAAGATATCATCCACCATGAGCAAGTAGGCTTCATCCCAGGTATGCAGGGGTGGTTCAATATACGGAAATCCATCAATGTGATCCACCATATTAACAAATTGAAAGAAAAAACCACATGATAATCTCCTAGATGCTGAAAAAGCCTTTGACAAAATCCAACATCCATTCATGTTTAAAGTATTGGAGAGATCAGGGATACAAGGCACATATCTAAACATAGTAAAGGCAATATACAGCAAACCTATAGCCAACATCAAACTGAATGGAGAGAAACTTAAATCAATCCCACTGAAATCAGGGACAAGACAAGGCTTCGCACTCTCTCCATATCTCTTCAACATAGTTCTGGAAGTCCTTGCTAGAGCAATAAGACAGTTGAAGGAGATCAAGGGGATACAAATTGGAAAGGAAGAAGTCAAATTATCACTATTTGCACATGATATGATAGTATACGTGAGTGACCCCAAAAACTCTACCAAGGAACTCCTACAGCTGATAAACACCTTCAGCAAAGTGGCCGGATACAAAATTAACAAAAAAATCAGTAGCCCTCCTGTATACAAAAGACAAAAAGGTTGAGAAAGAAATTAGGGAAACAACACCCTTCACAACAGCCACAAATGACATAAGGTACCTCGGAGTAACCCTAACCAAGGAAGTCAAAGACTTGTATGAAAAAAATTTGAAATCTCTGAAGAAAGAACTAGAAGAAGATATGAGAAGATGGAAAGATCTCCCATGCTCATGGCTTGGCAGGATTAACATAGTAAAAATGGCCATCTTACCAAAAGCAATCTACAGATTCAATGCAATGCCCATCAAATTACCAACACAATTCTTTACAGACCTGGAAAGAAAAATTCTCAACTTCATATGGAATAACAAGAAACCCAGAATTGCTAAATCAATCCTCTACAATAAAAGATCTTCTGGAGGTATCTCCATCCCTGATCTTAAGTTGTACTATAGAGCAACAGTTTTAAAAACTGCATGGTACTGGCATAGAAACAGAATGGTGGATCAATGGAACCTAACAGAGGACCCAGAAATAAACCCACACACATATGGACACCTGATCTTTGACAAAGACGCCAAAACCATACAATGGAAAAAAGATAGCATCTTCAACAAATGGTGCTGGTCCAACTGGATGTCTACATGTAGAAAAATGAAAATAGATCCATACTTATCACCCTGCACAAAACTGAAGTCCAAGTGGATCAAAGACCTCAACATAAAACCAGACACATTAAATCGGCTTAATAAAAAAGTGGGGAATACCCTAGAACTCATTGGTACAGGAGAAAACTTCTTGAACAGAACACCAACAACACAGGCTCTAAGAGCAACAATCAATAAATGGGACCTCATGAAACTGAAAAGGTTCTGCACAGCAAAGGACACTGTCATCAAAACAAAGCGACTGCCTACAGATTGTGAAAGAATCTTCACCAACCCTTTATCTGACAGAGGACTCATATCAAGTATATATAAAGAACTAAAGAAGCTGAAAAGCAGCAAACCAAGTAACCCACTTAAAAAATGGGTAACAAAGCTAAACAGAGAATTCTCTGTAGAGGAATACCGAATGGCAGAGAAGCACTTAAAGAAATGCTCAACCTCACTAGCCATTAGGGAAATGCAAATCAAAACAACCCTGAGATTTCACCTTACACCCATGAGAATGGCCAAGATCAAAAACTCATGTGACAACACATGCTGGAGAGGTTGTGGAGAAAGGGGAACCCTTCTCCACTGCTGGTTGGAATGTAAACTTGTACAACCACTCTGGAAATCAATCTGGCATTGTCTCAGACAACTAGGAATAGTGCTTCCCAAAGATCCAACCATACCACTCCTAGGCATATATCCAAAAGAGGCTCAAGCACACAAAAAGGAAATTTGCTCAACCATGTTTGTAGCAGCTTTATTTGTAATAGCCAGAAGCTGGAAACAACCCAGATGCCCCTCAACTGAAGAATGGATGCAGAAATTGTGGTACATCTACACAATGGAATATTACTCAGCAATGAAAAATAAGGAAATCATGAAATTTGCAGGTAAATGGTGGGATCTGGAAAGGATCATCCTGAGTGAGTTGTCCCAGAAGCAAAAAGACACACATGGTATATACTCACTCATATAGACATATAACATAGGACAAACCCACTAAAACCTGTGCATCTAAAGAAACTAAACAAAAGAGAGGACCCTAACTAAAATGTCCAATCCCCATACTGAAAGGCAAAGAGGATGGACATCAGAAGAGGAAGAAAACAGGAAACAACCTAGGAACCTACCACAGAGGGCCTCTGAAAGCCTCTGCCCTACAGACTATCAAAGTAGATGCTGAGCCTGATGGGCAATTGTTGGGCAGAGTGAAGGGAATTTTAGGTAAGAACTGGGAAATAGTAAGAGCTGGAGAGGACAGGGTCTCCACAAGGAGAGCAACAGAACAAGAAAATTTGGACACAGGGAACTTCCCAGAGACTCATACTCCAACCAAGGTCTATTCTTGGAGATAACCCAGAACCCCTGCACAGATGTAGCCCAGGGCAGTTCAGAGTCCAATTGGGTTACATAGTAATGTGAAGAGGGACTGCCTCTGACATGAACTGACTGGCCTGCTCTTTAGTCACCTCCTCCTGAGGGGGAGCAGCCTTACCAGGCCATAGTAGACGACAATGCAGCCACTTTTGTTGTGAACTGATGGACTAAGATCAGAAAGGAGAGGAGAACCTCCCTTATCAGTGGACTTGGGGAGTGGCATGCATGCAGAGGGAGGAGAGAGGGTGGGATTGGGAGGGGAGGAGGGAAGGGCTTATGGGGGATGCAGAATGAATAAAGTGTAATTGATGAAAAATTTAAAAAAAAGGAAAAATATAATTTAAGAACCTTAAATGACTTTCAAAAGTGGAGGAAAACATGGAGTTAGTCAATTTACATGGAGCACGTCTCACCCCTGGGGGCAATGGTCTCCTGAACCTACTCAGAACTCGGACACCACCACTGCTAGTTCTAGAACTGATGCAGGATGTTCCAACGAGGGGGTTAAGGCTTCTCATAATATTTCCTATAAGACCACACCTGTTTGTTTATATCCCCCATTTTTATTCATTATTAGCCAGAGAGAGCCAAGTAATTGTGGTAATGGTACTTGCTTTTTTGCCCAATGCTGGAATGCTAGTAAATTTACTAGCTGGTTACTCTCATGCCTCGCTGGGTGCCTGTGCCCCTTGATGCCCCTCATGCTATGACTCTCTTCAGACAGAAAAGGGATCTTGGAATTACAGCCGCCATTGTTACTGCCATCTCATTGGCGTCTGTTGGAGCTACCACTGGGGCATTAGCCAGGAGTCATACTGTGTAGACTGCTCTGACCCTGAATAACCTTTTAACTAATGTAGCTCATGCCTTAGATGTACAAAAAGGAATTAATGCTCAACTAAAAGGAGGCTTGATGGTGTTCAATCAGAGGATTGACCTCGTGCAGGAGCAAATTGATACCCTATGGCAAATCGCTCAACTTGGCTGTCAATGAAAGTATGCTGGACTTTGAGTCACTAGCATACAACATGAGAATTTTCCATGTGCTGCAAATCTGTCTAAACAATTGTCTAGCTATATTTTAGGTAATTGGCCTGGAGAATTCGATACTACGATGGAGCAGCTGAGAGTGGCCATTGTCACGGTAAATTCTGCCAGAGTGGACGCAGGACTAGCCACAGGATTATCATCATGGATTGCTGCAGCCATGAATCATCTGAAGGAATGGGCGGGCATGGGAGCGTTAGCAGGCCTTCTGGTGTTGGTCTCCTTGGTTTGCCTGTGGTATATATTGCAAGATTAGAGTCTCACAACAGAGTAATGCAGCCACGACCATTCAGGCCTTACAGCCATTGAAGCAGGACAGTCTCCCCAAGCATGGTTGGCCACCATAAAAAGCTAAAATGATACGCTCAGGATGTGAGGCTAAGCACTGCACTCAGGGTCAGCCGCTTTGGACCCAGAGAAGAGCATGTCTGATTGCGTGCGGGTTGATGCCCCAGGTCCCGCCTCTGAGAAAAAGGTATCAGACAGGTCTGATGCTCTTTGGGTGGATGACACCTAAATGAACATCAGTACAAAGTCCCAATTTATTTCTAATATCAGAGATCAGACCTCAACTCTTGCCTGATGCATCTAAAATAAAAAGGGGGAACTGTAGAGAGCTGCGTAATGCCGTGCCTTAAAGATGGAGCTGGTTTCTGCCTTCCACCTTACGGATGGTGAGTGCTCTCTGTCAGGAACAACTCCACATTTGGCTAAGGCTGAGGATCTGGCTTGCTTCCATGTAAATGTGGACCTATCTGCATTGCCCACGTGGCATGCTGGGGTTGGCTACCCAGAGGCTATTTAAGCTGTGGGCTGGCTTTCCCCAGGGTCTGATGATTGTTCAAGGTTCCTGAATAAACTGCATTGAAAAAAAAAAAATCTCCAGCATGTGTTGTCACTTGAATTTTTGATCTTAGCCATTCTGATGGACTGTAAGGTGAAATTTTAGGGTCATTTTGATTTGCATTTCCTTGATGACTACGGACATTGAGCATTTCTTTAAGAGTTTCTCTGACATTCTATAGTCCTTTCTGGAGGAATCTGTTTACCTCTGTACCCCATTTTTTAATTGGATTACTTGATTTTTGCTGTTTAACTTCTTCAGTGTTTTATATATTCTGGATATTAGCCCTCTGGCAGATATAGGGTTGGTGAAGATCTTTTCCCTGTCTGTAGGCAGTTGTTTTGTTCTGGCAACACTGTCCTTTGCTTTAGAGAAGCTTTTCAGTTTTGTGAGGTCCCATTTATTGATTGTTGATCTTAGCAGACAAATGGTGGGACCTAGCAAATATCACCCTGAGTGAGCTATCCCAGAAGCAGAAAGACATACAGGGTATATACTCATTCATAAGTGGATATTAGACATATAATACGGGATAAGCATACTAAAATATGTACACCTAAAGAATCTAATCAAGAAGGAAGACTCTGGGTAAGATGCTCAATTCTCATCCAGAAAGGCAAAAAGGATGGACATCAGAAGAGGAAGAAAACAGGGAAAAGGACAGGAGCCTACCACAGAGGGCCTCTGAATTATTTTACCCGGCAGAATATCAAAGCAGATGCTGAAACTCATAACCAAACTTTGGGCAGAGTGCAGGGAATCTTATGAACGAAGGAGGAGATAGAAAGACCTGGAGGGGACAGGAACTCCACAAGGAGAACAAGAGAACCAAAAAATCTGGACACAAGTGTGCTTTCTGAGACTGATACTCCAACCAAGGACCATTCATGTAAATAACCTAGAACTCTTGCACAAGATGTAACCTATGGCAGCTCAGTGCCCAAGTGGGGTTCCCTAGTAATGGGAACAGGGACTGTCTCTGACATAAACTGATTGGCCTGCTCTTTGATCACCTCCTCCTCAGAGGGGTTCAGCCATACCAGGCCACAGAGGAAGACAATGCATGCACTCCAGATGAGACCTGATAGATTAGGATCAGATGGAAGAAGAGGAGGACCTTCCCTATCAGTGGGCTTGGGGAGGGATATGGGTAGAGAAGACGGAGGGAGAGTGGGGTTGGGAGGGGAAGAGAGAAGCTGCTACAGGTGGGATACAAAGGGAATAAACCACAATTAATAAAAATAAAAATTAAATATTATAATAAAAAAGAAAAGAAAACCGAAAGTAAAGCTTAAAAAATAATTCTGATTTGCAAATTTGGGATTGGTCTATGAGTAGCTCACATTTTGATTATCGTGAATATATAAAGAAGCGTAGTTTCACTAAGGATGAACATTCAATGTCAAGAGAAATTGTAGATGCTTGGTATCTACCTGGATGGATAACCCTTTTGATGGGTAACCCTACAAAAGACTTAAGGAAAAGCCTATGTAAGATGGGCTATTAGGTTGTTTTCTGGCACTCGAAAAATTTCGCTCAGTCGACCTAGAGGCAATCCAAAACAGACAATTGTTCCTATTACTGTTTGTGTATCATCTCCTTTTTCAATTCTGCATAAGGGTCAAACTGGATTAATGACATTACAGAAAGACTCTGCTGGAATTTACTTCATTACTTGTATTGGTTGTGTATTAACAAATTGCATTAGTTCTACTTCTAAGGATACTTTTATTATGTTGAGATAACCTCTTTATGTTATATTGCTCATAAATGTTTCTGGGTCCTGGTTTTCTAATCCAGGCATTGAGGCTCTTCATCAAGGTACATTGACCTTACACAGAGAGAGAAAAAAAATAGATATGTTGCAACTATGATTTTGGGAATGTCAGCCCTGATTGCTACTGTTTCTAGTTTTGCAATGGCTGCAACATTCCTAGTGAAAGAGGTTAACGCAGCCTATCATATAGATCCATTGTCCAAGAATTTGTCTTTAGCTTTAGTATACTAAGAAAATATAGATAGAGGCTTACAATATAGGGTAAATGCTTTGGAAGGGGTAGTTCTTTTTATAGGAAATCAGACTCACGATATAAAAAGTAAGCTTCCAGTGCAGTGCCATTCATTCTTTAGATGGATTTGTGTAACTCCCTTAAAACATAATGAAACAGAACACGTGTGGGTGAGAATTCAAAGCAATATAAGAGGACTTTGGAATCATTTAGATTTGTCCAATACTTAGGTGGCTTGCATAAAAAAAATTGCCAATATAGGCAAATCTTATGTGGGCTTGGCCTCCTTAGAGGAAGTTGCCACAGCCTTTTCTGCAGCTGTTGGTAATGTTCTTTCCACATCCTCCTTTCATTCCATGTTAATAAATGGTACATTTGAGTAGTTCTTACTCTTAATAATCTCTCTTCCGGTCATCATCCAAAAACTCAGAAAAGCGTTAGATGCCTTGAGAGTGGACATAAGGATACGAGAATTAAAACAAAAAAAGGGGATATGTCGAGAGAGACATGGTTGTGGAAAGAGTTCCTTGGCACAGTTCCAGCTGCTGGAGCACCATTGCCCTGGAGAAAACATCTCTGGATTACCAGTATACAACTGGTGTTGCTTTTTCCTATATCTCTGCCTTCTTTGTTTCCTACTGTGACTCCACCTTTTTCTTCTAATTCAACTCTAGCTAATGCAACTGGTAAGATTTTTAGGGAGGCTGGGGGAGAAGGAAATGGCTCAGAAATAACCACTATGGGGGAATTATTCCTCCTGGCTGTAAAGGCAGTGAATCCTGAATTATCTGAACAACAACAACAAAAAAATGATTTTATAGAGAGCTTTTGTGTTAATTGTTCCCTGAAAACATTAATCAGCTCACAGATACTAAACGATATCGGGAATTGTTTGAACTTCTACACCCAATGCCCAGATTGCTGCAGTTGAAAGGAATTAGACCCCAGAGAAGCTACTGGACTCATACTAACTTTCTTTTCTAGAAAGACTTGGGCACACAGACATGACGTCTTGGGATAGGATAGGGAAGTTACAGGAGCTTTGTATAGTTCATGAGGAAGGGGCTAGAGACCCTCTGAATGATCACTGCTATTAAAAAGATGTTTAGAAAGAGCTCAGCAAGAACTTGCTTAGTTACAAGCAGTAGCTGAGAGTTAATAGTCTAGTTTGTTTAGCACTTCTTTGTTCTTATGCCAGTTATTGTAAATGCAAGATCTTCCCCAGATGACCTATGATGTGGAGGCTTGTCTGAGAAAAGCACTGAGTTAATTATTAAATATGCTTGCTTGCTTGCAATGTAATCACTGTGCTGTGTATGTAGAGTACAGCTCGCTACATTCTGTTCATTCTCATTTGTGGATTTTGGGGAAAAGCCAATTATTTTGGGGAAATACAAAAAGGTTTTTGATCATGTAGAAAAAATGTATAAGGAAATGATTCAACAATAAAGGCTGGGATTACTTTCTGCTCTAAGAAAAGAGAAAAAAGAAAGGAGAGAAAGAGAGAAAAGAGAGAAGAAAGCATGAACAGACACCAAAGTGACTGCCTCCCAAGAACAGTCTCTTGAAATGAGTCATCCATCAGCTTGTACTGCCCCCGTATGTAAAGTGATTTTTTTTTTTCTCGTGCCTATCCATTCCTCCCAATCTCAAGACAGACAACTGGCTGACGCTGGTCCCCAGCATGTTAATCTAAATAAGAAGTGCCCTTTATAAGTTAAGATATCTGAACACTTGTTTTCCAGGTAGGGATGCTGCTGGGGAAGGATGTGGGTTGTGCAGCCCTGCTGGAAGAAGTACTTGAGATGAACTTGTAGCCTCCCCCCACTTTAATCCATTCTGAATGTCTGTGTTGAAGCTGTGATCTCTCAGTTTCTATTCTTTCATGCCTCTCATACCATTATGAACGTGCCCTCTGGAACCCAAAACCAAAATACAGTTTTTATTCTATATGTTGTTATTTTATCACAGCAACAAAAAGTGACTAATACAAACATGCAACAATATTAATCAGATCACTTGCATTTATGTAACCTTTAATCAAAATGTACTTAAAACATCTGAAAGGTCAGGTAAATTGTGTTTAACAACATTTTTTTTCAAAATAAATGACAAATTATGAAAAAAATGATCTGAATGGTTTACAATTGGGGCAGAAGAATATCAGGGTTGGATTGAATATTGATTGCAACTACTTTTAAAAAAAAGTATTTCAACATTTGACATAGACATTGATGTATGCAGAGAGGTTAGATGAACTCTTGGTTTAAATTTGCTGAAGTTCTCCTCTCTCATGTAGACATTTTTATATCTTATAATATCAGGGTGGGAATATTTGTGATAGAAAATTTTACAATAAACACATTCTTTTAGATAAAACTTAGTAAAAAGTGATAATTCATTCATCAAGCAGAGATTACATAAAAATAAAAAATAGGGATTCCTGTGTTCCTGGAGTAATTGTTGAGACGTTATGATATTGGTATTCTCAAAAAGGTCACACATGATCAGAGAAGAAAAGAAAAAGTCAATCATCATATGAGACAAATAAATTTTAATCTCATCTGTGGGCTGGAGAGATGGCTCAGGTTAAGAGCTCTGGCTTTTCCAGAAGTCCTGAGTTCAATTCCCAGCAACTACATGGTGGCTCACAACCATCTGATGAGATCTCAGTCCCTCTTCTGGAGTGCAGGTATACATGCGGACAGAGCATTGTATGCATAATAAATTAAAAAATCTTTAAAAAATAATCTCTACAAAGTCTCCAAAATGGTTGAGTCCTCTATTTTTTTTTTCATGATATAGCAGTTTAATATGCAGTCTGGTAATCAGCAGATGTTTAAAAGCTTTCCCTTGGCAATCCTAATTTTAAATGTCTTTTGAAATTTCAAGCAGATCACAATATGGCAAAGTCTAGAAATGAAGGCATCAGAGATCTTTCCTTCTGGGAAGAACATTAATTCAGAGAATGAAAGTTCAGGAAATTCAGCTTATGTGACTTGGCAGAAAGCTAATGTTCTCTAGAGAAATTTTAGGACATGGGCAATAAGGATAGTTGCCACAGCTTTGATTGCACACACATCCTGTGATGAGAAGCAATTCTACAAAGACATTTACAGTTACGGTTCTCAGTTATTCAAGTTTTGTTTCAGTCTTTCTTGCAAATCATTTCAAGTGTCTTTTGGGCATTTCTCAGACACTTTTCATTTTTTACCCTGAATTATTAAAGGTAAAATATTATTTTCATCAGAGTACTATGTGTGCAAAGACATAGTTGTAAAACATTAATTGTAAATAGATTAAGATGCATGGAAATGATCTTTCTATGACACACTCTCCAGGAACCACTGCTTTTAACTCATTTAGTTTATTTCATAGGCACTTATTATTGTGATTTGAAATGAGTAAATAGTGCATTATCTTTCACTTCAAGAAAACATTTTTATTATTGTTATCAAAGAAAAATAATACAGATAGCCAAGAGCTTAGAATTGGTTCTGGACCCAGAGTTCCTATGCATGCACACTGGAAACTAACTGAAAAAGATTTCCTGAAACTGCCTTAAATATCAATAAGATGACACCCGGCAAAGGACAAACAACTGTCTGAGTGTTTACACGACTGAGACTTTTATCTGAGCTCATGCCTAAATGCAAATAAGGCATAGGCTAATCCTCACACCCAAATAGGTCAACTGCACACTGATGCAAACTGACTCCTCTAGGTAGCTTTCTGACTTCCCTGCTCATATTGATGATGGAGAGACATGAAGTACATATAGTGTGTTGTTCTTTGCTCAAGTGAACACACTGAAATTTAATTCATACAAATCTTATATTTTATCATTGTGTATAATAACAATTTAGCCCATATTACTCTTTTCTTTCCTTTTGTTCACACCTCCAAATATGTCATGTCAATATTTAGTTAAAGCAATACTTTGCATGAACGTTATGCATACTGACTGAACCAGAAAAATAATTTTGTTATGTAATTTATCTTTTCCAGCGTTGAGCATACTTATTTTGTTTGTTTTAAACTTTTTCTGAGAACATCTAATTTTTCTCGTAGCTCTTTAAATTTACCAGATCGAATTTTCCTGTGTGCTTAGTGTGTCAGATATGTTACTATTCCAAAGTATCTTGTAGAAACAGTTCTCATGTTCTGATCTGCTAAGATTACTCTCTGGCCGGATAAACATTTTTCCCCTTGAGTTGTTTCATTTAAGAATTTACAATTTCTGTTACATTTCCTTTGTTTATTTTTCCCTTAGTTTCTTGTTTAAACATAGGTAAAGTAGATGCCTCAAAGTGCTTAAATAAAATAAATTTTCATTTCTGAAAAAGCAATTGGTAGTAGATACGTTGGGTGATATTGTGTCTTTAGAAATATTATATGTCCAGTCTCTGACTCTCCCTCTGTTATACTCTCCATGTTACCTCATGCTCCGAATTCTAGGCATCATATTTTCATTACAATCATTAAAAATCCCCTCTAGCAAATACTTCCCTTAGCCCAAACATAATGCTTTGGCTATATCTGCCTGTAAGCTTAATCTTCAGTGTTCCCATCTAATACTTTTCAATGCAATACTAACTATAATATGTAAAAAGAAAATTGAAAGACAGCTCCCACTGATGTCATGATCAGCTGTATTTGGAACTAATGAGAGAAATAAAGAAAGCATAGAAGTCATACTATGATGTAGGCTACATAAAAGAAGTGGCCAACCCTGCTATAGATAGTTCTACTTGGTATATAAATAGTTGAGCATTTGCATCCCTTGTCAGTATTTAGTTATAAGGCCCTATAGGAATCAAATGCATAGTTAAGGTGTCTTTTAAAGAGCCGACAGCTATCTCTTAGAGGCTTGTCAGAATCCAGTATAAGGAAAATCTGGAGGCATATTCTCTCATTAACATGAGGCTAATTTCTTTAAGTAGTGTGTTTCAGTTAGTGTGGTGGCTTGTATTAAAATGGCTACCACGTAGTTCATATAGTTGAATTCTTTGTCCCCAGTTGGTGGAATTGTTTGGAAAGGGTAAGTAGCTGTGGCATTGTTGGAGGAGGTGTGCCACTGTAGGTGGGCATTGGGGTTTTCAAGAGCCCACATCATTTCTGGGTTTTTTTTTCCCTCTGTCTCATGGTTGTGTCTCAAATGTAAGCTATCAGTGATTGCTTTAGTACCATGCCTGCCTACTGCTGCCATGGCCCCCTCCATGGACTCTTAACTCTCTGAAATGGTAAACCTCAAATAAACAATTCCTTTTATGTATTGCCTTGGTCACTGTGTTTTATCACAGCAATAGGAAATGAACTAAAATCCTAAGACCTCTAAACTAAGAAAAGATGGGTCAGAGGCTTAGGCGCAAGTTCAAAATGGTATCATTGTATAGATATGAAATAAATCTACCTTAGATCTGACACAGAGTATGCTTAAAATCATGGTGTATTACAGAAAATAGGAGATTTTCATTCATAGCCTCAGCACATTTAGGAAAGTGTTTTCAATACTATTACTTAGAAACTATTCCCCGTTCTCAAATCTAGAGCTTTCTCTTTGAGACCTTTGAGACATATTTTACTCTGATTCTAACATACCATCGAGGTCAGTGGTTGAATTCTCAACATAAGCAGGGCCCTTTTTATTACATTAGTTTTACATGGCCATTCATGTATACTATATATTGTATAGTATACATGCTATACTATACAATGCCACAGCTACTTACCCTTTCCAAACAATTCCACCAACTATATACAATGGATTATGTACTTCTGTGTTTGCACTCTTGTGCAGCTGAGTAAGTCCATCACATAATCTAAATCCTTCACATGATCTTCTAAAGCTCCATGTATCCCAAACCAGCAATTACTCCAATGTGCAACTGGATTATACTTTGTGTTTTGCTATTTTATATCTTTTTTTAGTGTATCGTTGTTCAAATTCCTATTTCATTTTCATTTTCTTTCTTCTCTTTCTTTTTCTTTCTTTCTTTTGAGAAAAAGTCTCACTCTATAGCTTTGACCAGTCTAGAATTCACTATGACCCTGAACACTCAATGATACTCCTGTCTCTGTCTCCTGACTAATTTCCATTTCTTAAAATAATTACAAAAGCATTGATTGATGAAAGGAAATAATTTACAAATATTGATACTTCTTTCTGTGGTGCTGAAATGTGGTGTCTTGTATATGACTGAGTGTGCTCTACCAATGATCCATGTTACCAGCCCTATTTATTTGCTTATTTTATTTTGAAAAAGGGTCTTTCTAATTTAACCTATGTAGAATTGAATTCACTCTATCTCTCAAGCAGCTGAGACTGTGATCTGTTAGGGTTATTTTTATAAAACTGTGTTTCAGTTTCTTTCTTAACCTGTCTATAGTTAAGACTCTATTGTACTATTTTAACAGCTTCATAGAAGAATTGAGCAGTTTTAGCTCTATTCTTAATCTTCTAAGCTAATTTGTCTTCCTGTCAGCATGCACCCCAGAGGTACTTGCACTTTGTTGCTTTTGTTGATGAGGTCATCTTTCTTGATGTCTCCTGGACCTCTCCCATGGCTGAATCCCCTACTTCCTTCTCTAACTCTTTTCCCCCTGGCTGGAAAGAAGTCCAGCCCTATTCTCTCCTCTGTTCAGAAATTGGCTGTAAGCTGATTTTTTGGCATAGCAGGGGACAATTGGGGAGTAGTGTTTACACAAAACTGAGTGACAAGATTCTCAGAACAAGGATTGCAACCAAATATGAAAGGGTACAAAAATCAGCATTTGAATTACACAATAACTTTATGCCTACAATGATCCTTCTGCCTCAACCACCCATATAGCTGAAATTGGAGTCCTGGGCCATCAGATCCAGATTAAATATTCATAACTCTTAATTCCCCCTCATTCTCAGTTGATTGAGTGCTATGGAAAACCCTCTAGATCACTGAGAGTCACAGTAAATGAAGATACAAATGAGGATGTGAATAAACAGTGAGGAACAACCATGGTTTCTTGTCTATGTCATTCTTACTCAGTTTTACAATTGTAAAGTAATGGGCATTGTCCTGGAGGAGTTTACAGGCATTCAAAGGCATGTCCTTGTAAAATAACATTCCTGGATTTGTGGCTGTGACTTCTAGGTAAGAGGCAAATAAATGCGCATAAGAACTTTACTTCCTCTTACCGAGGCCCAGCACTGTGATGAAGAATGGAGATAATCTCACTGTTGCTGGATAGAAACTAATGCCCTGAAAGGAAAGTCATCTTGATGGAGGAAGAAGTGAGGACTTCTGATCTTGGCTCAATTACTGGACTCAAGTGTTGAAAACAAGGGCTCTACAAAGGTCAATGATCTATTGCATGAGTCCAGTGTAAGAAAACTTAAGATGCACTATTTTCTACTTACAGTTGGAGTGTTGTTGGAAATAAATGTATCCAATTCCATCTTTGTGGTAAGAAATGGATGAAATGATGGCAAAATGCTGGGTATGCAGAAGCAAAACAATCTATTAAACTGTCCTGTGTTTGGTGTTTGTAAACGGAATTGACTCATTTGAAACAAAACCTAAGTATTCATAACTAACTTAGGGACATAGAGTGGCCTCAAATGGAGATTTCTGCCTCTTTAACATTTCATTGTAATTACTTAACTAAAATGTGTAGTTAAGGATTGTGTTAAGTAACTTAAAAACTAAAATCCATTTGACCCTTCGCATCTGAAAGTTTACATATCCAAAGTCCATTGGACAAAAACCACTGTTGTCTGTGTTTTCCCTTGGAAACTCTAAAAATGTATTAAGATTACATGATATCACAGGGTTGAAAAGATTTATGTCCTTAAAAGAAGAAACCCAAAATTGTGTTTGCAGTTTTACAGTCTGTCTTTACCCATGTCAACGATGTGAAAATGTGCCCCTCTGCAAAGCCCCACAAGAAAAATTTCAAACCTTAGTTATGGAATTTTAGCCTGCAGATTTACAAAAATATTAATTTCTGCTATTCAAGCCACACAGTGTTTGTGATGTTTTGTTTTAGTAACATGAGAAGACAAATACAGAGGCCATATTTGTACCTCATGGTAGTGAAATTGCTTAGAAATCTTAGACCAAAAACTGGAGTTTTTCTCTTGATTGGGACTACAGAGGTGGAAAGGAAGCAAGTGTACCATCTTTTGCAATCATGAAACAAGGAAACTATTTATAACTTTCTCAGACAGTCATATGGAAGCCAAACTAGAATTCTCATTCCTGGGGATCTCAAGACTTAAAGTGAGCTTACTTATGGACACAACTGGCCATCAATTATGCTTGCTTAGTGTCCTATTTATTTGTGTGTGTTTGCATATACACATGTATGTGTACATATGCACATGTGTGTATGTATATTCACAGTACTCATAAAGGTTAGAGGACAATGAACAGTAGCTGAATTTCACTATGAAATTCAGGGTTCAGGGATCAAACTCAGGCAAAACTTAACCCCAGGAACCATGTTGCTGATCTTAAAACAGAAATTCTAAAAGGCCAGTGGTCAGAAGACATTGTCTCTGCAAAGTCTGCAAGTCTTTAGAATCTGTAAGTTTGTCTAGTGACACTACAGAGACACTGTAGAGTTGGTCAATGTCTTTTGTTGTTATAATTTTGAAGCAATTAAAGTTGTTAAAATTCAGTTGAAAGTAATCATCTTGAATTCAGTTCTGGAGCCATCAAAAAGCTAAAGTGGATTATCTTTGACCATTTAAGGTAATGTGGTCCTTCTTCTTTGAAAGGAAATGAAAAAAATAAGATTACATTTACTGTTTCTTTTTTCTTATAAATGAACACAGACTTCCATTGTCTTTACTGGTTGAAGGTTACTACCAGTGATGAAGCAGCCATGTGCAGTGGTAAAAGAAATGGCCCAGACTCAATGCAGAGGTTCACTAATGTTCAGAAGACATTGCTTACTAGTTACCTATCTCTTACTTCTACAAACAGATTTAGACAATAGAAGCATCATGAAGAAAATTACTAAGATTAGGCCACAGGTAATTTATTATTTGATTCTAATTAGCATTTAAAATGACAATTTTAATCTTGTTTGATTTCTGGTTTATCATTTAGAAAGTTAAAGCACTATATATTAGTTTATGAGGGAGGTTTTGTATAAGTAATACACCAATAATGTTACCTGGTTGAGTGGTGACCTCCTGGTTGAGTGTTCTCCTCCTTATGGCAAGGTCAAAGGCTTTAAGTTGAACACATATATGTGGGTTAAATTCTAGCCTTCTCCATGGCTGTGCACAGTGAACATGCTCTTTTCTCTCTTCTCCATACAGCATAGTAAGTTGTTGATATTAAGTGAGAAGAAAGGAGCAAATGGTTAAAATTAATTCATCCACAGAGTACCCATGTGATAAATCCTAGAAGTTGTGTCATACTGAGTCTGATGGGGGAGGGGGGAGGGTGAGGATCTTGCTACAGCCAGAGCAGAAAGAGGTTGCTTAATCTGTTATAGCCAGTCAACACTGATTCCACGAACATTGATGAACTATCTGTCGTGTGTTCAACACTTATATAAAACTTTCTGTACAGGCACAAACAAAATAGGTACAACTTCTGTATTTATAATTCCAAGAGAGATTTGTCAGGAGTTCGATATAAAACTGTAACTACAAGTACATAGAAATGCCAGTAGAGGCCCATGTTCTAAAGGTATGTTCTAAGGCATAAAGCTGTGGGATAACATAAAAGGGACTGAAATTTCAACAAGGAATAAAGAATGATCTCTTTGTGTATATAATGCTGAACTCAGAGAAACAGAAGAGATAACAGACAAAGCTTCTCCAGAAGAGGCACTAACATATGAAAGTCCTTGAGTAGAGAAGAAATGGGTATACCTAATGGGAACATGGAGGAGCAGTGAGGACAAATTAGAGAACATGAGGAGAGAAGGGCAGATAGGGGCTAAATCGAACTTGTCAAATAATGAGATTGTTTTTCTTCTCTCAGTGAAGTGAAGTATTTTTTGAATAACTGCTCAGCCAGCTGTCTGAGGGAGAGCCAGTTTTCTTTAAGTCAACTACACTCCAGTGGAAGGCCACATATCCAAGAATACTTAGACAGCACTAATTGGTCTTGACAAGTTTTGCAGAAAAGGGACATGAGGTTGGGTAGGTATGGAAATGGGTTAGAACTGGGAGGCACTGACCAAGCGAATGTGATTAAAATTTATTGTACAAAATTCTCAAGGAACTAGTAAAAACATTTTAGAAGTTATTTGAATACAAGGGTGACATAATCTAATTTACATATGAAAAGAAAACCTCTTCAACAGCTTTTGTGGATGATGGAGCAACAAGGACTAGGGAAAAGCCATCATGCTATGTCACCATGGATATAATATTCTTCAAGGAATCCTGTGGCAGTAGAGGGAGATGAATAGATATTTTGCATACGTATTTATTACTGGTGATACTTTATCATTCTGACCTTGGATTGATAAAAGCTAAAGAGAAACTAAAACTCTTTGCTAAGGTCTCACAGGTATAAAGATGCTCTCTTTGGTTTGATTTTGAAGCCTATAACCCTAAGCAGGACTTCAACCTGTGCTTTCCATCTCATTGACAATCGGTAAAGACCCCATTCTGCCTGCAGGGCTATGAGGACCAGTGATTCATTGCAGCCATGAAAGGCTTTGGAGTGTCTGAGATGACAGAGGCTTGTTTCCAGATCCTGAGACCACTTCAGTTGGCTTCAAAGCTGCCTCAATACACACCTAACCGACAGCTTCAGGAGCCCTCCTCCAGAGTGTTCTAATGTTTCAGAGAAGTAGCATTTATAGATAGGAATTAATGGAGTCCTAACCCTGTCCATTAAGAAAACTGAAAGGATAATTGTTTCACATGCACGGTGTTGCCGACAATTAGGCAGAGGATGAGAGTAAGTGCTTTGCAAGGAAGGTGGGAGCTCACCGAAGTAGATGTGTTTGGATGAGATGGCCAACAATTTCAAGATGTCTCATGGGATAATTTTAACTTGGTAGGTGAGGAGGAACATATAATTCTTATATAGCACAGAGATTTTTGATATAATTGAAGAGAGGAAAGACAAAGAACATATCAGATACTGAAATGAGGGAAACAGAGCAGGAGTTGATACCACTATGGAAAGGTACTACATAAAACTAAATGCATCGTTTCATTTACATCCATTTATAAATGAATGCATCATTCACCATTATTCTCATAATTACATCCACTTAGTGATGTTCAGAGATACCAAGCAATTAGCCTTATGTCATATAGCTAATAAGTGGCAGATTCAAGATAGTAAGCCCGCTGCTCTTCTGAGCTGAACTTAAATACTATGTTCTCTTGTCACTGAGAGAAGGATAGGAGCCTGGGTTTTAAATAAATTCTGTTAGTGATTCTTGTCTCTAATCCTAAATGAGAAAGAAGTCGATAAAGGAGAGCACAGATGGGGAAAACAAGCTCTTTGAACAGTTTTCAGAATGCCCTCTGTGGAAGAGAAGTCGTCTGGCCGAAGTAGCAGAGGAAAGCTGCAAAGCGTGACAACTACAGCCAGGCTCTCACTGGCTGTATCTCTGGTGACAGAATGAGGTTTGCTGGGAGTTACTGCAGTGCCAGAAAAATGGCAGTACATTCTGATTCATGTTGGAGAATAATAACATGATGAGATTTCTGTCCCTACTGTCCCCCTTCTTCAGCTTGACACATTGTTCAGGAAGTGAGCCTGGGATGGGAAGGAATTTAATTCTAGAGATTAGAGCTATTAAATATGGGCAATGCCAGCAGGCAGAATTTAAGTGCTTGCCATTCGGTCAAGGGAGCCTTTTTCAAAGGAGACTATATTATCAGAGACAAAAGGGATTTCTAGATAATAAGCCAGCAGAGAGCTTCTGAGGGAGTCTGTGGATTGTACTGGTCACATGGCTGATTAATAGCTACAGTGACAATCACAATCATCAAGTGCTTTCTATACTCTGAACTGTAGGATCATATGATTCAATTTTCATAAGATCTCATGAAATGCATGGCATCATTATGATAATCTTTTCAGTGAGAAAAACTCGAACAAAGAAACTTAAAAGGTTTGCTGAAGATGAACCACTTTAAGATGTTAATGTTGAGGTTTGGACCTAGGAGTTCTCACTCTGTACCCCAAGTGTTTAACTCTCCAGTATAACTGGAAGTCCTACATCTGGTTGTTTTTTTTTTGTTGTTGTTGTTGTTGTTGTTATTTTTTCCTTTTTTTTTCTTTTTCTTTTTTTTATTATTAGTTACATTTTATTAACTCTGTATCCTAGCTGTATCTGCTCCCTCATTCCCTCCCAAACCCTTCCTCCGTCCCTCATCTCCTCCCTGCCCCTTTCCAAGTCCACTGATTGGAAAGAACCACCTCCCCTTTCATCTGACCCTGTTTTATAAGGTCTCATCAGGACTGGCTGCAAAGTCCTCCTCTGTGGACTTCAAAGAGGCTTCACTGAAGAATATTCTAAGAAGTCTCACTCTCATAAACAGTTGTGTATCACTTAGTGACTTAGAGATGGTATGAAAAAGTACTTGTTATGGGCCCTCTCTGTGTGGCTACCATAAAATGTACTTCCACAATGAGATCTCTGTGATATCACTAGCCAATGCAATCTTATGACACCATTATCCTATGTGTGGTCTTTCATTAAGAGCAAACTCCATTGTGTGACACGATTATATGTAAAATGAAACTCTAGGCAAAAATTTGGAGATCTGAATAATTAATATATAACTAAATATACCATAATAGAATAAATTTTGTTTGGTAAGGACACATAGGAATTCTCATAAGTAAATGTGTTTAAATACAAAAAAAGAATTTCTTTAAGTTTTCTTATTTTAAAAATAAAGGTTAACTTTCCCTCCTTGATTGAGTCTAGTGGATAATGGCTTGGCTGTGAGTGTCTGAATGGACCAAGACTTTGAAGGAAGGCAGGTTGTTCAGGAATATAGTACAACAAGACTCAAGGAAGGGTCAGCGCTAAAGAACGAACAGTTCTCATTCAGCTAAGTCAGAAGAGAGAGTCTCTAAGGTCAGTCTACAGACCATAAACTGGTATCAAATGTGAAGATGGTTAGCAATCAGCAGCAGTCAAGGTAGGGAGAAATCATCTGAACTGCTCAGCTTCTAGTCCTTACAGGAAATTCTTGTTAGTTATTTTGAAGATCTGACTATATAAAGGGTGTGGCTCCACAGTAACAGAAAGGCAAAAAACTAAAGGGAAGAGTTTGATTCTAAAGAATGGCTTTGGAATACAAAATCTGAATCATAAAAATGTATCAGAGCACACAAATTTAACAGACTCCAAAGACTTTTAAACAGAAGTTTTCACACCCATTTAACAACTTCTTGTTTAGTATTATTTGTTTACACCCTTTCTTGAGACACACTGTTTTAGTCTCACACAATGGAACTAGTCATAGAATTGCACTGGGGAAAATACCAATAAAATAACATAGAATTTTTCAATAGTGCACAATGATTCTACTTCATTTGTGATTTTGTTTGTATTTAGCAGGTTTATTTCTTTTCATTTTTCTATTCAACTCCCATTTCTTAGTCATGACCTACTTCTGTTTATTTCCACATGAGACAATTATAGGAAACAGGAATGTAGGAAGAGAGAGCCAAACTGTAATGATTCAACTATGCCAAATGTATAGACACCGTGTCTTTTTACAGTGTCAAAGTTTGTTGCATACCAGTAGAACCACAAGCTACATCAGTTTCACTGGCTTTAGTTCACTGACTAGGGCAACTATTTGTTTCCTTTCATTGTTCACCACTAATTCTTTAACACCCAAGTCCAGTGTCATAATTATAATGTAGCATACAAAAAGTTGGGAAAGTCTTTAAGTCTACAGGAATTAAAGACTCAATTGAAAAGGCAATGCTGAGGTTGGATATTGAAATCACACACTACCAGCGGGGATAGGCTGGTGAAGAGACCACATGGCTTGGAACTAGTAATCACTGAAGAAAGGGACTCAGCCTGGAGCTGCGTCTGAAGAGAGTGAGAGTGTATCACTTGGTGATATCCTTGGCAGGTGCTAGTATTTCTATGTGGAGGTGAGGAACTGGTGTGCCAATCTTTAGTTTCAAGTCTTTCTGCTTATAGAAATCTCTGTGACTCTTTTCAGTCTTGTAGGTCCAGCATGCCCAGTTACACACAAGGGGTGTCCAGACAGTGATCATTTGCTTGTACCCAAACTATTTATATAGATAGATGAATTGTTTATTATTGTACCACATCCAGAGTTATTCCATTTATTATACCTTATACATCACAGCATTTCTGTTCCCATATTGTGCAGTCTTGCTAATTCCCCTTCTTGCTCACATATGCTCAGCTTGTATTATTTTGTGCCATGTTCCTTCAGGTTTTGAGGTATAAACTCTTTTCACCCCTCAATAGGCCCTGAGGCTTCTGGGTTTGTTTTTTGGTTTCTTGACCTCTTCCAATTCTTAATTGATTGACACTTTTTTTAAACTATTCATCTATGTAGATATTCTGTTTACTGCATTCGTGATGGAAGTAGATATATTTCTTTATACAGTCACATATCTGTGCCTCGAGAGGTAAAAAGATGACAATGCAGCCACTTCTGATGAGAACTGATAGTCTAAGATCAGAAAGAAGGAGAGGAAGACCTCCCCTAACAGTGGACTTGGGGAGGGGCATGCATGCAGAAAGGGGAAGAAGGGTGGGATCAGGAGGGGAGGAGGGAGGGGCTTATGGGGGGATACAAAATGAATAAAGTGTAATTAATAATAATAATAAAATGTGCAAAAAAAGAAAAAAACCAAAAAAACAGAAATGGATAATTTTCTGCAAAATAAATATGAACTATTTTCAATAGTTATTTAAAGTTATTTTAAATGGTTTACTTTTAAAATGAGTAAATAAAAAACTGATGTAAAGCGTCCTTCATGCCAACACGGATAATTACATAACAATATGAAAATACCAACTAAGAAATGCTTCTTAGTTTGTTCCGTTCATGTCACTCGTTTGTCTATTGTGTATGTGGGTGTGAGTGTGTGTTTGTCAAATTTAAAGGTCAGTAGGTGTCTGCACTCACGCTTGTATAAATATGTCAATTTAAAAAATATATCTATTTTTTTAATTTTTTATTTAACTTTTATTAATTACACTTTATTCCTTTTGTATCCCCCATAAGCCCCTCCCTCTTCCCCTCCTGGTCCCACCCTCCCCCCTTTCTGCATGCATGCCTCTCCCGAAGTCCACTGATAGGGGAGGTCCTCCTCTCCTTCTTTCTGATCTTTTGTTGTTGTTGTTCTTCTCAATGTAGTTTATTCAGGAACCTTGAACAATCTTCTGACCCTGGGGAAAGCCAGCCCACAGCTTAAAATAGCCTCTGGGTAGCCAACCCCAGCGTGCCTCGTGGGCAATGCAGATAGTTCCACATATAGGGAAGCAAGCCAGATCCTCAGCCTTAGCCAAATATGGAGTTTCTAATATCAGAGATCAGACCTCTACTCTTCCCTGATGCGTCTAAAACAAAAAGGGGGAACTGTAGAGAGCTGCTTAATGCCGTGCCTTAAAGATGGAGCTGGTTTCCGCCTTCCACCTTCCCGATGGTGAGTGCTCTCTGTCACAGATGTATCTATTTTTAAAAATATACTGAATAAACTGAAGTATTATAAAAAAAAGTTTTTGTTAGCCATATAGAAAAAGTCCATATAGGTTCAGCTCTTTGAAATATCACTTTACCATTGAGTTTCATAAATCAAAGTTATTTGGTTACTGTTTTAATTCATATTTATGTCTACATTTCTTGGCATGTATATCAGATTATTGGCCATTCAGTAAATCCCAAGCAATCATTTGCCTACCTGTTTTGATCATCCTGCAGTTTTAAAGTTTAACTCCTATGCCATTTTGTACGGATGAACCCTACATGTGCAAACATGCCATGTCAGGAACACTGGAAATCTTCTACAGGAGGCTGACCTTACTAGAATCTAGACTCTTGATTCTGAGAACAGGGGCATGAAAGCAGACAGGGAACACTGTGCTTCACACTTTAGTAGAGGCACAAACAGGCGCTCTAACACTCCTCTCCCACAGGAGCAATAATGGTACAGTTAGAAGAACAACTAAATGTGAAGCTCTGGCTGTCATGGTTGACTGCTTTAACTTTAGGGCAAACTGAGAAGCTGAGAAGTTTCCCAATCCTTGTCAGGTAGACATTGGATTAACTGGACCACAGGCTGTAAGTCATTCCCTTTCTATTTATAGAGATAGATTGATTCTATAGGCTTATTACTATACAGATCTCTGACCAACAAAAATTTTGTTACCAGAGTGATTCTAGAGCAAGAGTAGTATAAGAATGATTATTTTCAGTATCTGGAATAGGCTTTCCAATTTGCCAGGACTTAGTCTCCAAAGCTGCTCCCTATGCTGAAGCCTCTTCTGGGAGTTTGGAGAGTACTAAAATCCCAGGGTGTGAACTATTTAACCAGTTTAAGGAGACAAATGTTTTTTATTATTTTTTATAAACCAGTTGTGAGAGGCAACAGATTAAATGACTCTGCATTTAAAACTTTGTAGAATTTATGGAAAACAAAGAAAATGATGCTGCTGGTTGCTTATTCCTAGCATCTTAAGAGAAATTACAAAGGAAAAGAATGAAATCTTTGATAAAAATGTAACTGATAAGAAAAAGTAAAATTAAAAAAAAAAGAACTAGGAATAAAACAACTTTTAAGACAAAAAAAAAAACAAAAACAAAACAAAACAAAAAACCAATTGTTTATTTATTTAGAGCTGGAGGTCAGAGGACGGTACTGGATTTCTATCATGTGGGTCTCAGGAACTGAATTCAGGCCTTGGAGGTGGGCACTTTTACGAGTCACTGCCCTACCCTGGCTCTTGTTTGTTCATTTTTAATTGTACACTTGTTTTTTTCTGCAGCTGAGTTGTATGTAGCCTGGTGTCTTGAATAAATGCTATACTCTTGAAACAGCAAAATGCAACTAGAAATGTGCTTCGTGATCCCTCTGGGATAAAAGAACAGGGTTTTCTTTTTCAACTTGTTGCTGGTTGATATTTTCATATAATACCTGTTTATACCCCACAGAATATTTTCATAAAGTATATTTTATTAAGAGGTATGCTATAGTGCACATCTCTGAATAAAAAAAATCCAAAATAGAAAATAAAAAAAAATTGTCTAGCCTCCAGCACATCAGAATACAGTGAAGGACAACTAACTCCTTAATGAAATTGACTGGCTCTAGATGCACACACAGTCTAAAGGTTTCTCAATATCCTCTGGAAGAGTATTTTCTCATCAGTAACCACAGAGCTCAAGTTGAAGAAAATCAGACTGAAGCCCTTGTTGTAAGACTGGTTAAATAACAATGACATTAATCCTAGCACTGGAGTATGTTTGTGGTTAAAGTAAGGCCACTGATAAGTAAGAATGAGATCCTGTAACTTGGGATGGGGAGATGTGGGAGGAATCTGTGGGAAGTCAGGACTTTGAACCCTCTGATTTTCAAGGGTTTATCTCACCTGAGGAATTATTCTGTCCACTCTCTGCAGATGTACTCACAACCCCACACTGGGTGTATGATGTTAAATTCTTCAACAATCAATAAAAACAAGTTAAAAAAACTCATAAGTTTCATATTTATCTCTCTATGGATCATTTTTCCCTGTGTGCTGGGAAGCTTGTGTGGAATCACAATAGATGCCCTAATCTTCCATGCTTAGTGCTGATAAAGGCATTTAAGTCAGTAATGTCATGTAACAGTTTTACCTATATTCCTCAATGAAGACTATATAAAACATTGATTTAAAAAGCTGGATTCAATTTTAATAGTTGCTTCAAGAATGTAATTTCGTTATTACACCAATACAATATACTCTATGTTCTACTGACTTCAACAACAACAGCAACAAATCTATTAAAAAAGACATCAGCATGGTAGAACTGCAAGTGATCCTGAAAAGTCAAATTTATTGAGTATGCCAGGTGGGAGAAATGCTTCCTGCTAGCTATTACAACAGCAGCAGCTGTATTAATAGAAGCTTGGATGTCTTAATTACATCTCTGGATTGTTACGGCCTTCAAGTGCTAATGAGACTTCTAGTTAAGCCCAAGAGAATTTTTACTTACACCTCTAATTAAGAAAGACATATATTTGATATAAAATCACCAACACTTTGTTTTCCTCATTTTTTCTTGGAGATACTTTGCATTCAGCTGTGTGTGTGTGTGTGTGTGTGCATGTGTGTACATGTGTATGTAAGCATACATGTGCATGTGGAGGCCAGAGGTCTTTGGTGTCTATTTATTTTAATATTTTTCTCTCAAATTTTAATAATTGCATGCTTCTCTCCTTTCTTATTCTCCTTCCAAATCCTCACATGTACCCACCCTTGCTCTATTTCAAATTCATGGCCTCTTTTTCTTTAATTGTTGTTACATGTAACTGATACATCTTCAAAATAACTACTGCACCTAAGGCCTCAGGATCATTGAGAAAGAGGGGCAGAAAGCTCGTAGGAGCCAGAGGAACAGGAAGTATGCTGTAAGACACTCTATCATTAAAATGTCTACACCCATCATGGCTGCCACTTTATTTTTTAATATTTATTTATTCGTTTGGTTATTTATTTATTTCAATTTATTCACTTTGTATCCTCTCTGCAGCCCCCTCCCTCATCTCCTCCCAGTCACAGCCACCCTCTTTCAGAGGCTCCTGTCCTCTTCCTTGTCTCCTCCTACTTCAGATGTCTCTCCTATTTGCCTTTCTGAGTAAGGTTCCAGCCTCTTAGTACTATAGATTTTAGTATGTTTATCCTATATTATATGGATAATATCCACTTACAAATAAATATATACCATATGTGTCTTTCTGCTTCTAGACCACTTTATTTTTTGAGAGAGGGTCTCTCACTAGCCTGGGTCACTCTCATTGAGCTAGAGTGTCTAACCAGTTTAGGAATCTGCCTTTTTCTATTTCCTCAGCACAGACAGGAATTTAAACATATACTGTCACATTGGTCACTTTTTTTAAATTATACTTTATTTACTTTGTATCATCCCTCTAGTTCCCTCCCTCTTCCCCTCCCAATACCTCCCTTCCTTTCCCTTCTCCACACACTCCCCTCCCCAAGTCCACTGGTAGGGGAGGGTTTCTTTTTCTTCCTTCTGATCCTAGTCTGTTAGGTCTCATCAGGAGTGGCTGCATTGTCTTCTTCTGTGGCCTGGTAAGGCTGCTCCCCCCTCGAAACAGGAAACAAGTTAGGAGTCTCCCACAGAGTGCCTCTGAAAGGCTCTGCCCTGCAGAGTATCAAAGCAGATGTTGAGACTTATGGTCAAACTTTGGGTAGAATGCAGGGAATCTTATGAAAGAAGTGGGAAATAATAGTAAGATCTGGAGAGGACAGGAGGTCCACAAGGAGAACAACAGAACCAAAAAAATTGAGGACAGGGCTCTTTCCTGAGACTCATACTCTAACCAAGTACCATGCGTGGAGATAACCTAGAACCCCTGCACAGATGTAGTCCATGGCAATTCAGTGTCCAAGTGGGTTCCATAATAATGGGAACAGGGACTGCTTCTCACATTGGTCACTTTTATGTTGTTTCTTGGGATCAAACCCAGGTTCTCGTGTTTCCCCAGCAAACACTTAACCAAGTGATCTATAACCCTGCCCCAAATCGTCATTTCTACCTGAAATTTGTTCTGACATCAGTATTGTGCCTGACTTAACAATAACTTGAACAGTGAAAGTGAAATAATGCTCTTTTCAGCTTTACAAATGACTCTAGGAAGCTATAAGGTATACTCAAATACTCATCAAAACTCTGAGAGCTTGTCACTCTAAAATTCTATCAGCTTGGAACAATCTATCTAATTGCTTCATTTGAAGTCATAAAAGAGTTCCAATACATAAGAGCAAAAGGAGTAGAATATTTATGACCTTCAATCTAAGAAATTATCTCAGACAAAACTAGAATTATTATCTCATCATTTTATAAAGGGTTTACTAGAAGTCAAGAGAAAATATAGCTGTGATAAAATGATCAATGTGAAATTATGAATAGCTAATATGAATTGACATCTAGGCATTATCTTTGCACAATGTGTATTAAAAATGAAGATATGTATCTTTATAAATCCATACTTCCAGGTATATATCATACAGACACGTACAACCTCTAATCCACGGACCACATGTGTTGCAGGATCGCTTTTAGAGTGCTTAAAGCCTGTGGTTTCATTTGAAATATATATATTTTTAACCTCACTGGGCAAGAATAAGAACACTACCACAATTCTGTGCCAAATGCAACATCCTTCATTTTTTGGGGGGTGCATCCAAGAGCTGGCCAGCCAGTGCCTCTTAAGTTAGGTTAAAGAGAGTACCTCCAAGTCTATTTCATGAGCCCCTTTTTAAAGGGAGAGCTTATCATTTAAAATGACAAGTAGTTGCAAAGCAGACCTACTGAAGAGAGATAATGGAGTAATAAAGAAATATAGAAAATCTCAAATTAATACCATGTGGTTGCCATGTGATTAGGGAAAGTGATTAAGGAGGGTCAGGGAATTTTCAAAAACAAGTCAAGGTCATGGTAGCAGCAGGTCAGACTCCAGGGGAGAGACTTAAAAACAGTAAATGAGCTCTTACTTTAAATGAAAGCTTATTTTTAACAATAACAGGAGCATGATGACTTCTGCATTCAACATGTAGTCAGGCAGGTTACTAAGTCTGGCAATACTGGTCATGGACTTTTCTTACTAGAGCAATATCTGTCAGCCCATGAGTGTTCATGTGCTGGCTAGAAGGGTTAAAGCAGGTCAGAGGAAAAGGCAAAGTCACTACAAATTTCAAAACTCCTGAGATACTGCAGTTACTAGAACATTTTTACAGAAGGTTTTAGATCTTTTGTTTTTATTTAGGTATATATCACAACTGATATATACATAAATCAACAGTAGGAAACATTGGGCTGGGAGCATTGATCAGTAGCTATAAGTGTTTGCTGAACAAGACTGACTTACTGAGTTTGAATTCCTAAAACCCAGTGTTGATGTACTCATTAAAAGGGAGGCCAGACTTTGTGAATAGGCAATATGTAAGGATGTGGGTTGTGTGGTTGTGTATGTGTGTGTGTGTGTGTGTGTGTGTGTGTGTGTGTGTGTTTTACCTTCTGTTTGGCCACAGTATCCTTTACATTCTCATTTCCTTCCTTCTCTGAGACCTTGAGTTCTCTGTCCACTACTGTCTCTTGCTGTAGCAGTACCCTTCAAACTAATAATCACATTCTTGTAGGCAAGACACATTTTGGGTTGAAAGTTTTATGGGTGGGTTGGTATCCCTTACCTCCTCTGGGAGTCCCACCTGGCTACAGCAGGTGTTGACTTCATGCTCCTCAACATCCAAAGCTTGGAGTCTCAGCTAGGGTCATTCAAGCAGACTCCCAGGAGCCTCCCCTGTCCCAGAGATACCCCAACACCAATTTTCATTCTCCCTATCAGTCCACCTCTTTCTGCTTCTACTTTCTTCATCTACCTGATCTCCACCCCCATTTCTCTTGCCCTCCCTACCTCCTTTTTTCACCCAATTCTCTCCTTCCATCTACTTCAGGTGTCTATTTCCTGTTCTCAGTGAGATTCAAGAACTTCTCTTGGGCACTCCTTGGCTACTTTGGTTCTATGGATTGTATCATGGTTACTCTGTACTTTATGATAGTGATAGTAATATCCACTTATAAGTGAGTACATACCATGTGTGTCTTTCTTGGTCTGGGTTATCTCACTCAGGATGATCTTTTTCAGTTCCATTCATTTGCCTGCATGTTGTATGATGTCTTTGTTTTAAATAGCAGGGTAGTTGTTCATTGTATAAATGCCTTGCCTACAAGAATTGTAGAGGTAAACGTGGAACAGTGATTAAGAGAATAGCAAACCAATGACTGGCTCAACTTAAGACCAATCTCATGGGAGAGAACCAACATCTGTCACTATTAATGTTACTCTGCTATACATGCAGACAAGAACCTAACATAACTGTCTTCTAAGAAGATTCACCAAGCAGCTGATGGAAACAATAGTCTGAGCTCAGGAAGTGCTGTGGAAGAGTGAGAGGGAAGGATAGAAAGAGCCAGAGGGGTCAAGGACACCACAAGATCTTTAGAGTCAACTAACCTAGGCTCATGAGGTCTCACACAGACTGAACCACCAGCCAAAGAGCTTGATTAGACTCAACCTCGACTCTGTTACACATATGTAGCAGATGTGCAGCTTTTTCTTCCTGTAGGTCCCCTAACAATGGGAGTAGGGGCTGTCTTTGAATGTTGCCTGCCTTTGGATCCTTTCCCCCTAGCTGGGCCTTTTTTATCAGGCTCCAGTGGGAGAAAATGTGCTTAGCCTTGCTTCAACTGGAGGTGTCAGAGTGGGTTGATAAATTTTCGGGCCCTCCTGTTCTCTGAGAAGAAGGAAGGATAAAATGGAAGGAGGAGAGTGTGAGGGTGGGACTGGAGAAGTGGAGGAAAGGGGATTGGATCAGGCTGTAAAGTGGTTAAAAAAATAAATGGGAAAACTCATCACATTCCCTTTGATAGTAATTTTTACTCACATCTTAATTTGATCATTGTGAGGCTGATTACTGTGTGCATATTGCTGATTGTGGAAACTGAGATCTAGAAAAGTTAATTAAATTTTTCAAAGATCAAAGAGCCAGAAAATGTTATGGTAGCAAGATCAAACTTGCTTCTCACCACTGAGTTTAACCACACAGGCATAATTGCTTTCCCGTCCTGCAGTATCTACCAGAAAAAGGACCAACTATTATACGTAATTCTATATTGAATAAAACAATAAACTGATGAGGCCCCAAACAGGTGTTATTGTTCTCAGACTTATACACCACTGAGATGGCCAGGATTTTCTGTAGAAACTAGGAGTGCAGGATACGAATGTGTCTTACTGCTGTAGTTGGTGGCATGAACCTGGGAGAATGGAACCTAAAATTGAGGCAGACTAAAGTCTCATGCATTAACCATCTTTATTCAGGGCATCAGACAAATTATATTCTGAGGGCATTCTGAGGGTTAATCAAGGTCATCTGAGCAAAGTTCACTTGAATTTGAGTTGTATACAGTCACAAGGGCAAGGGCACATGAGTTTAAGCTGTATACAGTCAAAAGGTCAAGGTCACATCAATTCAAGTTGTAGGAAGTCAGGAGGATAACTCATGCTTGGAAACATCATTCTGAATAATAATGGGTAAGATGATAAGTGATATAAAGTAAGCTTCACTTCTATTATTACATCTGGGAAGGCACAAAAGCACATTCCAAGAGCAACCCATGTTATGGAGGAGTAGAAATTATAATTGTTTACTTGGTATTTTCTCACAAGATCTTATGAATCTACTCACATTTATGAACCACATCCTGAGATGTGCTTTTTTTCTTTTTCATATCTTGTGGGAGCTCCCAAGATGGAAATAGATGGTCAGTTACTGAATATTGGATCATAGGAAGGAAATATGTACAATAGGAAAATAGAAAGGAAATATGCAGAGGAAAATATGTACAATAATTGTGCATATTTTGTGTTATATTTGTTTATTCTGGCTGAAACTGGGGTTCTCAAGGTCCAAAATAGAATTCATGTTACACAGATCCCATGTGTGCTGATTAATCTGAGGTTAGAGTTACTCTTTACCACTCTAGAAATTTTAACACAGTCACTGAAACAATGCTATATCTCTACCTTTAGGGAATCATACTCAATTTCTCAATTATATTATTTCCCATTTATATGACTATTTTATGATAAAAGATACTGGCTCAATAAGCAATGGTTTACAGCTACCATTTTTTTTTTTAAACATAGTGCATGTCTTGAGTCCTAAATAAGACAGTTGAGTCAGAACTTGATGAAAGAGAAAACTTGGCCGCTGATGCTGGGATTGAGGGCCCCTACTTGACTCAGAAATCATGCAAGATGCCTCCTGGACCTGGCCTTCCAGCCACTTGGTTTATGTTCCTGTTATATGTTGCTGCAGCAATGAGTTTTTGCAAATGTAATATGTATATTTCAGGTTTGGCTTGTAAATTCTTAGATATCCTGGCAGGGATGGATAGGCGGGCTCAATAACACACCTTGCAACACATTTCAGCTAAGAAGGGAAGATTCTTGTCCACTATTCCCCATTGAGTAAAGGGGCTAAGGCATAGCTTCTATGATACCCTAGATAGTCGTGGCAGGATTGAGATACAGTTGTCCACCAACACCGGCATAGTGTCAGTGAATTGATGCTCTCTCCTCCATTTAGGTCTTTAATCCCACTTTATTGTATGTTTTTTTTTTTCTTTTTCTTGATTTCTCAATAAATTGTCTGCTTAAGAGCCTTGCTTCAGTTTCTGTTTTTGTAGCTTTGTGGGCGTGAGTTGTGCAGATCTCCAGATAACACTATCACATAGGAAGTGAAAATGGAAAATTAGAATGAAAAAACTGTGTGAATAAAATAAAACACATTTGAATCAAGATTCAATTATTTGCATTTTTAGAACTGAGCCATACTTTATTCTAAGACATTCAAAGACAAAAATTATCATTTTCTTATGGTTCTAGAATTGGGCATCGTATCACTCTATAAGACAGTGTTGCATTGGGCATGACTTAAAAGTTGGTTTCTACTAAATGTAAACTAGAGAATGGAACAATTGATAGAGTAGATTTGTTGATGCAGATTTCTCTGAATCAAATTGCCAATAATGTTTAACAGAAAGGACTTTATCATTATCAGGACTCCAGTAACAGTGCTCTTTCAAATTGGTTGCACCGCTATGTTTTTCAGGCAAATCTGTCCTGATTTTGAAGATTTACCAGCTTCCTTACAGCTTCAGGTCATGTAATATTTAGCACGAGTGGCTTCATTTTGGTAAAGTCAAGTCTGTTGGGACTTACTACTGTAGACCTTTGTTTCCATGCATCTTGCTCAACAGAGAATGCAGATCTACCTTTCTTAACAATGTCTAAACGAGGGTTGGAAATGGCTTCGATAGTGGAATCTAAGCAACAGACCATCAAAGCATTAAAACACCATCAAAAACAAACTGTGTTGCACGTTAAAAGTAATTTATATCTAGTTCTCAAGTTTGAAAATAAATTCTGAAACCTTTATGTCTAGATTTCTTAGCCGTCAGTGCAAAACATTTTTTAATATCAGTGTTCAGCAGTTAAAAGCAAACTGCTTAAAGAACAGAATTAAAACTGATTTCTTATGCTGCATTAATATAGAAATTATATAAACATCTGTACACACAAGACAATGAATAATGTAAAAAAAATAAATGTAAGAATCTCAAAGTATCTCATGGGGCTGAATCATTTGTTAGTCTTTCATCAATGCCAAAGATACATTGTCTAAATTACTAGAAATTTTGCAAAAAAAAAAAACCAAAAAACAAAAGACATGTTTAAATACTCACAAACATGGATGCATAGGTGGATCAGCAGGGCAAGTTGCTTGTTTGCAAGTCTGGGAACCAGAGTTCAATCCCCTGGACCACCTGGTAAAAAGAAAGAGCTGACTTCAGTGTCCTCTGACCTCCACATGAATGATGTGACACATTAAGTAAATAAAATGTAAAATAATTGCTCTCAAATGTAGTCAAATATCAAATAATTCCAGCATGAAAAAAATGGCCATTACCTGAAAAATATGTCAGTGATAAACATTTAACAAAACTAAGGGAGTATCAAAATCAATGTGAGTCATTCTGATACCAACAATGATAACCTTCAAGCAAAATGGAGTTCTATTAAATTCTAAGTAAAACTATAGTTCTCTATTGTACCTCACACTAATAAATAGATGTGTGCCAGTCATTTTTTTTAGACATAGAAGCATAACAATGTATTCCAAGTGTCTCCTTTTTCTCCTGACAGTTTAGCAGACATTCCTGTTGGCATTTATTCCTCACATTTACAGAAACATCCTCTTAGCTTTAATTGGTAGAACCAGGCAGATGACTTGAATACTGTTGATGATTATTGTAAATTTTAGTCAATCAGATAAATGAACATGGCTTCTACAAATTAATCTGGTTGATCATAATAAATAGTTAGCTCTTTTCACTCATCTTTAAAAAAATTATTAAATTTTTAATAAATTACAATTTATTCACTTTGTATCCTAGCGGTAGCCCCCTCCCTCATCCCCTCTCAATCCCCACTCCTTCTCTCATCTCCTCCTATGCCTCTGTCCAAGTCTACCGATAAGGGAAGTCCTCCTCCCCTTCCATCTGGCCCTAGTCTATGAGGTCTTATCAGGACTGGCTACATTGTCTCCCTCTGTGTCCTAGTAAGGCTGTTCCCCACTCAGGGGGAGTGATCAAAGAACAGGCCAGTCAGTTCATGTCAGATACAGTCCTTGTTCCTATGACTAGGGAACCCACTTAGAGACTGAGCTGCCATGGACTACATCTGTACAGGGGTGCTAGGTTATCGCCATGCACTTTTCACTCATCTTAAATGGGTCACAGATCTTGAAGCTTAGTCAGGGTCCTCCTGCTGCACAAGATATAATCTGCTCACTATGATCAATGCTGAGAACAGGTAATGTGTGAACATATGGTGAGATTTCCAATACGGATAAGATACCTAAGATTCACAAAAAGCTAAGTTTTTTCATCTTGTTTTAAAAGTGTCAGTATAGGCATGATGAGATGCATTTGAAGCAAAGAAGCAGTCTTTCTTTACTTTCAAAACAGATCAGAAAGATAATGTTCACAACAGCAGAAATAGCCATCAGTTATTTTTTAAAGAGTTTTCACTTCTTTAATTAACGGGAGGCAGCATGCCCTATCTATACCCCCACGAGAAGGAATATTTACAAAGATTTCCTTGGCCGTACATTACCATCTCACCCACAGGTCAGTGTAGCACAGACACCTCGTGTTTGAGGCTGGAATCCCTATGAGAGAACCTTCATCAACAACTTCAGCAGAACTAACTAGAGGAAATCCCTTTCCACTTCAATTCAGTATTTTTTTCATCCGACAGCTGTGAGGTAGGACTGCCTCCTGAAAGTTGAAATGTCATATTTCATGTGTCTCACTTGCAATACTTAGAGCACAGCAAGATACTACTGCTCAAACACAGCACAATAAAAAACAATACATTGTTATGAATGAGATATAAAAACAAAGGCATATATGTAGATAGATAGATAGATAGATAGATAGACAAATATAGACATTAAGTGGAATCCTCTCATTTTTAATGCAAACAGTTTAATGACATAGTCACAAAGTGAGTAACTGATGGTAATGGTGTTAGTTTAGAAATAAAAGTGTGAAACTCTTTGAATTAAAGTATTAAAAGCAACCATTAGCTTATTAAATTTCTAATATTGTGTGGTATTTTGTGTTCACAAATGCTGATTATCTACATATGCAGAGAAATGTAACTAAAAAATAAAGGAAACTGCATTTTAGGTTAATAGAAATTAAGTGAAGGGAATCAATACCGTACAAAAGAAATTAATAACGGTTTGATCATTATCCTAAGGTCTCAATCCACAAATAGTGTGAGAAATGTCATTTCTTCAGCAGGGCTCATCTATTAGTCTAGTGGTAGCATTATATTTTAGAGTTGCTTTTTTCTGGTCATGAATAATTTTCATGGGGTTTGAGTCTAGATTACTGACTTTGTTGATAAAGAGAAAGTGAATACCACAGCACAAAGAGAATCTTGGTCATTTATTCCTTGAAAGCAAAAAGCATCTTTGTATAGAGAAGGATGATTCAGTGTGAATTATTTAGTTTCCATAGTCATTTGCTGTTAGCACTGTGGAAAACCTTAGGGGTGCCTTAGTTCAAAAGATTTCAAAAGGATTTCTTTGGCGTCCTGGGGCTCCTCAGATGTCCTGTCACTAGCCCACTCAGCTCCCTACCTCCCCTCCCAGTAGATCAGTCATATTAGTTTAAAAAAATGTAATGGCTAGTAACGTCTCTTTGAAAAAAAAATCTTGTAGAAAAAAATTCTTCTTTATTTTATCAGTAATAATGATAGGATCTTCTTACATAAAGAGACTTTACTAAAAGACATTGTGTGGGTAGCAGAGGCAGGTGGCAATGCCCTTTGTGTTCCTGTCATGCTTTTTCTTCACAGAATTCATTGAAATAGCTCATGTTCTAAAATGTCTACAGTTGTTTTACATTTTGAAGCTGTACAGACTAAGAGGAAAAGTACAAAACTCCAATTTTAGCTCTAGTTTTTATGTCTGAATATTAGTTGTTTGTCAGGATAAAAATGTTTGATTATTTTGGTAATTTAGTCAAGCACGTTTAAAACAGTTGGCAAGAAAGAATGGAAGGAAGGAAGTGAATGGGTGTGATACAGAGATGAAAGGAAGGAGAAATGGGAGAGGAGGGAAGAAAGAAATTGAGGAAGACAAAGGGCATTTTTAGAGTGACTGTTTTGATCAATGTGGCTACTTCAGTGCCTGAAATCACTCAATTCTTTTGAGGCAAGGTCTCAAGATGTAATGGAGGCTGGCATCAAACTTACAGTCCTCCTGCCTCAGATTCTTGAATGCTGGAGATACAGATATACTGCCAAACTTGACTCCTAATCTATTTTTTCTGCATTAAATCATTTAAATGTTAAGGTTAATTTTATTTGACTTAATAGCATATAAAAGTATAAAATTAAAAAATTACTTTAAATGAGTGTGGTTCTATTTATCATTTAAGTGAATGATATTAAGGGCAAATGGCAAATTATTCTAAAAGAAAAATATGAGAAAACATGTAAATTGATGTAACTATCTCAAGACTGTATATAAAGAGATGTCCTTAGTGAGGAAATCTCTAAAAAAGTTGAAACTTAACTTGAAGTAAAATTAAGTGAACATTTTAGAGGGCACTGCTATGTATTTGTGTGTGAACAGAGGAGGTATGCTGCTATCAATCTTTAAATCAAACCGCCCAGTCTGTGTTCCCTATCGTTCTGTTCACATTTCACTGATGTTGATTTTTGCCTTTTTTTCTCATCTAAGGCTTTATCCTTTACTCATGTACTTTGACAGCTGCTACCTCCAGTAGGCATGTAGTAGACTCACTATTGTATTTACTTAGTGGCAGGAATCTCAGTGGATAAAGAGCCCTCCACACTGATATTTTGATACTTATACTTTCTAGTGCCTCCTTAAAGGTCTGTGCCATTCTGACTAATCTTACTTCCAAGCATCTTAGTGACAGAACACATCCTAATTTTCTTGAAAGTGTTTGTACAGTTTTAGTGACACATACACACAACTGACACATCAATTGCACATGTAGTCTAATTCATCTGTAAAGACTAGTAGAATTATAGCCCAGCAAGTACATGTGGTGATATACCTTACGCAGTTTCGCTTTCCATTACAGAACAGATACAAGCATGCAGTGCACACATGCATATATAATGACAGGGCCAATGCTTTTCCTTTTTAAAAACTTGCAAACAGACTATTAACTTTGGAAAACAATAATTGATATGTGATGTTATATTACATGCTAAATTCTATGAAAAGTTTGACACATAATTGTTGATCTTTACAATATTATTATACAATAGGTTCCACCAATATACCTGTTATTCAGTGAAGAAAATCGAGGTTAGAAAGTAAAGAAGACATATACAGATGGTAATTAGAAAGGCTTGCATTCAAACCCATGCATTTCTGATACAGTATATCACTGCAGACTTTCTCATTTTTATGTACTATATAACATTATCAATAGACCTCACTCACTACATCAAAAAGGAAAATGCCTTATTTTAAGAGGCTTGGAAGTTATTCTTGCTCTCTCCCTAACTGCCTGACATTAGTAACTTTCTAATACCACTGAAAAGAAATATCCATACTTATTTTAAAGGTCTCCAGTTGGCCATCTAACCACATCCATCATAAATGACTGGCCTGCAATCCCACAGATAGCTTTCATCTTCATAGAAGACAGCTCGGTTTAGTTTCTTCTGAAACTGAGTCATCTCCTTGGTTAATTTACAAATGTGAGAGATCAGTGAAGTGTGAGAGTGAAACAAATATAAAAATATGGGAACATATGCTGAGGGTGCCGAAGGAGACAGACATTACCACGTTTCTCAGCATGGGGGCTGCTCTGTCGCTTACTACTTGGGACATCTGTGCCCCTGCCAAGCTGTCTGAGAGGAAAGCTTTGAGCCAAATCATCACACAGACTTTGTCCTCCACATGTAGCTATGGCAGTTCTGCCATTTGGAAGCGCCTGCCTGCAATACGATTTGTTCTCTGATGCTGCAGCATGTTTCAGAATGAGCCACTGGCTCCACCTAATAACGCCTTTGCAGTCTCCCCATACCCCTACCGCAGAGGCACTCCATGGCTCTTTTAATCTTCTGGCTCTCTGTAGGAAGTAAGAACTGTGATTTTTTTTTTCCCCTTCACCAATTTAATTGAATTACTTGGTAGCGATGAAGTAGAGACCAGTGAATACAATTGATAAGACACAGAGGCAGAAAAATTTCAGGGTCTTCAACTGTCTTGAGGAAAAGAGATTTCAAAAGCAAAAACTCAGTGAGGCAACAGCCTTATCAGGATGCAGGCTGCATGGTGTCTTTCACTAAATCTGAAGTCAGAATTTACATGAGATAGACAGCACCTGCTAATAACAAACTTCCTGTCTATGCCCTCTTGCCTCCATGCTCCTGCAAATTTGGGTAGTAGCTCTCCTATTGAAGATTTAGACTGTACTTCTGTTTTAATGAATAGCATTATTGAGACAGGCCTTTGCATTCACCTATGTAAATTGCACTAAGCATAGGCAGAGGAGTTTGCTTTTGTATTACTAAACTCTACCTCATCAGGAAGGTACACAGATGACATAGAAAACAGACCTGTTTAAAGAAGTGTTTTCAGATTATAAAACCCCTTAGGTTTGCTTCTGTGAAGAAGTATTGAAAGGTTCGGTACTATCTTTGGGATTCATAAATTATGAATGTAGTGTTCCAGTGGGACCATGAGGTATAAGTTGCTTACAATTTTCTGAGTGCCTATAACTCATACAGTGTATTTCTACTATAATCACTACTCTAAGCCAAAGCTGACATTAACGCAATTTCCCCCCTGTATATGCTCCCTCCTTGGAGCACTAGTACTTTGGAAATATTTTGTCAGGAAACACCTCTGTGAATTGGTGGGAGAGAGATGGGCTACTACTGTGTGTTTCAAAATTATTTCATTAGGGACTGCCTTTTTCTTACAGTATCACGAGGGTTACGTATACACATTAAAATAAACAATTTAGGAGAGATGTATAAGAATGAGAGAGGTACAGACTGACAACATGTAAATGTTTGTGATAGAGTTTGGAGATGAAAGAAGTACAGATTTAGTTTTTCCTATTAAGGATTACATTATCCCATGCATTCTTTACTACCTGCTATAACCAGATTTAAAGCAAAATTGGCAAAGATGAGTCTATATGCAGGCTGTTCTGTATAGTGCACCAGTAGGTGCTCATTAAGTATATGGTTATTGAACAAGTAAATGAACGAGTGAGTCTGCCTACATCTCTGAATATTTTACATGTGACTAATGCATTGACTACTTTTCTAAACAACAACAACAACAAAACAAGTTGGCAAAATGAGAACAGATGTTTCTAAGCTACCGTGCTATCTCTGCTTTCCTCTCTGTGACTTGAAAGTAATAAAATCACATGTGTGTTTCAAAATGTCAGTCTCTGTTGCTAGCTGTGCTGTTGCCTTGGCAACAGAGACTATGACATTATAAATGGTGCTCTCTCCCATAGCTGCTATGTAAGAGTTATACTGTGAGGCTCTACAATGAGGTGTTATTATAGATGTCTATTAACCTTACTTTGACTCCTGATGTGAGTGTGCCTGTGAAAAGGGAATTTATCTGATGTTAATTCCGTTCATTATTTAGGCCTCATATTCTAGCTGCTAAACAAATATATTATTCCCTCTCATTTGCTTCAATTATGCTCTCAGTAGATCACATGTGGTTTATGAAAATATCTTCAAGATTCCTGATTTGGGATTTGGGCTTTGGGATTTTACAAATCTCAAGAACTCAGTAGACATGAGAGGGATATACACTCATTTTTCTTATTGCTAGTAGAAACAAAAGAGAAATGAAAGTAATTGTGCATTATCTTACTTTTGTTAATGGATGAACATTTTTCCCCCTAAAAGAGAACACTTTTAAAATCAGAAGCATCATTTGAATAGCAATCATAATTCCTTTACTCATTTTATTAAACTGTTGGAAGTTTCATTGTTTGTAGACTTTCTTCCACAGACACGTAGCTTGAAAGCCTCCTCTCAAAAGGAAACCAAGACATTAAAAGTGAATATAAAATGATGAAATTTCCAGAGTGATTGTACAAGTTTACATTCCCACCAGCAGTGGAGGAGGGTTCCTCTTTCTCCACATCCTCTCCAGCATGTGCTGTCCCTTGAGATTTTCATCTTTGCCATTCTGATGGGTGTAAGGTGAAATCTCAGGGTCTTTTTGATTTGCATTTCCCTGATGGCTAATGAGGTTGAACATTTCTTCAAGTGTTTCTCTGCCATTCAATATTCCTCTACAGAGAATTCTCTGTTTAGCTCTGTTCCCCATTTTTTTAATTAGATTACTTGGTTTGTTGCTTTTCAGCTTCTTTAGTTCTTTATATATACTGGACATTAGCTCTCTGTCAGATAAAGGATTGGTGAAGATTCTTTCCCAATCTGTAGGCAGTTGTTTTGTTTTGATGATGGTGTCCTTTGCTTTACAGAAGCTTTTCAGTTTCATGAGGTCCCATTTATTGATTGTTGCTCTTAGAGCCTGTGCTGTTGGTGTTCTGTTCAGGAAGTTGTCTCCTGTACCAATGGTTCTAGGGTTTTCCTCACTTTTTCTTCTAACCGATTTAATGTGTCTGGTTTTATGTTGGATCTGGCACTTTCTCAGACAACTAGGAATAGCACTTCCTCAAGATCCAGCCATACCACTCCTAGGCATATATCTAAAAGAGGCTTAAGTACACAATAAGGACATTTGCTCAACCATGTTTGTAGCAGCTTTATTTGTAATAGCCAGAAGCTAGAAACAGCCCAGATGCCCCTCAACTGAAGAATGGATACATAAATTGTGGTACATCTATACAATGGAGTATTACCCTGCAATGAAAAATAAGGAAATCATGAAATTTGCAGGTAAATGGTGGGACCTGGAAAGGATCATCCTGAGTGAACTGTCCCAGAAGCAGAAAGACACACATGGTATATACTCACTCACATAGACATATAACATAGACTAAACCTACTAAAAATCTGTACAACTAAAGAAACTAATCAAGACAGAGGACCCTGACTAAAATGCTCAATTTCCATCCCAAAAGGCAAAGAGGATGGGAATCAGAAGAAAAAAACAGGAAACAACCTAAAAACCTGCCACAGAGGGCCTCTGAAAGGCTCTGCCTTGCAGACTATCATAGCAGACGCTGAGACTTATGGTCAACTGTTGGGCAGAGTGCATGGAATCTTATGTAAGAAGTAGGAAATAGTAAGATCTGGAGAGGACAGGAACTCCACGAGGAGAGCAACAGAACCAGAAAATTTGAACACAGGAGTCTTCCCAGAGACTCATACTCCAACCAAGTACCAGGCATGGAGATAACCTCTTCAGAGATGTAGCCTATGGCAGTTTAATGTTCAAGTGGGTTCCATAGTAATTGGAAGAGGGACTGCCTCTGACATAATCTGATTGGCCTGCTCTTTGATCACCTCCCCCTGAGAGGGAACAGCCTTACCAGGCCACAGAAGATGACAATGCAGCCACTTCTGATGAGAACTGATAGACTAAGATCAGAAGGAAGGAGAGGGGGACCTCCCCTATCAGTGGACTTGGGGAGGGGTATGCATGAAGAAGGGGGAGGAAGGGTAGGACTGGGAGGAGGGAGGGTCTTATGGGGGATAAAAAGTGAATAAAGTGTAATTAATAAAATAAAATTAAGAAAATGATGACATTTTAGAAATTAAATGAATTAATTAAGAAATTAAAAGAAATAATGACATTTCATTATACATGAAGCCAGTGTTCTACACAAGGCAGAATTTTCTCCTGTCAGTGGCAAAAAGAAGACAGAACACAGTTGGTTCCATTCCACTCTCCAAAGCTTTCACAGAAATTAACCTTCACCACACTCCTCCAGCTTTCAGCCTTCCCCAGGAGTCTGCGTCTCAACATTCAGCCTCACTCTCTACTGAGAAAGCTGAGATTATTTAAATCTCCTACTTGTATATATTCACATTACCTAATCACCAACCATCTTCTGCAGGCTTGGACTTTCTATTTATGCCCTCTTGTTTGAATTTTCAAACTCTTTGGTGAGACATGAGTCTTTAATTTTTCCTCAAAGTTTCAAAGTAAACTATTAAATCTGAGTTGTGTGGGCCATTGTTCACTCTGAGTGAATTAGTATGGTTCCCAAAGAATACATCATCATCTTTTCTCACTCTACTTCTCTGAAAGGAAGAAGATTTAGCCCCTCTTTTAAGGTTGGAACATGCATAACTGAGTGCTTAACTAGCATGTACAAAGGCTTAGACTTGGTAGGTCTGAAAAAGATGAATGGGAGAAGCAGGTTAGCTAAGGTCTACCTCTGTCTAAGGTGCATGACTTGTCCTTTCAGCCCCTAACTTGTCATAGATGAGATAACTCAAGTTAGACATTAGCTTGTGTACCTGTATGTATATGCAGGAGGTTGGAAAGTAAATTTAGGTTCCAAGTTTTTGTGGGTGGGTTGGTGTTCCCCTCCCTCCATTAGGAGTCTTGTCTAGTTAGAGGGTGTCCTCTTCAGTGTCCATGACCCCTGCTGTTAAGAGTCTCAGCAAGGGTCACTCCCATATCCTCCCAGAAGTCTACACTATCTTATGCCTCCAGCTTGTTACAGAGAAGCCTCTGTCCTCTCTCCTCCTGTCCCTGTTTTTCCCAGTTCTGATCTCATTTCTCTCTGTGATCCCTCTCCTATTCCACTTCCACTGTCTATTATATTTTCCCCTTCTGAGTAAAATTTAAGCATCCTTCACAAAGATAGAGCTGAGATGGAGGGAATATCCAACCAATATCTGGTCCAACCTGAGACCCACTCCACCAAGGAGAGCCATTCCTTGACCCTATCAATGATATTCTGCTATGCTCTCTGACAGGAGCCTAGCATAGCTGTCCTCTGAGATGTCCCACCTAGCAAGATAGAAACAAATACTGAGATGTTGTGGGTTATTAATATTTATTATTGCTTTATCTTTTAGTTAAATAGCGGTAATTCCTAAACCAGCTGTATCCGTAAATCACCACACAGAGACTAGGATTTACTTAATTAACCTAGAGCACAACACTGGGCAATAGTTACTCTATCCTAAACCTCCAAGCCTGCATAGTCTCCTACCATTCAGATTTCACCAATTATATTTGCTTTTAGTCATAACTTAGGTCAGTTCCATCTCTCCTCATGGTTCAAAGTCCTCTCCTGACAATCTTTGCTCTCCTCATCCTCCCACTCAATTCCTTCTCTTCCCCTTCCGGACCAGGATGTCCCATGCTATTCTCTCCATTGCTCGGCATGTGCCTGTTTCTTTTATTGACAATATAGAGAACAAATGGTGGCATGTTTACACAAACTTTAGAATAAGCATCACAATGCAATGTCTGGATTGAAACTAGATAGTGGGGTAGAAACATCTGCATTTGAATGAACAAAGGTTAATTGTATATATTCTAAAAGAACATTATTCCAACACTGAGATTCAAAATCAAGCAATAGACAAAGCATAGGGAATCTTGTGGAAAAGTTGAGGGAAGGATAGAAGGGTTTTGAGATGACAGGAGCTCCACAAGAAGACCAACAGAGCCAAATAATCAAGGCCCTGATGGGCTTGTGGAGACTGAAGCATCAACCAAGGACCATGCACAGACTGGACCTAGACCCTCTACACAGATGTAGCTGAAGGCCTGCTCAGTTTTCACGTGGATTCCCTAGTAAGAAGATCAGGGTTTTTCTCTGATATGGACCCTGTTACCTGCTTTTTGATCACTTCCTCTTGATGGGACTGTCTTGCTAGGCCTCAGGGGAAGAGGATGCACTCAGTCCTGATACAACTTGTTAACTAGGTTGGGGCTGGGCGGTGGGTGGAGTTCCCCTTCTCTGAGGAATAGAGGGAAAGAGGGATGGAGACTTGGAGATTGGCAATGGGAGGAAAAGAGGGAGATGGCTATGATCGAGATGTAAAGTGAATAAATAAATTAATTTTTAAAATATAATAATAATAATAATAATAATAATAATAATAATGAGGTTGGAAAGCTACTGTGCTTTCCAATCGATTCCTTTTCAAGGAGTCTTGAGAGAAGCTTAACCTGTTATCTCTGGCTAACTGTCATTTGTATTTATACAACATTGTTTTAAATTCTGGAGAGCTTGAGTTAAGTGATGAGATTAGGACATATAACCAACTCCAAACCCTTCAAACTTTATATCCCTTTTCTTGTGTATATCCACCCACTGCAATCTGGCATCACCACCTACAAAGTACCCTAGCCATGCTGGTAAAATTCAGCAGTGTTTCTCTCATTGTCAAACCCAATGGCATTTGTCAGTCTTATAATATTTTTCTACATCTTGAAAATTTTTACTTTAAAAAAAAGTGAAGTTTTTGAAACTTTTGAAATTTCAAAAAAAATATTGGATATTTTATTCTTTTTCATTTTAGCATTCCTAATAATTTTCTCTTTGGAATTCCTTACATGTGTTGTTTTCTTTTCAAATTACACACATGTTCTCAAGCTTACTGTTATTTTTTTTCTGTAGCCCTTTACCTGGTTCCTTAATTAAGTCTCTGCAAGGGTGGTGCTCTCCTATGTTCTCATCTTGAGCTTCTTCTAACTCTATTGCTATTTCCATTACTTTTCAGGTAAACTTTCAAGTCTACATACCCTGGAAGTGGTTCTCAACCTATGGGTCCTGAACTGTTTGGGGGTTGAACAATGCTTTTACCAGGCTCTCCTAAAAACCATCAGAAAACACAGATATTTACATTATGATTCATAACAGTAGGAAAATTATAGTTATGAAGTAGTAATGAAATAATTTTATGGTTGGGGTTCACCACTCATGAGGAACCTATTAAAGGGTCATAGCACTAGGAAGATTGAGAGCCACTTTGCTAAGAGGTGTTCCTTGGCTTCAAGTTCTATACAGATGATCTTTGACTTAGATAGGATGTGTCAAAATAAGTCTATAGAAGATGAAAACAATGCAAATTGAATGTACATTTCATATACATACTCTACTGTGCTCTACGTCTCCATTGAAGAATATAAATTGTTTACCCATATGTTACAGTAGTGAACAGACAGTTGTAGCTTACTGTCATTCCCAGCCTCAAGGAGATTTGTTCCAAATAACAGAAATGCGGGTGTTAGAGGCCAGCAAGCACCATACCACTCAGACACTGGTCTTGGCTGGATGTTGGTGGTTTATTGAATACTTTTTCCAAGCTGATTGATCAAGGCCACAGTAAGGATTCTGGAACCTAAATGTGACATAACATTTTCTTCTTTCTTTCTTTCTTTCTTTCTTTCTTTCTTTCTTTCTTTCTTTCTTTCTTTCTTTCTTTCCTTCCTTCCTTCCTTCCTGCCTTCCTTCCTTTCTTTTCTTTTCATTTCCTTTTTTTTGTTTTTTCAAGACAAGTCCAAGCCAACCAAATCTATATAGAAAACCCTGTCTTGAAAAACCAAAACAAGAAAATAAAAGAAAAAAAAAAGGCTGCAAGTATGTCAGTAGCCACAAAGAACAGGCCTCAACAGTGGGAAAGTCCAAAATTTAAAAGTGAAAGTTTTGTTTCTTCTGAATGTGTATTACTTTTGGGCAAACTTAAAATAAAAATAATGAATGAAAGAATCTATCAATCAATCCTAACTTAAACAATCACTAAATCAGGAATAGTCTGGTATGTTTAGAGTACTTTTCAAACTAGTCATTCCTCCTCCAATATTTCTCTGCCATCTTGACTGGCCACAATTTAAGGTGAGGTAATCACTAGGACAGTTACTTTGGATACCTCTCTTTACCTTTGCCCATGTTCAGTTCATTACTAAGTTCTACTCAATCTTCTTCCTAAACTCTTCCTTCCTATCTCAGTCTTTTCATTTCATGATCTTCCCTATAATTTAACTTGTAAGGTTTATCTTGAGACATCTCCTGATAAAAAAGGTCACATACCAGGAGAAGTGTTTGAGCTACAATCCAGCAAAGTCTTCTTGTTTTCCTTGACCTTCTACTTGAAAAGTTTTAGATAATAGTGATAATAGGTTACTACTAAACTATCTCCCACATATCTCTCTCACTGTTTACTGTACTGTATTTGTGTTCTTTTAATTGGTGAATTTTAAACTGAATGAAACTTGTAAAGAATATAGGCCACTTTGGTGATTTTGATCTTACAGAAGGGAGTATTTTATTTTCCTCTTCTCATTGCTTATATTCAAGTGGTCACGATTTTTAGTTTATTTTGATTAAAAATTAGCATAAAGCCTACCTTTCTTAGCACAGACATTTGTACTTGTTTTCAGTGGCAACATATTATAATTTCTTATAAAAATTACAAAATACGAAAACAGAAAAAATGTTGAGAATAAATAATTTTAAGAACCTGGCTAATAATTGTATGTAAGAGGAAATAATGCAAAGAACTTTAATAATATAGGATAATGTTGGATGATAAGATTTCATGACAATGACTAACATACCAAATGCTAAATGAATATTCATTTGTAATGAGAATTATTGCCATCAACTTGTCTAGAATGTCAAATATACAGTGTTTAATGTTTGAAAACATAAGCTTGCCAAAACAGACAGCAGGTCCTCAAAATTATAACTCCTAGTCATTTGGGTAACTGTGGGGCAAATCTACCTATCACAGCTGAGAAAGCAATTCCAACCCCATAAGTACACAAACTGCTTTGTTTTTGTTCCTAATATATGAACATAACACAAAGAGAGCAATGCTTTGTCGTTTGATGTTCTTGACTGGTCAAGTAAACCCTATGTAGAAACCGTGTAAAACATCACTGTTCCTGGTTAATATAGAAATGGAAGAAAGGATTGTTTTTACTTTTTATTTACTTACTTATTTATGTATTTAATTTTACTTACCATGTAGCCCAAGCATGCCTCAGATGCACAGTTCCCCTGCATCTGCCTTCCCATTACAGAGCAACACATGTCTAACTAAGTTTAGGTGGCCTTGAACTTTTCGGAACTGAGACAACATGACGTATAGTGCTTTGCTTCCTTGCAGGAACATATATAAAGAAACAGCTCTGAGGCTAACCAGTCCTTCTGTTTCCCTGCTTTGAGAAGAAAGCGTGTAGCTCCACAGTTTCATTTCCCTGTGTGGAAACATTCAACATATATTTTAATATGTAACAGCACAGAAAGAATTTGGTGTTGGAAATAACTGTGATTAATGTCACATCATCTGTTTCCTGTTTCTAATTAGATTGCAACTTGCTTTAGCTACAGTTAGGCTTATGGGCTGATATTCCTTCTCTCTGTCTCTGTCTCTCTGTGTATGCGCACATGAATACAACCTGGCCCTTGGCTCTTGTGTGAGACACCTGTCTCTACTATGTACTTTATATTTCTGATTGCTCTTTTCTACTGCCCTTTTAATGTAAGACCCAGATGAAGGTTTCCAAACTTGGTGTCACAGGAAGCAATTGATGAGAAAAAATAGGAATAATAATGTCTACTGCTTAAACAAAATTAGGAAGCTATACTAAGCAGCAATGTGAATTATCCCCCTACCTTGTCAACATATAGCTCAGTGAAAGCACTTCTGTCTAATGAGATGTGTAGGAGCCTGGGCTTGCTCCCTGGTAACCCCACCCACCAAATGAAGATACTACAAACCCTTCTATATGAGTTAAGATGCTATTTCACACTGAAGGTGTCCACAACTGATATATTGTGTCCTTATTCTTTGCAGGTACTATCAAATACTGACTCATTCTTCCATTAAAATTTCCAGTGCAGTGTAATCCAAAAGCCCTTTACTCAGATTATTTTCCCTATCTTGGTCTTTGAAGTTCTTTCATTCAAGAAAGATGATGCACAAGATTACAAACCTGGGTTGGCTATCTAGAGCTCTTCCAGGTCTATAGTATGAAGGAGCCCCAGATCTATCTACTGAATGATACTTAGGAGGATACCCTCCATGAGTGGAACCAAGAGACCATGATCTCCAAACAAGGAAACTTAGGGTGGGAAGGACATTCTAACAGAGACAGACCTCTTAAGTAAGGCTTTCACAGTTAGTCTGTGACTGCATGCTTTATGATACTGGACATTGATCCCTACCAGCTCTTTTCTTTTGGCTCTTCCTTGAGCAAAATGTGACCACAGCCTCTGTCGGTCACTTTTGATGACAAATAGACTCATTTGTGAATACTGTAAATGCTTCATGGTATAATTCTCACTTATGCTTTGAGATTTACAAACATCCCTTAGTGCCCTTTTCTCTAATAACTTTGTATTTCTAGAACAAATAAAAGACCAAAGCACAAAAGGGAATTGTACAAATGAATATGGTTTAACTAAAACATCAAAGAATTTCTTGAAAACACAAGGCATCACGTAATGCTGTGCATACAAACATGCCTGCTGGCATGCGATGTTCAAACTTCCAGTAGATTGACAGGAAAAATAATTAGAGTGACTCACCTGTGTAAGATGTAGATGCAAACAAGGGGTTGGACACCTAGGACTTCATGTTTAATAAAGTCTCTGAAAGAGATAAAAGAGCATGGCAAGCGAACAGTAAGCTCATTCTTTATTTAGCTAGGCAGATCACAAGAAATGCTATCCTTTCTGATGTAATGGTTTTTCTTCAAAACATAAAACAAGCGGCTGTGGTGGCTCACACCTTTAATCTCAGCACTCAGGCGGCAAAGGCAGGCAGATCTCTGAGTTTGAAGCCAGTCTGGTCTACAGAGTGAGTTCCAGGACAACCAGGGCTACACAGAGAAACCCGGTCCTGTAAAAAAAAAAAAAAAAAAAAAAAAAAAAAAAAAAAAAAAAAAAAAAAAGAAAGAAAAACATAAAACATAATGGGTTGCTGGCTATGGAGCTGGCTAAAAAAAAAAAAAAGTCTACTCATTTTAGAGTCAAATAAGTCGAATAGACTACAGATTGGACCTGACCTCAATCTTCTAGTTAATTACCTTAGGAAAATTAATGTTTCTCAGCCTTAGCTTTTTCATCTAAAATATGAGGACAATATGTCTAAAATTATTTCAATGTGAGCATCACCTAGTAATGATGTTGGTTTATTATAAAGCATTCCATAAATTATGTCTCTACTAGGGCAAAACAAAATCAAAACAAGTAAGTAAAAGCAGAATAGTAGTAATGAGAATTAGTAAAACTTGTGAGGACAGCTCTTCATTTTTCTTCCTGATTTCTTCTTCTTCTTCTTCTTCTTCTTCTTCTTCTTCTTCTTCTTCTTCTTCTTCTTCTTCTTCTTCTTCTTCTCATTATTATTATTAATTTACAATTTATTTGCTTTGTATCCCAGTTGTAGTTTCCTCCCACTTCTCCTCCCAGTTCCATTCTCCCTCCCTCATCTTCCCCTATCTTTCTTTGCTAGTCCACTAATAGAGGAAGTCCTCCTCTCCTACTGTCTGACCCTAGCCTATCAGGTCTCAGCAGGACTGTCTGGATCCTCTTCCTCTTTGAGCTGGTTAGCTTGCCCCACCAGGGAGAAGTGATCAAAAAGCAGGCAACTGAGTTTATGTCAAAGACTGTCTCTTTTCCTCTTTCTAGGCAACTCACATGGAGACCAAACTGTCATTGGGCTACATCTGAGCAGGAGGTCCTTTCTATGTATGGTCTTTGTTTTATGCATCAATGTGAGGACAGCTCTTACTACCCTGTAAATTCTTTTAAGTAACATGATTATATGTCACATTATAGGTCTTTGGCAATCAATGGCCACTTTTGCCACAAAGCACTGACCCCTCATTCATGTGTCCATGGGCTAAGCAAAAGTAAAATGGAAGTCTAGAAGCCTGTATTTGTTTTGTGTCTATCTCCTTTTGCTTTAGATTAGTCTCCTGCTTAACTCTTCAAAGGGCTGATAATCACTTAAGGATTGTCTGTGTAAAACTGGTGATACCTAACCAGTCTCATCCTCCTTCAAGGCGAAAGCTTAAAGGTAAAGGTTTAGGCATTGTCGTAACATAGTAGTCACTTTGGATTACATGGACAGTGAAGTCTTTTATTACAGGCCACTCCCGACATGAAGACAGTATTATACAGCTAAAGTTACACTGTGTAATAGGATTTATCAGCTTATAGGAAACACACTGATTTCCTTAGGTAGGAATGGTGGAATTCATAGCAGACAATGATCAAGAAGACAATAGTTTTACCAAGACTGCTGAACTGGGCATATCCCTTGTTTCTTCCTCTCCTTAAACCTAAAGGTTGCATCAGTGCCACAAGGTAGACTCAGGGTTTCCTGGAATCTTTTATTGGTTTTTCTTTCAATGTATACATTGAGGAAATTTTTCTCTACCTTTTACCAATACTCCTCTTTGATTTTTTTTTTTCTGGAGAGATGGTTGAGTCTATTCTGTTGGAGTTCCCAAACTTGGGGCCTCTACCCTAAAACTCAGTTACAATATCATAACTCCTTTATGACAAGCAAAGTTTTAATATGGTTTAAAATGGACTATGTACCTCACAGTGAGATTTAAGATTGGCAAGAGGTAAAAATTATCACCCTAGCTAATTAAAAGGAAAAAAACAAAACCAAACAAAAACAAAAACCTAAGCCTGGCTTTGGGCAGGAGTCTAGTACACACTAGTTTTATCTTTATTTTCTTTGTGTTAGGTTTTATTAGTTAAAAACAAATTTGGAGCCAGAGAAAACTGATATAGTAAAATTGAAAAATTATGATCAAATTGGTAGAATCAATGAGGTCTTGTACTTAAAAAAAATATATCAATTTTTCTGGGAGATAATACTTAAGTATAGAAGAAGCCTCAGGCCAGCTTCAGCCTAGACTGCCTTTTAGTGTGGCCCAGAGCTCATTGTCCTGATAATCTCAATACTAAACTTTTTAAAATCTAATAGTAGAGACCAACATGTTAAAGAAGAGGTGGTATCAGAATGCGTAAAAGTAGCTGTATCCAGAATGAAACAGCTGTTGAGTCTCACAGCCAAATACTGGGAGGAGCTCAGGTGGGAGGAAAGACAGAAGGACATGGAGGAAACAGGAGCTCCAGAAAACCAACAGAGCCAACTAACTTGGGCCCAGGGGTACTGAAACATCAACCTAGGGCCTAGGCCCCAACACATGTACAAAATGGACAGCTTGGTAGTTTCCCTAGTAAGGGAATCAGGGACTGTCTCTGACAGGACTCTCTTGCATGCTTTTTGATCACTTGCCCCTGGTGGTGCCTTGTCAGGGCACCATGGCAGAGGATAGGCTCAGTCCTGGTAAGACTTAATATGCTGGGATGGGTAGGGGGTGACATGGGGGGAGTCCCCTTTTTGGAGGGGGAGAAAAAAGGGGTATAAGGAAGAAGGAAGGCATGTAGGAACAGGAGGAGAGGTGGGAGAGGTCTATGATTGGGATGTAAAGTGAATTTAAAAAAAATCTGTAACTTTCTAAGGATTTTTAAAGTAAATTAAAAAGGGGGTTGGAAGATATCTTGTATCTCAGCTTTTGTTAGCCAAAAAACAAAACAAAACAGGAAATTAAACATTATAGTACGTTCTAGAGTATTCTAGAGCATTGAGTGGAAAAATAGAAACACCATTATCACTGGAATAAGAAAAGCAATACAGATTAAGATGAAACACATGTAGAAGAGATTGAAGGTTTTGGCAGCCACAGGTGGATAAAAAGTCTTCATGACATCAGCCTGAAATCCAGTTGTGGGCAGGAATTCAGAGTTCAGAAGTCTGAGAAGTCACTGCTTTTAGTCACCAAGACCCAGAAAAGGCAATTCAAGTAAGCACATAGGAATGTGGCTGCTTCTTTGACTCTACCTTTTAAGCTAATGATTTCCTTTTAGCAACTCTAATCCAGAACTATGCAAGGGAGGGGAGTTGGAGAAACTTTTGGAGCATGTGATGATGAAGTTAAATTGGTAAAACATTCATCTGGTTACACTGACTGGTGAGGTGTCCTGGCTCCCCATGGAGGGCAGTGACTGTGTCAGTCTTTAGAGATGTATTGTCCTTAGTACTGCTTTTAGCATTTGTTCTGAAAGAACTCATTTGACAATGATACATGTAAAGGAACCAAGATGAACGAATTAAGAAATGGAGCATTTATGAATCGCCTTTGTGCAACAGACATTAAATGATTTACAGGTATTATTTCATTTACTTTCTTTTTTTAAATTTTTTATTTAACTTTTATTAATTACACTTTATTCATTTTGTATCCCCCATAAGCCCCCTCCCTCCTCCCTTCCCGGCCCCCCTCCCCCCCTTTCTGCATGCATGCCCCTCCCCAAGTCCACTGATAGGGGAGGTCCTCCTCTCCTTTATGATCTTAGTCTATCAGTTCTCATCAAAAGTGGCTGCATTGTCAGGGTTCTAGGTTATCTCCATGAATAGTCCTTGGTTGGAGTATGAGTCTCTGGGAAGTTCCCTGTGTTCAAATTTTCTTGCTCTGTTGCTCTCCTTGTGGAGTTCCTGTCCTCTCCAGCTCTTACTATTTCCTACTTCTTACATAAAATTCCATTCACTCTGCCCATCAGTTGGCCATAGGCTCAGCATCTGCTTTGACAGTCTGCACTGCAGAGGCTTTCAGAGGCCCTCTGTGGCAGGTTCCTAGGTTGTTTCCTGTTTTCTTCTTCTTCTGATGTCCATCATCTTTGCCTTTCAGGATGGGGATTGAACATTTTAGTTAAGGTCCTCTCTTTTGCTTAGTTTGTTTAGATGTACAAATTTTAGTGGGTTTATTCTATGTTGTACGTTTATATAAGTGAGTATATACCGTGTGTGTCTTTTTGCTTCTGGGACAACTCACTCAGGATCCTTTCCAGGTCCTACCATTTACCTGCAAATTTCATGATTTCCTTATTTTTCATTGCTGAGTAATACTCCATTGTATAGATGTACCACAGTTTCTGCATCCATTCTTCAGCTGAGGGGCATCTGGGCTGTTCCCAGCTTCTGGCTATTACAAATAAAGCTGCTACAAATATGGTTGTGCAAATGTCCTTTTTGTGTACTTGAGCCTCTTTTGGGTATATGCTTAGGAGTGGTATGGCTGGATCTTGAGGAAGCACTATTCCTAGTTGTCTGAGAAAGCACCAGATTGATTTCCAGAGTGGTTGTACAAGTTTACATTCCCACCAGCAGTGGAAAAATGGGGAACAGAGCTAAACAGGGAATTCTCTGTAGAGGAATATCGAACAGCAGAGAAACACTTAAAGAAATGCTCAACCTCAGTAGCCATTAGGGAAATGCAAATCAAAACAACCCTGAGATTTCACCTTACACCCATCAGAATGGCCAAGATCAAAAACTCAAGTGACAACACATGCTGGAGAGTTTGTGGAGAAAGGGGAACCCTTATCATTTACTTTCATAACAATTTTTTTTTAAACAGAAAAGGCAACTTCATGTTAAAGGTGAAATAAAAGTCTCTTGAATAATGCAATGATGCAAACTTAAGTATAAGTTTATATAAAATGCAACATCAACTGCCGAGCATCAAGTCCCTTGGGCATGGGGCAAAGACGTTTTGACATTGCTTTTAGTAAAGCATGTGAAGTTGTGATATTAATTCAAGTATAATTGACATATGTTTATGTCAATTAGGTGTGATTTGAGCACATATATATGTATATGTTTATGTATAGTATATATTTATATATGTATATGTATATTTTTATGAATGATTTTGGGAAATCAAAGATTTAAACAGTCTCTCTGTATAATTTGTATTTACATTATGGATTACAAAATATTTCCTTAATCATTTGGATGATCCAAGAAGTAGTTAGGAGAAAGGAGCCAATTTTATGGTAATAAGCAAAGTAGAAGAGTTTAAAACTCTAAATTTGCAAATGTTCTGTAACACAGAGAATTATCAGTATTTCTAATTTGCACCATCTTTGTAAATAATTTTGCTTTGAATAATTGTTTCTTGGAACTAAGTAGCATGAGATTGCTTCAAAACAAAAGAAATTTCAAATAAATAAATAAATGTATGTCACTTATTTTCTAGGAAAAAAAATCATCATAGTTATCTAAGGTCCTTACTTATTCCAAATACTAACAGCAGTATGAACATTTACATCATCAGCTTCTTACAGATGTTAGAACACAGCCACATTACCAAAGCCCATCAGCAGCTCATACTTGAGTTCACTTCAGTTTCTAATATAATGGTTTAGTACATTCAGCACTCAGTGACTTTGGCAGGCACATCCATGCTTTAAAGCAGTAATAATCATCACTCAGGAAGTCCTAGTACACCCTGTGCTACGGGCTCAAATTCTAAATAAAATATAAAGACTTAGTTGAGGACATGTCCCTTTTTGACAGAGAGATATTTGCAGAATGAAGCTTATGTTCTAAGTGCAAGCTTCATCATGAGGAAAATCTTGTTAAAAAAATAACCACAAGGCTTCAAGTCTCTCATTTGGAGAATTCAGGCAAAGGCACATGCCTAACTCAGCCAGTCTTTGTGCTGCTGAACAATTGTACTTCTGATTTTCCTGTTTAGCAGTTAAGGCATAAAAGTATAACAAAAGTAAAATAAAATAAATAAAACTAGCTCATAGGATGAAGGGCACCTCAGAATAAAAGCACAGGCTATTTAAATGCGATAACACAGGAGAAAAATAACTTAATTTTATTTATTTTAAAACCTTGTGGGGAATGTATAAATTAAAACAAAGTATTATAAACATTTCAAATTAGATAAAAAAAAAAAAAACTAGTTTACCTAACCTTTTTTCCTAGTAGTCAAGTGTCCATGATAATTTGCAGTATGTTCATTGATACCATATTTATCAGTCCCACAGGGTCTAATTTTTACTTGTGTGTCTATGACCTTGTAACATTGTGTTTTTCTGGTGTACTCATCTCATCTGCCATTTGATAGTCTTGATATGTACACGGAATTTACTCTAACCTGAAAGCATTTGTGGTTTCTCTAACCAGATTGGTGACTTTACCTATTATAGTTAAGAGACAGTTTCTAGATCCACTGCTCAGATGCAGACCATGCCAGTCAGAAAAACAGGTGCAAGCCATGTCTGCCAGAAACACCAGCCAAAAGAACATGTAGGCAAACTCAGGCAGAGACCAGCTGCTGGACCAGAGATGACACCAGCCGCCAGAACTTCAGAATGCAGCCCATCCAGGACCTCCTCCACTCTTTCAGTGCATGCCCTGACACTATTCTCAACCACAACTCCTCATTGTGTCCCATGCCTCCATGTGAGCTACCAGCAGTCCACACCCAACTCAGGGATAGACTCCATGCTGGACCAGAGGTCATGCTGGCTGCCAGAACTCCAGGCTACAAATACCATAAGACAAGAGAGCAAAAAGAATCCAAGGAACAAAATATCCATCCAAAAGACAAACTCAGGAATTAGCACCTAGGTTTTTCATCACTCCAAACCCAGATACCTAGCCAATAGCATAAGAACACAATCTACAACGGCCAGGGCATTAGTTCTCCACTGGAATCTAGCTATCCTATTACAGCAAGTCCTGAAAATTCTAACACAGCTGAAGCATACAAAAAAGACTGTAAAACCAACTTTCTGAGGATGAAACAGGTCCTTAAAGAAGACATGAATAAATCTCTTAAAGAAATTGAGGAAAAGACATACCAAAACTTGGAGACAATAAATAAATCCCTTAAAGAAAACCAAGAAAACCAATCAAACAAAACCAATACAACCAAACAAACAAAAAACCCAAAACAAAGTTGAAAGGAACAAACAAAACTGTTCAAGACCTAAAAAGGGAAAAAGATGTAACAACAAAAACAACAAACTCCAAAAACTGAGTAAATTCTGTAAATGGAAAATGTAGGTAAACAAACAGGAACTGAAAACATAAGCATCACCAACAGAATGCAAGTGATGTAAGAAAAAATCTCAGGTGTTGTAGATATGTTAGAAGAAATAGATACACTGGTTAAAGAAAATGTTAAATCTAAAAAAACACTGTGACACAAAACATCCAGAAAACCTGGTACAGTCTGAAAATCCTGTGGTGATTTGAATCAGAAGGGCTCCCATAGACTCATGGGTTGAATGTTTGGTTACCAGGGAATGACACTATTAGGAGATGTAGCCTTCTTGGAGGTGTGCCACTGGGGGTGGGCTTTTAGATCTCAGTTCACTTCCTGCTGCCTATGGATCCAGATATAGAGCTTTTAGCTCCTTCTCCAGCACTATGTTTGCTTGCATGCTGACATGTTTCTCACCATGACAATATTAGACTAGACCTCTGAAATTGTAAGTTAGCCCCAATTAAATGATTTCTTTTATAAGATTTTCAGTGGCCATTGTGTCTCTTCACAGCAACAAGACTCTAAATAAGAAAAAGACAAAACCTAAGAATAACAGGAGTAGAAGAATCCCAGATCAAAGACCCAGAAAATATACTTAACAAAAGCATAGAAGAAAGCTTTCCTAACCTAAAGAACAGTATACCTGTGAAGATGAAGGAAGTTTACAGAGCACCAAATAGATCAGACCAGAAAAAAAGTCCTCTCACCACATAATAATTAAAACATGAAACATACAGAACAAAGAAAGAATATTAAAAGTTGTAAGGGAAAAGGCCAAGTAACATATGAAACTGCTAGTATTATACCAGACTTCTCAATGGAGATGCTAAAAGTCAGACAGGACCAGACAAATGTCCTGCAAATTCTAAAGACTACATATGCCATCCCAAACTATTATATGTAGTATAATTTTCAATCACCTTAGATGGAGAAAGCAAGATATTCTATAATAAATTCCAAACAACATCTATCCACAAATATAGACCTACAGAAGATAATACAAAGAAATCTCCAACCCAAGCAGAATAACTACACTGATGAAATGATAGGAAATAAATAAACTTACAATAGCAAAACCAAAAGAAGGGAAGTGTGTACACACACAAACGCACACACACTACCACCAGCAACAACACTAAAAACAAAACAACACTAACTAAGAATAATTGATCATTAATATCTCTCAATATCAGTGGTCTTACCTCCCCAATAAAGAGACACAGGACAACAGAATGGATGTGAAAACAGGAGCCATACTAATGCTATATACAGAAACATATCTGAACACCAAAGATAGACATCATCTCAGAGTATAGGGCTGGATAAAGGTTTTCCAAGTGAACGAACGGTCCCAAGAAGCAAGCTGAAGTAGCCAGTCTAGTGTCTAGTAAAATAGAATTTCAAAATTAACTAGAAGAGATGGGGAAGGACACTTACTGATCAAAGAAATAATCCACCAAGATGACATTTCAGTTCTTTACAACTGTGGCCCAAATGCAAGGGCACACACATTTGTAAAAGAAACATTACTAAAGCTTAGGTCACACATTGATCCCCAAACATGAATAGTGAGAGACTTTAATACTCTATTCTTACCAATGGACAGGTAATCCAAACCAAAAATAAGCAGAGAAAAAATGGAACTGTCAGATGCTATGAATCAAATGGATGTAATAGGTATCTACAGAACATTTCACCAAAGCACAAAGGAATGTACCTTCTTCTCAGCACCTCATAAAACTTTCTGCAAAATTGACTGTATATTTGGTCACAAAGAAAATCTCAACAGATGCAATAACTTTGAAATAACTCTCTATCCTGTTAGACCACCTCAGATAAAAGCTGGATTTCAACAACAACAGAAACAACAGAAAGCTCACAAACAACCCTCTCCTGAGAGACTACTGGACAAGGCAGAAAAAAAGAGAGAAATTAAAGACTTTCTAGAATTCAATAAAATAGAAACAAAGAGAACAATACAAAGAATCAATGAAACAAAGAGTTAGTTCATTGAGAAAATCAACAATATAGACATATCCTTATCCAAACTAATTAAAATTACAGACAGAAAAGTATTCAAATTAACAAAATCAGAAAGGAAAGAGGGACATAACAACAGACATCAAGGAAATTCAAAGAACTATCACACCGTACTTTAAAAACCTAAAATAAATGAACAAATTTTTCAATAGACACCTCTTACCAAAGATAAATCAAAATCAGATAAACAATCTGAGTAGACCTACAACTTCTAAGGAATAGAAGTAGTCAATAAAAGTTTCTCAACAACAACAAACCCCAGAGCCAGATGGTTTTAGCACAGCTTTTCCAGTCATTCAAAGACGATCAAATACCAATACTCCTCCAATTATTCCACAAAATAGAAACAGAAGGAACATTGCCAAATTCATTTTATGGGCTAAAGTCACTCTGATGCCTAAATCCCACAAAGATTGAAAAAAGTAAAAGAATTACAGATCAATTTCTCTCATGCACATGAGACAAGTGAAGGAGATTAAGGTGATACAAACGGGAAAAGAAGTCTAAGTAACATATTTCAATCCTTATTTTGCAGAAGGTATGATAAAAATACATAAGTGATTCATAAAATTCTACCAGGGAACTCTTATAGTTTATAAATACCTTCAGCAAAGTGGCCAGAATCAAGATTAATTTTTAAAAATCAGTAGCCTCCTATATACAAAAAAAAAGTGAACTGCGAAAGAATTAGGAAAACAACACCCATCACAGGAACCACAAATAATATACAGTATCTTGAAATAATTCTAACAAAGCAAGTAAAAGATATGTATAATAAAACTTCAAGTCTTTGAAGAAAGGACTTGAACAGGAAAATAAAGATAGAAAGTGTTGGGATCAGCAAGCAGGCACTTCCACGGGCAGCCCCTGGGGCCTGACAGACCGGTATCAGGCATTTGAAAAGACACCCAGACCACCTGCTGACCACCTGGAACCACCCGCGCATGCTCTGGATCACCCTATAAAGAGAACAGGAGCCCCCCCTCTTCTCTGCCTCCTCTCCCTGCGACCCCTTACCCCCCTTCCCTAATAAACCTCCCACGTGGAACGATCTCGTGGTGTGATCTGTGAACCCGCGTGTAACCTCTACAGGCACCTAATTCCTAACAGAAAGACCTGCTATACTCATACATCAGTAGAATTATGTTAATTACTATGTTAGTAAAAATGCCCATCTTACCAAAAGCAATCTACATATTCAATCTAGCTCCTTTCAAAATTTCAAGACAGTTCTTTACAAATCTTGAGTAGAAAATATCAAACTTAATATAGAAAATCAAATAACCCAGAACAATCCTGTACAAGAAAGGAACTTTAGGAGATATCACTCTCCCTGATTTCAGGCTGTATTCCAGAGCTACAGTACTAGAAACCACATGGTATTGGTATCAAAACAGACAGGTTGGTCAATGGAATATAATTGAAGACCTAGACAGATCCACATAACTTGATAGGCTGCCTTTGGTTGATAGCCCTTGGAGGCCTGCTCTTTTCTGAAGACAAACAGAGAAAGGAGTAGATCTGGGAGGTGCTGGGAGGAGTGGAGGGAGGGAAACTGTGTTTTAGATTGATATATGAGAGAAGAACAAAAAAAGAGACAGTTTCCAATTATACCAGACATCAGCTCACAATTTACCTAATTAAAGATTAACTGCTAAGACAGTTTATAGCACAAATCTTTCGCTGGACCTTTAATGTTGTGTTTAATGTAGGCCTCCTTAATACTTTTCTCCTAGTGCTTCATTGAGAATGAAATGAAATAACACATGAACACACAAAGCAGCTGTCAAATGAAGCTAAATTCCTTCTATTAATATCACAGTGCTTTGACATATACAAAATATTTAATATTCCCTCTTCATTTATAGTTCATCTGCTCTTTCCAACTTGCCGGGGCCAGCCGGGCAGAGTCGAACGGTTCTTGAGTTGGGTATGAGGATAAAAATTAAGAAAATAAACACACAGCACACAGGAAACTTTTTAAAAGTCCAGACTCGACAGCCATAGCAAAAGGCAGACTGCTGCAGCAAGCAGTGCCAGCAGCCAGTCTCCCATCGTCTGCCTGCCTCCTTTGCCTCCAGCCTTCTGACCACTTTATTCTTTGAGGAGTTACTTTAGCCAGTAAAACATCTCAGAACAATAGGTTAATTTGCACAAGGAGCCTGAGAAAGAGGTGTAACCCTCACAAGCTATCCCACCTGTTGTCACAAACAAAAGGAGATGGACTTGCAAGTTCTCCTCTGCCATTAGTAAAAGGCCTCCAAAAAGCCATCTCTCCGCCAAGATTTAAATATCAAAGCAGGCCGCTGAGTCACGGCTCCCAACACCAACTAAGCATGGTATTACAGGGTTTAGTAAAATTCTTTTAAATCTCTAGAGTTAGAATTATGTACATTATTTTGGAAGCCTCATTGTCCTTACCAAGCTGGGTATAATAGTATATATGCAATAAATTATCACCAAAGTGAATTAAAGTGAACAGGAGGTTGGAAACATTTTGGTGGTCATTCCCAGACTGCCTGCACACATTATACTTCATGGAATACGTTTTGTGAATCAATGCTTTTGAATAACAGGTAAGCAGCCATAGAAGCCAGCAGGAGGAAAGCACGGTTTTATCATGAACTCCCAAGTTTCACTTAAGTCTTCCCTATTATTTCTTAATCCAGGCAGTAGAAGTTAGAGCTTTAGTCTCCTTGCTAGTAACAGCAGCAGGCAGACACTGTGGGGTTCCTCTCATTGAGAACTGATGCTGGATCCCAGGCTCTAAGGATCACTGTGACTAATTTGTACTTCAATTAATTTACTAGGTTTTACATAGTTAAATTATATATTTAAATTTATAAATTTAATATTTATAAAACTGACTCTTCAGTGTTTCTGTAAGTTAATGTTAATGGAAATTATGAATGGTGTTGAATTCCTAAACTGCTTTAGGATCCAGCTTTATTGAGGAAGACATTTTTTATTTTTTTGAGGAAGACATTTTTAATATAATTTTTTAAATTTTCTTTTTTAATGTTTAACATTTTTTTGCCTTTTAAAATTTTATTTATTACAATTCATTCACTTTGTATCCTGGCTGTGGCCCTCTCCCTCTTCTCCCCCTATGCCCCTCCCCTAGTCCACTGATAAGGGAGATCCTTCTCCCATACTATCTGACCTTAGCCTATCAAGTCTCATCAAGACTGGCTGCATCTCTGAGGAAGTCATTGTTATTGATTCCATGAACTGCTTGTACTTTATAGCCATGATCCTTTGAGTCTTGTGGATCATGTAAGAGTGGAGAGATGTGCTAAGAATTTTGGAAAATTGTATTGAACATATAGGATTTTCCTGATTATGAGAGTAAAGTTGCGGGTCTCTTGGTCAGATACAAGAAAATGTAGTGTAAGTTTGCATTCCCACCAGCATTGGAGGAGGGTTCCTCTTTCTCCACAACCTCTCCAGCATGTGTTGTCACTTGAGTTTTTGATCTTGGCCATTCTGATGGGTGTAAGGTGAAATCTTAGGGTCGTTTTGATTTGCACTTACCTAATGGTTAATGACTTTGAGCATTTCTTTAAGTGTTTCTCTGCCATTCGATATTCCTCTATCTAGAATTCTCTGTTTAGCTCCGTACCCCACTTTTTAATTGGATTACTTGATTCAACTTCTTTAGTTCTTTATGTATTCTGGATATTAGCCCTCTGTCAGAGGGTTGGTGAAGATTCTTTATAATCTTCATTTTGTTTCCCAGGCAGTCATTTTGTTTTGATGAGTGTCCTTTGCTTTACAGAAGCTTTTCAGTTTCATGAGGTCCCATTTATTGATTGTTGCTTTTAGAGCCTGTGCTGTTGGTGTTCTGTTCAGGAAGTTGTCTCTCATACCAATGAGTTCAAGGCTCTTCCCCACTTTTTCTTCTAACTGGTTTAATGTGTCTGGCTTTAAAACCACTCTGGAAATCAATCTGGTGCTTTGTCAGACAACTAGAAATAGAGCTTCCTCAAAATCCAGCTATACCAATCCTAGGCATATATCCAAAAGAGGCTCAAGTACACAATAAAGACATCTGCTCAACCATGTTTTTAGATGATTTATTTGTAATAGCCAGAAGCTGGAAACAGCCCAGATGCCCCTCAATTGAGGAATGGATACAGAAATTGTGGTACATCTACACAATGGAATATTACTCAGCAATAAGAAACAAGGAAATCATGAAATTTGTAGGTAAATGGTGGGAACTGGAAAGGATCATCCTGAGTGAGCTATCACAGAAGGAGAAAGACACACACGGTATATACTCATTCATAGAGACATATGATATAGGATAAACCTATTAAAATCTGTACACCTAGAGAAACTAATCAAGAAGGAGGACTCTTGCTAAAACGCTCAATCCCCATCCTGAAACGCAAAGAGGATGGACATCAGAAGAAGAAGAAAACAGGAAACAAGTTAGGAAGGAGCCTGCCACAGAGGGCCTCTGAAAGACTCTGCCCTGCAGAGTATCAAAGCAGATGCTGAGACTTATGGCCAACTGTTGGGCAGAGTGCATGGAATCTTATGTAAGAAGTGGGAAATAGTAAGATCTGGAGAGTACAGGAGCTCCACAGGAGAGCAACAGAACCAAAAAATTTGAACACAGGGGGCTTTCCTGAGACTCATACTCTAACCAAGTACCATGCATGGAGATAACCTAGAACCCCTGCACAGATGTAGCCCATGGCAGTTTAGTGTCCAAGTGGGTTACATAGTAATGGTAACAGCGACTGCCTCTGACATGACTGGATTGGCCTGCTCTTTGATCACCTCCTCTTGATGGGGGAGCAGCCTTATCAGGTCACAGAGGAAGACAATGTAGCTACTTCTGATGAGATCTGATAGACTAGGATTAGAAGGAAGGAGAGGAAGACCTCCCCTAGCAGTGGACTTGGGAGGGGCATGCATGGAGAAGGAGGAGGGAAGTTGAGATTGAGAGGGGAGGAGGGAGGGGTTTATGGAGGATACAACGTGAATAAAGTATAATTAATAAAAATTAAAATAAAAAATATTTTAAAAAATGCAAATGTTTCCACATAGAGGGAACTCAAGGTGATCTCACAGGCAATAAAGCTTTGAATCATCTCACCAAAAAAGAACATGTAGTGTTTTTCAATATTTTATGCATATACATATGCACACACTTTTCTTGTTGGAATATTAAATGTTTTTTTTATATTGTGACATAAAAATATTGCTCTCATCTCGGAAGAAAGAACAAATAGTTTGTTATATCCCAAAATACAAATGTTCATGCTTGAGAACACATATTTAAAATTACTCAAATATTGTGGTCTAATCTTCTAACACTTTCTTCAGGTTTTTATAGCAACAGAACCAAAAATGTCATAAAACATGAGAGTTATAAATTAGATTGTTGGAACTAGATGGTAAGGAGGTTACAGAAAATCTGGGAAATCCCAAGGTGCTATCTGATTATATTCTTAGCCTTTGGGGTGATAGAAGCCATTGGTCTATTAAAACATTTTAATTGGATTTATCAAATAGTTGTGAGGGTATTAGATCAAACATCAAAGACAGACATAAGCTCTTAAGGAGGCTACAGATGTCACCAAATACTTTTGCTCCAGTCTGCAGCTTTCTAACTACAATTTAGGTATTCTGGTCAGTTGTCAGTCTTATAGAATCTTTAACACAGTGGTTGATTTTTTTCTCTATTAGTTCATGATGTAAATATAACCTTTTTTTTTTCATCATAAGAACCTCTGGGATGGAGAAGATGATCTCAAGGAACCTGCCAATGCAAACATCAAGTATAACTTGACTAGCACGGCTTACTTTATAGCTATTGGAGAGCTTTTGCTGCCTGGTGATATATATTTGTCCATAAACAAGAATATTTTTGTAGATTATAATCTATATTCTCTCTATGTTAAACAGAAGTGTATCAAACAAATGCTATCATGGTCTAATGAAAGAACATAAAATGTGATCATGCTATAAAACAAGAGAAAATATAGATTATTACTAAGTGTCCCTAATATACAGTATCAAAGACTGACGGGTATGCCTTTGATCCCAGACATACAATATTTATCTAAAGGTCCAGAGATCTTCATAATATTACTTGAATTATCCAGTTCAGTAGGAATTACTTCTTCATTATATTAAAAATAATTCTGCATATTTCCCTCCTAACCTCCTCCTATGTTGGTAGAATAAAGGTATATTTTGAGAGAACTATTCTTAAAGGATAAAGCAGCATGGCACCTCTACACTTCACTCATATTTCCTGAGTAGTATTGTTTCCATAAGTCTATTTGAAGTACTGAATTTTATTTTTATTTCACAATGAGGCAGCAGAGAGCAACACAGTACATTGTACAAACTCCAGACAGACAAAGCCCAGGTGGAGGTGGGGAGGGGAAGCAACGGAAACTCCAGAGGCATGCCAGGGGTCTAAACTGGTGGATTCACACAGGGAAGAGGCACCTTTATGATTCTATTAGCATGGATTTTTTTTTTGAAAGAAGGAGGAAATAGAAGGACATCAGCTCTTTGTAAAGTGCCTCAGGGGGAGTCTGTGTCTTGTTTCAGCTCTTTTCATATTTTACCTAAAGGCTGTGGAAAGCCAGCTGCTAAAGGGGTCCACTGCCTTCTAAAGGACATTGGTTCACTCCCCCATTTCTGTGTAATTACCAGCAGTTTTGATATGACTGGTGAATACCTGTATGATCCTAGGAAAATATGGAGTAAAAATGAGGGCAAGGATGTTACATCCACAGTATGGATACTTTTTGGCTTATCTGAGGTATTTAAAATATTTGAGAACATGTAACATTAGAGAATCTGAGATGCATTTAAGGGAAGATGATTGTCATTAGACTTACTTTAAAATAGGTAAAAAGAATGAACTCCATTTTATTTTTTAAAATTTAAATATCTACGAAATAGTGTGTAATTTTATGGTATTGGAACAAACTCCTCTAAATTTCACAACTGAATGTTCTCACAATTTGAAAATAGCTGTGAAAGAAGGAAACCAGAATTGGTCTATGACCTTAAGTTTCAACATTCAAACACTTCTATCAGGTCTTAATCCTGAAACCTGCAGAGCTGGTAGAGTTCCTTGCCCTCTAGTCTCTGCCTTGCCTTTCAAAGCTTCAGACATTTATGGGATTTTTTTTTCACATAAGTTTGCATGTAGCTCATACTGATCATGAACACATTATGTAGCTGAGATGACCTTGAACTTCTGATTTTTCTATCTTGACCTCCTATATCTGAGACTATACATGTATGTCATCACACAGAGTGACTGTGATGCTGGAAACTGAACCCATGGCTTTAGCAATGCTTGTCAGTAACTCTGACACCTGAGATACATCTCTGCCCCCAAACTTTAGCATTTTAAGAAATGATGCAAGGGGGCTGGAGAGATGGCTTGGCAGTTGGGGCCCCTGACTGTTCTTCCAGTGGATCAGGATTGAGGTCCTAGAGCCCATGTGGCAGCTCATAGCTGTCTGTAGCTCCAATATCTGACAGTCACATAGACATGTGTGCAGGCAGGACACCAGTGCACATAAAATAATGATAATTCAACTTAATTTTAAAAAGAACAAAAATGATGCAAATGTTGCATTTTGGGGGCTTTATAGTCACATTATTTAAATGTGAGATATAGAAGATATGCAATTAACTAAGTGTCTTGTGTTGGGCAATTAACTTGCTAGAGGTTTTCATCATGGAAAGTCATCTGCGTTTACAAACCTGTCATCTAGCTATTCTGGACGTTGAGACAGGTGAATCCCAAGTGAAAGCTTGCATGGGTCACAGAGTGAGATCAAGGCTAGCCCTGGCCCTTAGTGAGACCTTGTCTCAAAATTTAGGTGGACCTAGGATGGGAGGTATTTCAGTGGGGAAACACTCATCTAATATGCACAAGGACCCAGGTTTGTTTGCCAGCATCATGGAAGGTAGAACTATAAAGTGAAAATTCAGTTCAAGGCCTACAGGAAAGTACTTCCCAGAATGGGAAAAAAATGTAGTGAAAGAAACTTACAGAGATTTATGAGTTTTGGATAAAGTTTTGAAATATAGATTCTTATTTTTCCTTCTTGCATACCTCCCACATCTTCCATGTCCCTAAAATATTCCAACTTCAGTACCCACCAGAGCATCCTGAGAAACACTATTCTGATGTAACAAAAGCCTCTCAAATTGTACTTTCTCCACCACAGCCAGACCCTGTTTTCAGATAAGAGTTGTTCCCCAATGAACCCAAATAGCCAGTCCAAAATTTCCCAGCTCCTCTCAAAAACATTCAGACTCCATATAAGTATTCCATCTAACCAACAGCCTAAGCATTTTGGCCTATTGAGTATTCCTATGGGATCTCTCCTCCTTCCCTTGGAGTCCTTCCTCATTTCCCTGATCTTGGGATTCTTCAAATTCCAGGACCATGAACCTAAAAGTTTCAAATATACATCCAAGAATTTTTTTTTTTCCTGTAAACCCCTTAACTTTAGCTCTTTCCTCAGTCTATCTGTCCCCACATATTTTAAGTAACTGGGGCTGGCACTGGAGTTGCTGGAGCTTTTTCCTCGGAATTTATATCCTGGTCCAGCCTCCCAGACTATACTCCCTAGCCACAGATGATCCTGCAGAACATGGACATTGATTAACACAGCCTAATCTTCCTGGCTGTGACCAATAACTCAGCTTCCTTGGTTCCCTTAACAACACCCCAATGTCAGCAGGAAGTAGTCGGAGAAAACAATGCCTATTTATCCAGCACCCAAGAACCCAATAATAAAACAAAAGGTGGAAATGAAGGGACTCTGGCAAGCTCAAGCATGGTGAGCATGACTCTGGCAGACCTTATCCTTCTCTCCATTCCCCCTGCTTTGCTAAAAATCATTAGATTACATTCCTGAAGCTAGCCCTCAAGGTCTATTCCCTTATTTGGCCAATCCCTTTTTCTGAGGCTGACTACCAAGGTTCAGCTACCCAAGTATTTGAGGCCAACAATCAAAAACAACCTTTGGTTCATCTAATTAACTTGTTCAATTAAAGTTAAATACCTCATCCTAACAGTCATTTTTCTATGTGCCAACTTTGCTTCCTCTCTTTCCAGAGGCAGTCTTTTGTCCCTGCAGGGTAAGAACCTCTGTGACCTACTATATGGTCAATTTTGGAGAAGGTTCCATCACTTGCGTAGAAGAAGGTATGTTCTTTTGTGTTTGGGTGAAAAGTTCTGTAGATGTCTCTTAGGTCCACTTGATTAATGACATCTGTTATTTTCATTATTTCTCAGTTTAGCTTCTGTTTCATTGACCTGTGTTTTGATAAGAGTTGGGTGTTCAAGTCTCCCACTGTATGTGTGGAAATCAATGTGTTGTTAAAGCTTTATTGTTTCCTTTACAAAGATGGGTGGCCTTGTATTTGGGGCATAGGTGTTCAGAATTGTGTCATCTTGATGGAATTTTTCTTGAGTGTGTATGAACTGTCCTTCCTCATCTCTTTTGATTAGTTGTGGTTGAAAGCCCATTTTATTAGATATTAGAATGGCTAGCCTGCTTTCTTGTTGGGTCTGTTTGCGTGGAAAACATTCTTTCAGCACTTTAATCTCAGGTAATATGTATCTTTGTGACTGAGGTGTGTTTCTAGTATGCAGCAGAATGTTGGGTCCTGTTTATGTATCGATTCTCTTAGACTATGTCTTTTTATTGGAGATTTGAGTCCATTGATGTTGAGAGAGACTAATGATCAGTGACTATTAATTCTTTTTATTTTGATGTTGGTTGTGGTAGTGTGTGTGCTTGTCTACTTTATAGTTTTACTATAGTGAAGTTATTTATTTCCTGTGTTTTCTTAGGTATAGTTAGCCTTCTTGGGTTGGATTTTTCCTTCTAGTATCTTCTGTAGGGATTCGTTTGTGGATAGGTACTGCTTAAATTTGTTTTTGTCATGGAATATCTTGCTTTCTCCATCTATGATGATTGAGAGTTTTGCTGGGTATAGTACTCTGAGTTGACATCTGTGTTCTTTTAGGGTCTACATGACATCTGTCCAGGCCCTTCTGGTTTTCATAGTATTCCTTGAAAAGTCAGGTGTGATTTTGATAGGTTTGCCATTATACATTATTTGGGCTTTTCCTTTGCAGCTTTTAATATTTTTTTCTTTTTCTGTACATGTAGTGTTTTGATCATTATGTGGTAGGTGGATTTTCCTTTCTGGCATAATCTATTAGGTGTTCCGTAGGCCTCTTGTATGCTTATAGGCATCTCTTTCTTTAAATTGGAGATATTTGTTGAAAATATTTTCTGTGCCTTGGAGAGGGGAATTTGCTCTTTCCTCTATTCCTATTCTCAGGCTTCATCTTTACATAGTGTCCTTGATTTTTTTCTATGTTTTGTGTCAGGATTTTTTTTTTTTTTTAGATTTAAAATTTTCTTTGGCAGATGCATCAGTTTCTTCCACTGTATCTTCTATACCTGAGATTCTTTCCTCCACCTCTTATATTCTGCTAGAGATGCTTACCTCCGTAGATCCTATTTCCTTCTCTAAGTTCTCTCTTTCTAGGATTGCCTCACTTTGTACTTTATTGTTTCCATTTCCATTTTCAGATCTTGTACTGTTTTATTGATTCTCTTTACCTGATTGTTTGCATTTTCCTGTATTTCTCTGGATGATTTACTCATTTCCTCTCTATAGGTCTCTCTAATGGCCTCAATCTGTTTGACTGAATCTTCCCGTATTTCCTTATAGATTTTATTAATTTCCTCCATTATCATATTTATAAGCATAGATTTAAGGTAATTTTCTTATGTTTCTGTTGTGTTAGGGTATCCAGGGCTGCTTGCCTTATGATAGCTGAGTTCTGGAGATGCCATTTTCCTTTGGCTTTTGTTAATTGTGTTTTCACTCTGGCCTTTAACCATCTGGTTGACTCTAGTGTTGCTCATAGTTTTTGATGCCCACAGGAGTCCTGGGTGTGGTGCAGTGTGGGAAGAGCCCTGGGCAGAAAGCTGGATGTTCTTACAGGAACACTCCTCTTATTAGTGGGTTTGGTCTCTGACTGGTGGGTGGTTCTCATGGAAATGCTGCAGCTCTCCTCAGGTGTATAATCCTGTAGACTAACCTTCAGAGGCTCATGGGCCTTCCTGTCACCAGGGCAAGTCCTAGACACAGCTGCTCTGCCACTGGCTTTCTTGCTCTGAGGTTAACGAGCTACACCTGCTCAGACACTCTGTGTTTGCTGGGTGCATCCATCTTGGAGAACCAGTGAACCCAGAAGTTTGATTGGGCTCCCTAGGGAGATAAGTTGAGCTCTGCAGCAGCATCTGGGGCTGTTCCAGTGGCTCCCAGGTATCAGGAAGCCTGAGGGTGGAGCTTCCTGTATCGGTACCCAGAAGGCTGATGAGCACAGCATGCAGGGGTGTGGCTAGATGTTGGAGACCCTTTGCTTTCGGGAACCCACAAAATTTTCCTGAGATTAGCTTGGTGACTTGAGTTCGGACCCAATTGTTTCCCTCACCATGGGTTTTTCTCTCTCCAGGGAAACACAATAACTGGTAGTTGGAGCCCACAGTTCCAACTGTTGGTCACTGTGCAGGCACTGCTATCCTATTGATCAAATACAGTGTGTAATCAGTGTCACCATCTTGGATTCCTCTTCACTTTTCTTCTTAATTCATGTTTAGATAGATAGATAGATAGATAGCAATTTTAAAATATTTATTTTACATTATTTTATGTTTATCTGTGACTCTATTGCGTGTTTGTATAAATGTGGGTGCAGATGCCTATAAAACCCACACAAAAGAAATTGGATTCCTTGAAACTGGGGTTAGTTGTGAGTACCTGATAAGCGTCCTGGGAATTGAACTTGGGTCTTCTATAAGAGTAGCACATATTCTTAATTGTTGAGCTATATTTGTAGCCCCTGCTACTAGACAATTAATTATACTGTAAAATTCCATGGCATTTCACAATCAACAAGTCTATAACGAAGCACATCTTGTTTCTCTCCAAACTTACTCTATTTTTTTAGTCCTTCTCTTATTCAATTCTGTAACTATTTATCTTGTTATTTAAGCTAAAGATTTGGGTGACCTTGAATGTTCCATCTACCTCTTGGTGGCTTGAATAAAAATGATCCACATAGGCTCATACATTTGATCATCTGGTGGAACTGTTAGGGAAGGATTAGGAAGTATTAGTAGCATTGTTGGAGGAGTGTGTCAGTGGGAACTGGCTTTGCTCTCTCTGTGTCATGCTTGTGGATCAAGACGTAAGCTGCTCCAGAGTCATACCTGCCTGCTTGCTGTCATGCTTCCCACAATGATAGTTATGGATTCTAACCTTCTGAAACTGTAAGCCCAAATAAAATCTTAGAGATAAAGTGCCTTGGTCACGGTGTCTTATCACAACAATAGAAATGTAACTAGTATAACTTTTCACACTGATTTTCAACAAATATGAAATCATAGCTTCTATATGGCAGAAACTGTCAAGGACTTGGTCCGTCCATATGGAAAAACAATAAGCACATTACATACTTTTGTAGAGCACACTGCATAGTAGAAGGCAGATATCACCCACAGCATTGCTAATGGGAGCAAAATGATAGTAAGCATAGATGAGATGTTTTCAGCCATAAAAAAGTACATGTAGCAAATAACACAGAATTATTAGTGAAAAAAACACCCCTCGCAGAAGAAATGTAGAATCAAGCAAATTTTACTTTCTAAAAAGTTTCACAATCTGACCTCTTCTTTCCATCCTCATAACAAAAATTCACTTTTAGACTAATATTTTCCCTGGTAGAATCAATCCAATAACCCTAAAGTACTATTTCTGTTTCTGGAAGTATCACCATTCTGTTCATTCCCAACATTACAGTTAAACTAGTTATTTTGAAAGAAGTTTATATTTGCCATTCCTAATTCTCCAAAAGTATACCATCACTCTCAAAACTAATCCCAAATTCTACCCTATGGTATATAAGACTCTACAGACTCCTACTTCTTCAATAAATTGTCTCATTTCAGTGTATCATATTCAGTCTTATACTAGTGCCATACCAAACTTCGTTGCTTCTTCACATGTCCTCTTATATTTCACTTATTAATCCTTTATTTCTTTCAGGCCTCATCTAAGATAATTTCACTAGGATAGTGTGTTCCTTAAAACTCTGAATTTGAGTAGGTGTCCATCTTGAATGATCCATTCTACTACCTCCACTACCTCTACGGCTCCACTGCTTCTCTAATCCATAGTCTATGCTGTAATTAGCCATTTACTGTCTCACTCTGTGGATTAAATTTTTTACATTTTAGAGAATTTTATTTATTTTACCTGTTACATTTTTCACATTTTTCAAATGTTTATTTATTGTTTTTAATTTATGTGTATGCATGTTTTACTCACATGTTGTTTAGTGTCTACTGAATTCAGGAGAGGGGGTCAGAATCCCTGGAATTGGAGGTAAGGATAATTGAAAGCCACTATGTGGGTGCTGGGAGCTTCATATGAGTCCTCTGTGAGAACACTAAGTACTATACACAGCTGTGTCATTTCTCCATCCCTACTTGTGATATTTTGAAAACCCAAAGGAAATTGTGAGACATTTTCAGTTAAGACATAAAGATTCATTGGATACTTGAATAAATGACTGAGTTAATGACTGAATGAACAAAATTATTATCATTTAATGGTAATATCTTTTGCCCTCATGAAATTATTTCTTTCTAAATTCTCTACAGAAAACTACACTATGAAGAAAATATCACATTCTTTAAATGTTGCTTAAAGTACTGGAGCGGAGATGAATAAAGACTCTGCAAGGACTTCAGGAGTTTAGAAGCAGGCAGAAAATTTAAGGTCCTGATAGTGAGAAGAACCTGATGCTAAGGTATTGTATAAACCATGTCAGTGTTGGAGTAGATGACAGAAGCTAAAGGATTCTGAGAGAGGTAAACCTTTTAAGAATGGCCTTGTACAAATCTAGGGAAGCTACTCTATTTGAGCCATCTTCCTATAAGAACTGGGTAAATAATCTATATTAAATTATCAAACAACTGTATAGATTTCTTGAAGTACATAATGGGACTTAATGTGAAAAAATGAATGATAGAACAAAACTGGAAACTATTTCTGAAATAATGGTTATATCTATTCTCTTTTTATAGAGAATTTATATGCTCAGTAACAGCGCAGAAGAACTACCTAATGGGACTGACAGAAAGGGCATCATTGTATTGCACTAAGTCTACCATGGGCTATATGATTTTTGTGTCACTCCCAGTAAAGGACTCTATCTTCTGGGTTTTGCTGTATAGAGTGCTTAACTTCTTGAGTTCCATGGAAAGGGTTGTTTTCATTCTGCTTTTTCTTACTCTGAGCAGAATGTTCATGGTGTTCAGCAAAATAAATTTGTCTTCAAGCAATATAGAAGGGAAGTTATTCACCTCTGCTTGTTTATGAAACACAAAGTAAATTTTCTGACATGTTTTTTGTTTCTGAGTAAACTTGCTTTATATGTGATGAAACATCCTAAATTTAAATTGACTTCAGTTTTACTTAAAAGCCAAAACAATCTGACACATTCTTACCTCAAGAAAAAATTAGAAGAATTTAATTTACTGCTAGTGTTTTGTGTTAGAAATCCTTGAGAGTCAAGTACAAGTCATTGATTTTATGACTCATTTCTCACAACTTGGGAAAATATGTTTAGTAATTCTGCATCAGTACTTTCAAGTCAAAATTATTTAGAAATATTGAATCTCTTTCTAAAGAATTGGGGAAACCACATCTAGAAGGGCATTCTGGGCACTGATTGCATTGGTTCTTTACTCCTGAAGTCTATTTGTTCCTGAGTCAATCATACTGTGAGTATCCCCATGTGTGTGCAGTGGGGGCAAGAGAAAGAACATTGGTCTTTGGTTCCTTCTTAGAACCACCTTGCTGTAAGTTTTGATCTGAATTTTGTGATCTGGAAAAAGCTCAACACCCAGAATTTGAAAGTCTGCTCTTTACATTACCTAAAGGTTTCTTTACATTAATAGGTCCCTCACAGAAATTTTCCTCATTAGTATCTCCTCCTTAGAAATGCTTTTCTGTCTTGAACCTGGAGGATTCATCCTCTCACAAGATCCATTTCTGCACAGTTTCCCTTCTTTCTTGATGGTTCCTGGTATAACTTCCTTAATGATTCAGCAAGGCCATCACTGTTCACTTTAAAATATGACACATATAGCCATGTGTGAGAATCACATCATGATTGTGAACAACAGCTAAGTATTATCACCCAAAGCAGCTGCTCTTTCTCCTTCATTTCCCTTTCTATAATCTTTAAAAATAAGACAATGTCACTGTCATAGACCATGCCACATAGTTGTAATCTAGGTCCTTGACCTCTCTTAGTGTCTAAACATGAAAAGATATGTTCAGATCAAATTTACACAAATTCGCTATAGTCTTTGTAGCAAGATGGCCTTCATTTGATTCACCACGTATAGCCATGTCATGAAAACAAGAAGAGAATTTGAGACCTCTTATTTCAGAATGGGAAAATGTAAATGAGTGTTTCTCTTGAGGGCTTTATGGACTTTATGACAAGTGGGATTATAGATGAACAGCAATACAGTCAGTCAACCAAGTGGTCACATGACCACTAATTCCACATTTATCCATCTGATGCAAGAGCTGTGGCTAAACATCTCCTTAAAGCATTTGGATAGCAGGCATGTTGACTCTACCCTGATATGTTGAGAGACTGTGGCACATTTACACAACGGAATATTACTCAGCTATTACAAACAAACAAATCATAAAATTTGCAGCAAATGTTTGGCACTAGAAAAGATCATCTTGAATGAGGTAACCCAGACTCAGAGAGACACACATGGCATGTACTGACTTATAAGTGGATTTTAGCCATATAGTACAGGATAAGCACACTATGAGGTACATACCCAAAAAAGATATGTAACATGGAGGATCCAAAGAAGGATGTATAAATCTCACTGAGAAAGGGAGATAGAATAGACAGAAGCAGTGGCTGAAGAGACAGAACATGGTAGGAGAGGGGGCGCAGAGAGTTAAGAGGGTGGAGATCAGACCTGAAGTGAGGGAAGACGAGAAGACACTTGAAGGCCTGTAGAAAAAAAAAGAGAAACTGATGGTGGGGGTATCTCTATCACAATCTGGAGATCTAAATCAGGATTGGCTCCTGGGAGGATATGAGGGGAATTCAAACAGAGATTTCTAGTTGTAGAATCCATAGAGATTGAAGAGAACATTCTCTAACAAGATTGGTGTCCTAGTAGAGTGAGAGAAACACCAACTGAACCACAAAACATTCAATCCAAAATTTACCCTGCCTACAATATGTGCAGAAATAAAGATGGAACAGATAGAGCCAACATTGAGGGAACAGCAACCAATGACTGGCCCAACAAAAGATCAATCCAATTGAAGACTTCCAACTCCTGACACTATGAACAATACTCTACTAAACTTGCTAGGGAGCCTGTTAGAGTTGTCCTCTGAGAGGCACTACCCAATAGAGCCTCAAAACAGATGCTGTGACTCACAGCCAAACATTGGTCAGTGAGTAGGGAGTCTTGTGGAAAAGTGGGAAGAATAAGAAAAGGAACTGAGGGTTACAGGAAAATCACAAGAAGACCAACAGCGCCAACTAACCAATGCTCAGAGGGGCTTCCTGAGGTGGAAGCACCAACTGAAGACTATCCATGAACTGGGCCTAGGCCCCCTACAAAGATGTAGCAGACTTTATGTGGGTCCTCTAGTAAGGGAAATGGGGACTGCATCAGACATGGACTCACTTGTAACCTTTTAGATCAGTTTACCCTGGAGGAACTGCCTTGCCAGGACACAAGGGAAGAAGACAGGCTCAGTCCTGATGCAACTTGATGAGCTGAGGTGGATGGAAAAGGAGCTCCCATTTTCTGAGGAATAGATGAGAGGGAAGTAATGAGGGAAAGAGAGTGGGACTGGGAGGGGAGGAGGGATGAGGCCACAACCAGGGTATAAAGTGAATAAAAAATAAATTAATTTAAAAAAAGAAAAAAATTCCAAGAAAACAAAACAAAAAAAAAAGTTGAAGGAAACAAATAAACTGATCAATAGCTGAAGAGGGAAACAGAAGCAATAAAGAAAACATAGACTAACAAAATTCTGGAGATGAAAAATTTAGGAATATGAACAGGAACTACAGAGGCAGTCTTCACCAACAGAATACAGGAGATGGAAAAGAGAATCATAAGCACTGAAGATATGATATAAGAAATAGATTCACTGGTCAAAGAAAATGTTACATTTAAAAACTTTCTGACATAAAACATCCAGGAAATCTGGGACACTAATAAAAAGATTAAACCTAAAAATAATAGGAATAGAATAAAAGAAAAGAATTCCAGCTCAAAGTCACAGAAAATATTTTCAACAAAATAATTGAAGAAAAATTTCCTAACCTAAAGAAGGAGATTCCTGTAAAAGTATAAGAAGTTTACAGAACACCAGATATATTGTACCAGGAAAAGGTTCTTTTTTCACATAATAATCAAAACACTAAACGTACAGAACAACTGAATAATATTAAAAGCGTCAAAAGAAAAAGACCAGATAACATATAAAGATAGACCTATTAGCATTGCACCTGATTTCTCAACGAGGACTCTAAAAGCCAGAAAGTCCTAGTCAGATGTACTGCACACTCTTAACAGATCACAGATGCTAGCCTAGACTACTATCCCCAGCAAAACTTTTAATCACCATAAATGGAGAAAAGATTATTCCACAATACAGTCAAATTTAAATGGTATCTGTCTACAAATCCAGCCCTAGAGAAGGTGCTAGAAGGAAAACAACATGTTCACCCTTACACATCGATAGTGGGAGACTTTAGCACCCCATTCTCATCAATATGTAGTCACCCAAACAAAAGCTAAACAGAGAAATGCTGGAGCTAACTGACTCTATAAACCAAATGAACCTAACAGATATTGACAGAGCATTCTTCCCAACCTCACAAGAATATACCTTCTTCTTAGCACCTCACAGAACTTTCTCCAAAATTGAGCATATACTCAGACACAAAACAAATTTCAAGAGATTAAAAAATTGAAATAATCCCCTGATTCTTATCAGAACAGCATTGATTAAAGCTAGATATCAACAACAATGGTATCCACAGAAAGCTAACAAAGTTATGGAAGCTGAACAACTCTGCACTCCATGAATAATGGGTCAAGACACATACAAAGAAATAAAGACTTTCTAGAATTGAATAATCATATAATAACAATATTTTAAAAAGCGCAACATATTCAAACTTATGGGACACAATGAAAGCGGTGCTAAGAAGAAAGTTTATAACAAGTGTCTACATATAAAGAGAGGGAGACAAAGAGTTCACAATAGCAATTTAACAGCACCCCTGAAAACTCTAAAACAAAGAGAAGTAAGCACACCCAAGAGAAGTAGACAGCAGTAAATAATCAAACTCAGGGATGAAATCAATAAAATAGAAATAAAAAGAACAGTAGAAAAAATAAATGAAACATGTCCTTGATGTGTGATTGAGCATCTTTCAGATATATGCCCAGGAGTGGTGTAGCTGGATCTTGAGGAAGCACTCACTATTCCTAATTTTCTGAGAAAGTGCCAGATTGACTTCCAAAGTGAGTGTACATGTTTATATTCTCACCAACAATGGAGGGCGGTTCTCCTTTCTCCACATCTTCTCCAGCATGTGTTGTCACTTGAGTTTTTGATCTTAGCCGTTCTGCTGGATGTAAGGTAGAATCTCAAGCTCTTTTTAATTTGCATGCAGAGGACCTAGACCCCCTTCTCAGATGTAACCCATAGGCATCTCAGTTTCCATGTGAGTTCCCTAGTAAGGAGAGCAGGGGCTGTCTGTGACATGGACTCTGTGCCCAGCTCTTTGATCACCTCGCCCTGGGGGTGCAGCCTTGCCAGACCACAGAGGAAGACAATGCAGCCAGTCCTGATGAGCCCTGGTAGGCTGAGGTCGGATAGCAGGGAAGGAGGTCCTCTCCTATCAGTGGACTAGGGGAGGGACATAAGGGGAGAAGAGGGAGGGAGGTGGTATTTGGAGGAGATGAGGGAGGGGGATGCAGCAGAGGTACAAAGTGAATAAATTGTAATAAAGAATAAATAATAATAAAAAAGTAACTGCTGTAAAAAAAATAACCAAGAGTGGCTACATTGTCTTCTTCTGTGGCCTGGTAATGCTGCTTCCCCCTCAGGGGGAGGTAATTAAAGAGCAGGCCAATCAGTTCATGTCAGAGACAGTCCCTGTTCCTATTACAATGGAACCCACTTGGATACTGAACTGCCATGGGCTACATCTGTAGAAGACAATGTAGCCACTCCTGAGGAGACCTAATTGACTAGGATCAGAAGGAAGGAAAAGAAGATCTCCCCTATCAGTGGACTTGCGGGAGGGGCATGCATGCAGAAGGTGGAGGAAGGGAGGGATTGGGATGGGAGGAGGGAGAGAACCACAGGGGGCATTCAAAGTGAATAAAGTGTAATTAATAAAGAATTAAAAAAATAATAAAAACAAATAACCTGAGTCCTAACTGAAAAGCATACAAAAAAAAAAAAAAACAAAAAAACAAAGATTTGGTTCTTTGAGAAAAAAAAAACAACAATAAGATAGACAAACCCTTATCCAAACTAATTAAGGAGCAGACAGAGAATATCTGAAATAACAGATCAGAAAGGGAAGGAGATACATAACAACAGACACTGAGGAAATCCAAAGAACAATTCGGTCATACTTTAAAAACCTGTGCTCCATAAAATAATTGAAAAATCTCAAACAAATGCATAATTTTCTGAATAGATGCCACTTACTAAAGTTAAGTCAAAATCAGAAAAACAATTTAAATAGACCTAAACTCCTAGTGAAATAGAAGCAGTCATTAAATGTCTCCGCACTAAAAATTGCCTGGGGCTGGATTATTTTAGCACAGAATTCTATCAGTCTTTTACAGAAGATTTAATGTCAATACTCCTCAAATTATTCCACAAAATAGAAACAAAAGGAACACAAATTTGTTTTATGAGGCCATAGTCACCCTAATAAAACAAAGACTCAACAAAGAAAAAGAATTACACACCAATTTCCCTCATTATCATTCATCCAAAAATATTCAATAAGATACTTCCTTTTTCTCAGAGGCGGGACCTGGGGCATCAACCCGCATGCAACCAGACATGCTCTTCTCTGGGTCCAAAGCGGCTGACCTTGAGTGCAGTGCTTAGCCTCGCATCCTGAGCATAACATTTTAGCTTTTTATGGTAGCCAACCATGCTTGGGGAGAATGTCCTGCTTCAATGGCTGTAAAGGCCTGAATGATCAAGGCTGCATCACACTGTTGTGAGACTCTAATCTTGCATATATACCACAGGCAAACCAAGGAGACCAACACCAGAAGGCCTGCTAACGCTCGACACCTAAACGAACATGGGTACAAAGTCCCAATTTATTTCTAATATCAGAGATCAGACCTCTACTCTTGCCTGATGCATCTAAAACAAAAAGGGGGAACTGTAGAGAGCTGCGGAATGCTATGCCTTAAAGATGGAGCTGGTTTCCGCATTCCACCTTCCCGATGGTGAGTGCTCTCTGTCACGAACAATTCCACATTTGGCTAAGGCTGAGGATCTGGCTTGCTTCCATGTATGTGGACCTATCTGCATTGCCCACGTGGCACGCCTGGGTTGGCTACCCAGAGGCTATTTAAACTGTGGTCTGGCTTTCCCCAGGGTCCGAGGATTGTTCAAGGTTTCTGAATAAACTGCATTGAAAAAAAAAAAAAGATACTTCCTAACCAAATCAAAGAACACATCAAAAAGACCATCACCACAATCCAGTAGGCTTCATTCCACAGTTGTAGAAATGGTTCTACATATGAAAATCAGTAAATGTAATCCACCATATAAATAAACTAAAAGAAAAAAAATATGATCATCTCACTAGATGCAGAAAAATGCTTTGACAAAATTCTAACACCCTTTTATTATTCTGAAGAGGTTCGGAATATAAGAACATAATAAAAGCAATTTATAGCAACACAAAGCATTTCCATGTTCCACTAAAATCAGGAACAAGCCTTGGTTATCCATTTTCTTTGTATGTACTCAATATAGTAATTGAAGTTTTAGCTAGAACAATAAGACAAGAGAAGGAGATCAAGGGAATACAAATTGAAATGGAATATGATATGATATTATCTATAGGTAACCCTAAAATTTCTACTAGGAAACTCCTACAGCTAACAAACACTTTCAGCAAAGTGGCCGGATAGACCAGCTTTAAAAAAATCAGTAGCCCTCTTTTATACAAATGACAAACAAACAAACTGAGAAAGAAATCACAGAAACAACATTCTTTACAATAGCCACAAATAATGTAAAATATCTTGCAGTAACGTCAACCAAGCAAGTGAAAGACTTGTATAATTAAAATATTAAGTCTCTAAAGAAAGAAATTGAAGAAGGTATCAGAAGATGGAATGATCTCCCATGCTCATGGAGTAAAACAGTAAAAATTACCATCTTACCAAAAGCAATATACAGATTCAATGCAAACTTCATCAAAATACCAACATAGTTTTTACAGATCTTGAAAGGAAAATTCTCAACTTCATATGGAGAAACAAAAAGCCCAGAATAGCTAAAGTAATCATGAACAATTAAAGAATTTCTGGAGTTATGACCATGTCTGATTTCAAGTTGTTTTACAGAGCTACAATGATAAAATCTCCATTGTATTGGCATAAAACAGACATGTTGATCAATGGAATCTAATTGAAAACCTAGATATAAATCCACACATCTATGAACACCTGATTTTTTTTATAGAGAAATTAGAAATCCACACTGGAAAAAAAAAAGAAAGCACCTTCAACAAATGGTGCTAGTCAAACTGATGGCTGCATGTAGAATAATACAAATAGATCTATATTTATCACGCTGCACAAAACTGAAGTCTAAGTGGATCTAAAATCACCCAAACTGAACCTGATAGAAAGGAAAGTGGGCAAAAACCTTGAACTCATTGGTACAGGAGAAATTTTTCTGAATAGAACTCTGTTAGCACAAGCACTAAAATCAACAATTAACCTCATGAAACTGAAAAATTGCTATAAGTCAAAGAACACTATCAGTTGACCAAAAAGGCAGCCTATAGAATGGGAAATATTGTTACCACTTCAACATTTGATAAAGGGATAATATCCAAAAGTATATAAAGAACTCAAGAAACTAGATATTAAATAAACAAATGATCCAATTTAAAATGCTGTATGGATCTGAGCAAAGTATTCTCAATAGAGAAATCTCAAATGGCAGAGAAAGAGTTAAAGAAACATTTTTAAAATTCTTTATTAATTACACTTTATTCACTTTGTATCCCCCCCCATGGTTCCTTCCCTCTTCCCAGTCCCAATCCCTCCCTTCCTCCACCCTTTGCATGCATGCCCCTCCCCAAATCCACTGCTAAGGGAGGTCTTCTTTTCCTTCCTTCTGATCCTAGTCAATTAGTCTATCAGGAGTGGCTGCATTGTCTTCTTCTGTGGCCTGGTAATGCTGTTTCCCCCTCAGGGGGAGGTAATTAAAGAGCAGGTCAATCAGTTCATGTCAGAGACAGTCCCTGTTCCTTTTACAATGGAACCCACTTGGATACTGAACTGCCATGGGCTACATCTGTGCAGGGGTCTTAGGTTATCTCCATGCATGGTCCTTGATTGGAGTATGAGTCTCAGGAAAGACCCCTGTGTTCTGATTTTTTGATTCTGTTGCTCTACTTGTGGAGTTCCTGTCCTCCCCAGATCTTACTGTTTCCCATTTCTTTCCTAAGATTCCCTGCACTCTGCCCAAAGGTTACCCATAAGTATCAGTATTTACATTGATAGTCTGCAGGGCAGAGCCTTTCAGAGGCCCTCTGTGGCAGGCTCCTAACTTGTTTTCTGTTTTCTTCTTCTTCTGATGTCCATCCTCTTTGCCTTTCTGGATAGGAATTGAGCATTTTAGCAAGAGTCCTCCTTCTTGATTAGTTTCTTCAGGTGTGCAGATTTTAGTAGGTTTATCCTATATTATATGTCTATATGAGTGAGTATATACTGTGTGTATCTTTCTGCTTCTGGGATAGCTCACTCAGGATGATATTTTCCAGTTCCCACCATTTACCTGCAAATTTCATGTTTTCCTTGTTTTTTATTGCTGAGTAATATTCCATTGTGTAGATGTACCACAATTTCTGTATCCATTCCTCAGTTGAGGGGCATCTGGGCTGTTTCCAGCTTCTGGCTGTTACAAATAAGGCTGCTACAAACATGGTTGAACAAATGTCCTTATTGTGTACTTTAGAATCTTTTGGATATATGCCTAGGAGTGGTATAGCTGGATCTTGAGGAAGTGCTATTAAGAAACCCAGAATTGCTAAAACAATTCTCTACAGTAAAAGATCTTCAGGAGGTATCTCCATCTCTGATCTCAAGTTGTACTATAGAGCAACAATACTAAAAACTGCATGGTACTGGCATAGAAACAGACTGGAATGGAATCAAATAGAAAACCTTGACATAAATCCACACACTTATGGACACCTGATTTTTGACAAAGATGCCAAAACCATTTAATGGAAAAAAAGATAGCATCTTCAACAAATGGTGCTTGTCTAACTGGATGTCTACATGTAGAAAAATGCAAATAGATCCATACTTATCACCCTGCAGAAAACTAAAGTCCAAGTGGGTCAAAGATCTCAATATAAAACCAGACACACTAAACTGCTTAGGAGAAAAAGTGGGGAAGAGCCTTGAATTCATTGGCACAGGAGGCAACTTCCTGAACAGAACATCAACAGCACGGGCTCTAAGAGCAACAATCAATAAATGGGACCTCATGAAACTGAAAAGCTTCTGTAAAGCAAGGACACTGTCATCAGAACTGCCTACAGATTGGGAAAGGATCTTCACCAACCCTGTATCTGACAGAGGACTAATATCCAGTATATATAAAGAACTCAAGAAGTTAAACAGCAACAAATCAAGTAATCCAATTAAAAAATGGAGTACAGAGCTAAACAGAGAATTCTTGATAGAGGAATATCGAATGGCAGAGAAATACTTAAAGAAATGTTCAACGTCTTTAGTCATAAGGGAAATGCAAATCAAAATGACCCTAAGATTTCACCTTACACCCATCAGAATGGCTAAGATCAAAAACTCAAGTGACAACACATGCTGGAGAAGTTGTGGAGAAAGGGGAACCCTCCTCCACTGCTGGTGGGAATGTAAACTTAAAGAAACATTTAACAACCTTAGCCATCAGGGAAATGGAAATGAAAACTATTTTGAGATTCCATCGCACACCCGTCAGAATGGCTATGAGCAATACTACAAGTGTTATCTTATGCTGTCAAGAATGTGGAGCAAGAAGAACACTCCCTCATTGCCGGTGGGAGTAAACACTTGTACAGACACTATGAAAATCAAGATGGTGGTTTCTCAGAAAATTGGGGAGTTGATCTAGCTCAAGTTCCAGTTCTACCACTCTTGTGCATGCACTCAAAGGCCACTCCTTCCTACCACAAAAAAGCTTGATTACCTATGTTCATAGCAGCTTTAGTCATAACAACCAAAAACTGGAAATAAACTAGATGTCCTCAACTAAAGAATGGATAATGAAAATACAGCACATATACACTATGGAGTATTACTCAGTTCTTAAAAAATATGATAACATGAAATTTCCAGGAAAATGGATAGAACTAACCAAGACCCTAAAAGACAAACATAATATTTACTCACTTAGAAGTAGATATTAGCTGTTAAGTAATAATTATCAAGCTACAATCCACAGGTCTAGGGAGGTTAAGTAAAGAGGTAGGTAATAGGAAGGAAGCATGAATCTCCCTGGAAATGGGAAATAGAATAGATCTTGCAAGTGGACTGATTGTGCTTGGGAAAAGAGTGGGATGGGTCAGGTGGAGGTGGAGATATGGGTGAAAGAGTGCCTGGAGAGCCAGCTGGAATTGGGGGTATTTGGGGTTGTGTGGAAACCCAGTGCAATGGAAACTTATTGGAATCTATGATGGTGACCATAGCAAGGACTAATGGAAGATATGGAGTTTGAACTGGCCATCTTCTGTAGCCAGGCAGGACTTTCGGTGGTGAGACTAGGTTGCATTTGGCTGAGTGGTTGAGTGAAGAACCAATCCTAAACAAACCAAGCTGATGCGAAGAAAGAGGCCTCCTCTCTGAAAAGCAACAGCAGCATGGGAGGCTTTGCTGAGGACAACATCCACACAACTCATTGAATGTTGAATGTAGAGAGCTGGAGCTAGTGTGGGCTTAGAGCCTTTACCCCTACATTCTAGTCTCTTTGGCACAAGAAAGTACTCTGCAGGTTATGGAAAGAGAAACCTGGACACCAACCCAACCTAACTAAACTCTTCACCTATAACCTGTTCTGCTTGCAAGATGTGCTGATTTGATGGCGGTGCAAAACATGTGGGAGTGGCCAACCAGTATTTGGTTTATCTTAAGGCTGACACTGTAAGAGCGCGCCCAGGCCTACACTGTGAGGAACTGGAGGCTGGAAACCTAGGGTAGAACCAACTGACACACACACATATTCATAAAGTGTATGAATGTGTGTGTGTGTGTGTGTGTGTGTGTAAAATGATTCCTGATGATATTCTGCTATACTCATAGATTGGTGCAAGTGGCTTCCTCTGGCAGCAGATGGCAGCAGGTACAGAGACCAGAGACCCACAGCCAGACATTATGTGGAGATAATCTATACTGGAGGTCTCCATCAGGTCCCTCCCTCAAAGATAAGATAATCCACGGAAATATGGAAAAATGACTTGGAGTCAGAGGCCGTGGAGGACACCAGAAGAACATGGCCCATTGAGTCAACTAAGCAGCGTCCACATGTGCTCACAGATGCTAAAAGGCAAACACGGGGCCTCCACGGGTCTGCGCCAAGTCCTATGCCTATGTTGTGGCTGTTAGTTTGGTGTTTTTGTTTTGTTTTGTTTTTTGAGACTCCTCAAAGGCTCTATCTCTGGCTTATTTCTTCCTATTGGGTTGCCTTATCCAGGCTGGATATGAGGGCTTTTACTTTATCTTATTGTATCTTGTTTTGTCCTGGTTGGCTCTTTGATTCCCACTCTTTTTTTGAAGAGGAAATGGAATTGGAATGGATATGGGGTAGAGGGAAGGTAGGGGTAGCTACGAGTGGAGGGAAGGGAAACTATGGTAGGTGTGTGTTGTACAAGAGAACAATCTATTTTCAATTTTGAAAAGCAATGAAGGATACTACCTAAGCTATTTCCATTACTTTGGAGATGTTATCCTTAAGATTTCTAAAGTGCATATAAAATCCACTGCATTATATCTTGATTTTGTTTATAATTTTACTTTCTCCTTTATAAAAAGAATTCCAAAATACTGCAAATATTTTTCCTTCTTTTCTCTTTTTTTAAAAATACTTTGTTTTCTCTTTAGTTGTACTTTATTTTTAAACCTTAAATTTTTATTCATTATATGCTATTTATATTTGCTAATATTTTCCTTAATTGATTTATTTATATTTGCTTTTATGCATGCAGCCCCTTCTAAGTGAATTATTTTTGTTAGCACATATCCTTTAGTAGTTCTTCAGGAAATATGCATGAATAGCAAAATCTCTCAATAATAATATACTTGAAAACAGCTTTTGTTTACACTCATCTTGAATAATAGGTTTGAAGCACTTAAACTGCTCAATTAAGTATTTTGATTTCAAATTTTAAAATAGGTCATTTTGTTATAAGACATTATAAGAAATTAAATTGCCTTTAGTCTTTAATACAAATTACATAGAACGCATATATTAATGCCTTGTTGCTTAAGTCAAGATAAGTGTAAAGACAAGAGAAGATCCTATATTCAGTTCTGTTATGCATAAATTGTCAAGTAAAAACACAGTGATCATGTCTTGCTATATTATATTCTTATAGTCATAGATTAACAGATCTGCATGTTTATAGATAAAGAGAACATTATACCATGATATATTATCAGCAAGAATCTAATCTCTGCTAGATTTTCCAATAGTTACTGATACATCTGACCTCTTGTTTTTCTCACTTAAACATATATATTACTAACATATAAACATTAACCTTAAATAATTGCATATTTACTATTCAAAATACCTCAAAGATCAAAATTTTTAAAAATCTACAGTTTGTACACAGCTGTAGTAATCATATTTGCTGTTAAAATACTGCCAGGATCTCTCCCACCTCCCCCAAGTGAGGTTAAGGCCCCCACTGTTTGACTAAATTCACAGCACTGGCACACATGTCTTAACACAATTAGTTATATTTAGCTTTCAACACTCACTACACACATTTCTGCCCTGAAGCTTCCTTTTTCTCCCATTGGTGTTTAAATATTAGTTTCTTCATTGTGTCATTTCCCTCAACAATTATCTTTGGTGTGAACTGTGTTCATGGTTTCTTCCTCTGCTAAGGAGTAAAGTAAATCTGCCCTTGTAATTACAGTTTCTGGCCTAATGCAAAAATATATTAGAAGCCAGAATTTCCATGATTTCACCTCCAAACCTGCTCTATCGTATTTTAAAATAATTTTTAGATATTTCCATCTGGGTACCATTTAATCTCCATAGTTCAATATTCAGTAAATCGAATTTGTCATCTTTTCTCGCAACTGTCCTTTCTTTCTGTCAAATCTATTTCATAACTTCTGACAAAATTTTCCAACTCAATCAGTTTCTTTCACCTTAGATTCTTTCACTTATCAATACTACTGATGAAATTTTTTTATCATTTCTTACAACTATTCTTTTTTTTCTGCTTTAACAATTAAATTGAAAGTATCCGTGTTTCTGTTCCTGTTTTATTGATACAGTTATTAACTTAGTGATTCCAAAACTTAAAGAATGGTAAACATTAGTAAATAATGGGAAGACTACACGTCTATATTAAATGGTACCTATCTTTGAGCTTCTATTGCTGTGATAAAAACAGTTACCAAAAGCAACTTGGGGGAGGAAGAGGTTTCTTTTATCATGAACTGTCATACAGTAGCCCAGCCCTGAAAGAAGCGGCGGGGGGGGGGGGGGGGGGAGTAAGAGCTCACAGCAGGAACATCCACGGAGTGGTGCTATCCGCTGGCTTGCTCAGCCTGCCTTCTTATACCATCCAGGGTTACCCATCCAAGACCACACTGTCGGCTGGCCCACTCAGATCACTCATCCATCAAGAACATTTATCACAGGGAGGCCCCACATGAACCTGCGGGGGTTGTCTTCTCGGGTAAGAGTTCCTCTTCTAAAATGACTCTACTTTTTGTCAAGTTGACAATGTGAAAGCTAGCCAGTACTCTACCATGTTAGTTTCTCAAAGGATGTTGAACAACGAACTGAAGGATTCTCCTTCTCTCAAGTTGTCATGAGTATGTGTAGGCAGAGATCTATGCATCACATGTTTTGGTTTCTGAAAGTGTCAGGAGCTGGAGAACCAAAGCAAGTTGGTCTGACCCGTGATGATTCTGTTACCAGGCTTTCTAGAGGAATTTGTAAAGCTTCACCAAGAAGCTACATTATTAATGAAGCTGGCGATAGCATGATTCTTGGCTGCTGTGTTTAGCCTTCCTAGGAGCCTTTCTACCTCTCCCATGCTTACTAACTCATACTTTAGCATTCCCTCCTTTAGTTCTTATTATCCTGAGGCAACATTCAAAGCTCAAAGCTTTTTACTTTTCACAGAGTTCCATTGTCTTACATTTGCTAATTCTTTTTTTTTTTTTCAATGCAGTTTATTCAGGAACCTTGAACAATCATCGGACCCTGGGGAAAGCCAGACCACAGCTTAAATAGCCTCTGGGTAGCCAACCCCAGCGTGCCACGTGGGCAATGCAGATAGGTCCACATACATGGAAGCAAGCCAGATCCTCAGCCTTAGCCAAATGTGGAGTTGTTCGTGACAGAGAGCACTCACCATCGGGAAGGTGGAAGGCAGAAACCAGCTCCATCTTTAAGGCACGGCATTACGCAGCTCTCTACAGTTACCCCTTTGTGTTTTAGATGCATCAGGCAAGAGTAGAGGTCTGATCTCTGATATTAGAAATAAATTGGGACTTTGTACTGATGTTCATTTAGGTGTCATCCACCCAAAGAGCATCAGACCCGTCTGATACCTTTTTCTCAGAGGCGGGACCTGGGGCATCAACCTGCATGCAATCAGACTTGCTCTTCTCTGGGTCCAAAGCGGCTGACCCTGAGTGCAGTGCTTAGCCTCGCATCCAGAGCATAACATTTTAGCTTTTTATGGTAGCCAACCATGCTTGGGGAGACTGTCCTGTTTCAATGGCTGTAAGGCCTGAATGATCATGGCTGCATTACGCTGTTGTGAGACTCTAATCTTGCATATATACCACAGGCAAACCAAGGAGACCAACACCAGAAGGCCTGGTAATGCTCCCATGACCGCCCATTCCTTCAGATGATTCATGGCTGCAGCAATCCATGATGATAATCCTGTGGCTAGTCCTGCATCCACTCTGGTAGAATTTACTGTGATAATGGCCACTCTCAGCTGCTCCATCGTAGTATCGAATTCTCCAGTCCAATTACCTAAAATATAGCTAGCCAGTTGTTTAGACAGATTTGCAGCACAGGAAAAATTCTCATCTTATATGCTAGTGACACAAAGTCCAGCATACTTTCATTGATAGCCAGGTTGAGCGATTTGCCATAGGGTATCAATTTGCTCCTGCACGAGGTCAATCCTCTGATTGAATACCATCAAGCCTCCTTCTTTTAGTTGAGCATTAATTCCTTTTTGTACATCTAAGGCATGAGCTACATTGGCTAAAAGATTATTCAGGGTCTGAGCAGTCTGCACAGTATGACTCATGGCTAATGCCACAGTGGTAGCTCCAACAGCTGCCAATGAGATGGCAGTAACAATGGCGGCTGTAGTTCCAAGATTGCTTTTCTGTCTGAAGAGAGTCATAGCGTGAGGGGCATCAACGGGCACAGGCACCCAGCAAGGCATGCGAGTAACTAGGGCATACCTAAATTTACTAGCATTCCAGCATTGGGCAAAAAAGCAAGTATTATTACCACAATTACTTGGCTCTATCTGGCTAATAATGAATAAAAATGGGGGATATAAACAAACAGGTGTGGGCTTATAGGAAATATTATGAGAAGCCTTAACTCCCTCGTTGGAACATCCTGCATCAGTTCTAGAACTAGCAATACAGGTGTCCGAGGTCTGAGTAGGTTCAGGAGACCATTGCCCCCAGGGGCGAGACCTGCTCCATGTAAATTGACTAACTCAATGTTTTCCTCCACTTTTGAAAGCCATTTAAGGTTCTTAAATTATTTTTCCCTTTTTTTTAAAAATTTTTCATCAATTACACTTTATTCATTCTGCATCCCCCCATAAGCCCCTCCCTCCTCCCCTCCCAATCCCACCCTCCCTCCTCCCTCTGCTTGCATGCCACTCCCCAAGTCCACTGATAGGGGAGGTTCTCCTCTCCTTTCTGATCTTAGTCTATCAGTTCACATCAAAAGTGGCTGCATTGTCCTCTACTATGGCCTGGTAAGGCTGCTCCCCCCCCAGGGGGAGGTGATCAAAGAGCAGGCCAATCAGATTATGTCAGAGGCAGTCCCTCTTCACATTACTATGTAACCCAATTGGACTCTGAACTGCCCTGGGCTACATCTGTGCAGGGGTTCTGGGTTATCTCCAAGAATAGACCTTGGTTGGAGTATGAGTCTCTGGGAAGTTCCCTGTGTCCAAATTTTCTTGTTCTGTTGCTCTCCTTGTGGAGACCCTGTCCTCTCCAGCTCTTACTAGTTCCCAGTTCTTACATAAAATTCCATTCACTCTGTCCAACAGTTGGCCATCAGGCTCAGCATCTGCTTTGATCATCTGTAGGGCAGAGGCTTTCAGAGGCCCTCTGTGGTAGGTTCCTAGGTTGTTTCCTGTTTTCTTCTTCTTCTGATGTCCATCCTCTTTGCCTTTCCGGATGGGGATTGGACATTTTAGTTAGGGTCCTCTCTCTTGCTTAGTTTCTTTAGATGCACAGGTTATAGTGGGTTTGTCCTATGTTGTATGTCTATATGAGTGAGTATATACCATGTGTGTCTTTTTGCTTATGGGACAACTCACTCAGGATGATCCTTTCCAGATCCCACCATTTACCTGCAAATTTCATGATTTCCTTATTTTTCATTGCTGAGTAATATTCCATTTTGTAGATGTACCACAATTTCTGCATCCATTCTTCAGTTGAGGGGCATTTGGGTTGTTTCCAGCTTCTGGCTATTACAAATAAAAATGCTAAAAACATGGATGAGCAAATGTCCTTTTTGTGTATTTGAGCCTCTTTTGGATATATGCCTAGGAGTGGTATGGCTGGATCTTGGGGAAGCACTATTCCTAGTTGTGTGAGAAAGTGCCAGATTGATTTCCAGAGTGGTTGTACAAGTTTACATTCCCACCAGCAGTGGAGAAGGGTTCCCCTTTCTCCACAACCTCTCCAGCATGTGTTGTCACTTGAGTTTTTGATCTTGGCCATTCTCATGGGTGTAAGGTGAAATCTCAGGGTTGTTTTGATTTGCATTTCCCTAATGGCTAGTGAGGTTGAGCATTTCTTTAAGTGCTTCTCTGCCATTCGGTATTCCTCTACAGAGAATTCTCTGTTTAGCTCTGTTACCCATTTTTTAAGTGGATTACTTGGTTTGCTGCTTTTCAGCTTCTTTAGTTCTTTATATATACTGGATATGAGTCCTCTGTCAGATAAAGGGTTGGTGAAGATTCTTTCCCAATCTGTAGGTAGTCGCTTTGTTTTGGTGATGGTCTCCTTTGCTTTGCAGAAGCTTTTCAGTTTCATGAGGTCCCATTTATTGATTGTTGCTCTTAGAGCCTGTGCTGTTGGTGTTCTGTTCAGGAAGTTTTCTCCTGTACCAATGAGTTCTACGGTATTCCCCACTTTTTTTTCTAGCCGATTTAATGTGTCAGGTTTTATGTTGAGGTCTTTGATCCACTTGGACTTCAGTTTTGTGCAGGGTGATAAGTATGGATCTATTTTCATTTTTCTACATGTAGACATCCAGTTGGACCAGCACCATTTGTTGAAGATGCTATCTTTTTACATTGTATGGTTTTGGCGTCTTTGTCAAAGATCAGGTGTCCATAAGTGTGTGGGTTTATTTCTGGGTCCTCTGTTCAGTTCCATTGATCCACTCTTCTGTTATTATGCCATTACCATGCAGTTTTTAAAACTGTTGCTCTATAGTACAACCTAAGATCAGGGATGGAGATACCTCCAGAAAATCTTTTATTGTAGAGGATTGTTTTAGCAATTCTGGGTTTCTTGTCATTCCATATGAAGTTGAGAATTTTTCTTTCCAGGTCTGTAAAGAATTGTGTTGGTAATTTGATGGGAATTGCATTGAATCTGTAGATTGCTTTTGGTAAAATGGCCATTTTTACTATGTTAATCCTGCCAAGCCATGAGCATGGGAGATCTTTCCATCTTCTCATATCTTCTTCTAATTCTTTCTTCAGAGACTTGAAATTTTTTCATACAAGTCTTTGACTTCCTTGGTTAGGGTTACTCTGAGGTACCTTATGTCATTTGTGGCTATTGTGAAGGGTGTTGTTTCCCTAATTTCTTTCTCAACCCTTTTGTCTTTTGTATACAGGAGGGCTACTGATTTTTTTGAGTTAATTTTGTATCCAGCCACTTTGCTGAAGGTGTTTATCAGCTGTAGGAGTTCCCTGGTAGAGTTTTTGGGGTCACTCACGTATACTATCATATCATCTGCAAATAGTGATAATTTGACTTCTTCCTTTCCAATTTGTATCCCCTTGATCTCCTTCAACTGTCTTATTGCTCTAGCAAGGACTTCCAGAACTATGTTGAAGAGATATAGATAGAGTGGGCAGCCTTGTCTTGTCCCTGATTTCAGTGGGATTGCTTGAAGTTTCTCTCCGTTCAGTTTGATGTTGGCTATAGGTTTTCTGTATATTGCCTTTACTATGTTTAGATATGTGCCTTGTATCCCTGATCTCTCCAATACTTTGAACATGAATGGATGTTGGATTTTGTCAAAGGCTTTTTCAGCATCTAGGGAGATTATCATGTGTTTTTTTTTTCTTTCAGTTTGTTAATATGGTGGATCACATTGATGGATTTCCTTATATTGAACCACCCCTGCATACCTGGGATGAAGCCTACTTGGTCATGGTGGATGATATCTTTGATGTGTTCTTGTATTCGGTTTGCGAGTATTTTGTTGAATATTTTTGCATCAATGTTCATAAGGGAGATTGGCCTGAAGTTCTCTTTTTTTGCTGGGTCTTTGTGAGGTTTAGGTACCAAGGTGACTGTGGCTTCATAGAATGAGTTTGGTAATGTTGCTTCTGTTTCGATTTCGTGGAATAGTTTGAAAAGAACTGGAGTTAGCTCTTTTTGGAATGTTTGGTAGAATTCTGCGCTGAAACCATCAGGTCCTGGGCTTTTTTTGGATGGGAGACTTTTGATGACTGCTTCTATTTCCTTGGGAGATATAGGACTATTTAATTTATTTACCTGGTCCTGATTCAGCTTTGGTAAGTAGAATCGATCAAGAAAATTGTCCATTTCATTTAAATTTTCAAATTTTGTTGCATATAGACTTTTGAAATAAGTCGTAATGATTGCTTGGATTTCCTCAGTGTCTGTAGTTATGTCCCCCTTTTCGTTTCGGATTTTGTTGATTTGGATGGTGTCTCGCTGCTTTTTAGTTAGCTTGGCTAAGGGTTTGTCTATCTTGTTGATTTTCTCAAAGAACCAGCTCTTGGTTTCATTGATTCTTTGAATTGTTTTATTTGTTTCTAATTGATTAATTTCAGCCCTGAGTTTGATTATTTCCAGCCGTCTGCTCCTTCTTGGTGTGTCTGCTTCTTCTTTTTCTATGGTTTTTAAGTCAGCCATTAAGTTGCTTGAATGCGCTGTCTCAAATTTCTTCTTGAAGGCACTTAGTGCTATGAACTTTCCTCTTAACACTGCGTTCATTGTGTCCCACAAGTTTGGGTATGTTGTGTCTTCATTTTCATTGAGTTCTAGGAAGATTTTAATTTCTTTCTTTATTTCTTCCCTGACCCAGCTGTCTTTTAGTAGCAAGTTGTTCAGTTTCCATGTATGTGTAGGCTTTTTGCTATTTTTGTTGTTACTGAAGTCCAGCTTTATTCCATGGTGATCAGACAGGATACAAGGGATTATTTCAATCTTCTTGTATCTGTTGAGGCTTGCTTTGTGACCAACTATGTGGTCTATTTTGGAGAAGGTTCCATGAGGTGCTAAGAAGAAGGTAAATTCTTTTGTGTTTGGGTGTAAGGTTAACTGTAAATGTCTGTTAGGTCCATTTGAGACCATTTTCTATTAGAGATATTGTTTCTTTGTTTAATTTCTGTTTAGTTTACCTGTCCTTTGTTGAGAGTGGGGTGTTGAAGTCTCCCACTATTAATGTGTGGGGATCTATGTGTGGTTTAAGTTTTATCAATGTTTCTTTCACAAATGTGGGTGCCGTTGTATTTGGGGCATAGATGTTCAGGATTGAGATGTCTTCTTGGTGGAATTTTCCCTTGATGAGTATGAAGTATCCTTCCCCATCTTTTTTGATTAATTTTGGTTGAAAGACTATTTTATCAGATATTAGAATGGCTACTCCTGCTTGCTTCTTGCGTCCATTTGCTTGAAAAGCAGTCTTCCATCCCTTTACCCTCAGGTAATGTCTATCTTTGTGACTTAGGTGTGTTTCTTGTATACAACAGATTGCTGGGTTTTGTTTACGCATCCATTCTGTTAGTCTTTGTCTTTTTATTGGAGAATTAAGTCCATTGATACTGAGAGAGATTAATGACCAGTGGCTGTTAGATGCTTTGAATTTGATGTTGGCTGTGGTCATACGGTTGTGTGCTTGGTTGCTTTTTGTTTTACTGTAGTGGGGTTATTTATTTCCTGTGTTTTCTTGAATGTAGCTAGCTTTCTTGGGTTGTATTTTCCCTTCTAGTGTCTTCTGTAATGCTGGATTTGTTTGTAGGTATTGTTGAAATTTGTTTTTGTCATTGAATATCTTGTTTTCTCCGTCTATGAGGACTGAGAGTTTTGCAGGGTATAGTAGCCTGGATTGACATCTATGTTCTCTTAGGGTCTGCATGATATCAGTCCAGGCCCTTCTGGCTTTCATAGTCTCTGTTGAAAAGTCAGGTGTGATTCTAATGGGTTTGCCATTATATGTTAGTTGGCCTTTTTCTCTTGCAGCTTTTAGTATTTTTTCTTTGTTCTGTATACTTATGGTTTTGATTATTATGTGGCGGGAGGATTTTCTTTTCTGGTCTAATTTATTGGGTGTTCTATAGGCCTCTTGTATTCTTATTGCCCTCTCCTTTATGTTGGGGAAATTTTCTTCAATGATTTTGTTGAAAATATTTTCTGGGCCTTGGTGCAGGGAATCTTCTTTTTCCTCTATTCCTATTATTCTTAGGTTTTCTCTTTTTATGTTGTCTTGAATTTCTTGGACGTTTTGTGTCAGGAATTTTTTAGATTTAACATTTTCTTTGACAGATACATCTATTTCTTCCATTGTATCTTCCACACCTGAGATTCTTTCTTCCATTTCTTGTAGCCTATTGGTTATGCTAACCTCTGTAGTTCCTGCTTTCTTCCCTAAGTTCTTTCTCTCCACAATTTCTTCCATTTGTGTTTTTTTTAATTTTTCCAATTCTATCTTCAGGTCTTGAGCTATTTTGTTGGTTTCCTTCCCCTGTCTGACTGTATTTTCATGTTTTTCTGTCAATTCCTTCAGCTGTTTGTTTGAACAATCCACTGTTTCTTTTATTTCATTCAGTGATTTAAGCTTTTCCTCTCTAAAGGCCACAGACTGTTTGGCTGCAGCTTCCCGTATTTCTTCATGGATGGCCATAATCTCCTTGTCTTTAATTTCCTCCATTTCTTTACGGATAGCCATGATCTGTTTGTTTTTATCTTCCTCTAATTCTTTTCGTATTTTATTTGTTTCCTCTGTTATCTTCTTTATGAGCTTAGATGTTAGGTCATCTCCTTGAATTTCATTTATGCTGGGGTGTCTAGGGCTATTTGCCCCTGGATAACTGGGTTCTGGAGATGCCATATTGCTCTGGATTTTGTTGGTTGAACTTTTACTCTGTCCTCTACCCATTGGGCTATCTTAGTTGTTTGAATTTAGTTTCTTTGTTCCTGGACTCTTGTAGTGGAGACAATCTCTTTGGCAGGAAGATGGTTTTTCCTGAAGGAAGCCTTTCCAGTTTTTTGGGTATAGTCACTGGATGTCCGGTGTTTTTCAGGAGTTGCTACAGCTCACCTCAGGCATAGAGACCTGGGTAGTAACTGTGGTCCTGATTAGTCGAGAGGGCTCTCCTCTCACTGGGAGAAGTCCTGGAGACAGCTGCCCTCCTTCTGGGTTTCTTGCTGTAAATTTAGTGATCAACTGCTGTAACCTGTGTGTCCCGTGGTTTGGTCGGTTTTGTTAAGGATAACTGGTTGCCCCTTGGAGCAGTATCTGGGGGGTTGATCTCAGGGTTCCCGGTCTTTTGTAGGTCTGAGGTTGGGGCTCTGTGCCCCAGAACCCAAGAGGTAATCTGTGGCGGGTGAGTACTGCTCTTGTGTCTTGGGGCGCACAGTTCTGCCTGTAAGGTGTATTTGGTACAATGCAGGCCTCTGGGCTGGTGGAGCGTGTGCCCACCTGCTAGTCTGTGGAAGCTGAGTTTCTGATCACTCTGTGCTCCCTGTTTGGGCCCCGATCTGTGATGGCTAGGCGTACTTACCTGTCTGCTATCTGCAGGCTGCTAGACTTTCCCTAGGTGACCCCAGCAGCATGGTTTCTTCTTTCCCTGTGGGGTCCTCCGTGGACAGGGGTTCCCAGTCCCTGTTGTACTGGGACGCGCAGCTTGTGTGTACTGCTGAGCTGAGCGCAAAGCTCTCCATGCGTGGCAGGAGCTCAGTTGTGTTGGCGGTGGGTACCCGCCGTCCTAGAGACCTTCCAGGGAAAGACTGGGTGACCCATGATCAGTCTGGCAACTTTGCTTCCCAGTGGGGTCTCCCCGCGACTGGGATTCCCAGCCTCAGGCACCCTTGTGCTCAAGGATCAGCCTGGGAAAGTGATTGGGACACGGACGCTTGCGGCTCCAGCCCGGAGACACAAAGCCCGTGTTACCCGGGATTTCTTCTGGGTTCTGGCTGGGTAGCCGTGAGTGGACCAGACCCACCGTTGGAGCCTCCCCTCACCTGGGAAACACGATTGATGTAGTTTCAGAGCCCAGAGTTCAGTCTCCTGGTCTCTGCAAGGCGAGTGCTGTCCTGCTTTTCAAAGGCGGTGCTCTTCAGGCGCCGCTATCTTGGCTCCCTCCCATTTGCTAATTCTTTATACAGCAAGAAGTTAATCAGATTCGTGCATTCATTCACTCATTCATTAATTCTCTCTTAGTTAATTAATTAATTCTCTTTTAATTAAGTGTCTAATGAGCACCTTTTATTATTAGGATTAGGATTATTTTAGTCACTAAAAATTAAAACTAAAACAATAGCCCTTGAAAAGATACAGATAGCTACTTTGATATCTTCTCCTTTGACCCTTCCATTACATCAGGTTCATTGAAGAGCATTATATCAGAATTAAGAGCACGATCAGAAGAAAGATTGTCTGTGTTCAGATCTTAGCTGTAACACTCTAAGTAAACAAAAAATACATATATATTAACTCTTTGTATGTAGTTGTATCTGTTATAAAAATGAGAGTATTTAACTACCTGGGAAAGTCTGAGGTACACATTAGGAAATGCCTCAAGCTTTTAAAAATAATCATATATATATATGATATATCATATATATCACATATATATATGTATATATCTCACTTAACTAAATACTATTAAAACTAAAAGCAGAGTATTACATGCAGCCCGGACTTTGCAATCTCAAGACCATACATAAATATAAAAGTCATGCCTTAGTGGTACATCTTATCTGTCTCTGTATTAAGTGAGATTATTTGATATCATTTCTTTGATTGGATCACTGACAACTCTAGGGTATCTCATATCTTTTAGTAATCTTTTAGTAATCTTTACAAGTAATTTAGGGTATCTCATATCTTTTAGTAATCTTTTAGTAATCTTTACAAGTAATTTTTGAGTCAGGCAAAACCAAGTTTGGAGCTTTCTTTGTGCCATCTGATCTTGTAAGAAGTGGGATATGGTTCCAATTGTCTACTCTGTGGTGACTGGGTCCTTACTGCATGGCAAACATTACTCTAGGCTCTAATGACACAGTAGTGAGTCAAAAAGACATGGCCCTAGCCATTGCTGGTTACTGTATTTTGAGAAAGAGACAAAAAAAATATGTGCAAAACAATGAAGAAAACTATGGTTGTAGCTACCTCTGTGGATGATTTTTGTGGATTTCCTAGTTTCTAGGAAATTTCCTAGGACTGGAAGTCATCTTGGTGAAAGGATCTCAGAGCGCATTGTGAGAACTAAGTAGACCATGTACATTTGCTGTTCATTACCAAAAGGAAGGAAGGAAGGGAGGGAGAGAGGGAGGGAGGAAGGAAGAAGGGAAGGGAGGGAGGAAGAAAGAAGGGAAGGGAGGAAGGAAGAAAGGAAGGAAGGAAGGAAGGGAGGGAGGGAGGGAGGGAGGGAGGGAGGGAAGGAGGGAGGAAGAAAGGAAGGAAGGAAGGGAGGGAGGGAGGGAGGGAGGGAGGAAGGAAGGAAGGAAGGAAAAGAAAAAGGCAGTGGTAACAGTTTTACTAGGAGAAAGTGCTCACAGCGAAGTGAATTTTTAGCCTCAGCAGTCATTGTAGCATGACTGGCAGCTAGATAGATCAGCAGTAGCCTTCTTGGGATTTGATTTTCTATCTAAGGCTACATTTTTTTCCTTCTATTTAGGCCAAGGTACCACTGCTTTTTTTTTTCCCCAGGTCAGCATGCTTTGCCACATTAGGATACTCCTAAAATATTTTACTTTACTACAGCTCTGCTTCCCAAATATTCAAGGCATTCCCCACAGGCGGTATTCTCAACTTTTCAGAACTGGTTAATAGATCTGACAGCCTTACCCAGAGCACTGGGAAAGGCTAATCTGTTGAGAATTTTCTTTTATTTCTGAAGTCTTATCGAGATCATTTTTTTTTCCTCTGGTTGGGGAGGGGATTACGCCTTTACTTACTTATCTTCCTTTGTCTCAACTTCATTTCCTCATATCTATTACAAATCTTGTCCTCAAAATAGTTAACTATATATATATATATATTAACATATATATATATATACATATATTTTTAAAGAAAGTACAGTATTCTAGCAATTGACCATCACTCAGGCCTCTGCACTGTATCATGCAAAGAGACATCAAAGGATTGGTCTCAGAAGCTCTGGTACAGGGATCAAAGTAAGATCACTGCAAATACTCATACCCACATCTCAGCAAGTGAGAAATATGTGGAGGCTACTATAAAAACCTAAAAAGATTTATAATAAAGATTTTGACACTTTCATGTAAGTATTGTGATCAAACTCAGCCCCCATTTCTCTCTCTTGTTCTTTCTCTACTTCCACTGATCTCTGTCTTATTCTCAACTAATGCCCTTCCTACTGCCATGTCTTTTGTGTGTGTGCTTGCTTTCAAGGCTTGTGCAGGTAGCCATAGCTACCATGTGTCCATGAATGCAATGGTCACAGATATTCAGAATTCAGTGTTTCACAGCACTCCATCTCATCCTCCTGTGCTGATGAGCTTCCCTTTTCATTTGCAATGTTATGGGGAAATCATTTTAACATCTTAGGAAATCAATAAAATTTCACATTTGTGATGTTAAGGTTCTTTCTTCTTTGGGATGGGTTAGAACCTAAAACTCTATTACATACAGAATGGTAAAATCTTGAAAACTGCCAATTAACCAATAGTTAAACCAGCAGGATTCCCTCCAGAAATGGATGGATGTCAGAAGTGCTTTGTCTTTTGGGGTTGACTATGTTTTGATGTTGAATATTTCCATATTGATCTCAAGTCCTGAATTTTAGATCCAACTGCACTATCATTTGTAGATTTGAATGCTGATATCAGAAGGCTTATGTAGTTATAGCTTGCTGAAAATGTTAGTAATCTGTATAAATGCTTTCATTTTTTGAATGTGCTTACACCATTGCTGAGAGAAATATACAAATGGTGATACAAGTGGAGAATTATCATGGTTTTTCTCTGCCTTCATATGTCAAAGGTAATCGAATTCTTAGCTGAGGTCTTCCACAACTCCATCCTCTGTGTCACCTGACAGGTCTCTCCCATTGACTCCTGTCCATACCTATGACAGCTGACAGAAGTCTCAGAAACTCCTAATTTATTAAGTTTCTTCCTATACCTTGTTCATTTCTTACCATATCTCAGATTAATTATTCACTACTCAGACAGGTGAAAAGAAGTGAAGTATTACTGTTTTCTTAAAATTCTTGAATATCCTCCTGGCAATAGTTAAAGAGACACCTTATTGGTAATGTTATTCTTATTTCAGTGAGGGGCAGAGCAGATGGCAGTTTTGTTCATCTTAGCTTGATGTGTGGCTTGGTGGCCAAAGTTGCTTTATGTGCAGGACACATCAAAATCAAATCCAAGCAGTGCAGCACAGGAGGAGGAAGACAGACATAGAGCTGCTGACTGCTATGCCCCCCACAGAACTGCTTAGGCACTGCATGTGGGAGCATGGCCTCTGGGTTGTCTGCCAGACAATGTCACACAGGTATGGCCAGCTTGCAGTGGGAGGCACCACAATGTGCAAGTATGTTGTGGGTAGACAGAAGAGATAAGAAGTGGAATAGCTTGAGCAATATGAAGACAGATAGAACTGGAGACTCAAGGATGGAAAACAGTGGAATAGTAACCTGTTGTGAGTGGCCAACCCTGACACCTGGAGCTATGGTGATATCATAGACTGAGTGATTGCTAACTGAGGGCCATGTCTGGGTCCATGGCTACACAGCAGCAGGGGTCACTGTTGATGTTTGTGGCTCATATTACCATTAAAGAAGGTGGGGACACCAGAGTTGTGGCAGTTGCTAAGGACCACATGGAAATGCAGCTACTGTCCTTCAGTAGCTGCATTGCTCCAGAGAGCTGGTCTCACTGGGGGCTGCACTCTGGGAGAGTGGTCCCTGTTCCTTGCCTGGGCAGCACAGTAGGTCTGGCCCTGGTAAAGGGGTGCCCCAACAGTGTAAACATGGGACAGTTAGCCTGCCACTCATCTGCTGTGAGGTGGTGTGTGTGTGTAGGAGTGATACCCTCTCTCCTCTTCCCCCACACCAGCTGCAGCAGTCTGGAGAGCTGGCCCTGTCCCTCACCAGCTGCAACACTTGGTATACCCTGTTCTTGCCTGGGCGGCACAATTGTCTTGGGCCTGCTCTAGGTGTACAAGTGAGCCAGCCCCAAAAGCAAGAGCATGGGAGTGCTGCCCCTGTGACCAGTTGGTCTGAGGTGGTGTGGGTGTGTGATGTCCTTCCACCTCAACATCTGTGGTAGTCAGAGAGCTTGACCCAGGACATAAGAGTAGGAGTGCTAGCCCTGCTCTCTCACTGGATGTAGTACACAGGAGAACAGGTCCTGCGTCTTGCCTGAGCAGTACATTAGAGCGGCTCTGACGGCTATGGGTAAGCCAGCCCTGAGGGTATGGTGGTGAGACAGCTGGTCCATCCCCTCTAAGCCTGTAGCACTTGAAAGGATGGGCCACACATATTGACTAGGCAGCACAGTGGAGCTGGCCTTGGAGGAGTGGGTGCAACTGTACCAGCTCTAGGGCATGAGAGTAGGAGAGCTGACCCTGTCTTTTGCCAATGGCAGCATTGTGTAGCCTAGCCAGGGCACCTCGAAGATAAGGGAGAACTGGCATGCTGACAGGCCCAGATCCAGAGCTCTGAGGTGGCCCACCCCCAAATCTATATCATCTGGAACTGTTGGGACATGTGAAAGGGCCAGTCCTGCTGATCCAAAGCTGTAGGATCTCCATAACACAGGCAACAACAAGATAAACTGGAGGAAGCCTGGTGAGGGGTCAGATATTGATGGTGTAACAGAAGACAGAGACCTTGAACCAGACTATTGACTCATTACAATGAACATTTGCAAGGGAAGAGATGTGGACAGAGGGATATACTGTGGTACACATGGTGACACACTACAGCTTCCACTATAAGATGTCTTCTATGCTGTGTGTGTATGTCTGTGTTTTATTTTGATAGGGGAGGGAAGGGCAGATATGAAGGGATGGGGAGATGAGCAGAACTAGAGAGCATGATGCGAAACTCACAAAGTTCTTAAAAATTCTTGAATATATGATATTATCCATACTTTAGGAATCCTGGGCCGGTTTTGAAAAGAATGAATACAGTAGAAGAGATATGTCTGCCTTACAGAATCTTTTGATTTGAGTGACACAGTCACAATGTTCAGCAGACTTTTGACAGTTTTCTAAGAAGTATACATAATTCCTGTTTATAAGCTATTACTGCACTAGAAATCTCAGCCTCTGGCATGTTGTCTGTTTGGGGTGACTATGAACTGTGTTGTTTCACTAGTGATAGGGGAGCAGGCCTATTTGCATTTTACTAGCTTTTGCCGACTGTCTGCCTCTTGTTCTACAGTCTAAAGTGGGTCCTTCACTGCATTTGGCTGTCACATCACAGCTGTCTTCTGTGAGTTTCCCAGGCTTTTCTTTCTCTTCATCAACTTGAACAGTAATCAGTTTGTCTAATGCCTTTCTCTTGAGTGTGCTGGAGTTTTGGATATCTATCTAAAAGAATGTCTTTGTCTGGTTAAGATGAAGCCTGCTGGATCTTTAAAAATCTGTTTTTCCATTTCCATATTCTGTAACAAATACTTTTATGTTGAAAAAAATCTTAAATATTCTAACAAGTTTTGCCTATTTGCCTCTCTGTTTTATAATTTGCTAACCCATAGTTCTTTATTCTTTGAAAGGAGATAAATAATCACTTGAATCCTTCCTAGGATCTAACATAATCCAAAGTCAACTTTGTAACAAATATTTGCTCAATTTCAAAATAGAAGCAACCAGGCACTGACTGCTTCACACAGAACATTTACATCAATATACCAAAAGTTGTCACACCTTTGAGCTATTCCTGCCCTCTGTAGGTTTCCTGGAACTGGTATAAGCTAATGTGCAGGGGTGGCTTTTCTAATACTAATCAGTCAAAGAAACAATCATAATAACCATCAATGTCTGACACTGAAAATCATATGCAATGCATTTATGCAAAATTATTCTAAAAATTCCAGCAAAACACACAATATATTTGAAATTGAAATTATATATTTTGATTTACTTTAGTCAAAAATATTAGTGTTGGGACCTTATAAGATTTCCCCTTTCTGTGTTAGCACATTTATTGTTGTCATTGTTCAGGACTTATTTAGACAGTCACGTTGAGACTTAAAGGTGTAGCTTTTCCTGACATTTCTAGGAGACACAGTCTCAAAACAGATTTCTTTTATCTCTGGTTCTTACAGTCATTCCTACCTCTTGTTGGGGATGTTCTCTAAGTCGTAGGTGCATTAGTTGTGCTGTGAGATATATCAGATGGGTTAGCCCTAAAATCATATTCTTGTAAGTAATATATTGACAGAAGAGGCTGCATTTATGCATTTATGCATTTAGGAATATATAAAGATGTATCAACAATTAGAGAAACAAAGGCCATAAATTTGACAGAAATCAAGTTGGTGGTGTATCTGAGAAGGATTGAAGGTAGGAAAGAGAACAGGAAAAATGATGTAATTGCATTTCAATTTTAAAAATAAAAATTAACATAAAAGAAAACTTTGTAAAATTACTAAAACTCCCCATTGCTGATGAAAACATTTATGAACATTAACCATAATCTGTGAAATATATTTTTGGTAGTTTGAATGAGAATTCCCCAATAGGCTCAGATTTTGCATGCTTAGTCCCCAGTTGATGAACTGTTTGGAAAGGATTAAGAGGTATGATTTTGTTGGAGCAGGTTTGTCACTAGGGGTGAGCTCTGTGGTTTCAAAATCTCATACCAGGCCAAGTCTCTATCTGTCTTTCTTTCTTTCTTTCTTTCTTTCTTTCTTTCTTTCTTTCTTTCTTTCTTTCTTTCTTTCTCTCTGCCTGTATGCTGCCATGCTTTACACAATGATGATAATAAACTAACCTTTTCAAACTGCAAGGGAACCTCCAATTAAACGCTTTATTTAAAAAGAGTTGTCTTAATCTTAGTGTTTCTTCACAGCAATAGAGCAATGACTAAGACAATAGTCAAAGTTAATGTTTATTATATTAACTGCTTCTCATTTAATTTTAACAAAAGGTTTACAATTATGTTCAGTCGAGTCCAACTTGTACCCTTTCTGAATTGCTACAGAAGAATTGCTTATACCTAAAAAAAAAAAACCAACAATAATAAACAAAGGGAACATAAAATTTATGCTCACAGGTATAGTCTTGTCATATTTTGACAAATTCCTCAAAAAATGTACATATTACTGTTTGCTGCAACAGCAAATATTTATATTCATAAACCTAGAGAGAGTGTAAATTGTATAAAAGAGATACCAGTTCAGGATTAAGTGGCATTTGCTACTGGAGTTTGTTTTTTTCTGGTTGAGTGAAGGAGAGACAAGGAATTTTACTCAAATTTCTGTGTTGTACATTAAGTGAAAAAGAAATAAGGCAGTTCTCTGGTATTCATGACAATTGACTATTGCCTATTGTGGTTTGAATGAGATGTCTCTCAAACTGGGCATTTGAAAACAGTTGCTGGCCCTTCGAGGAGAACTAGGAGGTCTGGTATTGTTGGAAGAAGTATGTCATTTGGGGCAGACTTTGAGGTCTTATACCATTTCTGTTATGCTCTCTCTCTGTTTGTCTGTCTGTCTGTCTTTCTGTGTCTTTTTCTCCCCAGCCTCTGCTTGCAGATAAAGATACAAGCTCTCTGCCTTTCCTGTCCTGTTGTCTTTGCTCCATAATGACAGACTCTAAGCCATAAATCCAATTAAATATGTTATTTCATAAATTTCCTTAGTCATGGTGTTTTGTCATAGGAAAAAAAAACTAAGACAATAATGAAAGATGTTCATCAAAGGATGGGTAGCACAGGGGAAAAAGTGCTTTCCAAGCATGAAAACCTGAGTTCAGATTTGGAGAATGCACATAAAGCTGTAATCTCAGTGCTCTCACAATAAGATCAGAGATAGACACAGGAGACTCTCTAAAAGCTGTAAACCAGCTAGCCTGGAGTACACAGCACTGTACTTCAAGAGACACTGTCTCCAGTAAAAGGTGTGAACCAAGACAGAGACTTCCCTCTGACTTCCACATGCATTATGAAACAACACACATCCACACTCATACACAGAAATATGTGTGTATATACATATGTACACACATACACAAACGCACATATATATAGAGAGAGAGAAGAGAGGGAGGGAGAGAAATAGAAATAAACAGGGGGAGGAAGATTGTCATTCATTATTCCATTTTTTTTAAATTATTTTTATTTTTGTTAATTACAGTTTATTCACTTTGTATCCCCCCATAGCACCCTCCCCTCCCTTCCCACCCATGCCCCTCCCCAAGTCCACTAATAGGGAAGGTCCTCCTCCCCTTCCCTCTGATCCTAGTCTATCAGGTCTCATCAGAAGTGGCTGCATTGTCTTCCTCTGTGGCCTGGTAAGGCTGCTCCCCCCTCGGGGCGAGGTGATCAAAGAGCAGGTCAATCAGTTCCTGTCAGAGACACTCCCTGTCCCCATTACAATGAACTCACTTGGACAGTTAACTGCCATGGGCTACCTCTGTGCAGGGGTTCCAGGCGATCTCCACGAGTGGTTTTTGGCTGAAGTATCAGTCTCAGAAATCTATGCCCAGATTTCTTTGGATCTGTTGCTATTTTTGTGGAGCTCCTATCCTCTCCAGGTCTTACTATCTCCCACTTCTTTCCTAAGATTCCCTGCACTCTGCCCAAAGTTTGGCTATGAGTCTCAACACCTGCCTCGATACCCTGCAGGGTAGAGCCTTTCAGAGGCCCTCAGTGGTAGGCTCCTGTCCTGTTCCTTGTTTCCTCCCTCCTCCAATGTCCATCCTCTTTGCCTTTCTGAATAGAGATTTACCATCTTAGCCAGAGTCCTCCTTCTTTTTCAGCTTCCTTAGGTGTACAGATTTTAGTATGTTTATCCTATATTATATGTCTAATATCCATTTATGAATGAGTACAGACCCTGTGTTTTTCTGCTTCTGGGATACTTCACTCCAGATGATCTTTTCCAGTTCCCACCATTTATCTGCAAATTTCATGATTTCCTTCTTTTTTTATTGCTGAGTAATATTCCATTGTGTAGATGTACCACAATTTCTGTATTCATTCCTCAGTTGAGGGGCATTTGGGAAAAGATGGCTTCAATTGGATAAGTGGTTCAAAAGCAGTGTCAATTGACTCTAAGACATTCCTAAAGCATCTCCCTTTTCCCCTCCTTCCCCACACCCTCTGTGTGTGTGTGTGTACATATGGGACACTCACTTGTACCAACAATGATCATCTGCTGCAGCAGCTAGTGGCTGAGATGACAGCAATATCCTATGCTGATCTATAGCTGAGAGAAGCCTCAAGAGAACAAAGAGGCTGAGGAAAGAGGTAGCCAAATTTGCCTGATGCCGAAGCCAGGTTTTCTTAAGTTCACTGTCGGGAGCCGTGACTCAGAGGCCTGCTTTGATATTTAAATCTCGGCGGAGAGATGGCTTTTAGCAGGTCTTTTACTAATGGCAGAGGAGAACTTGCAAGTCCATCTCCTTTTGTTTGTGACAACAGGTGGGATAGCTTGTGAGGGTTACACCTCTTCCTCAGGCTCCTTGTGCAAATTAACCTATTGTTCTGAGATGTTTTACTGACTAAAGTAACTCCTCAAAAAATAAAGTGGTCAGAAGGCTGGAGGCAGAGGATGAGGCAACACTTGAGACTTGCTGCCTGCTGCAGCAGTCTGCCTTTTGCTATGGCTGTTGAGTCTGGACCTTTAAAAAGTTTCCTGTGTGCTGTGTGTTTATTTTATTAATTTTAATCCTCACACCCAACTCAAGAACCGTTCGACTCTGCCCGGCTGGCCCCGGCAGTTCACTACTGTAATCTCATCCCTAAATGAACCCTACAACCAATCAGAGCTCTGTCTAGTCTCTGAAAAGGTGATTACTTCTTCCTAAACATACATGTTAAACCCAACAACAACAATTGTAATAAATGATGCCAAACACTTTATAATCTATATTGGTACATCTTAATGTAATCTCCAGTAATTAAAACATCAAACGGCAGCACATGAAATGGTGTATGTTGTAAGATACATGTATTTTGTTGTATTGTCCCTTTTTTAAAATTAAATTTTATTTATATGTTTATTTATTACAATTTATTCACTTTGTATCCCTGCTGCAGCACTCTCCCTCGTCTCCTCCCAGTCCCATCCACCTTCCCTCTTCTTTCCCTATGCTGGTTCCCTAGTCCCCTGATAGTGGAGGTCCTCCTCCCCTTCTATCTGACTCTAGATTATCATCTCTCATCAAGGCTGGCTGCATTCTTCCTCTGTGGCCTGGTAACTCCCAGGGGGAAGTGATCAAAGAACCGACCACTGAGTTCACTGAGACAGCTCCTGTTCCCCTTACTAGGTAACCCTCTTAGAACCTGAGCAGCCAATAGGCTTCCTTTGAACAGGGGGTTCTAGGTCCTCTCCATGCATGGTCCATGGTTAGAGAGTCAGTCTCTGCAGATGCCCCAGCCCAGGAATTTTAGCTTTGTTGTTCTCCTTGTAGAGTCCCTGTCCCCTTCATGTCTTCCCACCTCCCTCTTCTTCCAAAAAGATTCCAGCACTCTGCACAAAGTTTGGCTAAGAGTTTCAGTATCTCCTTCTATATTCTGGTGGGTAGGGATGGATATAAGCCTTCAAAACAAGTAAAGTGTAGTACATTGAGTGGCCACATGGTGTCAGGCACTACACGCTGCTCTTAACTGAGGGACCAGTTTTGAGCACAGAATTGAAACAAAATATGCTTTCAAAGGCTTTTTTTTCCCAACTGTGATGTTTTCTGTATTGAATACTTTAATACAACTTCCTAAAATTAGGCTAAAAATTTTCATCATTAGAACCATTTTTTCTATTTTTAGTTCTAAAATTACAGATAAAATTACAGTAACACATTAATTTAATCTTCGTGATGATATTTCCCATCTGTTTAGCTAAACTAAGACCTCTCAAGATACTTGGTATATAACTTCACCATCATAGAGTTATTCTGTAAGGAACTGAGTATAGAGGAAAGAGGAGCGAGATGGGCCTGGGTTCAGATCTCTGATGGGCCACTTTCTTTTCATAATATCTTGTTAAAATAAAATAAGATATTTAAAAAATATCTATTACTATCTAAATAGGATAATTTTAAAATACCTACTCTATTTAAGCCTTGGTATCTAAGAGGGACACAAACTTTGTGGTATAACAGAAAGAAGAAAGTGTATGTCAACTTAAAGCATTGAATAGAGTCAAGGTATATTATACATGTAAGAAACTCACTATTTCATGCAGCTAATAGACAATAAGAAGACAGAACATTATAAAAAAAGAAAAATGGTAGAGGAGAAGAGAGGGAGGAAGAAAGAAAAAAAATAAAGAAAGAAGGAAAGAAAGAGAGAAAAAATCCTAACTTATAACCAGGGTTCCATCTAAGAGAGACTTCTCTCTCATTTCCTGTTCCTGATACACATGAAGAATGGTATTATCTAGCCTCCAAAACCATGTACCTTCATCCTCCAAGTTTCTAATACAGCTCCTATGTGGTGAGGTTTTGTTTTGTTTTGTTTTTGTCCCATATTTCCAGTTTCCAAGTGAGGCCTAACTAATGAGACCAACATTCTCCTTAACAGGTAATCTCAAGATAAGCATCCTTCATCAGCCCTGTATGGTGAGGCTTGCTAAGGCAGGCACCCCTTGTTTTCCTGAAAGCTCTGATTTATGATTCAATTAACACTGATTAGAAGCCATAATTAAGAGTTCAGTGAAAATTCAAAAATTTGATGTGAAATTTTCCAGCTTATAACCTCAGTTATTCACAAAGCATTTGACAGTATCCATTTAGCCTAGTCTCTTTCTTAACATCAAAAGAAAGGAGAGAAAGGGAGACAAAGACAGAGACAGAAAGACAGAGAGAGACACTCACAGAAAAATATTAAACATAATACCATGAGGAAAGACACTCATAGTGAGATATTATTCTTGCCAAGGGCTGTGCATTGATAGAATGAGAAGGTAAGTTCATATTAAGAAGAAACAGATGAAGAACAACCGTATTAATTAGTTTTAAAAATCATTGTCTTAAAGCAGATAGTAAGACTCATAACCAAACCTTCAGCAGAGTGCAGGGAATCATATGAAAGAAGGGGGAGTTAGTATCATGTGGAGAGGATAAGAGCTCCACAAGGACCAAATATATGTGGGCACAGGGGTCTTTTCTGAGACTGATATTCCACCAAGGACCATGTATGGATATAACCTAGAACCTCTGCTAGGATGTAGCTCATGGTAGTTCAGTAACCAATTGGTTTTCCATAGTAAGGGGAACAGAAACCATTTCTGACAGGAACTCAAGGGCAGGCTCTTTGATCTCCCCACCTCCCAAGCGAGGAGCAGTCCTGCTAGGACACAGAGGAGGACTTTGCAGCCAGTCCTGAAGATACCTGATAAATCAGGATCAGATGAAAGGGAAGAAGTTCCTCCCCTATCAGTGGACTTGGAAAGGGGCAGGGAGGAGATGAGGGAGGGAGGGAGGGAGGGTTTGGGAAGGAATGAGGGAGCGGGATATAGTTGGGATGCAGAGTTAATAAAATGTATCTAATAATAAAAATAAAGAATAAAAAAACATTGTCTTAAATTCCTATAAATGTTTGAGACATATAAAAATAGATTATAATTGTCTTAAGTGTCACAATTTTAAGTAAAATGCTTTAGATTTATTCTCAGTTTCATGTACACAGCCATGCGCACAAACAGACGAACACACACACAACCCTTTGTTCGTTTTCTTCTTTTGCTGAACCACTCCTACACTGAAAGAGAAAGATGAGAGGCTTGCTCAGGATAGACACTCCTGCTCACACCCTGTTTGGTATACAGATTCACAGTAGTTTAAATTATCTGAACTCTAACCCTGGAATTCATTTTTAACATAATTGTATAAAAAAAACTAATCAAGAGGGAGGACTCTTGCTAAAATGCTCAATCCCTATCCAGAAAGGCAAAGAGGATGGACTTCAGAAGGAGGAGAAAAGAGGGAACAAGTCAGGAGCCTGACACAGAGGACCTCTGAAAGGCTCTACTCTGCAAACTATCAATGCAGATGCTGAGACTCATGGCCAACTGTTGGGCAGAGTGCAGGGAATCTTAGGAAAGAAGTGGGAAACAGTAAGATCTGGAGAGGACAGGAATTCTACAAGGAGAGCAACAGAACCAAAAAATCGGAGTACAGGGGTCTTTCCTGAGACTGACACCTACCCTGTCCTAGGTCTCCAGCTTGTCTCAGTGATGCCTCTGCCTTCAGTTTCCCTTTTCTCTCCAGGCCCCCAAACCTTCATCCCTACTTACTCTTCCCAGATCTGATCCCCTGACCCCCTTGTTTCCCTCCCCAAACCCTATCTACTTCCTCTTCCACTGTCTGTTCTATTTCCTCATCTGAATGAGATTCAAGAAGGGCCTGAGGGAATGAACGACCAACCAATGCCTGACCTAACCTGATACCCATCCCATTGGAGACCACCAACCCCTGACACCATTAATGATACTCTGATATGTTTACAGACAGGAACCTAACTTAACCATTCTCTGAGAGAGCCCCTCCCAGAAGCAAACTGAGTCAGATGCTGAGACTCACATCCAAGCATCCTGCAGAGCTCAGGGAGTCCTGTGGAAGAGTTGGAGGTATGGTTAGAAGGATCCTGGAGGGAGAAAGAACTCTGTGAGAAGAACAACAGAGTCAACAAAACTTGACTGATGGTAGCTTACAGAGACTGAAGCACCAACCAAAGGGCATTCATAGACTTGATCTAGGACCCCTACCCCCATGTAACCAATGGGCATTTTAATTTTCATGTGGGTTCCCTAGTAAGTAGAGTGGGTGTTGTCTATGACATGGACTCTGTAGCCTGCTTTACCCTACCTTTGCCCTAGCCTGGCTGATTTGCCTGGCCTTAATGTAGCTCCATCCTGATTCGGCTTGATGTGTTGGGGTGTGTCACAAGGGAGGAAGCTTCTATTTTCTGAAGAAAAGGGGTGGGGGATAGGTGAAAAGAATGGGAGTGAGGGAGGTACCAGGAAGAGAGGAGAGAGGTGGTTATAATTGGGGTGTAAAGTAAATATATAAATTAAAAATAATTGTTTTAAAAAGAATGAAAAAAAGATCCTCTGCGGGAGGGGAAGCCCCTTCTTGGACAGGAAAAGTCAGGGTGGGGGGTGGCTGGGATATGACAGCCACACCCTGAACAGGTAAGGACTGAGGGATGCTGGGAGAATCTGGAGGCCAGGTCTACTTTGCTTAAAAAGGCACCTCAGCGACTTGTCTCAGGTCTGAAACTCAACAAACTTCTCAAAAGACAGGAAGAATTTTAAGTGTTGGATTAAGAGTTCCGGAGACCAAACATGGAGATAGATTTGGAAAGATTGTGAGAACTCAAGTGGCTTTTGAGGTAGAATGTACATGTGTGCTTGAAGCCCCATAGACTGTCTTCCATGAGAATAATTAATGTCAGGAAGATCTTCAATAACTGAGACATTAATAATAAAACACTTTTGTAGCCATATGAAAACAGTTACCATGTTGTAGTGGGTTCCAACAGGCTCTGCTCAATATTAGAGTGCCAGAAAGGAGCCATATTGATTCTTGACAGAATTCAATAAGGCAGTTGTTTTCTGTCAATAGAGAAGGTCTACAGGCAAAGAACAACATGAAATAATAGAGTCCTCTTTCTTCAGGTTTTACAACATTAAGCAGAAGTGTCCTAAGGCAGAAATGAAAGTTTAGGGGCATTTTCTGCTTATGCATAATAAAATTGCCAAGTTACCAAAAACTTATAGTAATAAATCTAATAGGAAAAATTACTGCCACTAGTTTAATAACAAATGATAAATTTGCTCAAAATTTTGGAATAATTCCTAAGTTTCTAGTTTGATTGGTATCATGATCAAGGAGAGAAAGAAGTAGATTTTGAAGACATATTAGATCCTGACTTTGAAATGTTGATGTTGAGACATCTTTTGGTGGATATAGTCACTATTCAGTCAGTTACTATGCACTTTGATACAGTGAAGAGATCCTTCAGAGAAAAAAAATGTAGTTAAAACTGTAGCATGAAGGTAATCATAAACAGATTATGATTTTGAATCTATCATAGATTATGCTAGATTAGATTAGATTAGATCCCTGAGAATGTATGCATTTTAAGGATGGGTAGAGAAAAATTAAGAAGAGCATTCAAAGTAAGCCACGTGGAAAATGTGGGCAATCAGGCCACACTGAAAACATTAGTGAGCTTCACAAGAGGAGTATTCAACAGTACCAAATGCTGATGAGGTCAAATGGCTGTAACCACAAGATGGTCACTGAATTTGATGGGTGTGATGACTGGCGATATGTTCCAAAGAGTGGGAAGCACTGGGAACGTAAACTCAATTTTGGTGAAATGTCAAATCACAGAAGTAAGGAGGTAGAAATACAGAATGTTGACCAGTCAGTCAAAGGGACTGGAAATGGATTTGTGGAAGTATAGGAAAGCCTAAAGGAGGTGGTAAAGTGTAAATCTCCATTCTTTTTGCAAGGGGGCAGGAAAGTAAGGACCATTGTTTTTATTTATATGACATCATATCTATGAGTTAGTTAATTTTCAAACTACAGAAGAGAGGATAGATGATAAAGAATGACCACAGACCAGAACATAATATTGCTCAGAAACAAACCACACACACACACACACACAAATATATCTATACATATAAAACAGTAAAATTTACATGCTTTCTGTACTGTTTTGTGCAGTATAACTAAAAAGAAGTAGGTGAAAGACAGCAAATTGTACAGGCTAGAATGAGGTGTGAAAGACAAGTAATTTGAAGAAATAAATCAAGTGGAGTTTCAGAATTAACCAAGGAATGCATTTATTATAAGTAGGAAAAACAAAAATAATCAAAGGACAGGCTAGGCTGAGTGGTTCAGACCTGGCAGCACCACAAGAATGAAAGAAAATGGGAAATGCAGGACCTGATCATGTCCACTTGTAGTCCAAGGAAGAGGTGCTCATATTGGCTTATTTGATAAATATATTACTAAAAAACAGCATAGTAGATCCTCTTGCCTTTAGTGCTCAAATGTTTGGAGGTTGGACAGAAGGCTCAGTGAGTGAAGTGCTTGCTGAACAAGTATGATAACATAGCTTCTGAACTCAGCATTAAAAAGGCAGGCATGGTGATAAAACTGTAACATCAAAGCTGGGCTTTAGCCAGTCTGGCAGAAATGGTGAGCTCCAGGTTAATGATAGTACCCTAATCTCTAAACATGTGCCAGAGATGACATCCTTGCTTTAATAACAGTAAGTCTAAGCGTCTCCTGTATTATAATACCATTTCAGCCAAAGAAGATATGGATTCTTGCAGGTGGGAGATGGATTTCTCTAGCTGTTCGATGTCCTCGTCTACAGCCATTCTTAGATATTTATGATTTGGTCTTGTAATACGTAAACAGCAGTTCCTGTTCCCAAAGCTCCCACCATCTCTACATCTTTAAGAGATGACAAGAGTTTTGATAAAATAGGTTCTCTTTTCATTCTAATGATGACTGCTACTAGTTGAGAAAACAGCTCATTTTCAGGGTAATAAGTAACTTTAGGAACCAGCTGAACCAAAACACAGAAATCATTAGAACTACAGTGTGAACACAAGGGGTTCTTCCAGAAGTGCATACCCACCAAGTGTTTTCGGATGGGAAGACATATCCAGTGTCCTCGGGGAACCGGACAGCACTGCTAAGATGAAAGTAACCTTTTTAGAACTGAATTTCCTAAACAGATACCCTTTCCAGTAATCTCTTCCAGGGTAAGCTTTTCTGCCCCTAACTTTTGCCATCTGCAGGCTAAAACCTCAGGCACTATCATATAATTTCTGTCACAGTAATACCTTCATAATAGGGAGGCTTTGCATGTATATATGACCAAAAAGTACTTGCGAGGTCTGGCCTAGAAGAATTTAGGATAGGATAAGGTGCCTGGAGAAGCTCCAATGAACTAGAGCTAGAATGGAAATTTGATAATGCAGTCTGAAAGGGGGTTTTTGGTTGGTTGGGGAGGGGCTGGGGGTGCCAGTATATGATTGGGGCCTGATGGATTCTTTGTGTATAAGGATTTTACAGCCTGGTTAATCAATTTAGTATTGAACAAAAATCCCACATCACATGGAGGTGATTCTGCTGTCCTCATAAACATGGAGGCCCCCGGTTTTTTCCTGTCCCAACTGGCCCTTTATCCTGCCTCTGTGAATGTAAATGTAGCAACCTCAACTTTATAGCAACAAGAGGGGCACCTTATCCATGAATTGTGTTTTCTAAAAGGCTTGATGAGATCAGTCTTGACAGGTAGTGACCACCAAATGTTCCCTGATGATACACATTTCCAGAAGATATGAAAGTAATAAGTTGGACCACCCACAGATCTGTTGGGCCTTCTCCAAATCATGCCCTGGGCAATCATAAAACCTGCCATGCCATGAATCTGTCCACTATGGGACACTGGTCAAGAGACCATCTTGGCTCATCTGCAATCTAGGAAATCAAGTCCCTTTTGGGGCTATATGTGAAGTTTGGTGAAGGATATCACCTGTTACAACATCAGTGACTACCAACTGAGATTAAGAAGTTGATAAGAAAATTTGAACACAGGGAACTTCCCAGAGACTCATGCTCCAAACAAGGACTATTCATGGAGATAACCAAGAAACCCTGCACAGATGTAGCCCATGGCAGTTCAGTGCCCAAGTGGGTTACATAGTAATGGGAAGAGGGACTGCCTCTGACATAATCTGATTGGCCTGCTCTTTGATCACCTCCCCCTGAGTGGGGAGCCGCCTTACCAGGCCACAGTAGAGGACAATGCAGCCACTTTTGATGTGAACTGATAGACTAAGATCAGAAAGGAGAAGAGAACCTCCCCTATCAGTGGACTTGGGGAGTGGCATGCATGCAGAAAGGGGAGAGAGGGTGGGATCGGGAGGGGAGGAGGGAGGGGCTTATGGGGGGGATACAAAATGAATAAAGTTTAATTAATAAAATAAAATAATAAAAAAAGAAAAAAAAAGAAGTTGATAAAGGCTTGGAGTAGTAAAGGGAAAGGGAATCAGGAAAACAAAGAAATGTGAACATAATCTAAGCTTCAGGGGGCCTGCAGGGTGAGGTGTGGCCCTCTAACATCTCTGGTCTTCCACTGGGATGTACTTTTGGTGGTGTTGTAGTTGCTGAGATATGCCCCACAGGCTTGACATGGGAATGGTGTATCCAAGTCTGGATTCCATCTACCTTCACAGCAGTGGGTGTGGTCAAGATTACCTACCATATGAGGTTCCTTCCAGTGTGGTTTCAGAGTCTTATGGTTGTGTCTCTTAATCCAGACCTCATTGCCTAGTTCAAGGCAATTCAGGTTAAGAGGCAGAGCAGACTCATAATGAAAGGCCAGAGACTCTATGGCCCTGTGCAATGCCTGCAGGGATTCCATAAACTTTTGATTTTCAAATTCATCAAGAATCTCAGCCTAAAGATTGGGAAGAAACTCTGGGAGGAGGTCTTCCATAGAGGATCTAAAAGGGAGTGAGATCCAAAGTGTACGTGGTATTTCTAGCTTTGCACAATGCATATGGAAGAAGGGCCACCCACTCACCACTCACTAACAGCTTCAAAGGTTAATTTCACCAGCACCTCCTTCAGTGTCTGATTCATTCTCTCTACCTGACCTGTACTTTGGGGATAATATGCACAATAAAGTTTCCAATTTATCCCCAATATATCAATTAGTCCATGGGTTACCTGAGAGATGAAGCCTGGCCCACTGTCTGACCCTATTAGAGTGGGTAGTCCATACTTGGGTAAGGTGTCTTCCAGCATCTTCTTGGCCACTACATTGGCGGTTTCCTTTTTGGTGGGGAAAGCTTCTACCCATCCTGAGAAGGTATATATAAAGACTGATAAATACATATATTCCTTGCTTAATTTCAGTATGAATTATTTCCCAATTGGCCCTGGGTGTTGGCTTCTTACTCTAGTTCCTATGAGTTCTTTATTTGATCCAGTGGCATTGACAGCCTGGCATACCAGACAACAACAGACAATTTATCAACCATCTTGCCTAGGTGAAAAGTCTCGTATTTGACCCCTTTAATAATTCTTTGATCTTCTTTTGAGCTAGGTGAGTACTCTGGTGAATGTTATGGATAAGTCTTTAGGGAGGATGATCAGCAGTGTGAAGCAGAAAGAAGTGTCCTTTCAGTACATCACTTGGCATTTGACCATATCATTTTTGTCTTCCTTGTCATATTGTGAGCAAGGCAGGAAGTTTGGGCAGCACCATGGCTACCAAAGCCTGGGAGGGTCCCCATGTGGCTTCCCTGGCTGCCTGATCAGCCTCCTGATTTCCTTATGCATTTGGTGACTTTCCCATTTGCTGACCTGGGTGGTGGATAATAGCAACACTGAGAGGGAGCCATAGAGCTTCTAAAAGGAATAAAATGTCTTCATTGTTTTTGACAGTCTTACCCTCTCTTGTGAGGCGGTCTTTCTCTTTATAGATGACCCTATGAACACATGCCAAAGTAAAGGCGTATATTCTGCCTGTATAAATGTTAACAATGTCACCTTTGACCAGCGCCTTGGTTAGAGCAATGAGCTCATCTTTCTGAGCTGAAGTCCCTGGGGGCAATTCTTTTGCCCAAACTTTTCCATCCAAGTTCACAGTTGCCACCCCCGAATACACTGTGCCATCTCAAATGATGCTGCTCCCACTGGTGAAGAAGACTCAAGTTGCACCTGGCCACAGAATGTTGGTCAGATCCAGTCAGAGATTTTGGACATGCTGCAGTATGATAGAGCAATCATGCTGGGCATCCACCCGTGTTCAGCTCCAGCAGAAGGGTGGCTGTTTTGAGTGCTGTGGACAGACTATAGTGTATGCAGGGCAGGTTGTGGAGTAAGGACTGATAATGGGCCGACTGGACATTTGAAAGCCGTCGGTCAAGAGGGTTCTTCAAAATCCTCTCAATGGCATGTGGGATAGTTATAACCAGTTTTTGCTCCATGGTCATCATGTCTGCATCTTTGACTAGTAGGGCAGTAGCCACTATGGTGAGAAGCAAGGTAGCCGTCTTCTTGCCACTGGGTCTAGTTGTTTGGACAAGTAAGCAACTGGCCTTTTCCAAGGGCCTAAATCCTGAGTCAGGACATCTTTTGCTATGCCCTTATTTCCATCCACATACAAGTAAAAAGGTTTGTAAATGTCTGGTAGGGCTAGGGCTTTTCAAGCAGAGCCTTATTAAGTCTTTTAAAGGCTCCATCCATTTCAAGAGTCCAACGTAAAGTCTTTTCTTGCCCCCTAGTGGCTTCTGAAAGTGATTTGGCAATTTCAGTGAATCCTGCTATCCAGAGTTTATAGAATCCTGCTGACCACAAGAACTCATGTATGTGCCTTCTTGTGGAAGGGGTTGGAATATTTACGATAGTTTTTTTCCAAGCCTGATAACATTCTCTGCCACCCTCCCCTCTTAAGAATGTACCTGAGGTGCTTTTACCTCTTCACAGCAGAGTTGGGCTTTCTTAGCTGATTCTCAATAACCTAGTCTGGCAAGTTCTTGTTGCAGTTCTGTGGTAGCTGGACAACAAGTGTCTAGGTCTGAAGAGGCCACTAAGAAGTCATCCACATACTGTAAGAGGCTCGTGCTAAGGTAGGCACATCTGTACTCATCCAAGTCCTCATGCAATGCCTCATCAAAAATGATGGGAGAATTCATGAATCCTTGCGGCACTCTGGTCCAAGTCAGTTGTCCATTGAAACCCCATTCAGGATCATGCCATGCAAAGGCAAACAAAGACTGACGGACAGGGGTAGGTAGAAGGCTGAAGAAAGAATCTTTAAGGTCTAACACTTTATATACAGTCTGTTCCAGTGGAAGTCTACTTAGAAAAGTGTATTGACTTCTCTTAACTTCTTCACTGGCTGATAGTCATTAGAATGTGGCTTTTTTACTGACAATGGGGGAAGGGGCAGTTTCCAAGCAGATTGACAGAGGACCAAGATTCTTTGCCCCAGAAGCAGTTAGTGTGAGGTGTAATACCTGCCCTGACTTCCCGAGACATGGAATATTGTTTAATTCTGGCAGGGAGGACATTAGCCTTCAGTTGTACAATAATGGATGACCAGTCCAGCTGAATTAGTGTCTGCTCATATCTCAGAGATAGTTTTAGTTCTTCTAGGATGGCATCTGGACTTGGGGCTTCTGATGTTGGAGTATACAATTTATATTTGTTTTCCAGGGCCACAATTAAGACATATATCAGGCGATAAATCCAGGACTTGTACCCCCTCAGGTCCAAAGTGGATTTGGGCTCCCATTTTAGTCAGGAGATTATGCCCCAGAAGAGGATAGGGGTACCCTGGTATAACCATAATTGAATAGGTTACCCGTCCCATCTGTAAGTCCAGTTTTTTTCAGGTAGTGCATGAGTAGGGTTTGGTGGCTGTAGTACCTTGAACCCATGTTTTCTTTCTCTCTCTCTCTTTCTCTCTTTCTTTCTTTCTTTCTTTCTTTCTTTCTTCCTTTCTTTCTTTCTGTTTTAAAATTTTATTTATTTTTCAAATTACAGTTTATTCATTTTTATCCCAGCTGTAGCCCCCTCCTTCATTCCCTCCCAATCTCACCCTGTCTCCCTCATCTCCTCCCATGCCCCTCTCCAAGTCCACTGATATAGGAGGTCCTCCTCACCTTCCCTTTAACCCTAACTTATCAGGTCTCATCAGGACTGGCTGCATTATCTTCTTCTGTGGCCTGGAAAGGCTGCTCCCCACCTCAGGGGAAGGTGATCAATGAGCCAGCCACTGAGTTCATGTCAGACACAGTCCCTGTTCCCATTGCTAGAGAACCCACTTAGAGACTGAGCTGCCATGGGCTACATCTGTGCAGGGGTTCTAGTTATCTCCATGCATGGTCTTTGGTTGGAGTATCAGCATCAGATAAGACCCCTGTGCTCACATTTTTTTATTCTATTGCTCTCCTTGTGGAGTTCCTGCCCCCTCCATGTCTATCTCCCTCTTCTTTCATAAGATTCTTAGCACTCTGCCTAAAGACGGGCTATGAGTCTTACCCTCTGCTTTGATACCTTGCTAGGTAGAGTCTTTCAGAGGCTCTCTGTGGTAGGCTACTATCCTGTTCCCTGCTTTCTCCCTCTTCCAATGTCTATCTAATTTGCTAATTTGTCTATCTAATTTGTGAGGGTTGATCATCATTCCCAGGGTCCTCCTTCTTGCTTAGCTTCTTTAGGTGTACAGATTTTAGTACATTTTTCCTATATTATGTGTCTAATATCCACTTATAAGTAAGTATATACCATATGTGTCTTTCTGATTCTGGGATACCTCATTCAGCATGATCTTTTCTAGATCCCACCTGCAAATTTCATGATTTCTTTGTTTTTAATTGCTGAGTAGTGTTCCATTGTATAAATGTACCACAATTTCTGTATCCATTCCTCATTTAAGGGACATGTGTGTTGTTTCCATATTCTAGCTATTACAAATAAAGCTGCTACAAAAATGGTTGAGCAAATGTCCTTGCTGTATACTTGAGCATATTTAGGATATTTGCCTAAGAGTGGTATAGCTGGATCTTAAGGTAGCACTATTCCTAATTTTCTGAGAAAGCACCAGATTGATTTCCAAAGTAGTTGTACAAGTTTACATTCCCACAATGGAGGAGGATTTCCCTTTCTCCACATCCTCTCCAGCATATGTTATCACTTGAGTTTTTGATCTTAGCCATTCCGATGAGTGTAAGGTGAAATCTCAGGGTCATTTTTATTTACATTTCCCTGATGACTAATGATGTCTTAATGATGTCATTTGATAGTTTTCTATTGAGAGAATTCTCTGTTTGGCTCTGTACCCTATTTTAAAATTGGATTACTTGATTTGTTGCCGTTTAACTTCTTGAGGTCTTTATATACTTGAACCCATGTTTTCTTATCTGAAATGAGGCTCATTGGTTGTTTCAAAACTAAATGTTGAACTCTAGTGTTCACTAAGAAGTTCACCTGCTTCCCCTCCTCCTTTAAGGTTACCCAAGACTCATGGAGGGGGCAAGAACCCTGACACCGTCAGTCACTAAGATCTAATTCCAGGACCTTAGACTTATTGGCCTGGATTCTCTTAAGGTATTCACTTTTCCAATGCCTTTTTCCCTTGCAATGGTACATTGGTCTTTACCTATGGGGGCAGGTTTCTGGCTCATCCTAGGGCTTTGACTTTCTCTGTTACAAGGCCTGCCTGTCTTTTTTTTTTTTTTTTTTTTTTTTTTTTTTCTTTCCTGTATGTCAGTTTCTTCAGTTCTTTAGAGTCAGGCGATCACAACGGGCCATGAGTAAGATTTTCATCAATCCTCAGTTTTCTTTCTCCTCTGGAGTTTCCTGTTACTGTAAACCTTCTCTGCTACTGCAACCAGATCAGTTTATTGTTTACCTTGGAATCTAGCCAGCCATTGTAGCTTTCTGCCAATATCTGGTGCTGACTGGTTGACAAAGTTCATGGTGATGGCAGTCTGGTTCTCATGGGCAGCAGGGTCGAAAAGTGTGTAAGTGCAGTATACCTCCAACAGTCTTTCTAGGAAGGCACACTATCCTACACTATCTGTTTAGCTTTGTTTAAATTTAGATGCTGCCTAATGGCCTCTCCGAATGCAGGCCCCTGACCCCCTTGAGAATCTGTCAGTAGATCAAGAGCCTCTCCTTACCTCCTGCCATATTATGGTGAGTGGAAAAGCCACAGTGATGTCAGCCTGGACCCCGGTGGGTACTCCATTAGTGCCTAGAACCAATTTTCTAGCAGCCTGTAACAACTGTTGGTAATCTTCCCAGGTAGGTTGGTGAGTGAGCATGGCAGAATCTAAAAGGTCAATACGTTTAGATAGTTTCTCAGAAAATGTGGGGTTCTGTAACTTCCAGTTACATAAATCATTACTAGCATAAGGCAAGTGAGTATAATACTGTCTCCCGTCACCATCAGGGGCCCCCATGGCTCTCCCTGGAAGAGTCACAGTGAAGTCAGCTTCTGTTTTCTGTTTGGCAGCTGCTCCAGACCTGGTGTAGGGTGGGCTCAATGGGGTCTGGAAGGGAATTCTGTTCTCCCCCTGTTGCAGTTTGCCGTCATTCCGCTGAGGCAGCTTCCCCAGGAGCAGGTGGAGTGACTGGGTCAGCTGCCAGGATGGGAACATAAGGTGGGTGTGTATGGGTGTGGGTGTGAAAATCACCTTTCTCCAGGGCTGAAGGAGAAAGCAAGGATGGGGCACTCTGGGGTGCCTCCTTCATGGGAAGGATAAAGGGCATGGTGGAGGGCTCTAAGCCAAGATGGAGGGCTCTCTATGAGATATTGCCAGGTGGTGATGTATGGAACCTAATCAGGTATCCAGGATTGTAGACTAGAGCTTTAACCCTGTAAATAATGGGTAGATGGAATGGTCCATTTTCTGGCAATCCAACTTTGAAAGTATGGACCATTTATTCCTGCAAAACATAGTTCACCTGAGTGAACAATTAAACCTGAATCCTCCGTGACTCTGCGGAAATCCTTGAAGTAATCCAGCACTAGACTTAAGGGTAGATGTATTTTGACCCATGATTAAACACATTTTTCCAAAAACCAAAGCAACAAGACAGACACAAAAGAGTGTTCGAGGAAAATTAAAACAGAAACCAAATGTGGCTTCAGTTCATCTCGACCGATGTGCATGCTAGGCAAAGAAACGTGATGCCCGTTCACGAACCAGATGAGAGTCCTCTGACTCTCCCTGAGAGCCCAGAGCATCCGAATCACCCCAAACCTGCCAAGATGCTGAGAACCAAACAACTCTCTCTGGAATCTTGGACTGCCTTCTGGTGGCCCGGGTCATTGGACTGTCCTTGTGTCGTGCATCTGCCAAGTCACTTTCGGCCCCCTTACTGTGTTCGAACAACTCTTCAGACATAAAGACACAAAGAAGCCAGGCAAGACACAGGGCTTGCCCAGGACCTTGTGGATAGGTTGGAGAGAGAATGGGTCCTCTCAAAACACTTTACTAACTTGAGTAGGTGGTCACCAGTAATCCCAGATGAGCCCTCAAATGTTAGCATCAGAGAATCACTGAAGGAAGACCCTAGACTCAATTAGTATTCAACAGCAAAGAAGGTTTACTCTGCAGACGCTACCAGCATGCAGGGATCACCATTAAGGCAACATGGCAAACCAGAAGTGAATACATGGGCTCTTTTTATACAGAGCCAGGAAGCTTTGTGGTAACCTCCAAACTGATTAGTTGGAGATGAGGACGTAGAGGGTACGAGGGGCCTCAGGATTGGTTAGACACTTAGGGACTTTCCCTAGTTACTGGAGACTTTAATGACTCACTGTGGCTTGGCATTTGTTCATATGTTGACCTTTAGTTTGATTGGTTAGGGCCAGCTGCCCTATATTTGGGGAACACCAAGGCCACAAAGTATTCATAAACATAGTTTCTGGTCAACATGACCTGTAAGCTGATTGGTTGTCCTTGGGCTGTGGTTTTTCCAGGAATTGTTTGTCTGAATTCTGAGAAACAAAAACTCAGGCCTAATCAAGCAAGTTAGAAAGGAATCCTGTCATGGAGTCAGGTTAGGCAAAGAGACTAGGGCTTTTTGTGGGCCTTTAGGGCTACCAGGCCTCTAAACAGAAGGCTTGTGAGGAGCCATGAATTGGCTGTAGCTACATATCAGCTCATGAGAAAGCCACAATGGAACAAAAGAAGATGTCTTGCTGTTCATGCAACTGAAGAGTCACCACAGGAACTAACTTTGGGTTCATAGTTTCCAAAATATTCATTCTTCCATTTTATCACAAATAGCAAAGAGCTACTAATGCTGAATACAAAGGAAAGGAAAAAATTCCCCACCTGAACATAGTTTCACAGCTCTAGAGACGCTCTGTCTTCTCTTTAATACAAGGCCATGAAGCCACAAGTGGAAACTCTAAGAGGATAAGAGGATTGAACATATATAAAGGCATGAAGTATTGTCCAGTATGGCCAATTGCCTGTCTTATAATTGAGCATTGAGCTCTAATGCTTGGTTCTGGATCCAAAAGATTGCCATCTCAGGTTCTGAGTCCAAAAGCTTATTTGCATTAAAGGAAATAATGTAGTTATAGTTATATAGTGACATATATAATATATAATATATGTTATATAAAAATAACATCATACATATAAATTTATAAATACATATGAGTTTAAGTTTCATTCAAAATTAAGGAAGCAATCATTCCAGTCTTTTCCTACCTTCTGCATAGGAATGTTGTAGCTTATAGAAAAGTTAGAGCAGGAGTCATAAAACATATGTGGGCAGATTTCACACAGGCCCCCTGTTACTGAAACTCATAAATGTCTTTCTTCAATCACAAGAAAACAGGGTTTGGGGGTATTTTGCTCTTTGCATATTTCCTGTAGAGAATCCAAAAGGCCCGAGAGATGTCTCAGAAATCAAGAGCAACTTTTGCTCTTCCATAGGTTTCCACTCTTAACCTAAATGCACTGTAAATATTTCTGTTTCTTAGTGGTATAGATTATGTAGACTTTAAATATGATGGAAAGATCATTTTTAGCATTCATTTATAACATGAAAAATTAAAATAGTTAAATTAGACTATTTAAGCATTATTTGAAGTATTTTCTTCTAATAAAAGGACTTTTTTTCTGGCCTTTATTGTCTAGAAAAAATGAATTGCATGTAAACTTGTAAAATTATCTTCCTATATTTTTGTTCTAAGATATTGGCTGTATTTTAAAAATCTAATTGTGTGTACTTGTCATTTGTTTTCAACAAATGCTTGGCTAATGTCTCTCCTGGTATAGTTAAAGTGACTTTCATCCAATTTTAAACCTATCACACTAAACAGTTTACTATGCCATTAAAACTATGCAATTCTGTGTAGGAAAAAAAGAATAGCAGCTTGATGGATTAGCTCTTTTGCAAATAAATTTAAACCAGAATTTAACTCTTAGGAACATTTAAATATCCATCACAATGATTAGCCATTAGGATAATAACAGTAATAAGGACCTGTGCTTTGAAAATGTCTCACCTTCCCACACTTGTAGCTGAAACCATTTGTTATGAATTCCTAAACTTTTATTTTGGACATTAAGGCAATTACAACCTCATCTTACCCAAAAGAAATAGTGAAGTAATGAGAGACTGTCAAGGTAATTATAAACCAACAAGATCACTTCAAACATGAGGACTAGAAAAGTTAATTTTAACATTTTATTTTTTTAAGGATTTACTTATTTTATTACTTATGTGTATGAGTGTTTAGCCTGCAAGTATATACATGTATCATGTACATGCCTGGTACCCATGCCCGTCAGGAGAAAGCTTAACTTAAGATTCTCTGGAACTGGAGTTGTAGATGTTTGTGGCATGGGTGCTATGAATCATACCCAAGAACTCTATAAAAGGAACAAGAGCTTTTATTGTTGAACCAACACTCCAACCCCAAAGCTCCCCAACATGTCATTATCCCATCTTTATGTGTTCTCTTATGTGTGTGTGTTCTCATGTGTATGTATGTGTGTGTGTTTGTATTCCACTAGAATATGGGTAACCTACTAGTGGCCATAATCCCAAAGAAGAAAGACTTCCCTTTCTCCAGAAGCCACCAAACTTCCAATAGCTACTCAATCATGATGTCTCATGATTCCATATCTGTGTGGGAAGTTGACTCACCTCATCTTGTATAGGTCTTGTGCAGGTTATCACAGCTTCTATGAATTCATGAAGCAGCCATTAGTAGAGGTAATCTACTATTATTGTTTTGCTACAGGTTCATGCTGTTAACTCTCTTCTAAATAGCCATGTTTACATCTATGGATTGGAGAAATGTCTATCTTCATCTTGGAAGCTTCTTTTTTGTAGGGGGTAGTGGTTAATGCAGAATATAACCAGTCAAAGTATTTAAAATAAGTGGCTGGGGTTCGGCGGAGCCAAGATGGCGACTAGCACACACAATTTCTGAGCGGTGGAATACCTAAACTTCTGAGTTGGTGAATGGAATGACCTCTAACCCAGGAAAACAACGACCTCTCTCCTCCTTGGCACAGCGGGCTGGGGCTGGTCTTTCTCAGCACAGACCTAACTGCCTGGGGTCTACAGCCGCCGAGGCGGAGCTCCAAGCCCTTTAGCGGCAAAGGCCAGTAGTACATGTCCCGGAGTCCAAGATTCGCAAGGCGGCTGCACCATCCTCCCAGGGCCCGAGTCTGCTAGACACCATACTAGCTCCGCAGGATCACGATCACTGACGGTACAGCCCTCCCAATCCCACAGTGACAGAGAATATGCTATATACTCACCAAAACTAGGCAGAAACGTCAGACAATCTATACACATCAGGTGCTGGGCCTCCCAAGCTTGGAGAGCACAGTGAAGAGACCCCAGGACTTCCCAAAAAGCATCGGGACTAGTGACCCAGTCTCCAGTTACAGCAGGACTTTCTAACCTGGTGGCGGAACAGCACTGAGCTGGTGGGGCACAACAGCCCTCCAGTTTAAGACTAACCAGGGCCAAACCAGAGAACAGAGAGCCTAGTTACCCCAATCCCTACTGACGTGACCACCCTGAAATCTCCAGCTGCAGCAAGACCTCAGAACCTGGCAGTGACAGCAGCACAGAACTGGTGGAGCACATCAAAGAAACAGGGCCAAACCAGAGAGCAGGGAGCCCAGATATCCCGATCTCTGCCAAGTGACCTGCCTGTAAGTGAGTGCACCCTTGAGAATCTGCAGGACCCAGATCCTGGGTCCTTCTAAAACAGAAGCCAGGCATCAAACCCCCTCCCACCCACATACCCACTTTGGGAAACAGAGGGGCACTAGGGACATTGAAGTTCCTGCTCTGTGGGTCTAATTGAGGAGTTAAGGCAGTTAATGCCAGAAATTGTGCTGTGATCATCACTAGCGCCTGCGACATATACAGTGCAGAGCCCCTCCCACACACTCAAGGGTTCAACATTAGCCATCACTCTGTCCCTCGATACACACGTCCACGCACACTTACACACACACACACACACACACACACACACACACACACTTGCATTTGCCCCGTTTGAGCCTGCGTACTTTTCTCCCACAGGTACAGCTAGTCCTCAGCACACGCTGAGAGTTCTTAGCTTCCTGAAGAACTCTCCAGACGCCAGAGAGAGACAGTACCAGTCTGATCTGCAGAATCCAAAAACAAACAGGGAAGGTTTCAGATAAGCCAATGGCCAGGGGTAGGCTAAAGAAAACTTCCAACATAAATCAGGACATCATGACTTCACCAGCAAACCCCAAAATCGATGGATACTCCAATTCATCAGAAGCACAGAAAAATTATTTTAAAGCCATGCTTGCCCAATTATTTGAGGCTCATAAGGAGGAAATGAACAAATCTTTCAAAGAGTTGGCCAGTTAATTGGAGGTAAAGAAAGAAGAAATAGACAAAATCCTTAAAGAAACACAGGCAAACATAGCCAAACAAATAGATACACAAGTAGAGGAAAAATTAGTGGCATATAAAAAGGAAATGAACAAAGAAATAGAGGCCATCATAGAGAGACAGGAATCCAAATTCAAACACATGAAAGAAATGGTGCAAGGCATGAAAACAGAATTAGAATCAATAAAGAAAACACAAAATGAGAAAACCCTTGAGCTGGAGAACTTGGAGAAAAGATCAGGAATCACAAAAGTAAGCATCACCAACAGAATACAAGAGATGGAAGAGAGAATCTCTGGAGCGGAAGACACACTTGCAGAAATTGATACTTCTCTCAAAGAAAAAGTAAAATCAGAAAAGTTCCAATCACAAAATATCCAAGAAATCAAGGATGCTATGAAAAGACAAAATCTAAGAATAATAGGAATTCATGAAAAAGAAGACTCCAGGCTCTAAGATCCAGAAAATATTTTCAAGAAAATCATAGAAGAAAATTTTCCCAATTTAAAGAAAGAGATGTCCATAAATATACAAGAGACCTACAGAACTCCAAATAGACTAGACCAGAAAAGAAACACATCATGTCACATCATAGTCAAAACACTAAATCTACAGAACAAAGAAAAGATATTAAAAGCAGCAAGGGAAAAAGGCCAAGTAACATATGAAGGTAGACCTATCAGAATCACACCGGACTTCTCATCAGAAACTATGAAAGCCAGAAGGGCCTGGGCAAGTATCATGGAGACTCTAAGAGATCACAAATGTCAACCCAGACTACTATACCCTGCAAAGCTTTCAATCAACATAGATGGAGAAAACAAAATATTCCATGACAAAACTAAATTTACTCAATATCTACACAGCAAACCAACCCTACAGAAGATACTAGAAGGAAAACTCCAATCCAACGAAAACAAATTCACCCAAGAAAACAGGGCATACAGATAATATCCCAACAAAAATGAAAAGAAAATAAGCAATGAAACAGGGTTAGATCACCGAATCCATTACAAAAGGAACTAACATGCATTGGTCACTATTATCTATCAACATAAATGGACTCAACTCACCAATAAAAAGACACAGGCTAACAGAATGGTTAAGGAAACAGGATCCAACATTCTGTTGCATCCAAGAAACACACCTATGCAACAAAGGTAAACACTACCTCAGAATAAAGGGCTGGAAAACTGTTTTTCAAGCAAATGGTTCCAGAAAACAAGCTGGAGTAGTCATCCTAATATTTAATAAAATAGACTTTCAGCCCAAGTTAATAAAAAAAAGATAAGGAGGGCCACTATATTCTCATCAAAGGAAAAATCCACCAAGAGGACATCACAATCTTGAATATCTATGCCCCAAATACAAGAGCACCAACATTCATAAATGAAACATTATTAAAGCTTAAATCATACATTGATCCTAATACCTTAATAGTGGGAGACTTCAACACTCCACTCTCACTAAGGGACGGATCAACTAGACAGATACCAAATAGGGAAATAAAAGCACTCACAGAATCCCTAAATCAAATGGACCTAATAGTCGTCTACAGATCATTTCACCCAAACTCAAAAGAGTACACCTTCTTTTTAGCACCGAATGGAACCTTCTCCAAAATAGACCATATAGTGGGCCACAAAGCAAGCCTCAACAGATACAAAAGGATTGAAATAATCCCTTGTATACTATCTGACCACCATGGACTAAAGCTAGACATCAACAACAACAGAAACAACAAAAAGCCGACACGCACATGGAAACTGAACAAGTTACTGCTCAATGACAGCTGGGTTAAGGAAGAAATAAAGAAAGAAATTAAAGACTTCCTAGAATTCAATGAAAATGAAGGTACAACATACCCAAATTTATGGGACACATGGAAAGCAGTGCTCAGAGGAAAATTTATAGCACTAAGTGCCTGCAAGAAGAAATTCGTAACATCACATATAAACAACTTAATGGCCCAACTGAAAACCCTAGAAAAAAAAGAAGCAGATACACCCAAGAGGAGCAGATGGCTGGAAATAATCAAACTAAGGGCTGAAATCAATCAATTAGAAACAAATAAAACTATCCAAAGAATCAATGAAACAAAAAGCTGGTTCTTTGAGAAAATCAACAAGATAGACAAACCCTTAGCCAAACTAACTAAAAAGCAGAGAGAAACTATCCAAATCAGCAAAATCAGAAATGAAAATAGGGACATAACCACAGACACTGAGGAAATCCAAATAATTATTAGGTCATACTACAAAAGCCTATATGCCACAAATTTGAAAATCTAAATGAAATGGATAATTTTCTTGACAGATTCCATCTACCAAAACTAAGTCAAAATCAGGTAGAAAGACTGAATAGCCCTATATCTCCCAAGAAAAATGAAGCAGTCATTAACAGTCTCCCCTCCAAAAAAAAGCCCTGGGCCAAATGGCTTAAGCGCAGAATTCCACAAGACCTTCAAAGAAGTGCTAACACCAATTCTCCTCAAACTATTCCACAAAATAGAAACAGAAGGAACACTACCAAACTCATTCTATGAAGCCACAGTCACCTTGATACCTAAACCACACAAAGATCCAACAAAAAAAGAGAACTTCATACCTATCTCTCTTACGAACATTGACACAAAAATACTCAATAAAATACTTGCAAACCGAATCCAAGAACATATCAAAGATATCATCCACCATGACCATGTAGTCTTCATCCCAGGCATGCAAGGGTGGTTCAACATAAGGAAATCCATCAATGTAATCCACCACATAAACAAACTGAAGGAGAAAAACCACATGATCATCTCCTTAGATACTGAAAAAGCATTTGACAAAGTCCAACACCCATTCATGTTTAAAGTCTTAGAGAGATCAGGGATACAAGGCACATACCTAAAGATAGTAAAGGCAATATACAGCAAGCCTATAGCTAACATCAAACTCAATGGAGAGAATCTTAAATCAATCCCACCGAAATCAGGGACAAGACAAGGCTGCCCATTGTCTCCATATCTCTTCAACATAGTACTTAAAGTTCTAGCCAGAGCAATGAGACAACTAAAGAAGATCAAGGGGATACAAATTGGAAAGGAAGAGGTCAAAGTGTCACTATTTGCAGATGATATGAGAGTATATATGAGCGACCCCAAAAATTCAACCAGAGAACTCCTTCAGCTGATAAACACCTTCAGCAAAGTGGCAGGATACAAAATCAACTCAAAAAAATCAAAAGCCCTCCTGTATACCAAAGACAAAAAGGCTGAGAAAGAAATTAGGGAAACAACACCCTTCACAATAGCCACTAATAACATAAAGTACCTTGGTGTGACTCTAACCAGGCAAGTGAAAGACCTGTTTGAGAAAAACTTTCAAGTCTCTGAAGAAAGAAATCGAAGAAGATATCAGAAGATGGAAAGATCTCCCGTGCTCATGGATTGGTAGGATTAACATTGGGAAAATGGCCATACTGCCAAAACCAATCTACAGATTCAATGCAGTTCCCATCAAATACCAACTCAATTCTTTACAGACCTTGAGAAAAAGATTCTCAGCTTCATATGGAGAAACAAAAAAACCCAGAATCTCCAAAACGATCCTGTACAACAACAGATCATCTGGAGGTATCTCCTTCCCTGATCTCAAGCTGTACTACAGGGCAACAGTAATAAAAACTGCATGGTATTGGCATAGAAACAGAAAGGAGGATCAATGGAACTGCATAGAAGACCCAGAAATAAACCCACACACCTATGAATATTCAATATTTGACAAAGAAGCCAAATCCATTCAATGGAAAAAAGACAGCATCTTCAACAAATGGTGCTGGACCAACTGGATGTCTACATTCAGAAAAATGAAAATAGATCCATACTTATCACCCTGCACAAAACTAAAGTCAAAGTGGATCAAGGACCTCAACATAAAACCAGATACTCTAAATCAGTTGGAAAAAAAAAGTGGGGAACAGCCTAGAACTCATTGGCACAGGAGACAACTTCCTGAACAGAACACCAACAGCACAGGCTCTAAGAGCAAAAATCAATAAATGGGACCTCATGAAACTGAAAAGCTTCTGTAAAGCAAAAGACACTGTCATCAAAACAAAACGACAGCCTACAGATTGGGAAAGAATCTTCACCAACCCTTTATCTGACAGAGGGCTAATATCCAGTATATATAAAGAACTAAAGAAGCAGAAAAGCAACAAACCAAGTAATCCCATTAAAAAATGGGGAACTGAGCTAAACAGAGAATTCTCAAAAGAGGAATATTGAATGGCAGAGAAACACTTAAAGAAGTGCTCATCCTCATTAGCCATTAGGGAAATGCAAATCAAAACGACCCTAAGATTTCACCTTACCTCCATCAGAATGGCCATGATGAAAAACTCAAGTGATAACACATGCTGGAGAGGTTGTGGAGAAAGGGGAACCCTCCTCCATTGCTGGTAGGAATGTAAACTGGTACAACCACTTTGGAAGTCAATCTGGCGCTGTCTCAGCCAATTAGGAGTAGTGCTACCTCAAGACCCAGCTATACCACTCCTAGGTATATACCCAAAATTTGCTCACGTACACAACAAGGACATTTGTTCAACCATGTTTGTAGCAGCTTTATTTGTAATAGCCAGAACCTGGAAACAACCCAGATGTCCATCAACGGAGGAATGGATACAGAAATTGTGGTATTTTTACACAATGGAATACTAGTCAGCAATCAAAAAAGATGAAATCATGAAATTTGCAGGCAAGTGGTGGGATCTAGAAAAGATCATTCTGAGTGAAGTATCCCAGAAGGAGAAAGACAAACATGGTATATATTCGCTTATATAGACCTATAAGATACGATAAACATAATGAAATCTACACACCTAAAGAAGATAATCAAGAAAGTGGACACGGGCGAAGATGATCAATTTAGAAAGACAAATGGGATGTGCATTTAAGGTATGACAGGAATCTACCACAAAAGGCATTTCAAAGACTCTACCTAGCAGTGTTTCAAAGCAGACACTAAGACTCATAACCAAACCCTCAGCAGAATGCAGGGAATCATATGAAAAAAGGGGACTTAGTATGATATAGAAAGGATAGGAGGTCTACAAGGACCAAATATATCTGGGCACAGGGTCTTTTCTGAGACTGACACTCAACCAAGGACCATCTATGGATATAACCTAGAACTTCTGCTCGGATGTGGCCCGTGGTAGCTCAGTAACCAAATAGTTTTCCAAAGGGGAACAAGGACTATTTCTAACAGGATCTCAAGGGCAGGCTCTTTGACTCCCTCCCCCCCCCCCCCGCCCAGGGGAGGAGCAGTCCTGTTAGGTCACAGAGGAGGACTGAAGATACCTGATAAAACAGGGTCAAATGAAAGGGGAGGAGGTCCTTCCCTATCAGTGGACTTGGAAAGGGGCAGGGAGGAGATCAGGGAGGGAGTGTGGTGTTGGGGAGGGAATGAGGGAGCGGGATACAGTGGGGAAACAGAGTTAACAAAATGTTACTAAAAAGAAAAATAAAATTAAAAAAAAATAAAAGAAATGGCTGAGTGCTCAGCCTTAAGTGGGACATGTAAATTGATTAGACCACTGACTGACAGTGGTCAGAGCTAACAAGACATAGGGTTTCCATTTAAATTTTCAGACACTTATATGAGACCAATAATTGATTCTATTATTTAATGGAACCCCCAAATTTATGCACCATTCTAATTTTTTCCTGGAAATCAGATAAATCCTGAATTATCTTGAGTTTTTAATGTCACATACTGAACCATCCATTCTCTTTATCATGCATTAGAAGTTAGTAACAGTAATCAGGACCTGGGTTCTAAGATTGCAAAGCAGGCTAATATATTATATTTTTATAAGAAATGTTTTTAGATTAAGCTAGAAAACTGACTCAAAAAATGTATATCTTCAAAGCATTCTTATACCTTCCAGTTGGATTGCTCCTGGAGAATAATTTTTTTTATAAAAACTATAAGAAAATGTCATTTAAAATCATCTATATAGTTTTGAGAGTTACCACACAGATAAGCTTGTATAAGTATAAAATAATGTATCCTTTATAGTAGCACAAAGATCATCCAAGTGTCTTTTCAAATGGATGATGCATTAGAGTTGCGAGAAAAGAAAGGTGAGACCCTTAGAAGCTGTGCTGCTGGACAAATATCCTTATTGGATACTTGAGCTTTTATTTTTTATTTTTGCATATTTTGGAGTGGTATAGCTGGACCTTGAGGAAGCATTATTCCTAATTGTCTGAGAAAGCACCAGATTGATTTCCAAAGTGATCATACCAGTTTACATTCCCACCAGCAATGGAGGAGGGTTCCACTTTCTCCACAACCTCTCCAGCATGTGTTGTCACTTGAGGTTTTGATATTAGCCATTCTGATGGGTGTAAGGTGAAATCTCAGGGTCGTTTTGATTTTCATCTCCGTGATGGCTAAGGACATTGAACACTTTATGTGTTTCTCTGCCATTCTATAATCTTCTACAGAGAATTCTGTTTAGCTCCGTGCCCCATTTTTTAATCGGATTGTTTGATTTGTTGCTTTTTAACTTCTTTAGGTCTTTATATATTCTGGATATTAACCCAAGTCAGATATAGGGTTGGTGAAGATCCTTTCCTAGTCCATAGGCTGTCACTTTCTTCTGACAAGTATCCTTTGCTTTACAGAAACTTTTCAGTTTCATGAGGTCCCATTTATTGATTGTTGATCTTAGAGCCTGTGCTGTTGGTGTTCTGTTCAGGAAGCTGTCTCCTGTGCCAATGAATTCTAGGTTCTTCTCTACTTTTTCTTCTAACCTATTTAGCATGTCTGGTTTTATATTGTGGTCTTTGATCCACTTGGACTTTAGTTTTGTGCAGGGTGATGAGTATGGATCTATTTGCATTTTTCTACATGTAGACATCTAGTTAGACTGGCACCATTGGTTGAAGATGCTGCCTTTAATCCTAATAGCTAGAACCTGAAAAAAACCCAGATGTCCATGAATGGAAGAATGGATACAGAAATTATGGTATATTTACACAATGGAATACTACTCAGCAATTAAAAAAAAAAAAAGGAAATCATGAAATTTGCAGGCAAATGGTAGGATCTAGAAAAGATCATCCCGAGTGAGGTATCCCAGAACCAGAAAGACACACACAGTATATACTCATAAGTGGATACTAGACATATAATATAGGATAAACCTACAAAAATCTGTACACCTAAAGAAACCAAGCAAGAAGGAGGACCCTGGGTTAAGACAATCAATCCTCAATCAGAAAGACAAATAGGATGGACATTGGAAGAAGCAGAAAACAGGAAACAGGACAGGAGCCTACCACAGACAGCCTCTCAAAGACTCTACCCAACAGTGTATCAAAGCAGATAAAGAGACTCATAAACAAACTTTGGGCAGAGTGCAGGGAATCTTATGAAAGAAGGAGGAGATAGTAAGACCTGGGGAGGACAGGAGCTCTACAAGGAGAGCAACAGTACCAAAATATCTGGGCACAGGGTTTTTTTTCTGAGACTGATACTCCAACCAAGGACCATTCATTGATATGACCTAGAACCCCTGCTCAGATGTAGTCCATGGCAGCTCAGTATCCAAGTGAGTTCCCTACTAATGGGAACGGGGACTGTGTCTGACATGAACTCAGTGGCTGGCTCTTAGACCACCTCACCTTGATGGGGGAGCAGCCATGCCAGGCCACAGAGGAGGACAATGCAGCCAGTCCTGATGCGACCTGATAAGCAGGGGTCAGATGGAAGGGGAGGAGGACCTCCCCTATCAGTAGGCTTTTAGAGGATCTAGGGAGGAGATTAAGGAGGAAGGTTGATGTTGGGAGTGAGTGAGAGAGGGGGCTATAGCTGGGATATAAAGTGAAAGAACTGTAATTAATAAAAAAATAAAATTAAAAAGAAGCTGTGTAGATGACTCTTGCCAAGGAAATGACAGATAGAAAGAGAGGAAGAAAGGCTAGTGTGCATGACTTTCCTGCCCCCCAACTCTGATGAGGCACTAGCAACCCAAAGAATGACTCACATGAGTTCATCCTCCAGAGTAAATTAAGTTCATCAGGCATTATGTTTAGAGTGGTGGAAGGCCAAAGAAAGATGCATTCTCTGGAGATAGCTAAAGTTCCATGTATCAAACATCTATTTTCCAGACTCTGGGTCTATGGCAGAGTTAATGCAAACCTTAGTATAAAGTGCTAACCCATGTTAAAGGAGCAGACACAGTCCAGGCTCAGACAACAGAAGCACAGGCAAAAGCAGCTTCTGGAAGAGATGACCGCTGAGTGCCTACTTACCTTTCCTTTGCTGGGATTTGCTGGTCTTGGTAAATAGCCTGACAAAAGAAGGGTTGCCATGCTTGCTGCCTTCTGGCATATGAGAAAGCTAAATGGCAGCTGGCTGCAAGATGGAGCTACATTAGCTAGAATTTGGAGGCTTTGTATCACTGCAGTAAGAGATAAAATAGTGACAATGAGCACCAGAGGGGAAAAAACAGACATGGATGAAAAGCAGCTACAAAGTACCAGATCTCTTAGCAACACTCCAAATATCTCTATGTTTGGACTTATCACAGCCACACAGGAAGGAATCTATCAAACTCAAATAAACAAGCCTAAAGAAATTGTTCATTTTTTTTCTCCAAAAGCCCTATAAATATCAGCTGTTTAGTGAAGACAATGATGATGGACCAAAGAAAAAGTAGGGTAGCAAAAAACAAAGGTAAGCAGGAAAAACATTAGGAGAGATACACTGCCAGTGTTGAGTATTGATGCACACTGTCAACTAGCTGAGCCTGGTCCTACAATTAATAGAATATATATATATATATATATATATATATATATATATATATATATATATATCTGTTCTGTGAAAGGCAGAAGCTACAGGAGTGACTTCTAAACCTCACCTTGTAAATATCTCTGACCTTGGCAGTTAAATGGTGTGTTCTGAAATTGGGGTGTTGGGTGGGGGACATTAAGTGAATAAAGGGTAATTAATAAAATAAAATTTTAAAAAAATTAAAAAAATCAAACAAAAACTCTCAGCTGTTTTAGTTTAGTATATTTGTTTTTATCATGGTATAATGAACTAGTCATTAGTTACTATGAATGAATACTATCATTTAATGACATTTAAATGACTGTCTATAGAGGGAATAAGACCATGAGTCTAATCTCTAGCAGAGTACAGACTATATTTGCTAGTACAGATCATTAAGACCATCAATGTGGAGATGGAGACAGCAGTATCAGTGATGCAATATCATTTTTAAAATTTTATTTATTTTATTAATTACACTTTATTCACTTTGTATACCCCCCATAAGCCCCTCCTTCTGCCCCTCCCAGTCCCACACTCCCCTCCCCCTTCTCCATGCATGCCCCTCCCCAAGTCCACTGATAGGGGAGGTCCTCCTCTCCTTCCTTCTGATTTTAGTCTATCAGATCACATCAGGACTGGCTGTATTGTCATCTTCTGTGGCCTGGTAAGGCTGCTCCCCCATTAGGGGGAGGTGAACAAAGAGCAGGCCAATCAGATTATGTCAGAGGCAGTCCCTCTTCCCAATACTATGTAACCCTCTTGGACACTAAACTGCCATGTGCTACATCTGTGCTGGGGTTCTAGGTTATTTCTAGGCCTGGTACTTGGTTGGAGTATGAGTCTCTGGGAAGACCATTGTGTTCAAATTTTCTGGTTCTGTTGCTCTCCTTGTGTGGGGTCCCTGTCCTCTCCAGATCTTACTATTTCCTACTTCTTACATAAGATTCCATTCACTCTGCCCAACAATTGGCCACAAGTCTCAGTGTCTGCTTTGATAGTCTGCAGGGCAGAGCCTTTCAGAGGCCCTCTGTGGCAGGTTTCTAGGTTGTTTCCTGTTTTCTTCTTCTGATGCCCATCCTCTTTGCCTTTTGGGATGGGGATTGAGCATTTTAGTCAGGGTCCTCTCTCTTGATTAGTTTCTTTAGATGTACAGATTTTAGTAGGTTTATCCTATGTTATATGTCTATATGAATGAGTATATACCATGTGTCTTTCTGCTTGTGGGACAGCTCACTCAAAATGATCCTTTCCAGGTCTCACCATTTACCTGCAAATTTCATGATTTCCTGACAGAGTAATACTTCATTGTGTATATGTACCACAATTTCTGCATAAATTCTTCAGTTGAGGGGCATCTGGGCTGTTTCCAGCTTCTGGCTATTACAAATAAAGCTGCTACAAACATGGTTGAGCAAATGTCCTTACTGTGTACATGAGCCTCTTTTGGATATATGCATAGGAGTGGTATGGCGGGATCTTGAGGAAGTACTATTCCTAGTTGTCTGAGAAAGTGCCAGATTTATTTCCAGAGTGGTTGTACAAGTTTACATTCCCACCAGCAGTGGAGGAAGGTTCCCCTTTCACCACAACCTCTCAAGCATATATTTTCACTTGAGTTTTTCATCTTGGCCATTCTAATGGGTGTAAGGTGAAATCTCAGGGTTGTTTGATTTGTATTTCCTTAATGGCTAATGAGGTTGAGCATTTCTTTAAGTGTTTCTCTGCCATTCGATATTCCCCTACAGAGAGTTTCTGTTTAGCTTTGTTCCTCACTTTTTAATTGGATTACTTGGTTTGCTGCTTTTGAGCGTCTTTAGTTCTTTATATATACTAGATATTAGCCCTCTGTCAGATAAAAGGTTGGTGAAGATTTTTTCCCAATCTGTAGGCAGTCGCTTTGTTTTGATGATGGTGTCCTTTGTTTACAGAAGCTTTTCAGTTTCATGAGGTCCCATTTATTGATTGTTGCTCTTAGAGCCTGTGCTGTTGGTGTTCTGTTCAGGAAGTAGTCTCCAGTATCTATGAGTTCTAGGGTTTCCCCCACTTTTTCTTCTAACCTATTTAATGTGTCCGGTTTTACGTTGAGGTCTTTGATCCACTTGGACTTTAGTTTTGTGCAGGGTAATAAGTATGGATCTATTTGCATTTTTCTACATGTAGACATTCGGTTAGACCAGCACCATTTGTTGAAGATGCTATCATTTTTCCATTGTATGATTTTGACATCTTTGTGAAAGATCAGGTGTCCATAAGTGTGTGGGTTTATTTCTGGGTCTTCTGTTCAGTTCTGTTGATCCACCATTCTGTTTCTATGCCATTACCATGCAGTTTTTATAATTGTTGCTCAACAGTACAGCTTAAGATCACAGATGGAGATAACCTCCAGAAGATCTTTTATTGTAGAGGATTGTTTTAGCAATTCTGGATTTCTTGTTATTCCATATGAAGTTGAGAATTTTTCTTTCCAGGTCTGTAAGAATTGTGTTGGTAATTCGATGGGAATTGCATTGAATCTGTAGATTGCTTTTGGTAAAATGGCCATTTTTACTATGTTAATCCTGCCAAGCCATGAGCATGGGAGATCTTTCCATCTTCCCATATCTTCTTCTAATTCTTTCTTCAGGACTTGAAATTTTTTCCATACAAGTCTTTGACTTGCTTGGTTAGGGTTATACCAAGGCATTTTATGTCATTTGTGGCTATTGTGAAGGGTGTTGTTTCCCTAATTTCTTTCTCAACCCTTTTGTCTTTTGTATACAGGAGGGCTACTGATCTTTTTGAGTTAATTTTGTATCCGGCCATTTTGCTGAAGGTGTTTATCAGCTGTAGGAGTTCCCTGGTAGAATTTTGGGGGTCACTAGGTATGTTATCATATCATCTGCAAATACTGATAATTTGACTTCTTCCTTTCCAATCTGTATCCCCTTGATCCCCTTCAACTATCTTATTGCTCTAGCAAGGGCTTCCAGAACTTTGTTGAAGAGATATGGAGAGAGTGAGCAGCCTTGTCTTGTCCCTGATTTCAGTGGGATTGATTTAAGTTTCTCTCTGTTCAGTTTGATGTTTTCTATAGGCTTGCTGTATATCGCCTTTATTATGTTTAGATATGTGCCTTGTATCCCTGATCTCTCCAATACTTTGAACATGAATGGATGTTGGATTTTTGTCAAACGCTTTTTCAGCAACTAGGGAAATTATCATGTGGGTTTTTTCCTTCAGTTTCCTAATATGGTGTATCACATTGACTGATTTCCGTATATCCAACCACCCCTGCATACCTGGGATGAAGCCTACTTGGTCATAGGGGATGATATCTTTGATGTGTTCTTGTATTTGGTTTGCAAGTATTTTGTTGAGTATTTTTGCATCAATGTTCATAAGGGTGATTGACCTGAAATTCTCTTTCTTTGTTGAGTCTTTGTGAGGTTTAGGTACCAAGGTGACTGTGGCTTCATAGAATGAGTTTGGTAATGTTCCTTCTGTTTCTATTTTATGGAATAGTTTGAAGAGAATTGGAGTTAGCTCTTCTTTGAAGGTCTGGTAGAATTCTGAACTGAAACCATCTAGTCCTGGTATGGGAGATTTTCGATGACCACTTCGATTTCCCTGGGAGATATAGGACTATTAAATTGATTTACCTGGTCCTGATTCAGCTTTGGTAAATCAAATCGATCAAGAAAATTGTCCATTTCATTTAGATTTTCAAATTTTGTGGCATATAGACTTTTGAAGTAAGTACTAATGAATGTTTGGATTTCCTCACTGTCTGTAGTTATATCCCCCTTTTCATTTCTGATTTTGTTGACTTGGGTGGTGTCTCTCTGCATTTTAGTTAGCTTGGCTAAGGGTTTGTCCATCCTGTTGATTTTCTCAAAGAACCAGCTCTTGGTTTCTCTGATTCTTTGGATTTTTTTTTATTAGTTTCTAATTGATTGATTTCAGCCCTGAGTTTGATTATTTCCATCTGTCTATTCCTTTTTCGTGTGTCTGCTTCTTCTTTTTCTAGGGTTTTTAAGTGAGCCATTAAGTTGCTTGAATGAGCTGTCTCAAATTTCTTCCTGAAGGCACTTAGTGCTATGAACTTTCCTCTTAGCACTGCTTTCATTGTGTCCCACATGTTTGGGTATGTTGTGTCTGCATTTTCATGAATTCTAGGAAGACTTTATTTTCTTTCTTTACTTCTTCCCTGACCCAGCTTCATTTAGTAGCAAGTTGTTCAGTTTCCATGTGTGTGTATGCTTTTTGCTATTTTTGTTGTTGTTGAGGTCCAGCCTCATTCCACGGTGATCAGACCTGATACAAGAGATTATTTCAATCTTCTTTTATCTGTTGAGGCTCCCTTTGTGACCAACTATATGGTCTATTTTGGAGAAGGTTCCATGAGGTGCTGAGAAGAAGGTAAATTCTTTTGTGTTTGGGTGTAAAGTTCTGTAAATGTCTTTGAGGTCCACTTGATTCATGACCTCTGTTAGAGACATTGCTTCTTTGTTTAATTTCTGTTTTGTTGACCTGTCCTTTGTTAAGAATGGGGTGTTGGAGTCTCCCAATATTAATGTGTGGGGATCTATGTGTGGTTTATATTTTATCAATGTTTCTTTTACAAATGTGGGTGCTCTTGTATTTGGGGCATAGATGTTCAGGATTGTGATGTCTTCCTGGTGGAATTTTCCCTTGATGAGTATGAAATATCCTTCGCCATCTCTTTTGATTAATTTTGTTTGAAAGTCCATTTTATCAGATATTAGAATGGTTACTCCTGCTTGCTTCTTGGATCCATTTGCTTGGAAAACCATCTTCCAACCCTTTACCCTCAGGTAATGTCTATCTTTGTGACTTAGGTGTGTTTCTTATATACAACAGATTGCTGGGTTTTGTTTACCCATCCATTCTGTTAGTCTGTGTCTTTTTATTGGAGAGTTGAGTCCATTGATGTTGAGAGAGATTAATGACCAGTGGCTGTTAGATCCTTTGAGTCTGATGTTAGCTGTGGTCATAATGTTGTGTGCTTGGTTGCTTTTTGTTTTTACTGTAGTGAGGTTAATTATTTCCTGTGTTTTCTTGAAATTAGCTAGTTTTCTTGGGTTGTATTTTCCCTTCTAGTATCTTCTGTAACACTGGATTTGTGTGTAGGTATTGTTGAAATATTTTTTTGTCATTGAATATCTTGTTTTCTCTGTCTATGAGGTCTGAGAGTTTTGCTGAGTATAGTAGCCTAGGCTGACACCTGTGTTCTCTTAAGGTCTGCATAATATCTGTCCAGGCTCTTCTGGCTTTCATAGTCTCTGTTGAAAAGTCAGGTGTGATTCTAATGGGTTTGCCATTATATGTTACTTGGCCTTTTTCCCTTGTACCTTTTAGTATTTTTTCTTTGTTCTGTATAATTAATGTTTTGATTATTATGTGGTAGGAGGATTTTCTTTTCTGGTCTAATTTATTGGGTGTTCTGTAGGCCTCTTGTATTCTTATTGTCCTCACTTTTAATTTGGGAAAATTTTCTTCAATGATTTTGTTGAAAATATTTTCTAGGCCTTGGAGGAGAGAATCTTCTTTTTCCTCTATTCCTATTATTCTTATGTTTTGTCTTTTTATGTTGTCTTGGATTTCTTGGAAGGTCTGTGTCAAGAATTTTTTAGATTTAACATTTTCTTTGACAGATATATAAATTTCTTCCATTGTATCTTCCACACCTGAGATTCTTTATTCCATCTCTTGTAGTCTATTGGTTATGCTTACCTCTGTAGTTTCTGTTTTCTTCCCTAAGTTCTTTCTCTCCACAATTTCCTCCATTTGTGTTTTCTTTAATTTTTCCAATTGTTTTTTTATATTTATCATTTTATTATTTATTTCACATAGTATATATATATTTTTCATATTTTTTACACTTTATTCAGTTTGTATCCCCCCATAACCCCCTTCCTCCTCCCCTCCCGATCCCACCCTCCCTCTCCCTTCTTCATGCTTGTCCCTCCCCAAGGCCACTGATAGGGGAAGTCCTCCTCTCCTTCCTTCTGATCTTAGTCTCTCAGATCACATCCAGAGTGGCTGCATTGTCATCTTCTGTGGCCTGGTAAGAGTGCTCTCTCCTCAGGGAAAGGTGATCAAAGAGCAGTCCAAACAGATTGTGTCAGAGACAGTCCCTCTTCCCATTACTATGTAACCCACTTAGACACTAAATTGCCATGGATTACATCTGTGCATAGGTTCTAGGTTATCTCCATGCCTGGTACTTGGTTGGAGTATGAGTCTCTGGGAAGACCCCTGTGTTCAAATTTTCTGGTTCTGTTGCTCTCCTTGTGGGGCTCCTGTCCTCTCCATAACCTACTGTTTCCCTTAGTCAGGGTCCTCTCTCTTGATTAATTTCTTTAGATGTACACATTTTAGTAGGTTTATCCTATAAGTCTATATGAGTGAGTATATACCATGTGTGTTTCTCTGCTTCTGGGATAGCTCACTCAGGATGATCCATTCCAGGTCCCACCATTTACCTGCAAATTTCTTGATTTCCTTATTTTTTATTACAGAGTAATAGTCCAATTCTATCTTCTGATCTTGAGCTGTTTGTTGATTTCCTTCACCTGTCTGACTGTATTTTCCTGTTTTTCCTTCAATTCCTGCATCTGTTTGTTTAAACAATCCTCTGTTTCTTTTATTTCTTTCAGTGATTTAAGCATTTCCTCTCTAAAGGCCACAAACTGTTTGGCTGCAACTTCCTGTATTTCTTTACAGATGGCCATAATCTCTTTGTTTTTATCTTCCTCTATTTCTTTATAGATGGCCATAATCTGTTTGAGTTTATCTTCCTCTAAGTCTTTACACATTTTATTTGTTTCCTCTGTTATCCTCTTCATGAGCACAGATGTTAAGTCATCTTCTTGAATTTCAATTATGCTGGGGTGTCCAGGGCTACTTGCCCCTGGATAACTGGGTTCTGGAGATGCCATATTGCTCTGTGTTTTGTTGGTTGAGCTTTTACGCTGGCTTCTACCCATTGGGCTCTCTTAGGTATTTGGAGTTAGTTTCCGGTGGTTCCTGGAATCCTGTGGTGGAGAGAATCCCCTTGTCAGGAAGATGGTTTTTTCTGAAGGAAGCCTTCTCAGCCTTTTAGGTATAGTCATTGGATGGCTGGTGATCTTCAGAAGTTGCCACAGCTCACCTCAGGCGTAGAGACCTGAGTGGTAACTGTGGTCCTTGTTAGTTGAGAGGGCTTTCCTCTCACCTGGAGAAGTCTTGAAGACAGCAGCCCTGCTTCTGGGTTTCTTGCTGTAAATTTAGTGATCTGCTGCTGTGACCTGTGTTTTTGTTTTTGTTTTTGTCAGTTTTGTTAGGGATAACTGCTTGCCCCTTGGAGCAGTATCTGGGGGTTGATCTCGGGGATTCTGGGCTTCTGTAGGTCTGAGTTTGGGGCTCTGTGCCCCAGTACCCAAGCAGTAATCTGTGGCGGGTGGGTACCACTCTCCTTGTAACAGCAGGCTATCTGGTACACAGCATGTCCCTGGGTTGGGCCAGTCTGCAGGCCCCTTGCCAGGGTTATACTGGGTGGCCTAAGTCAGTCCCCTTTGCTTCATTCCCTGTGAGGATTTCTCCTGACAGTGACTCCCAGTCTCTGGTGCCCTGGGGCGCACAGCTCTGTCTGTGCTGAAGAGCTGGGCAAGCAGCAGCTGTTTGTGCCTGTGGCTGGAGCCCAGTTCAGTGATGGCGGCTTGTACCCACTGGTCTGCGAGACTTTTTCCAGGGAAGGACTGGGTGACCCAAGTCAGTACCGTTTCCTTCTTTCCCTGTGGGGTTTTCTTGCGACTGGGACTCCCAGTCTCTGGTGTTTTTGTGCCCACCGATCAGCCTGGGAATGTGATCAGGACACCCAGGCGTGTGGCTCTGGTCTGGCGACCTAGTGCCTGAGGAACCCGGGCTCTCTTCCGGGTTCTGGCTGGGTGGCCTGAGAGTGAACCCACTGATTCCCACGCAGTGGGGGTTTTCTCTCACCTGGGAAACACGTTCACTGTTGTTTTAGGGCCCAGAGTTCAGTCTGTTGGTCGCTCCTCAGACTCAGTGTTCTCTTGTCACCACCATCTTGTCCCTCCGCAATGTCATTTTTAAATACATTATAAGCTTGAGTCCAGGGTGGGGACTAAAATGATGCTTTTTGAGCTACAAGATGTGGCTTATGCCTGTCATTCTGCCTGCAAGTAACTATGGTAGGAGGGGTGGGTTTCTTACGATATAGAATGAATCTTATCTCAGAAAAGCAAACAAAACACACGACTCTTTGAAACATCACATTACTTGCCAAGCAGTTAAAAATAGTTCAATTTACCTCGACACAAACTAATTGCAGCAAATATGAGTCCTGCGTTTCTCTTATGTTTTTTGTTGTTTGTTACCCCTAGTTTCTATGTTTTCCCTGAAATTGAAGTAAAAGGAAGCAAAGTGAAGTTCTACTTGCACACATGTTAAAAAAATCAGAGACCTGGAAAGGACAGGAGCTCCACAAGGAGAACAACAGAACCAAGATATCTGGGCCCAGGGATCTTTTCTGAAACTGATACTCCAACAAAGGAACATACATGGAGATAACCTAGAACTCCTGCTCAGATTTAGCCCTTGACAGCTAAGTATCCAAGGAGGTGTCCCAGTATGGGGAACAGGGACTGTTTCCAATATGAACTCAGTGGCTGGCTTTTTGACAGCCTCCCCCTGAGGGGAGAGCAACCATGCCAGGCCACAGGGGAGGACAACACAGCCAGTCCTGATGAGGCTTGATAAGCTAGGGTTAGATGGAAGGGGAGGAAGACCTCCCCTATCAGTGGACTTAGAGAGGGGCATGGGAGTAGATGAAGGAGGGAGAGTGGGATTGGGAGAGAATGAGGGAGGGAGCTACAGCTGGGATACAAAGTGAATAAACTGTAATAAATATAGAAATAAAAATTTAATTAAAAATCATTAATAAAAACAATGTACAGAATAAAATGTGTGTTATGTAACCAAAATTTAAAAAGGAGCATTTAATCGTATTTGCTTATTTGCAAAAGGACTCTCTGGGAACATGGAATGAGCTAGTTAACAGGGTTCCTTTGCTGGATGTAGTGGTGCTCGCCTTTAATACCAGGAGGCAGAGTTTGAGGTCAGCCTGGTCTACAGATTGAGTTCTAAGACAGCCAGGGTTATACAGAGAAACCCTGACTAAAAATAGACACCTTCCCCCTAAATGAGACATTATTACTTTGTTGGAGTGCTAGTTTGGAATAGAAAGATTAGTAACAAAAATCGCAAGACTTGCTACTTGTCTCTTTTAATTAAAAAAAAAATTACCCATGGGTAATGCTCGTTCAAATATTAAAATGATGTGTAATCACAAAAATTAAATAACTAAAGAAAATTACATTTTTGTTACATAATTACTTAATTTTTAACCACTTAAGAAAAGTGTAATTACAGTCTTTTTTATAAATTAAAGAGCTATGTGATTTTCCATTTAAATGAAAACTTAATGGAAACTAGAGCAATTACTTATTCATTTGCTACACAAGCACACACACACACACACACACACACAAACAAATCTAATAGAATCTAATAGAACACTACTGAAACTAGGGAATGAATGAATTATACTGGCATAATTTGGGCTGGTTGCCAACACATTGTGGAATACATTCCACAAACATGAGTTTATCAAATAACTTTGTTCTTGGATCAACAGCAGTCATTCCTCTTCCTGTTGTGTTTTTTTTTTCAAATTTCCCATAAATTGCTTTTTCTAATTTTGAAGCTATTGTTTCTAGGATTATATATTTTCACTTGATAGCAACTTTACCTATTAGTTCTTACTCACAGAGCTATGGAAGTGAGTTCTATTTTAGGTATTCCTGATTAGCCATATATTACAGAATCTGTTAGCCTTTGTGGTGCCATATTCAGTGCTCACTAATACAATTATTTCTGTGTTCACTTTTCTTCCAGGAAAATAAATTATCCAAATACCTTTTTTTATGTCTGTTGACTATTAAGTGTGACCATTTGAGTTTGGAGTCAAGGAATGATAGAGCAACCCTGAGGTTCTTCCAGTATTAGCTACTGAAACATCTTTTCTAAAGCTTTCCCTTTTTAAATTTTTCTATTCATGAACCAAAATTTTTTGACTTAGAATAGTGAGATGAGAAAGGTGATAAAAGATTTGATCTCTGACTTCATGGATGAGAACTTGTAAACTTCCCTCTCAACAACTTCTTTTGGGATTACCAAGTGTTTAACATGTGTGGTATTCAGCCATTAATAATCTAACGTTGGTTCAGGATTATTCTTCCTGGCTAATAAAACTGCCACCTGTCACACCTGCAGCTAGATTTCAAGCACTATTGTAAGTATGTTTGCTTAAATAAATCATAAGTTTGGTTCTGTTGGGCACGAAATCACAGATGGGGTACTTATTCCACTTTCCAGACCCTGTTGACAACAATTCAGTTTTAGGATCCTAAATGAAATGTTCAGAAGTGTATCTAGTTGTGTCATAACCAGTAAGTTGCTTGTTCATTTCCAACTTCTTGAACTGTCCTTTTTTTCATCATCACCCCAAAGCACTCAAAAAACAATATATTTTCATTATTCAAAGCAAATTATTTAGGGGCTAGAGAGATAACTCTGCAGATAAGGGTGCTGAATAGTCTTCCAGAGGATCCAAGTTTGATTCCAAGCACCTACGTGTCCGCTCAAAACTGTCTGCAACTCCAGTCCCAGGGAATCAGATGCCTTCTTCTAAGCTCTTTAGGTAGTCATGCATGTAGTGTACAAGAAACACACACACACACACACACACACATCAATGCATGCTGTAAATGCCACTTAAATGCATATTTTGCTTATTAACTGTCATTATAAGTGTCACCATTTCCTGAATAACACATAGGCACTTAATAAAATTCTTATTGGTGGTACATGTTTTGAGCTAAGTTTGGATTGGGCTGATAACAATTGTGTTTTAACAGTGTATTAAAAATAAATAAAATTAAAATCTCATTTTACTAAGTATACAGCATGGAATGTAATTCAGAACCCTTAGTCTGCCATTGAACGCATTTTACAGCATGGATCGCACATCTTTCAAATCTTATCTTTTGCCTCCTCTAGTTAGCCAGATGAATGAGTAGTCTGGATTTTGATCTCTCTGCTCCTTTGTCTCTGACTCTCTGTCTCTGTCTTAGTGAGTTTGTGGTATACCTATGTGGCAACATCCCTTTATTTCTCTGCATATTGAAATTCTATTTATATTTCTTTCATAATTAAAATTTTGCATTATGTTCCTTCTTGTTCATAATTAATTATTCTCACCTCTGAAATGTAGCATGTCCTTGCTTTTCAAATATGCACTCATTCTAGCTGTCCTGTAGTTCTCTCTGCTACCTTCCTAGTACGTTTTACTGTCAAAAGACAATTTGTGACACAACTCACCTTTCACTGAAAAACAATAGCTAAGTAGGGTCAGAGAGGTTGTTGTTCAGAATGACTTGGAGAGAAACAGATCATAGTGCTTTTGGAAGCCTAAGTTAGATAAATAAAGAACTAGGAAGCACAGTAAGAGACAGGAGCCTGATAATATCAAGATATAAAACTTGTGTGTATAGACCAAAAACCATTGTTATGCTGAATATTTAACTAACAGAATTGGATAGAAAGAGTTAGATATAAATTTCAGTTTATATCTGTAGACAAATATGTACTATTATTTACATTATTTGGAAAAAAAGGATTTAAAATTATATGTAGTTATAAGCCTTTTCTCAAGACATGATAATTCTAGAAGATAACAGAAAACACAACTGTTATCAGAACAATCTAAATTTTCTTCAAAACATGTACCACCAATAAGAATTTTATTAAGTGCCTACTTGTAAGTCAGGAAGTGTTAACTCTTGTAAGACAGTTAATAAAGAAGATATGCATTTAAGTTAGATCCACAGCATGCATTAAATTTTAATGTTGTATTAGCAATTTTTTCAAAAGTTTCAGTAGAATTCCAAGGGTACAAAATAAAATTTATCACTTTCAATAGTAGTACTATGTATTTGACTTAGCTGTGGTGATTCAGTTATTAAAATTTAATTATATGAGCTTTGTGAAAAACAGCAAAAGGTAAATGTAATGGTAAAGTAATTTCTTTCTTAAAACTTTGTTTAATTTTGAGAAGAAACAAGTTGTAAAACAGGAATAATGGAATCCATAAAATGAAGGCCTTGGATATTTCATTACAAAGGTTTCATGCTCTCAATTATGAAACAAATGAACAAGAATAATACCCACTTTGGACTTAGGAGATGGCCCAATGGCTAAAGAGCTTACCCTAGTGAGCATGAGTCCAGATTTTAGAACCCATGTTAAAGCTAGATGAGCATGGTGGGCCACCTAAAAGTAGGAGGTGAAGGCAAGTAATCCCCAGAGAACACTGGCTAACCAGAAAAAACAAATTGGTGAGCTCAAAGTTCAGCTAGAGAACTTGCCTCATATATGAGCTAGAGAGTGATGAAAGAAAATATCTGATGTCAATCTCAGTCTTCTACACATATGTACACATATGAGTGTTTATCCTCACACATATGAACACTCATATGCACACCAAACACATATATATATACAAAAATTAGTACTATCCTTTATTTTTTCCCATTACATTGTGTTGACTTAAGTAACTCTGTGCTTTATCCCATTAAGGAAAATATGGAAACTCATTGCAAAATTGTAGAATCTTGAGAACAATAAAAATTCACATTTTTTAGGGTTCTTTGTTTAACAGCTTTAAAAATCCATTGCATTTTGGTCAGAAAAAATTCTCTACTTTTAAATAATTTTAATTGAATTACATTTTCCCCCACTTTCATTCCACTGCCATTCCAAACCACCTCCTCAAAAACCTTCCCAATATCCCCAAAGTATATTTCAGACAATAAATTACAAATACGACTTTTCTAAAGAGAAAGAAAGAGAGAGGGGGCATGGAAGAAGGAAGAAAGGAAGGGATGAAGGAGAGAGAGAAAGAGGAAAAATATAGAAGACAGGATCTTTGGAAGAGAGGAAAATAAAGGGTCAGTAGTAGGAGCATCTGTGTAGGTACTAAAGCCATCAATACTTCTAACTGAAGTAGGAAGAGAGTGAAGATGAGCCCAGCAGTTGTTTACACACAGCAATAAGAAGCCCGGGGACCACTCTTCCTCTCAGCAGAAGACTGAGAAAGAAATTAGGAAACAACACCTTTCAAAATAGCCACAAGTAACAAAGTACCTTAGCGTATCTCTAACCAAGCAAGTGAAAGACTTGTATGGAAAAAAATAACTTCAAGTCTCTGAGGAAAGAATTGAAGAAGATATCAGAATATGGAAAGATCTCCCATGCTCATGAATTGGTAGGATTAACATAGTAAAAATGGCCATCCTACCAAAAAGCAATTTACAGATTCAATGCAATTCCCATCAAAATACCAACACAATTCTTTACAGACATTTCTCAACTTCATATGGAAACCAAAGGGAAAAACAACCAAAATTAGCTAAAATCATCCTGTAAAATGAAAGAACTTCTGGAGGTATCTCCCTCCCTGATCGCAATAGTAATAAAAATGGCATGGTACTGGCATAGAAACATTCTGGAGGATCAATGGAATCAAATAGAAGGCCCAGAACCTATACACACCTATAGACAACTGAATTTTGACAAAAAGAAAATGACAAAGCCATACAATGGAAAAAAGACAGCATCTTCAACAAATGGTGCTGGTCTAACTGGATGTCTGCATGTAAAAATTAAAATAGATCCATATTTACCACCCTGCAAAAAGTTAAGTCCAAGAGGATCAAAGACCTCAACATAAAATGAGACACAATAAATCTGTTAAAAGAAAAATGGGGAAGAGCCTTGAATTCATTGGCACAGGAGACAACTTCCTGAACATAACAGTAACATCTCAGGCTCTAAGATCAGCAATCAATAATTGGGACCTTGTGAAACTGAAAAGCTTCTATAAAGCAAAGACCAGTGTCAACAAAACAAAAACAACAACCTACAGACTGCACAAAGATCTTCACCAACCTGACAGAAGGCTAATATCCAGAAAATATAAAGAGTTCAAGAAATTTAACACCAACAAACCAAATAATCTAATTAAATATGGGGTACAGAGCTAAACAAAGAATTCTCAACAGAGGAATATGAATGGCAGAGAAACCCTTAAAGAAATGCTCAGCATCCTTAGTCGTCATAGAAATGCAAATCAAAACAACTATGAGATTCTATTTCACACCCATCATAATGGATAAGATAAAAAACTCAAGTGACAATACATGCTGAAAAGGATGTGGAGAAAGGTGAACTCTTCCGTTGTTGGTGGGAATGTAAACTTGTACAACCACATTGGGAATCAATCTGGCACTTTCTCAGAAAACTGGATAGCGCTACCTCAAGAGCCAGCTATACCATTCCTGGCCATATATCTGAAAGGTTCTCAACCATACAAGAAGGACATTTACTCAATTATGTTCATAGCAGCTTTATTTGAAATAACCAGAATCTGGAAACAACCTAGATGTTCCTCAACAGAAGAATAGATACAGAAATTGTGGTACTTTTACACAATGAAACACTACTCAGCAATTAAAAAAAAAAAGGAAATCATGAAATTTGCAGGCAAATTGGTGGAACTACAAGAGATCATCCTGAGTGAGTTAACACAGAAACAGAAAAACATGAACGGTACATTCTCACATCTAAGTGGATATTAGACATAGAATATAGGATAAACGTACTAAAATATACAGACCTAAAGAAGCTAAACAACAAGGAGGATCCTCAGGAAGATGCTTCATTCTCATTCAGAAGGGAAAACAGGAAGCAGTAGAAGAGAAGGATCAGGATGAAAGCCTACCATAGATTTCCTCTAAAACACTCCATCTAGCAGGGAGTGGAAGCAGATCCAGAGACTCACAGCCAAACTTTGCACAGAGTGCAGGGCATCTTTTTGAAGAAAGGGGATATAGAAGGATCTGAAGGGCACAGGAGCCTCACAAAGCCAAAATAATCTGGGCCCAGCGGAGGCTATAGAGACTGATGCATCAATCAAAGACCACTCATGAAGAGGACCTAGATCTCTTGCTCAGATGTAACCCATAGAAAGCTCATTCTCCGTGTGAGTTCCCTAGTAAGGAGGAAAGAGAAAATATCTGATATGAACTTGGTTGTCTGCTCCTTGATCACTTCTTCCTGATGGGGTGACCCAGCCAGCCCATGAAGAGGATCCAGGCAGTCCTGATGAGACCTGATTGGCTAGGGTCAGACAGTAGGGGAGGAGGACTTCCCCATCAGTGGACTAAGGAGGAGGAATAGGGGAGGAAGAGGGAGGGAGGGTGGGAATAGGAAGAAATAAGGGAGGGGTCTACAACTGGGATACAAAGTGAATGAATTGTAAATTAATAATAATAATAATAACATATTTCAAAAAAAGAAAAAGAAAGCAAAGCAACCAGGATACAAAGGAATACAAAGTACATAAATTGTAAATAGTAATAATAACAACAACAATAATAATAAAGAAAAAAGACATGACTAAACATCTCTCATAAAGTGATAGATGTGTCTCTAGATCAAGAGGTACACATTCAGCTATAACAAAGACATTAGAAAAAAATCATCTTAATTAACATTTAGTAGGTGGTAATGAATTGAACTGGGAGTGAAAACCAACCCTGAAATAATAGAAGGCCTTTTGCTCAGAAATTATATTTTCATCTCAAAAAACAAAAACAAAACCCAGAGTGAATGTCTAGATATAAGCAGGATTTGCATTTAACACCCTTAACTTAGTGCAGGAAATTAAACACTAAGATTACCAATGTTCTCTTAAATAGAGTCTAATATGACACAATTCCCATAATATTTAAAATCTAGAAATAATCTTCTTTCATCAGATGAAAGTGGATCTGTATTAGAAACCATGGCCTCTAAGTGAAAGAAGAAAATATCCCATCAACATCTTCATGGGGTAAGGCACATGGAAAGCAAATACACAAGACTATGCAAATCCATTTTTATAGTCAGGGTAGAAAACATCCATGGCTGAGCTTCCAGAAAGTATCCGTCTAACTTTTCCCTCAGTTAGTTCTCCTTAGGTCCTTCAGCATCTATATTAAGACTTTAAAGTATTTTATAGATGATTTCCAAAAAACTGTGATCTCCAAAGTAGGATTGTGAACGCCATGTCACTCTTAAGAATTACTGTAGCTTTACAGGAAGGTACAGTGACTCAAAATGAAAATGGTAACCAATTAAATACTGCTTCTGTGAGCAAAAATAGAGATAATGATATTAGGTAGAGCCAGAAGAACAGTATAAGGAAAGAATGGATTTGGTTGCCTGAAGAAAACTCCATGGGTTTTGTATTAGTTTTGTTAAAATACGGATGATAATTTAGTAAGATTTTATACTGATAACAAAAATTCAGTGAAAATAAAAAATAATCCTGAAAACAGGAATAATTTTGAGGACTTGCTTTCTGAAGTCCTTCTTAAAAATGTTGACATGATACTATTTGCACAGGAAGGCTAGCAGATGGGCCAATAATTAAATTATGAAATTATCAGATGTTGACTTACAAGAAAGAGACAACATTTGTAGATGTGATTTTCCAAAGACAGCAAAAATATAAAAATATAGTTAGGTAGGTGGTGGAGAAGTTAGCAATTAGAGAAATGACATTGAAAACCAGAGCATTCCTGAACTTGTTTTTGATCTATTTTTGATAGGAAGTTGTCAACATTAACCAAAAAAAAAAAAAAAAAAAAAAACTGAAATACATACATACATACACACACACACACACACACACACACAGAGAGAGAGAGAGAGAGAGAGAGAGAGAGATACACATACTCTATTTCTTCTCAACAATTTCACTCTTAGCAAGTGACTCTAGATATATATAGAGAGACAGGAATACAAATCTTCATCCCAGCATTATTTGAACATTAGAAACGTAAACTGGCCAGGCTCTACACGAACCTCTAAGACTAGTTCTCTAAAGCCATGGTGTTGTGCCTGAAGAGTCAGAGGCAGACTGGGGATTTAACTTGGTTTATTTAAACACATGGAACAGTATTACATGTTGTTCTTTGATGCCAATTTATAAAGTTGGCCTAGCAATGGAGGGAAGTAGAATGAAATCCAAATGAAAGTTGAGGGTAAATATTGGAAATTATCAAAATGAGTAGCACAAATTAGTGGTAAAAGATTTACAATAACTTTGATTCATCTGCTGATATCTATGATCTTGCAAAAACAAAGGACCAGATGCTGGGTTGGGGAAGTAGCACAGTTAGCTGATTGCTTCCCTAACAATTGGGAGTCCCAGGTCTTGGGTCTAATACCTAACACTGCATAAACTGGATTTGGTGTCCACACCTTTAATCCCAGGAGGTGCCAAGGATCAGCTACACCCTGAGTTTAGGGCCAGACTGTGCTGCGTGAGACCCTGCCTCAAAAGAAACAAAAGGACCCTCAGAATCAGGTAGATAACACAAAATATATCAGTGTGGTCATTATTTATTGTGAAAAAAACAAAAACAAAAACAAAAAACTAAGTTCGCAAGTAGGAAATTTCAGGAGATCTTCAGGTTTTAAGTTACTAAATGGGATGAAAAGAAATGTCTAAGATTGGTACTGTTATTGCTAATTTATAGGAGGTAATAACATCATGTTCACTGTTCTATTTGACCCAAACTTAAATGTTGATAAAGGATTTTTAAAATGATCGCTCTAATTTTTACTACTTTCCATATTCTTTTTTTTTTGTAATAAAATTTGATTGATTTGTCAGAGATACAAACAGTGAATATTTGGGAAAGTTAACCTAGAAAAAAACTTGAAAAAAAAAACACTATTACTGTCATATGAAATAATAACTGCACTGCTGTTATATGCAATAGCAGCTATATTATTGTTTTATGAAATAGCACCTGTATTACTGCCATATGAAACTGTCTTTTATTGCTGTTAAGAGACAACTGCTATGAAAAAATAAACATTTAAATGCAGGCTTGTTAACAGTTTTAGAGGGTTAGTCTGTGGTCATCATTGCGGAAAACAAACAGGCATACTACTATGGCAGTAGCTGAGAGAGCTTTACATCCTGATCTTCAGGCATCTGGTAGAGAGAGAGAGAGAGAGAGAGAGGAAATGGTGTGAGGTTTGAAACCTCAAATCCCACCCCAAATAACAAAACTCCTCCCACAAGGCCACACCTACTCCATCAAAGCTACCTCTCCTAAACTTTCACAAACAGTACAGCTAATGGAAACAAGCCATTGGGAGTGATTATTACTGGATAGTTTCCCGTGCTTTGTCTAGCCCACTTTCTTTTAGGACTCAGGACCACCTACCCAAAGTTGGTGAGCTGACCCTCCCTTATCAGTCATCAATGAATAAAATGTACCATTGGCTAGCCCACAGGCAAATCTGATGGGGCATTTTCTCAACTGAGTTTTCTGCTTGTGAAGTAACTCCAGCTTGTGTAAGTTGACATAAAAGATGGGTTGAAGCACATGCACTTACTGTCATATCTTACAGTTGCCCAAACCTGTTATCATACAGTTTATTTTTTTCTCCATTTTTATATCCCTAACATAAAACAGAAAGTAACAAAGATCATTCACTCCATAGATATTGACTATAACTTTTTAACAAGTTAATACGCGTACATAACTATGCATTTAGCTCAAAATTACTACATAGTTTAACATTTTTAAACAGCAGAAATCACCTGTTACTCTAGTCACTTAGCAAGGTCTCACATCTCCCCCCAAACATTTACTATATAGTTGTAGTTACCTGACGTGTGTTTCAGTCTCTCTAGCCATTCTAGTGTTGGCTCTGAGGTGGGAGAGTCCATAGTATAAATATCAGCATTATTTTAGTCCAGTTGGGTGATCTCTGTACATCAATGGACTCTTACTCTAATGGTTTACAAAGAATATTAAATATAACCACATGTACAGAACATTCAGCTTGGTGTCAGCTCTTATTTGCACTCAGTGAATATTAGACAATTTTTATTCTCTTTTTATTTCTCTATTCCTATGAGTGAGTGTTTTAGATGTAGTCTCTGTTTTTATTTTTGTTGTTGTTGGCAATTCTCATTTCTGGTAGTTCTTTTCTGCTGAAGGTTTATTTTACAAAATGGTTATGTAGGAGTTCTATGACATTGCTCACTCTAGTTCTCAAGATAAATATAAATTACTATTAATAGTATTATATACATTTGGTTGTGCCCTTAAGTTGGTTAATGTAAGAATTTTATGATAATCTTACTAGATTTTAACATAATGACACTACTATAACCATATTAAAGTATTTAACAGCGAATTATAGTTTCCTAAAACTTTATAAATAGAAAAGAGAATTATTTTACAATTGAAAATTTGTTAAATATATTATTAAATGCATTTGCAATTTTCCATTTAAATTAAATTATATACTAAGAAAAGCAGTTCTAAAAATATATTTGCTGCTTAAAATAGTCCTCTTCTAAGAAAGCTTATATTTCAAACATATAAAAATACCCTGTTATCTTCAAACAATTGCATAAGCTATGTACCAATTTCTAGAAATTTTGAAGGGAAACTTTTATTTAACACAACTAATTTGCAAAAGTGTTTCATTAGCTTTTGACTTTATAATGAATGGTTCTTTCTTTGCTATTCAGATTCCAATTTACCAGCAGGTTCAGTGTCTACTCCTACATAATGCCACCGTTTTATGATGAGAAGCACTTGCCAGCAATCTAACATAAATCATTGTATAATTCTGAATATATAGCAAGCATAAGATCTTTAAAAATTAATTTGAAAAAATCATATATATACATAAGTATACACACACACACACATGGATTTCAGAACCCACTCTAACTTGATTTGCCTTGATCTAAAATGCAAATAAAATCATAGCTTATGATTTTTATTGTACTTAAATTCTGTGCAGTGTCTGGGGACAGACACAATAAGAAGAAACACTGGCAGTTTTGCAGGGTATACATAGTTAACAAAGGCAGACAGAACACACATAAATACACATACACACACACACACAGGCATGCGCACACACAAAACACACTCCTACTTCTTTTCCTACAAAGAAAATGTGTATTAGACTTTTGCAGAGGAACAAACTCAATGATATGTGTTTCTCCTGTCGTGTATATAATGAATATATATTATAAAATGAATATAGTTTATAAAATGAACATATAAAATATAAATAAAATAAACATATCCAATATATACTCCTACTGACTAGATTGACTAGTGGCTGGCTAGTCTTACATTGCCTGTCAACACACTGAATGACAATTGCCTGTCAAGACACAGAGAATGCAGTAGCTGTCAAGTCTATATGTCATCTGACATTGAAGCTTGGAGAATTCCCAGAGGATGGCTGGTCTCGAGGCCATGCTGAAAGGGAGAAGACTCTAATGACCATTGTACCAGCAGGAAGTGTACCAGCAGGAAGGTGGGCACACAAGCAGCATTGTTTTCCTCTCAGACTTCTCTATATCTTGTCCAGCACATAAGGGGTCACATACTGAGGGAGGATCACATGCCCTCATCTAATCCCTCCCAAAACTGCCCTCACAGACATACTCAGAGGAATGTCTCTTCTTATCTAATTCTACGTGCAATCAACTGGACAGCAAGATTAATCACCACCACAGAAAAGAAATGAAAAGTCACACTTTCCTCCTTTCTGAATCTCTCCATCTCCATCTCTGTTCCACATTCTTGTCTGGCTTCTCTTTTCCTTTTGATTATATTGTTACCTTCAAGTCCCTTTCCCACTGTTCTCAGTAAGAGAACTGTTTTTGGGATGAGAGGACAGTATTTCCCTCATTTTGTTCTTTCATTGATTTGGATCTCTGAGCACATTTTAAATGTCAGCTCTTACAGAAGCAAAGGTGAAGAAACAGATCAGCATTATCTTGCCCTAAACAAGCTATATTACTTGTCCTTTTTACTTCCTACAGGATTAAAGATGCATTTCACACAGCTCAGAGATAAGGAAACCATTTCAGAGAAACTCAATAATTTCAACGCCATACTTTATGTCATCCTGGTACAAGTCACGGTCATATGGGAAGAGGGAGCCTTACATGAGTAAAAACTGTCCCCATCTGATTGGCTGGTAGACAAGTCTGTCAGAGTATTTTCTTGATTAATGATTTCTGTGTGTGGAGCCTGTCCCATTGTGTTGGGTACAGTATGTGGGCATGAGAGTCCTGAGTTGCATAAGTTGAGCAAAATAAACTGCGCAAGCTATAGGAATAAGTCAATAGTACATTCTTTGTTCTTCAGTGGTCTCTACCTGAATTTCCAGGTTCCTTCAGTGATGGACTGTGGCAGGAAAAATGTAAGGCAGATAAGCCTGTTTCTTGCAAGTGCCTTTGAGCCATGTTCTTATCACAGCAATAAAAAGCAAACTAGGACACACAGATAATGAGAAGAGTTGTATTAATAACTCAATTTTCTGGCCTAAAGCCCAAGGTCTTTCTGTTCTACCTATGGTTGTGTAAACTGATCTGCCTCTGAGAAACTGTGTAATCACATTGAGCCTACCTATGGGAAGAGCCTTAGGATACAAATACCTGCATTTTACCCAGAGTTGAGGGACTAGCTTCTAACAGAAAGAATGAGAAGTAATTTTATCAGTGACAAGTCTTGGACATGGATCTTCTCCCAATGTCTGCCCATGAATGTACACAACTGAAAATTTGTAGTCCTCCACCATTCTAATTTGTCACAGTCAAAATGATAATCTTTAAGAATTTTTCATGAGTTGAGGAAAATCAATATTAATTTATTGCATTGTAACATAATGCCATTAACAATCTTTACATGTATTCTATGAGTGAAACAAAAACTCTGACATACTGCCCCGACCCGCGGGACCTAGTTATTCGTGGGGGCGAAGGGGGTCAATCCTGAAAAAGATGGGCAAGAGAGAGAAAGGACACAAGCAGACGGTTGCTGGTCAAGTGTCAGCTTTATTGAGCTTTGGTATTTCTTTTAAAGCACGGCTCTGGCAGGGTGGGGGAGAGGGGCGAGAAAAGGGGAGTAGTAGTGGAAAAATACCAAGGCCCTTGGTGGGGAGGTGGGAAGTTCCCAAGGCTAAGAAGGTGGGTTAAAGAGTTACGAGGCCCAAAGATAATATCTGTGGTCACGGATGTGTCCCAAAGCAAACAGTTTCGGGAACAATGGGTCGTAAGAAACTATGGCCTGCTGACCTCCGGTGCTTATCTGGCGGGCCAGGCTCTTAGGAAGGGTCCCAGGGCTTAGTTCCCAACATCTCCTCCCTTTTTATCTCTTTAAAATGAGGGGGCCCTTTAGGATTCTTTGGAAGAGCCAATTTGTATAGTCTACTTGGGGTTATCCACACAAGCAAGTTTTGGAGGCCGAGTTCCCCAAAGCAGGATGTCACCACCATTGTCGACAGTCTATGCCACTTCTGGTGCAATGGGACAAAACCCTCAGAGTGCTAGGGCCATAGACAGCGCATATCAACAAGTATGGCGGGCATAAGTCCTCCTTATGATCAGGGGCACAAACGGGGTCTGAGCCTGGTGGAAGGCAATGCTTGGCCGTTACCCGTCATTGGAGCAACCTCCTCTTATTGCGAGGCTGTCCTGTCTTAGGTGGGCGAAGACTGACTTGCACACAACCGTCACTGACTTACCAGACTGTGCAGTTTGTGAAACTGTAACGCATTAACTCTCCTCAGAAAGAATGAGGGCCAACCCCGAGTTAAGAGCTACAAGACATTTGTTAAATTTGTTTGAATTAATTTTAACGAAATTGGTCAGCCAATTGTGAGAATCATAAAGGGTCCAGATCTAGTTGGGAGAGCGGCCCCAGAACTTCCATCTTGGGCCAGGGGATATTAGGGTGGAGAAATCGAGGGGGCAGGAAGCTGGGGCATCAGGTGGAAGCTCTACAGCAGATTCTTCTTCCCCAGCCAGGCGATGGTAGTGGACTCCAACGGGCTTGATTGCGGAGCTTACCTAGTTCTTAACAAAGTTTGTGAGACGATTAAAGGCCCAAGGGCCAAAAGAGAGGAGCAAGAATAGGCCCATGAGGGGGCCCAAGAGACTGCGAAGGAGGGTGGAAAGCCACGGAGAGGTGGCGAACCAATTTTGATACCAGGATTCTTGTTGTTCTCGAGCCTTTTTGTGTTCTTTTAGGCTCTTTTTTACCTTATCTAAGCTGTTCTGTACCAATCCAGTCTTATCAGAATAAAAACAGCATTCCTCCTTAAGGGCGGCACAAAGGCCTCCCTCTTTTAGAAAAACTAAGTCAAGGCCTTGCCGGTTTTGAAGAACTACTTCGGAAAGGGAAGCCACAAAATCTTTAAGATTTTGAACTCCCTTTCGGAGTTCACTCAAGTCTTTGTCAATAGTCAAATTGGAGCTGGGAGAAATGTTGTTGAGAGGTGACCATAGAGGCAATACCAGTTCCAGTTCCTGCGGCACTCCAGCCCAGAAGTACTATAAGGGTAATAGCAGCTAGGGGCTCTCTTTTTTTTATAGGTATGCCATTATTACAGAAAAATAAAAAACTATCGGGGTCATGGACAAAAAATCGGGGAAGAATAACAACAATAACACAATAGTCTTTTTTTTATCTATAAAATCCTTATTAATAATATAGGTAGTAAGTCCTGTGGCGCAAGCAAGGTAAGTATTATTTGGGGCTTTTGTATAAGAAAATGTTTGATTGACAACAATTGTCTGATTACAGACCGATTGTAATGGTCGCGGGGGGAGCATGTTGGGCCCAACAAGGCAGTAGCCGAATCCCGAAACCGAACTAAGGGTAAGGCCTCCCTCAGGGGGGGGCATGCCAAAGTAAGTCAGCAGTTTCATTGGTGGGGACAGGGCCACTCATCATGGCTATCCCCTCATAGAATGGTGGAGCTTACAAGATTAGGAGTAAGACCAGTGGAGCAGGCAAAATAAGTGCCATTAGGTGCAGCAATATATGTAAAGCTTGAATTTACAAGAGTAATATTGCAAATTTCTTGTAAAGCCACCTGGGGAAGCATAGAAGGTCCCAACAGGCACGTTCCAATCCCGGACACCTGTGTGACTGTAAGGCTGACTCCCTCTGGGTGCTGCCACCGTAAGGCATTAGAATTATTAGTTGTAATTACTTCTAAGGGTAAGGTTATGCCCTCGTAGAAGGGTGGCTGTGGTGAGTAACACACCCAGCATTCCTGAAAATCAGTGGCATTAATTTGATGTATGGCCTCTTTGTTGACGGGCAGAAGCAGAAGGAATGTAATTGCCTTTGGCAGGGTTACTAAGTGACTAGAAATCACAGGATGGCCCACCAAGATGTGTTAATAATGGTAATTTGGAAAGTTCCTCAGAAGAGTTACTTAGGAAGCCCTGAGGGAGATTAGGATTTAAGGTATTTCAGGAAGATGATCTTATCGAAAGCTCCAGGTCAGCCAGGAATGCACTATTGTATCCAGGCAGTAGTCCGGTCAAGCCAGATGCCAAAATTTAGGGGGCAGCAAGGTGCCAGAAGGTCCCCCTTTATTTTATTTTTACAAGGCCATAATCCCAAGGGAACCATGCCTGTCTTAGGTGGGAATCTGGGGTCTTTAACCCTTGCTAAGCTCGTCACTGGATACATCAGCAGCAATTGGCTGAGCTCCTGTCTTACGTGGCAAAAAAAAAGGGGGGGGGGACAGAAGACCACTGTGGATTCTTTTACCCATCACTGGCTAACTGGTTTAGCTCACTGGGATGATTAGCATTAGGCCTATTCATAGTCTTGGCTGACCATCTCTAGCCTTTGATAGTGCACCTGGATGGGGTGTACCTTTAGGGCCTCAATCTGCTGTTTAATAGAAGCCATAATTTTGTTGAAGAGAACTGGTCCTATTGAAAGAATTATTAATAAGATAAGCAGGGGACCAAGGAAAGGAAAGAGATAGGGAAGGAGCCCATTCTTGTGCTGCTTAAGTCCACCATGAACATATATCAGCTGGAGGCAAAGGATCACAGTCCATGGAAACAGTTGTGTGTGTGTTTTTTTTTCCATCATTTTTGTAAAGAGATAGAAAAGGAATATGGTCTCAGGGTAATTCTTTTACCCTGGACTGATGAGTGTTATTATTATTATCTATATGCTTTACTAATGGCAACCATCTGGCTGCATCTATCTCTTTAGAACTGATGCAAACTGCTTCTCTGCCCCGTATCAGGACAGGACCTGGACCATGCCATTTGTTGTCCAAAGGATCTTTCCATAGGACAGTAGCAAACTGTCTTTCTGTATCCATATGCCAGAAACATTCCACAGCTGAATGTCCATATTTTCGAGTTTCAGGCCCTTGTTAATTAAAGTGTTAATTAAAGCCTCACAGTACTTTTCCAGAGTACGGAAGAATGAACCGCCCAGGACCCTGGTCCTCTGCTCGGGCAGAGATAAGGAAGTGAGCAAGCAAAGATCTCCACTCTGCAAAGAAGAATGACCAGATCTATGCTTGAGAGATAATATCACCTAGCAATCAACCCAAATGGACTCAATTCTTCTTCTGAAGAGCCCCTGACCTTCTCTCAGGCTCGCTCCTCAGAGAAGACACAGGTTGAAGCTAATTGCTCTTCCATCTTTGGCTGTAGCCACATCCCCACCAGCAGGAGATTCTGAACATGAATTAAAGAGCAGATATTCCTCAGATGTCTGGCCACGACTGACCAGACCTGAAAGTCAGCTACCTAATCCCTCATCCAATTATGAGTAGCCAGGACGGCAACCCCTGAACTTCCCTGTGCCTCATCCCCTAACAACCTGAGGCTTATGTCTCTGGGAGCCCGCTCTTAAAATTTTGAAAACATATTTCCAACATAGCCAGGGCTATTATCTGTTTTACGTTGTGTTGGAAGTTTTAATATAGTAATTGCTGACAGCGTATGAGCAATAACATTTTTTCCAGCTTTACCAGTTTGGAGTGTGGAAAATATAAACCCACTATAAGTGTCAACAAAAACATGAACATATTTTAAATTACCAAATTTAGGAATATGTGTAACATCCACTTGCCAAATAACATTAGGTACAAAGCCAATTGACCCCAAGATGGGAAGTAGGCAAAAGGACAACACAAGGGCATTGTTTAAACAAGTCAGCTTTACAATTACCTTAGTTAAAGGTCCTGGAAGGTTAGAATGAGCTTGTAAATGTCCAATGTAAAAGAAAAAGTTTTTTTTTTGTATCAAATTTTGAATTTGTAAAAATAATTTTAGCAGGAGAAGATGTCTAAATTTAATTTGCAGTCTCTAACCTAGGCAAAGACTAAGCTACATAGGCACTATCTGTAAAAATGTTTAAAGACTGTTTATTAAAACTTTAAAACACAGCCAATACTGCAGGTAACTCTGTTATTTGCACAGATATGCTAGACACTTGAAAAGATGCATCAACAGGTTGGACTTTGTCATAATAAGCTTACATATGTTAAAGTGCCATATTTAGATCTCTGACAAGCTTAAGGGCCAGCGTATCTGAGTTACTGTTTTTATCATCTGTTCTAAACTATGTCCTATAAAAGAGAATGCTATCTAGAACTATATTTTAAGTAGATTTATAAAGGCAACTTTAGTGACCCATCCTAGGCTTAACCTTAAAAAAAAAACTAAGTAAAGACACTAGGTATAGCTCAACATCTTAACCAACTGTAGTTGTTAGCATAACTTTAAATCTGCTCTTTTTGAACTAAAATTAAAGCAAACCTTTTAATCAGATACAGTTTATAGAGAGGCTAGTAAATCTTGCTGCTCCTACCACTTGTATTGAAATTGAACAGTAAAAGCTTGGCATTTAGCACTAATCAGATAACTGAACATACCTCAGACCTAAAAAAAATGATCGTAAATTCATGGCTTTACCCTCTTTATCTTCGGACCAGCATGGTGGCTGGCCACGTGTAACTGAACTCAGCTGTAAGCGCCAAACAAATATGGTGGCAAAACTACAGCTCCACACACTCTCTATCCCTGAATGATCATGGCAGCTAGCCACGTGTGCAATCCCCCACAACCAAAAGTTCAGGGTCGTCTTTGGCTATATATGGAGCTCAAATAAGTTTTAGAACCAACTGCATAACAGAACAGTACAGAACACTCTTAAACTGTATAAATTATTTTAGCCATACCAAACCTATTAGCCAGAATTTTTTCCCCTTAAAAGAGCATAAGAAAACATTTTGCAATGAGGAATCACCAGCCTTTTAAATGAATTATAACAATACAGTTTTTGTCCTCTGGTTACATACATTTATTAACCTTTTGCAACGTTCTATATACCTTCAGGTTCCTAGCTTTTTTTTTTTTTTTTTTTTTTTTTGTACCAAGATGGCGGTTACATTATAAACCATAGGCACACACTTTAGACACAAAAAAATACTGTGCAGAGACATTCAGACAAAAAAAACATTAAGCAGCTGGCCAGATTTATTGAAAATACTGATGAAGTTAGGGGCGTCCCCCTGAACTTTGGCAGCTGTGACCACCTTGATCACGTCTTGCTACCCAGATAAAGACACCTCGAGCTCTGAGGAATTTTTAGAACAGAGAACAGAAAATACTACACATACAATCATTGCACAGAAACATTACACTTACGGCCGGCACACAAAAACAAAACACAGAGACAAAGACAAAAAACAACCGCGGTACCTGCTTTTTAAACATTTAAATATATAGAGCATAACCATGATTTTCAGTCAGAACTAGAAAAATTCAGAATTTATCAGTGAACACAATTTAATCTTTAAAACTAGAAGTGGCTCCATCTTTCTGGTTTCTGTTCGAGAGCTGGCTGAAGCTGACACTGGCTGAAGCCGATGGGAGGGGACAGGGTAAATTTCAGTCCTGCTAAGCTCTGCAGCTGGCAGAGGCAGATCTTAGGTCTCTGAGGGTTTGGGCGTTCTCATCCACCCAGTTCTCCGCAAGCCTAGCCCTCGGTAGGGGAGTGGGAAGGAGAAAAGTAGAGTCCCCGTTCCTCCTGCTCACCGTGCTACGGCTCTGATCCAAGCCCTTTGCCCCAGCCCACCTAGGGGCCTTTTTTGTTTTGGGCGGAAGGGAAGCAGCGCAAAGGAAGTAGGCTATGAGACTTAGCAGTTTCTTCCCCTGACTCTGTTTCATCCTCAATTTGTAATGAGATGAGGTTTATCTCTTCTTTAGGAGGCTTTTTGGTACCAGCTCTTTTTTATGTACTATCTCTTAACATTTGTTTGCACTGCCAAGTGTAGGCGGCCAATCAGGGTTATGGTACCTGGAAGCCTCTTCTTTCAAATCACTCTCCTCTGAGGGGTCTAATTGGTCAGGGCCTTCTTTGGGAAAAACGGTGAAAGCTAGGGAATTAACAGTAATAACAGGGGGATAATTATTATCTTTATCTCGACCTCTTTCTCTAAGATCCTTGAGAGGGCAGGCTCCAACCTGATCCCACTCTTCGGCCTATCTCTGGCCCATCAATAGCAAACCATGGACAAATGTCTGACACAAAAACAAAGAACTTAATTAAAACCTCTTTCTTTTAAACCGTATTCCTCTCTCTCTGAGGGAGGCCTTTAATTCCTTAACGAATGACGCCTCCCAAGAGTGGCCCATCTCGATAGGACGGAAATGTAAAGCTTACCAGGTCGTGTAGTCTCTCCGGGTCAGAGGGAGCTGATCACGCTTATGTGGTTTTGAAGGCCTTCTTCCTCGCTTCAGGGTCCGTCTGGAGAGACCCGTACTTCGAGCCCCACGTTGGGCGCCACTCTGCCCCGACCTGCGGGACCTAGTTATTCGTGGGGGCGAAGGGGGTCAATCCTGAAAAAGATGGGCGAGAGAGAGAAAGGACACAAGCAGACGGTTGCCGGTCAAGTGTCAGCTTTATTGAGCTTTGGTATTTCTTTTAAAGCACGGCTCTGGCAGGGTGGGGGAGAGGGGCGAGAAAAGGGGAGTAGTAGTGGAAAAATACCAAGGCCCTTGGTGGGGAGGTGGGAAGTTCCCAAGGCTAAGAAGGTGGGTTAAAGAGTTACAAGGCCCAAAAATAATATCTGTGGTCACGGATGTGTCCCAAAGCAAACAGTTTCGGGAACAATGGGTCGTAAGAAACTATGGCCTGCTGACCTCCGGTGCTTATCTGGCGGGCCAGGCTCTTAGGAAGGGTCCCAGGGCTTAGTTCCCAACAACATACAAGTCTGTTCTCCATTATTTGGCAAGGAGACATCATTCTTGGCTGCTGCTGAGCACTCTTGCCTTGCACACACTAGGAGCTAAAGTTAGAAAGTTATAGTTTTACTATAAAAATGGCCCATCTGATATCCACACAGAAACCCAAAGTTTATAAACTCAGTCCCCACACTTGGAGTCGTCTCTCCTATGTGTGGGCTCCTCCCTAAGATCTGTAATAGCCCTTATCATATGCAGAATAGCGGTGAAACACTAGCACTTAAGATGCTTTAGAAAAACAAATTTCCAAGAAAGTTTCTTGTTTATTTTCCTCTGTCTATTGAAAATAAACTCATTTCTCATACAATATACCCTGATTACAGTTTCCTTCCCTGTACTCCTCCCAGTTTCATCCAAACTCACTTCGTATCTGAAGTCATGCCTTTCCTCTCATTTGAAAAGAACAGGTTTCTAAGCGATAACAACAAAAAATAACAAAATAACATATAATAAGATAAACTAAAAATCATCACATCAAAGTTAGACAAGGCTTACCAACAGAAGGAAAAGGGTCTCAAAAAAGGTACAAGAATCAAAAACACATTCGTTCACATACTCAGGAGTTCCATAAAGACACTAAATTGAAATCTGTAAAATATATGCATAAGTCCTCGTGCAGACACTTGCTGGCCCCGTGGTTGCTGCTTCACACTTTGTGAGTTCATATGAGCTTTGCTCAGTTGGTTAAAAAGCCCTTGTTTTTCTTGTGTTTTCCATCACCTCTGGCTCTTAAACCCTTTCTCCCTTCTCCTCCATATAGTTCTCTGAGCTCTGAGGTGAGAGATTTGATGGAAACATCCCATTTAGGGCTGAGTGTTTAAAGTGTAATGTCTGGCTCTGAGTCTCTGATTTTGTTCCATTGGCTAAAGGAGGAAGAAACTCCTCTTATGACTAAATATGGCAATGATCTATGAGTGAGGCAAAATATCATTAAGAGTCATTTTAGCACTACTTTTTTTTTTAACACAAGCAGTATTTTGTTTTACCCTTTGTGTCTGGGCTATCTAGTCTGTGGTTATTGACTGTTAAAGCAGATTCAGGTATAGGTTCAGTCTTGTGGAGGGGGCCTTATGTCAAATCAGATACTGGTGAATTATTTCTACAAGCTTTGTACCACCATTGCCTTAGCAAATTTTGCAGATAGTAAATCAAAGTACAGATAGTAGATCAAAGGTTTTGTGGCTGGGTTGGTCTTTGTGTTTCACTTTTGGTAGGCTACAGAGTATCTTTCTGTAAAAGACAATAGAATGTAGAGGTGAAGATTTTATAGCAGCATCAGAGACCTCTCCATGTTCAATGAATTGTGCAAATGTTGTATTCAGCATTGGGGACTAGCTCTCAATTTTGGGAAGTCAACTTTCTGTCTTGACAACAGCCTGGGTTGTTTGAGAATTTCCCTGGGATCTTTTGGCCAATGATTCAATTGGCTGTGACCCCGTCCCAATCCTTGAAACTTCATTTGATGACAGGTGATGGCCTATTGGGACTCTGACTCCTCCAATATTTGGAGACTTTATATAAAGGAACTCTTTGCATTTTCTGTAATTTCTTAGTAAGGGTTTATAGTTTTATTAACAGAGCTTGTATGTACTTTATATTTTCTTTTACCATTGAAATATTGTTAGCCTTTTTATACAAAAATATTTCAAAGTGAATTAACATTACACCATAAAATATTTTCACTTATGTTTCTAAAATAACATACTTACTTCCCAGTTTGATCCATTATCCAAATCTACATAATCAACAAACACAAAAGAGGAGTCAGGTTAATTAATAACTAAGAAGATATAAATAAATTAGCAAAGAGCTACTTCTGCACATGTCACATAGACATAAACTTAAAATTCTTGAACCAGTAATCAAAAATGATACAGAACACTGAAGCTATGGCATTTGCTGTGGAGAAGAGATAATGTTGCCTCTGGAAAAACGGGTTCACATATGTAATGCCACTAAGATGCATCACCTGCTTCTCTCTACCGCTGGCTACAGGCACCCAAGACAAATGCATGCTTGCTCTGAGAGAGGCACATAGAAGTGCTGTAAAATTAAGTAATTCTCAGCTGCTAAGTGCTTTGGCTAAAGCCCTGTGACTTGACACACAAACAAAATCACAGAGAGAAAAGCAAGAGCAGCTTAGCTAGAATTCACATATACTACTAACTTCTATAATTTCAAAATTATACTCAGATATACAGAGAAGCTTTACTTGCAAAAATAACCTTTGAAGAAGCTGAAAATAAACACAAAGAGAGAAGAAGATTTCTTTATGTAACATTACCAAGTCAACACACTCAAAACTTGAGTAAATGTTGTTTTTTTTTTTTTCAGGCTTTTATGTACTTCAGTGCAAAAGTAAAGAAATAGACATAAATGATTAAAAATGTTAAATGTTGTCTAATGGCATATATCTGCTGTGCCAAGTCTAGGCTCCATCAAACATCAAACATGAAAAACAAATTAGACAAAAATTGAAACCCTGAGTTGAAACAGTGGGTCCTTTAGAAAGATACCTAAAAATCACTTATTCCCATTTCTTACCAACTACTTAACTATTCTTACTGAAGATGCCTACCTGATTTCTTTGCTCTGTATGCCCAGTGTGAATGATCTTGTCAATCCCCCTTCCACAGGTTCTATGTGTAGAGAATTCTCAGTGAAAGTTAGAAACTAGTGGGAAGGCTAAATACATACAGTAAATCAATATAAAGCAAAAATAAGACACTATAAGAGATAATGGAAGTTCGTCATAAATTCACAAAAGAGAGGGGGGCAAGGGAGATTGCTCAGTGGTTAAAGTACTTGCTGCCCGAACAATATGATCAAAATTTGTGTGTCCATAATCCACGTAAATGACAGTGGTCACGTTGCTTGTTTTTAATTTTACCCTTAGAAAACTGAACCAGGAGAGGCTCTGAGCAAGCTCACTTGCAAGACTAACCCCATCTGCAAGCTGTATGTTTGAGAGAACCTGCTTTAAAGAATAAGGTAGAAGATCAACCTTTGGCCGCCACATACATATGCTTGCAGACCTGCATAAATTTCCTGACCCCAAATGAGCTGTCCCAATTGGAGGAACCCTCCCTGTGCCTTCCTTGGTCTTCAAGCTTGGGCTAGGATGTACATCCTACACCCATTTGGTCCCCTTTGTCCATCAGGCTCTGTCCTTTCCCATCTGTGGCGGTTTGAATGAGATATCCCCTGGACATTTGAACACCTGTTATCCAGTTGGTTGTGCTATTCGGAGAGATTTAAGATATGTGGCCTTTTAGAAGGAGGCATGTTAGTGGATGTGAGCTTTCAAAGTTTAAAGACTCTAGTCATTCCACGTTCACTCTTCCTGCTTCCTGTTTGTAATTCCACATGTGAGTCCTTAGCTTCCTGTTCCTGACATCATGCAAGCCCTTTGATGACAAGATTTCCTTTTGAGAAGGTATCTACAGTTCTTGCCTCAGGACCACATCAAATGGATAATCAGGTGCAGGTGCAAGGGAGTCAAAACACCCTTTCACAGCTTCCCCACATCCTAGTAATAGCACCCTAAACCATTAGTCTTTCACCAAAAACATTGTGTTCTATTTATTTCTTCTTGAATGGCCTATTTATTTATATTTTATCTTTCTGTGTTTCCCTCATCAAGGCAACAATCAATTTAGGTAGATTAATATACTTTTTAGGCCAAATTCTTTCTTTAGGAAATTATGACTGGCAACAGCCTTTATAGCTACTGGGAGAAAAGGACTTAATTTTATTTATTTATTTTTTATTATTATATATTTTATTTTTATTAATTATTTATTACAATTTATTCACTTTGTATCCCAGGTGTGGTCCTCTCCCTTGTCTCCTCCTATGCCCCTCCTCTAGTCCACTGATCTGGAAGATCCTCCTCTCCTTCTAGCTGACCTTAGTTTATCAGGTCTCATCAGGCCTGGTTGCATTATCTTCCTCTGTGGCCTGGCAAGGCAGCACCCCTCAGGGGGAGGTGATCAGAGAGCCTGCTGCTGAGTTCATGCCAGAGACAGCCCCTGCTCCCCTTACTAAGGACCCTACTTGGAAACTGAGTTATGGGCTACATCAGAGCAGGGATTTTAGGTACCCTCCATACATGGTCCTTGGTTAGGGTATCAGTCTTTGCAGGGCCACTGGGACCCAGTTTTCTGGTTTTTGTTTTTGTTTTATGTTTTTTCTTTGTTTTTTTATTTCTTTCTTCTTTTTATTTTTATTTATCTATTTATTTATCTATTTATTTATTTATTTTGGTTTTGTAGGTCTTCTTTTGGAGCTTCTGTCCCTTCCACATCTTTATATCTCTCCCTTCTTTCATAAGATTCCATGCACTCTGCTTAAAGTTTGGCTATGAGTCTCAGCCTCTGCTTTGATACCTTGAGCAGTAGAGTCTTTCAGAGGCCCTCTATGGTAGGTGTCTGTCTTTTTCCTGGTTTTCTTCCTCTTCCAATGTCTTCCTGTTTGCCTTTCTAAATGAGGATTGAGCATCTTACCCAGGGTCATTTTTCTTGCTTGGCTTCTTTAGGTGTACAGATTTCAGTATGTTTATCCTATATTATATGTATAATAACCACTTAAGAGTGAGTATATACCACATGTGTCTTTCTGCTTCTGGGTTACCTCACTCAAGATGATCTTTTTTAGTTCCCACCATTTACCTCATGGTTTCCTTGTTTTTAATAACTGAGTAGTATTCCATTGTGTAAATGTACCACAATTTCTGTATCCATTCCTCTGTTGAGGGACAACAGGTTGTTTCCAGGTTCTGGCTATTACAAATGGAGCTTCTATGAACATGGTTGAGCAAATGTTCTTGTTGTATAATTGAACATATTCTGGATATATGCCTAGGGGTGGCATAGCTGGATCTTGAAGTAGCACTATTCCTACTTTTCTGAGAAAGTGCCAGATTGCTTTCCAAAGTGGTTGTGCAAGTTTACATTCCCACCATCAAGTCCCTTTTCTCCACATCCTCCCCACCGTGTATTTTCACTTGAATTTTTGATCATAACCAATCTGATGGGTGTGAAGTGAAATCTCAGGGTTGTTTTGATTTGCATCTCCCTGATTACTAAGGTTGTTGAACAGTTCTTTAAGCATTTCTCTGACATTTGATATTCCTCTGTTGAGAATTCTATTTATCTCTGAACCCCATTTTTTAATTTGATTACTTGATTTGTTGGTGTTTAAAATTCTATGAGGCCACAGTATCCTTGATACCTAAACTACACAAAGACTGAACAACAACAACAAAAAAAGACAACTTCCGACCTATCTCTCTGATGAACATTGACACAAAAGTATTCAATAAAATACTTGAATAGAAGAACAAGAAATAAACCACACACCTTTGGATACTTGATTTTTTTACAAAGAAGCCAAAACTACACAATGGAAGAAATATGGCATCTTCAAAAGATGGTGCTGGATGTCTAAATGTAGAAAATGCAAATAGATCCATATTTGTCACACTGCAGAAAACTAAAGTCCAAGTGCATCAAAGACCTCAACATAAAACTAGACACAGTAAACCTGTTAGAAGAAAAAGTGGGGAAGAACCTTGACCTCACTGGCACAGGAGACAACTTCCTGAACAGAACACAACAGCACAGGCTCTAAGAACAACAATCAATAAATGGGACCTCATGAAACTGAAAAGCTTCTGTAAAGCAAAGGACACTTTCATCATAACAAAATGACAGCCTACAGATTGGGAAAGAATATTCACCAACCCTATATCTGAGAGAGGACTAATATGCAGAATATATAAAGGACTTAATTTTATTTAAAGCTATTAACCCTCGTAGGTTACTACAATCCAGAGCACACACACAGTCAATAGCATTTGAGTAACACAATTTTGACTTGACTTTTTATTTTTTAAGACAGGAATAATACAAAGTTAGGTAGATCTGACAGGAGTTGTTATCAAAATACATGAGAAGAAATTTTAATAGATTTAATGAAAATATTATTTAAAGGAAAGAAACTTAATATGTTCCCACTAAAACCAGGGACAAGAAAAGGCTGCCCACTCTCACTCTATCTCCTCAGTATAGGACTTAAAGTTTTAGCTGGAGCAATAAGACAGTTAAAAGAGATGAAGAGGATACAAATTGGAAGAAAAGAAGTCAAAGTGTCGCGATTTCAGATGATATGATAGTATATGTAAGTGACCCCCAAGATTCTACCAGAGAACTCTTATGGCTGATAAACACCTTCAGCAAAGTGTCTGGATACAAAATTAACTAAAAAAAAAAAAAAAAAAATACGTAGCCTTCCTTTGTACAAGCAACTAAAGGGTTGAAGAAGAAATTATGGAAATAACACCCTTTGAAATAGCAACAAATAGTATATAAAATATCTTAGTGTAACTCTAACCAAGCAAGTGAAAGACCTGTATGACAAGAACTTCAAGACTTTGAAGAAAGAAATTGAAGAAGATGTTTGGAAGATAGAAAGATCTCCCATGCTCGGCGATCAGTAGAATCAACATAATCAAAATGGCCATGCTGCTAATACAGATTCAATGCAATTCCCATCAAAATTCCATCACATTTTTTTACAGACCTGGAAAGAGCAACCAATAACTACGTATGGAAAAATAAAAGACCTAGGGTAACCAAAATAATTATGTAAAATAAAAAACTTCTGGTAGTATCAACATCCCTCATCTCAAGCTGTACTACAGAGCAATAGTAATAAAAACTGTATGGTATTGCCATAAAAACAGACAGGTCAATCAATGGAACTGAACTGAAGACCCAGAAATAAACTCACCTTCCTATGGGCACTTGATTTTTGACAGAGGCCAAAAACATACAATGGCAAAAAGACAGCATCTTCAACAAATGGTGCTGGGCAAACTGGATGTTTACATGCAGAAAAATGCAAATAGATCCATACTTATCACCCTGCACAAAACTAAAGTCCATGTGGATCAAAGACCTTGACATAAAACCAGAGTCTCTAAATCTATGAGAAGACAAAATGAGGAAAAAGCCTGGAACTTATTTGCATAGGAGACAACTTCCTGAGTAGAAATCCAACAGCACAGGCTCTGATATTAACAATTAATAAATGGGATCTCATGAAACTGAGACGCTTCTGCAAGTCAAAGAACACTGTCAATAGAACAATACAGCAGCCTGCAGATTGAGTAAAGATATTCACCTACCCTACATCAGACTAATGTCTAAAATATACAAATAACTTAAGAAATTACATATCAACACATCAAATAATACAACTAAAATATGGGGTTCAGGCTAAATAGAGAATTCACAATAGAAGAATCTCAAATGGCTGAGAAGCCATTAGCCGTCAGAGAAATGCAAATAAAAAAGATTCCAATATTCCATTTTATACCAGTCAGAATGGCTAAGATCAAAAACTCCAGTGACAACACATGCTGGCAAAGATGTGGAGAAAGGTGAACACTCTTCCATTGATGGTGGGAGTACAAATTTGTAAGACTTCTCTGGAAATCAATCTGCCACTTTCTCAGAAAAGTGGGAATAGTTCTACCTCAAGACCCAGCTATATCACTCCTGAACACATACCCAAAAGATGCTCTACCATTCAACAAGGACATTTATTCAGCTATGTTTATAGAGGCTTTCCTTGTAATAGCCAGAAACAGGAAACAACTTAGATATCCCTCAACTGAGGAATGGATACAGAAACTGTGGTACATTTACACAATGGAATACTACTGGGCTATTAAAAACAAAGGAATCATGAAATTTGGAAGCAAATGAATGGAACAAGAAAAGATCATCCTAAGTGAGGTAACCCAGACCCAGAAAGACACACATTGTACATATTCACTTATAAGTGGATTGCCGGGGCCAGCCGGGCAGAGTCGAACGGTTCTTGAGTTGGGTATGAGGATTAAAATTAATAAAATAAACACACAGCACACAGGAAACTTTTTAAAGGTCCAGACTCGACAGCTTTTGCAAAAGGCAGACTGCTGCAGCAAGCAGCAAGTCTCAAGTGCTGCCTCATCCTCTGCCTCCAGCCTTCTGACCACTTTACTCTTTGAGGAGTTACTTTAGCCAGTAAAACATCTCAGAACAATAGGTTAATTTGCACAAGGAGCCTGAGGAAGAGGTGTAACCCTCACAAGCTATCCCACCTGTTGTCACAAACAAAAGGAGATGGACTTGCAAGTTCTCCTCTGCCATTAGTAAAGGCTTTCAAAAAGCCATCTCTCTGCCGAGATTTAAATATCAAAGCAGGCCGCTGAGTCACGGCTCCCGACAGTGGATATTAGACCTAAAGTACAGGATAACCATGCAACCAACCCATAGACCCAAAGAAAAGCCCAAGGGAGGGTGCTGGAATGTCACTCAGAAAGGGAAATAGAATAGACAGCAGAATTGCATGAAGAGAAGGAACTGGGCAGGAGATGGAATGGAGAAGGAAACGAGGGCAGGGATCAGATGTTGGGAGAGTGGGGGTGGGAGGTGATAGGGCTGGCAACAAGAAGGGAGACTGAGGGGGGACATGTCTTTGTCAAGCTGCAGGCTTGAAACAGGGAAGTCTCCTGGGAGGATACGGGTGTGACTCTAACTCTATCCTTCCATGCGGGGATATGAGAACTTAATTGACCACCCCCTAACCAGGCAGGCCTAATGGAAGGAGGTAAATAACAACCCATAGACAAAAACCTTTGATCCAAAACTTGCCCTGCCTATAAGAAGTGCAAGGATAAAGAAGAAACAAAAATTGAGGGAATGTCCACCAATAACTGGCCCAACCCGAGAGCCACCCACGGTAGAGCTCCTGCCCCTGATACTATTAATGGTGCTCTGCTATGCTTGCAGACAGGAGCCTAACCTGACTGTTGTCTGGGAGGCTTGACCCAGCATTGGATCAAGACAGAAGCTGGGACCTGTAGCCAAGTATGGGGCAGCATTCCAGAGGTACTGTGGAAGTGTTGGGGGAAAGTTGGAAGGACCTGGAGGGGACAGGAACCTCACAAGAAGACCAACAGAGACAACTAACTCAGACCCATGGGGGCTTACAGAGACTAAGACATCAACTAGGGAGCATGCATGGTCTGAACTATGCCCTCTGAACATATGTGGCTGATAGGCGGCTTGGTCTTCATATGGGTTGCCTGGAGAGTGAAGGTGGGGGTAGAGGAGACTGTTTCTAAGGTGGACTCTATTGATTGCTTTTTGATCATTTTTCCCTGGCAGAGCAGCTTTGCCTGTCCTCAGGAAATGAGGATATGTTCAGTCCTGATGTGACTTGATGTGCTGCGGAGGGTTGATACATGGAGAGGGGTCTCCCCTTTCCTGGGGGAAAAGGTAGAGAGGAAAGAAGTTAGAGCAGAGTAGGAATTGGGAGAAGAGGAAGGAGGGGGCACATTGGGATGTAAAGTAAATAAACTGAAATAAGAAAAAATAAAAAAATAAAAAGTAAATAAATTTCCTTGCAATAAAGGAAAATATTATTTAATAGTTCTGTATGCAATAAGCTTTCTGTAATTCTCTGTTTTCTGGGATTAAGAGTTAATTCCAGAATGATGCATTCATTTTCTTTTCTGGCACTTCAATCTTTCTGCAGTATCCTGTATCTGACAGCAGATGTCAGGCTTACAGCTCAGGTGGATCCTATGTCCCACTCCTGAGTATCCCAAAAAATCTTAAAGATACAAGATCAATGTTCACCAAAATTTCCTAAAACTTCGTATAATTGTTGCAGGTTTATTAATATATTATTTATTAGAATGAAATATGATTTGTCTCAGAGTTTTTACAGTGAAGTGGTCATTGAACTATTATCTAGCAATTTCTGAATAGCTGAAATCAAAGTAATACTGAGACAGAAGAAACACACAGCTGTAGAATTGAAAGTGCCTTGGCTTTCTGCAGGGTGGCCCTCCACTGCCCTATATGAATTATTTTTATAAGAAGAGCTTAAAGATATCTTAGTACAGTCTCCTTCCCAGGTTCATGCATTCATCAGTGTTTTATTGGATACAATAAGTGGTCTTGGCAATGAAATAATTGGACAAGATAGAAAATGATATTTGCTGTTATGAATTGAATTGTGAATCCCCTCCTTAACACCAAAAATGACATATTGAAGTCTTAGTCTCCAGAATCCCTCTAGCTATAAATAATTAAAATGAGTTCATACTAACAAAGAGTGGGTGATGTGGCTGGTGTCTTTATAAAGAGAAGGATAATGTGGCCATGTGATAATGGAGGCTGACATCAGAGTTACAAATCTTCAAACCAAGGAGCACATAAATTTCCTACGGGCATCGAAAGTTAAAAAAGCAAGGCACGACTCTCCCTGACAGGCCTCAGTGGGAAGGCTGTTCCTGTTGCTGCCTTCATTTCACACTTCCAGCCTCCCAAATTGTGAGATAACACATTTCTGTTTAAGAGATCCAGTCTTTGGTACTTCATTATTATAGATTTATAGCACTAATATTGTTACAAACATTCAAGCAAGACAGACAAATGCTCTTCTGATTTAAGTACAGTGAGTGCTGTGAAAATATGAAGAAAAAAAAACAGGCCCATGAAAGGAGAACAGACAGTGTCTTTCTAGAGGAAGTGATCACCACTCCCAAGAGACGTGATAAATTAGTGCCCTAGTAGAGTGTTGTGTACACAACAGCTGAGATAATTTGATAACTGGAAGTCACTTAATTCTCACATCTATATATAACTATTCTTTGCCCACCTCAAATTTTGCTCAACAGTAAAAATATCATTAGTTATAAAGCCCAGTCCAAATATATTTCTTTTTTATTATGTAGCATTTTATCTTTTTTTGAGTTTATTTACTTTACATCCCAAGGGTGCCCCCTTCCTCCTCTTCTCCCAGCTCCCTTCCCTTGATTCCCCCTTTTCCTCTCCCTTTTCTCCCAGAAACGAGGAGTCCCCTCGCTCTGTATCAACCCTCCCCAGCACATCAAGTCACATCAGGACTGAGCATATCCTCATTCCCTGAGGCCAGGGCAGGCAGCCCTGCCAGGGGAAAATGATCCGAAAGCACGCAATAGAGTCCACTTTAGAAACTGCTCCTCCCTCTGCTTGTCAGGCAACCCATATGAATACCAAGATGAAGACCAAGCTGCCCATCAGCCACATATATTCTGAGGGCATAGGTCCAGACCATGCATGCCCCTTAGTTGATGTCTCAGTCTCTGTAAGCTCCCATGGTCTGGGTTAGTTGTCTCTGTTGGTATTCTTGTGAGGTTCTTGTACCCTCCAGGTCCTTCCATCTTTCCCCCAACACTTCCACAGTAGCCCTGGAACTCTGACTCATGATTGGCGGCAAGTCCCAGCTTCTGTCTAGATCCAATACTGAGTGGAGCCTCCCAGAAGACAGTCAGGTTAGTCCCCTGTGTGCAAGCAGAGCAGAGCATCATTAATAGTGTCAGAGGCTGGCTCTCTACAGTGGGGTGGCTCTTGGGTTGTATCAATTATTGGTTGGACATTCCCTCAATCCTTGTTCCTTCTTTATCCCTGCGCTTCTTGTAGGCAGGGCAAGTTTTGGATCAAAGGTTTTGTCTGTGGGTTTTTGTTCACCTCCTTCCACTAGTCCTGCCTGGCTAGGAGGTGGTCACTTCAGTCTTCTTGTCCTCCCTCCATCAGGAGTGTCAGTTAGAGTCACACCCATATCCTCCCAGGAGCCTTCCCTGTTGAAGGCCTCCAGCTTAACAAATATATGTTCCCCGTCAGTCAGTTTCCCTTCCTGTTGCTAGCCCTCTCACTTCCCAGCCCAGTTCTCCCCACACCTGCTCCCCACCCTTGTTTCATTCTCTGTTCCATCTCCTGCCCCAAATGTGTCCTTATACTAGATTTAATATGTAATTATTTTTAATCTCCTGTATTATGTCACTAAGGAAAAAAGCTTTCATACTTTCATTTACTAGGGAACCACCCTGTATTACAAACTGAGAATTATGCTGAGCTTTTATCTTTTGAACCCCGCGCTCTCCCTCCTCCCTTGCTCTCCTTGCTCAGGCTGACTGGGTGCTTATTTTCAGAGTGCGTCTACTTTCCAATGGAACCACCGGCTCCTTGCGTATGCCTTGTGTTGAACTTCTCAGGGGATCATCCGGGCGTTTGGTTCCTACCCCCTCATTGTTGCTTCAAGGTTACCATTCTCATTTCTAAGTTTCTATTCTTTCTTGGACTTCTCACCAAACTGATAACCTTAGATGCCTCTGTGGGATTCTCCAGAAGAGTAAGCTAAGGAAGGCACCCAGGGCAGTGGTCCAGGGCTTGGATCTCTAGTTCTGTCAGCCCCTCTCATTTCTGTTATTTTAGAACTTCATATATGATCTACATTATTACTGCACTTCTCTTCCCCTCTCTACCTCCTCCCATTCCTCCCAACTCCTTTCTAAATTCATGAGCACTTTTCTTTAATTACTAATGTTATACACATATAACACACCATGTACATGCAATTTACATTGATCATATGTACATATGTCCAAGACTAAGCACTTAGCATTGGATAGCCTTATAGGTGTTTATCTTCAAAGAAAATGGATTCTCCCTTTATCAGCAGCTGGAGATATAACTGGAAATTACAGTCACATTGGCATGACAACTGGTATAGAACCTGGCCTGCCAGCTCTCACTTGGAGTGAGCCACTTACCTCCATAGGTAATTGATTTAAGTAGTTACTATGGTTGAAAGAATTGTTCCCAGTTGGACACTTCTTAAATCTAATTTGGCTTGAGAAGAATATTCAAGATGTATAAAAATCTCTTTAGATGAAGTTCTTCAGAGAACCAAGCAAACCTCAGAAAGTGTACAAATCAGAATGAAATCATGGACACTATAAATTTAGACAAAATGTCACTATGACTTTACTGCTTTTTACCCCCCCACACTAGCTCAGAAGTAGAAAGCTCTTCATACAAGCTCATAAAAATAAATTAATTATGACACTGAAAAGACAAAAACAATGGATAAATGATTGAGGACTCAAAGTAATACACTGCAGAATTTGAAAAGCAATTATGAAGACTTTGGGACAACCTGGCAAATATTTTCTCTATAAATCAAAGAGAAAAAAGTAGAATGCAAAATTGATAAGCAGATCAGTCTAAAAAAGAGAGTGCATAATAGTATGACTGTACGAATGCTATAAATAATAGCTTTTCTTTTTAAAGAAGAACAAATTACTTTTCATATCACACTAAAAATCATTTTCACTTTTTCTTTGTTATTCATTGACCCATTATGTATTTGCCAAGTTCTTTTTGCTGCTTTAAATTTGAACACGTTGTTCCATATCTTTGGAATGCCTTTTAATGTATTCTATAACTAGAAAATTAATTCATTCAGTCCGAGTTCTCAATTCCGTAAGTGCCCCCTAATACAACTAATAATATACCTAGCCCACGCATAGTTATATACTATCTAGAGAAGGGATGACTCCTTCGCCATCTTCTTAGTAGACAACGTTCAAGGAATGTCCCCTGTGTAATGGCTTCTTGGTTCCTCGGCATTAAAATTGAGTTGTCCTCCTTTGTGCATACTAGTTAACAGTATGCACAGGAAGTTTCTCATTTCTTTTCTCCTTGGATAGACTCTGAGGATGCTGAAAAATAAATACTGTTTTAAAAAAATAGTTCATTTATTTTCTGAAATAATAAAATCATTTTTCCTTCCCTTTTCTTCCTCCAAGCTTCCCACATATACCCTTCCTTGATGTTTTACAAAAATCTATGGCCTCATTCGAATTGTTGACATATCAACACACCCCACACCCCACACCACCCCACACCTCACACCCCACACCCCACCCAGTCTCCACATTAACATCTCCATTGTTGTTGTCTTTGTTTATTGTTGTCCTCCTGTTTAGATAGTCGTACCGTGAAACGGTGAAACTTTAGTTATACAGCTCCTGACATTCCTAGGAGACAAAATCATATAGCAAAATCCCAGTTCCTCGTGTTTCACAATGATCCCTGTACCCTAGGTGCAAAAGTATATCGCAGATGCATTCATTGGGGCTGAGCTCCACAACTCTGCATTGTGATTGGTTGTGGCTTTTGGTACTAGTCTCCGTTTGGTGTCTCACAATTGAGGGGTGATGACTACACTTGTCTGTGGGAAAATAAATGAACTATTTTTTTTAAGACAGTGTTTTTCAACATCCTCAGAGTCTAGCCAAGGAGAAAAGAAATAAGCAACTTCCTGTGCATATTGTTAACTAGTATGCACAAAGGAGGACAAATACTTAGAATGTAGTTACAGATTACTCTGGTTTATTAAAGTGGTGGTTGTAGGTTTTCCTCCAGGAGCCATGACTTCACTAGGCCCTGGTAGTTGGCTAAGTTTCCTGTATGGACATATCACCTTGAATGTATCTGATATTCTCTGGTCTTGGAAGTCAAGTGTGGTCTGGCCTGATTAGTACTTGGATGGAAGACTGTCTTATTTCTTACTGTTACCCTTAGATCTAAAAATGTATCTAGATGCTGAAGACACATCTCAGTGGTGAGGAGAACTTGGGTTTTCCGAGGACCCAGGTTTGTTTCTCAGACCCAGGTGGCAGCTCACAGGGTCCTTAGCACCACTGCAAAGTGGCTGTATTTCCTTTTCTGACCTCCTAATTCAACAGGCACACATGTGATGCACATATACACTGGCAGACAAAACTACGACACATATTTTAAAAAAATAAACCTATTAAAATTTATCTAGTTTACAAAAAAGAATGGGTGCTAGATGAAGCGAGGAAACAAATGCATAAAAAATCGGGTAGAGAAGCGACATGAGAAATTGATGCTAATGAGAAATAAATGGTTTTGTATACACAGATGTGATTAGACTCAAGCTCAAAGCTATAGGACTTTCAAGGAGCTGACACTCATGCCCTAGGATTCAATAACTTGGTACTTATTAAGCTGAATATCCAACCCTATTGTCCTACATTCTCAGTTGTGTTTATTCTATGATTCATCTTTATCCAGAACAATACAAATAGTGAAGCATCATTAATTATCTCTTATTAACAGTAAAATAGATGTTTTGAAGATAATTTTTGCTTCTGATAATAAAAAGTACAGATTTGTGTTCTTGTTATGTGTAGTAGATAGAAAAAGTTCGGTTTGATATAAAATTTATCTACAAATTTTTATTTTAGAAGTTAGGAACTGTTGGCTTTTGGAGATTGCATGCACAAGAAGGAAATTCATGCCTGTATACATTCTCTCCTCCTGTCCCTCTCCTTTCTCTCTCATTCTCTCCCATTCATTTTCTTTACCCATTTTTGTAAATGTTGTTTTTACATTTCCTTAAATGAGGGGGATGAGATGAGAACTGCTCCCAAGCCTTTCCAGCTCTTTCTCAGCTCTCTCTGACTGGTTCTCAGGTATTCTGTGCCAAACTCTTCTCCAAGCTTATTGATTCAAACTGGCTTTTCTTGGCTTCTAACTGAATTGCTCTTCCTGGCCTCAAACTGATTCTAGCAATATGTTTTAATTTTCTGGCCCACTCTTTGACTCATTCTATCTTTGCCTATAGCTTGTTCACTCTGTAATCTGTCCTTGTAAAATTGTTCTGAGTTAAAAAAAAAATTGTAGTAAAATGCCCTCAGAAAAACAAACAAACAAACAAACAAAAACCCAAAACTCTTCTCTCCCTGTGTTTCTCTTAAGTAGCCTTTCTTTCCTGTCTTGTTCTTGTGAAAGTTGAACATATCCTATCTCTGACTTGTTCTGTCAAATCTTTCTCTGATTCTTATTAGACTTCACTTTCAAGCATGTTGCTTCCTTCTATAAACTAATCTTGCTTCCCTGTTTGGGACTAAATGTGTTTATTAAGGGTATGACCGCATCATGCCTTTCAAGCAGATCATACTATAATCTGGAGAGTGTCTGAATTCCAACCTTAACACATAGACCTTGACAGTTTTTAATGCAATCCCTTTGCAGAGGAGCCATGCTGCTGGATAAAAATTCCTCTACACATTTCCCTTTTCCCTTCAACTGTTTTCTCATGTATACATGTTATCTCTGTGTCAGCTCTAAGCAATAGGTACTACTTTGTCCTATATTTAATGAATATCAATCTTTGAGATGAGAAAGTGGTGGTGTTGATTTGTGATCAAACTATTCTTGAATGAGTTGATAAACAAATGATGATGTGAAGCATCTGCAATGTCAAGTAAATATGAGTTACAACATCTGAGTTCTATACAATATCTCTTATACTGTAATCAGTTGCCTATTACTATATTTTTGCTCTGTATTCCCATGTATTCAACAGACTCATTAGATATCAGGCATTGGATCAGCAGCATAGAACTAGACAATTACAATTTATCTATATTCACATATATAATTTGGTTTGTTTTTAAATTTTGTATTAATTAAATTTGTTTGACAAATATATATGTATATAATATGTATATATGTGAACAAATATTCATGTGGATATAGTATATAGAAAGTAGAACAAGATGATGAAAGGATAAAACTTCAAAGCCCCACTGCTTCAGGGTGCCTATTCTATTGATATAGAAGTTCACAGAGATACATAGTCTTTGGATCTATCTGATCCCACTGTAATGTTTTGTTTTAATTTGAAAGTTTTTACAATATCATTTTAATTAGTTAAAGAGAGAGTGATGATAATAGGAATTAAATGAGTTTGTATATACAGGTGTGATTTTAAAAATTCACGGTTATATTTCAAGCCAAACTTCTCATATTGAGTACAAGTGTGTGAAGGAGTAAATCCATGCAGAGTCTTTGCATGGCCATCAATTCCATATCCAAGTATGTCTACATTACCACTGATTCATAATCTTCACACAGGTTACAAGTGCAAGAGACAAGTGCCCTTCAGCCCAGGCTTTTCTTTTCTTTTTTATCATCTTCCTATTATCGTTCAACCTATAACTGTGCCAGAGGAATCTCAACCCTGCTATCAAAATCTTTATTTTAGTGTCAGCACTTTCCTAGATTAGTGCTATTCCTTCCACACCACAGAACCTTGTGCTATACTAAGACCATATACCAAACAAAAATTTTCAACAATATTCTACTTCTCACAACCAAAAAATAAAGATCTGGAGAGATGGTTCAGTGGTTAAGAGCACCTTCTGTTTTAACAGAGGACCTGGGTTCCTTTCCTTGTGCCCATTGCTGATGGTTCACAAATGCTTGCATCTCCATCTCCAGAAGATTCAGGATTCCACATAAAAAAATAAATATTACAATATCTATAATAAAAATGTTGTGACTCTGAGAGGTTTCATAATTTGTCCAAAATATATCTATATGACAGGTCATAATACAGTAACAGAATCTATAATATAATCAAGGATTTTTTTTAAACCTAAAGGTCTACAGCCTATTGCATTAACTTTGAGATGTCTGTGTATACTCTTCATAATTGTATGAACTTGGCCAGCTTTGTAGGGAAGCTGACAGCATTTTCATTTCCTGTTCTCTCATTCAAAGCCATTAGATTTACTTGCTGGTTCTGTGTGTTCTTTTAAAACGACATAGCAATTTCTTAAACTTATATTTCCTATGTTTTCTAAGATTCTAATCAAGTATGTCAGGATTCAATTTTTCTGTCTACTTTGTTATTTTCCAGAAGCATAACTTTATGGACCAAGGGATGGTCCATAATGTCTGTACTTCTTGACTAAGGAATTTGAGGCCAGTCTTGTCTACAGATCTAGTTCCAAGACAGCCAGGGCTACACAAAACAAACCCTGTCTTGAAAAACAAGCAAACAAACAAACCAAAAATTGTTCATTTTTATAACAAAATCACCATTAGGTCTTAAGTAATTCTATTACCAGGAGTTTTTTTCTTGAACTTTGAAATTTCTTTGATTATGATTATTATCATTTCTTTGTTTTTAAGCAATTAACATGGGATTTCTTTTTTGGTCCATATCACCTTATTATCCCAAATTATTTCAGCTTTGCCTTCTGCTTTCAGCATAAAATGTAAGGTACATCTACTTTATGGGCCTCTGGGATTCTTCTGCCTTCTGTATTTCATTACAAACTCTTCCAATTTATAATCCTAAACCAACCAGCTTCTTATTTTCTCCAACATTACTACTAAGATGTGGAATTGTGCCAGGAAGAATCATGTAATTTTTTCCAAATCAGATCCAAAAGAGACTAATGATATCCAAGTACAGACAAGACACTAATATTTACAAATCACTTTACTCAATCTGACTTAAGGTTTTATTTATCTTTTTCAATGTCTTCTACAAATAGAAGTGCATACCCATATACATATATGGGCATACACACACATATATATGAGCTCTGAAAAAAAATAAATTTTCAAATACCACATTCTATACCCAATTCTTACAGATTTATAATTTTTATTTGTGTATTTAAGGCTCACAGTACTACTATTGTGCAGTTTGTTGACTTTATACAACATCAAAATAAAATTGATTTAATTTTGATACTCTTATTTAATTGACTAACAATAACAAGTAACATGTCCGTAAGTATATTTCTGGAAATACTGGATTATCACTGAAGGTGGAGGCTGTGTTTGATCAAAAACCTAAGCATATGTTTACACGAAGGCCCAAATAATGAGTGTGTAAATGAATGAAATAACTCCATCAGATTCCTTGAGTTTTTACTGATATTTGGTATGCTTAACCCACTACGGCAGTATTATTGCTGGCTGAGGCCACTTGCGCTTCCCATCACCTCAACATTTACCACTAATTAACGATGTCCTATGACCCTGCCTTAGTGCATGTTTGCTATGACAGATGCTCAGGAGACATATTCTTTCAGTTATTTCACTGAATCTCTTAGCCCAGTGAAATAAATAATGTTTTTATACAGGTGGTCAAATGGAAACATATACACACTGAGTCTGGATGTCAGTGCAGGTCTGTTCTCTCTTTCCATTTGCTCTCCTAAGACTAAGAGGAAGCTCCACTTTGCTGGAGTTTGCACCAAGATTTATAAGAAATACCCATCAAACTATGTGAAAGAAAGTTGCAGAATTTTATAAATGAGCAAAAGATCTGAATGAATCTTCACAGAAGAGGATATTAAAACCATTAATATATGTTTATAGAGATATGCAGCACTATTAGTCATCAAAGAAAAACAAATTAAAATTATAGTGAGATGTGGACATGCCACCAGAGCATTTGGAATTCAAAATACAGAAATTGATGAGTTGATTTCTTTTTGAGCAATTCAAAGTATTTTATGCTGCTATTGAAAATGGGAATTTGCCCTTCCAGTAAAGGGAAAACTTGACAGTGCCTGCTGCAGCTAATTATTGACTAAGAAACAATATACTTAAGTATGGCTAGTAGAAGTTAGTGTTTATGTTGATTTAAAGTCATGTAACAGTGCCCATTGGTCATTAACTCATGATAGTTGGAAGCTGTCCGAATCTAACGCCACCATCAATGGAGTAAGTAAATGAATTATACAATATTCTTATAGTGAATATTTACTTATTAAAACGGAAGATGTCAGGTCATTAGATAAGACGTGAGGAAAATAGCTGAGATACGTATTCATGCTTATAATGATGCAGAAATTCTTTCTGTCTAAACTTATCTGTAAATCAAAGGCATTCTGCTTCAAAATCTTAAAATATTTTCTTGGTAGTAATTTGGTATGTTTATTATAAGACCCAGAGACAAACAAATTGACAAGAATATGGAAGCGACGTGGGTAAAGTGTTGCTTCCAATTCTAAGTCTATCCAAATGCAAAGTTAGAAGTCTTCAGCCATACCTGGTACTCATAAAAGTCTTCAAATATGAGGCGATGTGACAGAATAAGGAGTACAGAAACAAATATACACAGACAAAATACCTTGGTGATTGGCATTACTACTCAATAATCATTGTGCTAAAAAATAAAATTTGTCTTTGTTGAACATCAAATTTCCTTTATATAAGTGCTATGTAGTAAATCTGTATAAATTTTGGAAGAATAAGTGAATAAATTTTATTACTTCAAGATGAAAATTTCAAATAAATGCAGCACAAAGAACAGGAACTGCACAAAAAGCTATTAAACATGACACCATTAAATATTTTCTTCCACCAAAGGTTATAAATAAAGATTAAATAAAGCACAAAGTGAGAAAGGAGATTTGAAACTCCTATCAATAGAAAGAAAAAAAATCCTTTATTTCATGAAGACAACATGACCAATGTTAAAAACAGAACAAAACAAATGGCAATTATCACAAGAGTTGAAATTAAACAAAATAGAATACCATTTTTTCTCTTCCTGTTCATTTAAAATCAAACTTCCAGTATGTTCAATAGGTAAAGAATGTTGATGCAAACACAATCACAGATGTGGTACAAAGGAAGATGTTGGGCTCTGGGACTGGTATAATCTGAGAAGACTTTGACAATATGCAGGAACTTTAGGTTTATAAATAATGTTCAACTAGAAAGTCTACATTTAGATATGAGTTTCAGAACAATGTCACATTCATGCACAAAAGAACATAGACAATGTGGAACACTGGAACACTGCAATGCTGAAAACTTAGGTATCGACCAAATGTTTCTCAAAGTGTTTTAGTAAGACTTTTATATTCAGTATCAAAGTGGGTTCCATTGTAATAGGAACAGGGACTGTCTCTGACATGAACTGATTGGCCTGCTCTTTAATTACCTCCCTCTGAGGGGGAAGCAGCATTACCAGGCCACAGAAGAGGACAAGGCAGCCACTCCTGATGAGACCTAATTGACTAGGATCAGAAGGAAGAAAAAGAAGTCCTCCCCTATCAGTGGACTTGGGGAGGGGCATGCATGCAGAGGGTTGAGGAAGGGAGGGTTTGGGACTGGAGGAGGGAGGGAACCATGGCGGGGGGATACAAAGTGAGTAAAGTGTAATTAATAAAGAAAAATAAAATAAAATAATAAAAAAGACTTTTATATTTAACACTAGAATGCCACAGAGAGATTAAAGTGCATGGACTATACCATCATTTAACATAAGTAAATCAAGTGAAAATAATGTTAAAGAGAATGACTAGTACCAGGACAATGTAAAACATTTGATAATACATGCACACTATGACATGCAAAATAATGTGTACAGTTTTTAAACATAATTTCGTAGTGATAAAGGGAAATCAGGGTTCCATTTTGGATTCATATTCCCATTATTGAAGATATTTAAGAATGTGCTCAAATGGTAACACAGGGACAATTTTACTAGAGAAAAAACAGAAGAAACACACACACACACACACATACACACAAACAGGACAGGTAGGCTATAAAATCTCAGTTGCAGCCCAGAGGGTGACAATGAATGAGAGAAGGGACAAGTCAAATGCTTGAAGCTTCCACAGAGGTCAGACATATGGTGAGGATGGGCACTAGAGCAACAGTTAGGAAGCTCACCTTGTTAAAGGATACTATGCTTAGAAAAGAAAGAAGAAATGGTAGAATTACACATTTTTAAGTAATTCAGAAAACCAGTCAGATTCATGACACGTAATTGCAGCACATACATTTCTGTCTTAGGGGTAGGGATTGTGGTAAGGAAAAGCACAAAACCTCACAAAAGAGCAAGTTATCCCACCCATAACTGTTGCATGGCTAAAGGTGATCCCATCTTCCTGGCACTGGTCCCTTAGCCAAAGCTATTAACCAGCTCAATGGGGATATTAGGTCTGCCCCGAAGACCCAAAGCAGAGAATCTGATCTCTTGTCCAAGAGTCTTTTCCACTCTAACATTAGGATGAATTCAAATGCATATATAAGGTTTTTACGTGTTGGCTTTAGCTAGAAGATGAGGTGACAAAAAGAAATTAGGGGAGCCTTATTTCAACTGTGGCTTGTAAAGTGATTTAAATAATATGAGAAAATATATGATAAAATAGTTTCCATAAATATGTTTTATTGCTATGAAACCGAAAATTTTAAAACATACTTGAAGTAACTAAAATTGAGGTCTCTCAGTAGCCTTTTTAATATGTCAATTATTGTTGAAAAACATCTTAAGGATTTATCACTGAATTTTTCTAGTGCTCATCTTTTGAATAGGATTATTTCTATAATCAATTCATTTTTTTCTTTTTCAAAAATTTATTTATTTATTACAATTTATTCATTTTGTATCCCTGCTGTAGCCCCTTCCCTTGTCTTCTTCTAGACCCACCCACCCTCCCACTTCTCCCCCTCAACCCCTTCCCTAGGCCCTGAGAGGTGGCACCTTCTCCCCTTCTATCTGAACCTATCCTATCAGGTCTCATCAGGGCTGGCAGCATCATCTTCCTTTGTGGCCTGACAAGGCTGCACCCCCCCAGAGGGAGGTGATCAAAGAGCCACTGAGTACATGTCAGAGACAGCACCTGTACCTCTTACTACTGAACCCACTTGGAGACTGAGCAGCCTATGGGCTTCCTCTGAGCAGGGGGGTCTAGGTCCTCTTCATGAATGGTCCTTGGTTAGAGTATCAGTCTCTCCAGAACCCCTTGGGCCCAGGTTTTTTGGCTTTGTTGTTCTTGTGGAGCTCAATCCCCACATGTCTTTCTATCTCCATCTTCTTCCATGAGGTTCCTGCACTCTGTCCAAAGTTTGGCTAATCAGTTCATATTAAAGGTATACATAGCATCCATTTCTTTCTGTTCGAAGTCAAATATTTTACCATAGAACAAAATTAAATAAAAAATGACACTTGTTGAAACTCACAGAATCCATTAAAAAACAAAAAACTAAATCCCTCACACTGCAGTGGAAGGCCAGGTCTCTTCACTGATTATCTTGTCCCACCTCCCTCCTCATTAACTTTACCTGTGACAGACAGGAAAGGAAACATCCCCATGCCATCCTTGTGATTGGCATCGTGAATCACGACAATCTGTGGCTTTAACTGAGCTCTATTTTTCTAAAGTCCTGCCACACAAGGCTTTTTCGTTCAATCATCAGTCATCCCTAAAGATTAAAAAAGTAGATAATTTGGGTCTATTACTTCTTTTCATTTTCTTTCTTGCCGCTTCTTTTTTTGCTGATTACTGTGTGAAATAAAAGAAAAAAAAGTAAACGCAAAATTGCTGAACTACATGATTAGTTAAAAACCTTGGACATGAAAAGGGAAGAGATTGCCTAAAAATGAACATTTTTTGAAATGTCTCTTTTACCTCTAAGTTTTTTGTGATTTCCAGTAAAGATTCAGAAGTAAATGAGGCCTTAAGGGTGTATGGGACAATGTGAGGATGATTCATTTTCATTTTTAGCTTAAATTAAAGGAAATTTGGCTTTTGCAGGGTGTTTGACATGCTTATGCACACACAGAATGGTCTGCAGTGATGCCATCTGAGTCTAGACCCATGAGCATATTTAATTCCCTGTTTCTTCAGATAAAAACGTCTTTTGACTCTGTGCTAAGAAGAAACTAAGCATTTCCTGTTTGAGTCTGACTAAACAGTGATCAAGAAAGTGATTGACTTCAAATTTATCAAATAAACATCTCATTCTTCCTTCTTTTACTCCTCATTGGAAATTCTGGGATAATGTTTCACATTATTCAATGATTATCATTATTAGAAATCCCTGACTCATGGGTCATCTATCCTAATGGTCGTAGTTTCTGTGTCACAACGTGGCTCAAGATGCTACAGATATTTGCAGACAAAATAACAGTGTTTGCAAGTCACTGTGATGTGTAACCCTAGAGAGACTGTAAATAGTAATCTATTGCAAAAACATGGGGGTTTGTAAGGGGAAGGCACTCACCGTTGAAATGGCATGAAGCCAGATCTAAATAATCTAATCTAATCTAATCCAATCTAATCAATGTTGCAAATGAGTAATGGCATTTCCATTGAAATTTCAAAACTAACTCACCTAATCTCCAAGGCAAGCAAAGCTAAATTGGAAAAAGTTTTCCTAGCCAAGAGGATCCTAAGGAGGGAACTCATTCTGAGATATAAACTCCTTTCTAAAGTAATTGGGGAAAATAGAATATGGTAGTGTTTGCAATTCCAATACTTGGGAGGTAAAACCAGGAGGATTAAGAATTAAAAAATGTCCTTGACTATGAAGTAAGTTCCAGGACAGCCTGGGCTACCTAAGGCTCTATTGCAGAGCAAATAAATGAAATCTAAGCAAAAGGTCTTTACACTGCAGAAGAATAAAATTCTACCTGTTTCTTTCACTCTCCATAAAATGAATCAAGGGATTAATTTAAAATATGAAACACTGAAACTGTTAGAGAAAACACTTCAAGATAAAGTAATGAGCAAGAACACTTTGAATAGGATTTTAAACAGCACAAATCGGATTACATGAGATTAACTGTTTTTCAGTCTGCTGATAGTATTTCCTTTGACAGTGGGGATCCTATAATTCCATTCTTGTCCACAGAGTTGAGCATAGATGCAGAAAACCAGTGGGTATGGCTACATTAGAAGTGACTCCTATATCATCTCCAGATGGCTTTCTTTTTTCTCCAACTGGGTTATGAATCTTATGCCACTGGAATCATTCTTGTGGATTCCCAAGATGCTTCTTCATCATACCCTACCTCAGGTTATAGCAATATTTTAATAGAAATGTTCTCTAAAGCATGACACTGAGAGAGTTCTGCACATACACTGTAGAATTCTTAGTAAATATTCAGCTTTTCTGGGAAATTTGGAAATCTCAGTTTGTATATTTCTTTTCTTCTTTGTATATTTCACATTTACAAAACAATGAAAACAAATTTCATTTAAAATTTTAAATTATCATAATTAAATTTACTTATAATGTCAGTGAATCTATATGTATGCTACAGAGTTAATAATTTATCTCCTAACATTTTTTTTTCTGAGATAGGGTTTCCCTGTGTAGCCTTGGCTGTTCTGGACTCTCTTGGTAGACCAGGCTGACCTTGGACTCACACACATGGCCTGCCTCTCCCTCTCCGAGTGCTGGGATTACAGGTGTACACCACCCTGCCCGGCTACATGTTGTTTTGTGGTGCAAATTTCTGAAATTTACTCTTAGCATGTTTTAATTACATAATAATATATTATTATTAATGGTAATCATTCCATTATATACCGGATCCCAAAATGGATTCCTTAGGTCTGGCTGCAACTGACACTCCTGGCCAACATTTTTTGTTCTGAACTCCTGACTTCCCCTACCCAGTCTCAGCAATGTCATTTATGATGTCGCACATAACATGTCGGCACATAATGTGGGTCTTTTCTGGTTTTCTATAGAATGTACAGAGCAACACTACTAAGTATGTGTTATTAACACATAAGTCAAAACTGTGAAGCTCCAGCACATTCTTATAGCTAAGCTACAGTTGAAACCTGAGTTGTCCAAATGTAATGAAATAAGAATACTCTCTGTTCTGTGCTAGAAAAGTCTTTCATTTAAAAAAATTAATTTAGTACTAGCAAATGAAGGCATTACCTCAGACAATAGTCTTCATTGAAGAGAAAAATTATTGAAAAACTAAGAGACTTAGAGAAAAGCATAACTGACATTACACAAGAAAGCCTACTTTTTCCTTTCTGGGATTATTGTCTGTGAATACAATTCAGAAGTGAATGCAAAACTAAGTAAAAAGCCATTAAAAGCCAAAAGTATTTTTCTCTTTCCACTACCCACAAAAGAAAAGCAAAACTGGTGATAATCACCTTTCAAAAAGAACAGTGCTTAAAGGAGTCTTTATTACAAATGAGAGTAGCAGTTAAATGTCTGGAGTTAGACTACATTTGAGAAATGTTTCATACTTTAGGGGGGCAAATCATTATTTTTTTATCCTCAGTAACAATATAAATAGAGTATCTTACAATGTGTTCCACTTTGGTTTTCTCTAATTATATAAGTCAACTATCCAAGAAATCCAGCATTACATACAGAAGCCATGAGTATTGTTCAGCAGAGCAAACACATTCTGATTCTACAGATCATTTTGAAGTTCCTGGTACACTTAAGCAACCATATTGTTTACCTCAAAGTCAATAAAAGCATGCCACTGATCTCAAGAAGCTTGGCTCTAACAAAAGTGCTTATAAATGGAGCTGAAGAAGACAATTATATAATAGTTGATTATGCTTTTATTTTAAGCATAAATTCAAGCTAAAAGAATATAGTGATTTGTAAGATCTCGATTACTTCAAGTCATACTATTAAATGCAGGAAGATCTTTGAGAAAATATGAAAAGCATTAACTAAATGATTCCTTCTTATTGATACTGCAGACTTCCAAAGACTTTTTTTTGTTTTAAATTTTGTGATTAGTCAATAGCAAACATGATGATGATGATGATGATGATGATGACAATTTAATGAATCTATCCAGCAACATGTGGTACGAAATGATGGGCTTTAGAGATCAGCCAGAGAAATGGTTAGTTCTGTCCTTGTACATTCATCACTGTGAGATCTTCAGTAATTCTCTTTATATTTTAAGTTCATTTCAACATGAGTAGACAAAATATCATACAGAAAAGATAGGTTGTGAGCATCAAATGAGTTGTAACATACTGAATTTAAATTCTGAGAATACTCTTTAGCATGAAGAAACATAATTTTAACAAGACTTTGATAGCTTTTAAAATAAAAAAGAGTTCTACAATCAATTTTTAAATCTATATAGCTTCAATGTATATATGCACTGGAAAATTAGTTTAGTATTGTAAATAGCTTATAAAATAGATCTTTTCAAAATTATTTTCAAAAGATATTCTTTCTAAAACAAACATAATATAGAAAACTCAGTAGAATGCAATTGGAGTGACTGGATGGATAGATGGATGTAGACATACATATATGCATGCTAAATGATAGATCTGTATTTCTATTTTCTAGAAATATAGTTATGTCCACTTTATTTCTGTTCTTCTTAACATTCTGATAATTTTATTCCTTCACAACATAATCAGTATATTTTTAAATAACTTCAATATTCTTTATATTATTTAGAATGAATAAATTTTATTTTCTGATGTCTTCATTTCCCTCTTTTTTTTGTAAAATAATGTGTAGTTTTGACTAAGAGTAAAAATGCTACTAAAGCTTTTACATAGAGAAAATTCTTTGTTTCCTTTGCTCTGTTTTGCTTTAAATTATCCTTTTTCAATAAATATTCTTCCTGGGTAAAAATTATAAAATAATGTATCATTATTCATATAAATTATAAGGAATAAAATAGAGTTCTCACATATGTGCACATATATTGACAAAATAAAATAAGTAAGTAAACAAATATATGTAAAACATGAAATAAAATATGATTTCTGTCAAAGGATTGCCACCACAAAATCAGATAACTAAAAGTCATTTTTACTGAATTTTAAAAATAAATTTTATACAATGAGCTCAAAAATTTTAGCCCACAGAGGAAAAGGATGCAGACAATCCTGATGGGACCTGATAGGCTAGGGTCAGACAGCATAGGAGGAGTACTTCCCCTATCAGTGCACTAGAGGAGCAAGAGGGATGGAGGGTAAGACAGGGAGGAGATGAGGAAGGGGGGTACAACTGGCATACAAAGTGAATACATTGTAAATAATAATAATAATAAATAAAATGTATTCTTAAAAAGCTTTAAAAATGTATTCAGGTCTTCTCTTCTATTTTCAAGGGTGAAATTCTGTGTCTCATGCTTTCAAGCTCCTTTTTTCACCTATTTTTAAATTTATTTAACTTTGGGATTGAAAATATGATTCATTCAGATGGCTTTATACAGGCATACAAGACAACAGTTGTTTCCTAGAGAGTCAGACATGGTGGTGCACACTGCAATTCCAGTGCTATGGAGGCTAGAATAGGCAGGTCCCCAGGGTTGGCAGCCAACCAGCACAGCTAATCTGCAAGTTCCAAGTTGATGAGAGAGCCTCTCTCAAACAGATGGAATATGCGGTTTGCCTGAAGCCTCAACTTTACAAACATGAACTCACCAACACAAGTATGTGCCTTTCACACACACCCTCATACACAGTTATTAACTTCAAACACTTAAGTTTCATGCTATTAGTTGTGTACATACTGACTATATTTTAAGCTAATTCTGAAAGAAAATTATTTTCAAAGTTTAGAGGGTCAACTTCAAAGCAAGTGTAATATTATTGTTAAACATATAAATTGCATTGTAGTTGTTTGTTTTGAAAACTCTTATGTACTCTGAGTGACACTGAGTACAAACAGCAAATGCCACAGACCATGCTACTGACTTGTTTCGTATTGGTTATGTTGCTTTGGTGTGTGTTTGTATGTGTCTTTCTCTCTGTGTTTTACAGTGCTGGGATGAAATCCTGGCTTTGTTATTCACAAAGATACATGATCCTTCACTGAACTACATCTCTGGCCTCCAGTTTCATTTTATTAAACGCAATTTTAAAAATCTACAGGATTTGCATGCCCATTTAAAAAAATTAAGCATAAGTTCTATTTTGATTCATAAAATTGTAGAGTTCATTTGGATGTTCATGAATTGGATCAAGAAAATTGGCAAGCTACCGTTTTCTGGCTAAGTTGGGAGTGTGGCTGGTTTTGTCAATTCAGCCTCATTGGAACACAGCCAACCCTTTTGTTTCTGAGCTGTTTATGACTGCTTGACAATGAACAGCACAGATTACTGTTTATGATGAAGACCGTATGGCCTTCAAAGCCACAAATGTTTACTACCTAGCCATTTGTTTAAAAGACACAAATTTGCAACCAATAATTTAAAAAAGCAATACAATATGTGGTACATTTCTGGACCACAAGCCTCAGTTACCATATTCAGAATGAGTTAGCCGTGCAATCTCCACAATCTGTAATCTACTGACTGTAGACGAGAGTCATACAATCACGAGTAACTCCTCTTAATGATATTAGACAACAATTGTAAGTACTCTAACAAAGTTATACGCCGATTAAAAAAGTTGTCCTCTATTTTTATTTTTTCAGTCTTCCTCAGTTGACCCTTTACGCATTGTTCTCAACCTTTCTAATGCTGTGAACCTTTAATACAGTTTCTCATGTTGTGGTGACCCCAACCATAAAATTTATTTTGCTACGTTATAACTGCAATTTGTCTTCTGTTATAAATTGTAGTATAAATATCTGTGTTTTCTGATGGTGTTAGGTGACCCCTGTGAAAGAGTCATTTGACGCTCATAGGGGTTGTGACCCACAGGTTGAGAACTGCTCCTGTCAGTTGTCAATTTTATGCTTGGATCCAGTCAATGAATAGAATCATCTATAAATCTCAATCATTCCTCCATCTATTAATTGGTCATAATAGATATACTCTATGCCCTTAAGTGTGAGCTGAGTGAGTTTTGTTGGTGGAAGGGTCCAATATTTGAGTGCAGATGATCAGTTCATGCATATTGTTGATGTCATCTCATTTTCTAAAGCTCAATCCTGTTGTGTTATTCTATTTTACAGTGATGTATAATTTGGTCTCTTTGGCCTTGTGACTTAGCGTCATGTTATTATTTATAGGTGATTAACATGTTATTATGTATTGTGGTCAGATTGTACTCATGGATATCTACCAGTTTGTAGTTGCACCTGCAGGAACAGATTCTTTCAAGATTTAGAAAGAAATTCCCCTACTTGTTCTATAAAGATATAAAGAAATCAAAGTTGTGATTGTGTTAATTAAGTCAGATAAGTAAGAGTAGGGCATTGAAGTTTTTGGAATACATGGTAAAGGACTAAAGTTTTCCAGAGCTTAATGTTCAGGACTTTGTGAGATATGATGTTCAAATTATTATACTGTAGATTTCCAGCAACAACAAGAGAAATGAACTTTATCATGTGTATTTGTTTTTATTCTTTATTTCTGGGTACCCAGCCTCTTCAAACAGTGAGTGTTAGCATCATAACACTATATAGACTTTAGAAACTTGGGAAGAGATTGTTGTTTTTATCGATACAACTTTCTCAGACATTTTTGAACATTTTTGAAAGCTTATTCCTCTTTCCTTGATCTGTACTATGTGACGACAAAGTTAACCCAGGACAAGGTTAAAACCATCAATGTGTACTGTTTTCTGTTGTTTGGGAACACTAACTGCCTCTGCTCTACAGACCATATTAATCTGCCCAAGCAAAATGTCAAGTCTGACACAGCAGCTGTAGGCCAGACCATTAATCAGTTGAGTTTTCAGGAGTCTAGACTTATTGCAGTTTCTGCGTGGGCCACACTAGAGCCTTGCATGGAGACGTAATAAGAAGTTTCAGGGCAGGGCTACCAGGTACCACCCATTTCCCTCTGATAACTTACAGTGCTGGTTACAGAAAAAATGTTCCTGAGGTTTCCTCTTGACCTTGTTCATGAGGATGTAATTTGAGGGTTACCTACCCAATGCAGGGATTATTTCCAACTGCCAGCTATTTCTATGTCAATTAATATTAGAGAAATGATCACAAAGTACCTAAGTGCTTTCAATAGCCCAATTCTGCAAGAACCTCAGAATATGACTTTTCCTGTAGCTTCTGTAGCCCCCACAGAAACTGAAAGCTGTCTATGATGATGACATCCAGACTGGCTTCTGCTGAAGTGTTTTTTTTTGTTGTTGTTTTTTTTTAAACATAAGCAGTAGAAATATTTCACAACCTCCAAAATGTTTAAGACTCCTCATGACTACAGCGAACATATTTGTATAAAGGTTTTATTTAAGAACAAATACTAGGTGTTTTTGTAAGGGACCCTCTCTTGGAATCGGGAGTAAAAACAAAAAAAATATCAAGATATCAATATACTGCAGTTCTTTTCTCAGGCAATGTGCCTCATCTCTGAACTGAATTGGCAAGATTTGTGTTTCGAGTCTTAATTCAGCAGAACTCAGGCAGAAGTTTCTGGCAGGATCTCTATCAACTTGTCACACTCAGGTCACATAGCAAATTCTGCATACAGTTAAACAAGGAGAAAGGTTCAGCATTTTCTGGGTGTGGTGGTCCATACATGTCCATAATCCAGCACTCAGGAGCAAGCACAAGAACCAATGAAGTCTACATAGCGAGGCTATGTCGAAAAACCAAAGCTTTGGGGAAAAAAAAAAACAGAGACAAAAACCCTTTTTTCTGTCTTTCAGAAGTTGTGACCACAAACAGTACAACATACGCCCACTTCTCTCATCTTGTTCAAATTTCATTTAGATTTTACAGATATTCTCAAATGACAGTAGTTTCATCTCTTCATGTATAGGTTAGGATCAATGAGATTATTTGTTCAAAAATATAATTTAATCACATGTCAACTTGAATTAGGTTTGTACAAAACTATAAAAATTCCTTTAAAACCTCCTTTGAAACACTAAAAATTCTCAAGTTCCCTCTCATACACCATGGTTGATCTTGTATCACTAATCTTGAATGATTTTTTTTTTTTCCTGCTGGCTCTCTTATAAAAGAGTGAATTTTTAATCTTGTTACATATATTTCAGTACACGAGACATGCCTGCCTTTGTGTCTTTGAATGCTTCATTTTAATTTAATAAATTCTTCTAAAAGTCTTAGATTATTAAAGACAGAATAGATGAATGGCCAACGTGCCAGCAGCAAAGTGTCTTCACTTAGAAGCATGAAATTAATTGAAATCACTTTGTGCTTGAATAAGGAACTCTCAGCAGATTCTTACAACAGAGCATATATTTGACCATGACTGTAAATCGAGTCATCTTGTTCCTACGAATATATAGACCTGGCAGATACAAAGATGCCAGTTGTCACATTCGTGAAGCAAACACTGGACTGTTTCTGTAGTCTCTTGGGCACTGTATTATTATTTCACATGTTCTTCTAATTTTTTTTTGTTTCTTTATGTTTTCTTTGTTCCTAGAAGATGCTAGGTTCTTAATGAATATTCATTAAATAACTAAGTAAATAATTGAATAGAAGACTGAATATATAGGCTCTGAAACAGATGACACAGACTCCCTTCATATCACATAAATAGTAACATACTGAAGTGTTTTAGTGAATGTGAGGTGGGGAGGACAAAATTTAGATGTTTTCATAAAATTTCTCCTACTTCAGTTGTACCTAACATTTTTTCGTGCTGAGGCACATGTCTCTGGAATAAAATTGAGACATCCTTCCTGGCCTACACCAAAGAGTTCAGAGTTAAAACTAATTAACAAAGCAGTTGAATCATGAGAGAAGCTGTTTAGCAAAGACCTCCCTCCCCCGCTGTGCATTTTCTTTTTAATTTTTTTATTTTTATTAATTACACTTTATTCTAACTGATTTAATGTGTCTGGTTTTATGTTGAGGTCTTTGATCCACTTGGACTTTAGTTTTCTGCAGGGTGATAAGTATGGATCTATTTGCATTTTTCTGCATGTAGACATCCAGTTAGACCAGCACCATTTGTTGAAGATGCTATCTTTTTTCCATTGAATGGTTTTGGAATCTTTGTCAAAGATCAGGTGTCCATAAGTGTGTGGGTTTATTTCTGGGTCTTCTTTTTGGTTTGGTTGATCCACTATTCTGTTTCTATGCCAGTACCATGCAGCTTTTATTGCTTTTGCTCTGTAGTATAGCTTAAGATCAAGTGGGGAAGACCCTAGAACTCATTGGTACAGGAGACAACTTCCTAAACAGGACACCAACAGCACAGGCTCTAAGAGCAACAATCAATAAATGGGACCTCATGAAACTGAAAATCTTCTGTAAAGCAAGGACACTGTCATCAGAACAAAACCACTACCTACAGATTGGGAAAGGATCTTCACCACCCCTTTTTCTGACAGAGGGCTATTATCTACTATATATAAAGAACTAAAGAAGCTGAAAAGCAGCAAACCAAGTAATGCAATTAAAAAATGGGGAACAAAGCTAAACAGAGAATTCTCTATAGAGGAATATAGAATGGCAGAGAAACACTTAAAGAAAAGCTCAACGTCATTAGCCATCAGGGAAATGCAAATCAAAACAACCCTGAGATTTCACCTTACACCCATCAGAATGGTCAAGATAACACATGCTGGAGAGGCTATGGAGAAAGGGGAATCCTCCTCCATTGCTGGTGGGAATGTAAACTTGTACAACCACTCTGGAAATCAATCGAGCACTTTCTCAGACAACTAGGAATAGCGCTCCCTCAAGATCCAGCCATACCACGCCTAGGCATATATCCAAAAGATGCTCAAGTACACAATAAGGACATTTGCTCAGCCATGTCTGTAGCAGCTTTATTTATAATAGCCAGAAGCTGGGAACATCCCAGATGCCCCTCAACTGAAGAATGGATGCAGAAATTGTGGTACATCTACACAATGGAATATTACTCAGCAATGAAAAATAAGGAAATCATTAAATTTGAAGGTAAATGGTGGGACCTGGAAAGGATCATCCTGAGTGAGCTGTTCCAGAGCATTAAGACACACATGGTATATACTTACTCTTATAGACATGTAATATAGGATAAACCTACTAAAATCTATACATCTAAAGAAACTAATCAAGAGAGAGGACCCTGACTATAATGCTCAATCCCCATCTCAAAAGGCAAAGAGGAAGGACATCAGAAGAAGAAAAGAAGAAACAAGCTAGAAACCCACCACGGAGGGCCTCTGAAAGGCTCTGCCCTGCAGATTATCAAAGCAAACACTGAGACTTATGACCAACTGTTGGGCAGAGTGCATGGAATCTTATGTAAGAAGTGGGAAATAGTAAGATCTGGAGAGGACTGGAACTCCACAAGGAGAGCAACATAACCAGAACATTTGACCACAAGGGTCTTCCCAGAGACTCATACTCCAACCAAGTACCATGCATAGAGATAACCTAGAACCCCTGCACAAATGTAGCCCATGGCAGCTTAGTGTCTAAGTGGGTTACATAGTAATGGGAAGAGGGACTGCCTCTGACATAATCTGATTGGCCTGCTCTTTGATCACCTCCTCCTGAGGGGGGAGCAGCTTTACCAGGCCACAGAAGATGGCAATGTAGCCACTCCTGATGAGATCTGATAGACTAAGATCAGAAGGAAGGAGAAGAGGACCTCCCCTACCAGTGGACTTGGGGAGGGGCATGTGTGAAGAAGGAGGTGGGAGGGTGGGATCAGGAGGGGAGGAGGGAGGGACTTTTGGGGGGGATACAAAGTGAATAAAGTGTAATTAATAAAAATTTTGCAAAGTCAAAAACAATTATACTTATTCACTTTGTATCCAGCTATAGCACCCTCCTCTATCCCCTCCCAATACCACCTTCCCCCATCTTCTTATCCTATGACCCTCCTGTTCCCATTACTAGGAAACCCGCTTGGACACTGAACTGCTATGGGCTACATCTGTGCAGGGCTTCTAGGTTATCTCCATGCATGGTCCTTGGTTGGAGTATCAGTCTCAGAAAAGACTCTACTGCTAGCATTGCAAAATTAGAAAGACAAATAACTTTATTTTAATAAGGAAAAGAACAAGAAATATAATCAAGCCATTAATTAATTTTCAGATATTCAGTTTTATTTCCCTGAGAGAATCATTAAAATTTTACTAAGGAATAGAAACACATTTAACTGGACACTATCAGAATCACCAAAAGACAGTGGAAACCAAATCCTTATACCAACAAAGTTACCACACTGTATTGCATACATAAAATCCCTTGAATACACCAACTGATTTGTTATAATAAATACAATCAATGGTCTGTTCATTTTATTCTTCCTTACCATAAAATAATTGGTTCCAAAGCAGACAGAAATAATAAACATAGAACTTCGAAGAGCATTTCCTATTATTGTTGAGGAAACAGCTGTATTCATGGTTTGGGTATGTTCAATTATTTTATGCACTAGTTAATTTACTCTAATTAATCATGAGAGGTTAGACATTAGACATATTACTCTCATTTTACAGTTGTGAGAATCAAATTACATGGGCATTAAATAATTAGCCCAAAATTATAATGTCAAAAACAGGAACAGTTGAGATTGTAACCCAAGGAGTCTTAGCCATTTCTCTGTGAGGCAGTCATAAAACTCAGTGCAACTTCAGACTTGTGCAAACGATTCGCTGTAGAAGGCATTAATGAGAAGAGCCAGCTAAAGCTCAAGGGAAAGTATGTGAATTCTCTGAAACCAACCTGATTAACACTGCAGTAGTTTTCAGTTGGTTCAATATATATATAAGAGCAATGCCATTTTAAGAAGGTAAACTGTATTACGTAGCATATAAGTATTATCTACAAAGTTAAACTATAATGTAATTTCAGTTTGGTCCTTTGAATGATTTTGTTTCTGGATATTTAGTGTATGGGAAGCAACAATAATATTAAATATTATAATGAAGAATATTTATACAAAGTAGTCAAAAATTTAAAAAAATTAACTTTTGTTCTACCTCACAAAATACTATAGAACCACTGAAAAACTTTTAACATTCTATCGACACATGTATAAACACTGGATTAACAGATAAGATAAAGGAATCCAGAAATCAATCTTACTCAACATGATGACTAAACTGTTAGATGTGTATTAACTGGTTGATAGCAGTCAAAGTCCAAGTACATTTACAGACTTATGCAATTTTATGTAAGACCTGGATATAGTTCTTGCACATATTGTCATTTTTGCTATTTATTTTCTCAAGATGAGAAATGTTTTTCTTTCCTCTTCATTTCTTTACTATCCCACTATAACTTTTGCCCTTTTGCCCTTCTACTTAAGAACAGCACTTATGAAGGCTTTGTGGAAGACAATTCTGAAGTATTTTATTTGTCACTCTCTCTCTCTCTTTATATATATTCCTGTGTGTCCTTGGTCCCAGAAACCCTCTTGCTAGAGACTATCCCACAGAAATAAAAACAAGAGAATAGTAAACCCCAACATTGTTGATCCCATCAAAGAAGTGAGCACAAAGTACTACTCACAAAATGGGGTTAGTTTTATGTGACTACTCCACAGAATGTAATGTCAAATGTTAAGAATGAATTAGAGCTATCAAGTATATGTTTTGAATAAAACATATATAAAAGCACAACAATATGACCCTATCATGAAAGATTAAAAGTGAAGAATATCTTATGTGTTTATTTGTTTTATGTCTTTTTGTGCATTGGGAATACAATAGTGACTAGATGAAGGCCAAACCAAGGACTAGAGAACAGACAGCAAGGATTACTGAGGAAGAATGGTCCACAAGGGACATTGGAGAAACAACAAGAGAACAAGATCGGAAAGCCTGATGATGCCATTCAAAGGCTCTGAAGAAAGGTAAAGTTTATTGCTATCAAGACTAAAGTCCTGAGATCTGGCCCAAGGTCCCATGTGTCATGAGGAGAAAACCAACTCCAACAATATGACTTCTCTTTTTTTTTTTTTTTGCTTTTTTTAAATTTTTTTATTTAACTTTTATTAATTACACTTTATTCATTTTGTATCCCCCCCATAAGCCCATCTCTCCTCCCCTCCCGGTCCCACCCTCCCCCCCCTTCTGCATGCATGCCCCTCCCCAAGTCCACTGAGGGGGGAGGTCTTCCTCTCCTTCTTTCTGATCTTAGTCTATCAGTTCTCATCAGAAGTGGCTGCATTGTCAGGGTTCTAGGTTATCTCCATGAATAGTCCTTGGTTGGAGTATGAGTCTCTGGGAAGTTCCCTGTGTTCAAATTTTCTTGTTCTGTTGCTCTCCTTGTGGAGTTCTTGTCCTCTCCAGCTCTTACTATTTCCCACTTCTTACATAAAATTCCATTCACTCTGCCTGA